>NC_064921.1:400354558-401703129 GCF_023897955.1 Schistocerca gregaria | reverse complement strand
ACTTCGAACTCCACTTGCAGAATTCGGTGTGAGAAGTAGTCATTTCACTTTGCAGCACCAACTGGAGCACGACGTGAAATTGGAATTAGGTAGTTTTTCAGGATTCACAGGCGTTGTGTCCGACACAGTAGCCGCCGACAGCAGCAATGACAGACAACACAAAGACGCTGTTATAAATGATAAGATCAGTAATCGGCTTCGGCGTGTATTGGTCGCAATGTACTTAGTAAACGTTATAGTGTTAATGAGTAGGAGGAAGACGTTCTTCTGCCATGCATAATTTTACGAACTCAAATTTAGGTAACCACTGTCGTCAGATCGAGGAAACGGATCAGTTTGCCAGTAATGAAGTAAACTACCTATCGGTTCCGCGTCTTCAATCTCCGCCAACCTCAGTTACCTATTATTGTTTCGTGGTCCTGTGCCAATTTGTCAGTGAACAGGATAGTATTAAACATGTTCGTGTTATACTTCAGTGCAACTATTGCATTCGTTGTGTGATGATTTATAATAAACAATAAAACTTATGGTAACTTGGGCTTTCATTGCGTACATATCTCACGTGAGCACAAAATTAAATTACTGTGTCACTATTTTACCGCCCATTTGAAGTCTGTAGGGCCATAATTTAGCGCTACTTAAAAGTCAAAAATTCAAATGGCTCCAAGCACTATGGGACTTAACATCTGAGTTCGTCAGTTCCCTAGACTTAGAACTACTTAAACCTAACTAACCTAAGGACATCACACACATCCATGCCCGAGGCAGGATTCGAACCTGCGACCGTACCAGCAGAGCGGTTCCGGACTGAAGCGCCTAGAATCGCTTGGCCACAGCGGCCGGCCACTTAAAAGTCCTTGCATAACAAATGATTGTTTACAGTCTTCACTGGGAATCTACATGCCCGTACAGGTTAATTACCAAAAGACGTAGGTGGTGGAGTGGTACAAAATCTAGCACATATATGTGGGAAGTACTAAGAGAGTGACGTACGCAACAAAAAACGTGACTACTGAAGATGATTTGGACTAAACGAAAACACTTTTAGTCCTACTAAGACTTTCATTACATTTGCAAAAGACGTTATTTAACCTAAACAGCTTGTGTACCTGGGGTGGCGGAAAAAGCGGCCGAAAAACTAAAAATATAACAAATCTGTTTAAGTTACGATGCCACTTGTGTAGCAATCGTTCCTTGTGATAATCCTCTTCAGCATTTGACCACACGTAAAACATATACTTGTTGTCTTTATTGTCTGTCCATAAACGTAACAAACTCGCAGGTTTCACTGAATTTTCCCAACTAACCCCCAAATACAATAAGACTCACCTGTATCTGACTAGTTGCAAGAATGAGTACACATCGGTTTTCGTTGTGTATAGTAACTTCCCCCGTTGTAATAACGAATGAGAGCCATGGTGCATGAATGGTCGATGCTAAAACCACATTGAACTCAAAATAGTTCTAACCATTTTCGCTAGAAGGCTGCTCTTATTCTCGGTACTTTATCGGGTGTAGCCGTTCTAGCTTGATTAGTGGAGGCACTGCATTTCATTCAAGTGTTACTCAAAACTGATTAAACTTCGACTTCTACGTAATTCAAGGTACTTACCTTGAATTCTGATTCGCAGAATTCCGTTTACTGATTAACTTTTCAAGTGGCAATCTACTTAATAAGACGTGGTTTTAAGTGCCGAGTTTTCGACGTAAGCACTTGATTTTGCCCAGTGGCCCTGTTCTGACGCCCGTGATAGAATTACAGTAATTTGTACGTAATTGGAGGCCATTATGGAATGTGCTGTTACTAATATTTCACTAAATAGTTTCTTTTGTTGAGCAATCTGATTTAAATTAAATTCGACTTCGTTCTGATATTGTGAAAAAAGTTTTAGCTCTAAGTAATAGATATCTCGACATTCGTGTTGCGCTGACAACGGGATCTCGCCGTCTTGAAAATTCAGTTCCGTCTGATACTCGGCAGATTGGTAGTGCACTTCGAGAGTGTCAACCGACACAAGATGTAAAACGCACTAGCCAGAAGAGTCCAAGGAAAAGGGCTGTAACCTTTTACGCTTGACTCATATCCTGGTTAATTTATACGCTATGGTGGCATAGCGAAATGTCTGCGCCTCTATAGCGACTCGCCTGGCATGTGGGCGATTGAGGTTCGATCCTACCTTGGGGTAACTTTTTGTTTTTCAAATTGTTTTAAAACGATAACAATTTTTAAATAAAGTTGGCACGCCCTGCAGATGAAGATGATATGCTTAGGATCGTGTACGTTTGCATGGTAACAGTAGAACTTAAGTGTAAATATAAGACTAGGCAGCAGCGCTAGTCATAAATACTTTAGTACAGTTTAGTAGGCATTTAGCGCCAGTCCAAGCACAGTGTGCATTATGATGTCATTGATGAGTCATGGGGTTTCTCCATCCCCACCCACCCCACCGCATCTCCAACCGCACCCGCATCCACATTCCATCCCACAACTGGCTGGTCGCCATCACCGCTCCCCATATACAAACCGATCGAATTTTCTCTCGTGTCACGGTACTTTTACATCTAGAGGGACTGCTATTCAGTATTCGACTTATACATGTCTGGTGACACTTATTTGCAAAATGAATTGTAACCGATAAATATTTACAATGAAAGAACAACGACGTATTACGAGAGTAATGGCCCTTATCTTTCTTATCCATGGCATTTCAATACGAAAAACTGTGACCAGTATTACACGCTAGACCACAGCGCACCCTGCTGACATGGTTTCGAGAGTGCGAGCGAACAAAAAAATGTTCAAATGTCTGTGAATTCCTAAGGGACCAAACTGCTGAGGTCATAAGTCCCTAGACTTACACACTACTTAAACTAAGTGAAACTAACTTATGCTAAGAACAATAACACATACGCCCATGCCCGAGCGGCGGGAGGGGCCGCGCAGTCCGTGACATGGCGCCGCAAACCTCGGGGTCACTCCGCGCGAACAAAACACATTCCATCCTCATAATGGCTGAGCATGACACTCCTGGCATACTGTGGCTATGAATCACGCGGTATGGCGCCGACTGTAGCAGACCTATGCGTGGCGCCTAAACGGCCGCACTGAGTCACGGTTACGAAATTGCGCTCTTAAGTGATTGACTTAGAGTGATACTTCTGTTAGCAATGTGGGATATACACACAATATTGATCATAGTGATCTCTTCTATGCCATACCCTCTACAGTACACAGCAGAGCCCTCATCTCACATCAGTTAGGGAGGTGTCAGAAATTTCGACAACTGAATTATCACAGTAAGCTGAACCTGTGGGGGAGGACAAAGAACTGTTGTACAGGTATATTTGGTGCTCGATTTGAAATGCTGACAAAACGTTAAACACGAACCCTCCTTCCTATAAACAGGATGTGATTTAATATTTGGGCAGGCACTGTATTTTTAAGAGATTCTACATATAAATTGTGTTTTATGTTGTGCATAGGACATCTAAGATCTCTAGCTGAGTTCTATCCACTACTCCCCTCTACTGTCCAGATGTGCTAGCCATCAATAATGAAATCTCTACTATGAACTTCTAGCACGTTATTTTGATCTGACATTCTAACACAGTAAACAACGGAACAGGGTAAGGCTATTTTGGTATGTCGCCCTCCAATTCCTAACTTGCACGATTCTGTGTTTAGAGTCCATGGTGTCTTCGATCATATGAGAACTCAGAATGGCTGCCTGGGTATATTAATGCAGTCCAAAATAGTTGTTCCAATTTTCGTGGCACTGCGGTCGTCTACCCTACCTCTCGTCTTCAGCGTAGCCTTACTAGCCATCAAGAGAACCCAGTACTTGCATTCTGCACTCATAGTTCAAGGCCGATTATCAACATCTTCATCATCATGAAGCGTCTTTAGTGATGTGCCACCTCCAGGCATAAGAATCTGACTCACACACTTGATTGTATTAAACTACTCCTCTTTCTCAATGTTTATTATTTATTTGTGTGTGTGTGTGTGTGTGTGTTGTTGTTGTTGTTGTTGTTTTTAATGGTGTTCTTTCATTTCTCCTCCAGTTCAAAAGCTGCCTGATGTAGATGACGCAGTTCGTGAAACATTTGAGGATCAGCAGCAGCAAGAGGAGGTATCAATCCAGCATTCATACTCACTCCCTGATGCAGCTCCCAGCACGTTAGAGTGAAAATGAAGCACATTTGAGCAACAACTGAGACAGAAATGAAGTAAGCATCCAGAAAATCTACCTGATACAGACCCTGAACATCTGTAGTGGAAATGAAGTCAGCATGGCGAACTGTTTCTACTACATCCATCACTGGCACCACAATGTCAGCATGCAGACAGTCTCCCTGATGCAGCACATAATGTATCAAAGCAGGCATGGAATTGTTTCCAGGCTCCGACTTTCCACTACATCCAATGCCTGCACCACTCAGCAAGCCTTACCTGCTAAGGAGTGCTGATGTTCAGTACTACTTGTCAATTTACAGCCAACAAAGAGGAGAATACTAATGTTAGTTTTGCACCTAACACAGACTTCAAAGTTATTGTGGAACAGAAAATGTCCAACAGAGAACAAAAGTGTAAGGCAATGATATGGTGTGGGATTAACTGTGGCCCGTCGGGGTGGCCGAGCGGTTATAGGTGCTACAGTCTGCAACCGCGCGACCGCTACGGTCGCAGATTCGAATCCTGCCTCGGGCATGGATGTGTGTGTTGTCCTTATGTTAGTTAGGTTTAAGTAGTTCTAAGTTCTAGGGGACTGATGACCTCAGAAGTTAAGTCCCATAGTGCTCAGAGCCATTTGATTTTTTTTTATTGCAGAGGTTTTTATTTTCGGATTTCAATGACACATTTCGCCTGTGGGAGGCATCTTTATGTTATAGAACCTGGTCATCCCGCAAGCCGTCCACAAAACGATTGTACGATGAGAATACATCGGCAAAATGCGATTTGGATATCGAAATCACACTGTGACGGTGTATTCGCATCGTATAATTGTTTTTGCGTCGTGACAAGTTTCTATAATCTAAAGTTGCTTACCGAAGCAGTAAAATGTCACTGAAATTTAAAAATAAAAACCTCCGCAACCAAAAGTGCATTCTCTAAGCATGACCTGAATGACACCATTCCAGGACGTTGCTTTGGAAGAGGAGGAGCTGAAGATGAACTTCATCGCCGGTGGGCTCCCAGGTCGCCAGTCTTCATACCTTGTGACTTGTATCTGTGGGGTTACGTAAAAGACCGCGTTTTTATCCCTCCTATGCTTGATATTCTTGAAAGTTATCACAATGATTGAAGCTGTAAATTCGATAACATGAATGCATAAAATTTTTGAACTTTCCTATTTCTAGGAATTTTGGAATTGTTTTACTATTTTGTAATTGGAAGCAATAAATTTCTGAAATCTGTTCCTTCTTTTTGAATAGCCCTGTGTCGAATAATAAAGCGGGTAATACTGTAGCCGGAGGTCGAGGTGCTGATCACGATTTGCCCTTAGGGTGCAAAAGATAATAGAACAGTCGGGGAAGCAGAGTGAGATTTTTATGAACACGCTGAAATAAAAGATACGCAACTCAGCCATGATTGCGAGAACTGCACGAATCTATGAAGAGAGTCAGTCTGACTGAGAACAATTTAGCGCTTAGTGGTGGATTTGTTTCTCGTCATGTTTGTGCTTACGCCCCTAAGATGCTCTACTGACGTCCTGAACGCATAACTAATAATAATAATAATAATAACCGTGTTAGTATTTTGTGAAAAGTCTGTTGTTTGTGTTTATAAAGAACGTTACTGCAGTGGAAACTGAAAGCATTAGTCACTTTGGATGGCTGCTGGTTTGCTTGTCAGCCTTCCTCTACCACAGACAAAAAAGAATGCTTCATCGATGAGCTTCCCAGCTCCAAATAGACTAGCACACAGCCTACACTCGCTCACTTTTGAAATGACTGCGCTCGCTGTATCGGCACAGCGCTAATGTAAACAGACAGTTCTGGAACGTTGCATAAATATTCATGGCTCTATTAAATGACATTATGGCCGCTGCTGTAGTGAAGTTATTAACAGAAGCTGAACTGCAGCAAAGCAGTTAGTGCAGCTGCTGGATTTGCTACATGTGTCTTGTGTTGTGAAGCGGCAGTGACAGAGACCCTGTTTAATCCAGTAATCCAGTCAGACAGCGTTTTTCCCGTAACAAAATTGCGGAAGTTTTTTCTCAACGGTTCAATAGGAGTATGTTTTTTGGGGTGCTGAATCCGAATTTAATGTTTGCTGTCTTTTAGGAGGTCGGTTTCACAACTAAAAACGCAGAAAACCTCAAATTTTCGTACTTATTCCAGTTTCTCGCATATTTTTCGAAAAACAATGCATTTTTCGAAGATGTTCACTCGGCACAAAATTAAAGTAGCTATAATTTCCTACAAAATACATTATTCAGGTTTGATTTTCTGATGAGTGTTATCAGTGCTATAGGGCGGTGAAAAGCTGCCAGTTTTTGGCCGTCTGCGAAAACATAACTACAACTCGAAAGATGCATGTGTTCTCAACAACAATTCGACCTGAAAGTACATTAAATTTACTACAAGACACGTCTGTAACATACAATGTTCTCAAAATGGATATCCATGACAGTGCTTCTACTATTATACGAAATCACACCCACACGTCTGTAACATACAATGTTCTCAAAATGGATATCCATGAGAGTGCTTCTACTATTATACGAAATGACACCCCAGATCATAATTCCGTGTGCAGGTCCAAAGCGTCTAGGCCGCTCACAGACTGGTTGCAGGTGCTCACCTGGCCTCCTTCTACCCAACACATGGCCATCACAGGCTCCGAGATAGGACCAGTTTCATCAGAAAACACAATTCACCTCCACCCTGCACTCCAATGAACTCTGGCCCAACCCATTGCAATGGCGGCAATTTGGAATCAGTGGAATGCATGCTATAGGGCGTCTGGTTCGTAGCTGTCCTTGAAGTAACTGATTAGTAACAGTTCGTTGTGCCACATTGGCACTAACTGCTGCTCAGATTACTGCGGCAGATGCACTATGATGCACCGGAGCTATGCGCACAACACGATGGTCTCCCCCTCTCTGCAGCGTTACGTGGTCGTCGAGAGCCCGGTCTTTTTACCACTGAACATTCTCGTGAGCACCGCTGCCAGCAGTCGTATACAGTGGTTACATTCCTGTCGAGTCTTTCTGCAATATCACAGAAGGAACATCCAGCTGCTCGTAATTCTACTACGCGACCCCGTTCAAACTCAGTGAGGTGTTGATAATGGCATCTCTGTCGTCTTAAATCCATTCTTGACTAACATCAACCCAGTCTGTCCAATGTGAAAGGTGTGTAGCGCTCACGACCGTTACAGCACGTATTTAAAGGAGATTTGTACCCTCATAGTAGCGACACTAGCGCCACTCTTCTGCGACTGGCACGAAATTTGCAGAGACCTCATCTTTCAGACGTAGATGATGATGTTTGGTTCGTGGGGCGCTCAGCTGCGCTGTCATCAGAGCCCGTACACATCCCCAATTTGTACACAGTCCAGCTCCTGAAGAGAGAAGAATCAACAATGATCAATGGCACGTGGTAGGTAAGCTAGAAAATGTCAAAAAGAAAACGGGAAATGCGAAGGGTCAGTCTAGATATAGCAGGGGTCAGCGAAGTGAAATGGAAATAAGAATTTCTGGTCTGGTGAGTACAGGGTAGTATCAACAGCAGCAGAAAATAGTATAACGGGTGTAGGATTCGTTATGAATACGATGGTGGGGCAAAGAGTGTGTTATTGTGAACAGTTTAGTGATAGTGTTGTTCTCAGCAGAATCGACAGCAAACCAACGCCGAGGACGGTAGTTCAGGTATACATGACGACATCGCAAGCGGAAGATAAGGAAATATTAATAGAGAAAAATTAAAAAATTAATAATTAGGATATTGAACTGATAATGCAGTACGTAAAGGGAGATGCAAATCTAATATTCATGGGTTGGAATGCGGTTGTAAGGGAAGCAGTAGAAGAAAGGGATATGGGAGAATATGGGCTTGGTATCAGGAATGAGGGAGGAGAAAAACAAATTCAGTTCTGTAATAAATTTCAGCAAGTACAGCGAATAGTATATTCAAAAATCACAAGAGGAGGACGTATACTTGGTAAAGGCCGGAAGATATGGGAAGATTTCAGTTAGGTTACATCATTGTGAAACAGAGATTCCGAAATCAGATACTGGATTTTAAGGAGTATCCAGTAGCAGGTATGTACTCGGATCACAATGTAATAGTGACGAAGAGGAGTAGGTTTAAGAGATCAGTCAGGAAGAATCAATAGGCAAAGAAGTGGGATACGGAATTACTAAGATGAAGAGATACACTTGAAGTTCTCTAAGGCTGTAGATAGGAATAGCTCAGTTGCCAGTACAGTTGAAAGAAATGGACATCTCTAAAAACGGCAATCACAGAAACTGGAAAGAAAGAAATAGGTACAAAGAAGAAGAGTGCGAAGAAACCATATGTAACAGAAGAAATTCTTCAGTCTATCAATGACAGAGGAAAGTACAAAAATGTTCAAGGAAATTCAGGAATACAGGTATGCAATTCACTGAGGAATGAAATAAATAGGAAGTGCATGGAATCTAAGACAAAATGGCTACAAGAAAAATCTGAAGGAATCAAAAAAGAAATGATTATCGGAAGACTAACTCAGCGTATAGGGAAGTCAAAACAACCTTCTGTGAAATTAAAATAAAGAATGGTAAAATTAAGGGTGCAACGACAATTCCATTGTTAAATGCAGAGGAGAGAGCGGATGGGTGGAGAAAGTACACTGAAGGGCTCTGTGAGGGCTAAGATTTGTCTCAAGTGATAGAAGAAGAAACAGAAGTCGATTTGGAAGAGCTTGAGGATCCAGTATTGGAATCAGAAGTTGAAAGAACGTTGGGAAACTTGAGATCAAATAAGGCAGAAGGGACAGATAACATTCCATCAGAATTTCTAAAATCGTTGGAGGAAATGGCATCAAAACGATTATTCAAGTTGGTGTGTAGAATCTATGAGTCAGGCTATATACCATCTGGCTTTCGGAAAAATATCATCCACATAATTCCGAAGATTGAAAGAGCCGACAAGTGCGAGAATTATCGCAAAATCAGCTGAACAGCTCATGCACCCAAGCTTCTGACGAGAACAATACACCGAAGAATGGTAAAGAAAATGGAGGATATGTCAGATGACGATCAATTTCGCTTTTGGACTGGTAAAGGCACAAGAGAGGCAATTCTGATGTTGAAGTTGATAGTAGAACCAAGAGTAAAGAATACTCAACACTCCTTCATAGGATTTGTTGACCTAGAAAAAGCGTTAGACAATGTAAAACGGTGCAAGATGTTCGAAAGTCTGAGAAAATTAAAGAGAAACGGGTAACATACAAGGTGTACAAGAGCCAAGAGGGAACAACAAGACTGGAAGACCAAGAACGAAGCGCTCAGATTAAAAAGGGCATAAGATAGGGATGTAGTCTTCCGCCTCTGCTGCTCAGTCCTTGCAGCGAAGAAGCAAGGGAAGTAAAAGAAAGGTTGAGGAGTGGAATTAAAATTCAGTGTGAAAAGATATCACTGACTCTATTCGCTGCTGACGTTGCCATCCTCAGTGAAATGGGGAGGAACTGGTAAGGTAAGGAATGAGGAGGTTCTGTGCAGAATCGGAAAGGAATATGTGGAAAACACTGACAAGAAGAAGGGACAGGATGATAGGACATCTTTTAAGACATCAGGGAATAACTTGCATGCTACTAAAGGGAGGCGTAGAGGTTAAAAACTGTAGAGGAAGACAGAGAGTGGAATACATCCAGAAAATATTTGAGGATGTACGTTGCAAGTGTTACTATGAGGTGAAGAGGTTGGCACAGGAGCGGAATTCGTGGAGGGCTGCATGAAACCAGTAAGACTGATGACTCAAAAGAAAAAGAAATCATCAGAACGGTTAATACATTTATCCAACTGTAAGGCAAGTTCAGTACCTTCACGGGAAAATGTCTACATCTGCCTCCGGAACCATGGTTGTACCCAGTCCTGCATCTTTTCGTCCGAAGTAAATCAACGCTAACGAATTTCTTTGTCCAAGTCTCCAAAAATGTGGAACTCGCGTGGGAAGAGATCAGGACTGTATGGAGGACGTGTGAGGGCTTCCCAGCGAACTGCTGCAGTGCAGGCGAAACAGTCTTGGCAACACATGGGTTCACATTTTGTCAAGGTTGTTTCGACTACGCTGCAGAAGTTTCGTTGTATTTTTATGGAGTACTCTTCTGTATAAAATGTCAAAAAGTTTGTCTCTGTGCTTTTACATAGACACATATGACCTACGATGTAATGCATCCGTTAAGTCCGGCATTCCAACAAGCAACAGACTGTTCTTCAGTTGCCTGTGAAATTTGTACTTATTCAAACATTACTTTTAATGTACTGTACTAAATATTGTATTATGTTTGTTTGTATGCCCTTAAGTGGTTGTCGGTCGCCGATTATATGATACACAATGCATCAACAACGTTTGGCTTTCCAGTAATGCATGTCATGTGCTTTTTACATGTGTTATCGACAGTTCTGCGATGTTTGGATGTATGCGTGTCTTTGAGAACATCATAATAGCTGTTGCTAGTTGTCAAGCTATAGTACTTAGAGAATAGTTACCGAATGTGATATGTGATGTTGCAACGTTTATGATGTGGATTCATTCCTGTCTGGTATTGTGTGTGTAAAGTAAGAGAATCTGATAATTTGACATCACACATGTATGTAGAATTACTTCATGCTAATGTATTACGTGAATGTGAACTATGTAATGTGTCACTTATACATGACGATGTATACAGACAATGCTACTTTCCCTCAGGTTTTTTTTTCAGGAGCTTGAAAAGACTTACGGTCGAAATTAGCAACTCGCGCGATTTAAATAAATGTTTCACGCAGCCTACAGTGAACCATGTTTTTTTAATAAAAAAACAATAAATTTTTGTCATCGAATCCCTCAATTTTTGGTTGAGACGGTCTTCAGCCTCAGTAATCGTTTGAAGCAGTTCTCTACGCTAGTCTGTTCCGTGCAAGCCTTTCCATCTCCGTGTAACAGTTAAATCTGCATCCAACTGACTCTGCGAAATGAAGTCCAGTCTCGACCTGCCTCTGGAATTTATACATTCCGTTTCCCTCACCTTCGAAGCTCTTGAATTCTTACATCACCCTCCCCCTCTCACATTTCAATCCATGACCTCTTTCTCCTCATTTCAGTTTAGGAGTTCTTCCTTCACTGGTAGTGGGGCTGTGAGGAGGAGTCTGGGCGGTTTTTTAGTGGGTCTCGGAAAATTATCGAAAGCGCGTCAGTCTAAAAGGGTACAGGACAAACACAGGACGAGGGTAGACCTAGCAACTATCGCTATTGTAGTTGTAAACTGGCGTAGCTGTATTGGGAAAGATCAAGAGCTCCAAACGCTAATAGAAAGTACTGAAACTCAAATCGTTATGCGAAATTCAGTAGAAATTTTTATAAAGAACGTAACGGTATTCAGAAAGGATGGATTAAATACCCGTTGTTCTGGGGTGTTTATTGCTTTTAGAACTACTTAACCTTGTAGTGAAACTCAAGTTGATACTTTCTGTGAGTTGGCGTGGGTCGAGGGTACACTTGTCAACAGGAAAACACTATTAAATAATTCCTTTTACCGACCCCCGATTCTTATGATGCAGCTGCTAAACAGCTCAGAGATAACTTGAGTCTCATTTCAAATATCTACTTCACTCGTACAATTATAGTTGGTTGTGCCTTCAATCTATCCTTGATAAGGGCGTGAAAATACATGTTTAAGGTCGGTGGTAGACATAGATTGTAGACCAATGTCGTACTTAATGCTATCTCCGAAAACTGTTTTGAATAGTTCAAGGGTCTCACTTGAAGTATAAATGCTTGCGAAAACATACGAATACTTGATCTTTTAGCAACAAGTAATTCTGTGCAAACAGGGAGCTCTTGACGGATACAGGGATTAGTGAGCGCAAGGTGGTTGTAGCAAGACTGAATACCGTTATATCCAAAACTATCAATGATAAACGCAAAATGTATCCACTTAAAAAAAAAAAAAACATACACAAATTCTTATGACGGCTTCGTTCGAGACAGTTTCCACTCCGTCCAAACTGACTATGTCAGTGTAGACCAGATGTGCCTTAAGTATCAAGTATCGAATAAATAGTGTTGACAGCAACTGAGATACATACCAAATACATTAATAAGAGATGGTACTGAGTCCCATGGTACACAAAACAGGACACTGCTGCGGAAGGACGAAAGAAGCATGCTAAATTTAAAAGAATGCAAAACCTTCAAGATTGGTGATGCTTTATTTGAAGCTCGAAATTTAGCGAAGACTTAAGTGCGAGATGCTTTTAATATTTTCCACAACGAAACTGTCTCGAAATGTGGCAGAAAATCCATCAGTCTGGTCGTATGTAAATTACGTCATTGACAAGACACAATCAATACCTTCACTGCTCGACAGCGACTATAACGTTACCGTTAGCGCCACTAAATCAGAGTTACTAAACACAGATACCCGCAATTTCTTCATCAAAGAAGACCAAGTAAATGTTCCTGAATTAGACTCAAGAACAGCTGCAAATATGAGCAACTTAGTATATACCCTCCTCGGTGTAGCGAATCAGCTTAAGTCACTTAATAACAGCAAGTTCTCCAGTCCAGAGTGTATACCAATTACTCTCCTTTCACAGTATGCTAAAACAATTGCTCCATATTCAGCAATTATACACAACCGCTCACTCGACGAAAGATCGGTATCTGAGGACTGGAAACTTGCATAGGACACACCAGCGCTCAAGAAAGGAAATAAGAGTAAGCCACTGAATTACATACCAATGTCACGGTCTATTTGCAACAGGATTTTGAAACAATACTGCGTTCGAACATTTACGGATTACCTCGGAGAAAACGATATATTGACAAATAGTCAAACCCGATTCAGAAAATATCGTTCTTGTGAAACACAAGTAGCTCTTTATTCTTACGGAGAACTGAGCGCTATCGACAGGGGATCTCAAATTGATTCCATATTTCTAGATTTCCAGAAGGTTTTCACACTGTTCCTCACAAGCGGCTTATAATTAAATTGCGTGCCTACGGGAGCATAATCTCAGTTGCGCTACTGGATTTGTGATTTCCTGTCAGAAATGTCACTGTTCGTTGTAACGAACGAAAAGTCATCAAGTCAAACAAAAGTGATACCTGGCATTCCCAAGGGACGTGTTACAGGAACTCCTCTGTTCCTAAGTTACGTAAACGATTTAAGAGACAATCTGAGCAGCACTCTGAGACTGTCTGGAGATGATGCTGTCATTTACGGTCTCGTAAAGTCATCAAATGAGCTAAACCAACTGCAAAGTGATTTAGGCATATATTTTATGGCGAGAGAAGTGGCAGTTGACTCTAAATAATGAAAAGCTTGAATTCATTCACATCACTGCTAAAAAGCATACACTACAGTTACATTCTACGTCACACGAATCGAAATGTTGTGAATTCAACTAAATACGAGATGTGATCAAAAAGTAACTGGAATTTTTGTTTTTCTTACAGAATCTTTATTTACTCTTCAACATCAACTTTGTCCCCTTCAAAGTCATCTCCCCTCAGATATAACACAATTGTGACAGCGGTTTTAACTATCTTGGAAGCAGTTCTGGAACTCACCTTTCATTATGATGTTCAGCTCCTTCAACGATTCTGTTTTATTTCATCAGTGATGGAAAAAGACGTCCTTTCACTGTTCTCTTCAGCCTCGGAAACAGAAAGAAGTCGCAGGGGGTCGTGTCCAACGAATGCGATGGCTGACGCAACATAACGGTTTCCTTTATGTTTTTCCAAAAATTACGAACAAGCATTAAGGCGTTGGTGGGAGAGTTATCGTGATGCAATTTCCACAAGTGTTCTTACCATAATTGTGGCAGTTTTATTCGGACTGTTTCACGCAAACAGTGCGTAGCTTCCAGGTAGGATCCTCACTGAGAGTACGACGATAACGCACGAATTCATGATCCACTACCCCATAGTAACCGTAGAAAACTGTGAGACGAACCTTCACATATGATCGAACTTATCGAACTTTTTTCCGTCTTGGCTCTTCAAGCAGTTTCCATTGGGACGATTGGGCCTTGGTTTCGATGCCATAACTGTATACCCATGTTTAGTCATTTATTACAACCTGCTTTAGAGATTCTGGATCGTTGTTGGCTTCATTCAACAGTTTCTGAACGATGCCTACGAGACGTCATTTTTGGTCGAAATTCAGCGACTTAGGAACGAACTTTACTGCTACACGTTTCATGCCAGAAACATCTGAAAAAATTGCTTGGCCAAATGTCATGTCGACGTCATGATCAACCTCTCTGATGGTGATACGACGATTATCGATACCCATTATCTTTATTTCTTCCACAATGTCGTTAGTATTTAATGTGCTAGGGCGTCCAGGGTGGGCATCGTCTTCTCGGCTCTCTTTGAAAGGTTTACAGCACTCGTAAACTCTTTTCTTACTCATAATAGATTCGCTAAAAGCCAAAGTCAACATTTCGAATGCGCTGCTGCACTATATTCCATTTTTCTAGTAAAATTTAACGCTGATCCTTTGAGCCACCTCTTCAGAAAGTAAAAATTCGCCGAGTTCCCGAAAACACTTAAAATTTTTCGACTGTCAGCAATAAACTCAATATTCAAAACAGCTGAAAAAGCAAAAAAAAAAAAAAAAAACAGCAGGAACCTCTGCACCAACAAGACAAAAAAAGCCACTGAATTCAGATTTATAAAGCCAGAGAAAGTAAATTCCCGTTACTTTTGGATCACACCTCGTCTTAGTTGGTTGGTGGTTAGTGTTTAACGTCCCGTTGACAACGAGGTCATTAGAGACGGGATTGAACCCTCGTCCTCCCGAATGCGAGGCCAGTGTGCTAACCACTGCGCCACCTCGCTCGGTGGTACCTCGTCTTAGGGATAACAATTATGACGAACTTAAACCGTAATGATCACGTAGGGAATGTTCTGGGGAATTCTAAGCCTGTGACTAACTGGCAGAACAGAAAAGGCAACCGCTCTGCTGCCAACACTAAGATTGTCAATCCTCATCTGGAGTACTGCTGTGCGGTACGGAATCCGTATCGAACGGGCCTGACGGAGGAAGTCGAAAAAATTCAAAGAACGGCAGCTCGTTTCGTATATTGGCGAAACATGGGAGGGCGTGTCACGGATATGATACTAAATTTGAGGTGGCAATCGTTAAAACAAAGACGTACTCGTTGCGACAGAATATTTTACAATAAATTTTTATCAATAACTTTCTCCTCCGAATCCGAAAATATTTTGTCGAAGAGAATCAGAACTCGCACGAAAAGCTTTAAGTGTTCGTTTTCCCGCGCGCTGATCGAAAGTAGACCGATAGAGAAATAGTTTGAAGATGATTCGATGAACCCTTTGCGAGATACTTTATCGTGAATTTCAGAGTAGTCATGTAGATGTGAATGTAGTTATTCGATCTGCCTACACAGTCTTCCATATAACAACATTTTGAAAGCTCCCATTCTCTTCTCGTATATACTGCACTTTTAACTTTCATATAAATCTACACTTAAGACTAATACTTTCACAAAAACTGATACTTAAACGTATATTATATGTTAACAATTTTTTTCTATTTCAGAAAAGCTTTCCTTGCTTAGAAACTCTGCCTTTTATATTCTTTCTAGATCAGCCATTAACAGTTATTTTGCCACCAAACAGCAAAACTCACCTACAGCTTCAATGTCTCATTTTATATTCTAGTTCCCTCAGCGTCATCTGACTTGCCTTTGTTTTATTGTGGTTGGTTTCCGTACAATTTGTATATATTTTATTCCTGCTAGCTTCATAATTTCAGAAAATATATTCCAGCCAACATTGTCAAAAGCTTTTTCTTAATCTACAAATGCTGTAAACGTGAATCTGCCTTTCTTCAAACAACCTTCTAGGTAAAGTCGTTAGGTCATTATTGCTTCATGTGTTTCTGCATCTCTCTAGAGCTCAACCGATTTTCCCCGTGATCGGCTTCTGTATTTCTGTTCTTCTGCAAATATTCCGCGTTAGTATTTTGTAACCACGCAGTATAAAACTGCCATTTGGTGATATTCACATCAGAGGCCACCTCAGTTGTCCATAATTACGATTATTACAGTCTTCTCCAGGTCTGAGGGTACTCCACCTGCGTCATACACCTTGGTTTCGTAGTGCCTGGCCCTCCCAAGGCTCTCAGTAATTCTGAAGGATTGTAGCCAACACCAGGTGCCTTGTTTAGATCTAGTTTTCTTTGAAGCACTTTGTCAATTTTTTCTCGTCGTATTATGTCATGTTCATCTGCTTACTCTTTCCTTTCTGTAGTGCTGTCTTCAAGTTTCTGGCTTTTCTGGCGTTCTTCTACATATTCCTTTAAACTTTCAACCTTCCCTTGTTACCTATTGCTGACTTCCCATATCAGCTCTGAACAGTCATATGGCTGTTGCTATTATCTCCAAGGTTTCTTTAAATTTCGTAAGCTTGACATCTATCTTTCCCATAGCCATGCATGTTACTGCAGCTTCACATGTCTCCTTCAGTCATTGCTGATTTATTATTTTGCACTTTCTGTAACTTCATTTTTTATTTCCTTTTTCTTATTTCATTTGCTGTATTTCTATTTCTCCTTAAATTCAATATCTCTTGTGTTGTGCAACGGGTTTCTAAAAGCCTCGTCTTTTTGTCAATTCGATCCTCTTCTGTGTTTACTACTTCATCTCTCAAAATTACCAGTTCTTCTTCTCATCAAACGTCACGTACCCCGTTTTAGTCAAAAGTTGTCTAACTCTCTCTTTGGGACTTCCAGCAACCTCTGTTCTTTCAGTTTATGCAGCTTTTACTCCTTAATTTTTTACCGTTCTGAAATTTCTTCACTTTAGTCTGCAGTTCATGACTATTAAGTTTTTTCAGGGTTCATATTTGCCCCTGGAAATGAGAGGTGGTTTAAAAATTTGGCTTCGAAATCTTTGTCTTATCTTAGATTATAATCTATCTCAAATCTTCCACCGTCACCATGTCGTTTCCTTATGTACAACCTACTTTTAAGATTCTTAAATCCAAGTGTCTGCAATGATTAAATTTTCGCTGTGACTAAAATTCTGGCTGGTGACTTCCTTTTTTATTCCTCTTTCCCATTCCACATTCTTCTACTGTATTTTCCTTCTCTTTCTTACGGAACTGCAGTCGCTCAACGCAACTAAATTCTCGTATCCCTTAGCGATCTCATTAATTTCTTTTATGTCAATACATGTTCTTTCAACTTACTGTGATGGCTCTTGGATTTGTGATCATTTTGGATACGATAAAGCGTTTCAACAACAAGCTGTAAGTTATATCAGATAACTAAATCTTAAGGAGCTTATGAGGAATGTAGAGAATCACTTCGATGATTTCAAATAAATTGATTAAATTTCATTAATATGCTATTTTGTTTCAAACATTGGCAGATGAAGGAATTATTCATGTCTGACATGACCATCTCCTCCACCCCCTCTATTTGTCCATCTCCTCTTCCTTTCCCTCTCTCCTCCCCCTTTCTATGCCCATCGTTTCCTCCTCCTCTTTCTTCCTCTCCTCCTGTCCCCTCAGTCTATCTCGTCGTTTTCGTTTTCTCTGTCCTTTTCCTCCCACCCTTCTGTCCATCTCTTCTTCCATTCTCTCTCTGACTTTGGCCCTTGTTTATTGTTATTGCAAATTCAAATTGTATAATAGTATTCTAATCATAAGCCGACAACCCACAAATACAACCTTTATGTTAGCTGACAACGTTTCACTATTGTACATTTTACTTGTGTATTTATACATTATACATATTAAAAATATATAGGTCACGTCCGTCCGAAAGCTGTGTAAATATTTTAATTACATCGATCAAGAGTTTTTCGAGGTTCTTGGTAATAACCTTTCGGCTTTATATATTACACATTTATTTACATGTATACTTAAAAGACAAGTATATAAAAACATGTGAGTATTCGAATGCAAAGTGGTGTCAAAATTTCGAAGCATTCTATGGAGAAGCTTCGGCGAGTTAGATTTTGAACAAACGAACATTTACTGTTTTATTTATATAGATATGTAGAAATTATGTAACTACCACAAATGACATGCCAACCTCTTTTGATTTAAGCACCGTAAAAACATTCGACGAGGATGGGATTCGAACCCACGCGTGCAGAGCACATTGGATTAGCAGTCCAACGCCTTAACCACTTTTTTTTTTTTTTTTTTTTTAAAAGACGCTACTTTTTTTTTTTTTTTTTTTTTTTTTTTTTTTTAATACAAATGAGATTCAATTACAAAATAGTACACAAGAAAACAACTTATTGGGAAAAGTCTTACAAAGCTTCACCTTTGTGGTGCAGAACATAACAATTAAGCTCAAATTTTACACTTTAAATGGAAAATAAAAATATTACAAAAAAAGAAAAGAAAAAAATCTGTCTGTGCATAAAATAACCTCCCATCTTTTTGGTTACTTTCATGGAAATGCGATGAAAAAGCCACAAAACTGAAGTTGTACTAAGGCACTTATGCAAATAACATGTACAGAAATATGTCAATGAATACTTAAAGAAAATGGTGTTTCGACACACACTAATTATTAAGCTCAACAAAAATATAATCACAGCCTACAATGCTTATTTCACAAACTACTAACTACATTTTTTTTTTTTTTGAGAATGCATAAAAAAAAACAAGGCAGCCATGCGCAAAAAGTTGCCAATAAAGTGAACTAAAAAGGGCCATCTTGCTCGCCGCGGTCACATTGCTAGGCGGGCGGCCAGGAACGGGCGGTCGTCATTGCATTGGACATCACCAGCCACCAATCGTTGGAGCGCCCGGGGCCGCTGCACACAGTCAGAGACTGTTTCTGTTACCATAGGGGAATCGTGGAAAGATCACATCTACAAGTTAATGTCTTCTCACTCCCGGCACACCCCAGCTGGGTGGTGGGTCCATGAATGACGAACCCAAATAGTTCGCAAAAAGGTTCCGGTAATCCTGTCTGTTCGTTAAGACCAGAAACTCGTCGATCATATAGTACCATAAATCGAGGACGTCTTTGTCTCCATCGCGGTATATGTAGTGTATCGCCATTCCTCGTACCCAATTAACCGCATTCATCCGGGTCATAGGGAAATAGACAGCGTCGGGATGAAAGAGTTCTTGGGGTAAAATCGAAACGTAGGGGCGGCGGAGCAGGAAAGCCAGGATCTGGCGGATCAGTTTCCAGCACTCACGCGCGGGGCCACAGTTCAGTCTATGTTCGTCCGTGTCTAACGTCGTGCAACGGGGGCACACAGGGTCGTCAATTAGGTGAATGGCATGCAGCCGTTGTCGGGTTGGAAGTTTCTCGTTAACGACCACATACCACGTCGACCGCACGAAAGTAGACAGGAACGGCGCGTGGATGGCTCGCCATACTCGTGGCCAGTCGACCGTAGGGTGGCGCCGTACAATGTCGTTATCCGGAGTCCAGTGCTGGAGAGCACTATAATAAGTCTTCGCTGTCGGATTCCGTGTCTCCGATATAACCCGCAACACATAGCTATGCTCTACGAAAAACGTTCTAATGTGTGACAGCGAGGGCGATAAATGTCCAACTGGTACCGGTGGGTAAGGCGTACGTGGGGCCACTTCTTCAATCAGTAGGCCTGGGAGACTGGCTGTTGGTGAAAGCCAGAGTCGCCTCATGGAACGGAGATACAGTGCCAGCGCTCTGTGCTTGACGTGAGTGAGTCCAACACCGCCTTTGTCGAAGGGTAAAGTAAGCGTAACAAAACGGATCTTGAAAACAGCACCATCGTTCACCACGTGTCCAAACACTGCCTGTATCCTGGAAGCCATCGTGTCCGTTATCGGCAGTACATGGGCGTAATGGTTAAGGTGAGAAGCCATGTACACATTAACGTATTGGGCGCGTTGCAAAATGTTCAATGATCTGAATTTATTGAGACGAGCCTCTAAACGGAGTCGTCGTAAGACCATACGATACGTAAAGGCCGCCGTGCGTTGTATTTGTCGATGGAGTGATATCCCTAAACACTTGAGCATCGGGACCTTTGTCAGAGGTACGGCCAGACCTGCAGGCATTCCTCGTCCTACCTCCATGTAGCGTGATTTCCGAAGGTTGAGCACACTGCCTGCCACCGCCCCATACTGGTGGAGCCAGGAAAACGCCGTGTGTATTTCGTCACCAGACCGTGCTAAGAACATCACATCGTCGGCGTATGCACCACATCGAAAGGTTACGGAACGGAGGGTAAGTCCTTCTAAGCGTCGCCGTAGTCCGTGAAGAGCTGGTTCGAGGGCAACGGCGAAGAGCATGGCAGAAAGAGGACAACCCTGCCGGACGGACCTGTTGACACGGACGGGGGCGGACCGACAGCCGTTGATCATAATCCTCGTGACAGCCCCATGGATCAATCGAAGCACAACAGACGTCGTTAGACGCGGGACACCGATGTGTTCCATAACAGCACGCAGGAAACCATGGTTAACGCGGTCGAAAGCATGGTCGAAGTCCAGCGCAACAAGAGCGCCTTGGAGGCGGCAAGTTTGCATGAGCGCCACCACGTCTCTATAGGTGCTTAAAGTCGTAAACACATTAGTGTCGCCCCCGAGGCAGGTTTGATCAGAGTGAATGGCCGCCATTACCGTAGGTTTGAGCCTCTCACGGAGCATGCATGTCAACAGCTTATAGTCAGTGTTTAGCATTGTCAACGGGCGAAAATCAAGAGGGCGACGGCCTCCGCCGGGTTTGGGCACAGGGATCAAGAGACCCTCAGTAAAGTCAGATGGTACCTGAAAATCGGCGTCCAGGAGTTCACTGTACATCCTGACCCACATTGGGCCCATGAGATCAAAGAACCGCTTGTAAAATTCAAGAGGGAGGCCGTCAGGGCCAGGCGTTTTGTTGGGAGAGCCACGCAACAGAGCCTCTCGCAGTTCTTCCAAAGTCACCGCCGACAAGAGCGTAGCATCATCTTGTAGGTTCCGAGAGACTGGTAGGTCAGATAGGACTTCCCTGACCCCTACATTCATGTGGGACTCCCTCTCGTAAAGAAGTTTATATGACTGTGTGAACGCTCGGACGATATCCATTTGTGCGTCAACGCGTCGCCCGTCCTCCGTCTCAACCTCGGTAATGAGCTGCCTCTTGCGTCTTCGGCGTTCTTGAATGATATGGTGGAGGGAAGGTCGTTCCCCACGAACACCATCAGTCGTCCTCGCTCGCACCCGCACACCCGCAAGACGTACGGCGTTGATACGAAGCAATTGTGCCTTGACGCGTTGTACTGCTGATTGTCGCTCTGGCGACGGCGGTTGTACAGCCAGTTCGCGGAGCGCAGTATAGTAAAAATCAGTAGTCGCAGTATACCAGCGCGCTCGGTCGCGTCCATAGCTGACTAATGTTCGGCACAGTGCGGGTTTTGCACACCGTAACCACCATTGAAGTACAGAACGGTAGGCGGGTAAACGCCGGTGGCAATTGCTCCATGTGGACTCGACTGCGCGTCTGCAATTTATCTCATCAAGAAGGGCCACATTGAGGCGCCACGGACCCCTACTTCGGCGGACGCGCTGGCGGGGAAGGGTGAGAGTACACACATATGCGAGGTGATCCGTGAACGCTGCCGGCCACATCTCAGCGTCGACAACGGCCGATCGTAGGCCGCGGGTGACGTAGACTCGATCCAAACGGCTCGCGGAGTGACTAGTAAAGTAGGTGTGTGCTCGACGGTCGCCGTGTTGGATGATCCAGGTGTCCAACAAGGCCAAGTCCTGTACAAGTGCCTGGAGTGCCGGGCAGGTGGTATAGTGTGGCTCCTGGTCGGATGGGCGGAGCACACAATTAAAATCGCCGCCTACTACCAAGTGGTCGGTATTGCCCTGGAAGAGCGGGGCTATATCTTCGGCAAAAAAGGTGCGCCGTTCTCTCCTTTTGCCGGTGCCTGAAGGAGCATATAAGTTCACCAGACGTACTGTACCAATCGTGAGTGCGACCCCCCGGGCCGACGGTAAATAGGAGACATCAGTGGCCATTATCCCTTCCCGCAGTAGAATCGCCGTACCTCCGCCGCCCACATCTGCAGGCATAGTGTAGACGTCATATCCGTAGGCATCGAGACAGAGTCCTGATCGGACTTCTTGAAGGAAAACAACGTCCAGATCCGCAGCGCGTAACGTATCCTTCAGCATACGGGTCTTGACATCAGATGTAATGCCATTGACGTTGATCGTGGCGAGGCGGTATGCCTGGTCCATCAAGTTTCGGGAGGTGACCATGGTATGACAGGGGGGCAGTAGTCGTGACGTGGAGCGCCGGTCTTGCGAAGTGCTTGGCAGCGACGAGAGGTGCTCATGCCGTCCTAGGCGTCTGTCGCCGGCCGCGTAGACGCTGCCATCGGCATCGGTGCATCGTCTTGGTTCTGAAACGCATCCTGCAACTCCATCTCCTGCGCCCAGTCGCCCAGGGACGTTGACACCACTGGATCTCGAGAGGCAGACGGAGGCAAGGGTGCATCCCCGGTGTCGGAGCTGCGGTGATCTCCCGCATCCCCATGTGGTCCAGACCCAGCGGTAGTGGGAGAAGACGTCGAACCGTGTGAGACGGTAGGGTCGCCTGTGTCGGCGTAGTGGAGCGGTTGAGGCACCTCGTCATCCAGCGGTGTCGCCTCGGGCTGTTCTACGTCGTCGGTTGTCTTGCGCCGCTTCTTATGACGCTTGGGTGATTTCTGCTTACGCTGCCGCGCCTCTGTTTCCGACGTAGGGCAAGGGGAGGACGCTGCATCCTGTGCTTCAACTTCCATCGCACCGTCGGCGAGCCGTTGTGACGGTGCGCCGGGGTCCGACGAAAGGACATCAGTAGCATCAGCACTGAAAGACGCTTGGGGCTCCGTGGAAGCTACTGCAGGGTCCTCCAAAGCTCGCACCAATACAGTGGGGTCGTCATATACAGCTGGCGTCTCCCGTCTCGCCGCCGCAACATACGTAATCGGCAGAGAGGTCGGTGTCGACGGACGAATCTGGTCGGTCGAGGGTGTCTGCACGAGACGGCGTTGCAGGCATTCGGTACGCATGTGTCCCGTCTGGCCACAACCGGAGCAGGTTCTCGGCTGACCGTCGTAAATAATTATTGCCCTGCAACCAGCGATCGTGAGATACGAAGGAATATGGCGATGCAGGTCAATACGGACTTGTCGCACCCCGTTAAGGACAGGGTAGGTGTCGAAGGTCTTCCATTTTTCGGCCGTGTGGCCGAGAACTGTTCCATAGGGTCGAAGAGCAAGGGTGACCAAATCCGCTGGAACTTCAAAAGGGAGCTCAAACACGCGCACATTTTGGATTCCCAATCCAGCACGTTCAAGCGTCACCACACCCACGTTTCCGTCTGAGTGGCAGAACCGATAACCTGCCGTCGAGCGTCTGAGAAGTTTGTCACATGCTTCGTCGTCAGTGAACTTAAGATATACGACGCTGGAGACAATAGATAGGTGGATACCGATCAGCTCGTTAGGATCAACATGTACCACATCGCGTAAAAAACGCTCTACTTCGTGGGCCTTGGGTCTAGAGTACGTAGTGTCGAACTGCAGCTTGATCGTGGCTTTCCGATACGAAAGCGCCATCGTGTGTCAGGAACGTGACGGCAATACGTAACACTAGCGCGCCGGCGCGGTAAACAACAACACACCCGGAAACGCGACACGGAGCGGCCGGGACGTACCGCACCGCTCCACAGCCAAAGGCCGACTGAAATTTCTTCACTTTAGTCTGCAGTTCATGACTATTAAGTTTTTTCAGGGTTCATATTTGCCCCTGGAAATGAGAGGTGGTTTAAAAATTTGGCTTCGAAATCTTTGTCTTATCTTAGATTATAATCTATCTCAAATCTTCCACCGTCACCATGTCGTTTCCTTATGTACAACCTACTTTTAAGATTCTTAAATCCAAGTGTCTGCAATGATTAAATTTTCGCTGTGACTAAAATTCTGGCTGGTGACTTCCTTTTTTATTCCTCTTTCCCTTTCCACATTCTTCTACTGTATTTTCCTTCTCTTTCTTACGGAACTGCAGTCGCTCAACGCAACTAAATTCTCGTATCCCTTAGCGATCTCATTAATTTCTTTTATGTCAATACATGTTCTTTCAACTTACTGTGATGGCTCTTGGATTTGTGATCATTTTGGATACGATAAAGCGTTTCAACAACAAGCTGTAAGTTATATCAGATAACTAAATCTTAAGGAGCTTATGAGGAATGTAGAGAATCACTTCGATGATTTCAAATAAATTGATTAAATTTCATTAATATGCTATTTTGTTTCAAACATTGGCAGATGAAGGAATTATTCATGTCTGACATGACCATCTCCTCCACCCCCTCTATTTGTCCATCTCCTCTTCCTTTCCCTCTCTCCTCCCCCTTTCTATGCCCATCGTTTCCTCCTCCTCTTTCTTCCTCTCCTCCTGTCCCCTCAGTCTATCTCGTCGTTTTCGTTTTCTCTGTCCTTTTCCTCCCACCCTTCTGTCCATCTCTTCTTCCATTCTCTCTCTGACTTTGGCCCTTGTTTATTGTTATTGCAAATTCAAATTGTATAATAGTATTCTAATCATAAGCCGACAACCCACAAATACAACCTTTATGTTAGCTGACAACGTTTCACTATTGTACATTTTACTTGTGTATTTATACATTATACATATTAAAAATATATAGGTCACGTCCGTCCGAAAGCTGTGTAAATATTTTAATTACATCGATCAAGAGTTTTTCGAGGTTCTTGGTAATAACCTTTCGGCTTTATATATTACACATTTATTTACATGTATACTTAAAAGACAAGTATATAAAAACATGTGAGTATTCGAATGCAAAGTGGTGTCAAAATTTCGAAGCATTCTATGGAGAAGCTTCGGCGAGTTAAGATTTTGAACAAACGAACATTTACTGTTTTATTTATATAGATATGTAGAAATTATGTAACTACCACAAATGACATGCCAACCTCTTTTGATTTAAGCACCGTAAAAACATTCGACGAGGATGGGATTCGAACCCACGCGTGCAGAGCACATTGGATTAGCAGTCCAACGCCTTAACCACTCGGCCACCTCGTCAGCCGTAACAGGATGGTCTATTTCTACTGTGATGTCACATCAGATTGTAATGCCCTTACTGGCAGCATTTTTCCCTTCTACTGATATTTCGCTCTCTGTGGTACCGCTTGCCTTGGTCTCATGCCAGTTCACTGGTCCGCTGTTACGACAGCCGGCTACTGATTACGTATCTCTCACGCAGCTTGTTTCCTTTTCCCTATCGCAATGCTCCTGACCACCGCCTACGTTTCTCGCTTACTATGCGACACTCATTTCACCGCTTTATCGCTGAAAGCCCATGCTTTTCTTTTTTAGATTAAACAAACAGAGGAACATTCTGTTCTCTCCTTTGAAACTCTTCTTGGTTCCCTCTCCAGCCTCAATGACGGAGAAGTTGGGACATCAGCGACTTAAGCAAACGAAGACGAAATTAACGTGGGTGGGAACAAGTTAAGATTGATCGGGCGTTGGGCCGGGGGAGAATCGGGGAGAGGGAGGGGAGAGGGCGGGCGGAGGTTGAGTAGGCATACGAACAACGTTCCAGCATCAGTCGCCATATAATGAGACCAGTTTTAATTGTTCCTATCAAGCAAAATTATTGACTAGTTAGGCGTCAGATACCAATTCAAGTTTCGTAATATCCCTTGAAACGCAACGATTGTTAAATTCTGTGCATTTCAAACTGTCCATCACCACGTACAAAGGTATATTCAACTGGTGAAGAATTTTATGAAGAAGACGGTCCTTTTCCCCAGATGAGCTGCCGCCAAGGACAGGAACAAGCATAAATCGTCGTACTCAGACGCGACAACGGCATTCCAAAACTCTGCCCAAAAATTTCATAAATTTTTGTACTGTTAAAATAAGAACAATGAACAAGTTGGTTTTTTCTTGGCACGATCTTACGCTGAAACTACTGTCTCCAAGACAACGTGTTGCGAACCATCATTTTGTTTAAATTATTATGTGGTAGGAGATATAAATATACCAAGTGGAAGATTTTGAGCTTTCTTAAACGGTACTCTCTTTGAGAATATTTTTAGTGTGCCGATAATGATGGTGAGAAAATTCCGATCAAGAGGATGAATTTAGTAATTTTCTGAACGACAATGACTGGGGTTTGCCCACCTACGGAAAGGAAACTGTAGGTCCAGATTAATCCAGAATGACTAATATTTCTCGTGAATCCCAGGAAAGGAATATGACTTCTACATTTACATACCAGAAAGAACACTGGCATATAAACGCATCTTTTTTAAGGAAATAATAGAAATGGCCATATTACAATGGAAGGATCTAGCCGGGTGTCGTGAAACGCGTCACCCAAAATGTGTGTCAAAACTCCCGTGATCCGTCGGTACAAAACCTATTGCACGGGTCATATTGCTCTAGAGGAAGGTAAGTGTGAGGCGAACCACACCTTATGAATCTGTGGTGTCTGTACGGACTAACTCGCGGATCTCTCTTCCGCCCGCGAGTCAAGAAGAAGCATCTAGTATAATTAATGTGGTGGAACTAAGTAAACCGTACATCTCCATAATGTTACGTATTCGTTCACAAATTATGCTCAGACTAGACATCCTATCGAACGATGCAGCGCTTACCAAATGAATCAACACCATCGTAAGGCGAAGGCAGCGCCTGCGCCCATCGGAATCTTCTTGAAGTCTGCTAGCAGCAGAGTGTGGAATTCTGCTCTCCTCAGGAAGTGCCACCAGAAGTAGAAGTCTGCTTCCATCAGACTCTAACGACCGAAACGGAAGTCTGCTCCCATCGGAAGGTGACGTCAGAACCCTCACCTCACTTCCTCTCTGAGTTTTCCTCCGCAAGTGAAAACCCACCTAATTTTGCCTCAGCAAATCGGACTTGGGTAACAATCGCTCCAAGAATCAGACGAAAGGAATTCGAAGTTACTGACCCCTTCCTAGCGAAATTCTGAGAGTGGCCCATGGAACATTACATTTTTAAGTCCTATATAAACCACTTTGTGTGAGAAAATCGTAAAGTAAACGAAAGAATAAATTTTTCCCTTGTTAATCAAATTAAATAGCTCTTCTGGAATTTCGCTGCTTATAATATACGAAAGGGCAAGTTTATTTGTCTTGTAAACGTTCTTTGTACCTTTTTGTGTGTGAGCTCGGAGAGATCGGACGTATGTGAAGTGTATTTTCTGTCTACTGGCAAAAATTGACTTATTTTACTTAATCCTGCGAAACTGTTTAAAAATCATTTTCCTTCCTTGTTTCCTTCGTCATGAACATAATTTTCATTGTATTTTTTATTTATAGCGGCCAATGTCGCGAAGTCGCAAGTGGAATGTTCGATGATGAAAGGACCAAACTCTACTCGTGTTTTATCGTTATCTCTTCGTTACTGTAAGACAGTACCCCGTAATGAGATTAATTTGCCGGAAATTTTTGTTTGTCTTACATAATTCTCTGCGCAAGACTTACTCTCAATTGAACGGCCACACATTATCGAACAATGACGTCACCAACATACTGATTGGTCTGATGCACTTCCACGTCTTTTTTTACTGACGTCGTTGTATATGAATGCTAATTATTCAAATTTCTCAGAATTCACGAATTATTTACACTTCTCGATGCTTAACAAATGAATTTTTCCATTGTCATTGGAAAGTATTTTCTTCTCGCGACAGTTAACTTATTCGAAGTCTTATTCGCGGTATTTTGTATCTCTGCTTATTGAGAAATTTTCATTGAAATACCTCAATAGCCAAAAAAGGCATGTTTCACCTGCCACATGTTGCCATACATGAAGGAAAGCTTGTTTTTGACCAAACTGTGTGGCGTCAGTCTGGCGCGACAGTAACGTATTTCGGGAACATAGGAATTCAACCACCTGTGTCGCCTCGCCACGCTGCCATTGTGTGGGAGGGCGTGGTCACAGACGAGACTTTGCCGGAGTGACGCTTTCAGAAAATTGTTCGGGAAGAGCAGCTTCGACCAGAAAGGACTTCGTTCCCCACTCCACCAATTAGAGCGTGACCAAGCGAGCACTTTCCCAAAAGAGGACCCACCTCGTGAGTAATCAGTGGTGCGGCGACAGCTACTCGTAACGCAGAAATACACAGACAGCTCTAAGATTTGTAACGGACTCCTCCACAGGGAGACAAACGGGAAGGTGTGTCTCGCCAGGGTGTCCCACGCCGCTGCGGCGCGCGGCTCGACACGCAGTCCACAATGAGGTGCTCCATTTCTGAAGCCCTCTGCCACCACTTTAATGCGTAACCAGTCTTTTGTGAACAGGCAACAAAGGAGGCCCCCGACTACTGTTCGTCCAGGCAGCTTGAAAGGAATGGCAGGGACGCAGTCCTCAGGCCTGCAGGTACTTCTCCACATTCAGGCGCTCTCATATGAGAAATTTACCAAGAGACGAAAACATAGTTACTTTAAGAACGATTGAAATTGCTTACTAGCTGTTTCACAAGGAAATGTTTCTAAACTACACGGACAGAGGAATGGTGTAAGGTGTTATTCATTGATCTCTTGCAATTCTTCCTGTTGTTTATGACATGAAACAAATCGGCCAGATAATTGGAGGTACTTTCAACTGTGTGCATCCTGTCTCGCAGCAAATTGGTGATCTGTTATTTAATAGTTTAGGGATAGAGTCATCGTACGGAATAAGATGTGGAGTAATTGGAATTGTAGTGTAAACTGATGCTCAGCCACACTTATAAAAACAAGTTCATCCAGTGCTCTTTTTAGTTGGTAGTTAATAAGTAAGCTATCAGAATTTCTTTGTTACCATTTAACAGAACAATAAGAACACTAAGTCCTCGTCATGAGAGAAACACAACTCAGGTAATACAGTACATACCCCTTGATACTTGTTCAAACATTTATCGTTTAACCGGTACAGTCTTTAACAAATTGTAGCAACGTGTCACACTAACGATAAACGGCCGAAATAGCACAAAAGCAAGGAACGGCTCCCAACGATTGTCCACAACTGAGCCGCAGTAAGCTGCAGACTTTACGCTACATGGTTTTCTCCGTTCGCGGTTGATGATCGATGCCTGCAGCTGGTGACGATGTTCCGGCACATGATTCCAGCTCTGACAAGAGTCGCCAAGTGACTCGCACCCTGCCGTCCGTCCTCGGGAGATCCCAGTGAGTCGTGCGTAAAGCCAATGCGGTCGCGGTCGCACTATGCGGCGAGCGCAGCGCTGCACTGCAGGAATATCGCCTACAGTAACAGCTTGGCTTATGTCAATAAACGAGCTAAAAAAACACTTGGATTAGATGGTGGAGCAGGGAGAGAAAGGCGGCCCTTCCCCATGGCCGTTGTTGACGAAGTTCAAATATCTGTAGCTGGCCGTGCAGCACTTGGTCCAACTTCTGCAGCCAGTTGGGTTGGTTGTTTGGGGGAAGAGACCAAACAGCGAGGTTATCGGTCTCATAGGATTAGGGAAGGAGGGAAGGAAGTCAGCCGTCCCCTTTCAAAGGTACCATCCCGGCATTTGCCTGGAGCGATCTAGGGAAATCACGGAAAACCTAAATCAGGATGGCCGGACGCGAGATTGAACCGTCGTCCTTCCGAATGCGAGTCCTGTGTGTTAGCCATTGCGCTTTGCAGCCAGTGCTTCAGTTGTGTCACAGGAATTGTCTCTCCCCTGGTCAACGTTTCAAACATTTTGCAGCGCATTTGACATCGGTATCCTTGCAAGATTCAGAATGTGCACCAGATTAAGCTCCAAGATAGGCTGTATGGGAATGGATGACATATGGCCGAGGAATATTCTTTGGACAGACGAGGAACATTTTACTCTGCACAATGCTGTGAACGTACAGAACTGTCGCATATGGGATTCTACTATAGCACACATTGAGCAGGAACGCCCAATGCACTTATTTTATGTGGCTGTAGTGAGCGGTTTCACAAAGCTCCTTCGTTCTCGGTCCATTTTTCTTTGAGGAGATGAAACATCGCGCGTCTGTTAGGCGTACAGTGGTATCTGCACGTTATGAGACCTTCCTTGTACAACACGTGAGTCCAGCTTTGCAAGAACCCTCTCTGTCGACACCACTATTTTCCTGCAGGATGGGGCGACACCACATGCCTTTGCCAGGTGAAAGATTTACTTCAAGAAGCCTTCGCAACGACCGCATCTTCTCTAGGCAATTTCAAGATGTGTGACCTTTCGGATCCCTCGACCTAAATCCATGTGACTTCTGGTTGTGGGCATACCTGAAAAATCGTATCTATAGGGACGTAACGGGAGTCTTCCTGATCTGAAAAATAGCATACAACGACACAACGCCCTGGTTATAGTAGATATGCTGCGAACAACGGTCGACCATGCCATGTTATGGTTCCATCATCTAACTGAGTCAGGAGACCATGCTGACATCATATTGTAACTTGTTCAAAAATGTTCAAATGTGTGTGAAATCTTATGGGACTTAACTGCTAAGGTCATCAGTCCCTAAGTTTACACACTACTTAACCTAAATTATCCTAATGACAAATACACACACCCATGCCCGAGGAAGGACTCCAATCTCCGCTGGGACCAGCCGTACAGCCCATAACTGCAGCGCCTTAGACCGTGTAACTTGGGATTACCCAATAAATGTGCCAGGATCACTGTTATCATGAAATTGTTCCTCCCCTTTTCCTGCACCCACATCACATTCTGACTGCTTACAGTGCCATATCTTCACCATTTCGCAGAACATGGAACTACTATATTTTTCTATCATACTCCGTGAGCGCAACGATTAATGAACACACCTACAATGTTTTAGCGTTCTGTAATGTATACAGGCTACACTACAGCACCCGTAACACCTCCAGCTTAATTATAACTACTCAGTATTATCTTCTACCAAATCTTGCCAAATTCGCCTCGCTCCTTAAACAACCTCTCCAACCAGCTAGCTAGTTTCTCCGCACTCTGCTATGTGACACCATCCTAAAGAGCCCGTATACATCAAACAGCAATTCCTGACTTGAAACAAGCAGCCGTGTCTGCCGAACGCACGACCACACATGGGAATACACTTGTGAACACTTTCGAAATTTTCCACGTGGGGAGAATAAGTTTATTGTTCGTTGGAGACCACTGACTACCGACTTTCAATACACTACCACCACCACTCAACAGGCATAAATCTTGCCTGCTGCACCCCACGGGGACTGCAGGGCGGCTTCAGATTTTGTGAGCTCCTAAATCACTAAATGAAGTTATATCAACATTCAGCACTGTTGGCCCACAGAGCGAGGTGGCGCAGTGGTTAGCACACTGGACTCGCATTCGGGAGGAGGACGTTTCAATCCCGTCTCCAGCCATCCTGATTTAGGTTTTTCGTAATTTCCCTAAATCGTTTCAGGCAAATGCCGGGATGGTTCCTTTGAAAGGGCACGGCCGATTTCCTTCCCCATCCTTCCCTAACCCGAGTTTGCGCTCCGTCTCTAATGACCTCGTTGTCGACGGGACGTTAAAACAACACTAACCTAATTAACCTAACCTGTTGGCCAATCAGCCTCAACATAAAAAATCAAAGAATTCCAACTGCCATTTCCATTTCTCACTAACGGAACTCAGCAATGTACTGCTTCCTGCTAGAGCATTCACACAACCTTGAAAACAGCAAAGTCAGCACACACCACCAACCATTTAGCGGGACTATGGGAAGACTGGACGATGCTCTGCTGGTAGGACAAAACCTTCCTTCACCTGGATCGCAGAAATCAGCCCTGGGGATACACAGTGCCTACTGGATGAGTATAAATATGCACCCAAGAAATGCTATGTTACACAACAGAAAAGCAATTGAAATCACTCAATAGAGGAAGGATTACTGGGCCTGATGGGATACCAGTTTTATTCTACGCAGAGTATAAGTAAAAACCTGCTCCTCTTCTAGCAGTTGTGTACCGTAGGCCTCTAGAAATGGCGAAGTGACCCTAATGATTGGATATAAGCTCAGGAGGATCGAAAAGACCCGCCCTATTCTCTGACGTCTATTTGTTGTGGAAATTTGGAACATGTTTTAAGCTTACGTATATTCTAATAACTGGAGACCAAAAATCTCCTGTGTAGGAATCAACATAGGCTCCGAAAACAACAACTGTGTGAAATCTAACTCACTCTGAGAAAGCTGTCATGTGACAATATTAATAAGGGAAACAAAAGTCAAGATTTTTCTTCGTTCAAAACACCTGGCGTCACTGAACCACGTGGAAGTGTCACCAGCCACCAGCTGACAAGCCTAAACACTTCAGCACTGTTAGTGGGTCTCATCGTTGTTAAGAGATATTGTGAGCAATTCAGCAACAAATTGTTAGAGAAATGCAGACAGAACCACCCTTGATACTTCCAATACCTTGCGCCTCTTTTAGATCCTTCTTAGCTTTCATCCAATCATTAGGATCATATCGCCACTTCTAGACGCCTACAGTACACAGCTGCCAGAAGAATAGTCAGGGCTTGACTTAGACGTAAAGACCATGTAACATATTCGTTAAGCAAATGTAGAGTAATTGAAGACTGCTGACGACTGGGAAAGAGCAGAATCAATTCGGTCATTACGAATGATGTCATAGAGCAGAGTTTCTTATCGGTGACACAAATACACTGCCCCCCCCCCTCTAACTTTTGGCTATCGATCATTAGGATCGAGGGCCTTCATGTCATTCACATCGATTCTCTGGTTACGGGATTGATTTAGAGCTGATCTTGCACTTTCTGCCTCCGAGTCGAACTGTAACTCCGATTGATGGAGTCCAGCATCCAGTACTGGTATCATCACCACAGCCAGTGCTGGTGGGTAGACCGAGAGTCTACCAATATTACCTGATCCAGGATGGAAGTCGCCCTGAACTCCAGTGTCGCACAGGTCTGATGAGCGAAGCAAGTCCTCCCAAGGGCCTGGTAGTAGCTATTCTACAGGTGCTTGATGAAGAAGAGATTGATGGGTCAGAATTAGGGTACAAGTCAGGCAAACCATTAGCACGTTTGTGTTATGTAACAAGGTTAGTCATTTAAAAGGTAATGATCTATCAGTCAGAAAGTCATTATTAGTTCGGTACAGAGATTTACCTAAGTCAGAAGATCCTTTACCAGCCACACCCATAACACTGTGTTCCAGCAGTTGCACCTTAGGGTTACCAAAACATCTCCAGCCATGAGTAGAATAGTTCACAGATCAACAGCTTAAAGAAAGCATAAAAGAAGACATCTTGGTTGTCAAGTATAATAATACTGCTGAAGAAGTCACCAGATAGAACAAGAAAACATATATTGTATTGCAATTATAGGTTTTTAAATTAATGTTCAATAATTTATGCATATCTGATTACAAATGTAGTAAACTTTGGAAACTGTCACAGATCAAGAAACAAATTTTATGTCTGATATAATGGAACAGTTATATCTACTACTGAAAGTAAATAAATTGCGAAGTAATCCGTTCCTCCCAGAAGCTAATGCTCATCCAGAACAAGTCAATCGTACCATAGTGGAGCTGCTAATTCACTATGTGAACAGTCAATATTAAGACTGGGATGTCTATTTAGGCTACGTGTTGAGTGTATATAACTCAAAAATCGACACAGGAATAGGTCTCCCACTGAACAAAGTTGCATTTGGGTGAAAGTTGCTATCACCTTTTGATTTAGTGCAGCCAAAGACAGGAACGCAGGGCGAACACGTGAAGCAGTCCGCCAAAACATTAAAAGAAGCTTCGAAATAAGTGAAGTGAGCAGTCGCAAATGCATTGGATCGTCAAGAGTAAACTGGGGAGGCTAAGGGTAGATTATCACACGACTAATTTATGACAGCGGGTTCTACTGGCAAATCCATACACCACAAAGGGTCAAACGAAGAGATTCGTGATGGAGGTTTGAAGGACTGTGCAGGGTAGTGGAGATGACTTCACAAGACAATGTCAAGTTGCAATTACCGACGAAAATATCGGCTGTATATACAATGCGAGTTAAACTTTTTTTTTTACGGAAAAAGTTGATTTCTTACCACAAATACCTGCACCGTTACCACAGGAAAAGAAATTACCACATGGAACAAGAGTAACACAAAGTTGTCGGTGGGGCGTTAAACACTAACCTCCTCCCCCTCCTCTCAGTAACATGAAGTGTACCTTACGAGCGTAGGTCTAGGGATAAGTGATAAAATGGCAGTGTACTCCGTTTAATTTTGTGTGGAATTATCTAGATTAATCTTTTTTTAGTTTCCTGTAATAGAGTGAGATACGTTTTTCCTAAGTATGGAGGGGTGTATGGCAGTTCCTTTCTTATAGGTTTTGTCGAAGATGACTTGACAATATATTATCGTGGGTGTAATGTTCTTGCACGTATGTGAATTGAAGGCGATAAAAATACAAGTTTCTATTGTGATTGCAACAAGTGCTTAAAAAATTTCCTGCAGCGATACAACACGTTGTACCACTAGTGAAAACTAATACAGCATTCTTCTTTCATGTTTCTACATTAAGGTCTATTCATATCAAGCTAGAATATGTATTATCATACAATTTCCGGTTGCCAGTTTAAATTCCTGTTACCAATGTTTCACAACCCAGCCATATCCCGTCAAATGGAAAATTATCGATTAGTGGGTACAAGTGCAAACTAATGAAATGGCACTTGTTTCAGAATAAGGAGATACACATGTTAATACGTCAATAGAAAGCCTTAGCAATCGTGTGACGGAGCTAGTTACCATTTTCCAGCACAGATGGTTCGAAGCGACCAGCGATCATGTGAAATTCAGTTGTTCCTAACGAATATGGAAGCACCAGAGTGTAAAAAAAATGGGATAGGTGCTGCAGCCACAATTTCAGCGTATTGGCAGTCACTGGTTAAATTCTATGTTTTCGCTAGAAACAGTAGTTATAAATTGTGACAACAATCAGACATTTATGGGTATGTCAAAGTTGGAGGTAAAACAAAGTTGATTGTTTGTAAATGAAACCAAGTGTGACATAGCCAGAACGAAGTTTTACCTTCCTGCTACGATTACAGGTACCATAATGAGTACAGGAACTCGACCAATGTTGTACTGGTCGAAGAAATCTTTTAGTGTATTACTCATGCAAAACAAATTTGAAGCAAAGGTGATAAAAGTACAACAGTTTACATTAGGATTACAGCAAGTGGTTAAATAATTTCCTACAGGGGTACAACACGTTGTACCACTAGTTAAAATAATTCTTTAGATGCCACTTTACTACGGACAATACATGAATTACACATAGCAGAAAAATGAAAACAATCGGTAGATCAAATGTTACAGCATGTTCGTAGCAATCAACAGAAGCATAAACACAACATCGCGACAATTAACGTATCAAGCGATAGTGTTACAGTAGTACTAATTTTTATTTGTGCAGTTTGCTTTTGCCTCAAAAAGAGGATAAATCATGCAAAGGGAACAACAGATCATAAAATTCCTTTGGAACGGATTCATACTAGGAAGTAAGATATTTTAGAGTAAAATGTAAAAGAAGGAAGCAAGGAAAACAATCTTAAGCTAGGATAAGATTTTTTATGATCAATGGAAAAATGTTTGGAAACTGAAAATTTATGGGAAGTTCATATGGGACCAAACTGCTGACTTCATAGGTTCGTATGTTTACACATTACTTAATCTAACTTAAATTAACTGAAGCTAAGGACAACACGCACATCCATGCCGGGGGGAGGATTAGAACCTCCGACGTGGTGAGCAACGCGAACCGTGGCAAGGCGCCTAAGACCGTGCGGCTACTCCGCGCTGCAGGAAAAACGTTCAGAGCAAAACTGTAAGACAATTAATCAGAAAGAAAAGGGCTACAATTCAGAATCAATTTTATGAAATAGGAGTGGCATGTTACACAACAAAATTAGTAAATTGTTGGAACAGTGCATACAGAACCACATTCGTTACTTCCATAATGTTACATAAAAGACACTAGGTATGACGCACCAACGGCAAGCGTGAGGTTGACTTAGCATTAAAGACGCTGTAACAAATTCTTTGAGCAAATATAATGGAACTGAAGACCGGTGACGACTAGGGAGCATCAGAATCTATTCGGTCTTTACGAAAGTCGTCTTAGAACAGAGCCTTTCCTCAGCAATACAGATGCTCTATCCCCACCAGCTTTTGGCATCAGGAAAATCGACGGTACTCATTCGTTCGCACTCGATTTTCTGTATGGTATGGTGACAAATTGTGCGTGACATTGATTTAGCGTTGATCTTGCATTTGCTGCCCTACGAGATGATCAGAGAACCGAAGCCAGACGGATGGAGTCCAGCATCCAGTACTGATGTTAGCACCGCAGCGTTCCGTCCTGGGTATACTGAGGGTGTACTAACAACACCCCGGTCCAGGCTGGAAGCTGCCCTAAACTCTAGCGTCACATGGGTCTGACGGACTACCGTTCCTGTAGGCCATGTTCAGCAATGAGGCATTTGACATCAGGGTCCACCTGAGGAGACAATCCGGGCAGTGATCTGGGAGGGATCGAGAACTTCCCAAAACGGAGTGTGCATCAAACTTACGCAAATGTAACGTATTGCGAATACATACACAGAAATACCTTTTATTGTATGATTACAGGATTTCAGAACAATCATTGGAAAAGGTTACTTGCTCAGTACATCGGGGAGTATGGGCACGGGGCATTTGAAATGGAATGATCACATCAAATTAATCCCCGGAAAAGCAGAAGCCAGGCTGAGATTCATTGGAAGAATCCTTATGAAATATATTCCATCCAACAAGGATGCAGCTTACAAGACACTCGTTCGGTCAATACTGAAATATTGCTTGACATTCTGTGATCTGTACCAGATAGGACTGATAGAGAAAATAGAGGATAACCAAAGAAGAGCAGTGCTTTTCGTTACAGGCTCTTTTAACAAGTGCGAAAGCGTTACTGAGAAGCACAGTCAACTAGAGCGGCACAGGCTGGAGGAGAGGCGTTCAGTATTACGGTATTGTCTGCTGTTGAAATTCCGAGGGTGCACGTTCCTAGAAGTCAGCCAACATATTACTTCCTCTTACGTATATCTCGCGAAAATACTATGAAGTAAAATTAGAGACTCAACTCAAGCCCACACGACGAATTACCAGTGAATCATACGCGGGTGGAACAGGAAAAGGGGCAGGTGGTAGAGGTACGCAAAGTACCCTCCGCTACACACCGTAAGGTGACTTACGGAGTACAGATGTAGATGTTGATATAGATATTGTTTCACAAATAAAGATTTAAACTTCACTCCACATGTAAATTTTAACAGAAATAAGTCTGTTGTGATTAGGAATATCAACTGCGGCAGTAGAATATGGGAGAAAAAATAGGAAAGCCTCTGTTTAATGGCCTGAAATTCTACACTTGTGCCTCATCCAGAGTAGCAAACTGAGTGTTGCGCTTAACGGCAGAAGGTGGCAGTTTCTGAATTGGCATGTCTTGTAAGAACTATTTTTTAAAGTTGTAGTGGCACGGAGACTGACTTATACATTTATGGAATGTTTCGACATTTGTAGGGTTTTGGCGTTCTTCCGTTATCAACTACGTCAGAACTACTTCACTGGTGCCTTTACCTTTCCTGTAACCAAACTGATCTTCATCTTACAGATGGGACAAAACTTCTAATCGGCTCTTTTCGTGAATCATCTTCTGCCTGCCTATTTCGTCCATTGCATATTTTCCACAGGCTTGTTTGACGTCCATTTCCTACCGAAAATATGGACGGCATGTAATTCTGTAACAGATATTTTTTTCCAATTTTAGTTTCCCAGGAATTGTCGTGCTAAACCGTGAATTTTAGTTCGCCATGAATACGGAAAAAAGAGCACTTTTCGCTCCGTGACCTTCATCGCCCAACAACCACCCAATCCACCACATTAAAACGCTAAAGCCCCAAGGACTAAGAATGAAGTACTGACGTGAAATCCCCTTCTACTAACCATCCGAAATACACCCGACAGCGGACTAAAACTTTTAACAAATCATAGCTACCAGGTTCTACGGCTTTTATCACTACATATAAGATCCTCATGAATATCTCTTCACTGAGGTAAATCTTGTACAGACCTGGTTGTTCCAAAAATTTACAGCTCCCAAGAAGTCCACGAATGGCATGCATTCTGCCTTGTTTTTGGAATGTGACTATCTCCCTCTAAATTCTATCCAGACCCTGTTCATTCCGTTCTTATATCTCTTCAAACATCTTAGTCTGTTTTCTCATAAGCTTGAGACCCAACGCCCTCTTATACTTCTCAACCTTGAAACTTCTGGCTTGCTACCAGACAAATATCATTATATACTATTTTCTCTTAAACACTCCACATTCTCTTACAGAGTAATTTTAACTGCGCTCCCTCCCACAAATCAACCTTGAATCCGCCCACACTATCAACTGCAAGCTGTCCAACACTTCCATTCGCAGACGAAGGTCACAGTCCAATACAATATGTTTTTTGTGAGTAAATTCGAATCCATTGGTTCCCGTGTGTACAGCGCTATTGAACATTCAAATATGAAGTGTGTGTTAAATCGTCGATACTAGGTGAATTGAGCTGCTCACTAGTAAACAATAAAAGCTATGGATTAAAGTAAACAATTTTGTCGAGACAAATGTTTTGAACTCACAGATTTTTCTTTTTTTTCTGACTTTAATAATATCTGTTTATCATTATTACGTGCAAAACGTTCTTCGTAAGTAAAAATATGTCTACTTCACGCATCGTCAGAGAGAAACGTCCTACATTCCAATTTTTATCATATGTTTCGTTAGAAAAAGCTAGCGGCAGCAATTTCTTTGGATAAAATTATACAGATGACTAAAGAAACTGTCCTTACTTTCAAAGATAACTAAATAGCTACTACTAAAATTGTAACAATAATTCTTTTTGAGCCATGAATCTTCTTACTCTCCTTTTCGCCTCAGAGTATCAGTTGCAGCTTATGACCTCCATTATTTTCTGGATGTATTCCAATTTCTGTCTTCATCTACAGTTTTTACCCTCTACAACTCCCTCTAGTACCATGATATCTTAGTAGATGTCATTTCATACTGTCCTTGTCAGTATTTTCCATATGTGTCTTCGTCGCCAATTCTCTGGAGAACTTCCTCATTTCTTACCTCATCAGACCACCTAATTTTCAACACTCGTCTGTAGCACTACATATCAAATGCTTCGATTCTCTCCTGTTCCGGTTTTCCCACAGTCCATGTTTCACTACCATACAACTCCAGACGTACATTCTCAGAAACTCTTCCTTAAATTACGGCGTATGTTTGATACAGGGCGACTTTTCTTAACCAGGAATGCCCTTCTTGTCAGTGAAAGTGCTTTTGATGCCCTCTTTGTGTTGTCCGTCATTGGTTACTTTTCTGACTAGGTAGCAGAATTCCTTAATTTAATCTACTATGTGACCGTCAATCTAATGTTAAGTTTCTGGCTGTTCTTATTTCTGCTACTTCTCATTACTTCCGTCTCTCTTCTATTTACTCTCAATCAATTTTCAGGGGCCATGTCCCTGAACAGGATGCATTTTTAGCATTATTTTACCCTCAAAGTGCAACTGATCTATAAATGAGAGATAGCTCAAAGTTCTTACAAACAATTAGGGGCATTAGTCAAAGCATTTCCCAAAAAATCATTGAGATATTCATCATATTTTGGTACTGACAATACTTGTAATAGTATAAAAAACGGAAGACTATTTCTATGGTACCATTTTCTTTGGAACCACTCACTGCACAGCTTGGAAAAAGAGTCAGAGTACAGATAACATTCACATAAGTGTTTTATGCCTCTAATTTCCTTCCCTGATGCTGATCTGTGAAGAAGGCAAGTAATTTATTTTACTAAAACAAAAATATTTAAAAAAGTAGCTCAAATATCACCGACATCATCATCACGTCACAAATTTTTCAGGAAATAGTAGGCAAGGGAAGTAGATGAGGTCATTCTAAATATCTGTACCAATGTTTGTGAGTTTAACTTCAGTCATTTAGGAGAAAAGTGTACTTGAATAATGAAAATTCAAGTTTTCGGTAAATCGCAAAAGAAGATATAGAGATTTATTAACTTACCACTATGCTCATTTAGAACATTCCAGCTGCATACTCCAGTTGTCCACCTGTTTCCTTAATCTCCATACTCTTTCTCTTCATTCTTTTCTTTATCCTTGACTCCTTGGTAGCAGCTTCTGCAGCTGTCTCTGCTTCGGTTACCTGCCACTTATTCATAGCAGTTAGTGATGAAGCTATATTCCTTCCCGTCAGGATGTTCAATTTCTTCATAACATTGATGCTTGAAATGGCACCATCATTGAATGTTATTATTTTAACCGTTACACCAATCTCCAGCACTGTCAGCCCAACAAATAAAGTTTTGCGTATTCTCTCCCACATACAGCTGTTAAAGCTTTCATGGCCCGCATCTCGCGGTTTTGCGGTAGCGTTCTCGCTTCCCACGCCCGGGTGCCCGGGTTCGATTCCCGGCTGGGTCAGGGATTTTCTCTGCCTCTTGATGGCTGGGTGTTGTGTGCTGTCCTTAGGTTAGTTAGGTTTAAGTAGTTCTAAGTTCTAAGGGACTGATGACAATAGATGTTAAGTCCCATAGTGCTCAGATCCATTTTGAAGCTTTCATGGGCATTCTGAGAGACATTTCCTAAGTAGATTCTTATTCGCCAGATCTCTATATATATGTAGTCCTAATTGCCTAGAAGAAGGGATCGGTTGGTAGGACATGTTTTGAGGCATCAAGGGATCACAAATTTAGCATTGGAGGGCAGCGTGGAGGGTAAAAATCGTAGAGGGAGACCGAGAGATGAGTACACTAAGCAGATTCAGAAGGATGTAGGTTGCAGTAGGTACTGGGAGATGAAGCAGCTTGCACAGGATAGAGTAGCATGGAGAGCTGCATCAAACCAGTCTCAGGACTGAAGACAACAACAACAACAATTGCCTCCATTACAGCTAGTGGCAAGGAATGCTTGTGGGTATACTGTATGCCTGTAGCATTGCTCAACAAGTACTTGCACCACGAATCTACCCCTTTTGGACACAAACCATGCTGTGGGTTTTCATCTGTTGACACTCTGTGAAACCACGTTGCCCAAACTGCTCGTCTCATGTTCTCCAAATCTCCTACATTTCTCCTTATTGCTAGTCCATAATATTGAGTCAAAGAAACAATTTCACTTTTTGTAAGACGACCTGGACCACCTACATGTTTTCCATCTGACAGTTTTGTTCCATTGAAGTCTTTACATAATTTTCTCAGCCGAGCTCCCATTCTTTTTTGTACATGCCCAACACATTCAAGCTTTTCTGTCAGAGTGTCTCCATATGGTCTGTCATTAACAACAGTAATGTGTCCTTTACAGTCTCCATCCCCAAGGTAGCCTACATACATCACACCACAACTGACCTCTGATCTTCTAAAAATGTTTAGAACTGCTTTCATTTCCATGTTTTAACTTGGTACATCAAATTTCTTTACACAAACATGGGTGCCAATAAATTTACTTGAACAACTCTGGCGGTGCATTGTTAGACATTCATAATCTGGTATCTAACCAGTTTCAATAAATGTGGCAGTTACAAGCCCATTCTGAGAAGCATGACCTCTCTTCTGCCAAGATCCATCAAATGCTGCTACAATGTCTGTATTCTCAGACAATGCTACTACTTCTTCTACTGCTCTTTTCATTGGAGGTTCACGTACACCACATAAAGCATTGTGTATTAATTTATTGTATCTGTCAAACCTCAGTGGAGGTGGAGGCAAATTCATCACTGCACAAAAAGTCTGGGCAGCTCTCCTTCCTCTTCCAACGCATCGCATTGAATAAGGAAGCTGAATATTTACACTTTAATGTCGACTATCAGTTACTGGCAATGCCATGGCATCACTGTGCATCTTACACAAGCTACAGGCAATCACTTGACCTGAAGGATCCTTCCTTCCTGAAATGTCCTGAGAAACGTTAATACTATCTTCACAATTGCAGTACTTACATTTCACAGCACTCTTCAAAAGTTTTGACCGCATATTAAAGTTCGTTATTGCCGCTCACAATACTACTAGGCTTGTTCTTATTTAATTCAGAAAGCACTGCTTGTAGACACAATTTCTGCGGGCGACTTTTGAAGCAACTGATGTGTATTATTCGGTTGTGTTTGGAACTGTTTGCCGCGAAATTTTCGTTTGGGGGCTGAATTTCTTTACTCACGACATTTGTAGCACTGGAAACACACACACAGAAACAAAACAACACACAATAACTACAAAACCATATGCGTAATGAAATTTCGAAATCATATATTCTCCGATCTTTGTTTACATTCGAACCATAGCTTTATACACATTCCTGTACTTTGGTTCCGGGAGTCAGTGCCTTCTAGAATAAACAAGTGTTAACGATCCATAACTAAAGACGGAAAAAACGGAAGAACAAAATAATTCATCTCGTATTCTGACGCACTTCAAATTGATAGATAGGTGTTGCCCCTGTGCAACATTACGTTCAACCTGAATTTCAGAACGAACGGAAAATGATAATGCCCATAAACTACACATTTTTTAAATCAGTATGAAATGCTCTTTTCTGTAGACCAAGAATTTTTTTTTCAAATTTTTTGTCATTTTCACGGCATGTCCCTTAAGGCCTATGTTTGATACTAATAGACTTCTCTTGGCCATGAATGCCCTTTTTGCCATTGCTAGTATGCTTTTGATGTCCCCCCATCATTGGTTATTTTACTGCCTAGGTAGCAAAATTCATTAACGCCATCTACATCATGACCATCTATCCTGATGTTAAGTTTCTCGTTCTTCTCATTTCAGCTACGTCTCGTTACTTTCGTCTCTCTTCGATTTACTCCCAATCCATTTTCTGTAATCATTAAATTGTGCATTTCGTTCAGCAGATCACGTAATTCTTCTTCACTTTCAGTCAGAATAGCAATGTCATCAGCGAATCATATCATTGAATCTTTTCACCTTGAATATTAATTCCACTCCTGAACCTCTCTTTTATTTCCATCATTACTTCTCCAATGTTTAGATTAAGCAGTAGGGGCGAAAGACTACGTTCGTGACTTACACCCTTTTTAATTCGAGCATTTCGTTCATGGTCTTCCAGGGTCACTGTTCCCTCTTGGTTCTTGCATACCTCGTATATTACTAGTCTTTTTTCCTCTAAATATCAAACATCTTGCACTATTTTCGAGATCGACAAATCTTATGAATGTTCCCTGATTCGTTTTTAGTTTTTCTTCCTTTATAAACCTCTCTGGTACCTTCACCTTTCCTGAAGTCGAGCTGACTGTCATTTAACATGTCCTAAATTTTGTTTTTCATTCTGCTGTATAATATTCTTGTCAGAAATTTGGTTGCATGAGCAGTTTGGGCTGATTTTGGGTTAATTCTCGTACTTGTTGGCTCTTGCATTCTTCGGAACTGTGAAAGTTGAGGTACACTATGTGATCAAAAGTATCCGGACCCCTGGCTGAAAATGACTTACAAGTTCTTGGCGCCCTCCATCGGTAACGCTGGAGTTCAATATGGTGTTCGCCCTCTCTTAGCCTTGATGGTAGCTTTCACTCTCGCAGGCATATGCTCAATCAGTTGCTGGAAGGTTTCTCACGGAATGGCGGCTCATTCTTCACTGAGTTCTGCAATGAGGAGAGGCATCGATGTCGGTCGGTGAGGCCTGGCACGATGTCGGCGTTCCAAAACATCCCAAAGGCTTTCTATAGGATTCAGATCAGGACTCTGTGTAGGCCAGCCCATTGCAGGGATGTTACTGTCGTGTAACCTCTCCGCTATAGACCGTGCATTATTAACAGGTAATTGATCGTGTGGTGCAGTCGCCATCCCCAAATTGCTCTACAACAGTGGGTAGCAAGAAAGTGCTTAAAACTTCATTGTAGGCCTGTGATGTGATAGCGCCACGCAAAACAACAAGAGGTGCAAGCCCCCTCCATGAAAAACACGACCACACCATAACATCACCGCCTCCGAATTTTCTGTTGGCACTACATACGCTGGCAGTTGACGTTCACCGGGCATTTGCCATATCCACACCTTCCATCGTATCGCCACATTGTGTATCGTGATTCGTCACTCCACACATCTTTTTTCCACTATTCAACCTTCCAATGTTTACGCTCCTTACACCAAGCGAGGCGTCGTTTGGCATTTACCGGCGTGATGTGTGGTTTATGAGCAGCCGCTCGACAATGCTGTACGTGTCCCTTCACATTTCCAGTTCATTATCATATCGGAAACAGTGGACCTACGAATGTTTAGGAGAGTGGAAATCTAGCGTACGAGTTCGAGTCTCGGTCGGGCACACAGTTTTAATCTGCCAGGAAGTTTCATATCAGCGCACACTACGCTGCAGAGTGAAAATCTCATTCTGGAAACATCCCCCAGGCTGTGGCTAAGCCATGTCTCCGCTATATCCTTTCTTTCAGGAGTGCTAGTTCTGCAAGTTTCGCAGGAGAGCTTCTGTAAAGTTTGGAAGGTAGGAGACGAGATACTGGCAGAAGTAAAGCTGTGAGTACCGGGCGTGAGTCGTGCTTCGGTAGCTCAGTTGGTAGAGCACTTGCCCGCGAAAGGCAAAGGTCCCGAGTTCAAGTCTCGGTCGGGCACACAGTTTTAATCTGCCAGGAAGTTTCATCTGACACCCAGTCTACTGATCACGCTCGAAGTCCGTGACTTCCACGGAGCGCCGCATTTTGCTCTCTCACGATGTCTAATGACTACTGAGGTCTCTGATATGGAGCGCGTGGCAGTAGGTGGCAGCACAATGTACCTAATAAGAAAAACGTATGTTTTTGGGGTGTCCGGATACTTTTGATCACATAGTGTTTATCTCTAGTCTCATACATTACGCACGTCAATGTGGGTAGTCGTTCTGTTATCATTTCCCACAATAATTTTAGAAATTTATATGGAATGATAACTATCTCTTCTGCCTTATTTGATAAGCCTTCCAATGCTCTTTTAAATTTTGGTTCTAATACTGGATCCCCTACCTCTTCCTCGTCGACGCCTATTTCTTCTTCTATCAGTTATCAGGCAAGTCTTTCTCCTCGTACAGGTCTTCAATGTACTCTTTCTACCTGTGCACTCTCTTCGCTGCATTTAACAGTGGGATTCTCATTGCACTCTTACCACCCTTGCTTTTAATTTCAAGGAGGGTTCTTTTGAGTTTTTTGTATGCTGAGTATGTACTTCCGACAATCGTTGTTTTTGCGACTTCTTCAAATTTTTCATGCAACCATTTTGCCTTAGCTTCTCAGCACTTCCTGTTTCTTTCCTTCCTAAGTGACTTTTATGTCAGTATTCCAAAATTTTCCTGAACGTTTTTGTACGTACTTCTTTTGTACGTCCTTCTTTTGTCGATCAACTGAAGTATTTCATCTCTTATCCATGTTTTCTTCACGGTTGTCTTCCTTGTACCTACGGTTTCGTTTCCATCTTCTGTTATTGCAATTTTTTGGTATGTCCATTCTCCTTCAACTGAACTTCCTATTGAACTATTCATTATCGCAGTATCTATAACCTCAGAGAACTACAACGTGTTTCTTCATTCCTTGGTACTTCTGTATACCACTTCTTTGAGCGTTGAGAATCCCTTACTAGTCTTGAACTTCAGATTACTCTTCATAGTTGCTAAATTATGATCTGAGTTCACATCTGCTCCTGGATACGCCTTACTATCCAATATCTGTTTTCGGAATCCCTGCCGTCCATGACGTAATGTAACTAAAATCTTCCCACATTTCGAAGTGTACCTCCTCCTCTTGTGATTCTTGAACAGAGTATTCACTATTACCGGCTGAAATTTATTGCAGAATTCAGTTATTCATTACCCTCTCGCATTCCTACTACCAAGCCCACATTCTTCTGTAACCCTTTCTTCTGTCCCTTCCCGTAATACCGCATTCCAATGCACATAACTATTCGATTTTCGTCTCCCTTTACGTAATGACTATTCTTGCAACATATACTTTATCCCTTCAACCTCTGCTTATGACGTGGACATCTGTGCTTGAACTATTGTTATTGGTATTGGTTTGCTGTCGATTTTGATGAGAACAACCCTATGGAAAAAATCACTCTTTGACCCACCTTCCTATTCAAGATGATTAATATTACCGTATTACTATTTTCTGGTGCTACTGATATTACCCTATGCTGGTCTGACAAGAAATCCTTGTCTTCTTTCCATTTCATTTTACTGAACGCCCCTGCCCCTCCCCCCCCCCCCCCCCCCCTCAAACCTATACTGACCCTTAGCTTTTATCTTTCAGATTTTGTGACTTCTCTACCACGTCTACCACGTCCAGACTTTTGACATTCCACCCGCCGACTCTTAGAACGTTATCCTTCCTTTAGTTATTCAATCTTTTTCTCGTGGTCACCTCTTCCTTGGCACTCCCTCCGGGGGATCCGAATGGGGAACCAATTCGGAATCTTCGGCCAATGGAGAGACCATCGTGACACTTTCTCATTTACAAGCCGCATGTGCTGTGGATTCCCATTATGTGTCTTTAATTCAGTGGTTTCCATTGCCTTCTGCGTCCTCATGCCGTTGATTAATGCTGATTTTTCCTCCTTTTAGGGACAGTTTCCCACCCCAAAGGTAAGAGAGTGCCCTGAACCTCTGTCCATTCCTCTGCTCTCTTTGAGAAGGCCCTTGGCTGAACGTGGGTGACTTCTTATGCCGGAAGTCATCGGCAATGATTTTTATTTAAAATTTAAGTAGTGGCGAGGTTTGATTTTTAATAACTATGCTCATAGTCCACGGGTTGACAATAATAAAAATAATAATGTCCACTGGTGCTGCTGAGGGGGAAGGTGTACGAAATGTTACACCACCTTGGCCGGCCGGAGTGGTCGTGCGGTTCTAGGTGCTACAGTCTGGGACCAAGCGACTGCTACGGTCGCAGGTTCGAATCCTGAATCGGGTATGGATGTGTGTCATGTCCTTAGGTTAGTTAGGTTTAATTAGTTCTGAGTTCTAGGCGACTGATGACCTCAGAAGTTAAGTCGCATAGTGCTCAGAGCCATTTGAACCATTTTACACCACCTTCTCCTGCCTTACTAGATCTCACTCACCCTCCGACTACCATGTCCGCCCTATTAGACTCTTCCCCCAGACACACTCTTCGTTAGTTTTATATAATATTCACGCCATACCATTTTATCAGTCATCCCCTTTGATTATAGAACCGCATACACACACATCTGCGTCATGGTATGATTTTCATCACGTAATTGGTATGTATATCTGCAAACTGCCTGTTCGATGTCTGAAGAGCAGCAGCCAGCACTATGCCAATTCAACCTGAACGTAATTAAATCACTGTTGCTGCGTATCCCTTCATCGTCTTTAGTGTGTTTTGTGTCCACTTTTTATATGTTTACGTCTTCATGACTGCTAAGTCCCTTTAAAGAGACAGTTGATAAATTCATTATATTGTTGTATGGAGGGTACGCATTGCACAGTGTAGCACAGAGAACGTCTGTTAAAACACTCAGTTGTAGCATACAAGACAAGGAATCTTGCAGCTCAGTGCCTCGTATATGGAATGGTGACAATGAGGGGATGTAATAAGGTCGTATTTGGAAGAGCATAATTTCTCCGTTCAGATAGTACAGCTTATTGATGTGCATAGACAAATAGCTACAAAGACGCAAATGAACATGGGTTCTGCCTTAGTCAAACTATGGTTACATTAGTACAGGACTGCATCCTCATGGATAATTTATTTTTACTTAGGGAACAGTCTTTTACGGGCGACGCATGTGGAACGCAGTGCGTGATGTCGACTGAGGAGCACAGCGGGACCTCGCGTGCACTTGCTGTTTGTGACGTCACTCCGACGGTGACGCGCCGTATGGTGTCCCTGCGAGTCACACGGCTATACTGTTCGCGTTTTTCGCTAGCTCTGTTCATAACAAGAGTTATGGCTGCGTATGTGAGACTTATACTCTCTCTCTGTGCCATTCGCCAGAGAATACAATGTGCACAGCGGTATGAGACTACCTACGACATTCTTAGAGAAAACAATTACCTGTATATTTTTAATACAGTTGAGAAGAAAGGGTCGGTAGCCGGGATCTGAGCATAGAGAAAACCCGCAGGAGTCCTTGAATACCCTTCACGATGAGGTCCTAGTCGAGGTGATTTGTCGTTGCCCTCCTCCGACCTGTTATGAAGGGTTAATTGTGTATCTGTGTCGTGTGGATGATTGGCTCTTGGATTTGTTATGGATGAAAGCAAGGGAGAGGGTGCATCTCGGTGCCAACGCATAGCCTAATTCTTGCTGATAGTTCGAAGGGGACCGCCGAGCTTAATGTTCCCATCCGACGGACTGCTCATCATCAACAGTCACACGCTCTCACTTCACGAGACTCTGAGGAGGGGTTTGGAATCAAGTACAAGACATTGGCACAAAGATAGGTCATCAGAAACTACAACAGCACATCTCACCCTCTCGCCGACCAAATACCAGAGGTGTACACATTTCGCTTTTAAGCCGCCCATGCTTGCCTGTTAGCCAGGCAGCCAAGCTGCCGCACGTTAGCAGCGGGACAGGCAGACTCTCATTCAAGTCGAGCTGTGCCAACCCAAGCAGGCTAAAGGAATCATGACGATAGAATGAAAGCTTTCACGATCGCATGACACTGCTGCTGGTAAACCTTTCGGGGTATAAGGTCGTGGTCCACAAAACTCTTCTCTTCATCATCCGTTGAGCTTCAACGCCTCTGAAGATGTCCAGCGCAGTTCTGAACAAAACGTTAGGAACAGAAGAGTTTCGTGTATCACCATCTTATACCTCGAAAGGTTTACCAGCAATAAAGGAATCTTGCTTGCCTGTTCATCTACCGGCGGCGCTACGCTACGCAGCAGTTTATTCTGTACGCTGTTATTGGAGCGTCATCAGCAGGTTTCGAAAGTTGGTGAAAAGTCCTTTTTTACCTAAATATCACAGAACGTGGCTCAATGAAATATATATTCATTTTGGGTGATCGTAGGCCAGGAAATGGCAGATTATATCGATCTTTTTTTTCCTTTCAGAATTTGTTTAATTACTTCGATATGAACCGTTATCTCTGCAACTTCACCCTCTTTCAACAGGTACTGGCTATTCTATCGTCAGGTCATCTCTAGTGCATGTTTTGTGTAGTAAGCAGAACCACCTCTGAAAGTCGAGATTCTTTGCACCTAAGAACCTGAAGATGTCTGTCAAACTGGAATGTCGTTTCCACACACTTCTCAGCCGCTATGTCTTTGTCCTTTTTCATACCATTTACGCTGAGACGTGACTGCTGTTTAAATTTACGAACATGTCGTAACATGCTCATGGTTTGGTTCCCGAATGAGTGTGTAGTAACTTTTTATCAATTTGTGTTGAGAGACATCTACCGATTTATTTGAATCTGGCCGATAAACACACGACAACGTGTGCTCTGTTGTGTGACTGGTACATTCCCCAAAGCTTAATTCCTCCTCAGTCTCATTTAAGTTTGATTTGTTCATCTTGCTGCTGCCACCGTTATGATAAATGAGTTGCAGTGAAGCTGCCTCTGCAACCACATATCGGGCTAGTCACGTTGGACGTATAGCGCAACCTGTTGTCAGCTTAAGCAGGCTGCACGCATCCGGTGAAACGTGCCAGGCCTGCGGAAACCCAAGTTGACCTGCTTTAACCACTGTCTTTCAGTACATGTGTACACTTATGTCCACGTTGCATACCACCAAAACGTGTTGCTTTAATGGCTGCGGCGGAGAAATGGGCAGTGAGGCTCGAAGGAGAATTTGTACAGCCCTGCCAAATATTGGCAGGATTCGAATTGGCTTGCTTCCGAGTCGAGCAGCACCGCACAAACATGCAAACATGTCAGTGACCTGCCCACGGAGGGCGCGTTGTTTGGCAGAAATGAAGACAGAAATAGCGGGTAGAGGTGACATAAAAAGACACCTTTGCACTGTCACCTGTTCTGCACTGTTTTATTCCAGAGTAACACACCCCACGCATTCTGTTGATCAGGATGAGATTTTAATAAAAGTCGTTTCACTGTGGATTTCGAAGAAATGTTTTTCGCTTTCTCGTGAGGTGCGCGTTATTTAGCTCGACAGGCCGAACAGGGATTCATTCTTTTCGATGGAAACAGAAACAAGAACAGAAGAGGAATGAAATGTTCCAGACGAAGAACACACCAATGACGGACTGATGTCTTGTGTAAAATACAATTTTTCCGAAGGAGTCGGCGTCAACATTAATGAATAATGTAATTAATTACATAAATATCGTTATCAGTTGAGACTTTCATATAAGCAGGATGAAACAGCTAGAGCATCGACAAAATTGGTTTCTACAGACTAATATGATCTGCTGTTGTTTACATTCTAAAGACTGGTGTGGTGCAGCTCACCACACTAGCCTATCCTGTGGCACTAGCTGTATCATCGTATATCCCCTTGGGCCTGATTACCATATTTGAGTTTTGGTCTGTTTCTCTCGATGCCCTTTTCGTTTCCCATCTACATTAGAAATCTACTTTCTGGTGTTTTTCTGTATGTATCTTACATTAGAATCGACCCATATTTCTGTGAGCTTGTTTACAGTATTTTAGTCAAATGGCTCTGAGCACATCTTAGATCATCAGTCCCCTAGAACTTAGAACTACTTAAACCTAACTAACCTAAGGACATCACACACATCCATGCCAGAGGCAGGATTCGAACCTGCGACCGTAGCAGTCCCGCGGTTCCGTACTGCAGCGCCTAGAACCGCACGGCCACCACGGCCGGCGTATTTTAGTCTGTCATCAGTAGTAAACTCTACTGTTAGCTACACATTTTATCTTGGTGTTTTCTATATAGGACCTTTTTATCATTTATACCATAATAGTGCACTTTGCAAACTAAAATGCTATGGATTTAACAGCGTCTCCCTTGGAAGGACCGGAGGAAGATTGAGTTTAACGTTCCGTCGACATCGAGTTCATTAAAGACGCAGCTTACCTGCATTTGCCTTGAGCGATTTATGGATATAACAGTAAACCTAAATCTGGGTGGGCTGGCAAAGATCTGAACCTTTATCAACTGTCATGTAAACTGTAACCTAAAATAAAATTACTCTCATTAGTTGCTCTTTCTGTACACCAGCTACCTAGAGTCAGTATTCAGGAATCAATAATTTGTGTGATTAAATGGTTAAAATCGCTCTGAGCACTATGGGACTCAACTGCGGTGGTCATTAGTCCCCTAGGACTTAGAACTACTTAAACCTAACTAACCTATGGACATCACACACATCCATGCCCGAGGCAGGATTCGAACCTGTGACCGTAGGAGTCGCACGGTTCCGGACTGCGCGCCTAGAACCGCTAGACCACCGCGGCCGGCTGTGTGATTAAAGATAGGTTATATCTTTATGCTCAATATAAGCAAACCCCCATTCCCACTTGCTTCTATATTCGCCTGTTTTATCCCGTATTGCAAATATTTGTAACTGATTCGGTGTATTCTGGTTTCTTATTTCATCAAGGCGTGTGTGTCGCAGTAGCGGCCTAAGGAATTTAATTTCTATGACCTGTATATTGCTCAAATGGCTCTGAGCACTATGCGACTTAACTTCTGAGGTCGCCTAGAACTTAGAACTAATTAAACCTAACTAACCTAAGAACACCACACACATCCATGCCCGAGGGAGGATTCGAACCTGCGACTTTAGCGCCTAGAATCGCGCGACCACTCCAGCCGGCCGTATATTGCTGTCGTCTTTCTGCCTTAACGTCCACGTTTCACTGTCATATAGAATAACCGGCAATGGCATCATCTTGTACTGTTTCTACTGTGTTTTCATTGTTACTCTAATAGTTCCTAACACTGCCTGGTACCTTTCTAGTTGATTAATGATATCTCTATCGTAATAATACTAGCTACCACAGCCGAAATAATTAAAATGTTGTATACCTATTCTAAAATTTTGTCATGAAAATTAATCTTTGATCTTAATGGGCGTTAGGGCTGGAATGCCGTGGTTACTGATTTTGAGACAGAAATTTTAGAATCATGTTCTTTGCAAATCTTGTGTAGTAAACAAATAGCTCTTTGCATATTATCTTTTACACAGTAACTAACTCATTGACATGTGCAAGCACATTTAAAGTGGTCCTTCCGTAGTTAATTCCGGGTGGTGCTTGATCCTTCCGCCAGTGTAGGATATCGTCCATATTGTATAAATGTTAGAAAACCTGGGTGATAATACACTCCCTTGCCTTACACGCGGGTTAATAAATATATTTTCCCCAGTGTAATTAGATAAACTGAATCTGAAACAGGTGCCGTTGCACTTTTTTTCACATTATTATGTGTTGAAGGTAGCCCCGTTTAGTCATTATATTCCAAAGTTCTGGCCTATGTACCTTATCGAAGGCTTCTAGATCGACAAATGCCATATAGGTGAGCAAGTTGTATCCCATAGGCACTTACTTAAAATCCCATTTACGCCGAAATGAAGACGGTCTGCTGCAATTTCTAACTACAGCTGGCGTTACAAAGATGTAGGGACAGGCTGCAGGAATTTCGTCAATACAGCTGCAATGCTTCATTGTTTGAAATCATCTTAAGGCTTAGAAACAAAGCATAGAACTCATATTTGCGCTTGGCCCAGAGAAAAAGTGCCCTGACGCCAAATCATGCGAACGTGCAAGTCAATTGATAACATCTTCATGTCCTATCCAGCCAGCTACCTGGAAAGAGCTGAGTGAGCGCTGTGCTAGCCACAGCTCAATAGTGCACCGGGCAGCAACTGTGCTAGTACCACATACATGCACATTTTTCAAGTGAAACTCCCTCTAGGAGGTAGCACCTCAGTAAGAAATTGTGCAAATGTTGAGATTTCTTCACTGAAGTAAGAACAAACTGAATAACCTCCAATAATCGAACGCTAACCTTTCACATTTCATTGCCTCTCGAATTCAACTTATCTAGGATTCTAGTCGGTCCGGTAACGCAAATTTAACAAACATTCTACTTTGCAAGATTTGTAAATGTAGCTTCACAAGTCAAGAGAATCCTTAGAAAGATCCTACTGCCCTAACGCAGCATCTAAACCGAATTCAGTCCTCAATATTGTATTCCAGTACGCTTCCGACAATAATTCTTTTCACATTCGCTGAGCTCTCACTCTCGTTACTTTACCTGCTACAGTATCTTTGTGCGTAGAACTCAACTTTGCTTCCGCAGTGCTCGATACTTCCTGTCCTCCAGGTCTCGAGCTTTGGTCTCGGTGTAGCGGTGGTTGTTCTTTCGCAGCCGGCTGCTGTGGCCGAGCGGGTCTAGGCGCTTCAGTCCGGCACCGCGCTGCTGCTACGATCGCAGGTTCGAATCCTTCCTCGCGCATGGATGTGTGTGATGTCCTTAGGTTAGTTAGGTAAGTAGTTCTAGGGGATTGATGACCTCAGATGTTAAGTCCCACAGCGCTTACAGCCATTTGAACCATTTTTTTGTTCTTTCGCATTTCTGCTTCACAGTCACATCACCTTCGGTCAACTTGGGTAATGTTAGAAGCTCTGAAATGTCCTCGATGGATCTGCTACTTGGGTGACATCCAATGACTAATCCACGGTCTACTTTACTGAGTTCTCCTAACCGATGTATTTTGCTGTTGCAATCTTGTCGGAGTCTTGCATTTTTCTCTGGGCTGCAGTGGAGTTCAAGCTAAGTAGCTATGCCTCCAACCTCGAGATTGGACTGTTGTCTCCTCTCTTGTGGATGGCCTAGAGCTGTTGCTTCTACTGCCAACACAACACTCCTTTAATACTGGAGGATTTGCGTCTAGCGACATTTAGTGGTCAATTCTGAGTTATTACATAGGGGTGTCCTGGTACATTTCATCAAACAGTGTGCCGGCCGCAGTGGCCGTGCGGTTCTAGGCGCTACAGTCTGGAGCCGCGTGACCGCTACGGTCGCAGCTTCGAATCCTGCCTCGAGCATGGGTGTGTGAGGTGTCCTTAGGTTAGTTAGGTTTAAGTAGTTCTAAGTTCTAGGGGACTGATGACCTCTGAAGTTAAGACCCATAGTGCTCAGAGCCATTTGAACCATTTTGTGTATAGGATCAAGATATTAAAGGAGAACGTAATGTCATGCTGAGACCATCAGAGTGTTAGTTACTGGCTTCTCACAATTAAAATGCAAGACTTTAAGTTGAAATTTTAGTACGGCGTGTACTGCGTAACCGTAAAGTTCGTTGGTGAAATGTAATTTTTTTCAGTACGCACTGAAGCATTCAGAGACTTATTAGAAAAATTAAGGTCGGACTGATTACAAGAAATACCTTTTTAAATCGCCTTAAAAAGTAAATAAAAATATTTGTCTGTCATGGACGATATTTTTCGTATCATTGGTTCAAACGAAGGCCATGTTCCCTTATCCCAAGTTTTATTATGAAACACTAACTGTATCCAGATCTTCGTAAAATTATATTTGCGCTTAAAAGAGGGATAAGTTGTATATTCAGTCCGGTACACAAAGTATATTCAAATTAATATCAAACATTATGCTGCGAAACTATCCAGAAACCTTTTGTCGGTACAGAACTTTTTATCTCTTCGTATGTTTCGGGTACAAGGAAAATTACAAGCGCAGTCCACGACCTAAGGTTCCCAAAAAAATTAAGAAGAGGATGAATGATTTTATACTAGGAATGGATTTAAGCCTAATTTTTCTGTGGAAATATACGATCCTAAAATACTGGAATGACGCTTTGTTCTTATGACAGTGTCCGTAAACTGTCCTGCGGAGAAAAACCACACTTTTCCTGCATTTGACGTGTCCGTTGCTTGTTGAGGTTGCACTCTCAGCCATATGGCACACAGAAACTTGTTAAAAAAACTAGCAGAGGGAAAGCAACAAAATGTTAGTTTTGCCTCTCGGAGTGGAGAAGGGTGGGGCCATGCCCTGTTAAAAGGAGCCATCTCGGCTTTTGCCTTCGGCTGCACGGCTATTGCAGCCGCCGTGCACTATAGATCAGAACTGAGCTCATTATACTCGCTTCAAGCTCGCCAGCGGGTCATATGGCTTCATTTCCGAACTCTCCTCCGTATGTTCGGCGATAAAAGTCACGAGTCTACGCCGGTCCCTCTTTAAGTGAATACCGGTCACTTGAGTCAGTTGTCCGGTAAACTTGACTACACCACCTCAGAAAGGAGAGCGAGTACACGAGTTCGCAAGTATAAACGAGGGATCGCGGCTTTGCCACTCCACATACAAACAGGAAACAGGTGTGGGAAACATTAGCTTTGAAGATCCTATCTCGCCCCTCCTTCCACCCCCCCCCCCTTCATAACGCCTCCCCCTCACAACCACAGAAGTGATTTAGGAAAGACAGGGGAACCTAAATCAGGAATACTGTGCAGGTATATTAACTCCACTTCTTCTGAGTACCTCAGTGGCTGAACAACAGTCTCACCTGGTTAGATAACTTACATCATGCTTGTTGTTTAAGCTTCTTTTTCAAATAATGAAATCCATATGTAAAGTTTTTGTACTTTTCAAAAATCCTCTTCTCGCCGTGTATCCCTACGCCCGGTAAAAAATGGTCGTGTGGCAGGGTTGGCTGGGAGGCCTCGTCTGGGGAAATCCGGCCGCCAGCTGCAAGTCCTAATTCAGGCGAGGCCAGACTGGGCGACTTGCGCACCGGTGATGGTGAGATGACGGTAAGGACAACATCACACACACAGTGGAGAAAAATCTCCAATAAGGACGGCAATCGAACCAGGTCCCGCGGTACCATAGGCAACTGAGTTACCACTCAGTTAAGCAGGCGGACCCTACGTCCGATGCTTTGTTAGGAAAATTGTAACTGGCCCGGTTTCCACCAGTCAGTGTAATTGCTCTTGCCTGTGACCTACGCCGACGCGTGTTGATGGCCCAGCATTGTAATCTGCAGCAATTTGTGGAAGAGTTGCACTTGTGTCACGTTGAACGATTCTCTTCAGTCGTCGTTCGTCCCGTTGTTGCAGGATTTTCTTCCGGCCGCATCGAGGTCAATGATTTGATGTTTTACCGGATTCCTACTATTCACGGTACATTTGTGAAATGGTCGTACGGGAAAATCCCCAGTTCATCGCTACTTTGGAGATGCTGCGTTCCATCGCTTGTGCGCCAACTTTAGTACCACGTTCACACTGAGATCTTGATAACCTGCCGTTGTAGCAGCAGTAACCGATCCAACAACTGCACCAGACACTTGTCGTGTTTTATAGGCGTTGCCGACAGCAGCGCCGTATTATGCCAGTTTACGTATCTCTGTATTTGAATACGCATGCCTATACCAGTTTTCTTGGCGTTTCAGTGTAATATGTAATTGTATCGTCACTGACATTAGCTAACAAATACCGTTCTCAAGTTTGCTAGATTCGCTGGCGCAGGACACAGTCGTTAGGATTCAATAATTACATGATCTGAAGGTTGTAAGGAGGGAACTGAAGTTGACAAAGTATTCTTTGAACGCTCAAGTATTCTTCGAACGCCCCGACGCCAGTGATGCAATAACGAGGATAAGTTTTAGCACCAAATGATGACTCCTTTTGATGGTGACTCGCACGGCATCAGTATTGTCAGAGGTACATACAGAACGCAAAATCCCACTAGGCGTTTTTTTGAAAGCGGGTGCAGCCTGTTCAAAATTCTGAACTCAGGTTGATACTGTGTGCAAGTATCGAACTAGACCGCGGGTCTCGTCATCGTGTTTGTAAAATGTACTGCTCTGCTACTGCATGGTAAACAAATGCCCGTTACTGCTGCATTTTTGGACATTTTCTCACTCCGCCTCCCCCCTCAGTTCTGCTACCACTGCACTCGCCAACGTAAACTTCAAAATTTTCCTTCTTCTTTCTGCCACCCTGCATTTCGCGCCGTGAATTTATACACGAAACATTTGTTAATAAGTTTTTGGAAGCAGAAGATGTGGTCCCTGTTAAGTTCACTGGAGTTGATATCGCAATGATTAAGGCGCTGTACTCGTACTTTGCAGTCCATATGATATCGAGATAATTGCTTCGACCGGGTCATCATAATTTACTGTAGCATTCTCATCTGGTCCAGCTCAGCTAATCTGAACGGACCGTGAAGTCGACAGGACGTCAAGTTGCGTCTTGCCCCCGTCGCTGCCGTGTGAAGTACACGACGTCCCTAAGCACACCTGCAGAACGCTGCTAAAGTCTTATGGTGACGTCTAAGCAAAGACACACAAAATGTTTGCAATCTCCTCGTGCGCTGGCAAACAAGCATTACAATACAAAGCATGCTAACTCGGAAAGAGAATAAAGCCACTGCCAGATAAACATCAAGGTTGGTACCTACAGGCAGTCACAAAAGTACTTACCCACTACTCACGAGTGTACTTGGCGTAAGGGAAATTAGAAATTGCATTTTTTTATGACAGAAGGACTGCCAAGGTTGATTTCTTAGATATAGTTTAGAAACATTCACCCAGCAGGCTAATAGTATTTCACTGTGAATCTTATACACTACTGACCATTAAAATTGCTACACCACGAAGATGACGTGCTACAGACGCGAAATTTAACCGACAGGAAGAAGATGCTGTGATATGAAAATGATTAGCTTTTCAGAGCACTGACACAAGGTTGGGGCCGGTGGCGACACCTACAACGTGCTGACATGAGGGAAGTTTCCAGCCGATTTCTCATACGCAAACAGCAGTTGACCGGCGTTGCCTGGTGAAACGTTGTTGTGTTGCCTGGTGTAAAGAGGAGAAATGCGTACCATCACGTTTCCGACTTTGATAAAGGCCGGATTGTAACCTATCGCGATTGCGGTTTATCGTATCGCGACATTGCTGCTCGCGTTGGTCGAGATCCAATGACTCTTAGCAGAATATGGAATCGGTGTGTTCAGGAGGGTAATACGGAACGCCGTGCTCGATCCAAACGGCCTCGTATCGCTAGCATTCGAGATGACAGGCATCTGTAACGGATCATGCAGCCACGTCTCGATCCCTGTGTCAACAGATGGGTATGTTTGCAAGACAACAACCATCTACACGAACAGTTCCACGACGTTTCCAGCAGCATGGACTATCAGCTCGGAGACCATGGCTGCGGTTACCCTTGACGCTGCATCACAGACAGGAGCACCTGCAATGGTGTACTCAACGACTAACCTGGGTGCACGAATAGCAAAACGTCATTTTTTTCTTATGAATCCAGGTTCTGTTTACAGCATCATGATGGTCGCATCGGTGTTTGGCGATATCGCGGTGAACGCACATTGGAAGCGTGTATTCGTCATCGCCATACTGGCTTATAACCCGGCGTGATGGTATGGGTGCCATTGGTTACACGTCTCGGCCACCTCTTGTTCACATTGACGGCACTTTGAACAGTGGACGTTACATTCCAGATGTGGTACGACCCGTGGTTCTACCCTTCATTCGACCCCTACGAAACCCTACATTTCAGCAGGATAATGCACGACCGCATGTTGCAGGTCCTTTACGGGCCTTTCTGGATACAGGAAATGTTCGACTGCTGCCCTGGCCAGCACATTCTCCAAATCTCTCACCAATTGAAAACGTCTGGTCAACGGTGGCCGAGCAACTGGCTCGTCACAGTACGCCAGTCACTACTTTTGATGAACTGCGGTATCGTGTTGAAGCTGCATGGGCAGCTGTACCTGTACACGCCATCCAAGCTCTCTGACTCAATGCCCAGGCGTATTAAGGCCTTTATTACGGCCAGAGGATGTTGTTCTGGGTACTGATTTCTCAGGACCTATGCACCCACATTGCGTGAAAATGTAATCACATGTCAATTCTAGTATAATATAATCGTCCAATGAATATCCGTTTATTATCTGCATTTCTTCTTGGTGTAGCGATTTTAATGTCCAGTAGTGTATTTAAACATTCAGCCATACGATATCCACTGCAGGGTAAAGGCCTCCTATAGACTTTCCCATGTATTACACTATAACTGCAGCCTTAATGTTGGAGCTCTGCTAATTCCTCGACCGAACTTCCATTCGATCGTCGTCGTCGTCGTCCTCTCTCTTCCAATTCATCAAACAATTTTTCTTCGTCATTCTACGAGTTATTCCGCGAGCTAAATGTCACACCAATTTCCATTTCATTTTCATTAAGTCAAAATTAAGAGGTTCGTTCCAGTGTTTTCCTTGAACTGTTTGCTGGTTTATCTGTCTCCACTACTCGATTAGCAACCCTCGGTTTTCGAGCTTAGCTCCCCTTGTTGGTTACACATACTTTAGTAAAATATGCTTCTTCTTACAATTTATGAATTCCTGGCAATAGTAATGAAGTGTTAAAAATACTTTGACGTTGTAAATGACATTAAAATGTTATAATTCGTACATATTATAAAAATAGACGTATGTGTGTTGAGTAGGGATGTTTCACATCTACTAAACCAGTGGACCAAATGCAATCACACTTGGTTTACATATCCCTTACAGTCAGGCGCCAAGCGGTGTGTGGCAAGAACTACCTGCCTATCATAGTTTAGTTCACGACGTATGACGTCATAGACACTGAGATGCGTGAAAAACTGCTACATTGTGCATGACGTTTAAACTTATTACTTCTTTGCCACTAAGCCTATTCGCAACATATTTCGTAGATAGTATTGACATATGCCGCTGAATGTACCTATACAAATATACAATTGTATGGCACATAGTTCAAAAGACTGGCGCCATAGCAACTGATATGCGTGAAAAAATACCTCATCATGTGTGAAATTTTAATACATTCGTTCTTTACTGCTAAGTTTACTCAACATAATGAAATCTCTGGCACGCGGCTGCACTTTTTACAGCTTTCAATTGCATATCGTAAACGGCTGCATGCAAAAACAATAGCCATCTATAGAGCCTTGAAGAGGCGTTGTTACAGAGATGTTTACAAAATTTTGTTGAAGACACACGAAGCAGCTGGACCCAGGGTACAGAAACTGTCCGGAATCATTTCACACCGAGTCTACTGCGCGAATACATACATACTCGTTTAAGGTTTCGTTTCTAGCATAAAATGAATACTCGGACAAAGCCGGGTGTGTCAGCTAGTTCATATGTAAATGTCGAAACTGGTGGCCTTGCGGTAAGGAGCCAGTCAAGAAGGCATAAGGTTTCTGGATCGGATCCAGATCAGAAGCGAGAATTTTTGCGTCATGCTGGCCTTCACCTTTAATGATGTGGACACATATCAGGAATGACTCGTGGTTCGGATTTCACGTTAAACATTCAGGGCGCGCACGTCGTCGAATTGGCGTCCCGTTGGAAGAACTTACAAATGGTTAAAATGGCTCTGAGCGCTATGGGACTTAATATCTGAGGTCAGCAGTCCCCTAGACTTAAAACTACTTAAACCTAAGGACATGACACACATCCATGCCCGAGGCAGGATTCGAAGAACTTACAAACAAGCGGCTTAATATGTCATTTGAAGCACTCCAAAGCAACTACATCACACGAATTTACTTTACTTTACGTGCAAATGATTGAATTAAATAGTAACTTCCCTAATAATCGACAACTCCACGTGTTCCTTAACAATATCCTATTTTAAATATTGAGATAATTTGGTAAACCTATTGTAACATTACAGTTTCTTTACCAATATTTTCATAATATGTATTAGAAAACTTGATAAATATTTCCATGGTGAAATTTAAAATACATACAAAGGGTGATTTCTTTCCACCACACCGTGTACAAACTATCCGGTGATCGATGAGAGGATATGGAACAAAACAGGTCTAATGAACTTATGTCCGGAAATGCATGGTTTCCATGGTAGAGACCATTTATTCAATCATGCGTTGTTACAGACACTGCGGTCCAATAGGCGCTTTACCACGCAGTTACATTATGTGTTGAAGATGGCTTCCATGTGCCTTAACGCATGCTTGTACACGCCGTAGCATGTTTGTCTCACACCTTCAAATGGTTCAAATGGCTCTGAGCACTATGCGACTTAACTTCTGAGGTCATCAGTCGCCTAGAACTTATAACTAATTAAACCTAACTAACCTAAGGATATCACACACATCCATGCCCGAGGCAGGATTTGAACCTGCGACCGTAGCGGTCGCTCAGTTCCAGACTGTAGCGCCTAGAACCGCACGGCCACTCCGGCCGTCTTACACCTTCACATCGGCCGGGCTGCATCCGAACAGTGTCAAAGGCAGCATGAATACGCTGGTCCAGTGTCTCCACATCTGGAATGGGCTGTGCATTCACGATACTTTTGAGATGATTCCATAACAAGAAACCGCAAGGGTTGAGATCCTGTGAACGAGCAGGCCATGCATCCTGATCCATCGACCAGGGAAGACACGATTGAGATGCGTCCGGACGTTAACGGCGAAGTGGTCTGGAGCATCGTCATGTAGCAGCCACATAACCCTTCGAATCATCAATGGCACTTCTTCTAGCAGGGGAGGCAAAGTCACCTGCAAGAAACGCCGGTAGTTCTGACCTGTTAGGCGATGTGGAAGCGAGACTGGTTCCAAAATACGGGCGCCAATTATCCTGGCCCACACATTCCGGCTGCACCGATGCTGATGATTCGCTGTCACCATACCATGGGGATTCTTCATAATATCCCACAGATGACTGTTATGAAAGTTGAAGATTCCACTCGGCGTAAAGGTGGTCTCATCTGTGAATAGGGTGGATGGCACAAATTCAGGAATCGTGGTTGGCTGGTAAAAAAAACCAGTGACAAAACTGCCCTCGAGGTGGAAAATCTGTCGCTAGTAAGCCATGCACAAGGTGTAAAATATAAAGGTAGTAACAAATGTCGTGGAGAATGTTCCACACGGTCGTCTGGCTTAGCCTATACTGGCGGACCAACTGCCTGGTACTGAAACGGCTGTCGCCTTCCACAGTGTTAATCACATTTTCCTCCAAGTCTGATGTCCGAACATTTCGGGTGCGTCTTTCAAGATTTCCTGCTGCTTCCTGAAACGACCCTGTCTCTGTCACAAGGCGAAACACTGTTGCAGAACCACTGGGTACAACGCTGTATCGCATCCACTACAAGGTGAGTCAGCAGGAGAAGTGGATTACTGTGGCTGGAGAGGTTGCTAGGGCATGACGTATGTGAAACAGTACCACCCTACTGTAACTGCGGCTGCATGGCACAGCGCGCCCCAGACCGTAACAAAATATGAATAAATGGTCTCTAGCATGGAAGCCATGCATTCCCTGCCGTAAGTTCGTTAGACCTGTTTTGTTGCGTTCCTATTTTCGATCAATCCCTTGAGTATGTACACAGTGGAAAAAACCACCCTGTATTAACGCATTTGTCGCACTACACATAGTGTTATAACAAATATTTTGAAGCTAATGTCTTCGAAAACATAATGTAGCTCATCATAATTTTAATTATTGCAAGTTCAATGGACCATCACATAAGCATTATTACAAGGTAATAGAGCAATTATCTACAAGTAATTAGGTAATCGAGCGAGGTGGCGCAGTGTTTAGCACACTGGACTCGCATTCGGGAGGACGACGGTTCAATCCAGCGTCCGGTTATCCTGATTTTCCGTGATTTCCCTAAATCGCTCCAGGCAATTGCCGCGATGGTTCCTTTCAAAGGGCACGGCAGACTTCCTTCCCCATCCTTCCCTGATCCGATGAGACCGATGACCTCGCTGTTTGGTTTCTTCCTCCAAAACAAGAACAAGAATTAGGTAATCAGTTACAACAAATGCATCACACATTCACAGACGGTGTGAACAACAAATTGTACGTTTTCTTTTAATCTTTGATTCACGTACCTGAGGGTGAGTGGGGGTGGGATAGATGGTCCAAGTGAGAGCTCTCTGGATCTTAGTGGCGTATGGACTAGTTTGGTGTGTGATGAGTATTTGTACAAGTAGCTTGGGACTATGGAGACCCCGGGAGAGAGGGGGAGGAGGAGATTATTCCCAATTTCCTGGAGTTAAGTTGTGAGAGGAATTCCACAATTTCACGAGGTACAGGGTAGGGGGGGGGGAAGCAATGACAGAACAAATAATCAAATATTGCAAAGAATTAAAGACCAATCGACCAATCAGTTATAGTACGATGATTTAAAGTGTAGAAGGCACTCATATGTTTGAATTGTGGACGGTGAGGTTGCAGTGTACAAGTTGGTGGGCGGGCGAAGCGGGGGGGGGTGGGGAGAGGGAATGAGAATGACATAAGTGAAGAAGTGAAGGCTGTATAGATTTCAGAAGTAGGTCAGTGTTCCGTATCCGGTGATTGTTTCGGGCTACTACGTTATAAGGATCTTTTTTTCTTTTTTGGACTTTTTGCTTTTGGCAAAGAGAGACGTTTCTAGTATAAGAATGCTTTGCTTGTGTAATATCATGCAACACAGGGATACTTTACAAGCGTGCGACAACAACTGACACTCGTGCGTGAGACTCCATGTCGCGCGCTTAAAATGCTGCGCACGAAACGCGAGACAATTTGTTGATGGAGGCGGACGACTGCACGGCGCGGTGTCAGGCGACTGGAGGGGACTGTGACGCCTCACGGAGGTGGCTCCGGCCTGTTACGCAACCGCCCGCTCAGCCGGCAGTCACGAAGGTACAGCGTCAAAGGGAAGCTGTTGACTGCGCCGCCGAGACAAACAGCGTTTCATTATCTGGCGCGAGTACCGGCCGGTAAACACGCGCCACCAAGGACTACTTTCAAATGCTCCTGGTTACTACAGTACGTCAGCGTACCGTGAACTGCTCCTCGTCTACAAATCATCTTACACGTCATAGCTTCTTTTTCTTCTTTCGCACTGCCGTCATCGAAGACGTGGAATGGCGTTCAGAAACCAAATCATCGCTCTTGCAGTGCTGCTCCAATGCGGCGTCTGTTACGACACCGCCCACGCGGATAAACCGTGCGCCTGTCCAACGGCATTTGTTTCGTGCAGACGAATGCAACCGTTTCGTATGGCGCGTCTGTAGTCGTACGACGAAGGGTTGAATCACTTACGTAGAGCGAGCTTGGCTTAAATCAACACAGCTTCCTCTTTGAGGTTGCATCTTTAAATCCAAACAACCTTCAAGTTTTAAAATAATATCAAAGACTATAATACAAATAAGACAGTTTTCTACGTCACTTTCAAGCCAGTACGCTTTTCAATGGTTGATGCCGTCATCGAAGGAAACAGCCCAGCCTTAAGCGATTTAGGGGAACAACGGAAAACTTCATTCTAGACGGCCAGAAGGGGATTTAAACCGCAGCTCTCTCGAAAAGAGTCGTTAATCGGTAAATTAGAATATATAAAAAAGAATTACCATGTTAGTGATATTGGGGAACGAAACACCTGGTTGTTTTACGACAATGCCTTGAAAGTGATGCTGTCTCGGGTAGTATAAGTGTAGCCACAGTCGTAGTCAATGTGCCTTGCTCTAGCAACGACTGGTAAACATTTTCTCGCTACATTTTCCTTGCTAGTCGTCCGCGTTGAGGTACTAAAACACTGTATAAAGGTTTTTCTCGTATTTAAGGCTAACTTGTTCCAAACATGCATAAATAGAGCATCGCACACCAGGTCTAAACAGAATGAGGTAAAGCAATGCTTAAGACACTGGCTAAAGATCAGGGAGGACTTCGGATAATTCTGAACTGGAGTTTTGGTGATTTTCGTAAGTCATTCAAGGAAAATGCCCGGGTAGCTCCTTTAACAAGGCGACGACCGTGAGCCGTACTTGTTAAACGTACTGTATCTGCATACATTTATACTTCTGCATATACCACTGACGCTTTTTCTTTGCATTAAGTTGACAAATTTTACATCACTGTAAAGTAGTCGTTGGACTAATAAATAGCGTGTGTGCCGACCCGCCCCACTCTGTCCCTTCTGCTACCGCCATGTAGCGGGAAGCATTAGTCAGTCACCCCTACATTACTCGTTACTCTTCGTGCATTGCAGTCCCCACTAAAGCGTATCGTTAAATTCATAATCGCGCTGGACTAATGTAGGACCGTTCTATCGAATAGGCACGAAATTTCACTTAAAAACAACAACTTTTTTTTTACGAGAAACAAACCAAACTACTTCCCTTGACTCTGGGCGTCGCATGGTACAAGTGAAGATCGGTATTCGATAGGGCTGCCTCCATCAACATGATACAATAGCAAAAGAATGCTAATTTCTTCCAGATTCCAGACAAAGCGCAAAACTTGTATATTTTCAATGCCTTCTTACTCTACACTGTTTGTTCTAAAGAATCTGAACATCTGTTAGTGGGCGTTAATAACGGGGTCCTCGCCAGTCTGACGAACTGAACCCTAAGGGGGGCCACTTTCAGTGAGATGTCCGAACGAGAAAAAACAGTGATTCTGGGCTCTTGGGTTTGGAACTCATCCCGAAGGTGTTCCGTCGATTTCATGCCGTTAGTCTGTTCAGGTCAGTCCATTTCAGGAATGTTACTGACCACAAACAACTGCCTCACAGACGCTGTTTCATATGAGGGTGGGTTCTCATGTCGATACAATCTCTGTTTTCGAGCTGTCCCTCTACTTTAATGTAGGTACAATGCTTTAAAATTTCTTTACATCCTACCACATTTAGTTTTTTCTTCAGCACAATGATGTTTCCATTCCGTAACACCATTTCTTCCGAATTTCACTGTTGGCACTACACATGATGAGGTAACGGTCTCACGACTTTCGCCAAACCCAAACCCTTCCATTGGATTGCAACAAGGTATAGCGTGATTCATCACTGCACATCTCTCGCTCCAGTCATCCACTGTCCAGTGGCGTTGCTCCTGGCATCTTGGCACCGCTTCCAGCGTCGCTTAGGACTGACCTTCATAAATTTGTGGTTTATGAGGAGCTGGTCAATCACTGTATCCCAATGTTTTTAACTCCTTTCAAATGGTTCAAATGGCTCTGTGCACTGTGCGACTTAACTTCTGAGGTCATCAGTCGCCTAGAACTTAGAACTAATTAAACCTAACTAACCTAAGGACATCACACACATCCATGCCCGAGGCAGGATTCGAACGTGCGACCGTAGCAGTCGCTCGGTTCCAGACCAGCGCCCAGAACTTCACGGCCACTCCGGCCGCCTTTTAACTCCTTGCTCGCACTAATTATACTAGCTGGACTGATGGTTGCACTTTGCAGCTGATGAGTGATTCCTTCCGCTGATCTCTTGCGATATTTCGCAACCACTCTCCGCAATGCCCGGCAGTCCCTGTCCTGCCATTCATGAGGTACGCCTGCTCATGTTTTAGCTGTGGTTGTACCTTCGCGGTTCCACTTCGCAGTCACAGCAACGAGAGTATAAATTGGCAGGTTTAGAAGAGTTGCTATGTTGTTGATGGACATTGTTACTTAGGTGACATACACTGACTTGTCCACGTTCGAAGTTACTGAGCTCTCCTGATTGGCCCAATCTCTTGTTACTATTTCCTCACTGACAACACAGTACTCTCCACTGTCTTTTATTCTGGCGGGTACACCTCTAGTGATTCCTACTGGTCAGTTCCGCATTACAAAGGGTGTCCACATACTTTTGATCAGATAGTGTGTCCGATGAAGGGTAGTTCGTATGTCACTGCCAGTTCGTCTTTTCCAGTTCGATTCACTAATAATGCATGGAGAGACACATTTGACTATCAGTAAACACCTAAACAAAGACGAGTTCTTTTTATGTTTCCTTCTCGTCCAAACCGCAGTATGTATGTCGAGGAGAGAAATATATTGCTTGACTCCTCTTGAAAGGAGCGCCTTCGGAATTTTAAGAAAAAACCACAATGTTATGCACGATGCCGATCTCTGTTGAAACGCCTATTACTGGAGAAGGGTTAGCACCCGTTCCTACTGTACAATTATCGCTGCTTTGGGTTGGATACTATCTCTGTCTCTCTTGTTCATTCTACCTGTTTAGGGTCCCAAATTGACGTCCACATTAAAAATATGTCGAACGAAGATTTTGTAAACTATGTCCTTCATGGGAGAACTGCATGTCCATTAGACGTTTACAAAGAATGTACCTTTATATTAATTTCCCTTTTACCTAAAATTGGAATCTTGGCTGTGAAATACTGGGTGTATCAAAGGGGACTTTACAACTTATAAAATTCGCAAAAACTTATTCACACGACTTAGATTCAGCCTTGCTGTCATCTCGAATGAAAATAGATCAAGATTTGTCTCACATGGTATGCTGGTACAAAGCTGCGCCACTCCAAGCATTAGCGGCAGTTGTAGCGAAGACGGCTGCTTTTAAGGCTTCATTGCGTGAGCGCTGTCTTGTGGTTTGAAGGGTCGAAGTCTGTGCCAACTCTGCATCATATTTTGTATACAGAGAACGGCGAAGATCCCCTAGTAGGCTTACTATTTATGAGTGGTGTAAGTGTTTCATTGAAAATGGATGTTTGTTAAGGCATCGTCCTGTGCAACTGAAAATATAGTAGAGCAGGTGAAACGAAGCCGTACGACAGTGCTACGAAAATGACTCGGCGTGCTTCTCGGAAGCTGGGCCTCACATATATGACTGTTTGGCATGTGTTAAGGAAACGGTTGCACCTTTAACATCTGGGTTTTCCTAAATGTCCTCTTTCCATGTGAGTGGATGGGTCGAAGGTGTACCAATTACATGGCCCCCAGATTCACTCAATTTGACACCTCTTGACTTTGACTTTTGAGGATTCATCAAAAATATTAAGAACACAAAGTTTGTTCCACCCTTACCAAACTTCAGAGCTAGAATCTACTCCACAACTGAACAAGTTGCACCTGACATGGTGCAGCGAGTTTGGTAACAAATAGACTTAAGATGGCGTGTGTTTTGCGTAACAAACGGAAGTCACATTCAATCTGCCGGCCGGAGTGGCCAAGCGGTTCTCGGCGCTACAGTCTGGAACCGCGCGACTACTACGGTCGCAGGTTCGACTCCTGCCTAGAGCATGGATGTGTGTGATGTCCTTATGTTAGTTAGGTTTAAGTAGTTCTAAGTTCTAGGGGACTGATGACCTCAGATGTTAAGTCCCATAGTGCTCAGAGTCATTTGAACCATTTTCTTTCACATTCAATCTGCCGCGCGGTCTTAGGCGCTACAGTCATGGACTTTGCGGCTGGTCCCGGCGGAGGTTCGAGCCCTCCCTCGGGCATGGGTGTGTGTGTGTTTGTCCTTAGGATAATTTAGGTTAAGTAGTGTGTGAAGTTAGGGACTGATGACCTCAGCAGTTAAGTCCCATAAGATTTCACACACATTTGAACACACACATTTAATCTGTTTAAGTATAAAAGAAAATAACTTGATTTACTTTGCTATAAAATGACACCAAACCTACGTCTGTAAGTTAAATGAATAAATAAGTACGTTTACTGAAATTCGTAAAGTCCTTTTTGATACACTCCAAATTGAAATTAGTCTCACCCACATAAAATTCACGATAAGATCACACAGCATCACACATGGAACAGGCTCTCATGTTTAAGTAAAATATACAAGAATCATCAATAACGCAAAAAAGAGAAATAACTTCTGACTAAGCGATACCTGTCTTAGTTTCAGTCAGTCATTTCCATATACTGCTAGTGCTATAGAACCAACACACTTGTTACCTTGTGCATATCGTCTTCTTCCGCCAACTGGCACAGCTGCCTTCTGTCGCATGTTTGCTGTGGAATGTTCAGCGACGTCTCAGCTCAACTGTGACGTGAGTCAGCTGTGTTCTGGGCTGTTTGCAGTTATTGTGCCAGCGGAGTAAAAACATGTCATTGATACCCATGTGCTTTTTTCACGATCGTTGGGTTGTGGTATATTGATTGGGTGTGCCGGTGTCTACTGAACTAACGGTTGTATATAAGTCACCTTCATCTGTTCATGGCCTGCGCTTGTACTTATTACCTTGCCGCAAGGCGCTAGATATTCTATTGTAGTATCTTCACAAAGCTTCTAAAGGAAAGACCCGAGCTACTCACAATTCGATAATTTAAAGTACTTTCAGCTTTGCTATTCTGCAGAAAGAGTTTAAGTTCTTCAAGTTTCACCCCACTTTGAAGTGTATGTCGTATTTCAAGATCTGTATTATGTTCGATTAGCGGATGTCCAATATCACGAAAATGAGTGTCTGACATGAATCTTTCGTTCATTCTTAAGGCACCTATATCCTCATAGTGACTTATTTTTAAATCCCACTCTTCCATCTCTCAACACAGGGTACTACTGATTCTGAAGTATAACTATTTTTCTTTTTATAAATAGTTTTTTTGCGTTTTTGAAGTAATAACTTTTTAAAAATACCCTTGTGTATTTTACTTCAATGAGGGAGCCTGCTCTTGAAATATGTCATGAGACTTCAGCTTTTATAGTGAATTTTACGTGTTGACTTAAATTTTAATATTTTACTAAAAATCTATCTTTCCTCTAACAGTTTTTATGTGATCAATCCATTCTAAATCTCTACATCCTGTTCAATGTCTGGGAAACAAGTCGAACTGTAATGTCGAAGTGGGGTGGTGTTCCATTATACAGAAATCACATATTTGCCAAAGGCACATTCTGAAGCACCCCAGGCAGAGTATTCTGCAGGAAGCCCAGATACGTTCCTCCGTCGAGGCGTTGTGGAGTAATAGCCAGTCCAGTATGTGGTCGCCAGGAATCCCTCTCCACACAATGATGCTGAATCAGTGCTGATGAGATGCCTCAACCGTTCCCCAAGGATTGTTTGTAGCCTATAGATGATTATTATGCAGACTGATGATGCCAGTTCTGGTAAAGGTTACTTCGTTGGTAAACAAGGTCGATGACAGAAATCCCATTGTGGCGGCCTAGTCGACAAAATCCTTCCCGTGGAGTGAAATCCAGTGCTGATAATCTTTGCACTCGTTGCAGGTGATAGGGGTAAGAGTGGTTGTCAAGCAGGATACACAGTCGTACTTTGTGGCGTGAGTGCACTTTTTTTTTTATAGCCGTGCTTCCGTTTCCATCGGCTTGGCCGTACAAAAACACCATCTCAGCGTATTCCAGACATGAATACCGGATCACTCTGCTGATTACAGTTCGTTGCATCAATCACACAGCCTGCAACGCACAAGGAACAAATGGCACGTGGTCAGAACAACTGTCATTCGTCAGCACCATCTACCGTGGCAAGGACGCATTTTTGGACTCGCTTTCATACGACCTTTTTTCCTCCATTTTCAGGCACGAATCCGTCCCTGCAGTTTGTCGGTTTTACCAATGTTCACCCTGTGTATGAACTACTTGTAAATCTCGACTCTGGCTTATTTGTGTCTCAGAGCGTTATTTGTTCAAGTGTGTGTGAAATCGTACGGGACTTAACTGCTAAGGTCATCAGTCCCTAAGCTTTCACACTACTTAATCTAAATTATCCTAAGGACAAACACACACACCCATGCCCGAGGCAGGACTCGAGCCTGCGCCGCGACCAGCCGCACAGTCCATGACTGCAGCGCCTCAGGCCGCGCGGCTAATCCCAAGCGGCAGAGCGTTACTTACTAGCAGATGTATGTCCAGAATCAGCCAAGGTAGTCCTGATTTTTTAGTGCTGAGCGAAGTTGTAAAAATATCAGTATGTCAGAATTTCATGGCTGGCGAGGACTTTCTTTCTTTTCAATATAAATCTTTATGTTTCGCGTTGCCTTCTCAAACATTTGCTTGTGGGAATGCCTCTCTCGACCGACAGTGTAGCTAGCGCCGACATCGATGGGGAAGCATTGTTACCGGTTCCGCCACAACTTCAAATTATTTGGCAACACGACAGGAGCAATGTGTTTAAGTTGTTCTCGTGTGGGAAGTAAACGTTATAAACAACAGATATTTGAGGCTTCTGGGGGAGTGTTGAATTTTCAAGTGAAGAACGTCTTCCCACTTCGGACTGCCCAGTTTTCCGCCCCACAATCGAAACGGTACCAGTCTCAGGCTACAATAACATGAAATAAATTCTGAGTGGGGATTTTAGCTCCACATTCTTGAAAAATAATGTTGAGAGATTTTCTTGAACCCTGCATTCTGATACGGAAAGTACAATATCTAACTAGAGTAGATATATGTCACAGATAACATCTTTATACATTATTCTCCAGTTGACAGGCGCACTAAAGAATGTTAATACTAATCTAGCACAGGGTTTACCAAGCAGTGCTTTGCAGAACACTGTGTTCTGTAGGAACTGAATAGGTGCTCCACAAAACGCTTTAATAACGTAAGGTACTTTCCGGCATTTTAATGATCTAAATATTTTTAATTATTTTATGATTTCTGTCTTATCAGTTATGTTCTAAAATTGGAGTAATAACTGAATGAAACAAATTTTCTTCATTTTTAAAAAATTTTACTTACCTTTCAGGAAAATAATTAATCTCATAAAAGTTTTAAGATTCTTGAAGTGTTTCCTCAGAGAAAAAGTTTGGGACGGCCAGTATAGCATATAACAGTTATGTCTGTCTTATTAGCTATGTTCTAAAAAGTGAAGTAATCACTGAACAAAACAAATTTTTCTCAATTTTTAAAATTTTACCAACCTTCAAAAGGTTCCATCAAAGTACTAAGATTCGAAAACTGTTCCGTCAGAGGCAAAGTTTGAGACTGCCAGTTTAGTATTTCACGATGCTCAGGATTTAAGACTAAAAGAAATCAGTGCGGATCCGTGTAAACAGAGGAAATGCTGTACGTACATTATTGAAAGCAATTTCCATTGCCACTGAAACTGAAAAATGAAAACTCGTGCACTTCCCTTAATTTCTCTCTATTATCTCCTGTGGTACCATACTTTGGAGCAATTCTGTTCATTTACAACTAATATTCTTCGTGCACAAAACGGATATTACAATGATCAGTTCTGGATGATAGATCCAAGAGAAAGACTTTAAGAAGTTGAGCAAGTCAATAACGCGTTGGTCCACCTCTGAACCCTTATGCAAGCTTGGTATTGATTGATAGACTTGTTGGATGTCCTCCTGAGGGATATCATGCCAAATTCTCTCCGACTGACATGTTACATAGTCAAAATCCAGAGCTGGTTCACCTGCCCATAATGCTTCGAACGTTCTCGCCACGGGAAAGATTTGGCGACCTTGCTGGTCAAGGTAAGGTCTGGTAGACTATGGTTAGAAAATTATCCGTAGTTTTTTGTTTTTGCATAAGTCTTGTGAATATCTTTCTGTAGGGCAGCTTCCAAGTGTAAATTTTCCGTGTAGGGACATTTATCTCTGTTTAAAACCTTGTGGTCTCAGAGTTCAGTGAGAAATCTGTACACCAACTTTTAGTGTTACTTTATTCTCCTTTGGTATATTTTCATACCCAGTAGCGCCATTTGAGGCCTCATATCTATTTTATGCACAGTACGATCTGGCTATGGACTGTACTTGTTGTGATCGGACACAAGGAGAGCTGGCTGCTGTCCGTAAACAGCTGGAAGCTGCGTTGGCTACCGTCGACAAGCTTCTAACTAATGCTCGAAGTTGCGGTGACGTCGGGGCGCCAGTGACGAGACCTGCGACACCTTTGGTGTCACTGGAATCCCCTGGTGGCCCGGACGTCACGCAACATCTGACCGGTCAGTGCTTGGCACACAGTGGTGGGTTCGCCTGCCACTGGGCGGAAGGCGACAGAGGGAGCACGCCGTTCGGCTGCCTCCCTACATCTTAGCAACAGGTACGAGGTGCTTCCCAGTGCTGATAATAACTCTGAGCCAGCACGGGATGCCCCTCTTGTTGGGCCAGCGGTCGATTTTCCTGCCCAGTCCGGACAAGTACAGATGGTGTGTATGCTAGTCATTGGGAGCTCCAATGTTAAGCGGATGGTGGAGCCCATCAGGGAGATAGCAGGCGAGGAGAGAAAGAATTCCAGTGTGCATTCGGTATGTTTGCCGGGAAGTCTCATCCGTGATGTGGAGGAGGACCTGCCGCCGGCTGTCGAGCGCAGTGGGTGCAACCGGCTGCATTTAGTGGCACATGTAGGCACGAATGACGCCTGACGCTTGGGTTCTGAGTTCGTCCTCGGCTCCTTTCGAGGGCTGGCTGATTTGGTGAAGGCAACTAGCAACGCACGTGAGGTGCAGGCTCAGTTGTCTATTTGTAGTCTCGTACCCAGGGTTGATCGCAGTCCTCTGGTTTGGAACAGAGTGGAAGGTCTAAACCAGAGGCTCAGACGGCTCTGCAACAGTATCGGATGCGAATTTCTCGGCCTCCACTATCGGGTGCAGAATTGTAGGTGAGGCCTCCACTACACGTAGGAAGCGGCTACTAGGGTAGCGGAGTACGTGTGGCGTGCACATGGGGCTTTTTTTTTAAGGTTAGGGGACCCCTCCCTTGGGAGCAAACACGATTTGCCTGTTAAATGAGCCACAAAGACCTCAGAGAATCTTGGTCCTCGCAGATCAGAGGTAGAAAAGATTAATATGATTTTAGCAAACTGCAGAAGGAAAGGTCGCAGAATTAGTATCGCTTATTGAAGGTTATAATGCACAGACAGTATTGGGAACAGAAAGCTGGTTGAAGCCAGACGTAAATGACAACGAAATCCTAAGTTCAGACTTTAATATTTATCATAAGGTTCGTGACCAATGGTGAAGGCGTGTTTATTGCAGTAAAAAATCGATAAAATCTAGTGAAGTTGTCACGGATTTCGAATGTGAACCTGCTGAGTTCCATATATGTACAAATACTGGAAGGCGGCCTGTTGAATGCTCGATAGTGCTTCACCTAATTATGTACACAACTACTTTCAATATGTAAGCCCCCATTTTGAAGTTACCAAATACATTCAAGCAGTCATAAAAGTACACACACACACACACAAACAGTATGGTTTACTATTCTATCTATTTTAATGACACTGTAGTGACTCATCAACAGGTGTCATTAACACAAGACAAATACTCTGCTCAGCAGCACAGCAATGCAACAGAACTATCTCTGGAGGCTGTTCATTCTGAGATTTTGAACAGGAACTAAATCGACACATGTAAAGGTAATATCCGGAGTACCACAGGGAAGTGTGACAGGACCGTCGCTGTTCACAATATATATAAATGATCTAGTAGGAAGCAGGATGCTCTTTAAGGCTATTCGCAGATAATGCAGTAGCAACGCCAGAAGATAGTAAGAATTTGCGGAACGACCTGTAGAGAACTGATGAATGGTGCAGACTCTGCCAGTTGACCCTGAACGTAAATAAATGTAACACATTGTGCATTCATAGGAAAAGAAATCCACTACTGTACAGCTACACTACTGATGACAAACAGCTGGAGACAACGTCTGTCGTAAAATATCTAGGTGTAACTATCCAGAACGAGCTTAAGTGGAATGACCATATAAAAGAGATAGTGGGGAAAGCAGACACAAGACTCAGATTCAGAGAAAGAATCTTAAGGAAATGTAACTCATCCACAAAAGAAGTGGCTTATAAGGCGCTTGTTCGCCAGATTCTTGAGTATTGTTCATCTTTCTGGGATCCGTATCAGGTAGGACTGATAGAGGAGGTAGAGAAGGTCCAAAGAAGAGCGGCACGTTTCGTCACGGGATCGTTTAGCTGGCGAGAGGGCGTTACGGAGATGCTAAAGAAACTACACTGGCAGACGTTACAAGAGAGACGTTATGCATCACGGAGAGATTTACTACTGAAATTTCGGTACAGCACTTTTCAGGAGGAGTCGGACAACATATTACTTCCTCCCACATACATCTCGCGTATTGACCACGAGGAGAAAATTCGAGAAATTAGAGGCAATACTGAGACTTAACCGACAATCATTCCTCCCACGCATTATTCGCGAGTGGAACAGGGTTGGAGGGATCAGATAGTGGTACCGAAAGTACCCTCCGCCACACACCATAAGGTGGCTTGCAGAGCATGATGTAGATGAAGTCATTCTGGGCTTATATTTCAGCAAGACAATGCCTGCCTACACATGGCGAGAGTTCCTACTGCTTGCCTTCCTGTTTGCCAAATTCTGCCTTGACTATGTTTGGAGCATTATGGGTAGGGCCTTCCAACCGGCTCGGGATTTTGACGATACAACACGTCAGTTGGACAGAATTTGGAACTATATCCATCAGGAGAACATCCAACAACTCTGTCAATCAATGCCAAGCCGAAGAACTCGTGCATAATTACCAGAGGTGGACCAACGTCTTGCTGGCTTGCTCAATTCGTGAAGCTCTTTCTCCTGAGTAAATTACTCAGTTTTTTTCTAAAATCGTAATTTTTTGTTTGTCAGTACATTTACATCACCTCTACCGATTTCCGTTCTATTCGGATAATTATTTCGGTTAATTCATGTTTTTTATTTACTTTTTTTAAGAGTGTACATTGAGAACATTAATGGACCTATTATGCTGCCTTGCATTACATACTGTTACTTTCGTTTCTGTTTTTGATGAGCACCTAACGTCTCACATATCCTTTCACGTATCTGAGATGATAATAATACTTCATATGAAGGATATATTGCTCACTAGTCGACACTTGCTTTCGCACATTTTTACTGAAATACAAATACTTACTGTATAGTAAGTTGATCGCGGCTACGCTCGCAAATCAGCAGTTTTGCTATGACGAGTCATGGTGAGAAAGGAAGGTAGTAATTTATAAATATCTGGGTATACAAGTGCAGTGCTGTAGATATGAATGTACGGATCATAATCAAATGCAGCCCCTCTAAAAGCCTCCCACGTTCTACGTGAACAGGTGCGACGCCTCTCTGCTTGCGTACGGTTTTTAAACGACGCCGTCGCTCTGAGCCTTCAAGCGTCCCAGTGTCGCTGTAGGCTTGTAACTGTTCCAATGTCTCTCTAGCTCTTAAGGCCACATCACATTCTGCATCTGATTTCCGGTAGACCTGTTGTTATTCCGAGGTTTGTTCGGTTTCAATAATCTTAGCTGCTCGACCTCCCTTAGAACTATGCGCTAAATCAGACTTATTGTGAGGTGTATCGTAAAATAAATAATGTTAAAAATACAAGACAATGCTGAAACGTAATGCCTCCGAATTTTTTTATTCTGTTCTCAATATCGGTTGACGTATTACATGTCATGGATATTATCGGTGGACTTTCTCGCTTCGCTGACGTTAGTTGCAACCCTCTCCCACTAGAGGGCCCCGGATTGTAGTGTGTAACGTGGCTGTGTGTAACGTAACTATGTCCGTGCGTGAGTAACAGCATCGAGTATATAATCGCAGAAAACTCACCTTCAATTGAAGTCCATAAAAGAATGAAACCTGCGAACGGTAATGATTGCATCGACATCGGTAATGTGCGATGTTGCGTTGTTGATGCTCGTATTAAAGGAAACAATAGCATTAACATCAACCGCCACAGCGGCCGGCGGAAGCTCACTCCTGACATGAAACAGAGGAGACTGAACATATGACAACAGTTTCCTTCGCGTTTTGAGCGTGAGGGTAATGGGTTCTGTAATGGGTAGAACCACTGTAGAATCTTCAAAAACTGATTTTTCTATTGGCTTTGGACGTTTCAAAATACGAGTATGAGGCAAAAAGTCCAGTCCCTTAAAAAACATTATTCTATGGAATTCCAAGCTCCTCCTCTAACGCCTCGGACGACCCAAAACGGCCTATTGCGCCAACTCGATACCCCCTGTCGTTTCTCGGTATAATTAGAAGAATTTCAAAATAATAATACGTTAGCTTGGCGTCAGCAAGCGTCAGTACATGTACGAAAAAGACAATTCTTTCTCTTCGATTTTGATTTTTGTGTGCAGTACTGACTTTTGATAGTTTATTTATGATTTGATAGTGTACCTTATGTCTTTCAAGTAAGAATGAGTGGTAAGAAACTGTACTCGGGCAGAAAAGGTACGATAAATCGTATCCAACGAGGCATCGAGGCAGCGTGTCATCAAAGCGTCGAAAGAATTTTTCGAAAACAATAGATGTGAGGCTGAGAGCAGTTCGGAAGGGGTCATTGCTTCTGCTAAGAAAGTGAAAGATAGTGACCGCAGTTTTGATGTGAATTACAGATTGAGCTATAGTATTTATATATATTTTTTTTGCCGTTTTCTCTGCTGTTTCTCAACACGTGCAATGCAGACGTCACACTGGAAGAAAACGGAACTGTAAAGTTCTGTGCGTCTATAGAATTGTCATTACCGATATTTCAATCGTTCTATGATAAGCTAGAGGATATGGTTTGTATCGCAGCGGCAAGAGTACGACAGGTCAGTCCTGGGATAGTTGATTAATGATAAGAGATTTCTAAAAGCGGAATTTTTCCATTTGTTCATGTCTATAACATATTTCAAAACTCGAGACGCATTTTTCTCAGAGCATGATTTTTGAAAACAGTTCGCGGCGTAACGCCAACATTTTTCAGCCTTTCTTTCAGATGATTTAACCACAACTTAAAAAAAAATACCTTTTCAAAGTGAACCACAAAGGGAATTTTCGATTAGTTAATTTAAACAATATTTGTTAACAAATTACTGTCCTTTTTTGATGAAAATTGTATGACTTTATCCAAAACTGGCTTGTGTTCCAAAAAATAGTATTTGCACAATCCTCTATGTGGTTGACTAGCTACACTCTGCAGATTAAATAGTTTTTTCTTTTTTCCAGATTCAAATTGGCACCACTTATAGTGCGTGCCGCAGATCAACTCATACTCAGCATGTCTCGGGAGAATTGCTGCAGTGTCGCCACTTTGTAATATTTTCCGAAAAAAATTGTTTTGCAATTATTATTTCAAATGGTTCAAATGGCTCTGAGCACTATGGGACTTAACTTCTGAGGTAATCAGTCCCCTAGAACTTAGAACTACTTAAACCTAACTAAGCTAAGGACATCACACACATCCATGCCCGAGGCAGGATTCGAACCTGCAACCGTAGCGGTCAATTATTATTTCTCCATCACCTTTCCTTGCACAAAAAAGTCAAGAAAATGCTTTTTTTAGGCCGTTAAAGTGGTGCTAACTCTTGTCAATATTGTGCAAAGTGATAAAGCTGCGTGCACCAAATTGACGCCGAAAACAAAAAAGCCTCAGTGAAGCTCCGCCACGAACGATTATCTACACCTAAAAAGTTCAAGACCATACCATCAGCAGGTAAAGTCATGCTCAAAGCGTTCTGGGATGTTCAAGGTGGGATGCAACTGGAGTTCATGCCTAGAGACACGGCCATGAATTCTACAAAATACTGCGAGACACCCAGAAAACTGAAAGCACGAATTCGAAGAATTCGTCCACACACGGGGTTCCCTCTCCTTCAGTATGACAATGCCATACCATACACGAGCGCTGAGACGTCTGCAGTATTCTGATGCCTCGGGTTCGCTGTTATCGCTCATCCTCCATACAGTTCCGACTAGGCCCCATTCGATTTTCGCCTGTTTACAGAACTTAGTGAACACCTTCGAGAACTTCACTTTGACACTGATAAAGCGGTGCAAGCAGAGGTGAGGTTGTGGCTCCGACAACAAAGTCACACGTTCTACAGCGACTATCAACAAACCAGTCTCTCGTTGGAAGAAATATGTTCGTTGCCAGGGTGACTATGTTGGGAAATAAATATGTAGAATAATAAATACGTAAATGTTAATAACATTTGTTCTTTTTTACAAGATTTAATAGCTCACACTTAAAAAACGGGGGCATTGTTTTTAGGCACTCCATCGTACGTTTCTTAAGGCTTTCCCGACGAGTTTTAATACTGTTCTCGGCGCTAAGCACCGGATTTCATTATTTATCTCCACAGTATTTCGCCGTGAAAAGTGTCCAACTTCGCCAGAGGGAGTAGCAGTTATTTTTAAAATTTCGCTATTACACACTGGATTCGCCCTGTCGCAGGATAACTCATCACCACTCAGAGTTGCCGACCTCAGTGCAAGCGTCGTCTGCAATCCTACTTCACCCCTCCAGGAGCCGGTCTTTTTTTTTATTTTTACTTTCTAAAGTATCCTTTGCTCTTCCTCAGGCTTCAAGCTATCTCCACGCCCAATTTCATCAAAATCGGTTCAGCTACTTAGTCGTTAAAACGTACGATATTTACTTCCGAATTTATAATATCAGTACGGACTTTTGATAACTGTCCTCCATGTTTTCTGAATGGAGGCGCGTCGCGGGAGCTGGCTAACCAGGTGGCTGCCTCAGTTCGCGGCTGCTAAAGCAAAGTTTACTGCCTAGTGGCCGGTCGGTTGCATGGCCATCTCCTCGGCAGCGACCTTTGCGAAAGGCCGCCCGATGACCCACCTACAGGTCTCTCACCCGAGTGCACTGCCATCCAGACGACAAGGGCAAAACCGAAAACAAAGCAAAAGTAATGGAGATTTTTTATTAACCGATGCGGATCACTCCAAATGCAGTTGCAGTTGGATTACCTTCTTCTGCAAAGATTATTTTCTTGTGCTGCAGGTAAATAATGGATTCAAAGAGGAAACAACGTGCTTTCATCGATTTCTTGGCGGATAATGTATACAAGCTTTTCAATATCCACAGAAGACTACAGTATTTATAGCCTACATGATCAAGTCACTGATCAGATCACTGATCAAAGTTTACAGGAGGGGAAAGTCAACATTAAGGACAGACAATACAGTGGGAAACCAGGAACTGCTTGACTGCTAACAAGAAACGTCCAAAACTGAGTGAGTAGATTCGCGCGAATAGTCCATCCTCTTGCTGCAGCAGCGCCATTCAGAAGACTCCTGAAAGCTCAGTGTTTGAGAAAGTGTATGCAAAGCGTACCAAAACTATAAACAGAGAAAGAAAATTGTGAGCATGTGGTCTGCTTGAAACGTTTGATGTCACTGAGGGCAGTTTTGAGATCTGATGACAGATGAAGAAACGTGGATCTATTAGTCCGTGAGATGGCGTCACACAACTTCTCTAACGACTAAGATTGTTTAGCAGACGGGAAATTGCTCAGTCAGGGTGACTGTTTAGTGGGATGAAATGAAATGTCGTGTGACGAGGGCCTCCCGTCGGGTAGACCGTTCACCTGGTGCAAGTCTTTCAATTTGACGCCACTTCGGCGACTTGCGCGTCGATGGGGATGAAATGATGATGATTAGGACAACACAACACCCAGTCCCTGAGCGGAGAAAATCGCCGACTCAGCCGGGAATCGAACCCGGGCCCTTTGGATTGACAGTCTGTCGCGCTGACCACTCAGCTACCGGGGAAAGAAAATCCTAAACCGGGCTGGAAATCGAAGACGGGACCCCGTGATCCAGAGGCAAAAATAAATAAATAAATAAATAAATAAAATAAAGCGTAGAGAAGCCATTAGGAGAAAGAGACTTCACAAGGTTCCATATTCATCATAGTAATGAGTGATCTGAAACCTCTCTGGCAACAAATTTGACGAATGGTAGAGGAGACAGACCCAGGCGAATCACATATATTATAAACGCGAAATTTTGTGAGTGTGATTGTTAGTATGTGTGTTACTCCTTCACGCTGAAAAGGTTGGATGGATTTCTATGAAATATGGAATGGAGATAGCTTAAACCCTAAATTAACACGTAGGCTGTCTTACACACGGGGCTAGTCAGGAAAGTAGTTCACAACTCATGGTCCCACGGTTGCGTTCTTGCTTTCCGAGCACGGAATCCCGGGTTCGACTCATAGCGGGGTCAGGGATTTTCACCTGTCTCTATATGACTGGTTGTTTCTGTTGTCCTCATCATTTCATCATCATTCATGAAAGTGACGAGATTGGGCTGAGCAACCAAAAAGATCAAACATCATCATCATAATCCGGAAAGTAATGTTACAATATTTTTTTGAAGTACAAAAAATGAATTTATTTTCATAAAATTTACGTGCATTCTCGAGTAGGTCTTGTATTACTTTTCCAGATAACCACCACTTACTTCAATATAATTTGTCATCGGTGGGCCGAGTTTTTTGATTCCTGTGTCATAGATGTCTCCCACAGTCTTCTACAGCCAGTTATTCACGTCGATTTTCACCTCATCGTCGTCAGAATGTTTTCCACGCAAGCGTTCCTTCAATATAGTGAGATCTGGGCTGTGAGAGGGGTGACTTAAAAGATCCCAACCAAACGAAGTCAACAACACTTATGTAGCATGAGCGGTGTGCGGAGGCGCGTTGTCGTGAAGGAGACAGAGTCCTGTTGTCAGCATCCCGCGACATTTGTTTTGAACCGCTTGTCACTTTCTTCATAGTCTCACAATATCTTGCAGCGCTTATTGTTTCACCTCTTTCCAAAAAAATCAAGGAGCAGAACTCCTTTCCTGTCCCAAAACACAAACTCCTTGATTTTCCTCGCTGTCTCCTGAGTTTTGAATTTTTTGGCACAAGGAAAATGGTTCAAATGGCTCTGAGCACTATGGGACTTAACATCTATGGTCATCAGTCCCCTAGAACTTAGAACTTCCTAAACCTAACTATCCTAAGGACAACACACAACACCCAGCCATCACGAGGCAGAGAAAATCCCTGACCCCGCCGGGAATCGAACCCGGGAACCCGGGCGCGGGAAGCGAGAACGCTACCACACGACCACGAGATGTGGGCTGGCAGAAGGAGAATGAGTATGTCGTCACTGCATTAATTTACTTTCGCTCTATGAAATACGGTGATAAGCCCAAGTTTCATCTTCTGCCACTACAGAGTTGAGAAAAGCCTCGCCTTCAATCTCAAAACGGTACAGAAAATCGCGACTGGCGCTCACACTGTTTATTTTCTGTACTTCGGTAAGCACCTTGGGCACCCATCTAGCACACAGCTTACGACAATTTAGTCGATCAGTTGCGAGTTTATGAACTACAGTTCGTGAATCGTTTGGACAAACTGCATGTAGATCGTCAGTTGTCGAACGGTAATCAGGGAGAAGATGTTCTTCAATTTTCCGTACCACATCAACAGTCACTACAAACGGCCTTCCGCTTCTATCTTCATCGTGAATTTCCGTCCTTCCAAAATTTAAATTCATGCCCATTTCGTCACACGATGCCTGGACATTACGTCCTCTCCATAAACTGAAATAATTGCATGATGAATCGCAGCGGCGTTCATACCCTTAGCATTTAGGTAGTGAATTACAGCACGCACTACGCACATGGAGGGAGCCGGAATGAGGACGCTCATTTCTAACAGTCGCCACAACACTAATCGACGAGCATCACATCGAGCTGTTGATTGTTGGGAATGCTCATTCATTCCGCTGGCTTCACGCAACACGGCAGTAGTCTACAGGAAAGTAGTATCACACGAAAGTTGTGAACAAATCAGTGAGGATTTGCAGAAAATAAATGCGTGGTGTATTGACTGGCTGTTACCTCTCTTTGTTAGTAAGTGTAACCTACTGCGTATAACAAGGCGAAAATCCCCATTAATGTACGAGTACAAAATAAATGCCCTGTCTTTGGAAGCGTTAACATGCGCCTAGTATCTGGGTGTGACTATTCGAAATGATCTCAAATGGAATGATCAGATTACACAACTACCGGGTAAGGCGAACTCTAGAGTGCGGTTTATTGGTAGAATCCTGAAGCGATGCAGTCTTTCAACAAAGGAAATAGCTTACAACACGTTAGTTCGTCCAGTCTTAGAGTATTGTTCGCCTGTATGGGATCCTTACCAGTTGGATCTGACTCAGGAGATTGAGAAGATCCAAAGAGGAGCGGCAAGATTCATGACTGGTACATTTAGCCATCGCGAGAGCGTTACAAATCTTATAGAAAGTTTGAAGTGGGACACACTTGTAGACAGACGGCGCGCTAAACGGAAGGGGCTGCTTACTAAATTCCGAAATCCGGTCTTCACCGAGGATGTAGAGCATATATTATTACCACCAACTTTCAAATTTCACAATGATCATCATTCAAGGATAAGGGAAATTAGAGCTCGTACTGAGGCAATCAGGCAGTCGTTGTTCCCTCGCGCGATCCGCGAGTGGAACCGAGCGGGGGGAGGGGGGGGGGGGGGGATATGATTTTGGCGCGAATTGTGCCCTCCGCCACACACCGCTTGGTGGCTAGTGGAGTATATATGTGGATATGTAGATGTAGATGTCCTCCACAGACAAAAAAATGGTTCAAATGGCTCTGAGCACTATGGGACTTAACATCTATGGTCATCAGTCCCCTAGAACTTAGAACTACTTAAACCTAACTAACCTAAGGACATCACACAACACCCGGGAACCCGGGCGTGGGACCTCCACGGACATTCCATGCTAAGAATAATCCCGTATCAAAGGGGTGGGAGTGGAAAAGAACTGTAGCCCACGACGCGCAAATGCCTACACTTTATTCGTCCAGTATTTGAGGATGAGAGTAGTTAGAGGCTTGAAAGGTAACGCAGTTTGGACTATATAGAAATGGTTGAGAAAGTATGAGAATTTAATTTACTAACAACATTTATTTTCCCAAAACAAAGACAGACATAAATTATGCTAAACAAGTTTTCATTGTATACTGTAACAACTAACAGTTAGTTTAAAACTGCAGAATCCTGGGTGACAGAAGTGAGTCAAGTACTCTAGCCCTAATAATGTGGATAACGGAATATGAATTGATCTGACGCTGAGCAGACTTTGATTGATAATCTACAGAAGTTTCTCAATATAGGTACAGCTGAGAGCAAGTGGGGATTGAGATCTGTACGCTCTGACAAGGCCAGAGCACCGTACATTATCCTGTTTGTTTCTTGCAGCGATGTAACTTGCTGCTGGCAAGATGTGTGCAACGGAGGCGAGACATGAGTCGGCACCTGTGAATCGGTCGCGGCCACGAAAGAAATGCAAAAATCTTACGCTCTAGCAATCAGGCAGTGATTTGTGAAAGATATAGGTTAATGTTAGTCAGGGCCATTCTTTTGTAGGGATTATTGAAAGTCAGATTGCGTTGCGCTGAAAAATATTGTGTGTCAGTTTAAGCACACTCATGTATAATTGTTCTAAGGGGACGTTACATATGTAACCTATACCTTTCACAAATCACTTACCTCACAAAAATCTTCGTTACTCGAACTACTGCAATACAGCGAGCGCCACTACTGCCAGCTAAACAAAAGATTCAAACTACGGAAGGCACTAACTACTGATAGGTATAGTTAGCAAATGAAAGATTTTAATAGAGAACAAACAGTGTATTTACCTTAATAGTGTTCAAAAGTCATAATATATATAGCAGTTCATGACATCCAGTCTTACAAATTTCAAAACTCCGCCATCTCTCTCTCCACATCCACCACTGCTGGCGGCTCACCTCCAACTGCCCAACGCTACGCGCTGTTCACATCCAAGTGCCCAACACTACAATGGCAGACAACAGTGCAAACTAGCCACAGACTGCATACAGCACAGCCAGTCATTTTCATACAGAGCGCTACGTGGCGTTACCAATAAGAAACCCTAAACAGCCTACTTACACTGAAATCACTGTAGATTTCAGTGTGTGACACACCCGTTCGCTGGTCGTACCAAGGACCAATTTGGCTCACTTATACGACAGAGCGCACACGGATACCAAACGTCAAGACTGGTAAATCAAAACCGAATAAGTGTGGCCTCGACAAACGAGTAGTCCAAGACGTTTGAAGTCACAGTCACACTATCGATAGCCCGCATCTCGTGGTCGTGCGGTAGCGTTCTCGCTTCCCACGCCCGGGTTCCCGGGTTCGATTCCCGACGGGGTCGGGGATTTTCTCTGCCTCGTTATGGCTGGGTGTTGTGGGCTGTCCTTAGGTTAGTTAGGTTTAAGTAGTTTTAAGTTCTAGGGGACTGATGACCATAGATGTTAAGTCCCATAGTGCTCAGAGCCATTTGAACCATTTTTTGAACACTGTCGATGCAGTAAGAATTTCACCACAGTCTAAACTACTCGCAAGTGAAGTCAGTCTCAGGACAGGTCCCAGGCACCAACCACACATGCCTGAGCCTCGACCAGAAGTCCCCATACCACACCAAAAGTCCAGCACCTGAGTACCTCGCACCTCTTACGAAAAAAAGGTCAGTTTTCCCGCAAAGTGCACGAACGACACTGCCTTCTCACCATATTTGGCCAATCATTGGGCTCTAGTGGCGCCAAATCTACCCTCCCACATGACAGCACAAACTCCTGTCGAACCAGGACAAGAGTGAAGAAACCTGTGACTCTGGAAAAAGAAGAAACCGCCAGTTACTGGCTTTTTTTAAGTTTTCTTGGAGGGGGAAGATGTTTTTCTCAGAAGTCGCATCACTTCCCGTGGCAATAAGCAAACAGATAAAATCTTGAAGATCTTTGCCATGCTGGGTAGCCGTGCGGTCTAATGCGCCTTGTTATGGTCCATGCGGCTCCCTCCATCTGAGGTTAGTCCTCCCTCGGGTATGGGTGTGTGTGTTTTCCATAGCGTAAGTGATTTTATGTTAGATTAAGTAGTGTGTAGGCTTAAGGACCAATGACCTCAGCAGTTTGGCCCCATAAGACCGTAGCACAGATTTTGTGTAGACCTTTATCTAAATTGCCTTTGAATTGGAACTTCTTCGTCCTAGCTATGAGATGTAACAAAAATTATATCTCTAAACGTTTCTCAGACGCCAGAGCTTATTATACAACCGAGTTGGCTGATGGAAGTGGGACACAGGCCTATTTGCAGTATCGGCCAACACGAAAACTTGTGAAATTTTATTATGCTTGCCTCTGCACACAATGCCCAGTTTACGACTCCACTTTGTAGACAGATCCCTTCAGCCCATCGCCCTCAGCCCAGCCTTCGGCTGGCGCCGATGCAGGTGTAGCAGCATTGTTCTGCTGGAGACCTGTCTCGACAAGTGGCTGCTTTGTCTGTCCTGAAGGCTGTGGGCCTGTCCGGCAATATTTACTGAGGAACGGGCTTGCCGCCAGTTGCTTCCAACTCCCAATATGCCGTTTTTACCAGCTAAGAACCATATAAATATCACATGCTTTTAGAGCCCCACCAGGCTCCATCAACGTTTGCTCGAGCCGTTAACTTTCTAGAGTCTTGCTCAATGTCTATCAGATTGTAGTAAAATCTTTAATAATTTTCTGTATACGAAAAATAGGTGAGAGAGTATCTTGCCCTCTCTCAGACTTTACACATAATACCGAATCTTTGTTAGCGTTTTCTCTCTTACAACTCCAACAAATGATGAAAAGCAAATGTTTATTACCTACTGCATTTTAGCTGTTCATGCAATAAAACTGCCACATGAAACGTAACGTTTTAAACTGTTAACTGTATTCGCGACACATTTAGCAGAAAGTTTTCATATGTATCTCTGAATGTATCAGCAAAATTATATCACTGTATGACACACTTCAGGAGATATGACACCATAAACACAGAGAGGCATGAAAAACTGCTGCATGATGTATGGTTTTTAAATTTATTTTTTTCTTTGCTACTAACTCTATTTGCAACACATTTCACAGATGACATACGTCGCTGAATATACCTCCAAAAATATATCACTGTACGACAAGTAGTTTAGGAGATATGACATCAAATAGTACGATGCTTGAAAAACTACTGCATCATATATTGTGTTTTAATTTATTACTTCTTTACTACTAACTCTAATCACAACAGATTTCGTGGACAGTAGCCATAAATAACAGTGAATGGACAGCAACATTATTTTATTGTACGACACATAGTTTGGGACATACGCCATGAACTTTAAGCTTCGTGAAAATGAAATTACAGAGGAAATTCGCTAGAGAGACAGGCGAATATGTGTACAAATGCGTGTGAAATATGTTAAATACCTGTGAAATATATTTGAGATGTGCGTACATGGGCGAAGTGGCGAGTAAAAAACTTATCCTAAACCCCTGGAACTATTTTAACTTCATTTCGTACATATATTAATCACAAGCTGGAAAGAAATACTGTGGAGTTAAGAACCATCAGGCTTCCACTGAGACGGGGATGATAACATGGTGTTCGAAGGGTGGAGGAGATGAACAGACAGAGAGTGGGAGGGGGAAGAGATGGACGAACAGAGGGGAAAGATGAAGTGGACAGAGAAAAGGGAGGGCAGGAGATGGACAAAGAGAGGGGAGAGGAAGGGATGGACAGAGAAAAGGAGAAAGGGGAAATTGACTAACAGAAGATTGAAATAAAAATATACACAGAAATTTTTATAGAAATAAGTGTTTAACCACAGGTAACACTGCCGAGAGTAGCTAGGGTACCGTAAATTTCTATCTTCGTTGTATCTACGCGGTGTAGCTATAAAACCTAGAAATAATCTTGCTGCGACAATGAGACTTCAACCATGGTTGTTGAAGTCTGTATCTTGGCAGTCCACCAAACACACCACCTCGAAATCCACCGCGCCATCATTGTGGAAACGCCTTCCTCGCCATGTTTTCTGGCTTTCTTTTCGTGAACGTAAAATTAGTAAATTAGCGAATTCTTCCAATCAATTTGTGGCATGAATCAGCAAACCAGTGTATTAGTGTATTAGTTAAAAACAGTCTTGGTTGCAATTTTAATTTTTTGTTTTGTTTATCAATTAAGCGTTTCACCTTATTTAGGCATCTTCAGACTGATCTTAATTTGGCATTTCTTAGGACGATTCTTTCGACAATGTAGCTAAAGGCCATCGTCGAGTGCATCAGGCCAACATCCCTATCGTTAACCTACATCTACATCTACATCTACATGACTACTCTGCAATTCACATTTAAGTGCTTGGCAGAGGGTTCATCGAACCACAATCATACTATCTCTCTACTATTCCACTCCCGAACAGCGAGCGGGAAAAACGAACACCTAAACCTTTCTGTTCGAGCTCTGATTTCTCTTATTTTATTTTGATGATCATTCCTACCTATGTAGGTTGGGCTCAACAAAATATTTTCGCATTCGGAAGAGAAAGTTGGTGACTGAAATTTCGTAAAAAGGTCTCGCCGCGACGAAAAACGTCTATGCTTTAATAACTTCCATCCCAACTCGTGTATCATATCTGCCACACTCTCTCCCCTATAACGTGATAATACAAAACGAGCTTCCCTTTTTTGCACCCTTTCGCTGTCCTCCGTCAATCCCACCTGGTAAGGATCCCACACTGCGCAGCAGTATTCTAACAGAGGACGAACGAGTGTAGTGTAAGCTGTCTCTTTAGTGGACTTGCTGCATCTTCTAAGTGTCCTGCCAATGAAACGCAACCTTTGGCTCGTCTTCCCGACAATATTATCTATGTGGTCCTTCCAACTGAAGTTGTTCGTAATTTTAGCACCCAGGTACTTAGTTGAATTGACAGCCTTGAGAATTGTACTATTTATCGAGTAATCGAATTCCAACGGATTTCTTTTGGAACTCATGTGGATCATCTCACACTTTTCGTTATTTAGCGTCAACTGCCACCTAACACACCATACAGCAATCTTTTCTAAATCGCTTTGCAACTGATACTGGTCTTCGGATGACCTTACTAGATGGTAAATTACAGCATCATCTGCGAACAGTCTAAGAGAACTGCTCAGATTGTCACCTAGGTCATTTATATAGATCAGGAACAGTAGAGGTCCCAGGACGCTTCCCTGGGGAACACCTGATATCACTTCAGTTTTTCAATAAATACTTTCAAGATGGACGTGAGTGACTCCAAGACCTGCATAACGCGTACATGTTCACACGACTATTCCCTTCAGCTACATTGTCGAAAGGATCGTCCTAAGAAATACCAAATTAAGATCAGCCTGAAGATGCCTAAATAAGGTGAAACGCGTAGTTGATAAAAAAAAGGTAAAATTGCAACCAAGACTGTTCTCAACCAATACTAAATTAGCGAAAGTAACATAATATAGCATCGGGGAAAGAAGCGGTACTAAGTAAGACAAATTACTACTATTCTTATACCAGACAAGTAGTTTTCGTGCTCTGGGAGTATTCTGATTGTCAGACGATATGCTTAGCATCCTGTGTTTGGTGGGAGGACAGGCCCATAAAGCCCAACAAGAACAAAAGATTTTTAGGTGGAGTTTGTTAACAATATAAATGGAATTTATTAACAACATTGTGCTGGAAGGTCGTAGCAATACACAGCAAAGCAGAGGGGAGTAGAAGGGAACGTGAAAATAAACCTCTTGTGTTTTTGTAATACATAAAATGTTTTACAGCGATTTTATTATTCTGGCGTTCGAAAATACAACTTATATCAGTGATCTAGGCTATTATTTCCATTGCTTTAAAATACTACACAATCTTGGTTGTATATTCCTAAGAAATAGATATATTATTATTTTCAATTGAAAGCCGCTGGCGATTAATTTTCCCCCACAGCACAGGACTCATACCGTATGCTCCATGGATAAGCCACCTATTGTGCATTTCAAAGAACAACTCCAATTACTGTAGAAAAAGCTGTGCATTACTCTACAAAATACATTTGGAATGGACTTTTGCATGAATTATACGTAAGAACCAATAACAGCTTCTCAAACTCAGGTTTGATTACTTGACTCCAACGATAAGCTTAACTTACTGCCAGAATGACAACTGAAGTTGTGGAAAGGGCGCGGGTAAGGATGCTCCAGATAAAAGACAGAGACCAGAAGTGCGTAACAGTACATTTCATTGCTTGGCAGCAACACATAAAAAAATGCGCAAATATTATTCTCGGCATCACTGACCAGAGAATTTTTGCTATGTTAGCTTGTTAGATGACGCAATCGCTGCTTAACCGGTACAGACCCCCACCCCCCTCCTCCCACTTTCAGTGCGAAGCATTAGGCAGGGGTGAGGGGGTGGGGAGGAGGCGGTGATCGACACTCCTTTTCGCGCAGGCACACATGATGAGCTGTGCTGTGGTTGGGTGCCTGAGCAGAGCATGGCTAGACCGTTTCTCAGTGCACCGAGTGGGTGGAGCTAGACATAATTGCTAGGGGTCAGTAGAGCAGGTACTGCATGAGATGAAGAGAAAGTCGGTGTAGTCGTCCATAGCAGGAATGCTGATCAGCTTAGAAGTGGGTTGGTGCCTCGACTGGTGGAGACAGAGAAACCATGGCTACAAATGTATTCTGTTCCATTTGCAAATGCTGAGGCCTTGGTTGTTTCTTAGGAGCTCTGTCCTTGAGACAGGTATGTTGGTTATCGCTGAAACAATCGGTTTTCAATTATATAGATTTTTTTCAACGCCAGTTTAACAGGACTGTTAAAACGGGACAAGATACAGGGTTTCTGAAATAACCGATTTTAGGTTTTTCTTTATTCCTATTATTTTGTGTAATAAAGGTAGAATTTGAACAAAGATTGAAAAATTTTGCCTCCCTCAATTTAAAAACACATGGAATCAAAATATTAAATTAAATAGGTAAATGAAAGAAAACGTTGTCTTTCCATTATCCGCTGCTCTTCTCGAAAAGTGATAAATAGTTGACTACCACAAAAACTCACCAGTGTCCTCCTACTGGTACTAATTTTTTGAAACTCTGTTCAGAAATCATGTTGCAAACGGGGATCATACAACTATTTGTACGCTATGAGTTGTTAGTGCTAAAGGGAGAAAACTGAGGTTGAAGAACTCTATTTTCCGTGTTCACTTGTCCGTTTCCAAGCGCTACAGGCGGATAAAGGCATTTTATGTTGACAGAAGCATCAGATCAACTGCTTTCTATTCTTATTGTAACTTTGAAAGAACCGTTAAATTTTAATTTTTCTCCTTCTATTCTGTCAAAAGTTTGTTGCAGTTCCTCCCATTTTTAGTCTTTTGAGCAAAGGGAGCATTATATTTCATTGATAACTGATTCGTAAAATATTCCCAGACCAGGGACGGTACCATTCTGTAGTACAACTGATGCCCGACGACGACAGTGAAAAACTACAATACAGACCAGATGGGGCAAGTCTTGCACAATACATGCACACACGTACGCTCTAACAGACCATGTCACGGGCTAACAGGTACACTTCTGTCTCAGGAGTGCCGTACCATTTCTGGTGCCACGTGTTTGTTGCTCGTTTCTAAAAAATGGTTCAAATGGCTCTGAGCACTATGGGACTCAACATCTTAGGTCATAAGTCCCCTAGAACCTAGAACTACTTAAACCTAACTAACCTAAGGACATCACACACACCCAGGATTCGAACCTGCGACCGTAGCAGCCCCGCGGTACCGGACTGCAGCGCCAGAACCACACGGCCACCGCGGCCGGCTTGCTCGTTTCTGTCGTCAGTGTTATTAAAATAGCCCTGATCGCTTTTCCCTTTAACAACGCTGTATTTCAAAGCAATGCTGATTTTACGAATAAACATTACCCGTTCTTTAAACAATCTTTATTTAAGAATGAAAAATTTTAGCACCGCTGCCACGGCTAATTGATTTGATCTTTTAACCATTTATTATCAAAAAATAAAAACACCTTTTATAACTGAGACCAAGCAGATACCGAAAGATACCAGATATTTAGAACTAAAGAAGCGGTATCGGTTTTAGCCGATCGGTATTTCCCATGCCTACCGTAAGGGATCCGTCCGTTGAAAAGCGAGACGACAGAATACCTAGGTTTACGTCCTGTGGAATCCTGTAATGGCGAGAATATATTCCCGGAGGTGTTCCTTGTTGCTCCGCCGTTCGCCGTACAGTCCTTCCACTACGAGAAGGTCATCGACGAGTCTAACTGAGATCCCTCCACGTCGAAATTGTTGCATGTGTACTCTCCGTACAACTGCCTTGTCATACAAATCAACGAGAGTTTTGTCGTTCATGTGGTCAGTGCTCTTGCCCGTCTCATTGGATGTATCCTGTAGGATCCACGTAGGCTTGAGTTTATCGACAGTTATAGTCGTTGGTTTATCCTCCAGGAAGATGTCAGAAGTGCTATTGTCCAATCTGATCAGTCTGTGCGTGCCTGAGTATGGCGGCTGAAATGTTGGCTGGGCACTAGTCCATTACTCTGATATTTGTAAGCTGTGATTCCGAAACTCTGAACGCCGCACACAAGTGACCGAGTTCGGTAAAAGGTGCTGATTCAAATTGTCTGCCTTGAACAGTCGTAACTGAAGCTGGACAAATGAAAGGGAAATACATAAATTGACAAATACTTTTTAAGTGGTCTCTGTAGTGATGTTATATATTGTCATAGCTAGTTGGATATGCCGAAAGCGGCCCTTGGGGATTGAATAACGGCCGTGTTGTGGTTGCGTATCCTGTAATAGTTTAGATCACTGACGGGCAGCACACGCGCATGTCCACGTTTTACAATCTTTTTCTACATCTGGCCACACGAAACAATATGTGACAAATTTTGTTGTTGAAAATATCATTGGACGGTGAACCGTACTGCAAGGTCGATATCTCATGATCAACTCTCGAGAATGTCTGTGGTGCTGTGAGGCTCCCTGTGGTTTGCTTTGAGCAGGATGAAGCAACTCGTGGGGAGATAATATTTCTGGTGGTTGCCGTTGAAAGAAGTCGTTGGCGGTTTGTTTCGGTTACGAGGCGCTCGGTACAGAAAGACTCTGTTTAGAGTTCGCTGGGTGAGTAAGGAGAAACAGCGTAAACATGCCAAGGCGGACCTTCCAGCGCAGGGGCTCTCCGTGACTACAAGACGTGGAGGTCTGTGACAACTTCCGTTCTCCAGATCTCGCTGTTGGCGCTGGTTTATCCCGGAGTACGAGGCCTTGCTGCTCCTGGAATTATGAAGACTCGGCGAGTGCTATAATTATCCTTGTGCGAGGGTGGTTTTTTCTCAGATCCGGGCAGTGGAGTCAGTAGCACAGTTCTTGGAATATTATTCAGCAGCTTGCCCGTTCGTCCTGTTGTGGAGCATCACTTTCTTCTTTATTTCGACACGTGCCCGTATTGGTTAAGGGGCTTTGTAGTCCGGAGACTACCGGTTGTTGATGTTTGCAGGTTCTCTCTGACCGACATGGTACCGCACCAGGTGATTGGGCTGGGTGTATTGCGCAAGGAGCAGCCTAGGTACCAGGCCGAGGACCGGATTTGTGTTTGGGGCTTCGCCGCGTCCTCGTGCTCCAATGCAAATTACGCTGGAGCGTCCTGGGCCGCGCTGAAACACTATTCAGCTGTTGTCAGCGATTTGGGCAAAAATATCGACTTCTTAGTAGGCAGTTCCCCTTCTAGATCCCAAATCTATGGTCTTCACGCTCAGATTACTCGCATAAGAATCGCACTGACTGGTAGCAACCCACCCTTGTTAAAAAGGCAGAGTTATCGAATTACTCGTTGGGGTAATGGCCTTGCAGAGGAGGTTAAGTGCTTTAGGGTAGGGAAAGCTGTTAGGAAGAAGCGCCGAGTGCAGTTTGTCGAACGAAAAGAAGAAGAAATTTAGGAAGACCGAGGAAAATCGACAGTTTCAACCAAGAGGACATAACAGGCAAATGCAGAGAGAAGAAGAGATATTATATTAAAAATAGTGATTTTTAAGTAACTGTGATTTTAATAAGATTTGTAATTAAATATAAAACTCCGGTCTGATGCAAGAGGACTCATTAAGGAATTAATCTATTTGGGCTAAATGAATAAATAAAGAATTAAGCATAATGTAGAGGATGTCCCAGGATGACTGGCCAATATTCAGCGATATGACAGGAACAATCATTTGAAGCAAAATACTTCATGTGGATATACGGACTATCCTGAAGGGTTTCCAAGACAGAACATATTTAATGGACATTGTTGCGTATTTTCTTTATTATTCACTACATTGTCATTGTTTAAAACGTACCATAGTAGTTTATACGAAGTCGAGACGAATAATTTGATGTAGCACACGCGATCTATGAAGTCACGAAACTACCGCAATCATTTACCTACCCCTCAACGCATGTACGCTGCGCAAGATTTTTCATATTCTCTCGCTTTCTTCGCGCAGCCTGTAAGTCCTTGAGAAAAAACGAACAGGACCTTTTCAAAGGAAATTTAATGTGGTTTAATTTTATACTGCAACACGTTTTCGCTAGAGGCAGCGGATTTCGTGTTATTCATGAAAAAGGTACAAAAGTAACTTTAAATACGTTCCATCTCAGAAACCTTTTGGAATAGGATATATGTCCATATTTCGTTTTTTGGTTCAAATGATCGTTCCTGTCACATCTATGAATATTTACCATTTCTCCTGAGACAGCCTTTAAATATGGACTATGATGTATGTTAAAATAATTATGTTACACATACCGTTATATTTAGTATCCTATCCATTGATAGTAACTAGAACCTTTATAAAGGCTACCAACACACCAACAACAGCTACTACAACTGCAAAAGACATAGAAGAAGACATAATACTACACGTAACAAGAACACTCACACAACAAGAAAATAGAAGAGCAACAACACAAGAAGATGACGACTAGAGCAAATCAAATAAGGATACAAAGAATAAAGAGATGGACTCATTTGAAGAGGTGCTCAGTCAAGTAAGCGAGTTGTAAGTTCTATCATTGTGTCGAGAGCGCAGAGAACTGAGTGATGCCTCAAGTCGCCGTGTGGTTTGCTCCATGTAATCTCATCCACATGAGCTAGTTGCCTTGGTGGGCAGCAGTGAGGAACCTTGCAATCTGATCTACAGGGTGTTACAAAAAGGTACGGCCAAACTTTCAGGAAACATTCCTCACACACAAAGAAAGAAAATATGTTATGTGGGCATGTGTCCGGAAACGCTTACTTTCCGTGTTAGAACTCATTTTATTACTTCTCCTCAAATCACATTAATCATGGAATGGAAACACACAGCAACAGAACGTACCAGTGTGATTTCAAACACTTTGTTACAGGAAATGTTCAAAATATCTCCGGTAGCGGGGATACATGCATCCACCGTCCATCGCATGGAATCCCTGGTGCGCTGATGCAGCCCTGGAGAATGGCGTATTGTATCACAGCCCTCCACAATACAAGCACGAAGAGTCTCTACATTTGGTGCCGGGGTTGCGTAGACAAGAGCTTTCAAATGCTTCCATAAATGAAAGATAAGAAGGTTGAGGTCAGGAGAGCTTGGAGACCATGGAATGGTCTGCCTCTACCAATCCATCGGTCACCGAATCTGTTGTTGAGAAGCGAACGAACACTTCGACTGAAATGTGTAGGACCTCCATCGTGCAGGAACCACATGTTGTGTCGTACTTGTAAAGGCACATGTTCTAGCAGGACAGGTAGAGAATCCCGTATGAAATCATGATAACGTGCTCCATTGAGCGTAGGTGGAAGAACATGGGGCCCAATCAAGACATCACCAACAATGCCTGCCCATACGTTCACAGAAAATCTGTGTTGATGACGTGATTGCACAATTGCATGCGGATTCTCGTCAGGCCACACATGTTGATTGTGAAAATTTACAATTTGATCACGTTGGAATGAAGCCTCATTCGTAAAGAGAACATTTACACTGAAGTGAGGAGTGACACATTGTTGGATGAACCATTCGCAGAAGTGTACCCGTGGAGGCCAACCAGCTGCTGATAGTGCCTGCACACAATGTACATGGTACGGAAACAACTGGTTCTCCCGTAGCACTCTCCATACAGTGACGTGGTCAACGTTACCTTGTACAGCAGCAACTCCTCTGACGTTGACATTAGGGTTATCATCAACTGCACTAAGAATTGCCTCGTCCACTGCAGGTGTCCTCGTCGTTCTAGGTCTTCCCCAGTCGCGAGTCATAGGCTGGAATGTTCCGTGCTCCCTAAGACGCCGATCAATTGCTTCGAACGTCTTCCTGTCAGGACACCTTCGTTCTGGAAATCTGTCTCGATACAAACGTACCGCGCCACGGCTATTGCCCCGTGCTAATCCATACATCAATTGAGTATCTGTCAACTCCGCATTTGTAAACATTGCACTGGCTGCAAAACCACGTTCGTGATGAACACTAACCTGTTGATGCTACGCACTGATGTGCTTGATGCTAGTACTATAGAGCAATGAGTCGTATGTCAACACAAGCACCGAAGTCAACATTACCTTCCTTCAATTGGACCAACTGGCGGTGAATCGAGGAAGTACAGTACATACTGACGAAACTAAAGTGAGCTCTAACGTGGAAACTAAGCGTTTCCGGACACATGTCCACATAACCTCTTTTCTTTATTTGTGTGTGAGGAATGTTTCCTGAAAGTTTGGTCGTACCTTTTTTAACACCCTGTATTAAGAGTGGTGGGGAGCAGTGAGCTGTCTTGCCATCTGATTCCCGAAAGAGGTGGGGAGCGGTGAGCTAGTGAGGTGGCCTAAGAGTCTGATCAGTGAGAGTGGTGGGAAGCCTGAGCTGGTGGGAAGGGAGTGATGCCTCGATCGCCTTACGATACGCTCCGACCGCATGGTGGTTGAAAACCGCAGCTTTTATTATCGCTGGCAACACATTCTGAGTGTTGTGCTAAGTCAAAGGATAAGAAATAACAACTCACTGAAAAGTATAGAAACGTTTATTGAACTTGTGAAATTTGAGATAGTCTTTTGCACTCAAGAGTGGAAACATGATGCTGGAAGTGTTTTCCGCGTTAATGTATTCTACTGAAGTGTTACTGCTTTGTTTGCCACGGTAACTGTGTGGTCAACGTGACGGAATGAACAGCAAAAGGGCCCAGGTTCGATTCCTAGTTGGGTTGAAGAATTTTTTTTTAACTAAGAGACTGGGTAAAGAATTGTGTTTACTTTCGTGTCGTGGTAATTAGTATTACTATTGAGATGGCTAAATGGGTACTGCCCACCAGCTAATAAGTCGAAAAAAGGGAGCTTTCATTTTCTGTTTTCATGGAAGAGAAAAGCTTTATGTACTACACTGAAAAGCCAGTCCGTCCCCGGTAGCTGAGTGGTCAGCTGCGACAGACTCAATCCTAAGGGCCCGGGTTCGATTCCAAGCTGGGTCTGAGTGCTGTGTTGTCCTAATCATCATCATCATCATCATCATCATCATCATCATCATCATCATCATCATTTCATCCCCATTGACGCCGAGTCGCCGAAGTGGCGTCAAATTGAAAGACTTGCACCAGGTGAGCGGTCTACCCGACGGGAGGCCCTCGTCACACGACATTATTATTACCGAAAAGCCAAAGAAACTGGTACACCTGCCTAATATCGTGTAGGGCTCCCGCGAGCTCACAAAAGTGCCGCAACATGAGATGTCATGGACTCGACTATGTCTGAAGTAGTGCTGGAGGGAATTCACACCATGAATCCCACGGGGCTGTCCACAAATCAGAAAGAGTATGAGAGGGTGAAGATCTCTTCTCAACAGCACGTTGAAAGGCATCTCAGATATGCTCAACAATGTTCATGTCTGGGGAGTTTGGTGGCCATCGGAAGTGTTTAAACTCACAAGAGTGTTCCTGGAGCCACTTTGTAGCAATTCTGGACGTGGGGGGTGTCGCATTATCCTGCTGAAATTGCACAAGTCCTTCGAATGAATGGATGCAGGTGATCAGACAGGATGCTTGCGTAGTGTCACCTGTCAGAGTCGTATATAGATATACCAGGGGTCCCGCATCACTTTAACTGCGCACGTCTCACACCATTACAGGCCTACACCAACAGTGCCCTGCTGATATGCAGGATCCATGGATTCATGAGGTTGTCTCCATACCCGTTAATGTCCATCCGCTCAATACAATTTGAAAAGAGCCTCGTCCGACCAGGCAACATGTTTCCAATCATCAACAGTCCCAGCATTGAAATGTGCAGCAATTTCCGGAAAGATTGCACTTTTGTCATGTTGAAGGATTATCTTCAGTTGTCCGTTCTTGCGGGATCTTTTTCCGGCTGTAGCAATGTAGGAGATTTGTTGATTTACTGGATACCTGATATTTACGGTATACTCGTGAAATGGTCGTACGGGAAAACCCCCTCTTCATTGCTATCTCGGAGGTACTGTGTCCCATCGCTCCTGCGCCGACTAAAACACCACGTTCAAACTCACTTATATCTTGATAACCTGCCGTTGTAGTAGCAGTAACCGATCTAACAACTGCAAGAGACATTTGTTGTCTTCTATTGGCGTTGCCGTCCGCAGCACTGTATTCTGCCTGTTTACATATCTGTATTTGAATATGCATGCCTACACCAGTTTCTTTGGCGTTTCAGTGTAGTAAGGTATGCAAATCCACATGTGCACAAGGCGTACACATTTATTGTAGCTTGGGAAACGTTTTCTTAGAGGTGTGGGGCAGTGCGCCCTTGCAGCAGTCTAGAGCAGAATTTTCATTCCGCTCCTTACAGCCACCAGAGACGCATTTTGAAATCAGTCTTTAGAGAGATCTGGCTCTTTGAATCAATTCAGGAGCAAACTGCCTATCTCCACTCTCCAGATGCTGGGAGGTACTAGTTATCAAAGACGATTCTGTGAAACACAGTACTTGTTTTGATGAGTTAGAACAGTGCAACTTTCTATTCACAACCAGGTTGTGGTGTCTTATAAGGGTTCACATACTTGTATGGACAGTCAAAGACATGCCCTCCATACCATTTCAGGTGCAGGACTGATTTGTACACTGCCAACAATTCATTCTCGTGAGCTGACCACTGACTCTGGGAGTCAGTCAATTTTCTGGAAAAGAAGCCTGGCGCCTCTTGTATTCCTGTTACTAAATGTCAGAGAACCACTCCAGTCACTGAAACGCGCGAATCAGTGGTGATACACAGGTTTGCAGTGGGCGTGCCGCCATAGTAGCCTGAGAAAAGCGATCTAATTTGCTCAAATGTCTGTTGCATCGATGGAGTCCAGCGAATATCTCTTTTTATCCATCGTGTTTGCCTGCTAATGCATTCACCATTGGTGCCTGGGTAGCAGTTGCGATGAAAATTTACCATGCCAAGGTACAGGAGTAAATTCTAAAGATACGGGGCCACGGCAGTTGACGAATTATCTCGGTTCATTGTACTGCAGTTCATTTAGCTTCGCCGCTAACTGAATAACGAGGAAGGTAACTACTAACTGTTGCAGATGATTCTACTGTCACTGACTACAGTGCCAAGTTTATGTAAGGCATCTAAAACTAATTTTAGACGCTCGTTGTGTTCATGCAGGAAAGTAGAGATAACTAAAATATCATGAAGTACATGTAGTAAAATAAATAAATAAAAAAAAATGGAAAATAAAAAAACTTGGAAGAACATTTTCTATGAATCGTTGCCAAGTTTGTGCAGCAATTTTGAGTCCATATGGCACGTACAGGAATTTATAACATCCAAAAGGAGCGACGATAGCCATCTTTTGTACATTCTCTTGGCTCATGGAAATCTGCAAATAGACATAGTTACAGTGCAACACCTAACGCCTAAAACAAATACGTTTTCTCAACAAATTGTTTTTGATGGAAAGGTGATAGTGAAATAATACTTGGGAGTATTACTGAGCTCATATTGAAGTACTGCATATTAAAAAACATTTTCGTCGGAATTATATTATAAAATGGCGCCACTCCAACAATTCTCACTAGGCACGTTGAATTTGAAGCGATCAGCGTCACCTACTGTAACTGGCGCCAGTTTGAATCTAGAAAAATATCTACGGAATCTACATGACAGTAGCTAGTCACTCGTTTAAGAGATTTTAGAAATACAGATTTTTGTGCAATTGGCGAGTGTTTGAATAAAGTCGTTCAATTTTCACCAAAAAAAGGACAGTCATTTGTTAATCATTATTTTTTAAACTAACTAATCGGAAATACCCTAAGTGGTTCACTTTGAAATATTATTTCAAAATCGTGGTTAAATTTTTATAGTAAAACGATTGAAAATTTTTTGAGTTATGCTACGTCCATTTTGAAAAACCATATTCCGAGAAAAACACGTTTGAAGTTTTGAAATATGTCATAGACATAAACAAATGAAAAATACTACTTTCCTACAAATCTTAGCATTAATGTGCTGTCCCACTACTGGCTTATCGTACTGTTGCCGTTGCAATCGAAGTCTCGTCTACTAATTTATCATAGAACGATTGAAATATTGCTCATGGCAGTTCCGTTTAGGCGCACTCCAAACAGGAACATTGCTAGGACAATGGACAGTTCATCTCCTGAGTATTCCTTTCAAGGTTACTAATTGGTGTAACAACTTATAGGCAATTTGGACAAGCAAAAATTATTCTGAAGCCTAAGCCTAAAGGATGTCTGCATTCACGTTTTACATTTCACGCTTTGAGAAATAAGAGAATATAGCATAAACATTTATAATCCAATAGCTCAATCCGTAATTCACATAAAAATCCTGGTCACTTTCTTAGCAAAGGCACTGACTCCTTCCGAATTGCTCTCAGCCTCATATCTATTTTGGATACTTTGATGACATATTGCTTCACGTCACATTGGATACGATTTTTTCATGCCTTTTCTGCCCGTGTACAATTTCTTACCACTCATTCTCACTTGGAAGACATAACTATATACTATAAGATCACAAATGAAATACGAAAGTCAATAGTGCACACCGAAAGCAACATTCAAAGCGAATTAATTTTATTTATTAATTTTTTTCGTACACGTACTGACGATTTCCGACGGCAAGATAACATTTTACTGCTCCGAAATGTTTCTAACTGAACAGAGGCAGTAAAGGAGTGTTATCGAATTGGGACAAGTAGGCTCTTTCGAGCCATCGAAGGCACCACAGGAGGAAGCACAGAAAATTTTTTTTGAGGAATTAGACGATTTGCCTCGTAGTTTAGGTTAAAAACACTTAAGCCAACAATGCTTTTTTTAATTCTATAGTAGTGTTACCCTTTAACACAGAGACATCTGCTAAATCCTGAGTCAAGTCCTGAATAATCGCTGATGGGTAGTTGGCAAGGATGGTGTTGAGAGACTGACAGTCGCTGCATCTTCCTCAGATACAATGTGAATTGGTGAGGCCCAGACTGTCTGACGACACCAGTTTGTTATAACTCCTGTATCATCAACTTGGCCACACACGATCTACACACATTATGTTGACATGAAGAGCCCAGCAAGGTGTTTATTTTAAGAGCATATCCTTTGGGGACAGCACTTTTTCTGAAATGCGCATGTGAGTATATCAGGACTGGGGACACACAGGCGGTAGGTGCGCAAGTTTCTGAACGAGGATTCACTGAACTGACGTATGTCGACGCTGGTGTAAATAATGCAGGTTACTGTGATGTATGTCTTACTGTTGCCTGCTGCCACACACTCGTTGACTCGTTCATGGTGATAACTTTGGAATGAAGAGGTTATTCAAAATAGTGAGCAAGTATGCACTCGCAGCAGTGACTTAATCTGTAGTCACGAGAATTTTATCATGTTCTTGTTTGATGTAGAGCTAGTGCTGAATGAGTTGGTGCAGTTTTAACGTCATGCCAGACAGTGTCTAAGTATTTGTTGATCATGGTCGTGTGTGTGTGTGTGTGTGTGTGTGTGTGTGTGTGTGTGTGTGTGTGTGTGTGTGTGTGTGTGTGTGTGTGTGTGTGTGTGTGTGTGGGGGGGGGGGGGGGGGGGGGGGCAGAAAAAAAGGGTTTACAAGCTGGAGTTCGTGGAAGATTGTGGTGCGAATGGCCGTGGAATGCCAATGATCCTGGTTATAGCAGGTCTGCTGGTATGGTGTAGGAGAGTACCACATGCCAGGTCAGGAGAGAGATGAAATTTCTTAGGATGAGACCATCCGGGAAAGGGATTTTTGTAATTTTGTATATTTATGTAAGTTCGAAACTCAAATATCAGTTACCAATAATAGATGCCACTCTCAAACATACACGCGTATATCAACTTCGAAGATTTTCAATAAACTTTCCTGCAGGTAAGGTAACTTTCAAGATGTGCTGCGTGGCTCATTTGGTAATAAGATTGTTTACTTTAAAAAGAAACAAATCTTACATTTTTCGTAAAAATGAAGATTACGTACGTATTAATTAGTATACAGGTTGGTCCATTGATCGTGACCAGGCCAAATATCTCACGGAAATAAGCGCCAAACGAAAAAACCACAAAGAACGAAACTTGTCTAGCTTGAAGGGGGAACCAGATGGCGCTATGCTTGACCCGCTAGATGGCGCTGCCACAGGTCAAACGGATATCAACTGTGTTTTTTTTAAATAGGAACCCCCATTTTTTATTACATGTTCGTGTAGTACGTAAAGAAATATGGATGTTTTAGTTGGACCACTTTTTTCGCTTTGTGATAAATGGCGCTGTAATAGTCACAAACATATGGCTCACAATTTTAGACGAACAGTTGGGAACAGATAGGTGTTTTTAAACTAAAATACAGAACGTAGATACGTTTGAACATTTTATTTCGGTTATTCCAATGTGATACATGTACCTTTGTCAATTTGTTTCCGAGAACGCATTCTCTTACAGCGTGTTTACCTGTAAATACTACATTAATGTAATAAATGCTCAAAATTATGTCCGTCAATCTCAACGCATTTATTTGGCAATACGTGTGACTACATTCTTCACAACAGCGAGTAGTTCACCTTCCGTAATGTTCGCACATGCATTGACAATGCGCTGTCGCATGTTGTCAGGCGTTGTCGGTGGATCACGATAGGAAATATCCTTCAACTTTCCCCATAGAAAGAAATCCGGGGACGTCAGATTCGGTGAACGTGCTTCGACGGCCAATCTACTTGTCATGAAATATGCTATTCAATACCGCTTCAACCGTACGCGAACTATGTGCCGGACATCCATCATGTTGGAAGCACATCGCCATTCTGTCATGCAGCGAAATATCTTGTAGTAACATCGGTAGAACATTACGTACGAACTCAGCATACATTGCACCATTTAGATTGCCATCGATAAAACGGGGGCCAATTATCCTTCCTCCCATAATGCTGCACAATACATTAATCCGACAAGGTCGCTGATGTTCCATTTGTTGCAGCCATCATGGATTTTCGGTTGCCAAGTAGTGTATATTATGCCGGTTTACGTTACCGCTGTTGGTGAATGACGCTTCGTCGCTAAGTAGAACGCGTGCAAAAAATCTGCCATCGTCCCGTAATTTCTCTTGTGCCCAGTGGCAGAACTGCGCATGACTTTCAGAGTCGTCGCCATGCAATTCCTGGTGCATAGAAATATGGTACAGGTGCAATCGATGTTGATGTAGCATTCTCAACACCGACGTTTTTGAGATTCCCGATTCTCGCGCAATTTGTCTGCTATTGATGTGCTGATTAGCCGCGACAGTAGCTAAAACACCTACTTGGGCACCATCATTTGTTGCAGGTCGTGGTTGACGTTTCACATGTGGCTGAACACTTCCTGTTTCCTTAACTAACGTAACTATCCGGTGAACCGTCCGGACACTTGTATGATGTCGTCCAGGATATCGAGCAGCATACATAACATACGCCCATTGGGCATTTTCATCACAATAGCCATACATCAACACGATAGCGACCTTTTCCACAATTGGTAACCGTCCATTTTAACACGGCTACTGTATTACGAAGTAAATACCGTCCGCACTGGCGGAATGTTACGTGATACCACGTAGTTACATGTTTATGATTATTACAGCGCCATCTATCACAAGGCGAAAAAAGTTGTCCAACTAAAACATTCAAATAATAAAAGTAAGGGGGGGTCCTACTAAAAAAACGCAGTTGACATCGTTTGACATATGGCAGCGCCATCTAAAAGGCCAACCATAGCGCCATCTGGGTTTGCCTTTCAAGCTAGACGAGTTTCGTTCTTTGTAGTTTTTTCTTTTGATGCTTATTTCGTGCGATATTTGGCACGGTCACTATCAATGGACCACCCTCTATATTTGTTGAATCTTATATTTAAATTATGTATTCGAATTGGACTAAAAAATAAAACAGAGACCATTTCGAGATTCGAACCATGTCACACAGGTAATAACTCTACTGAGTGATCCACACAGGCTGTCATGAGAATCGCCTAACTACAGTAGATTAAAGTGGATCGGAAAAATTCGATTTTTTCCGAGAATTCTATGGAGTTGCATGCAACTGCTTTGGAAGATTGACATTTGACTTCTGAACTTCACATACCATAAATATAAAATCTTACAAGAATATGGTTGCCAGATAATCTCCTTGTTAGCAAGTCATCCCCCCCCCCCCCCCCCCCCTCTCTCTCTCCACTCCCAGTATGGGTTCCTTGACATTGGTGATGAGAAACTACTATGAAAATATTTCTTTATCCAGCTCCAACGTTCGAGATGTGCTTCACAATGTAAAAGTCTGCATGTAGTTGGACGTTGGTGTTTGCAGTGATGCTAACTCTCATGGCATGGCACACTCTTCAGACCCAGTAGACACAAGAAAATATTGTTTACAAGTACGATCCAGGACACTGTCTACTGCCCTCATGTTAGGATAGTGTACAACTTGATTGGCTCATGCGTTGAGTAGCCAGGCCACTGTTACTGCAACAATCTGGAGCACTTATTGCAGATAATTCTTCCCATCTGAGTGATCATGAGGTGCAGCACAGTTTCATGCTTACCGTCATAATGTAAAAGAAACCAATAAAGATGTGGCTGGCGCATGGAGTTCTGTAAGCTGGCCACCTGTTCGTTTTGACTGGCTGTGGGTCGCTGCACTTGTAGGTCGAGTAACATCTTCGGTGGCAACCACGGACATTCTGTTCTGCTCAGCTGCGTACTGCAACCTGTCAGGCGGAACTGATCATTGTTGACTCCTAAATTAAATGTCTGTTCACTAAACTCCGTTTCCATTCTAATGACTCGTACTCATGCAAGACCATTGCTAATTATAATGAAGGTGAGAGCTGCAATATCCACAGGGTGTGATCTGCCAAGAGTGTGGCTTAGACTGATGTTCGGAGGTGTCCCCAGAGTTTGGAGACTGTTTTGGTACCTGAACATTCAAACTTAGTGTAACTGCTGCTCCAGTGTTCTGCCAAGGTATTAGACGAGCACCGTCTTTGCCATGTCACATTTGTTGGAAACTGGGAGTGAAAAAACACTTTCAATAATAATGTTGGCATACACACCTATGTGACTCAGTAATGTGACAAACAGATCTGTCTTCAGAAATGGCATGGTTTTAGAAAATGCACTCAGTGATGGCAAACCATGTAGCCAGTTGCTCAAGGAGGACAGGTTGCAGACTGAGGTGATCAGTACTGTTGTCAAAATACTGGTACACTTGTGGTATCACTGCAGGTCGGAGAGCAACAATTGACAAACTCTTGTGAAATGACCGCAAGGCAGAAGGGAATCTCATCTAAGTATTCATGCATGGTCCAACTGGATAGGCTCCACATAATTCGAAAAGGTTTGGTGTAATTATATTCATTGTGGTAGGCATGACAGAAACCATGTCAAACACGTCTATCTACGACAGATTGTTGAGCAGCACCTTGTTGGTATGCAAAGAAGTTACATTTATTACCAAAGTCAACCAAAAGATTGGTAGTTGGTGCACATTATTTGGATAGATGAGGGGAGGGGATGGAAGGATTGACAACCCCATTGGAATTGCATAATAAAGTATAATTTTCACATTTCACAAAAGGTGATGATTGCTCCTGTTGATGCAAAGCACTAAACTGAACAGTATGTAAGTCACCGTCTTGCACAAAAGTTGCATGATCATTCAATTGCTGTTTTGAATGAGATGAGATGAACATGGAATAATACACAATAGGTGCTGTCATTCATTACCCTTCACAAATTAGAGAGAGGATCCCAGTGAGGATGCCCCAGACAAAATGACAGCCAAAAAATGCATAACAATACACATTATTGCTTATTAACAATATACGTAATGTATGTGCGTACTACAGAATCTCTGAACAGCCTCCAGAGATAGTCCTGTTGGATTGCTGTGCTTCTGAGCAGAGTATTTGTCCTGTGTTACATGACAACTGTTGATGAGTCACTACAGTGTCATCAAAATTGATGTAATACTAACCCATACTGTTTTTGTCTGTGTGTGTACTTTTATGACTACTTGATTGTGTTTGGTAACTTCAAAAGTGGGGCTTACATATTGAAAGTAGTCGTGTAAATAATTAGGTAAAGCACCATTGAGCATTGTACAGGCTGCCTTCTAGTATATGTACATGTATGGCTCCATGCCACATCACATCCTGTATCAACTGCAGAGGGAGTTCTTATAAGTTACTAGAATCCCACTCTAAGTAGCCTACTGTCCATAAGACTGCCTATCTAGACTTCAGTCTGTGAGGACTGCACCACAAAAATTTTGAGCAACAGATACTCTGCAATCCCATTATAACCTTCAGAGATGTGAAAGTAATTACTTTGTACGAGATTATGGAGCTCAGTTTTTCAGCACATGACTGATGCAAATTCTCCTGCTAAAACTAGTGCTCCCTTGTGCACTGTCAAATACATGGCACTTCAGTTGACAACTGGTATATGATCAAACCAATTTGTTGAATCTAATGTTTCCTATCCATAGGTTTGGCAAAAAAGTGTGCAGAAGTACCAACAAGAAGCCTGTTAAGTTTAAGTTTATTTTTAAAGCAGCTGTCATGCTCTCACATTTTTACTCTAGTTGGAATTACTATTGCAGATAAAACATTTGTTGCACTGACTATCACTGAATATAAAGAAGAAAAAAAAGTAGGACACTGGTTCCGGAAATCATTGATATGTAGAGCTAAATATACCCATGAAAATCTTATGAAAGTTCTTAAAATACCACAGTGTGGGAATATATATATATATTGCCCATCGAAAAACTGCACAGCTTCCATTTCTAATCTGATTGCATCCCCACTGGTACACTTTGCACAGAAAGATGATACTTGTTAGTGTCTTCCTGTGTAACAAACAGCTGCGAAAGACACATTGTGGTAACTCTGTACTCTTGTTTTTATCCATATACACCCTAATCTCTTGATCAAATTACATACGAAATACATTTGGAAAGTTAGTGTACTGTGACAATTATGGGCTATGGTTTTTTGAGGGTTGGCAACACTGAGTGGTTGCAGGGGATCCCATGATCCAAGTGAGCATTGCAAGAACACAGTAAGTAAACTCATGTTGTAGTATCCAATTTTGTGAAAGATGTTAAGAAATCTCACCAAGTATGAGCAAACCACATATTGTGATCAACAGTTTACTCATGGAAGAAGCAAGACCTACCAAACTCTTTTCGTGAATCTAAATATTTAGAGTGACAGAACGAGTGTGTTCAAGTGGTGTAAGGAGTCTAGTAGAAACAGAAAAAAGTGCATGATGATGAACAAAGGAGTTGACTATCCCACATTTTGACTCGAGTTGGTGAAAACAATTGATGAAACTTTTTGTGAAGGCATTTGATTGACAGTGGTTAAATTTTCTGTGATTTTTTGCTAATAATCAAGAACTTTCTTATACGAGACACTCACAGATGAGTGAAAAACCAGAAACTGTGCCAAAAGGGCCCAAAACAGGTGACAAAGCAACACAAGAACAATTGCAGCAGTAGTACATGCGACTTTTTTGAGTGATTTGAATTAGAGGTGGGGGTTTTCTGAGTTCTGTTGTGAGTGGAGATGACCCATGAGTGGCTCATAGGCTAAAAACATTGTGGCCTCAGTGTTTTGTAACAAAAAAGGCAATAGTTTTGTCGAATTTCTGCCTCAGGGGGAGCCCATCAAAGCACAACAATATTGTGAGACCCCCAAAAATCAAAAGGAACATTCAAAGCAAAAGGAGCAGAATGCTAAAGAGTGGAGTGTGCTTGTTGCACAACAATGATTGTCCTTGCAAAGTCTTAGCCACCAAGTCACTAAGTCATTTGATTAGGGTGTTTTGGACCAACCCCACATTCTCCTGACTTCACATCATCTTTTCACTTCCATGAAGGCACGCATGAATGGAACTAAATTTTAAACCAACGAACAAGTGCAGAAAGCAGTTACGAAGCGAAGGAAGGAGCTGGCAGAAGAGCTTTTTAAGGAGGGCATGAAGAAGCAACCGCGATGGCTCACCATATGCATTGAACTAGATGGTGATTATGTATAAAAATATAATCAACAAGTGTATCAACAACATCCTGTAATTTTTTCAAAGATACTTTTTTTCAATTAAAATATAACACACAGACACACACAGACAGACAGACACACACAGACAGACAGACACACACAGACAGACAGACACACACACACAGACAGACACACACACACAGACAGACACACACACACAGACAGACAGACACACACAGACAGACAGACACACACAGACAGACAGACACACACAGACAGACAGACACACACAGACAGACAGACACACACAGACAGACAGACACACACAGACAGACAGACACACACAGACAGACAGACACACACAGACAGACAGACACACACAGACAGACAGACACACACAGACAGACAGACACACACAGACAGACAGACACACACAGACAGACAGACACACACAGACAGACAGACACACACAGACAGACAGACACACACAGACAGACAGACACACACAGACAGACAGACACACACAGACAGACAGACACACACAGACAGACAGACACACACAGACAGACAGACACACACAGACAGACAGACACACACAGACAGACAGACACACACAGACAGACAGACACACACAGACAGACAGACACACACAGACAGACAGACACACACAGACAGACAGACACACACAGACAGACAGACAGACGAGGTTAAGGAAATGTGTAAGCCTTTGGAGCCACTGGCTCTGGCAGAAAGGTTGGGGGGGGGGGGGGGGGGGGGGAGAGCAAGAGGGGTTAAGGAAAAGGACTGGCCAGATTTAGGAAATGGAGTAAGTTATCCAGTAACCAGGGCCAGGGGAAACTTACTCTTCAAGATAAGGAATACCAAAGACTAATTATTGGAGACTACATGGGATCAGATTTGGAAACCTGAGAGCTGAAAGGTGGAAGATAGGGTAATAAGCAAGACAGAAATTACTGAGAAAAATAATGTGCAAGACTTACTAGAAGTGGAAAGCTAAGGGCATAAATGGGGTAGAGGTGGGAGTCAGATTAAAATAGACAGATCAGAAAGTAAAAAAAAACAAACAAAGAGAGTAAAGAAAGGAATAGTTGCTGAAAAGAAATACTAAGACCAAAGAAATTATGTAAATTAAGGCCAGGAGGATGATGAAAACCAAGGACCTAATTATTACAGTACCAGTTCCCACTTCAGGAGTTCTGAGAACCCACATGGCATATTTGGTTAGACACTGAGATCATGACTATCATGTTGTACAGCATGCTGTACATGTGCTATGTGCTGCCAGTATACAACCTCTGCATATTCACCCTGACAACTTGATGGTAGTAATAGCAATGTATAGCAACAAGCAATGTTTAAATAACTGCTGGTACATGATGTGTCATTTCACAGGTCCCTCCTCCCCCCCCCCCCCACCTCCCCCCCTTTCATAGTGTATTTTGCCAGGTACAGGAGCTATAGGGTAGCGAAATGGGTACAGACAGACCTTAGGGTCTGACCAGGATATTGCAGAGATTTGTGGAGGGAGAAGGGGGGGGGGGGGGGACAAAGTTAAGCAAAATGCAGAATGGACCACTCTTAATGGCATGATTTTGGGAAGTCATAGCAATGATGAAGTAGCTGAGTAATACATTCAGGAGCAGGAAAGTACTTAGTGACAAGAAGTGTATTCCTAAGCTGTTTTTTGGAGGGATCAGATTGGATGCGATGCCTCAGGAAATCATCTTCTGAACTATGATGGGGATAATTATGTCCAATGAAGACAGAGGAGGGAATGATGGGGTACTGCTGTAAATTGTCTGCATCTGAACAAATATGTTTGCCTTGAATGCCAAGGTTCCATGGGAGGGAACATTTAACATGGAAAGGATGGAAACTGTCAATGTAAGTGCTGTTTTTAATGGGTTTAATGTGAACAGAAGTGTCCAGATAACCCTCTTTGAGAATGAGGTGAATGCCAAGGAAATTGACATGGTATCCAAAAAAAGAACTATGTGTAACTCAATTAGAAGAATGTGTAGTATTCAGATAATCCAAACTTATAACAGGTCATTCTAACTGTGAATCCTTATGGTAATGATGCCATCAATGTATCGAAGCCAAACCAAGGGCTGAAGGGCTTAGGGATTCCAGGAAAGTTTCTTCCATGTGACCCACAAAAAGTTGGCACAGGAAGGAGCCATCCCAATTCCCATGTTATTGTTTTTATATCTGCTCCTCAGATTTTAAATTTAAAGTTAAGTAAGGTGAACAGGAAGTCTGTCATAGGTTTGGAATCACATGTGAACTGGTTGAGTTAATGTTCAGCAATTAAAAGAGCATGCACGTGGGGCATTTTGGTACACTGGGAGGTGGCACCAACAGTGACAATAAAGGTGTGTTGTTGGAGTGGGACAGGCACAGATTTCAGACCAACAAGGAAATGGTTGGTGTCTTTAATATAAGAAAGGAATCTTTGTACTGAAGCAAGCAACTATGGGCAGCCAGGGCGACTGGGGTTGTAAATCATAGGGAGGAGTGCACGGTTATGGTGTATATAGGAATTTCTATGGATTCAGATGTTAGTCCTTGCAAGGGGTATGAGATTTTAGGGAGGGTCTGTAGGTCAGTTTGTACCACAGGGAAAGATTGGAGAGTCGTGTTAGATAATTCAGGAGGGCAGAGTGCCATAGACGACAGGTTGAGAACACTATACTGTTGTGGCTGGTTCTCGTTATCATGGCTCAATCATTTTAATCATTCTGGGAACAGTCGTGAAGGCCTGAAGGAAGGAGGTGGGAGGTGTTAAGGACGTTGGCCAAGTCTGGTTTGTATCAGAGAAGTTGTGGGTTGGTGGTGTATCTGTTTAGGGAGCTGGAGAGGGGCACAACACAAAGCACTTAGCTTTCTGCAATTATTAACTCTTGGATGATGTTTTGTCTATAATCGCTGTCTCGTTTGTTACCCTACCTTTCACCATTATGGCCTCATGTTTTCAAACCTCGTCTGGTGCAGTCCCCGACAACCATTTTGTCTTTCTCATCCCAACTGGTAAGTCTCGCATGACTTGAGGTACTGGGCAACTTTTTATAACCCTTCCAATTTCCTATACATGACCAGTCTTACTTTCATCCCTCTTCCTTCCCCTCACAACCTTCTGACATGAGGAGCCTTTGGTTCCAAGGGGGTTGCACATTACCTTAGCTTCTGTATGTGTTTTTCCTGCTGCCACTTGTGTAGATTTTATATTTATCCAATTATACTATATTTTCAAAAATTTATTATTTTAGTTGATATACACACTCGTTCACTCTTAGTTTTTGCAGTTGTGTAAATAGATGATACAGTGATAAAAACTGTTTCTCACTAAAAACGCACAGCAAAACTTCAACTTTTTGTCATGCTCCAATCAAAATTTCTCATTAACACATCAAACAAAGGCACATGCTGCCATATAATTCAACAATTGAAGTTTGACAAATTATTTTATTATTTCCAAGGGCCTTTTTGTTTTCTCAAAAAATAGAGAACAGGTTTTTGAAATGAGTTTGATTTTATAGGAATTTGATCTCGTACCTGTCACTTGAGAACACAAACCGTGGTGGAAAAAAAAGGTCATTTTCAGATTTGAAATCTTACAAGTGAAACTTCCCATCGCAACCCTCACCTCCCCAATGCCCCCACCCCACACCCCACCTTCATATGGCCCAGTTGGTAGCCCATTAAAAACTTAAGATAGATGAAGCATGAAAACAGGAAGAAGGTGTGCTGAATTGCAAAAAAACAATAAATAAATAAATAACATACAAATTAGAAACAGTGAATGGTCCAACTTTAACAAGTGGAACATTGAGCAAAGTGAAAAAGCCATGGTGCCATGGTTAAATGTGCAGGGTGTTTTACTACAATGCAGGCGAGTCATTTTCAAAACTCCCTCATGTCATTTACTTAATTTAATTATTTTATTTATTTACAACATTATGAACTGTCCATCTGGTCATTGAAATGTTTGTTCTCCTTCTGTAGTCATGGCAGTTGTCTAGCTATACACTGGTTATAGGATACAAGTCATGTGGAAAGAAGACTTAAGTAAATGTGATGTATAGTGAGAGCAGGTGAGATACCACATAGATGAATCACAGAAATGAAAAACAACTAATAACCAGTGTGATCTATGTTACAACAAAGGAATTCAAGAGTCAAAACTTCCAATACAGAATTCAGCTTCAAAAAATTTTAAAAACATTTTTTGACAGAGCACAGAGAAACTGCATTATTGTCAAACTGTTGTGTTCATTTGTTACAGCTTATGTGATGAAATATATTTTCATCATTTCCTTGGGAGTGATCACATTATTCATACGAACCCCCAAGTCGGGCAAGGTGGCATACCTTCTTTCCAAGCAGTTGTAGTGTTGAGAGTGAGATGCACTATGACAAACATGGAGAGTGACCTGTCTAAAATATTTCAATAATGGAAAGAAGTTATCAGGAAAAGTGGAACTCACATATGCTTGCAATTAGTGTTGCAATGATGTGAGAGAGGCCCCAGAAGTAGTTAACAAATGAAGACCAAAAAAGCAAACACTCCAGTGAATAAACATGTAAGACAAAATGAGTAAGTTACATACAAATATCTTTGATCTAAGAGCTAACAAAAAATTTCTTATGTCTTATTCTTGCTCTTTGATGCCTATTTAACTTTACTATTTTTGTAAAGGATAGAGATAACTTTAATTTTTTGTAGAGCAGTACTCTGAACTTTTGTCCTATAGTTTGCAGTACACAATGCTGTAAAATGCATTTTTTTAAGCACAATAAGGGGGTCATGTGGTAACCAAGATAAACACCCCATACTGTAGCACCACATCATCTGTACTTCACAATTAGCACTACATACTGGGCAATCAAAAAGATGGTATAAATTTGAAAATTAATAAGTCACAGAATAATGTAAATAGAGAGGTAAAAATTGACACACATGCTTGGAATGGCATGGGGTTTTATTAAGGAAAAAAATTACGCAAGTTCAAAAAATGTTCAACAGATGGCACTTCATCTGATCAGAATAGCAATACTTAGCATAACAATGTAAGACAAAGCAAACATGATGTTCTTTACAGGAAATGCTCAATATATCCACCATCATTCCTCAACAATAGCTGCAGTCAAGGAATAATGTTGTGAACAGCACTGTAAAGCATGTCCGGAGTTATGGTGAGGCATTGGTGTCTAATGTTGTCTTTCAGCAACCCTAGAGTTGTCAGTCGATCATGATATACTTGTGACTTCAGGTAAACCCAAAAGCCAATAATCACACGGAATAAGGTCTGGGGGGCAAAGCATGACAAAAGTAGCGGCTGAGCACATGATCATCACGGAACGACGCGCACAACAGATCTTTCATGCGTCTGGCAATATGAGGTGGATCGCCATCCTGCATAAACATCGTACGTTCCAGCAGGTGTTTATCAGCCAGGCTGGGGATGATGTGATTCTGTAACATATCGGCGTACCTCTCACCCATCACGGTAGCAATTACAAAACCAGAATCACGCATTTCCTCAAAGAAAAAAGTCCCAATAATGGTAGATGTGGTAAATCCAAACCATACCATGACTTTCACATCGCGCAATGGAGTTCCATGACAGTTCTAGGATTTTCGGTAGCCCAAATTCTGCAGTTGTGGGCGTTGACAGACCCTCTGAGTGTGAAACGACTTTGTCGGTCCACAACACGTTACTCAGCCAATCATCTTCCACCATCTTTTTAAATGCCCACACCACAAATGCCCTCTGCTTCACTAAAACGCCAGGTAACAGTTCATGATGTCGATGGATTTTGTATGGATAGCATCGGAGGGCACGTCTAAGTGCCAACAAAACAGTAGTGTATGGAATGCCGGTGTGACATGCGACTGCACGAGCGCTGACTTCCCCATGCATAGACGAACCCGCTACAGTCTCCATTTCTTCCTGAACTGTCTCAGCAGCATTACGCCTTGTGCTCGGTCAGCCACTAAGGGGTCTATCGTCTAAACAACCAGTGGCTTCGAACTTCAAAATCACTCTCGCCACAGCTACATTTGTCAACAGACCTTTACCTGTTCAAATGCCCTTCCTATAGCGATAGGATCATAACGCTGAACTAGCATATTCCCCCATTCTGATAATACAGCTTCACTAAAAGCACCTTTTCAGGTAACGTCAACATGCTGTGACTGCTGGTGCATCTCTCTCATTACAACTCCTTTTATACACAATTGTCATATCCAGTCACTGACTTTTTGCTGTCCAGCGCCATCTGTCTGACATTTTGTGAACTTTGGTTTTTGTTCTAATAAAACCCCATGTCAGTCTAAGCATGCGTGTCAATTTTTACCTCTCGATCTACATTATTCTGCGATTTATTCAGTTTTCAAATTTATACTGACTTTTTGATCACCCAGGATATTGGCAGGTAACATTCACCAAGAATTCATTAAACCCCAACTTTCCAATGGATTGGCATAGGGTATAGCATGATTCAACAGTTCAAATCCACATTTCCAGTCATTCACTGTCCAGTGGCATTGCTTAGCACTGGCTACAGAAGTCTGTGGCTTACAAGGAGCTGGTCTACCTCCATATCCCATTCTTTTTAACTCCCTACCCACAATCATTGTGCTAGCTGTACTGCTGGCAGCACTTTGAAACTCATGAGTGATTTTTTCAAAGATTTCAACTCTCCACAAAGCCTTATCATCCCTGGCCATCATATGCCTGCTCTTTGTTTAGCTATATTTTTTTCCTTTGTGTTTCCACTTCCACTCTTATCGTTAACTGTCAATTTGAGCAGCTTTAGAAGGGTTGAAATGTCCCTCGTGGATTTGCCACTCAGATGATATCCAGTAACTAGTCCATGTCTGGAGTCACTGTTTCTCTTGACCAACCCATTCTGCTATAACTACTTGTTTATTGATAATATGACACTACCCACCACTTTTTATACTGCTAGGTGCACCTCTCATGACACCTAGTGCTGAATTCGACATTATATAAGGATGTCCAGACAGTAGAGTTTGTATATTAATTACTGATCACAGTTCAATAATGTCAAACTTCAACTATCTGATTTCTCATTTGATTCTCAATACGATGAAATGACTTAGAAAGAACATCAAGTGTATGCAAGGTGAGAGATCTGTCGATGACTTGTCAGTATGTTACTTCATGCACACACCACAAGTCCAGTTGCTGCTCCATCTCAATGTAAGAATGGATCCATACTAGGCAGTTTCCTAATCCTCAACAGTAAAAGTAAATCACAATTTCACGATAACTTATTGAACAAAACTTATATTTTACCATTTTTTGAGACATTTCTCCGCTATACTCTATACTTTCACCCACTTTGAGATCACACAATGTAGATTCCTACTAAAAATGGATGGTGTTTATCCATCAGGGTACAGTGGAAACATAGTACTCTAGTTTAGAGTACATTCTATTATATAAGGCTGGAATCTGTGTTACTGGAAATTTCCCTCCACTTTGAACTCTGAGTTTAAAGTTCTCTACAACAAATACATGCTCATTGACTTCTATGTGCCTCAACTCATACTGGATCCCATTAACACTCACGTCAAGATACAATGATGGTGCAAGGATTTTATACATCTCTCCATGTATTAAATCATGTATTTATTGGAATCAACAGTAAATTCACATGGCTTTATCTAAGCACTAATTGTTGAGCACTCCCCAGAGCAGCAGCACACTGGTTAACCTGCACTTCTCAGCGATGATTCTTTGGCTTCCCACATTGTGCCTAACTACATGCTGGACTGATGTGTTGGAACTCTATTCCTGTGCTGTTAAAGCTTTCTTTACAGCAGCTCCCAAGTAGCTAGAACAAAGTTAAAGTATTGCACCTGTTGTGCCATCTGCTGGAAAATACTCTAAAAACCATAATAAAGTGTTATGATAATCACAAGTGAACTGTGTCGATAATGAACAAAACTGTGTGTGTGTGTGTGTGTGTGTGTGTGTGTGTGTGTGTGTGTGTGTGTGTGTGTACATATATATATGTAAATGTGCTATCATGATGTATTATTATTTTTGAATGAGAAAACTCACCACCTGTACATGTTTTGAACATAAAAATGTCAATAATGAATATATTTCTATGTAACAAATACTAAGAATAACAAGGACTATGAGTATACCACGTTGAGGAATTTGTATTTAATTGCATGATAAAGACTTGGGTGGATAAAATGATAACTCTGGCGGCAGCTCTCAAACCTTCTAGACACTTTAGTTTGCACGATTTTGTTAATTGAAAATAAGTTTCTTCAGAATGTATTTATAAAAATCCCGATGTGAATATAATTAAGTGGAAATTACTGTTAGAATTAAAGGTTTATCATTGGTCATCTGCCTTTTTTTATCTTAATAGGATATTGGCAGCCATTATGTGAAATATAATTAGTCATAATTTTCGGCCTTCACCCACAAGACAACAGAAAAAAATACTTTTAATATTTCTGCTATCAGGAAAAGAAATTTTTTGTGCAGAAAAGTTTTCATTAAATACACATTACAAATGGAGAGAGAGATAATAACATGATGCTCAGGCTTTCTTAAGAGAAAATCGCTGACTGGTAAAGAAAAACAAAAAAAAGACAACTTATTTTCATTGCCATAAACAGTATTCAAATCATAATTAATGGTGTAAAAAGTTGGTGTTTAACAAAGAATTTATGTAATGTTGAGAATAAGGTGTAACTATATAGGTGATTGTATTGCATCTCTCTCTGGAACAAAAAACAAGCCTCTCATACTTTTGAGCTAGCCATGTGTGTTGACAACTTACGAGAGTAAATTGTTACAACACAACCTAGTACCTCCAGTCAGAATTATTTACCTACATAGCGCCATTGATTGTTAGCATATATTTTAGCCGATACTAAGAGTGTATGAAATATGTGTGATGTCACAATATATAAACTTTTTCATCCATGATGACAAATGTAACAAATCAATAAAAAAGAGGGAGAGAGACGATATATGTCCATGAGATTACTAGCCTGTTTTTTAAGATAAAAAGCAAACAGGTTTTGTCTGACTATTTTCTGTGTAGCACTGACATTTTTTTTGTGTCTCAAGAAGCTTTTGTTCCACTCCACCAAATGTGTGTTTGCCCATTTGCCCTATCATTTGTGTACGATGTAGAATCCAAAATTTTCAGGATTGGTGCTGCCTTCTGGAAAGTAGGAGTAGTAGATCTTGGTACTGCTATATGAGAGATTGCATATCTGATGAGTCAGTGAGCAGAGTGGCATTCAACTGGGAGGAGATGTTGCGTGTCAATAGTGATTTCCATAATACTCTGTGTTTGGTGTGTGGCAATTTTACAATGGATCTGCGAACAGAACAGCATGCGTGTATCAAATTCTGTGCGAATCTTTGGAAAAGTGCTACAGACACCCTAACAATGATTCAACAAGTGTTTGGGGGACAGAGCGTGTTTGAGTGGCATGCTTGGTTCAGGGCCGGCCGTACAGACATCAAGGATGATGCTTACACTGGAAGGCCCATTAGCTACTTCAACAATTCAAGACCTTGCAGGTGAAGTGGGTATTGGTTATGGAACATGTCACTGAATGTTGACTGATGAGTTGGGCATTCATCGTGTCACCACAAAATTTGTGCCAAGGATCTTGACTGTCGATCAGAAGGCACATCGTGTTTAAGTGTGAACAGACCTTCATCAGACTGCATCTGATGATCCAACCTTCTTGTCATGGGTTATCACCGGTGACATGATTTACAATTATGACCCAGAAACAAACCAACAATCATCCCAAAGGAAGAACTCAGGCTCTCCAAGACCCAAAAAGCAAGACAGGTGATGAGAAAAGTGAAGAGCATGATCGTTTTCTTTGATACCAAGGGAATTGTGCACAAAGAATTCATCCCACCCAACCAAACAGTGAATTCTGCATACTACTGTGATGTTTTGCGACAGCTCCATGAAAACATGCAGCGACAGAGGCCCAAACTTTTGGCATCAAGGGAACTTGCTGCTGCATCATGACAAGTGCCCTGTCATGGGTGCTTGCACACCAGGACCTTTTTGACAAAAAGGAACATGGCAGTTGTAACTCACCCATGGTACTCACCAGATTTGGCACCTTGTGACTTTGCACTACTCCCAAAACAAACTCTAATTAAAAGGCCATCATTTCTACACTCTAGAGAGGATTCAAGAAGCGTTGCTGGTGGTGGTGATGGACACCCTAAAAGAACAGAACTTCCAGAAAATGTTGGCAAGTGGCAGAAGTGCTCGGACCAGTGTGTGTGTGTGTGTGTGTGTGTGTGTGTGTGTGTGTGTGTGTGTGTGTGTGTGTGTGTGAACTACTACTAGGGTGATGGTGACCATTAGTCCAAAGGTAAGGTTTTCAACAGATGGCAGCACCACTTCCAAAAATTTTAGATAGCTACTAAAAGCAAATATTTGTTGGTTCTTTCTGTTTACAGTTAGGGTAATAGGCTACACAAATGGTAATAGGCTACACAAAGTTTTGACCATACGATGACATTAATGACATTCTTAGTTTTGTCCCAGGATGTAAACCTCTTTTCTCAATTTTTAACATGAATACAACATGAATACTAAAAAATATTTTATTTTCATATAATATCTACTTCAAGTTAAAACAGAACTGAGAAAATAATAATGATCTTTCTCCTAAATATCCAAAATTCATGTGTGAAATAGGTACTAAAATTGTGTCATGTTTTCTTACATGCTGCAGGAAACAGCATGCACAGCTGGTGGCAGCCTTTTCTTTAAACATATAAATAATAGTGTTACAACAATGTTCAAGTAATACATATTCAAGAGGCAGAATGGAAATTCTGAAAACTGATTTGTGTGACAAAGACTTTAAGAAAGAATTGCAACAACAAAGATGATAAATTACTAAATTACAACAATATATTCTGAAGAATTAGAAGTAAAATATCTTAATGAAAATGAATGTGGCATATGACAATATACAAATGAAATACCATAAATTTCCAAATTCCCCAGAAATTTTTGAATTAAGGCACACCATTATATAACCAAGTTGACTAGGATTGTTGGGAATTTGTTGGCTGTGCAGTAAAGACAAAATGGTGACACTCAAAACTACTGCAGTTCATGTTTCAGCTGATACAACACCAATTGCTAATCCTACATAGTCTAATCTGGACAATCAACTCCAAAAGTATGTTCAAAACACAAATATGTTCTCAGTCAAACATCAGATAGTTGAATTACAGCATATCTGTACCACTTCTACTACAACTGGTGTTCAGCTTTCCATGGTCGAATCTGCAGTATTACATTGTTTCATCGACTTGTGTTACTAATCAATCATAAGTTCAAGATGTACCATGCCAATTCTGTACTGCCTATTATGTTTTATATTTTTGGCCCAAGCTTTGCACTCAATATTAATGAGTATTCCACCTGAAAAATAAATAGTATAATATAACTCAGAAAGTTTATCATGGTGAAATTTCCAATTTTATTTTGTTAAGTAATAGAACTTAGACATCACTAGAAAAATAATAACAACAACAGTCATCATCATTTTATACATTATATTAATTACTCACACAATAGTTATTTATTTCTGAAGCCACCAGCATTAGCAGTTTGTCAAACTTAAATTAAGAGGTACTCATTTGTTATGTCTTTACTCATAACTTGTGATTGCTGTGGAAGGAATTGCATATTTCCATATACAGAATCAGTGAGGATTATTAAAGGTAAAAAAAACTGAGAAGGATTAAATTAAAATCGAAAGTGGGAAACTTTCAGGTAATGCCAGGACTTTATCTCCTGGCCTCCTTCCTAGGTTTGGTACTCTGGAGAAATGACAAATTCTTAAGCTTGCTATAAAAATCTATGAGAAGTCACTCTGAAGATTGAGAATTACTGGTTCCACTTGTATATAGACTATCTACATGCCTCCATACAAGCATAATTTTTTTTATCTTCATGGTCCTTATGTGAAATATACATTGGCAGCGGTAGAATTTTTTTGCAGTCAGCTTCAAATGTCAGTCCTCTGAATTTTTTCAATAATGTTCCCTGAGAAATTCCCATTTGAGTTCACAAAACATCTCTGTACTACTTGTCTGTTGATAGAACATACTGGTAACAAATCTAGCAGCCTGCCTCTGAATTTGTTCTATGTCTTTTTTTATTCTACCCTTGTGGAGATTCTAAATGCTCTAGCAGCACCCAAGAATGGGTTACACTAGTGTTCTATATTCAGTCTTCTTTATAGATGAGCACACTCAACTAAACTTCTCCCAATGAACCGAAGTCAATCATTCACCTTCCCTACTACCATGCTTACATGCAATTCCCATTTCATATACATATAGCTATTTCATCAACATGATTGTGTCAGGCAATACAATACTAATGCTGTATTTGAAACTTATGATATTGTTTTCCCTACTTATCTGCATTAACTTGAATTTTTCTACATTTAGAGCAAGATGCCACTCATCACACCAACTACAAATTTTGTTTAAGTCACCTTGTATCCTCCCATTGTCACTCAACAATGACTCTCCCCCATTTACCAAGGGATCATCAGCAAACACTCACAGATTGCTATTCATCCTGCTTGTAAGATCATTATTGTATAATGAATATAAGAGCAGACCTATCACACTTCCATGAGGCACTCCTGATGACACCCCATCTCCAATCAAGGACAAACTGCTGGATTCTATTACTTCCTGCATCCCCATAGCAAAAAACGCTCTAACCAAGGCCACACAATGAGTCACTTTTACTTGTATCTGACAGGCTATAAAAAGTTACCCATAAGAAGAGCAAAAACTTTACTGGAATTACTTGGTAAAGAAAAAAGTTGTGAAGAGTCTTTCAGACAAAAGTTCTCCATGCTTCCTACCACGATGGTACAAACAAGGATTTGCTAAATCAATCTTTCAAATAGCTGTACTGTTCTTTATGTGCCTAGAGAAATTACTTGTGAATTCTTTTTACTTGAAGTAATTACTAATTATGTGATTCACTGTGTCATTTTATAATGTGAAATGAACAATTAAAGTTCATACAGCTGAACAGGAATCTCACCTTTGGGTCTTTCAAAATTGATAGCAACCAGTGGACTGAGATATCCTTCAGAATTCTCATATGGATAGAAGTAACCAGGAAACCCACGATCTGGTATGTACTTCAGAGGACCGATGTTTTCAATGTCTGCAGGATTCTCTCCTTCACAAGATATCCACACTGTATTCCTCTGAAACAAAGTTATTTCACTCACATTGATATTTACAAGAATCAATACCAAGGTGTTGAGTTATCATGATTAACTACCAGTTCACATATATTTTGTCTTATCAGTGCATTAAGCTTTACCAACTGTATTGTGTTAAATATAAGACTGACACACATAGAAAGAAGTTTAACTAGGTCATCAAATTCTCCATATTTTTCTTCAGAAATATCTTATAAGCACATCACAAGTGGCACTAGACACTTCCTACAGGATTCAACTACATTTACTTTAAAACAATTAGTACATATAGGGAGTGCTGAGTAGATAATGGCCTGAATAGAAACCCCTATCCTGAGATGCACCATTTTCTTGTAGAAACTATTACACTAAATGTGTTATAGTCTGTTGTATCTGCTGGATGAAAGAGAGGAAGAGTAATTCACTGTTTTTCTAGTAATTATTTTTTATATGTAATAGCAATTCCAAATTCTGTTATTTTAGTGGAATAGGGTGTAGATCATAAGTGGAAGAAGCGATGCAATGAGTGTAATAGGACATCCTTGTTGATAGTGTAATTTCCCTGTGTACTAAAGCAATGGGGATTGTTACCATACTGATTAATTGGTTGTAATGTAGCAATCACCATTGTTAAAGTCCCCTTACTATTGCTCTTACATTGACCAAATATGAGAGGATATTTACATCACACAAACATTACCTCCAGTCTTGTGTCCTTATTCAAATAATTAGATACTCTATGTTGTCTGTACAGCCCAAAGATCAGTAAGAAAACTTTTGGAACTACTTACACATTCTCACTTAATCAGACAAGACATGTTATGGAATCTCTCTAAATTATATCTGTACACTTTCACAATCTAAAATTTTCTGCTTTCAATCGTTGCACTTATCAGCTGTAAGAATATTGATTTCTTTGTCTTCTCTGAGAATACAAAATACTGCCCTTTGTGTTTTGGAGATGTTGCTTCAGGGTAGAGCTGAATTGGTGAGGGTTTGGTAGGTTTTCTGGTAGATTTCCTCTGCAGTATCATTTGGTACTCCTTGGTTAGCCTACTCCGTAACACTCACAGTCTCTGTAGTTTGAGGAGATTATATATAGGCTCAAAGTTCAGCCCTTCCTTCAATACCATCACTGCTTCATCCAGTAGTTTCCCCACAAGATTTCTCACAGTGCACCTATGGGCTGCATCACCGTGTTATTGTGTAACTGGAAATTGAGAAAACTTGGCAGTTTGTCTCTTCTTTGATTTCTTGTACATCTGCTGTGACTGCCCAGGTGACTCCATCAAACCATTCCCATGAATCTGCAGAGATTATCAAGGACATCCAGAGATGAAGTGTCAAAATCTCTGATGTTAAAGCTGGCATCAAGTGAAGTTTATCCCCCCACCCACCCACTTTTCCTTTGCGTGGATGCAAAAACAACTGAAGTCATGTCATAACCATATTACACTAATAAGTAAAAGAAGTTAAAAGTGATCATACTGTAAGTCCAATCAACAGAGGGAAAGAGAAGGTCTTCCCCTTGGAGGAAGATCCAACAAATACTCCAGAGAGATAGCAAAGGACCTGAACCAAAGGATAAATGTTCTTCACCATATTGCTACAATGGACAAAAAGTAAAATATGGTGGACGGTCTAAGCATTGTTTGTTAAAACGGCTGATAAGTCAGATTGCAAACACACACTGGAATGTAAGTGGTTAAAGGAAAAGGGCATTCAGTCAGGAAATGGCAAACCATCAGAGATTTATATCAATTAGCACAAATTGGCAAGGGTTCACCCCTTAACAAATGGCAATGGCTAAAACAGAGACTAATACATAACCAACCTAAAATTATCTCCTTACAACAAGAGAGCTGAGAAGAGGTTGGCCAAGCCATTGAGAGAGGTTTAATTTCCCAGAGTTTGCTCCCATGAAGAGAAGACCAGTGGTGATGCCAATGTAACACAATCTGCAGACACAGCAACACAAAAAAATCAACCAAAGTAGTAAAAGAACTACCAGGTTCAGGTAGGAGGACTGCAGCCTTGGCAGCAGCACCAGCAGCCTCATTACATGCAAGACCGACATCACTAGGAATGCAAATGATCATTGCAGTGACTCCCTCAACAGCGAGCAAGTGGAAGCTTTCTTGGACCCATTACACTAAGGGATGGATGGTGGACAGCACACAGATGCTCTGAAGAGCCCTGAGAGAATCAGAGCATGTGACAATTGAAATGCATGTGACACTGGGTAGCCTGATAGACAGCAAAGAGCTCTTCCATAAAAATCAAGCAGTTTTCTGTAAGCCAATATCAAAAATGGTTGGTGCCAATTATGAATGTACACCCTACACCACAGTAAGTCTTAGAGCCATCAGTGTATACAAAGGTGCTAGTGCTAAGTTGTAGGTGAAGGTTGAGAAACACAGTGATAGATCAAATCCAGAGTAGTGTCCTCAGGAAGCAAATGAAGTCCAAGCTGAAGATGAACTACCACATGAAGCCAAGGTGGTGATGGTTCATACCCATTGGGATTTATGGTAGGTAACATGAAGTTAAGCTGCCAGAGCAGATGGCATAAGATGATTGGCCAGGCATGGAAGTCAAATGGCAAGCATACCCGCTAAGGGGAGGACAGTATGACAGTGGTAATTTGGTGGCTCCTGCATAGAGACTCATCAGGGCTAATGTAAAAGGTGCCAGTGGCCAAATATATTCCACAATGATGGACTGTGTTAAGATGGTGTAAGATGGATGGAGATACAGAGGAATAAAGGAAACAACCATGGTCTAGTTTTGAACAGACAAGGGATCAGTACAAATGGAGTAGGGCTGAGGACACACAGGACATTGAGGGAGCAGGTATACCTTGCAGCCAGGTAAGACATGTGGGAGAACCAATAAAGTTTCATGTTGAGCATGAGCCCCAAGAATTTCATTGTTTCAGTGAACAGAAGAGCAACAGGAACAGGATGTAAATACAGTGGAAGATACCCAGTGCGGTACCAGAAGTTTTGTCAGTGGGAAAGCAAAAGCCATTGTCAATGCTAAATGAGTAAAGATTATTGATAAATTGCTGAAGATGTTGCTCAAAGACACAAGCTCATGGAGAACTGCGACAGTCACAAAGCCATCGATTAAATGGGATCCAGAGATGTCTGGCATGGGACAGTCCATAATAGGGTTAATGGCTATAAGAAAGAGGACGATGCTCAAGACAGACCCTTGATGCCTCCCCTTCTTCTGGATAAAGGTGTCTAAGAAGGACAAACCCACATTTACCTTGAAAGTTCTGTTTTTTAAAAATTCCTGAAGAAAATTTGGCAGGTTGCCTCAGAAGCCCCACATGTATAGAGTATGGAGGATACCAAGCAGGTGTAGGCTTTTCCAAATTAAGAAAAACATCCACAGTCTGCTATTTTCACAGAAAACTGTTCATGACATGGATTGACAATATGAGGAGATGCTACTACTGAATTGTACACTCAAAATCCACATCATCCAATGGTTAGTAGTTCGAGAGACTTGATCCCCCATACCAGCCGGCCATGATCTAGTTCATTCACCGTGAAGGTGACATTGTAGCTTTCATGATTCTGAGAGGAGAAGGGTATCACCAGAACTGTCTCCACTTATTTCTGAGGGAAGAATTTGGGATGGTAGTGGCTGGGGCTAAAAATCTCCACAAAATAGCAGCCAGAGGTGCTTGAGATAACAATAGCGATCACAATGACATCATCTGCTATGGTCAGGCTGGAAATCAGAGAATGGAAATTGATCTCTGAGCCCATGGATGTTGCCCACGTGACAGAAGAGGGACTGAAATGTTGAAAGAAATAGTAAATGAAATCCAGCTGCCTTTTTACTATCCTGAAGAATGCAACAACACTACATGCACAATTATTTATGGCAAGTTCAGTTTGCCATTGTGAGATGATTGTTAGAACATTGAGAGCATGTCCCTGTGTGAGAGTCACATTGTGGCACAGTGTCCACCAGGGGCCTGGGATATGGTGCAGTAAAGATGAAGTGGTGATATGGACCATTCTCGGCAGTAAGGATTATGTTCATAAGGTTCTCTACCAGGTCATCACAACTGGGCAAATTTTGTTTGTTGAAGATTGACACATGTGGGGTAGCAGTCAGCAAACAGATATTGCATGGGAAATTGTTGCTTGAGTACATGTCAAAGAGAATGGACCACTTGCAATTACAATAAGCTGGGTACTGGGCAGTGCAAAACAATAAGGCCAAGTGGGAATAGGTCAGAATGTAGGTACTCCAATGTTAAAACAAATGAGGTTGAGCTGATTGTGAAGATCAGCCAAGAAGCAACCTCTTGGACAGGTTCTTAAAGATTGCCAAAGGGTATACTGGGCATTGATGTCTCCAAACAGCATGAAGGGGGCGAAGGAGCTGACCAGTAGGATGGAGTAAGTCTCTCTTATGACAGCAAATGACAGAGGGATGTAGATATTACGAAGAGAAAAGGTGAAATGAACAAAAATGCAGACTGCAACAGCTTGCAGCCAGGTGTTCAACAAGATGTTTTGGCTGTGAGCATTATTCTGGATGAGTAGAATGATGCACGACTCCTCCATGAGACATGAGATGGAATGCCATCCTCTTGGGGGAAGGCCAAAGCAGACCAGAAGTGAACACTAGAGGTCTGCGCAGTCGCAAGCACACAATTTTATTTCTTGGAGGAAGAAAACAGGTGGAGGTTCCCAGAGCAGCTGTAATTCCTTCTTGTAGCATCTAATGCAATGAATGATCCATTAAAGAAGAGTCATAATGGGGAATGGGGAGGAAGGAACAAATAAGGACAATAACCTCGGCAGCTTCCCAGTGTCATTGTTTGAAGACTTACTGGTAAGAGTCCAGAGGTTGGAGGCTGGAGGCTGGAGGCTGGAGGATCCTGTTCCATGAAATCTACAGAGTGCACCAGCAAAATGAAGGTCAGCTGCATGAGGGTATCACACAGCGATGATGGTGAAGAGGATGTCCACGTTGGGGAAGGAGAAGACCATTTGCCTTTGATTTCTTGGAGCCTTTGCAGTTGGCAGGTGAAGACTCAGATGTTTGGTGGCTGGCAGGACATAAAAAGTCTTCATGGAAGTATTGCTTTTGTCCTTTCCAACATGCTGGTTGTGTAGCAGGGGATATTGTTACCGGGATGAAGATTTGATGGCTTGTTGTGCAACTGTAGGAGAAGGAGATGGGGATGCTGCTGTAATACCAGGTGATTTCACAATTGAAATACTGAACTGGAGGTCACAAGGTTGCATAACCATGTCGTCCTTGGAGCAAGGCATATCAAGAATGGTAATGTTTCTAATGGATGGTAAAAAGCAGAGCTTTCAACTAGCCAACAACTTGTGAGCAATAGGGTAGGTACTTTCACCTTCACCTTTATCTACTGAATGAACTGCTGATCAACTAGAAGCCTTCCTAAGAGAAAATCTCCATTCCTTCCGAACTGACTATGCAAATGTAGAGGAGATGTGGCTCAAATTCAAAGATATAGTAGCAACAGCAATTGAGAGATTCATACCTCATATTATTAAGAGATGGAATTGATCCCCCATGGTACAAAAGCAGGTCTAAATGCTGCTGCAGAGGCAACGGAAAAAGCATGCGAAGTTCAGAAGAACGTGAAATCCTGAAGATTGGATAAAATTTACAGACGCGCGAAATTTGGCACTGACTTCGAGATGCTTTAACAGGTTCCACAATGAAACATTGTCTCGAAATTTGGCAGAAAATCCGAAGAAATTCTAGTCGTATGTCAAGTACACAAGCGGCAAGACGCAGTCAATACCTTCGCTGCGCAATGCCAATGGTACTGTTACCGACGACTGTGCCACTAAAGTGGAGTTATTGAACGCAGTTTTCCGAAATTCCTTCACCAGGGAAGACGAATGGAATATTCCAGAATTTGAAACAAGAACAGCTGCTAGCATGAGTTTCTTAGAAGTAGATACGTTACGGGTTGCGAAACAACTCAAATTGCTTGGTATGGGCAAGTCTTCAGGTCCAGATCGTATACCGATTAGGTTCCTTTCAGATTACCCTAATATAATAGTTCCCTACTTAGTAATCATATACAACTGATCACTCACCGGTAGATCTGTACCTACAGATTGGAAAATTGTGCAGGTTGCACCAGTGTTTAAGAAGGGTAGTAGGAGTAATCCATCTAACTACAGACCTATATCATTGACGTCGGTTTGCAGTAGGGTTTTGGAGCATATACTGTATTCAAACATTATGAATCATCTCGAAGGGAACAATCTATTGATATGTAATGAGCATGGTTTCAGAAAACATCGTTCTTGTGCAATGCAACTAGCTCTGTATTCGCATGAAGTAATGGCCGTTATCGACAGGGGATCTCAAGTTGATTCCGCATTTCTAGATTTCCGGAAAGCTGTTGACACCATTCCTCACAAGCAACTTCTAATCAAGCTGTGTGCCTATGGGGTATCGTCTCAGTTGTGCGACTGGATTCGTGATTTCCTGTCAGGAAGGTCACAGTTCGTAGCAATGGAAGGCAAATCATCGAGTAAAACTGAAGTGATATCAGGTGTTCCCCAGGAAAGCGTCCTGGAACCTCTGCTGTTCCTGATCTATATAAATGACCTGGGTGACAAAAAAATCTGAGCAGCTCTCTTAGGTTGTTCGCAGATGATGCTGTAATTTACCGTCTAGTAAGGTCATCCGAAGACCAGTATCAGTTGCAAAGCGTTTTAGAAAAGATTGCTGTATGGTGTGGCAGGTGCCATTTGATGCTAAATAACGAAAAGTGTGAGGTGATCCACATGAGTTCCAAAAGAAATCCGTTGGAATTCGATTACTCAATAAATAGTACAATTCTCAAAGCTGTCAATTCAGCTAAGTACTTGGGTGTTAAAATTATGAACAACTTCAGTTGGAAAGACCACATAGATTATATTGTGAGGAAGGCAATCCAAAGGTTGCGTTTCATTGGCAGGACACTTAGAATATGCAACAAGTCCACTAAAGAGACAGCTAACACTACATTAGTTCGTCCTCTGTTAGAATATTGCTGCGCGGTGAGGGATCCTTGCTAGGTGGGATTGACGGAGGACATCGAAAGGGTGCAAAAAAGGGCAGCTCGTTTTGTATTATCGCATTATAGGGGAGAGAGTGTGGCAGATATGATACACGAGTTGGGATGGAAGTCATTACAGCATAGACGTTTTTCGTCGCGGCGATACATTTTTACGAAATTTCTGTCACCAACATTCTCTTCCGAATGCAAAAATATTTTTTTGAGCCCAACCTACATAGGTAGGAATGATCATCAAAATAAAATAAGAGAAATCAGAGCTTGAACAGAAAGGTTTAGGTGTTCGGGAGTGGGATGGTAGAGAGATAGTATGATTGTGGTTCGATGAACACACTGCCAAGCAATTAAATGTGAATTGCAGAGTAATCATGTAGATATAGATGATACATGGGATACTCATGGGATGATGTGGCATTGTCACCATTACAACTGATACAGCAGGCAGGAGGCGGCAATCACCCTCATGAGCTGCTTTACCACAAGTGACATTTCACCACATTTTGACAGAACACATGAGTGTCATTATAATGTTGACAATTGTAGCAACAAATTGGGTTTGGAATGTATGGTCAGACTGTGATGAACTCTCAGCATGCCTTAATCCTTGATGGAAGTGCTACCTGATCAACTGTGGGAAAAGCAATGCATGTAGGCACTAAGTTTGCATCAACTTTTATCATTACCCGAAGGGCCACAGTGACTCCCTGATCAAAGAGGTAATTTTGGATATCTTCCTTGGTCAGACTATCAGGCAGCCTAGTGTAAATAACATGTGAAGAATTTAGTGTATGATGGGCCTTGACACCAACAGAATGTTGTTGGGTTTGAAAACCACAATTGTCCTCCAGACGCAAATTTCCATTACAAAAGCAAGAGCAGGATTTCACAGGGCTTAGAACTACATCAACTACTTTCTGAATAGTAAATGGATTAACCATAGTGAAGGACTGACCATCTTTGATATGTGGTACCATGAGGAACCAGGGTGCATCTGGGAGAGTCCTTGAATCTTCAGCCTCATTTTGTTTTCATTTAGACTGAGATGGTGATTGGCTCATTGTGAAAAAATCCCCCATTACTGCCAGCAGGTCTGGTGGTGGGCTCCTTCCAACTGGGGAACCTCTCAGAGGTTGCTAATCTGCCGTAAGTGATCATTCACACCTGGGCTCACACCTCATAAGCTCCTGACAGAGGGACAAGTAGGCAGTTGAAAAGGTAACAGCTCTGTTGATCACCCTTCCCTGGGACTGACCTGCACCCGGGGGTACTTGGGAACCATACTTGTTAATATCAGTATGACCTTAACAAGGAAGTTTTAGAGCTTCCTAGATAATATTAGTTGATTGTTCTCTTCCCTCCCCCCCTTCCCCCACTGCCTCCCCCCCCCTCTTTCAAACTCAAAATGTGCCAATATGAAATGAATGTGGCTACAGAAATATGAAAGCCAGGAAGTTAGGAAAAAAATTGTTTTACATTTTCCAGATTTAAGGAACTTCCATACATAGTTATCCCAATAACAAAGTGAAAGATTCAGTCTTGTTCTGTAAATCTACTCACATGTTTGTAACTACCTACTTATTTACTGTCATTCATCCACTCCTAATTGAGTGCATTGTAACATATACATATGCTGTACCTTTTCAGGAACCGTAATTGAACGAATATGGTCTTTCAGATCTTCAGGCATATCTTCAGGGAGATCGTTCGTGTCATTATAATACTCTGGGACCCAACCGTATATCTGTAATGAAGAAATTTTACATTGAAAGCATGCTTATACACAAAATATCTTAGCAATTTAATGGGATTGTGCTCTAGAAGTTTTGTAAGCAAATAACATTATTTAGTATTGTAACTTATTTGACTGTATTGTAAACTGAAAGATTTTAAATGAATTCTGTCTGTTGAAGAACAGCTTCGTAACTGTCACCTGCCAATGCCCATTAATAGTGTAGACATATTTGCTGCATGTGGCTGCAGACAGATAAAAGCAGAAACCTGGTGTCACAATGAATGACAGTTTACATGAAAAATATGCACAGCAATGTAGTGAATCTTAATGTTATTTTATCCATGTTGGATGTTCTGAAATCTGAAGCCATTAATGATGCTGGTGAATATGCAACCAGCCATGAACACTTAAAATGCTTTATTTTGATGACAATTTGTTTCAGACTAGCACGGCCAATTGTAATGTAGCAAAGTAGACAGCACATGACAAACAGATTGATACCAAGGATTTCAGAGTTTGTAATAGTATTATGCAATGTTTACACAGTGTTATGTACATGCACAAATTTCAGTTATCTTGTCTTACATTTACCATACATATCAAAATTACTTGCCTAATATTCAAATCTGATTGACATATGGAGATGCTATACTTTAAACTGAAAGTACATCAGACCAAACATAAATACACACTGAAAATATTATATGTAAGATCAGGACATGAAAATGTATTAGTAATTATGAGGTAACACTATGTAAAGACACCAAAGTCATTTTAGCATAAAAAGTCATGGGGTAATTGCAAAGTAACTGACTACATTCATCAACAAATTGTTAACAGAGAATATTTCATGCAATTTCGATGTGAAAACTGATTTATTTCAACACAATGATTATATCAAACTAGTTGCCACTATCTGTTGAACTAAATTTTTACTCAAACTCATGAATGTTAATACATTGCAATTGTAAGTTTAATTATGTACAGTTAAAAAAATATAGAAATCTTCTATAATTGTTGCACATTATGTGAGCACCAGTGGGTCTTATGTCACCATTTGGCTAGTCTCACATCAGTCCTAGATAAGATTAGGATGATAAATCTGTGTATGTCTTTGTAGGAATAAAGAAGTGAAAGTTAAAATCCAGTGTGCCAACTATGTCACTTAACCCTTGAGCAGGCATGCCAGCTTTCATGACATGAACAAGCAAGCATTGCAGTTTGTACACATGTAAAAAATAGCTGTCTTTATGTTACCAGGGTAAACCTTTATTACAGTTTATGTTAGAAATAAAACAGCAATAAAATAAACTAACATAATATGAGCTAAATCACTATTTAATTAAATAATAATAAAATAAACCTGCCATCGTACAACTACATAGCTGCACACAAATCTCACAACTTTAACAGATCCCTACCACCCACTTATTTGATTAATATTTATGTCATAGATAACTGCCTCATTATGGGATTGTGCTACTAGCTCATAACCTGGGTCATTTTCTTGCACAGTTTGTAAATTTCTTCTCACCTATCTTATTGTTTATTTTATGTGTGGCTACTCACTCTAATATTCTACACTAGCTGGAGCAATAATGAAGGAATAGGTATGGGCTCCCAATTTTTTTAAAAATTAAGGGGTACAAAATTTTGTTTGTGACTAGTACACTTTACACACAGACATGCCTCGCTTGAGGGATAATAGTAAGTGTACCATAAAAACTGTCTTAATATTGCTAGATGTGGACACCAGGCGTGTTTCAAAAAGGGTAAGAATTTTACTTTTGTAGAGCTACACCACCCATTCAGTGAAGTGCAAATCTGAAAGTTAAGTATTCAAGACTGTTCCAAGAACCATTAAACAGTCATAAGTGCCCATGTCATAACTTGAAATGACCTATTACTGCATGAATTTGCAGTCAATAACACTCCCAGACCAATTAACTGAAGTAGAGGGATAGCTAAAATTGACCAATTCCCCTTACAGGAGGTTGCTCAAATGGTTGAACATTGAAGTTTCTTCTCCATATTATTTCAATGAATAAAAGGTAAAACAGTGTCTACAACTTATGCTGTATCTGCTTAAGTATGTGATAATTCAGATGGCAAACAAGTATGAAAACAAACAGTTATAAAATCAGCATTGGGTCAAAAAATTGCATACTGTTAATGGTTGCTTGCAGTAAGCTCAGTGGTGTGGGGTCTCCACAAATTACAGTGATTAAAATGACAGTATTCAATATACAACATAGCTAAAAGTATCTCCTCATGTTGGGAGGGACAAGAGAGAAACACCCAAGCCATGGGAGGTGTTTCATTTCCTGAAGTTTGTTCCCATATAGAGAAGAACAGTGTTCATGCCAGAGTGATGCAATATTCCCGTGTGCAGCAACACAGATAATATCTGAAGGGACACAAAAGCTGAAAGGGCCAGGTAGTCAGACTGCATCCTGAGCAGCACCATCAGCAGCTTCACTCCCCAACACTCCAAGATGACCAGGGATCCACATCAACAACATGTTGGCTCCATCATCAGTGAGTGAGTGAATGAATGAATGAATGCATTCTTGTATTCGTTGCACTATAGGGTGGTATGTGTGTAGCAGACAGAGGCTTTTGAGTGCACTAAATGAATCTCAACATAATACAGGATTGAGAAACCTGTGCCGTTTGATGTATTAGAAGGCTTTATAGTGCAGAAAGCTCTGCAGTAAAAAAAAAAAAAACGAGCATTGTTCTAGATGTTGGTATCTAAAATGTTTATTGCAAATGGAAAAGGAACACCCAACATCATGGTCAGTCATAGAACCATAAGTGTGGATGTGTGGATGATGGTGTAAAGTTTGAGAAACTTACAGTAGTGGTAGGTTGAATCTAGAATAATATCTTGGGAAGTCACCTAACTTCAAGATGAACATAGACCTCAGCACAAAGCCAAAATGTTAAAGGGCACTCACCCTTTGGGAATGTGGCAGGTAATGTAAGGCTAAGCTTCAAAAGAAGTATACATAGTGAACTCTTGGAGGTTGCACTGACACTGTATAGACAGTCAAGGGAGTCATAAAAAAAGGATGCATAGGATAGATGGTTGAGCATAGAGAACAGATAGCATGAGTATCTTCTGAGGAGAAGATCATGTTTGTATGACAGCAGTAGTTCAGCAGTGTCTGCACAGAGACTCATAACTAGGCAAGTGTAGGAAGTCCCATTGACCAAAAATATGGCTTGATAGTGGATTGTGTTGAAACAGCATAAAATAGATAATAGTGCAATGAATAAATGAGACTTACTGTCCATTTTTTATTGGACAGGGGATTGATATAAATGGGAGGATTTTCTGATCTGCTCTCCTTGAAGTACCATTTAGAACACACAGGATATTTCGAGATCAGGTACAGCATTCTTCCAGGTAAGATATGTGGGAGGACCAGCAGAGTTTCCTATCAAGCATGAGCACCATGAATTTGTGGTTTCGACAAATGGAAGTGCAACAGGACACAGATGTAAGGATGGTGGAATAAACTCCTTACACTGCCGGAAGTTCAGGCAGACAGTTTTTTCATGAAAAATTGGAAGTCATTGTCAATACTTCATGAGTAAAGGTGGTTAAGACATCACTGACGTTGTCACTCTAGTAAACATGGCCATTGACAGCTGCAGTAGATTCGAAAATCTTCGACAAAAAGAGAGCCTGAGATGCCTGGCTGGTGACAGTCCACAATATAGTTAAATGCTATGGCAAATAGCACTATGCTCAGCATAGAGGGCTGAGGCTGAGTCAAACCCACACATACCTTGAAAACACAATGTTTTAAAAACTCTCAAATAAAAAGGATCAAACAGCCCTGCAAGCCCCATGAATGAATTGTACAGAGGATGCCCTTATCCAGAAGGTATCATAAGCCTTCTCCAAATCAAAAAACAGCTAAAGCCTGGAATTCATGCAGAAAATTGTTTATAACATGGGTTGACAGGGTGATGAGATGATGAACTGCAGAGCAATGTTTATGAAATCCACATTGTGCATTTGTTAGCAAATTCCAAGACTCAAGCCACCCTATCAGCCAACTAGTGAACATGTATACCACCATCTTGCAGACACTGCTGATAAAGGAAACTGAGTGGTAGCTGAATGGAAGATGCTTGTCCTTACCAGGCTTGGGTATGGGGATTATAGTGGCTTCAAGCCAGGATCTGGGAAACATGCCATCTATCCAGGTGCAATTATGTGTATGAAGGAGAAAGTGCTTGCCATCAAGAGAGTGGTGCTGCACCATCAGAATGTGAATATCACCTGGCTCCGGAGCAGAGGATCGTGATGAAGTGAGAGCATGTTTCAGCTTCCTCATAGTAAAAATTGTAGCATTCATGATTCTGAGGGAAAGTATATCTCTCGAGTTGCCTATGATCATTTCCAAAGTAGGAAGGCAGGATGGTAATGGGTGGATCTTGATATCTAGGCGAAGTATCTAACCAACATGTTGGAAATATCAGTAGTGTCCACAATGGCATTGTTCATTACAATCAGAACAGGAATTGGGAGATTACTTGAATTCCAGAAATCCAATGTAGGTTGCCCCAAACTACAGAAGAGTGAGTAAAATGGTTAAAAGAATTAGGAAGAGAGATCAAAGTAGTTTCCTGGTATCTCTGATATTGTGACAACACTTTGCATGAAACTATTTGTAATGAATTCAGTTCTCCTTTGTGGGATGGTGTTTGGAGACACAGAGGGCACATCTCCATAAGCGAATCACATCACAGCATTCCTCATTCAGAGGCCTGGTACACATCATGGTAGGGAAGAGGTTCTAGAGCTGGAACATTCTATGGCAGTTAGAACAATATTTGCAAAGTACTCTACCTGCTCAACACTGCTGTAGAAAGTTTATCATTTAATGTTGCCAGTGAAGAGAAGGGCCTCCAATCAGCTTTAGGAAGCTGACAACTGGTCTTGCACACAGATGGTACATGAGTTAGCAGATGAATTACACACAGAAAATTGCCACTAGAGTATGTATCTAAGAGGGTGGATGACTCCTTACAGTGGGAAAGCCGTACACTACAGAATGCGAGATCTAGGTGTTAGAAAGTGCGTGTGCGTATTCTGAAAAAATGTGGGTTTGCCAGTGTTGAGAGAAGCAACAGTAAGATGGTTCAGAATATTTGCAGGAGATAGCCTCTTGGGCAGGTTCTCAGAGAGCCCCAAATGAAATGGGTGCTGAAGTCACCAAGTAGCAAAATAGGTTGAGAGTGCTGAACAGTAAGCTCCAATATGTCTGCCATGGTGAGATCAGATGACAGGTGTGCGTAGATATTACACGGAGGAAAAGTATAACTGGGGAGAGAGATGGATAGCAACAGCTTGTAGCTGGCTGTTCAATGTAATGGTCTGACTATGGATGTTGTCCCAAATGGGTGTCAGGACACCCCCCGTGAGCTGGAGTTACTTCTTCAGAAGGAAAGTTGAAACATACTAGAGTGAAGTGCAAGAGATCAAAGCAGTCTTGGGGTAGTAATTTTGTTTCTTGGAGGCATAAAACAACTGGGGGTTATGATTGCAGTACCAGCTATAGGTCTGCCCTATGTGATCTGATGCCATAAATGTTCCATTGGAGAACAGCCGTATTAGATGATAGGAGATATTTCTCTTATAATGGGTAATTACTTTGGTGGCTGTTGAGTGGTAGATTTCAATTGTGCACTCTTACTGGGTTCTGAGACTTGGGGATCACAATCCTCTTTTCTTCAGAGGTACCTGTAACCTCCTGGGTCACTCATATGACTTCAGATGAATCAGTTGGTGATTCACACTGGTCAAATGGAGGTTCGTGGGACAGAGGTGTCGTGCAGCGTTACTGTTGTAGAGGATGTCCAAGTTGTTGAAGGGCAACTACATTCATCTTTGTTCGAATTCTTAATATCTTTACATTTGACAGACGTGGACCCAGGTGTTAGCCAATCTGATGCACACAAAAAGTCATTGCACGTGTATTACTCTTTCAATTTCCTTTGTGTTAATTGCATCACAAGTGACTTGACTGGTGTGGGTGAAGGTTTCTTGGTGTGTTGAGCAACTGTAGGAGATGACGGTGAGACCACCACTTTAGCACTAGGTGATTTCCCAACCATAGCACTGAATTAGAGGTTGCTGTTCTGTGTTGCCATATCTTTCATGGGTTGCGATCCCTACACGATGATCTAGATGCTGGAAGTTACACATTACCCAGTCACCCTCTACATATCAAATGCATGGGCTGGCCTTCAAGCATGCACAGGGAGGAAGCAAACAGAAAGGGAGACCTCAAGTGTAGGAGGAGGAGGAGGAGGAGGAGGAGGAGGAGGAGGAGGGAGGAGGAGGAGGGAGGAGGATGAGGACAGAAGAAGTCAGAACAAGAAAGGAAAGGAGGACAAAAATGAAATCCATCTAAGTCTTCCAATACTTTTACAAGTTGCAGTTTACTGACTATGCAGAGGACATGATTGCCAAGGGAGAGGAGAAAGAATAGTGGGAAGGTAAGACCTGCAGCATGAGAAAGGAAGGAGTATTGCAAGAGCAGGGTCCAATGTTTGCCAAGCAAGTACTGACAAAAAGAGTTGAGAGCTTTGAATAAGCCTTACACATTCCACACCACATTTGCTCCAGCTTTATCCACCTAAGAGATATGACAAGAGAAGTAGCCTTAAGGAGACGCAGTATGTTGAGCAGTATACCTTCCATAATGTAACAGTTACTGTTTGGACTGTCCTTAGTATATGAAATAATACTAAAATCACATTCATTTTACTCACCAATCTCAAGAACCTGATGTACTTGGTAAAGGATCCTGTTTGTTTATCAGAAACAGTTTATCCAATTTAGCTAGACCTGGACATGACAATCTACTTAACACAATAGTGTTGATGGTGTGGCTGTGTGAGTGAATAAACATTTTGCTAGTACTATTTTGTTACCTATTCTTTATGTTTACAGCAATATTACACACTACAATGCAAGTACAGATCCAGTTTTACCTTGTTTAATTTTACGAATATGCAGGGAGCTGCTTTATGATAGTTGTACATGTTCTCATGAGTGCATGGGTCCCAGGTTTTTATGTCAACATCACAAACCTGACCAGGACCAGGTGGCTTGTCATAATCACAGTTATATATGTTCTGTCCACGTCCTGGTGTGAGACCTGGGGTTTTGTATACTGTAATAGAAAGAAATTTCATAATTAATAACAGTAAATCAAAAAAAGACGGAATGCTTTGATACTGTAGCAGTCTTTTAACTGTTAGTAGTTTTATGTTATTCTCTATGCAGCGAGATACAAATAAAGTTGTTCTATAACTATGTAGTATATCTGTATTGTTAAACCACATCCCAACAAATTTTGGGCCCAAGTTATACAAATCGCAAAAATGACATTTTTCGACTAGGTGAAAACTTAAATTCTTAAGCTGGGAAGTGCGGTGAGAGATTTGCTAATATGACAAATATATTGCATATGCCTGCAGCACGCAGATTTCAACTAGAAATTCTGTCATGTGGTAAAGAGAACACAAGTCAAAGCACTACACATCAGAAACAAGATTTGGGGATTGTATGTGGAGGCATACTGCAACCTGCTTTGGCTGGTGAAGGGTCTCTCAGCTGCTGAAACTGCATATGAAGCATGGGTAGTGGCAAATGTAAAAGCAAAAAGCAGACTTGATTTTAGCTATCAATCACACTGAGCTGGAATAAGTAAAGAAATGCACTAAATCGCTTCAGGTACATCTTAAATTTGAATCTATCTATTCCTCCAAAGGATTTGCTCATGAAACAACACTTTTCAAACTCCTCACACTTCACAAAATGGAACCCAGTAATGATGTGACATAATATCTTACTGAATTCTCTTCAATGCTGTGAACAAGTTACAAGCAATAGATGTCAACATAAATGCTGACCTGTTGTCAGTCGTGCTGCTCTGCAAGACTGCAGATAGCCACAACAATTTTAGAGCTGATATTCAGCCCTGTGACAAATATAGGATGTCAAGATACTAAAAATAGAAGTCTTGGAAAAACACAATGCAAACATTGAGGAAGACAGTAGAAGTACAAATACCACGGTGTTTGTTAAACTGGGTAAATGTTTCATGAACAAGCCAAAAAATACTGTGAATTACAGTGTAAAATCAGTACAAAAATAAATAAAAACAAAAGCCAGTGTAGAAATGTGGCTTTCACAATATGAAAAGATCCATGAAATATGAGCGCTTTTTTTTTTTCCTGCCCTGAAGCTTTGTGACTACAACATTTTGTAGTGCATAGACAGTAGTTACACATCATACATGTGACATAAATGCAGGAGATAAAAGCACTACACAACTAACAGATAACAATGACATATGCATCATGACTGTAACCAATGGCATCAACACTGTAACACCAGGAAACATTATGTACTTGCCAAAACTCAGAACGTATCTCATTTTGGCAGCAAATGTGGTCAATTACAACATCATGACATTTGAGAAAACTTTAGCAGTTATATGAGATACTAATGGTAAAGCAAAAATTAATTTTATTTGCAAGAAAAAGGTTCAAAGGCATTTGTCACTGCTGAGCTAAAAGTTACAAAACATAATATGCAGATCTGTCATGCTCAGTTAGACCACTTGAACTTGTGAGACATGATCAGAATACTCAAACGTAAGTATGTGACATGTTTGAAACCTGTTGATCTCGCTCAATACACTGTGTCTTTAAGGAAAAAGTACATCAACTTCCTTCACTAAATGAGAAGGAAACTCAGTTGAACTTCTGGGGTTCATCCACTCTGACGTCTGTAGACTAATGATAGAAGCATCTTTAAGTAATTTTGGAGATTTTTGTGGGCTCTGTATACCACCATAACAGATTGTGTCAAGCCCGTTTTCTTTGGCATAAAGAAGGGGGTTGTCAATGAATTTGTTGCATTCAAAAAACCTATTTTAAAATCTGGCTAGTAATAAAATTAAATCCTTTTGGATTATGATCTGACAACGGTAAGAAATACTGCAATGAAAGAATGAACTCCATCCTCAGAATGGCAGGAATTAACCAATATCTCTCAGTTCCATACAGACCACAGCAGAATGTTGTTGCCGAATGAAAGAACTTTTAGTTGGCTGAAGTGGCTTGTTGCATGCTGCTTGAGGCTGGACTACTACTGTCCTTTTGGACCAAAGCCATCAACACAGTTATCTTCATCTGAAATTGCTGATTAACTGAAGAACTTTGTTCTGGAACTCCATATGAGAAGTGACTGGAGAAAAAGCCTGACCTACATGTCTTTGTATGTTTTGTCAAAAACTGTCATCCTGAATAAATTGCCAAACAAAAGAAACTTCAATCCCAAAGGAGATGTCCAAAAGAACAGATGCTATTTAGATCCTGCTGCCATTATGAATCAATACTAAAAGGAATTAATGACATTTGAACGTTACAGAGCATTTACGTACCTCAGCGAGGTGGTCTCCGTCGTCCGTCTAGAATACCTCAGTTAGCAGTTATAGATTACTGCTGCAGTATTTTAAATCTTAAGAGTACAGAAATTGTTGATGTAGTCCAATCAGAATTTCAACACAGATGAACAGAGAACTGAGCCATACTGCGGGCTCACGTTGGTGCTGTTTGTAGATTTCCACCCTCTGTTGGATGCCAGATGGTTTTATTTAGTTGGCATGGTTGCTGTTATTTCTCTTCTTCTCATGTTGACTGGCACCACTCTGTTTCACAAGGGTTGCCAGTCCACTAGTGGCAGCAGCAGCAGTTATCAATTTGCAGTAACTGTTGCCCTATCTTTAGGGCAATGTTGTCATTTTTCCGGCTCATGTGAGTGGGCCAGTTCAGTTGGGGACTCTGAAGGAGCTAGGTCCGCGCAGTGCCAGAACATGCCGGGACCGCTGGCAGTACGCATGGACTGCAGGATGGTAGGGCTGTGGTCACGAGGGTGTGGACTTCATCATAAACCGGATCCAGCAAGCTTTAAGATGGAAGAATTTCAATATAAGTAGAGAAATATCCACCTTTGTGATATTATGAAATTCTCCAGTGACTTGGGTTCGTGTTGTTGCTCGTAGTGTTGCTGAGGTGAAGAGCAGTGACTGAAATGCTTAGGGAAGCCAGATCTGATTAGCTTTCCTCAACTTCTTATTACTATTTACTGCATTCTACTTTTTACAATTTGTTAAGTTCAGCCAGTGATAATTTTTCTTGCCTGGTGGCCGCTAACACCTCAGTTACCTGCCTTAGGGTTAGTGTATGTAACGGCAGTGTACATTTCCTCGCCTTTCCACTGCTGTCCAGTAAGGAATGTAGTTTTGACAGCTTTCTTGGTTGTAGGCTGGTTTGCGATTCTTCTTTTCTAGTGGTAGTGATTCCTTTCTCATTCCAGGCACTCTAAACACAGTATTCTGGGGACGTAGTGCAGACCACTGGTTCGAGCTTTGGCATGTTATTCCAGTGTTGCATTTGGTTTATTGGACATCAGGTAGCTTCAGCAAGATGATCATTAGTCATTCGTTAGACTGCCACTAGTCTGAGTTACAATCTTGTGAAGTGTATGCAACTCTTGGCTGCCTATCTCATCACGTACGAAAGTGTTTGTTGGCAGAAGTTCTCAGAGGTCAATTCCTGGAGCACCATCTGTGGCCCCTTGGTTCTTTTAAGACGTGTGTTCTAAAAGGAGGTCTGATGGCCAGTAGTACACTGTAATGCTCCTTCAGCCCTTCTGCCTCAGTATCCTTTAAGGACCTTATGTACGTGCCCTTGTGTTTTATTATTGTATTATTTATTACAAAACCTTGTAATGCCAACATTAAAGATTATATATGTCTAGTTTATAGTTCTGGTCACCTTCTGGAATAAATCTAGCAGTGTAATGTTTAGTAGATGTTAAGTGTTGTGTTACAAAGTTTACCATCATCTTATTTCACACGTTTAGCGATCAGTTAGAGTTTTTTTTTTTTCTTTTTTTTTAAATTTATCTTTGCTATTGTACTTGCTTTTTTTGTTTTGGTTTTGGGGCACAAAACGGCTAGGGTCATTAGCGCCCGATCTATGACTTAGGAAACGGTAAAAAAAGAAAATGGAAACCAGCAGCAATGGGAACGAAACTCAAAAAATTGGAGGAACTAAAAGCAGAAGGAAAGCTTAAAAATCCACTACAGAAAGGGGTTGGTTGCCCCCAAAAAGAGCTTCAAATGACTGACGTCATTTTACTGGCACTAATAAAATCGAGACGCGATTGGCTGAGCGCGTGTCATCTGCTAAAATGGACGATATATCAAGCGACAGCTGTAGACGGGTGCGTAACGGAGTAAAATAGGGGCACTCAATTAAAAGGTGTCTTACTGTCCACAGCTGAGAGCAGTGGGGACAGAGTGGGGGAGGATCGCCACTTAAAAGATGTCGATGGCTAAGAAGACAATGCCCTATCCAGAATCTGGTTAAAATTACCTCCTCCCAATGACGCGTTCGGGAGGAAGAGGTCCAAGCACAGGGAAGAGCTTTTATGTCCCACAATTTATTATAGGGAAGTGTCTACCAATGTGCGTGCCATAAAAGAGCAACACGACGACATAAAACACTCCATAGATCGGTGAAGGGAATCGTGCGAATAGCTGGCCGAAGAAGGGACTGCAGCCAAGGCTGCTATATCGGCTGCCTCATTTCCACAGAAACCAACGTGTCCTGGGATCCAGAGGAATGCCACCGAGACGCCCCCCAACTGGAGCGAGTGCAGGCAGTCCTGAATCCGGTGGACCAGAGGGTGGACAGGGTAGAGAGCTTGGAGACTGAGGAGACAGCTGAGAGAATCTGGATAACATACTGTATCTGCTAATAGTGGCGGATGTAGTGGACAGCCTGGAGAACAGCGTAAAGTTCTGCAGTATAAACCGAACACTGGTCGGGAAGCCGAAATCGATTTGGGGTGTCACCAACAATATAGGCACTCCCTACACCTAACGATGTTTTCGAGCCATCAGTGTAAATAAATGTGGCTTCCTTCATTTGTGCACATAGGGCAGCAAATGCCCGACGATAAAAAAAGTGAAGGGTACCATTCTTGGGAAATTGACAAATGTCATGGAGCAGGCAGATCTGGGGATGGAACCAAGGCGGTGCTGTACCCCAAGTTATCAAGAACGTTTTAGGAAAGCGGAAGGAAAGAGAATGGAGCAGTTGACGGAAGCGGACTCCCGGTGGTGGTAGGGAGGAAGGGCGGGATGCATACTCTACATCCAAGTAGGTGTCGAAAAAAATGGGTGGGATTAGCAGGCATGGAAGACAGATGGCTAGCATAACGACTCAGTAGTACTGCCCACCGATTGGACAGCGGAGGTTCAGCAGTCTCAGCATAAAGGCTTTCCATGGGGCTGGTGTAAAAAGCTCCAGACACTAAACGTAATCCACAGTGGATAGAGTCGAGACACCAAAGATAGACGGCCAAGCAGAGGAGTAAACTATGCTTCCATAGTCCAATTTCGATCGCACTAAGAGAAGGACCACTCAGTCCGTGCCCCAGGAGGTACCATTCAGGACATGGAGGGTGCTGAGGGATCGCAGACAGCGAAATGAAAGATAGGAAACGTGGAGGACCAGCATAGTTTTATGTCAAACACAAGACCCAAGAATTTAGCGATGTCCAAAAATGGAAGGTTGACAGGTCCTAGATGTAAGGAGGGTGGAAGAAACTCCATACGACACCAGAAATTAACATGAACGGTCTTACTGGGAGAAAAGCAGAAGCCTGTTTCGATGCTCTAAGAGTGGAGGCGATCGAGACAGCCTTGGAGACGTCGTTCAAGAAGGCTGCTCTGTTGAGAGCTGTAATAGATCGCAAAATCGTCCACAAAGAGGGAGCCTGAGACATTGGGAGGGAGACAGTCCATAATTGGATTTATGGCAATGGCAAACAGTACAACACTCAGCACGGAGCCCTAGGGTACCCCGTTTTCTTGGGAGATAGTATGGAAGAGACTAGTGTTCACCCGCACTCTAAATGTGCGCTCTGCCATAAATTCGTGAAGAGAAAGGGGCAACCGACCTCGAAAGCCCCAAGAGAACAGTGTGTGGAGGATGCCTGTCCTCCAACAGGTATCGTATGCTTTCTCCAGATCAAAAAATATTGCTACTGTTTGGCGTTTCCAGAGAAAATTGTTCATGATACAAGTGGAGAGAGCAACAAGATGGTCAACTGCAGACCGATGCTTTCAGAAACTGCATTGGGCAGGTGTTAAAAGACTGTGGGACTCCAGCCACCAAGCTAAGCGGCAATTAACCATACGCTCCAAAACCTTACATACACTACTCTTGAGAGAAATGGTGTGATAGCTAGAGGGGAGATATTTGTCCTTTCCAGGTTTTGGAACAGGAACGACGATAGCTTCCCGCCATCATCTGGGAAAAGTACTGTCCAAATTCGATTATAAAGGTGAAGGAGATAAGGCACACTATGGTATAATAAATACAGTAACATTTGGATGTGGATACCATCCGGTCCTGGGGCAGAGGAGCGAGAATAAGAGAGTGCACATTGGAGTTCCCGCATGGAGTAAACAGTATTACAGCTTTCGCGATTTTGAGAGGAGAAAGCAAGAGGTCGCACTTCCGCTGCATGTTTCTTCGGGAGAAATGCTGGCGGGTAAATAGAAGTGCTCAAAATCTGAGCAAAGTATTGACCCAATAACCCAATGACCAATTGCGACGGGGTCCACTAACGTATCATGCGTGACAGTGAGCCCAGAGACCGGGGAGAAACTAGGCACGCCAGATAACCGTCGAATCCTACTCCAAACTTCTGAGGAGGGAGTGAAGGTGTTAAATGAGCTAGTGAAGAATTTCCAGCTTGCCTTCTTGCTATTGCGGATGACGCGATGGCATCACGCACGGGACTGCCTATAGCAGATACGGTTGGCCAAAGTAGGATGGTGGCGGAAAATGTGAAGAGTACGTCACCGCTCACGTATTGCGTCATGGCATGTCTTGTTCCATCAAGGAACTGGGGGTCACCGGGGCAATTCGGAGGTGCGTGGTATTGAACGTTCCGCAGCTGTAAGAATAACGTCTGTAATATGAGTGACCTCATCGTCGACACTAGGAAAGTGACTGTCATCGAATGTTGCCAGAGATGATAAAAGTGTCCAATTGGCTTGGGCAAACTTCCAGCATCTCGGGCGCATATATGGCAGTTGTGGCTGCAATCGAAGGACACATGGAAAGTGGTCACTCGAGTGTGTATCAGCAAGGGCAAACCATTCGAAGCGCCGAGCTAGCGGAACAGTACCGACCGAAAGGTCCAAATGAGAGAAAGTTGTCATGGAGGAAGACAAAAATGTAGGGTCCCCAGTGTTGAGATAAACAAGATCCGCTTCGTGGATGGCATCTAGCAATAGTGAGCCACGTGGACAAGGATGTGGAGATCCCAAAGCAGGTGGAATGTATACAGTACAGAGAGAGATGGTGTATCCAGAAAGGGAAAGATGGACAGCGACTGCTTGGAAGGAAGTGTTTAAGGGAATTGGGTGATAATGGAGAGTATTATGGAGAAGAATGACGAGTCCTCCATGTGCTGGAGTGCCTTCAACAGAGGGGAGATCAAATCGGACTGACTGAAAACGGGGGAAGACAAAGTGGTCGTGGGGACACAGCTTTGTTTCCTGAAGACAGAAGATGACCGGCGAGTAGGATCGTCAATTCATCCTGATTGGCTATAATGCCACAGATATTCCAATGGATAATGGACATAGGGTGGACAGAAAATGGAAGAATGTGGCCAAGGTTGCTGTCAACTCAACGACTGCTCAGAGCATGCGACCAAAAGCGTGGAACGGAACTCAGCCGAAGGCAGAAGTTCCTGATCCATGGGTTGTTCAGCAGCAGCTCCTGCCACCAGCAATCGGCCGGTTGATCGGCAGCCAGCAATGCGCCTCGGCGACACAGAAGACGGCCGAGGGCGGTTACTGCCAGGTGGTGCTGTAGATGAGACACGCCGTGGCGGAGAAGGAGAGGAACTGGGTTTCTTATTAGCTTTCTTGGAACCATTATGTTTAGATGAAGAAGGAACCCATGGTTGTGAAGTTGGGGTTCGTAAAAATTCTTCATGAGTATGCTCTTTTTTTGAAAGTCCGGGTGTCTGACTTTTGGGATCGAGATTTAGCAGAACCCGATGAAGGATGAACCATAGATGGAGCAGGCGAAAGTGGGGAGGTTGAACCGACAATCTTTGCACTGGCCGATCTGACGATTGTGTCACTAAAGGTGAGATCACAAGTCTGTGTGGCTGCCTCCTTTGTTGGCTGAGGAGAGGTAAGAACAGTGCTGTATCTTCCTGTCTGAGGCACAGTGGGCTTTCGACTGGCGAATAATTTTCAAGCAGCAAAGTTCGACACCTTTCCCTTCACTCTGATTTCCTGAATGAGCTTTTCATCTTTAAAAATGGGGCTATCTCGAGAGGAAACAGCGTGGTCACCCATACAGTTGATGCAATTAGGGGATGGAGGTGGACAAGCACCCTCATGGGCATCCTTGCAACACGTAACACATTTGGCCGAGTTAGAACAAGACTGGCTGGTATGATTGAACCGCTGACACCGATAGCAACTCTTAGGGTTTGGGATGTAGGGGCGGACGGAGATTATCTCATAGCCTGCTTTTATTTTCGATGGGAGTTGAACTCTGTCAAATGTCAAGAAGACAGTGCGGGTTGGAACGATGTTCGTGTCAACCCTTTTCATAACTCTATGAATAGCTGTTATGCCCTGGTCAGACAGGTAGTGCTGAATTTCCTCTTCAGACAATCTGTTGAGGGAGCATGTGTAAACGACTTCACGTGAGGAATTTAAAGTGCGGCGCACTTCAACCCGGACAGGGAAGGTGTTGAGAAGTGAAGTACGCAGCAATTTTTGTGCCTGGAGGGCACTGACTGTTTCTAACAAGGTGCCATTCCATTATCTGGAACAAGACTTTACAGGACCTGCAATTGCATTGACACCTTTCTGAATAATGGAAAGGTTGACCGGGGAGAAGTCGTGACCTTCGTAAGACTGAGAAACAACAAGGAACTGTGGCAACAATGGAAGAACTGTCTGTGGCTGAGACTCAGTGAACTTATGCTTGTGAGCAGATAAAGCGTAAGATGAGGAAACCATTGCGGAAGAATCCCCATGATTACCGGCGTCTCCGATTGTGCGCACCTCCCTTGTGGGGTCCCTCTCTGAGGGCACTCCAGCCTTAGGTGATTGTTCACACCTCCCGACAAACGGACGGAGGGACCAATTGGCACTTTCGGAAGGTATCAGCTCGGCTAATCACCAGGGGGTCCGTACGTGTCCTACCTGTCTACCCGGGATGGGGAATTACGCATTACCCCGTCACTGGCTATGCACGAAAATGCGTGGGTCGGCCTTCAGACAGCCACAGGGAGGAAGAAAGAGAATGGGAAAGGGAGAGGGAAGAAGAGAGGTCACAAACGCCGCAGCGGAGAAGAGGGTAATGGTAAAGGGAAAGGGGGTAATGGTAAAGGAAAAGAGGGTAATGGTAAAGGAAAAGAGGGTAATGGTAAAGGAAAAGAGGGTAATGGGAAAAGAAGGTAAGGGAAAGAGAAGCACAAAGGAAGAATGAAGACATGCAAGCTGAGAATGTGAAGAATATGTCACATTTTCAAGCATCCATCTCCGGACGTAGCCACAAACCATACTCCCAGAGGGGAAGAAAGGGAAGGAAAGAGCCAGAGGTGAGGAGTGAGAGGGCGAAGAGGGCAAAGAGGGGGGGGGGGGGAGGATGCGGAAAAGGAAGGTATGCAGCCCGGAAAGGAAGGATGGCCACATCAGCTCAGGGTCCCGTGCTCGCTAAGCACGTATCCACAAAAGAGTTGTGGACCCCCTGGGGGGGGGGGGGGGGGGGGTTGTACTTGCTGTGAAAAAAATTCAGGACAGATGACTGTACATGTTTTGGATATAAGGGTACATCACAAAGGTCGGGGAGGGGAGGGGTGTTATCTGGGTTTTAGCTATAATTTTGCTGTTATGTTACATAATTTTATCCCTGCTGACTCCCTATAACAATTTTACTTATCAGATCACTGAATTGTATAATAATAATTATTATTATTATTACTCTGCAAGAACCCCAACTTTTTAGTAAAAGTGACTGACTGCAAATGTCCAAAACATAGAATGACTTTTTACAATTGCAAGGAATGACAAAATAGTATTACTAATAAATCTGTCCAAAAAGTACCTTAAATTTGCCACAAGCCAATCACGGAAATAAATTTTATGTCCATTATGAAAAGGTTTCATGTTTTAATACAATAGATGAAAGCTATGAATAACTGCAATTGGATGTGATGGTTTTGTGTAATAGCAAGATCTTAATATGAACTAAAGTAAAGGAAATATCACTGAGTTACATCATTTGTGGTCAACAGGTTTTTTTTTTTATTTTTTTAAATCATGTTGTTTCTGTAATTTTGTACTGTGATGTTATGAGCCATATGCTAACTAATAAATAAATAAATAAATAAATAAATACGAGTAATGTACTGGTATCAGATTGATAAATATATTTAATATGAAAGCATGTTATCAGCACAAATGGTGATTAAATATTTGCTTTTGGAACAAGCAGAGTTGAGAGATACATCTAAATTAATCTTCACGAATCGATCTTCAATTGATATTTAGGTACAGATGAAAAGTCTCAAAAATAACGTACAATGAAATGAATACCCTTCGCTACTTACAAGCGTTGACATATGTCAACAGATACCATCTTAGTAAATGTATTAAAAATAACTCTTAAAAATGGCATTCCCATAATGAATTAAGTCACATAATTATCAATTTTACTAGATAAACACTACCTTATAACTGGTTGATTTCATACTTAACAGTTGTAATATACACTGGCAACTTCTGCCTGTTAATGTATAGCTTGTCTCATTCTACATCCTTGAAGACACTTTTTCACAGTGTGTTTTACAAAATGATATATGAATGAATTAACAAGAAAAATCACTGTTAAATATTAATTTCATTAAGTTACAGCCTCTCAAAAAATAGCAGTGATTTTGGAACACACAATACCTTCTAAAAATTTATCCAAGCTGTCTGTCCAGTGTTGGAAATTAACTTTCTGAGTACCTTTGTACCAAATTAATGTACTCTCCACGTTTTCTTCTGGTGACATAGGACGGAATCCAAGACCTATAACAACATTAAAATAGATTGTTATGAAATTGGAACTAGTAACAACTTGCAGAAATTGAGTTAAGTTGCAAAATATAATTATATCACTTCGTAGTTTTGACTTATTGCCTGTGTCTCAAACAAGACAGCAAAAACTGTGCACCTCTTCCCTTTCCCCTTCCACTCCCCATTCCCATTCCCATTCCTCTCCCCCTCCCCCTCCCCCTCCCTCTCTCACATTCATTGTAGACTCTGCCAGTTTCAAAAGGTAATGAACTGTTTAGGTAAATGTATTTGATGTTACCTAACCTTATACTATGACATACTTCAGAGCAAATGCAGCCACACACCAAGAAGCAGAACTGTTTAGTTAGGTTTTGGACTAATCCTTATTAGAGCTACGGTATACACATGGGGGAGGAGCAGTGAGGCAAGAAGAAATTGTGTCTTTTTTGGTGTGCTGACCTCACGTTATGATAATTTTGCTGTTGTAAGCTTTCACAGAATTGAACAAAAACAGCCATCATGCTCTTCTCTGTCACCTCCTTGGACAGTCTATTACATTGCTGGGAAGGACAGACCTAATATACTGGTGTGCAGAGATCACAAATTCTCAGGACAATGCTATTCTCCATCACCAGTGCACTAATCTGTCTGTCAGACAGACAGACAGTGTCTGTCTGTCTAATCTAATTTAATCTAATCTAAAAATATCAGTCCCTAGTTTGCACAAGGACACTCACATGTCTACATTCCATAACTTAATTGGAACAATAAGTAACCTCTCTCTGTACACAAGCAATACCTATTCTGCCTTAGTGGTACATTCAGTTATAAAGTGAGTTATTTAGACCCCAAAGAACAGCCTTATTTTGTGCTGTGGGTGGGCTCACCTGCGCTTCATGTGTGGAGATCAGAAAGAGAGAGAGAGCCATTTTCTCCACTACAAGAAGGACAAATATATGAAATTTTAAGGTTGAAAAACACATCCTCTCCAGGAATAGGCATTTTCTTGAATTCTGTGGAGTTCAATACATTAAACATGCAGTTATACTGTTATGAATACTGCCACATATCTGTCATGGCTGCACAATAAAATGACCAATCAGGGAGACAAGAATCTTTTTCATTCAATCTTTGACTTAAGTCTGATCTATTTGTCAATTTGACATTGGCTTTGGGTGGCTTCCCACATTTGTCTATTGTCACAATTCATGCAAACAACACAAAAACAAGCCCCTGGAAGTGTTTTCTTTTTTACAGCATCGGTGTTGTACAAGTAATTTTTGAAGTTTGTGTCTTGTTTCTACATTCTGAAAAGTATTAATTAGTGGCATTTTAGCTCATTTTGTCACCTTGCAGTCATTGTGATTCAGTTTCTCAAAAAATTTAGTCAGTGAAGAACTATGAATCCTTTACTTCTTGTTGAATTAGTTTCTGGCACATGACCCCCCCTATAAATTAACCAAATGAATTATGGCATATAAAAAATGGCAGTTTTAGACTGTTGGCCCCAACTTCGATAAATTTCTGCAGATAAGCATTTCTGACATCATGTAGTACATGTGAATTGAGATGTCTATGCATTGGACCTAACTCTGATCAACCTTCATGAACTGTGGGCAGATGTTGAGTGATCATGGATCAGAATGATTTCCCATTCATCTGTTGGCTGTTCAAGTCCATGTCATGATGTGCTGCTGCTGTTGGCAGGATAGAAGAGCTACAAGCTATTAGTTAAGTGTGTACAATTCAACTGCTCATGAGTTTGTTACATAATTCACATATTTTGTAATAAAACTAAACTCTTATTTTAAAATAAAGATTCCAAGACTTACCAAGCGGGAAAGTGCCGGCAGACAGGCACATGAACAAAACACACAAACACACACACAAAATTACGAGCTTTCGCAACTGGCAGTTGCTTCGTCAGGAAGGAAGGAAGGAGAGGGAAAAATGAAAGGGTGTGGGTTTTAAGGGAGAGGGTAAGGAGTCATTCCAATCCCGGGAGCGGAAAGACTTCCCTTAGGGGAAAAAAAAGGACAGGTGTACACTCGCACACACACACACACACACACACACACATATCCATCCGCACATACACAGACACAAGCAGACATATTTAAAGGCCTTTAAATATGTCTGCTTGTGTCTGTGTATGTGCGGATGGATATGTGTGTGTGTGTGCGAGTGTACACCTGTCCTTTTTTTTCCCCTAAGGGAAGTCTTTCCACTCCCGGGATTGGAATGACTCCTTACCCTCTCCCTTAAAACCCACACCCTTTCATTTTTCCCTCTCCTTCCTTCCTTCCTGACGAAGCAACTGCCAGTTGCGAAAGCTCGTAATTTTGTGTGTGTGTTTGTGTGTTTTGTTCATGTGCCTGTCTGCCGGCGCTTTCCCGCTTGGTAAGTCTTGGAATCTTTATTTTTAATATATTTTTCCCATGTGGAAGTTTCTTTCTGTTTTATTTACATCGTCATTAATTTAAACTCTTATTTTATCATATCTCAAATAAAAATGGCTAAAGTTAGAATTTATACAGAAGTACCTGTACTTTTGAGATTTACCTGGTGATGTTCCAATCAGAGAACTTGATTGGGTCCATCTCGGTATCCTAGGATCCAATGTCTGATAAAATACCCACAGGCAGATGGCAAAGAGGGCAGCAAGGCACGTGTAGAATATGAAGTAGAAGAGCCCAATTTTAGCTGAAAATTAAATGAATTGAAATTAGAAAATTGGCAAAACCAAAATATAACCTAAAACTAACATTATATCAACACCACTGATAAAATAAATTTGAAACAAATACTGGAGCTTTAGCTGCTTCTATCAAGTGAAGCACAAACCTATATTGCTAAGGCAAGCAATTCGTTTGGGGAGCTTTATTCCTAAGATAAATTTTCATTACCATATTTCTATTAACTTATGTTTTAGCCTAGCTCTTCTGTAGTATGAGGAAGAAAATTTATTACTTCAATCAAATGGAACATGCAATGATGTTTTACAGTGCTTAGCTTTTACTTTATGTCAGAATCAAAATTCAACATACAGGCAAATACTGAAACGGGAAAACAGCTGACACCTTATTTGCGAGACTGCTTCAAGTTGGACACAAAACCTTGCTGATTTAAAACATTGTGATACCCCACAAGAATTCTAACTAAACATTAGATCAGTTCCTGTTCCTGAAACTATTCTTAATGTAAACCAGGCATCTATGCAAGAAACATTTAGCTGGAGAACAAAGAAATCAGCAGCTGTCAGAACTGTTAAATTCATTACGAAAAAGGTCTATCAAGAACAAAAAACACCATTATACTGAAACTATGAAACCATAACAACTGTGCAAGTACAAGGTATTTCAATGTACATAAAGCAACAACAGGACTAATTTCTAATAGAGGGAGATGAAGGAGACTCAGACTGAATCCATTCACTGATTTAATAACCGAAGGTATAACATGCACACTGGAACAAGTGTGATTTTTTTCCAGTGTTTCTACATGCATCTAGCTAATTGTGAAGCTGCTTTCCTGTCACCACCTCGCAATATTTTTTTAACAGATCACCTTCTCTCTAGCCAATAGTTAATGAGTTATACAGAAGAGACATCTGTAAGAAGAATCCACAACAACAATTTTAACAAACTGTTTTATTATTGCATGCCCTAATTCTTATTACATATGTTGTATAGACTTACACCAATGAGTACTCCACCATCAATGGTTCCTTCCATTGCCAACTAACTGTTTCTGGATACCTTGTCTGCTGCCACAATAAGCTGTCCCTTTTTTATGGTGAGCCCTGTTCCATGGTGTCTTACCTCACCTGTTCTTTCTAAGGATTCCCAGTTTTATCTACCAATATAATTGTAAGATCCTTAAATATTACCCCATCCTATATCCAATTTATAACTTTTTCTTTGGTACTGCATTTCATATGTACAATTTCAGGAATGTTGTCCACAGTACTCTTCAGTATTTGATACAAGCAGAGTTTTCTGTCGAAACATAGATCGCTCACTGTCTTCACATAATGCTTCTGTTTTGACTGTCTAGTATAATCTTGCAACCTGTATAGTAGATATGTAACATTTCTATTTTTATTTCCTGTTTCTGATCATGAGTCATTTTCCTTCCTATTCTTCATTACTTTCATTTCTCTGTATCTTTGTTACCTTTGCACTGTTATCTAAATATAAAAACTCATTTCTCTTTTCCGTATAGGTTCTAGTACTTTGGCATTTGACATTCATTCAATTTGTTATCTGATATTTGCCTACAAACATTTTACAAAAACTCAGATGGAATGTTTTTGAAGGCTGAAGGAAAGGAAGAAAAATATTAAATTCTAATATTAATAATTCATGAAAACCACCTCAGCAGTATTAATACAGATTTAATATGCTACAACTGGTTTCATTCAACCTGAAGATGTTCTACAAGTGAAACTAGTTGTAACACAATAAATGGTTAATAACACAGCTGAGGTGGCTTTCATTAACCATTAATGGTATTGTCAGCCGTTGTGCTCAACATGATCAAGATTAGAATTTAACATGGCACCTGGATGTGTTATCTTTAGAGCCACAGCACAAGCTCTATTTGGCGAAGGATATTGCCCATGTAATTGTAATGGAATCCTGTTCACATTTGCCTGACGCAATTTTGGGAAAATAGGAAAAAACTGTTTGTGTGAGGAGAATGGGATCTGAACTACTACTGTCCTGAATACAGTTCTCTCTGTGTTTAAGAAAAAGGTTTGGAACAGTAGGTTTCAGATATCCAGCAATTTCTTTTCTTTCTGGAGCTCTTTACTTTGTCTTCTTCAGTATCAACTAGCTCCATAAAGATGTTTGTAGACTGCAGCTGCATATTTGAGACTGCTAAAAAGACTAATAGTCCAATGTTAACCATTTGCAGTGGTTTCTTTCAGAGTTCACATGAATGCACAGGCTGTGGATGGGTAGAGAGAAGAGGTATTTTACATTCATACAAACTTTTTCTGCAGCTGTAAGCCACTGAAGGGCAGTTACTGAGTCACCTAGCAACACAGGCAGTCTTCTAAGTTAAATATGCTGCCATGGACAAAATCAGTTTGAATAACATCCTTTCGGGTATCAGGCAGTCACTTATTTTAAACACTAAAGACACAGTGCACAAAATTAATTTTTATAAACTGGCCATCTTTGTTCCACTTTCCAACCTTCAAATCACATACCACACCATTTCAGCATAGTACATGGTACTGACTTCAAGAGCTTTCACTCACCAATCACTAAAGCAGAACTTATGTATAAAACATGTAGCTACACCAAGGCTAATGGATGTTTATGAAAGTTTTGGGGATTCACAGAATAAATCACTGTTCACTACCATTTTCTTGTCCTGCGAAACAATATTTACACTGGAGGATGGAACAGAACAAATAAAAAGGAGCACTGAAGCACTCGAACATAACACCTATGTTTATTTGTAGCAAAAATTATTGGCTAATTGATTTCTTTTGACAAAACGCTAGTTATAGTCTCAATTCAGTCATTGAGATTCACATGCTATTATTTTTTATGGTCGGCGATGGTGATGAAGCAGGAAGAAACTAGGAAATGAAGAATGCGTGCGCTTTTGAATTTTTACACGAGCATGAAAATCGCGGTGATCCGCGCTTATCACTGAAATGCAGCTGCAGCATTCTTTAGCCTTGTCTGAAATTATACAAATTTTCGTCTACTCTTTTCGCTGGCTGTTCACAGCAGTTAAAGGAATACTGCAAAGCAAACGTTAACTGCCAACGTCTTTGCTGCAGTTGTAACACGAGTTCCTGTCAGATCACGAAAGGGATATGCCAAGCCCTTTTAGGAATTTTAACTGCTCCATGTGAACACATTTACCAGTCAGTTGCACACATCAAAAGTAACATTGGCAATTACTGCACAAACAGCTCTGTCCATGACCATGCAACAAGAGATAGACTCAACTTACATTTACCAAGAAAAAATAAACATAAAACTCAAAACAGCATTTTCTACCAAGGAATAAAACTGTACAATAAATTACCAAAAGAGATTAAAGAAATTTCAAAAATACACTTATTTAAGAAGGCAGCTAAAAAGTACCTGTTATGCAATACATTTTATACATTGAAGGATTACTTAGATAAAGCAGAGTAGGGGTTTGATAAAAAAATGTTATACAAACAAATAATAATAATAATAATTATAAAACATCCGATATTCCACATAACACCTTCACTTTATTATTTTTCTTCTTTTTTCCTTTCTAGAGACACTCCCCCCTCAAGCTATGCATAGCACAATACTAACACCTCTTCCTCTTTCTGAGCTCAACATCTCACTCATTATGAAGGGATGCTGACTCAGTTTTTCAGGATAGCAAATGGGAACTTGCAGTACAGAAAATGGCCCAAGGATCACCTGTGTGTGTGTGTGTGTGTGTGTGTGTGTGTGTGTGTGTGTGTGTAGTGAGTGAGTGAAGTGTTATGAAACAATGTGTGTATAGTGTGTGCAGTGACTGATAGTGAAATATGAGTGAATAGTGTGGCATTACATTATTTAATGAGTTGTTTGTAAATAAATTATTGTATACCAGGAGTAAAATCTAATGATTGTCTCTAACTAGAAGTCTGTAAATATATGTGTATACGAATTAGCTTATTGTAAATTGATCTAAGCTTGTAAATACTTTGACATGTCCTATATCCTTGTAAAAAGAGATCTACGGATGAATAAAACTACTACTACTACTACTACTACTAGGAAACGGGGTACACTCAGAGCTTGGAGGTCAGTTGAGGAGCTGCTTGATTGAGAAGTAGCAGCTGTTGTCACGAGAAATGACTGCAGGTCCCACCAAATCCGCATCCAATGAAGCCTATCGGTGAAAGATGACAAGCGGTCGGTCAGTACTGTTGGGCCCTCCGAGGCCTGTTCGGAGATACGTCATTCTGAACTGTACAAGTCACCGTAAGGTATGTGGTTGAGGATATTTGTGATACCACTAACTTTTCTCCTTTCCATTTTCCATCCGCGAATGGAGCGCAGGGAGAACGATTATCGGTGAACCCTCCTCACAGAGTGTATCCTATTTTCGCGTGGTGTTCATTTCGAGATCCATAAGGAGGCGCACACGTGTTTTATGTTGCCCGACTCTTACGGAACAATCTCTCAGAAATTTAACCACAGATATAGCCGTCATGCACAAGATCTCCCGTGTAGCGTCTGCCAGCGTAGTTTGTTCAGAATCTCCGTGACACTCGCGCTGACTAAACGATCCTAAACAAAAAGTCTCTCTCTTCGCTGGATGTTATTTCTTCTATTAAGGATCCCACACTGACTATAGATATTCAAGAATTGGTTGCACAAGTGTTTCATAAACCATTTATTTCGTAGATGAATTATATTTATGATGGTTCAAATGGCTCTGAGCACTATGGGACTTAACATCTGAGGTTATCAGTACCATAGAACTTAGAACTACTTAACCTAACTAACCTAAGGACATCACACACATCCCTATCCGAGGCAAGATTCGAACCTGCGACCGTAGCAGCAGCGCGGTTCCCGACTGAAGCGCCTAGAACCGCTCGGCCACAACGGCCGCTATGATTCTTCAAATGGATGTCTGGCACCTACTTTTCTCACAAATTATTTATGTTGTCATTGAAATTCCGGTCACTCAGAATGGTTGCGCTGGTACTCCGATTAAAACTGCTCTGTGACTGACAATTGAGTCGCTTTGTGGAGGCCAACAGCCATACAATTTTAATTCTATCTGGAACTCCACTTTCTCGTTGTGTTCCGAGTTTTGAACGTACAAGTACTTCAGTGCCTTATGAAGTGCGGCTGGATGTATGCCGGCAACGCTACGCCACACCACTGCAAGATGGCAATCACAAAGTAACTTTGACCAGATTACAGATTTTTCTGCTGTTTACAGTGATTCGTCGCCCATAATGTGATCTAACAGTAGTGGATTTCTTCTCCTATTTATGCATGTAAGTTAGGGTCAACTGTAACAACCTGCAGCAGTCTTCGATCCTCCGCACGTCTTCATGTAGTTGGCTACAGTCTTCTGGCCTTTGTTACCTTCCTACAGACAATAGCACAGTCATATATATATATAACGACAGAAGATAGTAACTAATGAAATATTTATTGGGAACGGTACCTCTCCAACCATTTCCAAGACTGTGTCATCTTCCTTCCTGAAGGGACCAACTAATGAATTCGTCTTCTTTCTCACACTCGCACTTCTCGGGCCGGAAGGTTGAGTCTTCAGCAGCTTCCTGCCTATAATTTTTTTTTCTTTTGCTGTTTTGTTCTACTTCTTGGGCTACGTATCCAAAAATACCACATGCACGTGGGACTTTTGTTGCAACATCAAATTCTCTTCCAACCACTCCATTGCTCACATAACACACATTTAATAACAAAGGTAGGAGACTATTCCATCTGTTGTATCTAAGCGAACTCTGAAGCGTAAAGTGCGAGCACTTCCTTTGGTGATTCACTCGAGATGGAGAGCCGCCTGAATACGTGCGAGCACCAGCGAATGCGAACCGAAAACGCTCAAATGGTGTCTTCTCGTACCCGCATACCGTTTGCGCCCTACTCAATGCTCGTCCGATGAAGCTGGTTCTTGTGCTCATTCCAGCGCAAACCAAGATTTAACTGAAAGCTCCTCGGGTTCATAACGTTGCTTCCTTTCATAAGCAGTGTTTGTGTGAGCAGAACACTGGCGTGGAACAACGAGCACGCCCCGAATTTCGTCCAGGATTAGGCGGGCAAGAGAGAAAACACTGCAAGTAACATTTTTTAATGTAAATGAGTTGGTCAATTTCGGGATGCTTCGTGTCACAAAAACTAAATCTTATAGTTGACAAAATACAAAAAGAAAAAATACATATTCCAGGGAATTGATGGTTATTCACTCAGTATATGAAGAACACGCTGTACTCCAGTGCCCCCTCCCCTCCGGGAATCCCTGTGTGTGTGACTCGTGCCCTGGGTGCGTGGGCGGCCGGGCGCGCGGTTGGCAGCAGTGTCGCGGGCGGCGTCCGGTGTGTTGGCCGCTGCAGTTGACCCGAGGTCCAGGGCACAGCCACTCACACTGGGATCAACTGGGGGCAGCCGCAGCCGGCACTGAATCACCCCTGGCTGTGAATGGAGCCACACACCACACTACGGCTGCCCCGCCCATTAACGGGTCGCGCGCGGTCAGGATCACTGGACCACTCCGGTTCTCGCTTCTGTTCGCTGCCACCCGTCAGTGCTCTTTTTCCTTCAGTTCCAATTCGTTAAGAGACTTTAATCATAAACTATGCGTTTATACACTATTCTGCACATTTATCTCTTACCTGGATATTTTTTCGTGACGATAGTGTAGCTTCTTGTGGGTATTTGTAGATCGATGTAAGGTAATGTACTGGGTGATCAAAAAGTCAGTATAAATTTGAAAACTGAATAAATCATGGAATAATGTAGATAGATACAAATTGACACACTTGATTGGAATGACATCGGGTTTTATTAGAACCAAAAAAAATACACATGTTCAAAAAATATCCGACAGATGGCGCTTCTGATCAGAATAGCAATAATTAGCGTAACAAAGTAAGACAAAGGAAAGATGTTCTTTACAGGAAATGCTCAATATGTCCACCATCATTCCTCAACAATAGCTGTAGTCGAGGAATAATGTTGTGAACAGCACTGTAAAGCATGTCCGGAGTTATGGTGAGGCATTGGCGTCGGATGTTGTCTTTCAGCATCCATAGAGATGTCAGTCGATCACGATACACTTGCGACTTCAGGTAACCCCAAAGCCAATAATCGCACCGACTGAGGTCTGGGGACCTGGGAGGCCAAGCATGATTGAAGTGGCGGCTGAGCACACCATGACCACCAAACGACACGCGCAAGAGATCTTTCACGCGCCATCTGTCGGACATTTTATGAACTTTTTTTGGTTCTAATAAAACCCCACGTCATTCCAAGCATGTGTCAATTTTTATCTCTCTCTACATTATTCCGTGGTTTATTAAGTTTTCAAATTTATACTGACTTTTTGATCACCCGGTATTTCAACACAACGTAATATTTTATTACAGGGATAACGAAGAAAATGTACAAACAATTCAATAATTGTTCACACAACATTATTCAGTTACAGTTTCTGACTCAGGTATCTGATCATTTAATATTCGAGAGAAAAGACACACTCAGAAAGCATTCTCTATTTGATAATTTCAAATTTTGGTGAGCCATTTGGACAATCTGTGACATTGTGTAAGATCTTACAGCATTATTGTCCTCAGTGAAAGTGAAGTAGTATTACAGAATCTGTTGAATGGAATGAACGGTGTAAGAACTGCAGAACATGAACAGGTAAACCGAAGAAAGACTAAAGTAATGAGAAGCAGCAGAAATGAGAAAGCCAAAAAACTTCAAATCGGAATGGGTGATAAGTAGCAAATGGAGTTAAGAATTAACGTTTGATACATAGGCAGCAAAATATCCCACGGAACATGGAGGAAATAAAAAGCGGAGTAGCACTGGAAGACATTTCTGGCCAAGAGAAGTCTACTAGTATCAGACATAGGTCTTAATGCGGGGGAGAACTTTCTGAGAATGTACCTTTGCAGCGCGGCATTGTATGGCAGTGAATCATGGACAGAGGGAAAACTGTAATAGAAGAGAATCGAAGCATTTGAGAAGGGGTGCTATGGACGCATGTTTAAAGTTAGGTGGATTCACCGCGGAATCAGCGAGGAAAGGGACAAATGAAAATCGCTGACAAGAATAAGGGACAGGTGATTGGAAATCTGTTAAGATATCAGGCAACGACTTTCATAGTACTACCACAAGGGGGCTGCAGGGGTTAAGGACAGAGTGGAATACATCCAGCAATAATTGAGGACTGGTTGGTTGATCTGGGGGAGGGCACCCAACAGCGAGGTCACCGGTCCCATCGTATTAGGGAAAGAAGTCGGCCGCGTCCTTCCAAAGGAGCCATCCCGGCATTCACCTGAAGCGATTTAGTGAAATAATTGAAGACTTGAGTTTCAAGTGCTATTCTGAGATTGACAGGTTGGCATAGAAGAGTATAATCCTCTTTTTCACAGTCTAGTGAAGTTACAATGGTGATACTTAACATTTACTCGCTAATGAGATTTGTAATTGACATTTTACATTTTTTTGTGTAAGCGCCCTCCCAAATACTCAAGTGCGTATTGTAGGTTTATCACACTGGCGAAGATAACCAATAGGAGCATCCATTCAGCGAACGCAGATCAGGAAACTTGTCGTTGCGAACTACTCTAGAACTGTTGCTCATGATCGCGTGTAGCACGTAGGAACAATCTTTTTCAATAGACTGACTCAAGAGATGAAGACTGAATGACGAACAGCAGTGTTTGAAACACGGATTAAAAGCTTTTCTTCTGCAAAACACAGGTTCTTTACTGGAACCGAAATGACCACTTGATTCTGCTATGGGAATATAGATTTGAATACTATTCTATAATTTTCAGTTAACAGTGACCTTCCCCTCTGCAATGGAGCAAGCGTTATTTTCAAACTTCCTCGTATTCCGGAGCGACTTGGTCCCAGAATCTTACCTTTCACGCGTGGAGCTGTTGCCGAATGAGATATCCGGACACTTCCGCCCCACTAAATCCATGCTTTTGGGGATCAACCACTCGCCACCCTCCGACATGTACTAGACTGTAAGGAAACCGAAGTCTGACGATAAAGAGAAAAAAATTAAGATGTGAAGGCGGTCGCGAGTCGCATATGAATAGTTCGGTCGGAAAGAGAGTTGTCCGAAAAACGCAACGTTCCCTGCCCGAGTTCCAGTCCCGTATATAGTTTCAACCCTCGAAACACCGGGGAGAGCGGGGGAGGGAGGAACTTTATGCTTATCTTTTCAAAATGTAATCTAATCGGTTTTTTATAGTTTAAAATTCTGAAGAAAATATTTACTGCTTTTAATGAATTCCTCTACTGGGTTTAAGAAATGTTTTAAAATGTTCAGTTGAACTTACCCCAAAATTTCAAGTCTGAGGAGTAGATGTCACCTCTCCCAAAGAACGTGATATTCCAGTACTTTCAGGTTCAGGACCTTCCTCATACACCACTAGAAATCTGATTCAAATTTTTTGTGGTGGTCGTAGTACAGTTATTAGTACATGTTATTAGTACAAGTCCCTTTATATAGCTAATAGTGTTCGAAACGATTTTTTAGGTGGTGGATCCCACTTACCCATCAGTACTTTTTTAAAAAGATATTGTTAATTTACGCCAATAATAATTAACTGATTTCCTTTTCTTAGATTTCTTAGGGTGGTCGTAAAGGATATTCGTATAGGTTTACGGATGGCGTACTGTGCAGGTACTTAGAGCCTTATTTCTTCGCATTGTGCTATGAATATAACGGAACGGTCGGTTTCTACTTCTACACACTTGGGAAAACCGCAGAAGAATAGTTGCTCTCTTCTCCAATTGGTGTTCAGTTTCCTTCTAACTTCGCATTTTTTGCTGAAGTGCACTAACTAGTGTCTTTCCAAGTTTTGGTTTCACATAGTCATCATTACATTACTTTCTCAGACCTTCGAGAGCTTTTGTTAGCTTTATCTTCACTTCCTCAAACATTTATTAGCCTAAATAAGTACTTCAGTTCCAGAGCTAATTCATCAACGCAGAAAGTCAGAGCTATGGAAAACTTCCGAAAGCATTTCTGTAATGGTTTCTCTCCCTATCTTCTAACTGAAATATTTTAGGCTTAAGCATATTGATGATTTTCACATTTACGTGAACGTCTGCGTCTCAGAACAGTTTCTTCGTGAGGATGTAACTGTTATTGTTAATGAGATACGCATGTCTCTTGTTAATGGGCGAAGCTAGTCATTCTGCGCTACACAAGAGCGAGTGCCGATGCGAAGAGGAGAGACAGTGGAAGATCTCACTGTCAAAGTGTCAGTGTAACAGGGGGGCCGATTAGCTGGATCACGTGTACCTCAATCCGTGTGTGTGTGTGTGTGTGTGTGTGTGTGTGTGTGTGTGTGTGTGTGTGTGTGTGTGTGTGTGTGTGTACAGCAACAGCATATAAAGCTATAATTGTGTTCCTCTCTCGTGGAAAATAATCGTTAACAAGAATGAAGTGCACGAAAGGCAGCAATCACGAAGAAATTGTCATGAAGCGTCTTGTGCACTGTTTTAGTACTCTCGTGTTTGGATATGGAAATACAATCTTGTCCAAGTCTGGCGATCTTTGTTAATCAGTTTTCCGTATGTCTCCTCCTTGCGTACCCTCTAATTGTATCCTACTCGTCTGAATACACTTTTAGTCCGAGAAGACAAACCTGTTGTGGTATCACGACGATAGCGCCACATTTTTAGCATACGCTACATCCGGGCACTTATCTGAGCTCTATATCTCCAGCAAGACACTCATGGTACTGATATCTATTGTTTCCTGTTGCGCGCTCCTTTACCAGTGTGCGAAATGTTTATAAATACATTTTCCAGAATCGCGAATCGAAGGAAAACTTGTGGATTTTAATTAGTTCATATAAATTACCGTTCTATGCCACTCACTTCAGTTTGAACGAGAATTTCTGATTTCGTTACGAGCTGTCCGGTGTCAGAAAAACAAGAAGAACAGTGAGGTCTGTTCGGTTTCCACAGAACGCCGAGTGCATTCCGTGTCTACCGAACAGTAGTTGTTGCAGTGAGTTTTTATAGCTCATGCTGGTACCTATGAGGCACACGAGGATCCAGTTTCCAAATTCCACAACAGAATTTTTCAGAATAAAGAAGCATTACTAAGTGTCTTGAAAAATGACAAGGTATCCTGGAACTTAGAAACTACGTTTAACCCAGAATACTTTTCCGTTCCTTGCTTCAGGTCATGCTAACCTGGATAGGCTTGAGACACGACCGGTAACGTATCAGCCAGGCAAAGGCGCATTAAGCACAGCCTGACGTGCTTGCTGCCAACAATAAGAACCATGGAGAGTTGGGTAGCAGCAGACAGAAGAGGAAAGAGCAACTAATCGACGGAAATAGTGAGAAACGGGCAAGCAGGGCTTGCGCTTTGAGCGTTCCGTACAGACTTAATTATGCATATAGATGATAATAATGATAATATATTCCTGTGGCTCAATGAGCTGGTGCAAGCCTTTGCATTGAACGCCACTTCGGCGAATTGTGTGTCCCTAACCTACCCCAGTTATCCAGCCGGAAAAGGAGACCTACAGTGTAACGTGGAATCCTAACTATGTGTTGCTTCTGGCGGCTGCTCACATCCTTGAGAGGTGAAGGGTAAGTTAAAACGAAGACTAAAAAACCCATGGTCCGACCGAGATTTGATTCCGCGATGGCTCTTTCCGGTCAGGGCCTTACCGCTACACCACCAGGCCCGATACGTTTTTTGATCTAAATCTTCTGATGAGCGAGTTGGTGAATATCAAAATAAGTGATACATATGGCCGTATCTTTTGACTACATGGACTGCATTATTCACACAGCCAGAAACTTTATTTACAAGTTAAGACACTGTGTATTTGACAAATTCCAAGTTTCTGAGAAAATGAGGTCTTAACAGATGCGCGGACGGCCAACAAAGTGATAGTATTAGAGTTCTGTTTTTATAGATTCACGTACGGAATCTTAAAGAAAACAGACAACCACATTTGCCTCAAATAGGCGGAAATGATCGAAAGAAACAAGATTTCCCTCATTTACACGCTCGTATAGGCAGACCGGCGTACACAATTGTAGTGGGTAGTGAAACTGATAATTGTGAAGACACTTCCGACTTTATGATAGTATTGAAGTTGTGGGTGTTTCTTATTGTTGTAGCTCTTTAATGAATTGTATTATGTATGTTTAAAATTTTCGAGTGTATGCTTTTCAAATGATATATTTTTCCGAGTTATTGTTTGTGGGGAGCTATGTTAAAGCAGTGGACTATTCACTGGGACAAACAATCGTCGATCGTCTTAAAACATTTCACACACTTTACTCTTACTAATATTAAAATTTTAGTCATAATTATGTGTCACATTGAAAGTGGACATGATCACCAGTTACATTTCTTGGTGGGGGAGGGAATGGGGCTGGAAGGGGGGGGGGGGGGGGGGGAGAGCGCGAGAAATATCTGTTTTTTCTATTGATAAAGCCGTGAATTTTAAGAGTGAGGCAGGAACTGTATCCAAATGGTCAAACTTCGTTGAAAACTTTGAAACTATAAAGAAAAAGAGGGATATGAAAAGAAAGGAAGCAGAAAAAGGTCGCCAAAGAAGAATACTAATGAAGAGAAAAACCGTCTGAAGCTAAAAAGAAAAAACTGCAAATAGCTCACCTTGTTATCAGATGCAGACATTTTAGAAGATTACGAAAATAGCTTTGATGAATGGGAAGAAGACGAATGAGTCGGGTGTGGTGAAATCTGTTACGAAACTCGCAAAAATGACGATTGGATTCAGTGTTTTTCCTCTTCACGATAGTAAGAGAAAGACGGGCTAAAGCTTAACAAAACCAACGACTCAGTAGAAAAGTCAGTGATCAATGAAGATTTATAATAAACCGATAAAATTGTTTTCGACTAACATATTTAATAGTATAATTTTGTATTCATTATGTCATATTCCAAATGGTTGACTTTTTCACACGGCCCATCTCTATGGGATGAGATGGGCCGTTCATGTATATTTTCATTTCATCACACCTCTTTTACTTTAATAATATAGTAGTTTTTTTGACAGTTTATACGAAGATGCTGCCGAAAGTTGAAAACACAAATTTTATGCTGAAGAAAAAAGTGGTCCATTTGTCCCAGACTTATCCTAATAAAGAAGTCACGTGGGCTGAGTTGTAGGTAATGCAAACGGCATGATTCGCATTCTTGGCAGGATTCCGGGAAGTTTATCTACGGGACAGATTTTTTACAAATATTTACAATTCGTAATGTAACACTACTGAAGTGTGATCTGACACGAGGGTGGGTTGTAAAATAATACCTCCGAATTTATGTGAAAACTCTTGAATCTTTTTAAATAAAACTGAAGTTACTTATATTGTAGGAGTAAATCTTAATTCTTCCATGTCTACGTACTTCCTTCTCAATAGAGTCATCCTGCCGACACACACACACTTCTCCCAAAGGGAGACCATTTTTTGTTATCGTCACTGTAGAAAGTTTGACTTTGTTGATACAACTACCTCTCCTCTGCTTGCACCGCTTTAAGACCATGAAAGTCAGGTCCTCGAAAGCTTGCTTTAAGATTTGGAAACACATGAAACTTCGGTGGCACTGAACCCAAGAAGTCGGATTGTCGCAGATGTCACAGCGCTCCTGTGTGATCTGGAATCGTCACGCTGAAAATGGGGAGCATGCTTCATGCGTGGATGAACTCTCCGACTTCGAAACTATTACAGCACCTTTGTTTCTCACGCACAGACATAGTTACGTTACACACTGCTTCTTACACGGAACATTTCTCAGCCCCTTAGCTGAGAGGGCTGGAAATATAATAGACATGAAGAATGAGGAATAAAGATGTAGAATGTTAATAACGTTTATTTTATTTATTAAGCCTTAAGAGTTTTGAGATAATTTTCTGTACGCTCTCGTACGTTTGCAATGGCCAAAAGGCGAAACTGGGTAATGTATCTATAGCATTACATAAAGATAATTATCGTATGTATAGAAAATTTACTAGAAAAATAGCAACACTTCATTGCTTCATATTTTTACACGACACTGATACACATTCAGATGGATATACGCTATAGCTTTTGCCCATTTGCAAAATTTGGTTCAAATGGCTCTATGCACTATGGGAATTAACATCTGAGGTCATCACTCCTCTAGAACTTAGAACTACTGAAACCTAACTAACCTAAGGACATCAAACACGTCCATGCCCGAGGCAGGATTCGAACCTGCGACCGTAGCAGCAGCGCGGTTCCGAACTGAAGAGGCTAGAATCGCTCGGCCACAGCGGCCGGATGCCCGTTTGCAGATTTAAACTGTGTGAAATACTGCCATTGAAACTGCTATCCTCTCAGATCCAGCAACAGGTGGGGTCTTATACGTCGTATGTCGATGATCACAGTCGGTTTCAGTTCCTAACCTGGGTTTCGTTAGCCATATCAATAAGCAAGTCCAAGGTCAGCAGGAGCAGGAGGAGGAGGAGGAGGAGGAGGAGGAGGAGGAAAAGGTAACGGACGGAGAGGGTGGCAGGAGGGGGGGGGGGGATGGGTGGCACACGAAGAGAGGAACGAGGAAAGGAGAGGTGGTGGACAGAGAGAATTCCCATTCATAATTAGCAATTGCGAAGCATTGCCGGGTTTTCTAGTATACAATAAATGTATCTTGTACAATTGACACGACAGCCTACTGAGTTTTTTATTTTTATGATTTCATCTCACAGAAGTTGCGGCGTGGCTGTGGAATCACACAAAGAAGTTGACAGACGATGTGCAACATTTACAAATAAGGACAGCCTCACAGGGAGATACCACTTAGTATACCCTGGGAAGGGAACTTCGATACTTTGTAGCGCAGATCCACAGGTACTCGACTCGAACGCTGAATTACCAGATCGTAATTCCGCAGAAAATTCTTGGTACAATTTAGAATAGACGATGACAAGTAGCTATCAACGTACACGCAATATAGTAGCACTACGGTACGTAATGATTTGGCTTCAGCTGGACGTGTATACCTGACGAAACGAGTGAAACTACTACGCCAAACTGAGGCTGGTTTTCCACGATATTAGCTTTATGTCTCCGGGGATGACATTTTAACCGGCATGTTCATATAGCAAATTTACCAGCCTGGTTTGCAGGGTACTTTGTGAATCCGTTCTGTTCATCTTATGAGTGTTCTCCGAGTTTGGGAATAAACTGCTAAGCCAAACAGCACTTTTAAATTAAGAATGGAGCAATGATAGAAGTACACGATATACGAAACATTCGCTGCATCAACAGACTGGAGGAGAGTGGGTATGTTGCGTGGCGTAGAGGAGGAGAGATACGGGTGAAGGAAAGTTGTTGACGCGAGGAAAGGCAGGAAGCAATAGAGGTGGTATGCTGACGCAGACAGCGCTTAGCTGAAAACAAAGCCCAGCGTCAGCGGCGAGGTGCGGTGCGAGGGCCTGCGCCTGCAGTTCGCAGAAACGCGCCGCTGTGTCAGCGCGCCTGCAGTAGTGCAGTGTGTACCACTGCGGTAAGCGAGGCACGGGTATAAGGCGGAGCGGCGCCGTTGCCACGTCTGCCCGGGCAGCAGGCAGGACTGCAGGTATGCTGCGCGGGAGAAAGAGTCGCGCCTCTTCGCAAGGTCGCCCGCCGCCTTCCGGAACGCAGCTGGCGAAAGCTGAAAGCTCGCTCCTGCCTTCTTGTCACTGTCAATCACCTGTGTGAGAAGTGACAGCGCGTCTCGACTTTTACGATCTGTCGTGTGTATAATGTCTAGACCACTGCTCTGCAGGTCACCATCAAGTGCTTTACGAATGGTTCACAGGACCTCTTTCAGACAATTTCTCGGCCACTTTGCTCTCGGATAGTACGTGGGAAAAAGAAAATCTCACACGGAAAGATTTTGTGTTCTATTTTATTGCCATGGTCAATTCTCTCTTTCTAGGTGGGAGTCAGCCAAATACACGGTCCAGTCACTTTAATGTGACCATCGCCTATGTTCGACGTCAACTACTCACAGACGGGACCGCAGCTTGTGGTCTAGTGGCTAGCTTTGCTGCCTCTGGATCGCGGGGTGCCGGGTTCGAGTCCCGGCCGGGTTGGTGATTGTCTCTGCCCGGGGACTGGGTGTTTGTTTGTCCTCAACATTTCATAATCATTCGTTTAAGTGGCTAGATTGGATATGTAAAGGTTGGGACTTTGTACGGGCGCTGATGACCGCGTTGTTGAGCAGAACTAGCAGTTGACAGAATATAAGGAGTGTATGGGGGACGCGGAAAAGAGTGGAGTCGTCACAATGCGGAAACGGAGAGATTTATCTGACGTCCAGAAGGGAATGGTCATTGGCTTTCGGGCCAAGGGTGGAAACATTTAAGAAACTGTTCGGGTGCTGCCATGGTTAAAGTACAGTGTGCATGCCGAAATAGCGACATTCAAAACCGGCGCCGAGGCAGCTGCGGAACACCATGGTGGTGAACGGCAGCTACAGAGACTTGTACGAGAGAATAGATGAGGAACTGTTGGGCAACGTCCCACCCAGACAACCCAATGGGCTACGAATAGTGTGTCCACAAGGACCGTTCAGCAAACGTTGCCGCGTATCGACCACCGCAGCAGGCGCCTGGTTCGTATACTCGTGCTGACTACCGTTCGTCGGCGGCAAAGGCTGGAATCTGCACACACCACCGCAGCTGGATCACCCACTGAGTGGCGACGAGTGGTCTTTTCAGGTGGGTCACGTTTTATATTCCGTCCTACAGAATGTCACTGGTGTGAAACGTCTGAAAGCAAACACCTAGCAACAATCATCCGTATGTCCGGTCCAGAGCAGGGAGAATTATGGTCTGGGGAGACAGAATGGATCAACAAGCATGCATCTATCCTTGGGGATCGTGTCCACTCTTACATGAAGTACTTTTTCCTCGGCACGATCGCAGCCACCAGCAACACAGTGCGACGTGTCACGCTGTTTGCAGTGTACGTGATGGATTCGAAGAGCACCAGGATAAGTTTGCCATACTCCCCTGGCCATCAAATTCCCCGAGTTTAAACCCAATCCAAAATCTGTGGGACTACATCGGTCGAGTTGCACGCGCCGTGGATCCTCAATCGAGAAACTTAGCGCAGCTTGTCACGGCACTGGAGTAGGCATGGCTTCACATCCCCGTCGGTACCATCCAAAACCTCACTGACTTTCTCCATGTCTCGCCGAGGTCCGCGCTGCGGAAGGTGGTTATTCAGGCTTTTGACAGGTAGTCACAGTAATGTGACTGGGCCAAGTACAGGGTGTCCCAAAAAGAATGATCCGATTTTAAAGGGTTTTATTTATTAGGAAGAAGGACTTAATACCAACAAATCGCATACTAAATTACTCAGAAAAGATAGAAGTCTATAAAAATTCATCATATTGTTCAATGTGTCGTCCATTGGCTGCACGGACAATTTGTTCTACTGTTTGTTCAGGAACGCTTGGCTGGCCAGGGCTTTTGCCTTTGCAAAGGCACCCTGTTTCTTCAAACTGTTTATACCACCGTCTAATGTTCTTTGGTGATGGTGGTTTAGCACGAAATCGAATATGAAACGCCCACTAAACTGCGATCACTGACTGATTACGATTAATTTCAATAATACAATACACCTGCTGTTGCGCAGACGCCATATTGCACGAGATTGGCTACACGCTCCAGGTCACCGCTCTCAGCAACATCTAGCGGATTTTTTCTGGAACTCTAGACTATCCCGATTACATCTAGCGTTGTTTCAGTTACGTAGTGAGATTTGTCTCAATATTATTACAAGTTAAAATCGGGTCATTCTTTTAGGGACACCCTGTATTTCCACTTATGAAAGAGGAAGTTTACGATTGAAATTTTGTGAGAAAATCTCGCCGCAACGACGAACGCCATTTTTTTTAACGATTACAAACACTGCCTTCAGAGAGCGCAGAAGTCACGACTCTTGTACACTTTCTGCCTGTATGCTATTTGACAACATAAACCCAGGCAATGAATGATTTACTCATACGCTAATTACTAAGCGCCATGACAGTACCTTGCTACCTTGGCAACATTTAAACGGAAATAGCTCATTAATCCTCTTACGTCCTTACATGATAAAATATAAAAGCGGTCATTGCCCCCAAATGTTGCTTTGCGCAAAACAACAATTAATGAAAATGTAAGTTCTCTGAATTTCACTGACGAATTATTAACTGCAGGGCACGTAGAAGGGTCAGGTTCAGTTTAACAATGAACGTACCCCCCTCCACCTCCTCTCCTTTTATTTTTTGGAAGGGTCGCAGTACGTTCTAGCCCTCTTCCGCTCTGTAAACGACTGGCCGTGGGTTGCCGCGGCACTGGGAAGTCACTACTCGCCAACCAGTACGACTGTTTGGTACGCAGCTGAAACAGCATCGAATACCTCCCTTGCGTGCTATCCACGCTCAGTTCGACTCGATGGGAGCCCATGTTGCTACCACAGGTGGTAGCTCTGTGTGCAGAGTTTCGTAACACGCGTACCTTCCTATCAACTACCTGTTTAATCTTACATTCTTTCAGCATTATACAATCACATTAACGTGACCACCTGTCAAAAGCCTTTTGCTGCGCGGACCGCTGCAAGAGGTGCAGGATCAGCATCAGTGAGGTTCCGGAAGGCAGTGACAGGGATGTGGAGCCGTGACAACTCTAGGGCCGTGGTCCGCTGCATTAGTTTTCGGTTGAGGATCCACGGTGCGAGCGGCCCGATCGAAGCAGACGTTCCACGCCGTACACGCCAACGGCCGTCTGCCCGATGGAGCGTAAAGAAAGTTAAAGTTCGTGTGACAAGAGAATGAGTTAAAGTTAATGATGCTTGATGAAAATAATTTTCCTAGTAAAACTGCTTATTAATGTGTTGTAGCCAACTTCAAATTAAAAGTTCTTAAGACTGAGGCTTATAAAGTTTTGCTTAGTAAATGATCACATTACTGCCTGTTGTAAATCGCAGAAGGTGAGCAGTATCTTACATCTGTCAATTTTGTGTCTCACTGTACTAAAAGTGGAAAACTGCAGTTGTGAAACGTTATATACTCATGTTTGCTAATTGTTTGTCTCTCTTGTGTATTAGAAGTGCATATTAATAGTATAACAGGATCCACAGTTTGTTGTGTTAATGCTCGGTAACAAGTAACGGAAAGACCACTAATTAGGAAAACCATAATTTCTTTATTCAAATGATAGTGAGAAGCAACCTGTTAGTGGATTCCAATTAACTTTCATTTTAAATAGTAAAGTATTTAACTGAGAGAGACTTAACCCATGTCCAATTTATGATCCTGCAGTGAATAGTAAAAATAACGCTATAAAAACCATTCAGTTTGAACAAGCCCTGAAAGTAATAGTGTGTTCCGGTATATAATTTTGCCAATAGTTTGTGCTGCTCTAGCTTTAATCTTACCGTAAAAATATGTATGTGTCAGAGTTCATTGCACTCGCGTGTCCAAGTATAGGTTGTGTTTATCCGTTAAAGTTACTCATACCTACTTTCTTAAACGAGAACGTTAATCTTTCTCTTGCCTAATTAGGCTGGCGACCATTTTCTTTATCCGTTAAACAGAGCAGATAGGCAAAATCTTGTTTGTTACTGCTCAAATATTTACGTAATTCTGACTTTCATTTCCAATAAGCCACCTCCGTTAGGTACAACACGGTTAACATAACAAAATTTCTCTCAGAGGGTAACACTGCTCTGTTGCTTTATACCATAATTGCTTTAACAAGATAGTTTTATTTCACGACCTGCTTAGAACTTTAAGGTTACGGTATAAGCAGTAGCAGACAGGAGTGTTAAAAGTTGCTCAACAGTCGCAAGTTTATCCGCCAGTACACATGTCCGCAGCCGTCGTTCATCCATGTGATCTATGGCCTGTAATGCACTTTTGCCTCGGCGCCAGTTTTGGGTAGCTCCATTTAGCCATGCAAGGTATACTGTAACCATGGCAGCATGCGAACAGTTCTTGTATAAGGTATAAGAAATTACAAAAACCCGATTTCCGTGGTCAGTCATTGAAGAGGTTACAAACAAACGAAGTCAGAAAGCAAGAGCCAACAACCCTCGTCAACGCTGAAGGGCGCAGTATCAGCACGCGAGCTGGAAGTTGGCAAAAATATGTCTCCAGAAAAGTGGATCCGAAACGGTATCTGACGATTCAGTCTTAAGCAAAACTCAATTGCTTGTTTCGCTCTGTTTTAACGACACGTGTTTTGGTAACGTTACACCATCATTAGTGAGATTCCATTTATTGTAACTAATAACATTTAATTATGTTGTTGGCTATCTTGCACAACACTATGAGATTTTAACACAATTTGTCATTTGTAGTTTTCTTGTTGGTGATAGTGGCGACCACGTTGTCTCACCTATTTAAATTGTGTTGATAAACATTGTTTCAATGTTTACGATCCGCTCGTGTCTTCTTTTAATTTAGTGTCGTGGCTTACATAATCAGGCAGTCCTTTACATATACACGTTCTCGATTGTTTATCGGCGACTGCTTTGATATTCCTGCAGTTAACCATTTTACCGTGGTATTAATTCCATTATAGATTTCCAGTTTTACAGTCTTCAGAGTGTCTCGTGAAGCGAGGAAGTTCACTTCGCAGCGTGAAGCCCGCAGGCGCAACCCGAAACCGGACTGGCGGTCGCAGCGGGAATCGACGCGGCGACATGCAGTTTCCCCCCCAGCATGGGGCCCGATTGTTTAGCACCGCCTCACCCACTGGAGGGAAGGGGAGCGGCTCAGTAGGGGCGTAAGAGGCAGCACAAAATCCACAGCCACTTTGCATGCGCGGAAGGAGCGAGTGTGTCGCTCAACTACTGCGTCCCGTCCGTGACTTAGTATGCTCTCGCCTAGCGATAATCCATCAGCAGTGACTCCTTTGTTGTTGTTTTCAGTCCCGAGACTGGTTTGCAGCTCTCCATGCTACTCTGTCATGCAGGCTTATTCATCTCCCCGTACCTACTGCCGCCTACATCCTTATTAGTCATTTAACATAGCGAATATGGGAAACGTGGTCACGATGTGTAGGCTGACGAATGGATAGCCTTAATTTTCATTAATTGTGTAAAGTATCCTGTAGCATTTCTTATTCTGGGAGCCACTGAATTCACTCCCAAACCTCACTTCGTAATTGAGGCAGGTTCACGTCAGCTATCGGGTGACAGATGGAGTCAGATATATCTACATCTACATCCATACTCCGCAAGCCACCTGACGGTGTGTGGCGGAGGGTACCCTGAGTACCTCTATCGGTTCTCCCTTCTATTCCAGTCTCGTATTGTACGTGGAAAGAAGGATTGTCGGTATGCTTCTGTGTGGGCTCTAATCTCTTTGATTTTATCCTCATGGTCTCTTCGCGAGATATACGTAGGAGAGAGCAATATACTCCTTGACTCTTCGGTGAAGGTATGTCCTCGAAACTTTAACAAAAGCCCGTACCGAGCTACTGAGCGTCTCTCCTACAGAGTCTTCCACTGGACTTTATCATCTCCGTAACGCTTTCGTGATTGCTAAATGATCCTGTAACGAAGCGCGCTGCTCTCGGTTGGATCTTCTCTCTCTCTTCTATCAACCCTATCTGGTGCGGACCCCACACTGCTGAGCAGTATTCAAGCAGTGGGCGAACAAGCGTAATATATATATATATATATATATATATATATATATATATATATATATATATATATTTCCGTTCATTACCAGTTTTATTACTATTTATTATTAAAATAATGTTAACATTGCGTAATGCAGGCGAAGAACTGCTTGCTCCTCTGCGCGCCGATTATGAGAGGCCAGAGAAGTGTCTCGGGCCGACTACAGTTCTTCAGTGCTGGATAGACTCAAGGGAGAACACGGTTAGCAGCGGCTGAAAGGTTCGGTGTACCCAAGGGTGTATGTAAACCTTATTTGTGCACCGGTTACGTACATATTACTGCACCGCGAATGTACGTGAAGTGCAGAGCAGATGTGTATATAAGAAGTAATTTTGTTAAGTGAAATATGTAAAAATTTATGAACAAATATTAACTTTGTTCACAGCGTGTACTTTAAACAGAGTTACGAAACCTCTCAATATCGCCGTGTGTACTGACGAGCGGATGGACGTCTGCGCAAGGTCGGAAACAAATGATGGTTCGAGAAGTCATTAATGAAGATGAAACAGGCGATAGATACGTGATCTTTTGATGAGGAAGGAACAGCTATTCTATGCATAACTTGCCAGTTTTTCGAAGTATCTAAAAATTCAACCGCGAATTAAAGCATCTAAACAACTACAGAAATGAAAAACCTTGTAATGAATTTCGGCTGCCGTCATTTTGAGAGGAATTAATAAGTTGTTCAGTACGGCGATAGCTATTAAAAAGTTTTAAGTTTTTAAACGGAGAGTCTGCTTGGTTTTCAGACTCGCGAACATGTAAGAGCCCGCCTCCCGAACGGCGGAGGCTGTGCCAGGTAAGAAAACCTCTGGTGCAAAAAGGAAACAGTGATTTCGATGGCCCAGCAGGCGACAGCCGTTTGACCACTGAGCAGGTCGGCACCAGAACAACTGTTCACCCGTAGGCACAACAGTGCGATGTGCCGACCACCTAACAAAAGCCCTGGCCATCGCTGCTCCAGCCCATCCTGATACGTCGTCTTGGAAGGTCACTAGCTGCCTACTCGCCCTCGGCCGCATCTTGTCGATGGGTACGCTCCGTCACACTACGGAAACTTTAACGGCTCATGACTTCGGGCAGAGTCTGGTAATGATGCTCGGTTTCGATCGCCATTCAGGTCGTTTGGCGATCGCGATACTACGGAGAGTGGCAGTGCCAACTATGCGGCAAGGTCTCCAGAAGTTTGCCATTCGTCTTTTGTTGCCGAAACCTAGTTCTCATGGTTCAGTGTTCTCTCTCCAAAGTGTTCTCAGCTAAGCTCGTGTAGCAACATGTGAAGGCTGTTTCTATATGTCGTCCTGTGAATGTGTGTCAGTGGAGGCTGCCCTCGGGTCAGACTACGTTATTGTATGCTAATATCAGGACATCTCTCTTTGTATTATTTTCTGGATACTTTGTGTTGCGGTTTCTACTACCTTTCCCCCACAGTATCCATTCAAATCAGTGGCTGCCTGCAAGTAGGGTCTTAGTCCATGCCTTCCAACGGTCTGATTCTGGGTAGAATAACAATATGGATCACGATTGCATACCAATATTCATCTTTCCCGCGAAATGGGGGAAGCTCTTTTCATTCAGGCCTCCTGGCAAGCGAGAACTTTACAGTTATTTTAGATGTGGTAACGCAAATTGTGTTGTGTGATATTTAGTCAGACTTATTATATCCTCTCCGTATTTGCAATCCTAGTGTTGGTACCACGATACTCCGTGGTCGACTCATTTCACTTCTGTGATCTATGACAATTCCTTGATAATGCATTCTTGCTTTGACCCTGTCGCTTAAACTTTGTTTCGCGCAATTTCGTGTTATTTCTATTTCTGTACTGGGTTTCTGAAACGGAGGTAAGGCAGTCCTTTTGCGCGGAAGGTAAACCAGAAACTCTAAAATCATTCAGCCTCTCCGACGAAATCACACTAATGGTCGTCAATCTGATGATCGGATACTATGGTCTTGTGGAAACATTAAAATGATGACTAGTAATGGAGCACATAGCTCCGAATTAATCAATGTATTCCTCGTACGGCGCGTATGTGTAGCAGAGACGAGTTCAACCCTGTGTCAAAGTGAGGTTAGCGATAAATAAACTTTGCGTCGAGTGCAGAGAACTGATCCCGCTCCGGCAATAAACGCTTCCAAGTTGAATATTCGGAGTAATAAGTCGCGTAATGGGTTTCGAGCGTCGAGAATGCCCGGAGGAGAATGGCCGTGCACGATGTGGGGATAGATTGAGGAATGTTTGCAGATGAGCCTTTTCATGATCGTCAAAGTCAGTCAGTTAATCACCTGTTTTTAAAAACTGACACTCAACTGGAAATATACGACCTTTGTAAATGTTTGTATAATTATTTATTACGAGACGATCGCTTACATATATAATAAGCATTCACATTGCCGGTTTCGGCATGTAGTTGTATCTTCAGCTTCTTGGTGGATTAATCACACATGAAGACGCAACTACAAGCCGAAACCTGCAATGTGGTTATTTTATATATTGAGGCGATCGTGATGATATAAATTATTGTAAAGATGACCTGTGTTTATAGTAATCTAAAGCACTTTATGCAGCACTGAATTCGCTCATTTAAGCGACAAACTAACTATCACATGTGCGGGAAGAACAAAAGATGATTGGTTGGTTGTTTAGGGTTTAAGGGACCAAACAGCAAGGTCATCAGTCCCTTGTTTCAACTGTGGACCATTCCACTAGAAGAACAAAAGAAAAACAGAACAATGCGGATACCTGGGGAAGAACAAAAGGAAGCAGAACAATGCGAAGACCTGTTAAGCATAACTGCCAGGAGATACTGCAAACTGCATAAAAATGCTGCGTCAGTACGGCAAGCTTTTTTATGGCCAATTTTGTTTTACAGCCGAAACCATTTTCCACTCTACGAATACCACACACTCTGCTGAGTTCCATAGTAGTAGCCAGAGTAGTGTGACGAGGCAGTAAGAGCTCTATCACACACTATGAAAGACTACTCGTAAATAGTAGACATGTAGTGGAATTTATGCATATTCATTGTAAGCGCAATGTCTTTGTTATGTAGAAAATAATGATGAGCACTACCCGTCAAATGTTTTAACGCTGACGGCAGGTTCACTCCCGACCTAATAATCCATGACACACCGCCGCTGTCGCCTACAACGCTTAATAGTCTGCGAGCAGACAGCCGTATCGCAGGACACGCAATTATCTCCAGCCTTGAGCAAAGGCAGTTAGTCAGCGATGTGGGAAGCAACGTCTCAAGGGCGCCACAAACGAGGGAAACTTCTTGGTGTTTGATAACGAGATTTACCTCACTTCTACATATTGCTAGCTGAAGATAACTAGTAGTTACCGACACTCTAAAGTTTTTAGATAAGAACATTTAGTATGTTAATGGCTCACTCGAGGATTATTCGAAACGTCCAGAGTTTTAAATTGCTTGTCATGAAAGACGATTCATACACGCTACAAAGAACGAGCTACAAATGTTACACTCCAGTGTACAAAAACTATATTACTAAGCGACTATCAGGACATGATAACCAGTAGCAAGTTGACTAGCTGTTTCCTGGGACAAGAAAATTTAATTTTCAATATTTTATGTAACAGTGCCCAAATTTAAGATACTGCCGTAAGCTACTCATTCAGAGGTATAACCTCGTGTGAAAGGTTGACCGAAGTAAGAAAAGTGTTACGGTTATAAACTATGTCTTGACGGAGCGTGACATACAAATAATTTCAAATCTTTACGAAACTTTTTGCTGTAACCACCCACAAAATTACGAAAAAAAAGTTTTATGGCTTACTACATTTTCGCTGTTCACGCAGTAAAATTGCCGCTCAGGCCTGACTTTAATTTATTACTTCTTTACTGCTAAACGTATTCATGACATTCTGCAGACTAAGTCCACATACAGCACTGAATGTTCCTGCAGTGTTACTGTACGACACGAGGTACAGGAGAGATGACGTCACAGACAGTGATGGGTGAAAAACTATCTTTTGCTTAAAACGAAGCGCAAATTACCCGCAGCGTTCTCATCCAGTGTTTCATAATGAGAGCACCTAGCGACTTCAGACAAACTTTAAACGCAATTTCAAACTTTTTCTAAGCTTTTTCTCGCTTCAATACTTGACGTCAAATAGCTGGCACATTAATTCATTCAAAAGAAATGAAACACCGAGACTTTGCTGGACTCATACAGATGTGGTTTTATGTACGTAGACAAGCGGCGAGTGAAAATTTGTACGAAGGCCGGTATTTGACCAGATCTCCTGCCTACTGAGCAGATACATTAGCCACTAAGCCATCCTGCCACAGCGGTTCACATAACTGCACGGATTACCCTGGCACACCTCCCTCCTCGATCCAAATTTTCATTGCCACCCCAATCTACTGTTAATTCCCCCATTACTCACGAACGGAATTGCCGAAGCTCTCCATGTTCTCCAATAGCACTTTAGCACCGAACGTAAGTGGGGGGGATACAGCCCAGATACGTGAATCGTATCTGTATGAGGCCAGTGAAATCTCTGATGTGTCATTTCATTTGTGTAAGTGCCTGCACCTGCGTTTCAGGCTGGATTGCCCTTTTTCACGTTCGATGGTGAGGTGCTATTCCAGAAAATGGAGAGCCTCGGAAATTCTGTTCGTATGTAAGGAGTTTACAGTAGACTGGAGTGGCAGAATTTGGACAGAACAGGGAAGCGTGACAGGATAATCCATGCAGTCGTGTGAACTGCTCTGGCAAGGTGGCTTATTGGCTAACGCAGCTGCCTAGTAAGCATGAGACCCGGGTTCCACTCCTGGGCTTGGTACAAATTTCCACTCGACACTTCAGTCTGTATACATAAAATCATTAACTCATTTGTAACCAGACGTTTAAAGCTGTTTTATGCATGGGAGTTCGATTCTTTCAAGAATCAGGAGTTTACCGGTTTCCTGCTAATTTGGTAGGTATCCTTGAGCGCAACTTATTGCAGTCTGAAGGTCGTGAATAAACTGCGGAGGAAAATAATGATCATCACTTGTCCATTTGTACCTAAACTCGACTAGGAGTTCATTTGACGTACTTGGCGAAAGAGTAATTGTGAATAGTAATAAAACTACACGTAATTGGCAGGTACGGAGTGAAAGGATTATCGATATTGAACTTCGTGGGATGCAAGTATAAAATTGAACAGGAAACAATGAGTGCATTTGTGGACCTCGTTAAAACCCTCAGCAAACGAAGTTAGAAGAATTTTTAGAGAGACAAAAAAAGCATATTACTGAGGTAAGCTAATAGCACGAAATACCTAACAACCAGTTGGGAGTAACAACAGTACTATAAAATGAAGATAATCTTGGGTTAAGCGCGCTATAAAGCAAAGCTGCAAACTACTGTGTTGTTTAACTGAGGTATCAAAGTAGTACCGGGATGAGGTAACGAAGAAAATTTCACGATTTAAATAGAAGTGGTCTAGGGGTAGCTTTTGATTCATAATCAAAAACGTCTTCGGTCCCGGGTTCGATCCCCGCCACTGCCTAAATTTTGATAAATAATCAGCATTGGCGGCCGAAGACTTCCGGCATAAGGGGTCAGCCTCATTCCTGCCAACGGCCTTGTCAAAGAGGGCGGAGGAGCGGATAGAGGTTCAGGGCACTCTCTTGTCCTAGGGGTGGGAAATTGCCGCTAAGGGCGGAAGAATCAGCAATGATCAACGACATGAGGATGCAGAAGGCACCGGAAACCACTGCATTAAAGACAGGTAACGTGCCTCCACAGGACATGTGGCCTGTAGTTGAAGTGTCATGATGATCTCTCCACTGGCAAAAGATTCCGGAATAGTCCCCCATTCGGATCTCCGGGAGGGGACTGCCAAGGGGGAGGTTACCATGAGAAAAAGATTGAATAATCAACGAAAGGATAATGTTCTACGAGTCGGGGCGTGGAATGTCAGAAGCTTGAACGTGGTAGGGAAACTAGAAAATCTGAAAAGGGAAATGCAACGGCTCAATCTAGATATAGTAGGGGTCAGTGAAGTGAAGTGGAAGGAAGACAAGGATTTCTGGTCAGATGAGTATCGGGTAATAACAGCAGCAGAAAGTGGTATAACAGGTGTAGGATTCGTTATGAATAGGAAGGTAGGGCAGAGGGTGTGTTACTGTGAACAGTTCAGTGACCGGGTTGTTCTAATCAGAATCGACAGCAGACCAACACCGACAACGATAGTTCAGGTATACATGCTGACGTCCCAAGCTGAAGATGATCAGATAGAAAAAGTGTATGAGGATATTGAAAGGGTAATGCAGTATGTAAAGGGGAACGAAAATCTAATAGTCATGGGCGTCTGGAATGCGGTTGTAGGGGAAGGAATAGAAGAAAAGGTTACAGGAGAATATGGGCTTGGGACAAGGAATGAAACAGGAGAAAGACTAATTGACTTCTGTAACAAGTTTCAGCTACTAATAGCGAATACTGTGTTCAAGAATCACAAGAGGAGGTGGTATACTTGGAAAAGGCCGGGAGATACGGGAAGATTTCAATTAGATTACATCATGGTCAGACAGAGATTCCGAAATCAGATACTGGATTGTAAGGCGTACCCAGGAGCAGATATAGACTCAGATCACAATATAGTAGTGATGAAGAGTAGGTTGAAGTTCAAGATATTAGTCAGGAAGAATCAATACGCTAAGAAGTGGGATACGGAAGTTCTAAGGAATGACGAGATACGTTTGAAGTTCTCTAACGCTATAGATACAGCAATAAGGAATAGCGCAGTAGGCAACACAGTTGAAGAGGAATGGACGTCTCTAAAAAGGGCCCTCACAGAAGTTGGGAAGGAAAACATAGGTACAAAGAAGGTAGCTGCGAAGAAACCATGGGTAACAGAAGAAATACTTCAGTTGATTGATGAAAGGATGAAGTACAAACATGTTCCGGGAAAATCAGGAATACAGAAATAGAAGTCGGCGAGGAATGAAATAAATAGGAAGTGCAGGGAAGCTAAGACGAAATGGCTGCAGGAAAAATGTGAAGACATCGAAAAATATATGATTGTCGGAAGGACAGACTACGCATACAGGAAAGTAAAAACAACCTTTGGTGACCTTAAAAGCAACGGTGGTAACATTAAGAGTTCAACGGGAATTCTACTGTTAAATGAAGAGGAGAGAGCAGATAGGTGGAAAGAATACATTGAAAGCCTCTATGAGGGTGAAGATTTGTCTGATGTGATAGAAGAAGAAACAGGAGTCGATTTAGAAGAGATAGGGGATCCAGTATTAGAATCGGAATTTCAAAGAGCTTTGGAGGACTTACGGTCAAATAAGACAGAAGGGATAGATAACATTCCGTCAGAATTTCTAAAATCAATAGGGGAAGTGGCAACAAAACGACTATTCACGTTGATGTGTAGAATATGAGTCTGACGACACACCATTTGACTTTCGGAAAAGCATCATCCACACAATTCCGAAGACGGCAAGAGCTGAAATGTGCGGGAATTATCGCACAATCAGCTTAACAGCTCATGCAATCGAAGCTGCTTACAAGAATAATATACAGAAGAATGGAAAAGAAAATTGAGACTGCGCTAGGTGACAATCAGTTTGGCTTTAGGAAAAGTAAAGGCACGAGAGAGGCAATTCTGACGTCACGGCTAATAATGGAAGCAAGGCTAAAGAAAAAAATCAAGACACGTTCATAGGATTTATCGACCTGAAAAAAGCGTTCGACAATATAAAATGGTGCAAGCTGTTCAAGATTCTGAAAAAAGTAGGGGTAAGCTATAGGGAGAGACGGGTCATATACAATATGTACAACAACCAAGAGGGAATAATAAGAGTGGACGATCAAGAACGAAGTGCTCGTATTAAGAAGGGAGTAAGACAAGGCTGTAGCCTTTCGCCCCTACTGTTCAATCTGTACACCGAGGAAGCAATGATGGAAATAAAAGAAAGGTTCAGGAGTGGAATTAGAATACAAGGTGAAAGGATACCAATGATACGATTCGCTGATGACATTGCACCCTGAGTGAAAGTGAAGAAGAATGAAATGATCTGCTGAACGGAATGAACAGTCTAATGAGTACACAGTGTGGTTTGAGAGTAAATCGGAGAAAGACGAAGGTAATGAGAAATAGTAGAAATGAGAACAGCGAGAAACTTAACATCAGAATTGATGGTCACGAAGTCAATGAAGTTAAGGAATTCTGCTACCTAGGCAGTAAAATAACCAATGACGGACGGAGCAAGGAGGACATCAAAAGCAGACTCGCTATAAAAAGGCATTTCTGGCCAAGAGAAGTCTACTAATATCAAATACCGGCCTTAATTTGAGGAAGAAATTTCTGAGGATGTACGTCTGGAGTACAGCATTCTATGGTAGTGAAACATGGACTGTGGGAAAACCGGAACAGAAGAGAATCTAAGCATTTGAGATGTGGTGCTGTAGACGAATGTTGAAAATTAGGTGGACTGATAAGGTAAGGAATGAGGTGGTTCTACACAGAATCGGAGAGGAAAGGAAAGGAATATGTGCATCAAACCAGTCAGTGGACTGATATAATAATAAAAAAAAGAAAGGCCATAGAAATTCTTGGAGTCACTCATGTCCATCTAGAAAGTATTTACTGAGGTTAACGAAGGCAATGTTGGCCTTAGGTACTCGACATTGCCCTTTAGCTACACTGTGTAAAGAATAGTCCTAAGAAATACCAAATTAAGGTCAGCCTGAAGATGTCTAAATAAGGTGAAACGCGTAGCTGATAAATGAAAAACTAAAATGGCAACCAAGACTTTTCAACTAATACTAAAAAGGCCGTTTACATAATTGTTTGCCAGCGTCGCTGCCTTCGGTGCGGAAGGGCCTCAAACTTTTTACTGAGGTACGGAGGTTTGATATGGGGTCCACTCAACCTGTGTGAGGAAAATGTGGAGCTGCTAGAATAAAGAAGCAACGGCTTTATCAGAATTCATTTACAGGCAATGACGGCTGGAGGAACTGGCGACATGCTGATCACGTATCGCAATATCATAGATCGCTTTTTGTACTGCGTTGTAGGCAGTACTCGGCCAGGCCTCAAGTACAACCCATGAGATGTGTGGAGGTTAGCAGATAGCGTAATCTCATGAAAAACTTACAAAACTCTGGAAGCGTCGAAAATATGATGTAAAGCAAAATAGTAGACTAAGTAAACAAATCCGTATTACATGACTAGCAGGTTAAGTGGCGTAATTGGAAAAAAGTTTCCCTACGCTCAGCGCCCGCAGGCACCTTTCCGTCACGGAGTATGGAAGCTGTCTACGTACGTACGTCTGGCCTACTCCTCGCGAACAACACAAAGGGAACTGCCAAGCTTAACATCCGCATCCGATGGACGGATCAACAGTTCCATATGCCGTCACTTGATGAGACACTGCGGAGAGGATTGGAATTTAATGCAGGACAGTTGGACAAAGACTGGTCATCAGAAACTTTACGCCACTACCTCTCCTCCCTTTGCCGGCCAAATAATGGTGTTGAAAATTTCACCCACCAACGGGATTCGAGCCGACCTAATCCTCTAGTCGAGCTGCACCGCTCAGGCGTTCGTTAGTGACCTTTGTTGCGGAGGCTGGCTAACAGCCAGATGAGGGAAAACCCAACACCCAGTCCACAAGAGGAGAAAATCTCCAACCAGGCCGGGAATCGAACTCGAGCCCGCTGCTTGGTAGGCAAACATGTTACTACTCAGATAAGCAGGCGGACTATTGCTATTATTTCCAGTGATAAACTTAGACATCGTTCAGAGATTGGGAAAAAAAATCGAGACTCCTCAGACTTCTGCTTTGTGTGTTTCACGATACGTAGAATCGAAAGTCAAATTACATAGTTAAATAAAAGGAAACCTTGTCTGCCCATTGTTCCCTGATATTCTTGAAAAGTAATGAAGAATTGAATACTATAAAAACACGTCAATATTCTAACTTTTTGAGATTGATCAAAAATCATGTTTTAATTGACGATCACACCAGTGTTAGACAATTAAAAATATGCAATACTAAAGGGTGAAAATATTTAAAGTTAAATTACCCGTTTCCAAAGGTTGCAAGCACGTAATCAGCCATTTCCTCTGTGTTATAAACCATTAATTGTTAACTAATTGATTACTACTGTCGTGATTTCCCATCTCTCTTCTTATTACACAGAAATGGCAGGCTAATAAGAAGCTCTTTCTGTAGTCAAATATACTTAATTTTCAACAGGAATCTTAATGCAATTGAGTTTTAGATGGAAAAACTGAGAATGCTGTTTCAACAGATTCCAATGAAAAGTTTGGGTTAGTAGGCAAAATATAACATTTATCTGGAACTGTTACATAAAATTAGTTAATATTTCAATAACGAATTGGTCCATTAGCCAATACCTATTGTTGCGTTTTAAACCAAATGGACCATTTTTCTTCATTGCGCCTTGCTGCAATGCAACCGATGTCCTGTGACTACAGCAAGAAATGTCGTATTGACCACATGGGGAAACATCTTGCACAATGCTCGTGCGCGCGCATCGTCTAATAAGCTATGCTGCATTGCAACAGCTACACTGTTCTGTGTGCAATGAGGCATCAGTTCGTGTGCCATGTTTTAGTTGCTAGTTGTTGGCGTTATGCTAAAATTGCCATGTTTGATTTTACCTTTTTTTCATCAAGCCAATTTCAGAATAAAAATTACTCTTTAAAAGAAGCTTTTTAAATAAAACTCAAAACTTTATCTTATTTCGTGGTAAATTTATAAACCACTTTCTACCCAGTTGTCAGTAAATAATAAAATATATGTTATAATCGAGACCAAACAAGTACCGAAAAATACCGGTTATTCAGAACTATAAAATCGGTATCTGTTTTCCCCGTCCTTATCTGTATGCCTCGTTATGATCGACGACGAAACTGCTGTCTTCCAACCAGCTAGCAGTTGGTTCCCTGCAACAAAGATTACGGGTTGCAATTTTCATTTTAATTATAATTATCTTTGTGAAGCTAAGGACAGTGTGGCCGTCTTGTTCATATGTCTAAGAAAAACGAAGCAATACGCTGTGACAAAGTATTCACCTGTAGCACATCTTCCCCAGGTAATGTTGGAGGATGCTTGGTTGGGTATTTAGGTGTGCACACCTGCAGACGAAAAGCTTTAGGCCTTCTCCGACTGTATCGTGGACCAATCGCTTGATTATCAGCATATACCAAAATACTAGGTGATCAAAAAATCAGAGAGAGAGAGAGAGAGAGAGAGAGAGAGAGAGAGAGAGAGAGAGAGTTATAGGGCCTTTTTCTTCGATGAAATGAGTGATTCTGGATTTGTAATTGCTACCGTGACGGGCGAGAGGTACGCCGAAGTGTTACAGAATCGCATCATCCCTAGCCTGGCTGATAACACCTGCTGGAACGTACACTGTTTATGCAGGATGGCGCTCCACCCCATATTGCTAGACGCGTGATGGATCTCTTGCGCACGTTGATTGATGATGATCGTGTGCTCAGCCGCCACTTTCGTCATGCTTAGTCTTCCAGGTCCCCAGACCTTAGTCCGTGCGATTATTGGTTTTGGGGTTACCTGAAGTAGCAAGTGTATCGTGATCGACCGACATCTCTAGGAATGCTGAAAGACAACATTAGACGCCAATGCCTCACCATAACTGCGGACATGCTTTACAGTGCTGTTCACAATATTATTCCTCTACTACTGCTGTGGTTGTTGACTGATGGACATATTGAGCATTTCCTGTAAAGATCAACTTTGCTTTGTCTTACTTTGTTATACTAATTATTGCTATTCTGATCAGATGAAGCGCCATCTGTCTGACATTTTTTGAACTATTGTATTATTTTGGTTCTAATAGAACCCCATGTCATTTCAGGCACGTGTCTCAATTTGTACCCCTCTATCTACATTATTCCGTGATTTATTCAGTTCTCGAATTTATACTGACTTTTTGATCACTCGGTCGATGGTCGTCTCAACCAACGCCGCCATCGAGGTGAACGGCTCCAAACGCGCACAGCGCTAGGGACGCAGGTTGATGGGAGCAGTGTTATACTATGGGAGACATTGTACTGAGCTTGCATGGGACCTGGTAACGTAAAGCCCTAACGAAATGTAATGGACCCGAACGAGCAAGAATAATAGCTAGTTCTCATCTATGGGATCACTGGACGAGGGTACAAAGGAAACAGGTTGCGCGTCTAGTACATGAAGTGATGCGAATATATTCATGCCTACGACGTGGAAAGCGCTTCTTTCAAATCTGACCAATCTTCCCTTCCTACAGTTATAGCATGCAAGTGAAAATGCTTTCTAGAGGACCCACTGCAATCGCTGTTGACGATTAAGATCCCGGATACCGTACCACCTGGACTACATTTGTTGTTGTTGTTGTTGTTGTTGTCTTCAGTCCTGAGACTGGTTTGATGCAGCTCTCCATGCTACTCTATCCTGTGCAAGCTACTTCATCTCCCAGTACCTACTGCAACCTACATCCTTCTGAATCTGCTTAGTGTACTCATCTCTCGGTCTCCCTCTACGATTTTTACCCTCCACGCTGCCCTCCAATGCTAAATTTGTGATCCCTTGATGCCTCAAAACATGTCCTACCAACCGATCCCTTCTTCTAGTCAAGTTGTGCCACAAACTTCTCTTCTCCCCAATCCTATTCAATACCTCCTCATTAGTTACGTGATCTATCCACCTTATCTTCAGTATTCTTCTGTAGCACCACATTTCGAAAGCTTCTATTCTCTTCTTGTCCAAACTAGTTATCGTCCATGTTTCACTTCCATACATGGCTACACTCCAAACAAATACTTTCAGAAACGACTTCCTGATACATAAATCTATATTCGATGTTAACAAATTTCTCTTCTTCAGAAACGCTTTCCTTGCCATTGCCAGTTTACTTTTTACATCCTCTCTAATTCGACCATCATCAGTTATTTTGCTCCCCAAATAGCAAAACTCCTTTACTACTTTAAGTGTCTCATTTCCTAATCTAATTCCCTCAGCATCACCCGATTTAATTTGACTAAATTCCATTATCCTCGTTTTGCTTTTGTTGATGTTCATCTTATATCCTCTTTTCAAGACACTGTCCATTCCGTTCAACTGCTCTTCCAAGTCCTTTGCCGTCTCTGACAGAATTACAATGTCATCGGCGAACCTCAAAGTTTTTACTTCGTCTCCATGAATTTTAATACCTACTCCAAATTTTTCTTTTGTTTCCTTTACTGCTTGCTCAATATACAGATTGAATAACATCGGGGAGAGGCTACAACCCTGTCTCACTCCTTTCCCAACCACTGCTTCCCTTTCATGCCCCTCGACTCTTATGACTGCCATCTGGTTTCTGTACAAATTATAAATAGCCTTTCGCTCCCTGTATTTTACCCCTGCCACCTTTAGAATTTGAAAAAGAGTATTCCAGTCAACATTGTCAAAAGCTTTCTCTAAGTCTACAAATGCTAGAAACGTAGGTTTGCCTTTTCTTAATCTTTCTTCTAAGATAAGTCGTAAGGTCAGTATTGCCTCACGTGTTCCAACATTTCGACGGAATCCAAACTGATCCTCCCCGAGGTCTGCATCTACCAGTTTTTCCATTCGTCTGTAAAGAATTCGCGTTAGTATTTTGCAGCCGTGGCTTATTAAACTGATAGTTCGGTAATTTTCACATCTGTCAGCACCTGCTTTCTTTGGAATTGGAATTATTATATTCTTCTTGAAGTCTGAGGGTATTTCGCCTGTCTCATACATCTTGCTCACCAGCTGGTAGAGTTTTGTCATGACTGGCTCTCCCAAGGCCGTCAGTAGTTCTAATGAAATGTTGTCTACTCCGGGGGCCTTGTTTCGACTCAGGTCTTTCAGTGCTCTGTCAAACTCTTCACGCAGTATCGTATCTCCCATTTCATCTTCACCTACATCCTCTTCCATTTCCATAATATTGTCCTCAAGTACATCGCCCTTGTATAAACCTATATACTCCTTCCACCTTTCTGCCTTCCCTTCTTTGCTTAGAACTGGATTTCCATCTGAGCTCTTGATATTCATACACGTGGTTCTCTTCTCTCCAAAGGTCTCTTTAATTTTCCTGTAGGCAGTATCTATCTTACCCCTAGTGAGATAAGCTTCTACATCCTTACATTTGTCCTCTAGCCATCCCTGTTTAGCCATTTTGCACTTCCTGTCGATCTCATTTTTGAGTCGTTTGTATTCCTTTTTGCCTGCTTCATTTACTGCATTTTTATATTTTCTCCTTTCATCAATTAAATTCAATATTTCTTCTGTTACCCAAGGATTTCTAGCAGCCCTCGTCTTTGTACCTACTTTATCCTCTGCTGCTTTCACTACTACATCCCTCAGAGCTACCCATTCTTCTTCTACTGTATTTCTTTCCCCTATTCCTGTCAATTGTTCCCTTATGCTCTCTCTGAAACTCTGTACAACCTCTGGTTCTTTCAGTTTATCCAGGTCCCATCTCCTTAATTTCCCACATTTTTGCAGTTTCTTCAGTTTTAATCTACAGGTCATAACCAATAGATTGTGGTCAGAGTTCACATCTGCCCCTGGAAATGTCTTACAACTTAAAACCTGGTTCCTAAATCTCTGTCTTACCATTATATAATCTATCTGATACCTTTTAGTATCTCCAGGGTTCTTCCACGTATACAACCTTCTTTCATGATTCTTAAACCAAGTGTTAGCTATGATTAAGTTGTGCTCTGTGCAAAATTCTACTAGGCGGCTTCCTCTTTCATTTCTTAGCCCCAATTCCTATTCACCTACTATGTTTCCTTCTCTTCCTTTTCCTACACTCGAATTCCAGTCACCCATTACTATTAAATTTTCGTCTCCCTTCACTATCTGAATAATTTCTTTTATTTCATCGTACATTTCTTCAATTTCTTCATCATCTGCAGAGCTAGTTGGCATGTAAACTTGTACTACTGTAGTAGGGCTTCGTATCTATCTTGGCCACAATAATGCGTTCACTATGCTATTTACCAAATTAAAAAAAATAACAATAACATTAAGTCTGAACACAGGATCCAACCTTCGACCTCCTCCATGCTAACCCAAAACTCTAGCTACTACACCAGGTGTGCAGCACAACCATTGTGTGCTGACAGAGGTACGAATCATACTTATGGTTACAGTGTTGTCATATTGCCACTTTAACGTCCTTTTTTCTGCTGGATGTACTCGCTGGACGAAATTTTGTGAGACATTGTTTTATTGCTGGCATGTGAGAAGTCGCTCTGCGAAGTCCGAGTGCGCGAATTCCGCTTCACCCAGTATAGTACACCTTTAATACAGATTGCTTGACTTTTGCCTCAGTAAAGAAATTTACCGTTAATTCCGCTCATCTTCCGCTCCTGACTTGATTTCTTCTTCTTTTTGACGTTCTCTCTCATGCTGTAATTTACCTTCACGTTCAGGAAAACCTCTTCTGAAGCCCTTGAAATATTAGCACGCTGGAAACATTTCTGAGACCCCAAGGCACTCGACACAGGGAAACGCACATATCCCTAGTTTTGCGTCTACGTCAAAGCTCTCTACTAGATTTGATTAGTACTTGTTCCATAGATCATGAATACCACACTTCGTAATGACGTGGAACGTGTCAGGTTAATAAAAGGTGTCTATACAAGGTATTACATTAGACAAAATATTACATGACATTCCATATATTTTTTGTGGAGGTTGGGAAATTACGCACTTACTACATCCAAAAATTCATCTAATGAGCAGAAGGAGTTGCCATTAAGAAATTATTTTAATTTCCTTTTAAATGCTATATGGCTATGTCAGACTTGATGCTATTAGGTAAGTGACCTAAGTCTTTTGTGGCAGCATAATTTACCCCCTTCTGAGCCAAAGTTAGATTTAACCTTGAGTGGTGAAGATCAACCTTTCCCCTAGTGTTGTAGCCATGTACACTGCTATTACTTTTGAACTCGTTCGGATTGTTAATAACAAATTTCGTAAGTGAATGTATATATTGTGAGGCTACGGTGAAGATTTCTAACTTTCTAAGTAAGAGTCTGCAGGATGATCTTGGATAAGCTCCAGAAATTATTCTGATTACACGCTTTTGTGCAATGAACACTCGTTTACTCAATGATAAGTTACCCCAGAATATGATGCCATACGAAAGCAGAGAATGAAAACAGGCGTGGTAAGCTAATTTACTCAGATGTATATCGCCAAAATTTGCAATGACCCTAATAGCATAAGTAGCTGAACTCCAACGTTTCAGCAGATCCTCAGTGTGTTTTTTACAGTTAAGTCCCTTATCAATGCATACACCTAGAAATTTTGAATATTCAACTTTGGCTACCGATTTCTGATCGAGGTCTATATTTATTAATGGGATCATTCCATTCACTGTGTGGAACTGTATAAACTGTGTTTTGTCAAAGTTTAATGAGAGCCCATTTACAGAGAACCACTTAATGATTTTCTGAAAAACGTCGTTTAGAATTTCACCAGTTAATTCTTGTCTGTCGGGTAGGATAGCTGTACTTGTATCGACTGGACGGAAATCAACCGAAACTATTAGTCTACACGGCTACAGTACTATCCCATCTTCGGCTGTCTGCAGCGTCACATTTAATGCACGCACAACTAATACGCAGTTAAAATCTGCTGGATAATTGTTTCAGAATGCCATCTCTATATATCAGGAATAATATATTAGTTTTGTTCTGTATTCTTTTTATTCTGTTTTAGGCAGCCGAAATGTTCGTTTAAGGGGTACCTGTACAACAGTACAATGCTCCTTCCCAGAGCAGTATCTGTGGATCAGCAACCATCTCTGCCACGCACCCACCCCACTAAGAGAGAGAGAGTCGCTGCGACAGCGCCAAAGCCAAAGCCAAAGCCCGCTAGAGCAGCCGCGGTGCGGCCTGTGGTCCGCCGGAAGTACGCCACAGGCGTGCCGGCCGACGCACGCACTCTCAGCGCGTTCCATTCCAGAGAAGCGTCTCCCAGCGCTCTGCTTAGTGTAAACACAAGTGAAGCTACATTTGATATAGAGAGCGGAGAAGCACACAGAATTATGTAACGCGCCCTCTCCATTTTGCCATGCAATTTACAGGAGGTGTACCGAACGATAGATATCTTAACACCAACTCCAACAAACACCAGAAACGAAAACATCCACGCCTTCACACACCCCTTTTGGCTGATCAGCAAAAGTAGTAACAATCTCAGGACATACTTAAGAGAGTTAGAGAATGCACGGATGAAGTCTACTTGGTATGGGCCTTCTGTCATTGCGTAACGTCACTCTGCGGAAAGACAGAAAGAAAAAATTGTCAACGAACACTCGCTTCAAAAACGCATTGACTTGTTGCCTCTTTAATATGAGAGTACAAACTCTGCGAACTAATACAGCGCAGTTCAGTTGACCCACCTGAAGATGGAACAGATAACTGTTAGTCTAAATTTATCATGGGGTCTATAATGTCCAAAAATATACCTAATGTTAAATACAAGGTAAGTAAGCTGTTGTCTCTTATTCTTGACTACAATGAGTGAAAAAAAGTACCCCTTCACCGAGTCAATATCTCTAAGCACAGAAATATCGAAGGATCAAATCTGACAGCAAAATAAATCCATAGATAATTATACACGCAGCTATTTAATCCGCCCTCCCCCCCCCCCCCCCACCTTCTCCTCGACAATGCCGACGAAGTGATCGCATATGACGTATCCCTCTTTTCAGGTAACCTTTTGTTGAAGCTCCAAGCTTCTGTTGCGTTTGTTGAAGTGAAAATGTGCTGAAGTGAATTGCACAAGATTACAAATGCTGAAAGGTGTAGCATTTAAAAAGCAGCGGAAACAGTAAGTATCCTCTGAGACAACGAAATACTTCTTACGCCATTAATTTTATCAATTTTCTCGAACACTGAAAATTTGCGACAAAAATACATTGATGGAAAAATTGCAATAAGATTTTAGAAAAAAGGAATTTCGGCAATGCATTTGTCTAGGTAACAGACTGATTAAGAATGCAAGATCACAGGTTAATTTAAGTGTGAGATAAGCCATTGTAAATGTGAAATGCTGGTACATTAATAACTGTTGTAACATCCAGGAAGTTAAATGCAAGCATGCAAACGTGCAAGCATTGCATTGTACAGCAGCCGAATGTCAGTTTGTTGGATGGAGTTCCTTTCCCGTTGCACTTGGTCGGGCAACACAGGAGTGGTTAATGCTGTTTGTGGATGACGCTGGAGCTGTCTACCAATTAAATCCCATATAAGCTCGACTGGAGACAGATTCGGTGGTTGAGCAGGCCAAGGCAGCATGTCCACACTCTGCATTGGTTGCAATAACGGTATTTGGACATGTGTTATCCTGTTGGAAAACCCTCCCTAGAATGCTGTTCATGAATGGCAGCACAGCGGGTCAAATCATCAGACAGATGTAGAAATTTGCAGAGAGAGTGTGCGGGATAACCACGAGAATGGTACTGCTGTCATACGAAATTGCACCCCAGATTCCCCAAGAGTTCTGGTGTGTGTAGTATGCAGGCAGGATGGGTGCAGGTCCTTAACTGGGCTGCTGCTAACCAACACGTGGCCATCACTGGCACCGAGGCAGGCCAGCCTTCATCAGGAAACACAAATGACCTCCACTCTGCTCTCCAATGAGCTCTCGCTTGGCACCAATAAGGTCGAAATGGCGGTGGTTTGGGGTCTGTGGAATGCACACCACAGGGCGTCTGGTTCGGAGCTATCCTCGAAGTAACCGATTTGTAACATTCCATAAAGGACATCGTATTCGCCTTTGATTGTAGAAATTATTTATTTCAAATTTGCAATTCGGCTTCTGAACCATTTTCAAGTGGTACTGCAAAGGGTTTTGCTTCAGAACAAGCAGACTTAAAAATCGAATAGGCCAATTTGGACGATGACGCTGAAGCAGCATCTTTTGCAGGACCACTTCAAAATGGCCAAAAACCGAATTTGCAATGCTGAAATAATTACTACACTCAAAGGCGAATCTGATGTCCTTTAAAGAATTCTACAAGGCAGTGACCCTCAGCCATGAGAAAATCTATTCGTAACAGTTGTGTTACTATGGCACCAACTGCTGCTCGAATTGACGCTTCACCTGAAGTAAGATGAGCGAGAGCCATACTGCGAACACGATGGTCTTCCCTCTCGGTAATGCGACGCGGCCGTCCGGAGCGCGGTCATCTTGTAACCGCACATTCACGTCACCGCCGTGCCAGCAATCACAGTGGCTACATTCCTGCTAAGTCCTTCTGCGATATTTCAGAGGGAACATCCAGCTTCCCGTAGCCCTATTGCACGACCTCGTTCAAATACAGTGAGGTGCTCATAACGGCGTCTTTGTCGCCTTAAAGGCATTCTTGATTACCATCGACTCACCACGTCCAATTTCACAGGTAACTAACGCTCGCGACCGTTACAGCGCTTATTTAAAGCGAACCTAATTTGCGTCGCCATCGTCTTATGCGACTGGTGTGAAATTAGAATAGACAAATGTGTGTGAATTCCTAAGGGACCAACTGACCAAACTGCTGAGATCATCGGTCCCTGTACTTACACACTACTTAAATTAACTTGTGCTAAGGACAACACACACACCCATGCCCGAGGCTGCGCGATTTGTGACATGGCGCCTCTAACCGCACGGCCACTCCGCGCAGCTTGAATAGACATTTTTGAGATGCAGAAACACACCTACCAATTTTTGTTTATGTCGCAGGGATATTTCTTGATATTGCGACTTTTATTCTTTCCACTGCGGGTTTTGAAGGATTGTACCTCATTGTCACTATGCGTCTTCTGCGATCGTTATCTTCGAATTAGTCCGATTCACAGAAAGTGTATGATATGAGTTTCGTAAAAGCAGCCTGCGACCGCTGGAAAGTAACTTCTTACATATGTAATCAAAGCATTCACGTAACTCTTAGGCATATACCGAAGAGTGTGTTTTTTCTGTGTTGTCAGACAGTGACACAGGTCCAGCAATCGTAAGAACAAACCGTCTATATAATCCGCTTGAGTAACTGCATGCGATGAGCACCCTTGTGGTAAAATGGTTTGCGTCGAAGCCTTCGGTGCGGAAGGACCTGGGTTCGATCCTTGGTACCTCAGACTTTCTTCAGAGGTAAAGAGGTCTAGGAGCATCCCTCTCGGCCCTTGTGGGGCCAAATGAGCAGCGACCTCAGGATTCATACACTGACAACAGTTGCAAGGATTGCCGACACGCTGATCACATGTCCTGCGGTAACTCATCGGACTGCATTGTGGGCAGCATTCCACCAACTGAAATAGACCTAACGCCTAATCGTGACTGATGTTTACTTCACTTTACTTTAAATACACTCGGTGATGTGGGAGTAATCCTTCAGACTGTGCAGTAGAGACATCCACGAAACTACCTGGTTTCAATTATTTGCGTATTTCATTTCACATTCGGAACAATAAATCACAGAACTAACCGAGAATTTACGCAGTTATAGTTATCCTGACATCCATCACTTTAAGAGATTTTAACCAACGCACATTATTTGTATAGGCGTGCGACTTGATAGTGGATCACGCTGTAACTACGAGGGTGAGTCATATGAAAACAAATTTGTAACAACAAATCGAAATTTCGCCCGTTATCCTGTAAGTTGGTAAGCGTGCAGAATGGCCTGTAGGTGGACGCATAGTGCAGATGCATACATACCGTCGCAGTATCAGTATAAAGATGGCCGCCCCACTTGCGATCTGCACCAGGGAATAACCGTTCTGTTATTCGGTTTTTGCGTAGTGAAGGTGTGAAACCTATTGAAATTCATCGACGAATGATGGTTCATTATGGTGACGCATGTTTGTCACGGCAGCAAGTCTACGAATGGAGTAGGAAATTCGCAAATGGTGTGACTTCAGTGGAAGGTGCTCCTCGTCCAGGTCAGGCACAACGAGTTGTGACGCCACAGAACATTGCAGCAGTTGAAGCCATAGTGAAGAATAACCGCCGAGTGACACTGAATGACATTGCAGCATGTTTACAGATTAGTCATGGGTCAGCACACCACATTGTGCATGATGTGCTCCAGTTTCACAAAGTACCTGCAAGACGGGTGCCACGGCAGCTGACTCCTGAAATGAGAGAACGATGTGTTGATGCTTGTGAAGAACTACTTCGCCGCTTTGAACGAGGTGATGACTTCCTTGCAAGAATCGTTACTGGGGACGATACCTGGGCTCACTTTCACCAACCGGAAATGAAGAGAGCGAGCAAGGAATGGCGCCAATCCTCATCGCCAAGTGATTTCCATATGTTTGGATCACTCAGTGACGCAATGGGAGGAAAGAAGTTCCCTTCTGATGAAGAGGTACGCCACGCGGTGCATGAGTGGTTGCACGGACTACCAAAAGAATTTTTTTCTAAAGGAATTTATGCATTTTTTTAAGCGCTAGAGGGCTTTCATTGAGCGTGGGGAGATTATGTTGAAAAGTGATACAAATTTGTACCACATGTGCACAATAAATAATATTTAAATATTATTTAAGGTTTTCATTTGACTCACCCTCGTAATTTCAGAAATAATTTATCTCTGCTACTTTGAAAGTTCATCATATTTTATTCTTAGGTCGTTACTTAGAAGACACTGTTCATAAACACCGAGTCAAATATTGTAATAGTTCCCGCCGTGATTGTAGTTTCGTATTGCGGATTTTCTTTTTGGAATCCGCAAGATAACGGCGGTTGGAAACAACACTGTCGCGTGAGAGCTGCCAGCGGCGCCCTCGCGCCGGACAGCGTGCCTAGCTTTTAGGCCACCGCCGTTGTGGCGGCGGGTTGACGAGCCGTGACGTGACTTGCGTGGCGTGGCATCGAGTCGTGTCGCAGGACACGCGGCGCCACGTCAAGCGCTCTGGCCTGTATCGCCCCTCCTGAAAGACCGCCCAAACTACAGCTAGTTACCACTCACAAGACTGAAAATCGACTTTTACTAGTTGGACGCCTTGGATTCACGGACGACACACAACGAGCGCAACGGAACCGTCAAACGGTGATATGTTCACACTACAGAGATCGTCAAAGTGACGTCACTTCGTTGATATCAGTATTTAACTGTGATGCTAAGCTTATGAATGCTCATCCGCATTTTAAAAAATCAGAATACGGTATTTACCTGTGGTAAATCCTACAAAAATTTCTGAACGTCTGTTTTGTTGCTGCTTCTACTTATACTACTACTGTTGTGGTAGTCACTCCGAAGATCGGTGTGAAGCAGCTCTCCATGATAATACCGAACTGATAATTCCTTGATAGTTCAGGATGTTTCCTATCAGCTGATCCCTGATTTTGGTCAAGTTGTGCTATAAATTTGATTTCTGTCAGTTCGATACTGTACCCTCATTTGTTATTCGTTCTATCCCTGTAATCTTCAGCATTTCTGTAGCACCACATTCAGAAACTTCTCTTCTTGTCTGAACTGCTTATCGACCACGTTTCACTCCCGTTCGAGGCTACAATCCAAACAAATACCTTCAGAAAAAACTACTTAACACTTAAATTTATATTAGATGTTAACAAATTCCTCTCTCTCCCAATACGTTTTGTGCTTTAGCCACTCTTCATTTTATACCCTAACTACTTCGTCCATCAATTATTTTGCTAACCAAATAGCACAACTCGTCTACTACATTTAGTGTCATTGCGTAATTCGATTCCTTTCGCATCGACTTCATTAGTTCCACCACATTCGATTAACATTATTTTACTTTTGTTGATGTCCATCACAATCTTTTTAGGTGGTAACCCTTTCTGTTCAACTGTTCTTCCAAACCTTTTGCCGTCTCCGAGAGAACTCCAATGTCATCGGCAATTCTTAAAGATTTCTTTTCTTCTCACTCAACTTTATTTCTTTCTCCAAATTTTTCCTTGGTTTCCATTACTACAAGCTCCATGTACAGTTCGAATAACCTCTCACTTCCTTCTACACTGCCTTCGATTCTTGTAACTATGGTCTGGTTTCTGTACAAGTTGTAAATAACCTTTCTGTCCCTTTATTTTATCCGGGATACCTTCAGAATTTCAAGGAGAGCGGTCCAGTCATTATTATCAAAAGCTCTCTCTAAATCTACAAATGCTCTAAAAATTTTCTCCTTTCTTCAACTTCTCTTCTGCAATAAGTCTTAGGATCAATGTTGCCTGAAGTGCGTCTACATTTACCTGGAATCCGATCTTCCCCAGGGTCGGCTTCTACCAGTTTTTCCTTTCTGTAAGTAATTCGTGACTATATTTTGCAACAATGACTTATTAAACCGATGATTAGGGGGGATTCACACACACTGTCAGCACCTGCTTTCTTTGGAACTGATAGTATATTCTTCAAGTCTGATGGTATTTCGTATGTGTCCTATCTTTCACATCAGGTTGAATATTTTTTATAATGCTGTCTCTCCCAGGGATCTTAATTCTGAGAGAATTGTCGCCTATTCAATGAGCGTTCGTTTAGACCACACCTACTCGTCATCACCGATTCCATCCAAATTTGTCGTTTATGCAGGACTCTGTTAGAAATTAAAATGACCTAAGTGCGAGCTCCAAACGGCTAAGCGGATCGGAGGAGGGGGGGGGGGGGGGGGGGGCGGCGTGAGTGTCTCATATTAGCAAAGTTTTCTGACAGAGTTTCGTGCAGCACCTATGGTTTGTTGGGTCGGAAACTTTATTTTCATTTTTACGTTGCTTTTATATTTTATTTATCTGTATGTTCGTAAAAGGCATAAAAATGAAAGCCGAAGGAAAATTTGGGAATTTACAAGAGCCTCATACAAACAATTTATGATGATGTGATGGAGTCCTAGCAACAGAAGATCAAACTTCTCTTAATGGACAGTTATTTGACGAGATTTTTTAAGGTGAGGAGGGGTTGCCACCGTGCAGTATTAATGATTCCTCCTTCACCCTAGGAAAAGGAAAAAAAAAAAAACTCCGCTGGTGCAATCCTGCGATGTCTGCTTTTAACGTCAGATAAAGACTTATCAGAAAGCTTGAAAACAGTTCTTGTCTCACAGAAAGAAAAAGAAATCGCATCCCCGGAAGTCTGCACCAAAATACAATCAACTGTACAGTACACATCACCAGCTATTCTCGGCAGTATTTGACGAAATAATGCGTTACGTGTGATTTGCTCACAAACTGTGCCGTGAGAACGAACATTTTATGAAGGTAAATGAAGTTCGTTTTTCCGCAGAAACTTTAAAATAATCAAGTGATTGTAAAAATGCAGCGTGGTATAATGTGTGCAAGATGCCGAGAAACTACTACTTCCCCTGTTTTTACGATGAGGGTCACCCCAGCACGTGGAAATTATTGTAATTGTTGTCTTCAGTCTTGACACTGGTTGGATGCAGCTCTCCATGCTACTCTGTCCTGTGCATGCTATGAACTGTAAAATGGTAAAAGTAATTTTAAATACTAACTTCTCGTGTACGTCTTACAATCTCTTCCTGGAAAGTTATTTGCAATCCCAAATTTCGTTTAACCTTTCTTCTTCCCACCTTTTATGAGATGATTAATTAGTACACTATATTGAGAATTATTACTATTTATTTGTAGTGCAAGGTGAGAACTCTAAATAAGGACTTTAACAAACGATCCTCGGATTTACTCTTCCAGCTACGCCAATGGCTACCTGAAAACTATGGTGACATAAATGGCTCGTTCGTTGTCCGACCTGCGCTAAAAATGCTGTTTTTATAAACGCTTGGTCATCTTGACCTCCCGCTTCCGCCACTTTCATTTCTGGCCCGGATCAGCATTTACCTGTAACAAATTTGAGGGAAATAAGACAAGTAGGCGTGGTACCATTGTTAGAAATCTCCATTACGTCTTGCAGAAGGGCAAAGTTTAGAGTAACTACTCATTCAGCTAGCACGAGTTAGTATTTCCTAACAGGAAACCAACAGTTCTGCATCAGTCTTTAGACGACATCCGGAGGTAAGAGACTTTGACCAGCATACTGTGTGTACTGTAATGACTTCGATTTTTTATTTCGATGCTTTACTGACGCTAGTTCCCAAGCCCGGTTGATCAGTAACGATGATTCTGAAGCCGATTTAGAGTTGTCACAATAGCGTTCGTATTCGTGGGTGTCTTCGAGAAACGAGGTCGCGCTTTGAAGCCCCAAAAAATTTCGGCCGTTGGCGGCCGGCTCAGCTCCCTCAATCGATTCTTGGCCGTTCCACCATGCCTGTCTACAAAACGGCTTGTCGCTGGACAGCTTGGAACCAGTTTCCGCCGGTATACGCCTCGAGACGAGGGAGAAGCCACTGCAGGCTACACTGCCGCCTGTGTGCGCGTGACACAGGGGCGAGGGAGAGCGAGAGGGCCAGGGCGACGGCCTACCGGACGAGCTCTGAGCCACGAATGTGACGCTAGCGTTCAGTTCCTGGCACACTGTCTGATGGAACCAGTTTCACACGTGTGTGCTGCTCATTTCTAACTGAAGGCGTACTACATGTAACCCACTTCAAAACTCCTTCAATAGAGAATTACAGTTGAGTCCGTTTCATTGTGGCTCTCACGTAGCACATAGCCATTAAGACAAGTTGTCTTACGTAAGCATCGCTAACAATTTTTCTCTAATTACCCCGTAATATCCCTACTGCTACGAGCTACGGATTTTAATACGACTTTTCCACCGACCCCCGCCTCCCCCACCCTGCAACCCCATCAATTGTAATGTACGATTTTGTCTACATATCTAATTTAACATACACCCCACAAACTAGTTATTTCCAAAGTGGTCTTTTCTTGTGTTATCTATCCTACATCCCTTGAAATTATACTTTATTTGGCTTCTTTGAACATTTTCACATTTAACACTCTCCTTTCGCAAGTTCACTGCATTAACCCTTTGAGTCCCAACAATATGAAAAATTTTTACATTATTTGAAGCTTTCCACAAAATTAACCTCTTATCATAGTAAGCAAAGAAGAAATTGGCAAAAATAAATGACAATTTTAAGGAAGTTGTTTCACTTTGGAACCAGTGAGGCATACCGTTTTTCAGTTGCCCATCACTTTGTGTGACGTATTAGAAATCAATTTCGCATTTTTCCTAGACAAAATTCGAATCTGTAAACTCACATGAACTCATAAAGCCGAAAATAAATTTTAGTCCTGAATAAAAAGCAAAAATGGGCCTAAAATTTAATATATTTATATCAAAAGTATCTACTGCCCCAGGGGTTTCATTTCGAAAGCACTCATAAAAGCAGTAGTACAAACTCAAATTTACGTTAAAGTAACTTTAGATAGCCTTACTTTCAATGTCGATGATAATCTCAGCAAGAGAGAGAGAGAGAGAGAGAGAGAGAGAGGGGGGGGGGGGGGGAGCGAGCGCTGAAGAAGAAACAATCATGTCACAAACTCTTTAAGTTACATAGCTATAAGTGCGTGCAGACGATTGCTTTGAATGTTGTAAATAAATGACTATTACAATGCACTACGCTCTTAGAATTACCTCGGTGTACTCTCTCTCTCTCTACACACACACACACACACACACACACACACACACACACACACACACACACACACACACACACACACACACACACACATTCTGTCTGCATTGCGTACAGAGGGGCACGGCAGGAGCTCGCTTCTGTGCATTGGGCTATGGAAGCAGGGACACAGTAACGACACATTTAAAATCCATATTCACATCCTGACTATTTCGAAACCTGGACCTTCTCTTTTCGAGGCGCGAACATGCCATAAGACTAAGAGATCGTCACTGGAGACCTAACATGAACAAACATTACCAAATGCCGCAAACACATTCCTTAATTTTGAAACTTCTCTGTTGCCAAGAATAGTTAACACAGACACTAATGTATCAGTCCGAAAATTTGGTGCCCTACTCAAGCATCCTGCTTCTTAAATCAGCTTACTGGCGAAGAACAATGCTCACCAACACCTGTAGCAACATTTAAGAGCAAATTTATCTTCGAGGCGATAAGCTCTAAGTGGTCGACAGGAAGTCTTAAGTATTGATCCCGAAAGTTTAATTACTGGATACTCAGTAAAACGATACTGAACTCTAAGGCATAATTACTGGCGAACGTGAAATACATAGTATGAACTATCCAAGAGTATTTACTGAACGCATTCTGCGAACTCCATGTGGAAAACACGAAGTAGCGTTTTTGGGATAACCAAATTAGAGACTGAACATACTCCTCGTAATTTTAATAGCTGTATTCTCTGTGCTCCTATGAACATTGCCGCAGTGGTGTAATTTGCGAGCCTCAACGATACAGATAACCGTACATTAGGTGCAACCACAGGGAAGGGTTATCTACGGAGATGCCAAACTAGTTTGTGGTTTCTGAAGAGGGGCGGAAGCGTCTCAGTTGTTGCAGCGACAACAATCTGGATGATTGACTGATCTGGGCTTTTAACAATAGCCAACTTGGCCTTACTGTGCTGGTACTGCGAAAGACTGTAAGCAAGGGAAACTACAGTTTTGGTCATGCACCTCTTCTGTTGATGATCACGTTCTCTCGGATAAAATATTCCGGAGGTACAATAGTCCTCTGTGCGCATCTTCAGGCGGAGTTTACTCTTGAGGACGCTGGTGTCAAATAATACAAAATGTGGTATCGTCCAACAATTCACAACGACATAAGGGAAGAGCTCTTGAAGACCACGTCTCTCTCCCAGCACTGCAGCGGCTTCACGATGAGGTCAAAATAGCGTCAAGTATAGAAAATATCAGCGCAGTTGGAGACCTCAGCTACAGCAGATGAACTTTTACTGTTAGAAATGTCGAATACTGTACTGCAGGAGAACGGTTTGTTAATCTGCGAATGAAGCTACGTTTTTCTAGTGAATGAAAGTTGTAAACTATCAAGCAAGTCTGAGGCAAAGTAGACCTTTTATTCATTTATGTAATCAAGTGAACTAATATTTCATATGCTGCAGTTTGATGTGCCTCCTCCCAGAGCAATCAAACAACACACAGTTATGGGCAGAGGGAAAGTAGTTTCATATGTTCACAAAACAAAATTAGCATTCTAAGAGTCAGAGTGTGGAATGGCAAGCCATTAGTAAGCAAAATAGGGAAAGCTGGAAAGAATATATTGGATTTCTATATAAGGGGAACAAACTTTAAGAAAATATTAAAGAAAGAAGAAGTAAGGAGGTATGACACTACAGTAACAGTTTGACAGTTCTAAAAGGCCTAAACGGAGACAAGAGTCCAACAATTGACAATCGCTTTACAATTACTGAGATCCCTGGGAGAGCCAGCCACGACTTACTTATTCCACGTGGTGTGCAAAATATAATGGACACGTGGAATACCCTGAGGCTGCAGGAAGAATGTACTAATTTCAATTCCGAAGAAGGTAGTTGCCGACATGTGAATACTACAACACTATCAGTCTAATAAGTCGTGGTTGCAACATACTGACGAATTATCTTCAGGTGAATCAAGAACTAACTGGTGGAGGCTGACCTACGGGAATAACAGTTTGGGTTCTAGAGAAATGTAGGAGCGCGTGAGGCAATACTAACCCAACGACTTAGACGAGAGAAGCTTGGAGAAAGCTTTTGACAATATGGACTTAAGGTAGCAAGTATAAAATACAAGGAACGGAGATTATTTACTTTTTTGGAGAAAACAGATCGCTGTTACCCAATGAGTTGAAGGACATGAAAGGGAAGCGGTGATTGGGAAGAGAGTGAGGCAGGACTGTAGCCTATCGTCGATGTTATTCAGTCTGTACATTGAGCGAAATATGAGGAACACATAGAAAATCTAGAAAGGGAATTTAGGTTAAATGAGAAGAAATGAAAACATTGCTGTTTTCCTTGGAAACTGTAATTCTGTCAGACGACAAGGAACATGGAAGAGCGGTTGCGCCGAATCCCTGTGTTGAGAAAAGTAAACAAAGGGTAGTAATGATTAGTCGAATTAAATCAGGCAGAGCCGGCAAGATTAGATTGGGAAATGAGACGCTGAAAGCATTATATGTGTTATGTGGACTGTAAAATAATTTATGACGGGCGAAGTAGAGAAGATGCACATTGCCTAGAACAAGTAAGCAATTTCTGAAGAAGAGGAACTTGTTGACATCGAATAGAGGTCGAAGTGTTAGGAAGTATTTTCCGAAGGTATTTGTCGTGAGTGTAGTCTTATATGGAAATGAAACGTGGGCGATAAACTTTTCAGGGAAGAAGAGAACAGAAGCTTTCGAAATGTGATGCTACAGAAGAATACCGAAGATTAGATGGGTATATCGAAAGACTAACGAGGAAGTACTGAATGGGATTGGGGAAAAAATATATTCATGGCACAATGTGGCTAAAAGAGGGAACACATACCGAGGCATCGAGAAAGTGTCAGTTTGGTAATAGGAGGAAGTGTGGGTGGTAAAAACTGTAGAGGGAGACCTATGTTTGAATAAATTTAATGGGTTTAAATGTAAGCGGAGATTAAGATGCTTATAGGGGATAGAGTAGCACCACAAAGTTTTCAGAAATAAATTATTGCTACTGTTTCCAATGAATTATCGCAATTTGCGCATGGTATTAAAAATAAAAATCATCCGATTTGACGAGACTATATCGTCTACATGAAGGGAGTCAAACTTGGGGTTAATTTTAACTTGTGCATAGGAACGGAAAACTAAGCTTGGTGCCAGTTGGAAGTTGCCGATAGGGTTCTCGCTCGAGCAGATAGCCTGTGGTCGTTGCATCAGGGGCGTTGAGCGTAGAGAGCGATAACACAGCAATAAAAGATGTTTTACGTTGTCATTTCACGAGTTGCAGTTCTTTTATGGTTGTCGATAGTACGTCACCACACCTACCGCAGCTCAAAGCATTCGACGACAGCACCAGCGGTTTCAAGGCGCTGGGTGTTTGTACAGGGGATTCCCACAGGTTGCCCCTGTGTGCTCAGCGAAGATGACGTGCGCTGAGCAGCCCTGCACGTGGTCGTGCCTGTCTGGAATGTTAGGCGGCGAAGTGCGTGTTTCAAACCGTACAGCCTTCAGTTGCATACAAACACTTTACGATAGCAGTAAACAACTTGTGCAGCTGCGTGAATTCGTCCAAACATGAACATGGGACAAAACAATTTCCTTTAATTTTAATGTTCAGCGATAACACCTAGAAGGTTTTCTTTAATTTTTGGAAACAGATGAAAATCGTACTGGCCCAAGTTGGGACTGTACGGAGGACCGTCAATCACAAAGAACCCAAGGCGTCGGATTGTTGCAGGTACCACAGCTCTAGAGTGTGATCTGGCATTGGCATGCTGAAGAGTAGGATGCTCCACGTGTGGACGAACTCTTCGAATTCGAAACTCGATTACAACACGCTGATCCTCGTGCACATTACACACCACCATACTACAATTCCCAGTCCTCTAGCACCAGAGGGTTGTAGAAACAAAAATAAAGGTATAGAATATTAATAAAGTTTGTTTCATTTGAGAAGTTTTAAAGAGTTTTACATACGAAATTCGGAGGCATTAGTATTCAGCATGCCCTCATATAATGTGTGACTTTCCAAAGCTCCGGTTTTTTGTGCTATTTCCTGTGAGCATATTTACAGTCCATTCTTTTTTGGGAAGCAAGTCCACAGAGGGAATGGATATTTTGGAGAACAGGCTTTATCCGCAATTATGGGAACATGCTGATTATTTCACTTTTCAAAATCAGGGAGCACAACCGCACTGGCATCTACATGTAAGATCGTTTATTCAGAACTAGCTGTTACCTGCAGCTGCACTCGCGTACCAGTAGTTTTGTTATGTGTCGTGGAGAGTAAGTGAGGTACTGTGTGTACAGTAACATCAGCTGCACTCATGTGTGCCTTTTCAGGTAAGCGTAGCTGGTGACGTGCGTCCCGCTCTCCCCCCTCTAAAGCTGTCCGAACGCACGATGCGCTGGCATACTGAGCGTCGCTGTGAAACATTGCGTACAGAAGGGCACGGCGGGAGCTCGCTTCTGTGCATTGGGCTATGTAAGCAGCTATATGTGACATTTGTACATATGCGACAAAGATGGAAGTAGGGATTCAACACACTGACGATTCCATAAGCATTATATTCATTACTTTGAACTGCACCACGTAGCACATATCAACCAATAAAAGCATTTTCACAAGCGTGATAGAGATTAAAAGACAGAGTGAATACTTTTCCTTAATTCGCGTAATGTTCTTTACATCAATAAGTATGTTGTACTGACTCACAGACTTTTTGAAATAGCCTATGTATTTCTTCAGCTACCTCCACACCAAATTTCATTGAAATCGGTTACTTTGTTAGTGGTGTAAACTTGACAGAATTGCATTCACATTTAAAATATTAGTATGGACAAAACCATCTATTACGGTATCTTTATCTACATGAACTAATCTTGATGAAAAAGTCGCAAGTTACCTGCGAAAGCCCATGAAAATTCGTGAAGTAATTTCGGGGAAGCGAACCGACACGACAGTTTTACAGATTTGTTATTAGTGTAGATGAGTAGCCCCGACGATGGATTAGCTGGATGGGCCACAAGGATGTCAAGTCACATAGCACCATTGGTCTCCAAGATCGTGCAATCCTCGGTATGTGACTCATTTGCTTGGTTTCGTGAAAGACTTCATGAGCTCTCTCTTCTGTCAACTATGAGTGAACTGTAACAGCCCACTGCAACAGCAGAGAATGCGGTAACTTCAGACAGACTCGCGAAAGTGTGTGTTCGTGGGGCTCCAGTGGAAGACACACCCACCATTTATGAAAGGTAATTCAAAACTAATCCTTAATGCGATTACAAGGAACACCGAACGTTAGGAGTACTCAAAAAAACTTCATTCCAATTGAATCTTCAGTCATGAATAAGATAGTCTTGTGAGGCGGGAGGTTGATTTTTTGAAAAACACTGCATAATCTAACAGCCAGTGTTCTACGAGAGCTTTTGTTAGAAGTGTGTATTTATATTTCTGCGTTTTTAGTTACCAACAACTCACTATCATTCCACTCTAGATTATCGTCTCTCACTTAGAGCAGAGTCAGACCAATGACTTGGTCTACTTTCATCCAGTTTCTTAAAGCGTTAGTGTTTAGCCTCAGTATTACTGGATCTAGCGCCTTTTAAAAACAGAACCCACTGTTCCTTCTGGTGCACAGAGCGAGAAGTGCTTTGTCGCAATAGCAGTACTAGACAGTAGTCACTCCGCCGTTATCGTCCCTGCTGCTACCGTCATCTTATACAGAATGCGGCTAGTAACGACAGCAACTCTTCCGGCGGCTGTTACCTCGGGCAGCGCCCGGCACCGACGTGAGTAATAGCGAGTTCCGTGCAACGCTTCCCCAGTGTCCTTGACGCATTCGTGTCTCCGTTGAGTCACGCCCACAGTCCGCGATGCTTGCGTTCCTCTGTTACCGGCTTTCACTCACAACATTAATGAGGCCGTGTTCAGCAATATACAGGGTATTTCAGCCGGAATGACGAATATTCAGGGATAGGACAGGAACAATCACTCAATGCAAAACTGTCCAGTAAACATTGGCTTTAAAATACATACTGTAAGAGCTATGACCACTTGTTCAGTAGAAGATGTGTGTTTCTTAGTAGCGAAGATGACCAAGTGCTCATAGCTCTTGCAGGAAGTATTTTACAGCCAATGTTAACTGGACTTTTCTTCTATTTTGGTCCATACTACCATCTCTCAAAATATGGAAAGCAACGAGTTTGCAGTAACATCAATTTGCTTCAGAATATCGAAAATGAACATGTGTTTACAGCTCTGAAGTTGTGCGTTTTAGAGACCACGCTTATTACACTTTTTTGCTTCAAATGTTCGTTCACTCGTATCGCTGAATATTGACTATGCCCCCTGTGACACTGTATTTGGACAGATGCGACTACAATCAGTATTGACTCCGCATTGAAATAACGACCGTAGTACATCCACAATGAAGCCTCAATGGTGAAGATGAGATTATTAAGAGCAATGCTGTAATTAATTGCGCAGTATTTCGGAAAGCCTCAGTTTCTTTGCGAAACAGAGGTGGGAGAGAACGCTGTAGGTTATCTTTTGCAACGAAGTCCTCTAAACAGAACCAAGCTGCGTTACAGTATTGTGTAGCTACACGAAAATGTCAAATCTCTGAATCTATGTATCGTTTTCAAACTACATTGAACTATTTGTGGAAACGCTATAGTACACTAAAATGGTAGGCATAACGTTGGTACCAATATTAGTTCTGGTGTCAGCGGGGACCCAGTGATATCTGGCTAAACGTGGGAGAGAGAGAGAAACTTTAAACATTACCAGCTGTGGAGTCGCCAATCCCTCTGTCTTGGTTGGCTCTGAGCACTATGGGACTTAACATCTATGGTAATCAGTCCCCTAGAACTTAGAACTACTTAAACCTAACTAACCTAAGGACAGCACACAACACCCACTCATCACGAGGTAGAGAAAATCAGTGACCCTGCAGGGAATCGAACCCGGGCGCGGGAAGCGAGAACGCTACCGCACGACCTCCCGCTGTCTGCGACGGTCAGTTGCTTTCCTGATTAACAGCTTGCAACTGTATCCGGATTTAACGGCACAATTCGCCGAGCTCTTTTAAAGGAATCCTTCAGGACCGTAGTTTGCCACGTTGCACTAGTCTTGCTAACAGTATTCTCATCAGTGGCAGCACGACACTAAATCCAGTGCAACGTGTGAGTACTCAGCTTATGCGTAAGAAGATAAATGGGAATTTGCAAATTAATCAGTCATACGACATTCAGTTCGGAGAATCGAAGAAACGCCAAATTATTACATCCTACTACGTATTGTGGCACAATTTAACATTGGCGTACTTGGTAAACAGAGCAGATAAACACAATATCATACCAACGAACTAAGAGGTTCACACAAATCCATTGCAGGATTTAAAAAAAAATCTTTTCAAGCGCCCTAAGAAAGTCTAAGCATTATTCAAGGTCCAGTGGATGATACCTTCAGACGATCAAGTCTAGCTCAAAAACAAAAGAGCATATGAAACAGCTCCATTGCAATCTCAGGCCGATGACTTTTATAGATGATTGTGTGTACATAACTAAGTGGTTTCGGTGTCAAAGATATCTGTCGATTTTGGGCACATTAGTCAGCTTGGGAGCGGCCTTCCGCAACGCACACTACTGGAGCGTAATTGTGTCTGTTCAATGAAGTTTCCACTGTTTTCCCTAATTTCCGTGTCTATGTTTCTGAAATATTACAGGAGATAGCGTAAGTAATACGTTGGGGTTCAAGTGCACAAAAGACGTTGTCTTGGACGTCCGCAAATTCCATTGACAGCTATCATGTTGACGGTGGTCTTAGGAACACCGTCGAACGGCAAATCACTTGTGTTCATCACGCATCGAGCCGGGAACAATCTGAAAAGTAGCACACGAATGTGTGGGGTGACAGGGAACACCAAGAAGCGAATGACTTGAGTAATGCAATTCCACTGTCTCGCGGCTTCGATTATCTATTTTATAATAATTATCTGGTTTTAAAGATCAATATGCACTTCCGGCTTGAGAAGTCACCCCTCATTCTGCCAGTGGCGTTTCAAATAGGATGGAGGAACAGAGAGGTTCAGGGCACTGTCTAGGGTAACTGTCCCTAAAGGCGGAAAAATCAGCAATGATCAACTGCATGAGGATGCACAAGGCAATGGAATCCACTGCATTAAAGACACGTAACTTGTATCCACAGGACTTGTGGCCTGTAATTCAAGAAGTGTCATCATGATATCTCCATTGGCAAAAGATTCCGAAATAGTCCCCCATTCGGATCTCCGGGAAGGGACTGCCATAGGGGAGTTTACAATGAGAAAAAGGTTGAATAATCAACGGAAGGATTAGATCCTACGAGTCGGGGCATGGAATGTCAGAAGCTAGAACGTCGTAGGGAAACTAGAAAATCTGAAAAGGGAAATGCAAAGGCTCAATCTAGACGTAGTAGGGGTCAGTGCAGTGAAAGAAGCCAAGGGCAGATGAGTATAGGGTAATATCAACAGCAGCACAAAATGGTATGACGGGAGAATTCGTTAAAAATAGGAAGGTAGGGCAGAGAGAGTTACTGTCCAGCGATAGGGTTGTATTCATCAGAATCGACAGCAAACGAACACCGACAACGATAGTTCGCAAGCTGAAGATGGTGGGTGGGAGGGAGAGGGAGAGGGAGAGGGAGAGAGAGAGAGAGAGAGAGAGAGAGAGAGAGAGAGAGAGAGAGAGAGAGGATATTGGAGTAATACAGTATGTAAAGGGATATGAAAAATCTAATAGTAGTGGGAGACTAAAATGTAGTCCTAGGGGAAGGAGTAGAAGAAAACGTTACAAGAGAAAATGGGCTTGAGAAAAGGAATGAGAGAGAAGAAAGAATAATTGAGTTCTGTAACAAGTTTCAGCTAGTAATAGCAAATACTCTGTTCAAAAATCGCAAAAGAAATGGCTCTGAGCACTATGGGACTGAGGTCATCAGTCCCCTAGAACTTAGAACTACTTAAACCTAACTAACCTAAGGACATTACACACATCATTGCTTGAGGCAGGATCCGGAACTGCGATCATAGCAGTCGCGCGGTTCCGGACTGAAGCGCTTAGAACCGCTCGGCCACAGCGACCGGCTCAAAAATCACAATATGAGGAGATACACTTACAAAAGGCCAGATGATACGGGAAGATTTCAGTTAGATTACATCGTGGTCAGAGATTCCGAAATGAGATACTGGATTGTAAGGCGTACCCAGGAGCAGATATAGACTCAGATCACAACATAGTAGTGATGAAGAGTAGGTTGAAGTTTAAGACATTAGTCAGGAAGAATTGGGGTATGGAATGACGAGATACGGTTGAAGTTCTCTAAGGCTATAGATACAGCAAAAATGACCAGCTCAGTAGGCAGTACAGTTGAAGAGGAATGGACATCTTTAGAAAGGTTGGAAAGCCAAACATACGTAAAAAAAAGTAAACTGTGAAGAAACCATGGGTAACAGAGGAAATACTTTAGTTGATCGATGAAAGAAGGAAGTACAAAAATATTCAGGTAAATTCAGGAATACATAAAGGCAAGTCACTAAGTAATGAAATAGGAAGTGCATGGACGCTAAAACGAAATGGCTGCGTGAGAAATGTGAAGAAATCGAAGAAGAAATGATTGTCGGAAGGACTGACTTAGTATTATGAAAGTCAGAACAAGCTTCAGTGACATTAAAAGCAAGAGTGTTAACATTAAGAGTGCAACGGGAATTCCACTGTTAAATGCAAAGGAGAGAGCGGGTAGGTGGAAAGAAGACATTGAAAGCCTCTTGTCTGATGTGATAGAAGAAGAAACAGGAGTCGATATAGAATAGAGAGTGGATCCAGTACTAGAATCAGAATTTAACAGAGCTTTGGAGGACTTAAGATCAAATATAGCAGTACATATAGATAACATTCCATCAAATGTCAAAAATCGTTGTGGGAAGTGGCAACAAAACGACTATTCACGTTGGTGTGTGGAATGTATGACTGGCGACATACCACCTGACTTTCGGAAAAGCAGCATCCATACAACTCTTAAGACGGCAAGAGCTGACAAGTTGGAGAATTACCGCACAGTCAGCTTAACAGCTCATGCATCAAGTTTCTGACAAGAATAAAATACAGAAGAGTGGAAAAAAAATTGAGGATGCGCAAGATGACGATCCGTTTTACTTTGGGAAAAGTGAAGGCACGAGAGAGGCAATTCTGACGTTGCGGTTAAATTGAAGCAAGACTAAAGAAAAATCAAAACACGTTCATAGGATTTGTCGACCTGGAAAGAGAGTTCGACAATGTAAAATGGTGCAAGATGTTCGAAATTCTGGGAAAAGTAGGGTTAAGCTATAGGGAGAGACGGGTCATATTTAATATGTACAACAGAAAAAAAGTGGACGACCAAGAACGATGTGGTCTTATCAAAAAGGGTCTAAGTGAAGGATGTAGCCTTTCGCCCCTACTGTTCAATCTGTACATCGAGGAAGCTATGATGGAAATAAAAGAAAGGTTCAGGATTGGAATTAAAATACAAGGTGAAAGGATAGCACGATACTATTCCCTGACGACATTGCTATCCTGAGTGAAAGTGAAGAAGAATTACACGATCTGCTGAACGGAATGAACAGTTTAATGAGTACACAGTATGGTTTGAGAGTAAATCGGAGAAAGACGAAGGTAATGAGAAGTAGTAGAAATGAGAACAGCGAGAAACTTATCAGGATTGATGGTCACGAAGTAGTCCAAGTTAAGAAATTCTGCTACCTAGGCACTAAACTAACCAATGGCGGACGGAGCAAGGGGGGGACATCAAAAGCAGAATAGCAATCGCAAGAAGGCCATTTCTCGTAGGTTAAGTCTAATTAATTTGAGGAAGAAATTTTTAAGAATGCACGTCTGGAGTAAAGCATTGTATTGTAGTGAAACATGTACTGTGGGAAAACCGTAACAGAAGAGAATCGAAGCATTTGATATGTGGTGCTACAGACTAATGTTGAAAGTCAGGAGTACTGATAAGGTAAAAAAAAGCACAACACCGAACGAGTATTTAACAGATGACTATTTGGCAACAATTATTAAAAACTGTGGAATCCGTGTAAGTACAAAATTTTACATCCATGAATGATAAATTTACAGAGACAGCAAACGCAAGAATAATCCGAAACCTAAATGTATTTGCTCTACGAGGTAGATGTTTTCCTCGGATAACCGGATTTATGTACGTGTTATTTACTCAAACGTCACAGCTGCACGTTCTCGGACTGTCGAGGCGATATAATTTTGAACTAACAAGGACGAAATTGTTGCCTGGAAAAAAGCGTCGTAATTTGACAGCACGTGTGCCATTCACGCATTAAAACAGACTGGCGAGTTAACGATGCTTTTAGTCCTGATTCACAGGATGAAAATCCACTTTCGTAGGCTTCATAGAGCCACTCTCATCGTCCCGAGCTTGATTTCATTAACAGTACGACCTTAAAGCCTGTTATAGCTCGTACGACGGTCTCGATGCAGTGCCTTACGGGAGCGGAGCGTGTGCTACTAATACCACAGGGTCTGATGTATGGAAGAAAACGTGTTACGCACACAGCCACTGACGCACGAACGGATGTTTACTTCATACTGACTAATTAATAACTGCAACACAGATGACGAGGCTTCTCCATGAATGCGTATGTGGAATTTTCGCCTCACTATCACTAACGGAATAATTACGATAAATATTATCCTAATATTCAAATAAGGGGAAGATAACGTAAAAATTACATGCAGTTTTTAGCTTTCTATTTTACTCATAAGAATAGGAAGCATATCGAATATGATTCAGTGTTGGCAGGAATAAAAATAAACCTATAGTACAGAAACAACGAATGCTGCGAATTCGAACAACAAACACACCCTGAAAATTGGTTTTCCTTTATCGTATACACAGAACACGGAGAGAAGGAGTCACTTCTGAGCAGATACTAAACAGTAAGATGACATACGCGTTTCATATTACTGGTATATGCAACAAATAGGGAGGTTTTGTATACGGTTGAAACTACATTCGAAATTGCTGCGTGGGTGAAGTTAAATTCCGCGCTTCTGTAGCTTAGAACAAGGTGATTCGTTTCTTGTGTTCTCAGTAAACAGAATTTATTAATTCTAAGAACCCATTGAACGTGGATCGAATTGACAACGGAATCGATCTGGATAAAATATGTGGTATGCCACATAACTAATGCGTGCAGTGTTTGATCTTCAAGAAACTGAAATTAGCATTTAATGTAGTTCCAACGTTCTTCTTCGGGGAAGAGTCCCCAACAAAAGCGGGGGGGGGGGGGGGGGGGGTGCTTACTCCCTCCACCACGATAATATTGCACTTTGCCTTCCGTGGCCGGTATATGCGGTAACTTTACGGTGAAGACGTACAGTGCTTAGTGACTAAGGGACACGCATGGCATTGTAATTTACTTCAAGACAGTTGTACGTATACTACCACTTGTTTCACCGCGTCCTCGTGAAATATTGAGATGAAAATTCGCGGTAAGCCGATCGAAACTATCTCACTCCCAGGTGCAATATCATCGTGGTCGACTAATACAAATGAATATCAAAATAATGATTCAGTGCAGAGAGCTTATATTCCTTCCCGGATATCCTCCCCCCCTCCCCCGTCCCAACTCCCCCCCCTCTCCACCCGCAGCTCTAACTTAAATCTATTGCCATTTAAAAGCCATAGAACAATACCCTTAAGCAAATACACAGCTGCATAAATATACGCTGATATGGTCCCAGCTATTCATGGAAACGCAAAGGTCTTCGCTAACTGCTTCAACATATCACCAACGACAACCTTCTTCATTAAGCTCGGTTGTAAACCTGTTTGAGAGAGTTTAAGCTGCATAAGTTGTTAAAGGCGAACTACAATTTACTAATTGGTGGGTGGAATCTGACGAAATGTTGAGGAATTAGTGCATGTGCGTGCATACTATTTCGTCATATATTTTCTTGGTCCAATGTTTGTGCAAAAATACGACTTCCTAGATATTACTCGATGGATGTTAGTGTGAATTTTCGTAGTAAAATAGAGATTGAGGATGTACAAATGAGGTATTAAATTGACAAGCGTGAGGTCTTGTTTTATACCCATCATTTACCTGCCTGAAAGAAATCAGAGTGATTAAGAAACAATTTTGTATTTGAGGAAAAATTGTAATATTTCACGGACAGTTACTCCTCTGCTACTTCTTGCGGGTATACATTCTTAATAATGAACAAAACATGAAAATAAAGACGTGTTTAAAATTAAGAAATGAAGTAGTTTAGAAAAAATTCTGACATACCTCATTTGCTGCACATGATTTCGAGCGACAAAGGAGCATCAAATATTTCTGTATTTATTTCTTACTTTAAACAAATCATTTCACAAACCATTTGGCCGTTATTCTTTTCATTTTTTCACCGGTATTGCATTCGCCACTAACCTAAACGTAACTCTACGACCTAGTCATCTGTTTCGGACGGTACTATACCTCTACCGTATCTCACCGAGAGCGTTTGTTAATGTCCAGTGAGATCAATAACTGCTCGAATTTATCTACGAGTTGATGTCACACGATTCAGTTTTAAGCAACAAAACCAACACTCCAGACAACTAATTTGTAATATTCAGTAACTGCCCTGCTAAGAGGTATATGCTCTTGAAATTTATTTAGGACAGAACGTGACAGAGGGAGCATCCGTACAAAAGTAAACGCAACGTTGATGAATCATCGTCCATCACACTCTCCCGACATTTTGTAATCCGAGTCCGTCCGTAATCAACAAACACGCACGTCTGTAAACGAAAGATTCAGAACTTACATACTACAAATTACTGGGATAGAATGTTATACTTTCAGGAGTACAATGTGGTTCTCACTTAATCGTAGAGTATTTAGGGCAATATAGTACTCATATTGACGCCCTTAATTTTATTTACTAAAATTTTGTTACTAAACTCTTTTCTTTTCGAAATGATATCTCTGTGATTAGCATCACGAGCTATGGCAACCAAGAGATTATATCGCTGGTGCCAATCCATGTTCCGACGCTTGTTTTAAATTCATTATCCAGTTACCTGTCGTCTGGGTGAGCTACAGAGTGTGATAAGCATTCTAACTGCTATCTCTGAAACTGATATTTTATTACGTCGAAGAATAGCAGTTATTGGACTGTTTACTCACTGCAATGTCAGTCTTCGCAAATAAAACTAAGGTAAAAGGTTAATCCTGTTCTCTCTTGATTGTTCAACTCCTCCTGTTCTATGTTTAAGAATTCGTGTTGACTATTTAGTCACCACTGTTACTGCCAGACAAGTATTGTGTATTTATGAAGTTATGTATGTTCATCCTCTAACCTAAGCGCGGACCTCTGTGTGTAGTAAAGGAGATATTATTCATTCATTTTATGTCATACTTTTCCGTTTAAATTTTTAAAGCTGTTTTAATGAATGACGTCACACGACATCAATTTACTTTCTCATCTGAGAATGTTTTAGGTAAGTGAAAACTGCCACTGGCACGAAGTTTCAGATTTGATGTTAAGATTTATTTCTCCACAATGCATGTTGAGTGAGTCTGTTGACGGACGGGAGCGGCGTAGTGAAGTTAAATAATTTCTAGGTTGTCAGCCACACAAATGTATTCTACTAGCGTTATCTCTCCTGTACACGTGTTTAGATCCTGCTGGAGAACATACACACGTAAATGACAAATACCTGACTACACCCCGATGCTTAATGACTAATATATACTTTTAAATTTATTGCCAATTATGATCGCTTTCTGGCGACACGCAATAAATCAGTGAAAAATTGTAATAATTACCTCAAATGAAGCTACGTGTTTTGCCAATACATATAGCAGTAGTGGACTGTGCATAGTGCAGTGTCGTTTGTGTTTGGTATGGTAGTGGACTGTGCATAGTGCAGTGTCGTTTGTGTTTGGTATGGTGTAGCCGCTCGCAGTGGCAGCGCGATTAGAGGCGCCATGTCACGAATAGCGCGGCCTCTCCAGCCGGAGGTTGGAGTCCTCCCTCGTGCATGGGTGTGTGTTGTTCTTAGCGTAAGTTAGTTTAAGTAGTGTGAATGTCTAGGGACCGATGACCTCAGCAGTTTGGTCTCTTAGGAATTCACTCACATTTTGATATGGTGTAATGAAAGCAAAAAGCGTGAACAATATTCGAGGTGATCACAGTAAGAGTATTTGAAAATGGAAGATACTGCTGCTGGGAAACAAATGCCTATTCGACTAGTTTCGGTTTAATAATAATAATAATATAATAATAATAATAATAATAATAATAATAATAATAATAATGGCAGCGTTATTGACTTATACTGGCTATGAAGAGCCATCATCATATGTGATAATTCATTAATCATTAAAGGTAATAGTATTTTAAGTGTGCATAACTCTTTATGTATAAGAATTATTACTTCCCTATTGTCATCTATGGTGGAGAAAAATGGACAATGACAGAAAGAGACTTGAGCACACTGTAAGCAGCGGAAATGAAATTTCTCAGAACAGTTGAGGGAGAAACAAGAATGGACAGTAAGGAATGTAGAGGTTAGAAAGGACCTTAAACAAGAAAGTATGAGAGAAGAAATTAAAAAAAAAAAGAAATTAAGCTGGTGTGGTTATGTTAAGAGGATGCATGGGCAGAGATTCCCCAAAATTATGGAAGAACTGAAGGTGGATGGGAAAAGACCTAGAGGGTGCCCATGAACACGGTGGAAAATGGGAGTGAGAATATCTCCAGAAAGGAGAGGTGTGACCTGGCAGCAAGTGGAGGAAGAAAAGTGGTGGGAGGACCGAGCCAAATGGAGGACTCGTCAGCACCCAGACCAGGCAGTAGCTGGCGCGGAATTCGGATATAGATAGTATATTTATGACAATGTCATTGCTGTGACATGGGAACCGAATCCGGGGAGTATGTGTGTAACAGACAATTCCGATTGCGGCAGCTGCGACTCCAGTGGACGAGACAAACAACAAAGTCAACGGTTACCTCGATTGCTCTGATTTTTTAAGACGATTCAGGCTTTTTAATCCGTATTTGTACAGTATTAGCAATTGAAATGTTCGTTCTGTGCAGTGTTTCAACATTCTGCTTAGTTCACGGCATAGTACGAAGTGGTGTGCTTAGGTCTTCTACAACCGTAGCCGTAGCATGCTAGTAATTTGTGGTAAGATTCAACTTCAAACTCGACTTGGGCTTCAAGAGTTAGGAGGGGTAATGGTAATGTTAGTCTACCTTCGAAGCTGAGTGATCAGTGTAAATGTCTACCAAGCAGAGGACCCGAGTTCGATTCGTGGCACTTTCAGGGGTTTTTGCTTGCTGAGAGGACTGGAACGGGGTGTACTCAGCCTCGTGATGGTCATTGAGGAGCGACTTAAGTGGGCAGCGGCGGCTCGAAGGTTTGGAAAGTCTGTAAAACGGCCGGGAGAGCGGTGCACTAGCCCCATGATCCTCCATTACGTAATCGCATGACGCCACAAGGTAGAGGATGACACGGCGGGTGTGTATCATACCTTGGGGCTTCCTATCCTGGAAGAGGGCTCGTTAAGTTGAAATGTTAACTATTACCTCGGAAAAGAAAGTTACGTAATTGATATTTTGATTGGTTGCAGGTACATGCCTGTCGTCCTGGTACACATTCTAGTTCCCGTGCCACTTAGCTGGCTGCCAGAGGCCAAGGAAAATGGCACAGCTTTTGAAACAGACCAATACTGCAACAGTCCACGCTCAGATAGTGGAAGCGTGCACGAACAATCAATTGACTCAGTGTGAATGACGAAGAACGCCTCTCATAGAAGAACCGGGAATGAAGGAAAGTGTAGTCCATCGTGCTCGGGGAGCGGCGTATTACAATCGAGACGGTATGGGAAAAAATTGAAAGACGACCTACCGATTAGTTTTCCACAACTTATATTTTGAATGTGACGGAAGTCGCTCCCCAGTGGGATCCGCGCGCGCATGGTGGGAAGGGAGGGACAAAGATAAAGAGGAAGAGAGAGAGAGAGAGAGAGAGAGAGAGAGAGAGAGAGAGAGAGAGAGAGGTCTAATTGAACGCTACTGATTCACGCCTTTCTCGCTACCGTTCACCAATTAACTCCTTCGCTGGCCGGTGAGTCACCACACTTTCAGCCCTAGCGTCTCCTTTGACAGTTCTCTCTCTTCTAGAATCCGATTTTCAAGATAATATCTACTAAAAACGCTCTGCTCTAATATCTAATATATGTTCTCGAGAATGTCAACTCCGGTACTTTAAGGGGCTCTAAACTTGAATAAAAGACCACCTATGTTTGAGAACAACATCCGTAGTTACGGGATACAGTTAATCATAAATGTCGATGTAATTCTTGCCTTCCAGTCTTCATGTATGGTATTCTGTTCACTCTTCAAACTTCGGAACGCTGTTCCTGAACTTCGTTGGTACTACACGAATTCACTTGGCGGGATAGATTCTAAGAGCAAGAGAGCAGAGAGCCAGAGCCATGATACAGATCCTGCCAGTGCACTATAAATCGCTATATGCAAGATATGTTGAGAAGTCTCAACAGATCAAAGAAATTGAATAAACTAATTATTTACTGTGGAAATTAGATTGTGTTGGTATAAGGAACAGTGAACGCATGGCCCAGCTGGAAACTCTCCACTGTCATACCCTGCTGTTTGCTGATTTTCACAGCGCACCCATCAGCCGAACAAGCAAGCAAAATCGGAGTAGAATAAATCAGAGAACTTTGACCAGTCTGGAACAGATTCTTTCCCTCCATCCTTGGTTTCTCAACATGGGGCTCATGAGGGAAGAATTTATAATTAAACTAAGATCTGGTCAAATGAACACTAATAAAACGAAAGATTTGTTAAAAGCAATATCCTCGCGAAACTGTGATTCCTCTCTCATCGAAGAGGACATTTTACGCTGTCCAGTCACATTAAAGCAATCGCATGTCGAAAGTCTGAATAACCCCTTTTGTGCTGTGGACAGCTGCGAGAGTTGTAGGAAGAGTCCAGGACGTACTGGAAGGTACTGACAGGGATGTGGAACCATATTTTTGTACAGTTGCTCTAGGTTTCGCGGTTTAGGACCCATATGCGAACAGCCTGCTAGAGGTGGTCCCCCAGCTTCTCCATTGGGTTTATATCAGGTGAGTTTGTGGCCCGGGGAGTATGGCAGTAAACTCATCCTGGTGGACTTCGAACCACGGACGTACACAGCGAGCTGTGTGACACGTTGAACTGTCCTGTCGGTAGACATCATCGTACCGACGAAGAACAAATCGCATGTAGGAGAGGACGTCCCTCATTGGACGTTCAGCTGCGAGATGCTGGTCTTAGTCGCCGATGAACAGTAGCCACAGTGGGTGCATGGGCAGGCGCCTGCAGCAGAAGCCCACACCCAGCAACGTTCGCTGAATATCATTGAGGAGGTGTTGTCAGTAGCTGCTCCGTTCGTCTGGACAGTCAGTTGCTCAACAGCTGCATTTCTATTCGCGCGTACACAATCTCCGCAGCCGTCGTTCACTCCTGTCATCTATGTCCCGTGGTGCACCACGGTTCCCTTGGCACTGATTGGCTAACGTCATTTTGCCATGCACGTTGCACTTTGACCACGGCGGCATGTAAACAGTTAACAAACGTAGGGGTTTCGGAAATGCTTCCACCTCCGATCCGAAAGCCAATGGTTATACCCTTTACGCCGTCAAATCTCTAAGTTTCCGTATTACAACAACGTCTGCACTGTTTTCAGCGTCCCCCGGAGAAATTTTACATGTCCTCCACTGCTAGTGACGCCACGTAGAGTCTGATTATTGCAGACGCCGTGCATAGGTGGTGGTCACAATGTGACTGGCGCGTGTATCTTTCATTATTACGGTACTATAAAACGGCGGGAATGATAGACCTAAATTCAAGTATTGTAAACGACCGTATAATAAACTGGTGAGGTTTTTTTTTTTGTACACTGAATGAACTGAAGTGTGTTAGTTAAGAGTGATTAATTCTACGTTTGACATACTAAGCCACAAGAATGAAATTCAGTTTACCAAGATCACCAAAATTAAATAAACCTCTTATCTGGTATTAAACATGGTCGCCCACAAATACACTGATCAAAAGTATCCGACCTCGTCTGTTGACTGACAGACCGCAGACAGTTGAAGGGGGAGTGGTAAAGTTTAATAGGCAGACATCTATCCTGATCATCACAACAAAATAAAAGAAATTAAAATTTTCACAAAACTGACAGAAAAAGTCTGAATCATTAAGTACCACAGTATAAGACGATATTGACTAAAAGTAAACAATTGTTTTAAAAGTTGGTTTCACTTTGGAACCACTGGTCTATACAATTTTCAACTAACCATCATTTCGCAAAACATATTTGAAAGCAATAGGTCGTGCTGTTACATTTGACCACTAACGGCACCAGTGCAACGTCCTCGATACACTGCAAGTGTCCGTCATGTTCAGGACGGTGTTCCGTGCGGTTTTGAGTGCGTCATGTTGGAGCTAAGTGAATTCGAACTTGGCAGACTCGATGTCCTATGGTAGGTGCTTCCGTAACCAAGGTAGGCGAAATGTTTGGTGTTTCGTGAAGCACCACATCGAAGATCTCTATCGCATACAGGACAGCGGAAAATCATCTAGTAAGTTACATAGCGGAAGAAAGTGTGTACTGAGTCATCGTGACTGACTTATAGAGAAGATCGTCAGTAAAGATAACAGGACGACAGCAGCAGAAGCCAATGCAGAACTAAATGTCGCACTTGCGAACCCTGTCACGCATGGACTTTTTCCAGACGCAATCAGACATCTCTAAACTTCCATGAACTCGTAATGGCTAAAACTAATTTTATATCTGAGTAACAAGCGAAAATGAGCCTAAAATTTAGTAAATTTTTGTCAGAGGTACATACTGATCCAGTGGTTTTATTTCGAAGCGATTTATAACAGCAGTAGTGTAAACTCAAACTTACTTCACAGTAACTTTAGATATACTTACTTTCACTGTCAATCTCAATCTCAGCATGATAACTATAAGAAAAACCACGTGTCACCAGCTCCTACAGTCGCGTAGCAGCATTACCACGCCGCCTGTTGCTTTGAATGCTGTGAATTACTGCTAAAATGCACTGCATTCGTAGGAGTACCACTAGGTATATGTCTTGCAACAGCATCGGTAGTTTTATGCCAAAGGCACTGGTACTTAAAATAAACAAATAAAATGGTTTCATGCAGAAACCACTGGTACTCGAAGGGTCAGACCGGCTCTGTTTATTGTAATAGTCTAGTCCCTTTTACGCTAATTTTCTCACATGATTCATAGCTTATCCTTATACAATTTGGTTTTATGTTATGCGTTGTATAGTATGGTTTCATAGTGGAATAACTTACTTTACCAACACAGCCATGCCGACAGTTTACTTCGAGGGTGAGCTGAAAAGTAAGGTTTCCGAATTTTGTGTGTGAGAACTCCAAACATTTTAAATAAAACAGACGTTATTAACATTTTACATCTTTATTCTTCGTACCTACATAATTATTTCTCAACAGCCACCCTGGTGGCGAACAGATTTCTCCCAATGAGAGACCAGTTTGGTAATAGCCACACTGCAGAATGTTTTACTTCTTGACGGAGCCACAACATCTCTGCTTGCAATGCTTCATCACTATCAGCGTTAGGCCGTCGAAAGTGTTCTTTAAGTTTGGAAAACAGAAAAATCGTACGAGTGCGAAGTCGGGACTGTATGAAGGATGATAGATGACAGCGAACCGCAAGCCATCGCATTTTTGCAGACGCAGCGCACGAGTGTGGTCTGGAATTATCCTGCTGAAGGAGAGGGTGCTTCATGTGTGGACGAACTCTTCGATGTCGTCTTTTCTGTTTTCCGCGGGTGTCTCACGCATCGACAGTTACGTTGCACACCGCCACGTTACACGCTTCAATTCAGTAGACGATAGAGGGTTGCGACTAGCGTCAGCGAAGCGGTGAAGTCGACCGAGTAATACGCATGACATGTAATACATCAACCGATACGGAGGGCAGAATAAAAAATTCTTCTCCACCTACTGTGGAACTAAATTTTAGTGCAAGCATTGTTTAGTCCTTTTGCAAGCTGTATTCGATTAAGAGCAGCTGACAAGCTATTTAGGTTCTCAGTATCATCAGTAGACATAAGGTCTGCTTCCGGTTAGTCAAACTGTTGCATATGGAGCAAGTTCTTGCTTCTGTAAACAATCCCTACCGCTGCATGGACGTCACTGTAAGACAGAAAAACGTCTCATTTGTTCCATAAAATCTAATGTTCTTTACTATTGTCCCAAGGTGCAGCCCCCTCGCAACGTGAAGGATCCTAACATTTTATAAAATTGAGGAAAATTAAGTGTTCGACAGAGTGGTATGTAATGGTACAGCTATTTTGCAACTGCTATTTTGAAACGTCAGAGCTGCGTAAGAGTGTCTTGAAAGGAACAAGAACAGTATTACTAAGTTTGTTAAGGTCTGTTATTACGAAGCTTGTTAAGGTTTATACTCGACGTTTCAAGAGCAAGAGACAAAGAGTGCATAAAATAAAAGTCAAGACTGGTAGCACAGAACATTCAGATGTGGAACGCGTTCTGCGAGCTATAGTGACTATGGCGCGTCTCCTTTCTCAAAAAGGTGTACAGCACACTTTAAATGTATACCTGCACTTAAATTCGCATTAGTGCCTTAAAGGAAAACGGCACAGTCCTTGCAGTGTCCTTTAACACATCACAAGGGCAAAGTTTCCAGCAGGATGCTACAGGGAACCTCCTCTATGTAATTTTCGTTTTTGTACGAAGAGTGCTCGAAAGAATCTACTAACTTTCTGTAAACACGCGTGCGATCACCTAACGCCTGTGCAGCAACATAACAGGCAAATCAACGAAGCGCAGGTTAGGGGAGGGATTCATGGGTGTGTGTGTGGGGGGGGGGGGGAGGGGGGGGGGGGACTTGATGGGGGCACGGATGGCCTTCAGTAGCGCAAGTCTGTACTTTCCCCAGTTTACACTTTACGACCGTCGGAAAACTTTAGATCAATTTTCGAATTAGCGAGTCATAGATATCCTCTAGTTCCAGAAAGTTTTAGAGTTATCCTTACATTATCGATGAAAATGTTGCTTCAGTATCTTGATAGATAAAGTTACTAGTGGCGATGAGATCGGAAGACAGTCTGATGTTTCTGACACCCAAAATATATGTGCGTCATCCAACACAAAACCATAACGTCGTGCTAAGAGGGCCATCGGAAATTTAAAAAAGTTTTGTTTTCGACTATATTTACTGTACGTTACAATAGGTGGTATACTGCTGAAACTGAATGGATAGGTTTCCACAATGAAGAGAAGTCGCAGAAGCATTGTCGTTCGCAATTCATTGAAAGTGGTGTACGCGGTCACCAACTGTGTGGCTGAATCCTGTTTAATAATGCTGTTGGTGTGATTACCTAATTTCCCCCAGTGAGAAGAATGAATCATATACACATCACGCCAGTGTACGGAGAGAATAGTGTGAGATATTTCTTGGCTACATTATTTTGAAGGCTTCTGTCCTCTCTTGAATCGTTTCAAGCGTGGCCCAGTAACTTCCTGTTCTACATTTATCTGCGTTACTCTGCATATTTGCTGCAGTCAACATCTTTATAATTTATGCTACGGATTAAAATTCTTTTAACTCTATTGCTCTTAACACTGCCAGATGAATTACTTCATTTTTGCCTAAACAAGCGCAATGCATGTGCCCCTTCTTGTGTTGAGCAGTTTACTTGTATTACCTTAGTTATAAAACTTTGATACTTACAGGTCCACTTCAACTTTAGCGCGTTCCTTTGGTATACGTGCCGGCAATTCATTTCTAGTTTCCTACCAACCACGTATGATCTCTTATGCAGGACCTAGTTTCTTCGCCTATATTGAGCCAATGTTTGGTACATGCTTTGCTGAATAACGCTAAGCATTCGGAGATGGTAAAGAGAACAGAACAAAAAACTAAATGATAAAGCAAATATTAAGAATGTAACATTGGGGACTGTCCGTCTGCCTTGACGCAAAACACTTTCGTTTTATTTATTTTCTTCTCAAACTAGTTTCAACGAAAATATAATCACCAGTAGCTTTTTTATTATTCTAAAACACGTAAAATTAGCGTCGTTATAAGCATTTTAAAACATTTTTACATGTGTTCAGTTTGGTTCCAAATATTGTATTCTCTGACTAGTTTTAGAATACCTACTATTCAAAGAACAATACAGTGCTTTGTAATGTTTGAAACGACAAGTTATAGAATAACCAGAAAACCACTGATGAGTATATTGCCTCTGAAACTAGTTTGAGAGGTAAATAAATAAAACGAAATTGTTTTGCATCAAGACGAACCAAAAATCCCAGTCATTTTTAAGGAATTAGGGACAAATGGAAGAGTTTCAAGATAAAATGACTAAGAATATAGCATGTTGCTGTTTAGTATGTTAATCATTTCAAAATAAATGCTAACGGCATCGGCCTCCTGGACTTTCCCCAGAAATTGTGGTCCCATACGAAACGGCGGGATACGTTGGGTGGTAGGGGGAATCGAAGCAAACAGATCCTCGAATTTCGACCGGTTTCCACATTCTACAGGTGCTCGCAGGGTGGAATAAGTGGGGAGGGGGTGGAGGGTGGGGGAGAGAGGGTGAGGGGTGCAGTGGTTTCCATGTCTCTAGCATCCAAGGAGAGTTCAACTTTGGCTAAACAGTGCTTTGAGTCTTCCATATTGTAGACAAATATGTCACGGCACTGTGTTGATTAAACCACATTAACAAACGTCCAATACGTCCGAAGAGCGAAACAGGTACACTGACTGTGTTATACGATGAACACATCGATCGGGCGCTTCCAGATGGATAGTCTAATGCCTCCATGCCTGTGGAGTATGTTTATTTAAATTTCATCCTTAAGCTAAGTTACACTGGGGAGACCAAAGTGGTGGTATAGCGATATGCACGTCTACAGATTGCGATAGTATCATATACAGAAGCTATAAAAGGGCACCACACTGGTGGAGCTGTCGTTTGTATTCAGGTGATTGAGGCCGCACGCCAGAAATTAACAGACTTTGTTCCATTTGATTGATGAAGTATTCCATTTGCAGGGCCATCCAGACTTTGCATGTCTTCACCGCTAAAATCATTAGACGAGTTTCGAGTAATCATCATCATCAGATACAATATGCTTAGGAAAGCTCATACAAGTGAACAGTACAAAAAGAACGTTCTATTTCACTCTAAGTGTGTGTTTTTCTTGCCTCATCAAAGTTTTACCGATCAAGGCATTTCCATGGAATTAATACATAACTGTCTTTAAAAGCGGAATGGTAGTTGGAGATGGACTCACGGGACATTTTGTTTCGGAAATCGTTGGGCAATTCAATTTTCAGAGAGCTACGATGTCAAGAGTGTGCCCAGAATACCAAGTTCAGGTATTACCTATCGCCACGGACAACGCAGTGGCCGACGGCCCTCACTTCATGACCGAGAGCAGCAGCGTTTGCGTAGATTTGTCACTGTTAATAGACAAGCAACCCTGTGTGAAATAACCAGAGATCAACGTGGAACGTATGACGAACGTACCTGTCAGAACAGCGCGTCGAAATAATTCTGCGTTAATTGGCTCTGGCAGCAGACGACCGACGCGAGTGCCTTTGTTAACAGCACAGCATCGCTTGCAGCACCTCTGCTTAGTTGTGATCACGTCAGCTCACCGTCGACTGGAAAACCACGGCTTGGTCAGATGAGTCTAATTTGATGAGAGCTGATGGTAGGATTCGAGTGTGGCGCAGACCCCACGAAGCCACGGATCAAAGTTGTCAACAAGACATTGTGCAAGCTGGTGGTGGCTTCATAATGGAGTGTGCTGTATTTACAAGGAATGTACTAGTCTCTGGTCCATCATTGATTGAAAATGGTTATGTTCGGCTTCTTGGAGACCATTTGCAGTCATTCATGGACTTCATGTTCTCAAACAACGACAGAATATTTATGGATGCCGGCCGCGGTGGTCTCGCGGTTCTAGGCGCGCAGTCCGGAACCGTGCGACTGCTACGGTCGCAGGTTCGAATCCTGCCTCGGGCATGGATGTGTGTGATGTCCTTAGGTTAGTTAGGTTTAAGTAGTTCTAAGTTCTAGGGGACTGATGACCACAGCAGTTGAGTCCCATAGTGCTCAGAGCCATTTGAACCATTTATGGATGAGAATGCTCTATATCGCCAGGCCATAGTTGTTCGCGGTTGAAGAGATTCTGGGCAATTAGAGCCAATGATTTGGCAAACCATATTGCTTGACATGAATCTCATCGAACGTAAATACACTGAAGAGCCAAAGAAACTGGTACACCTGCCTAATATCGTGTAGGACCCCAGCGAGCAAGCAGAAGGGACACAACACGATGTGGCCTGTACTCGACTAATGTCTGAAGTAGGGCTGGAGGGAACTTACACCATAGATTCTGTCCATACATCCGTAAGAGTACGAGAGGGTGGAGATCTCTTCTGGACAGCACGTTGCAATGCATCCCAGATATGCTCAATAATGTTCATCTCTGGAGAGTTCGGTGGCGAGCGAAGTGTTTAAACCCAGATGAGTGTTCGTGGAGCCACTCTGCAGCAATTCTGGACGTGTGGGGTGTCGCATTGTCATGCTGGAATTATCCAAGTCCATCGGAATGCACAAGGGACATGGACGCAGGTGAGCAGACAGTATGCTTACGTATATGTCGCCGGTCAAAGTCGTGCCTAGACGTTTCAGTGGTCCCGTATCACTCCAACAGCACACGCCCCACACCATTACAGAGCCTCCGCCAGCTTTAACAGTCCCTGCTGACATTCTCCGTCCATGGATTCATGAGATTGTCTCCACACCCTTACACCTCCATCCGCTCCATACAATTTGAAACGAGACTTGTACGACCAGGCAACATGTTTCCAGTAGTCAACAGTCCAATGTAGGTGTTGACGGGCCCAGGTGAGGCGTAATGCTTTGTGTCGTGCAGTCATGGAGCGTACAAGAGTGGGCCTTCGGCTCCGAAAGCCCATATCGTTTATGTATCATTGAATGGTTCGCACGCTGACACTTGCTGATGGACCAGCATCGAAATCTACAGCAATTTGCGGAAAGGCTGCACTTCTGTCACGTTGAACGATTTTCTTCAATCGTCGTTCGTCCTGTACTTTCAGGATCTTAACAGCCCCTAGCGATGTTTGAGATTTGACGTATTACTGGATTCCTGATATTCGCGCTACACTCGTGAAATTGTCGTACGAGAAAATCCCCACTTCATCGTTACCTCGGAGATGCAGTGTCCCATTGCTCGTGCGCCGGCAATAACACCACGTTCCAACTCAAATCTTGATAACCTGCTGTTGTAGTAGCAGTAGCCGATCTAATAACTGCGCGAGACACTTGTTTTCTTGTATAGGCGTTGCCGACCACAGCGCCATATTATGCCTCCTGTTTAATTATCTTAATATTTGGTTACGCATACTTATACCTGTTTCTTTGGCGCTTCAGTGTAGTAAATAATCGAGAGATCAGTTCGTACACAAACTCCTGCAGCAGCACACTTTCGCAGTTATGGACGGCTGTAGAGGCGACGTGACTCAATATTTCTGCAGGGAACTTCCAACAACTTGTTGAGCCCATGCCACGTCGTGTTGCTGCATTACGCCGGGCAAAATGAGGTTCGTTACGATATTAGAAGTTTCCCAAGACTTTTGTAGCCTCAGTGTATCTTCAGTATAGAAGAATAACTACTTCTACAGACGAAGAGTGTCGTGGGTACGATGCGTTACCGGAACTATTCAGGTGGACGTCGCAATACAGCATGCCCAGAATATGTACACGTGTAGTTTACCGCTCTGTTTCATGCTTCGAGAAAGGCCAAATCATCGTCGTACGGGACATGAGGCCATCATACTCTTTGTAGAGCAATGATTGCGGAACGACTGCTGACGAGACGAGGTGGACTCAAGACAACAGAGTGATAAGGGCAGTAGGATCGGGTCTTTTCAGAACTACTTCACCACTAAAAGGTCTTAGGACTATTACACCGGATCCGAAGAATAGGCGAGACAACACCTGAAATAGAGGCAGACCTAATCGTGGAGGTTACTGAATGCCGGATTGAGATCTTCAAGAGTTCTTACGTCTGCGTTTGCTGCTCACACCACGCCACGACAATTTAGACTTGCATGGCACACTCAGCAGGGACATTTACGTGGCATTCTGAGGTCTTCAGCGGTGAGTCTTCTGTTTATAGTGATGAAACCAATAGTAACGTGTCCGTAGACGACCAAGCAAAAGGTTACAGGATGGAGTGTTTTTACATATCTCCAACTCGTGGGACCGATGTGTGAGAAGTACTGTATGTGACGACAGAACTGATACGATTCTTTAAGGACCGCTTCGTGCTCGCCAGTTAGTGGTAAGAACGGTAAATTTCGTTAGCTGACACTTCATGACCTGAGTACCAAATGGTAAAACCGCTTCTTTGTAAGTGCAGTTGCACGAGTACGACTAAGAAAATGCGTTTATTAATATTAACACTGTATACATAACCTCTAAACGGACTCGTTTCACATGATTTCAATGAAAATCTTTCAAATGATCTACAGAACATGCAGCAAGCCAACCAACTAGCCATCCGAGGTCCGACATTGAAGTTCGCATCAGAAACGTCTTGGGGAATGTACCCATTCTTGACTGGACTTCCCAGTCACCTGACATAGTCGGATACGCGGTGTTACGACATACTATCACACCACCCTCCAACCTGTAACGTTAACTGACGCGGTATGTGTTTCAGGCACTCCTAGATTTTCCTCAAGATGACATCCAGAGGCGCTCTGCTGGCACACCACAACGTATAGGAGTGTATTCGTTCCTTGGGAATCGCACTTCACACTGATGATGACGTATCAGTTCCGACTAGAATGAAAGTTGGATCATATTTGATAAAGATCTTCCAGTTCGAAAAATATGACTGATGCTCCATGCTGTTACTATCAATTTCCATCACAGAGTAAAGCAGTCCTACAGGCTGTGGGAGATGAAAAACAATCTTCTGGAAATGTCCAGAAATTAGTCACAGGAAGCCGTTTTCCAGCCACCACGTTTCTCTTTAGGATGTTTTGCATACAACGTGTGACGAAACGCTGTATTTACTGGGAATAGAATCCGGCTCTTGGCTTATTCTCTATCAATTCAGACTTATCTAACTTAGATGTCGCGAGTATTTTCCGTGGCGTACTTTTGACACCATCGCCATTTCCCTATTTCCTACTCGTCAGTGGCGTGTTTGATGCACGACTGCCACTAATTGTCAGTGTAAACTGTAATTTCTCTAAATCTGTTGTCTTGGCCATTCCGCGAAGTGTACAGGAGGAAGTAACATGTGTGATTCTTCTCGGAATAAACGCTCTCTGAGTTTCAACAGTAAACCTGTTCATGACGCACAACGCCTCTGTTCTAGCGCCTGCCACTGGATTTGTAGAGCGTGTTCGTGAAGCTCACATTCATACTAAACGATTCCTTGACGTAACATGCTGCTCTTCTTTTCTCTCTCTTCTATGAACCCTACCTGGTAAGAATCTGAGGCTGACGAGCAGACCTCGGCGGCCACGTAATCAGTATCCAGTGCATGGCCGTGTTGCAGAGACAAGTCGCGGCCCGGTTCAGTTCAGTTTTAAGTTCCCCTTATCGTCATGGCGCGTCAATGATCATATATTATCACAAAAAGTTTGCTATAAAAACACGGTCCATTTGCTTAGAGATCTATAGCACAAACCTTTGGAATAAATCTAGAAAAAGCTTCAGGCCTGATCCCAAAATTAAATTTCACAACGATGCTAATGAAATGCAGAAAACGAGAACCTAGCTTCTGTTTTCTCCCCTATAAATTAAAGGAAAACTACCAAACTTTTGTTACCGTTGACATTCTCTTTCTTTTTGCGCACTCCAAGCAGGAGAGCTGACTCTTTCAGATCCAGCTCATTATAGCGTCGAAATTCTTTTCTGTTGCATACCAGGCAATATCTGATAGTGGGGCGGAGGACTTCCTAAGTGGGAATGAATGGGAGAGGACTAGCAGTCCCGGTATTGACCTGAAAACCGCTGAAAACCTCCGAAACACCCTTGTCGGAACTAGGGGAACGGAGCTAAACTAATTATTTCTGGGGCAATGTTTTCCATTGCTACCCAGTCCGAGTGAGAATATCATTGCTGCCAACACGATCTCGACGAGACGTTAAATCTACTTTCCTTGACATGCGGCAGACAATCGCAAAGATGAAGCTTTCCTGGCAGTGCGTGTAATGTGAGCTATTTCCGTTCGTACGTAAGAAATATAAATCGTTATATTCATTGTGTCTTTATTGCCAACTACTGTACTCAGTATGCGGCAATATGGTCTGCTTACTTCTCAACATATTTTGAATACGAGTGTAAGGAAATGGTGTGTTTCTTGGAGTTTACTTAGACGTGATTTCTCCGAATTCTGAGCGCAAGACTTCTGGATACACTATCACTTTTGATGGGTCTCAATGGAGTTTGCTATGCATGTTTGCGGCGCAGTCGAGTCAAACCTTTCGGGCAGTGTGCACTTCGCTTACCTATCTTTACTATATACACTGCTCTGCAAAACTTAATGACGAGATAGATAAAGTAACGTAAGAACTCGATGGAAGTGAATGACAGCGCGGAAGCATGTTGCTAGAGATCTCCCAGTCGTCTCACACGGTGTGAGGCCAGTGCGACTATATTAACAAACCCGGGTGGTCCCGCAATACGAGGCAATTGAAGGAACGGGAAGACACCGAACGAGACGATTGTGGAACAGCCAATAAGGGACCTACGTCAAATAGCTGGAGCGGCTACAATCGCATTTAACAAAATTTGCAAGGTACGCACCCTCACGCACCATACTGCCAAGGCGACTGCATGGGGGCGGCCTCTCTGCACGGCGACCAGTACGTTGTTTTCCGTTGACACCTCCACATCGGCGGCACAGTCTGCGATGATGCCGAAACCATAGACTGGACCAGCGAGAAGTGGGATCGCGTGCTCTTCTCGAATGGCAGCAGATTCAGTCTGAGTGGTGGTTCTGGAAGTACCCTCACATGGCGAGAAGTGGGAACACCTAATACACCCAGGAACGTTGTCAAACATGATAGTTTTTTGGTCCAGGTATTACGCTGTGGGGAGGCATAATCTTGCTTGTGCGTCCTGACCAAACATTTGAGCACAATACTCTCTCTCTGGTCAACGTTACTGTGACACGTTATTCCCTCCCTATGAGGGACTTTCCAGGTGTGCATGCGGCCCTAACAATTTTTTTTGTGGATGACAATGCCAAATTCGTCGACGTTACGGGACCCGAACTTAGAAAATGATTTGGGCTTGCTATCTTTATGGGAACTGTAAAAAAGGCAAGGATCGATGATTATTGGTCAACGAATCCGTTGATAGACAACGAATTTCGCAAAATGATGTCTCGCAACCGATTCAGCAAATATTTTTACATTTTTCCGACAGAAACAATAAAACGGATAATGCCGACCGGCTTGTCTAAGTGCAATTCGCAATTATTTTTCCAAAAGTTTAAAGAAACGTTTAACCGAAGTGAAAACAGCTCAATTGATAAAGGAATGATACTGTGGCGTGGACGGTTAAATATTAATGTTTACAATACGTCGAAAATTTACGAAATGCGGCATACTCATTCGGATGCTGTGAGATTCAAGTACGGGATACGTTTCCTCATTCAAGATGTATTCCGGCGCTGGTCAGCCTTTACCATAAACAGTGACGGAACTATTGCCACCTTCTGATGGAAAGTGGCGTCACCTCTGCATGGATAATTATTATAACAGTGTAGAACTTGCAGAGAAGTTATTTGAAAAGAAAATTCGAGTTTGTGGAATGATACGGCAAAACAGAGGATTTCCTGAAAATCAAAGCGCGCAAAAGTCAGTGTGTTTGAAGCTTGTCATCAACGGAAAGGTGACAAGCGGCCGGCGACAAGCCAAGTAATCCGAATTAGCGATGTCGGCGCCAAGCGAATAAATTTGTACGAGACGTGCGGACGGCAAAGTGTTAACAGTCCTGTGGCCAGTATGGAAACATGTTGCAAGGTATGCATGACCGTCCATGGTGATTACACGCCGTACTAAGAGACATCTCTCGCTATTTTTGATGTGCAGGGGAACATGATTATTCGGGTTGACATCAGTTCGTCTCATTCTTTCAGTTATCTTCTGTACAGTTTAACAATTATTTTTATGTATGGCCCAAGGTTAATAGAATTACGTCACTTGTTAGTGACATCATGCCAAAGTTAGTTTTGTCCTTTATTTTCGCAAACCCGTGTACTTCGTTAATCCACCTTGGCAAGGTTCGACGAACAATGCTCAAGAATTTGTCGAACGGGCGTTTTGTAGGTAGGCTCCTCCGCTCATGAGTTATGCTTCCTTAGAATTTTTCCGACCAATTTCAGTTTACCAGACGCTCCTAACTACTTTAAGATTGTGACTGATTCCAGTGACATAACTAACGGCATAGTACAATCATGCCCAATCTTTTCGTTTATTTGTGATAATTACATTAATTTTGTGTGTACTAGTTGTTGCGTTCACCACTTAGTAAGTCTTCCATCATTTCATAACTATTTTCGAATGATGTGCTCGCCTTGTAAGGGCCTACTTTATCCGCGAACAGCCTTGGACAGCTGAAGACGTCTTTCGGGTCATTTATGTATCCGCGAACACTTTGCAGTTTCACAGGGGACACTAGGAACGGCGTTTCGACATAATGATGTACTAGGTTCTGTTAGAAAATCTTCAGTTCAGTCGCATACCCGTTTCGTTAATCTATAAGCACGTACTTCGTTTAGTAGGCGACATTGCAAAACTGTAGCGAAGGCTTTCCGAAGTTTAGAAATCTTGCGTCAACATGGGGTCTCCTTAAAGATCAGATTAGAGGCTTCACTTTCTCAGTGTGGGAAAGGTATCATTACTCTCAATTCCCAAGGTCGACAACCAGGTGACAAAGTCTGAGCAAAGTACCTCCTACCTTTATTATGTCACAAATACTTTCAAATCATTATCGTCACTATTATCGCATTAGGTACGTGAGATCAATAGCCACTTATTAAACGAAAGGGCCAGAAACCTTTCATTTGGACTGATCACTTTACTCCGCCCCACTTTTCATTCCTCAAAGAACTTATTTTCCGTTTAGTCCGCAGGACACTTTGAAATAATCTTGACAGATTTGTGTAAAACTTTAACATTCTACAGGGATACTTTTATGTCTTTTATAAAACCTTGTCTGGGCTAGTGTTTACAAAAGATTTGTGAAATCTTCGACAGTGTAATGTGGGCACTTTAAGCATCCAGTGAAAGAGCGTCTGACTAACAAATGGGAGCTCCCAGGGTGAATGGCTGCACGCTGCTGTACCTGCAACTATCTTACATGACTGAAGATGGTTTCAAAAGGTCGGTACCACACCTGCGGACCTCTGCTTGTAAGGCCAGAACAGCTCCATAAAAGGTGATAAATAACTTTAGAGATTTTTATATAGTATGTTTGTATGCTGGTGTACATTCATATCTTTTATACACTTTTGATTCTGGGCTACGGAGAGTAGCTGTCATTTCGAGCTCGATTTCCAGAACAGTAATCTTATGTGACATACGAGCTAAAATTAGTATGGTAGACATTTCTCCTGAAGTAATTAGCCATGCAGTAAAACTAAGTGGAAACAACGTATTCTTTTGGGGAAGTCGCGTTTGCTACAAGATTTCGTTTCCTTTTTAAGTAACTGGTAGGCCATGTACCAACACTGCCATTGCTAACTAACATGCATTATTTGGATTAACTCGGTACAGCGTTGGCAAGAGGCGTGTTTAAGGCAGGAGCGAATGCATAGCTTCCAGTGCGTCCCCAGAACAGCGGCGAGCGGCCGCTGCTTATCGTAGAGTCCTAAACAAGAAACAAAGAAAGCCACTTATCGCGGATCCCGAGAGAAACCGGTGCCTACCGGCCCGGCTTATAGGGTTCCATGGAAACCTCACTCTTCACCGCTAACGAAGTGAGGAAGTAGGAAAGAGCATCTCGTCGAAACTAACTGCGGTTAGAAAGAGTTCGGAAAAACTGTAATTATTATTTTCGAAATAACGATGGTATTTGCTCTGAACGCTACCAATACACTTTCCTATGTGGAGGGCTATTTTTTTCTCATACCAACAGCAAATGGGCAACCAGCAGCATCACAAACCTCTCTCTTCCAAGAACTCTGCAGAGGCGTTTAGAAACGCGAAGTATCATGTAAAGTACTGCATGAAAACTCAAAATCCTATACAAGATAATTCATCGCCGGGCTAAGGGCTATATAATCCGTGAGCCACCTTGCTGTTTGTGATGGAGGGTGGTTTGTGTACCATTGCCCCTCTCTTTTCTCCCATTCCTGAAGCGAATGTTTCGCGGGAAGAAAGATTGCTACTAATTTGAAGAAATGCATCTGAACAAACAGCTGTACAAACACACTTTTCTTCTCTACCAGTTTCGGTTAAATAACAGCCTTCACAGGAGAAAAAGCTGTACAATGGAGAGCCATGAATAAATTATTAGCTGTAACAGCTACGGATAACGCTTTCTATTGGTATCAACAAGATAATTTAGTTCATCGGAATTTATGGAGCAATTGTATGAGCGTTTGACTGGAAAGTATTCGTGACTCATCATTGTATAGCTTTTCCTCCTATCAATATGGTTATTTAACCGAAACTGATAGTGAGTAAAGGTGTATTTGCACAGCTGAGAGGTCAGAGACGCATTTCTTCAAATATTTGACAGCTGTAAACTTAACTTATAAAATTTCTGATTGGTAGGAATACTCTGTACGGGCTCGAATCTCTCGAAATTTATCTTCTTTGTCTTTCAGCGGGATAGATGTATTAGGAAGCAGTGTATTGGCCCATGAACCATGGACCTTGCCGTTGATGGGAAGGCTCGCATGCGTCAGCGGTAATAGCCGTGCCGTAGGTGCAACCACAACGGAGGGATATCTGTAGAGGGGCCAGACAAACGTGTGGTTCCTGAAGGGGGGCAGCAGCCTTTTCAGTAGCTGTGGGGGTAGCAGATTGAATGAATGATTGAACTAGTCTTGTAACATCAACCAAAACGGCATTGCTGTGCTGGTACTGCGAACGGCTGAAAGTGCGAACGGCTGAAAGCAAGGGGAAAGTGCAGTTTTAATTCTTCCCGAGGGAATGCAGCTTAACTGTATGGCTGAATGATAATGGCGTCCTCTTTGGTAAAATAGTCCCCCATTCGGATCCCCGGGCGGGAACTACTCAGGAGGACGTGGTTATCACGAAAAACAAAACTGGCGTTCTACGGATCGGAGCGTGGAATGTCAGATCCCTTAATCGGGCAGGTAGGCTAGAAAATTTAAAAAGGGAAATGAACAGGCTAAAGTTAGATATAGTGGGACTCAGTGAAGTTCGGTCGCATAAGGAACAAGACTTTTGGATGAATACATATCTACAAATACAAAATCAAACAAGGATACTGCGGGAGTGAGTTTAATAATGAATAAAAAGAAATAGGAACGCGGATAAGCTACAACGACCAGCATAGTGAATGCATTATTGTAGCCAAGAGAGACACGAAGCCCAGGCCTACCACAGTAGCACAAGTCTAAATGCCAACTAGCTCCGCAAATGAAGATATTGATGAAATGTATGATGAGAGAGAAGAAATTATTCACATAGTTAAGGGAGACGAAAATTGTATTGTCAGGGGACTGGAATTCGATTGTAGGGAAACGAAGATAAGGAAAAGTATTAGATGAATATGGGCTTGGGGTAAGGAATGAAAAAGGAAGCCGCCAGGTAGAATTTTGCACAGAGCTAACACTTTGTTTAGAAATCATGAAAGAGGGTTGCATACGTGAAGGAGGCCTAGAGACACTGGAAGGTTTCAGACATTATAAAACGGTAAGACAGATTTAGAAACCAGGTTTTAAGTTCTAAGACATTTCCAGGGGCCAGTTGTGTACTCTGACCACAATCTTTTGGTTATGAACTGCAGACGAATACTGAAGAACCTACAGAAAGTTAAAAATTAAAGGAAATAGGACCTGGATAAATTGAAAGAATCAGAAGTTGCAGACAATTTCAGAGAGTATTAGGAAACGATTGACAAGAACTGGAGAAAGAAATGCAGAAGAAGAATGGGTAGCCTTGAGAGATGAAATTTTGAAGGCAGCAGAGGACCAAGTAGGTAAAGAGACTAGGGTTAGTAGAAAACCTTGGGTAACAGGAGACACACTGAATTTCGTCGATGAAAGGAGAAAATATAAAATGTATTAAATGAAACAGGTGAAAAGGAATACAAACTTCTCCAAAATGAGATAGACCACAAGTGCAAAATGGCTAAGCAGGCATAGGTAGAGGACAAATGTAAGGATAAAGCATATATCACTAGGGGTAAGATAGATATTGCCTACAGGAAAGTTAAAGAGACTTTTGGAGAAAAGAGAACCACTTGTATTAATATCAAAAACTCAAATGGAAAACCAGTCCTTAGCGAAGAAAGGAAAGCAGAAAGGTGGAAGGAGTGTATAGAGAGTCTATATAAAGGCGACGTACTTGAGGACAATATTGTGGAAACGGAAGAGGTCTAAGATGAAATGGGAAACATGAAACTGTGTGAAGAATTTGACAGAGCACTGAAAAACCTAAGTCGAAACAAGACAATATTCCATTAGAAATACTGATAGCCTTGGGAGAGCCAGACATGACAAAACTCTTCCATCTGGTGAACAAGATCTAAGGGACAGGGGTAATACCTCCAGACTTCAAGAAGAACATAATAATTCCAATCCCAAAGAAAGCAGGTGTTGACAGGTGTGACTGACAATGTTGACTGGAATACTCTTAGAAATTCAAACGGTGGCAGGGGTAAAATACATGGAATGAAAGGCTACTTACAATCTGTACAGAAACCAGATTTCAGTTACAAGAGTCAAGCCGCCGCTGTGGCCGAGCGGTTCTACGGGCTTCAGTCCGGAACCGCGCTGTTGCTACGGTCGCAGGTTCAAATCCTGCCTCATGCATGGATGTGTGTGATGTCATAAGGTCAGTTAGGTTTAAGTAGTTCTAAGTCTACAGAACTAATGACATCAGATGTTAAGTCCCATAGTGCTTAGAGCCATTTGAACCATTTTGAACAAGAGTCAAGTGAGATTGTAGCCAATGTTATTCAATTTGTATATTTAGCGAGTAGTAAAGGAAACAAAAGAAAAATTTGAAGTAGGAATTAAAATCCATGGAGAAGAAATAAAAACTTTGAGGTTTGCTGACGACATTGTAATTCTGTCAGAGACAGCAAAGGTCTTTGAAGAGCAGTTGAACGGAATGGACAGTGTCTTGTAAGGAGGATGTAAGATTAACAACAACAAAGAGAAAACGAGTTTAATGGAAATTAGTCTAATTAAACCATGTGATACTGAGGAAATTAGCTAGGAAATGAAACACTTAAGGTAGTAAAGGAGTTTTGCTATTTGAGGAGCAAGATAACTGATGATGGTTGAAGTAGAGATGATATAAAATGCAGACTGACTATGGCAAGGAAAGCGTTTCTGATGAGAAATTTGTTAACAAAGAGTATAGATTTGTCAGGCAGTCGTTTCTGATAGTATTTGTATGGAGTATAGCCATATATGGAAGTGAAATATGGACGATAAATAGTTTGGACAAGAAGAGAATAGAAGCTTTCGATATCAGATGCTACAGAAGAATTCTGAGGATTAGATGGGTTGATCACATAACTAATGAGGAGCTACTGAATAGTATTGGGGCGAAGAGGAATTTGTGGCGCAACTTGACTAGAGGAAAGGATCGGTAGGTAGGGCATATTCTGAGGTATCAAACAATCACCAATTTAATGTTGGAGAGAAGCGTGGAGGGTAAAAATCGTAGAGGGAGACCAAGAGATGATTACACTAAGATTCAGGAGGATGTAGGTTGCAGTAGGTACTGGGAGATGATGAAACTTGCACAGGATAGGGTAGCATGGAGAGCTGCATCAAACCAGTCTCTGGACTGAAGACAACAACATCAACATATTGGTAGGTTCTAGAAACGTACGCTCTCAGAACTATAGCAGTAGACAATTCCGGGGAGCAGAATGTCCCTCTTGCAGTGTGTGCCACTGGAGCTGTTGACAATCTCCGTGACATCTCCAGGCTAGAATGAGATTTTCACTCTGCAGCGGAGTGTGCGCTGATATGAAACTTCCTGGCAGATTAAAACTGTGTGCCCGACCGAGACTCGAACTCGGGACCTTTGCCTTTCGCGGGCAAGTGCTCTACCAACTGAGCTACCGAAGCACGACTCACGTCCGTTAGTTTCATATCAGCGCACACTCCGCTGCAGAGTGAAAATCTCATTCTGGAAACATCCCCCAGGCTGTGGCTAAGCCATGTCTCCGCAGTATCCTTTCTTTCAGGAGTGCTAGTTCTGCAAGGTTCGCAGAAGAGCTTCTGTAAAGTTTGGAAGGTAGGAGATGGGTACTGGCAGAAGTAAAGCTGTGAGTACCGGACGTGAGTCGTGCTTCGGTAGCTCAGATGGTAGAGCACTTGTCCGCGAAAGGCAAAGGTCCCGAGTTCGAGTCTAGGTCGGGCACACAGTTTTAATCTGCCAGGAAGTTTCATCTCCAGGCTAATTAAATGAACATCTCCTTTTAATCTCTGCTTCTTCTACCAATCCTATCTGGTACGCATTCCATACTCAAGAGAAATACTGAAATATCAGCGGAACGAGACTTTTGTAAGCTGCTTTATTGGTTGACTACATTTCCTCAGTATTCTTCCAAAGAATCTCAGTTTGGCATCCGCTGTAACTGCGATTATATATTTTACGGAATTAGCTGTTTCCAGTACTTGTTCTAGAATCATGTAATTATTATGAATCTTTCTGGCTATGTATGCGCAATATGTTGCATTTGTTTATCCTGGGCATCAATTGCTACTCCCTGCAGAGAACACCGGTCTTCTGCAGGTCTTCCTGCATGGCACTACAATTTTCTAGCATTGCGACTTCTCTGTATACAAGGGTATCATCCGCGAAAAGCCTCTAGGAACTTGTTATATTATCTACACGGCTTCGGCTAATTGTATATACCGTGGAAAGTAAGTCCTCCCTTGCGTCTGAAGATTTCGTTGATGACATACTGTATTCGTCAGACACTTCTTAACTCAGTCATGCTGATATTCCATAAGCTATTTTGTTCATTAGATGGCAGTACGGAATGTTATGTATGTACTTTCGGAACTTAAGAAACGCAGCATCTACCGGGGCGCCTATCTTTACTGCTTCTGGGCCTCGTGGGCGAACTGAGTGGGCTGGGTTTGACACGATCGTTGTTTCCGTAGCCCGTATTGATTCCTACAGAGGAGATTTTCGATCTCCACAATGTCATTACGTAAGAGTAGGTAAATCAAGATGTTTTCGTACACTGCGTCGTGGTCTATTTACAGCATATCGACTCTTGAATGCAAATAGTTCTGAAGAATATTGACAGACATCGGGAATCTCTTAGAATTGCAGAACGAAGGTGTTCAGTACACGTTTTCTGTATTATCTGTCCTAAACGACACCACATAAGGCTACAGTTCGGAGGGCTGTGATGATTTACAGAATTGAAAGCTACATTCGTCTAAGAGAAAGAAGAGAGAAATCGTCTAAAGCCGCGAAAGTTTTTCACGAAGGTCCGTGGCAGCAACGAACATCTCAAAAACGCTGCTTTCGAGGAAGCAATCTCACTGGAACTTGATAAACTCGGTCATATTTTACTGAGGGCTCCTCTTCGCGACGAAACAGAAGTTCAATGCCACACTCAGTTACAACACCAGCTGACAGAACTTCATTTCCCACTCGTCACTGGGTGTATTTACGCGGAGTAGTACATTCCTTCACCCGTCTTCTCTAAAGTAAATGGAATTTCACAAAAAAACGGTACACAATTTATAAATTACTAGTCAATTTGACAAATTAAAAAAAATTGCCATGAGCCTCGATCATTAAACGAGGCTTTTCTCTTTAACGCCAGTGTGTCGCAGGGATCTTTCCTCTATTAAAACTTCAGAGCTGACGTTTCATTCCACTTGCGATATCTTCTAGTGTGTGTATGAATAACTATAGAAGGGAATACAAGCTATTTTGTAAGCAGTTACGACGTCTGTCCCGCATTCGGTAGCTTGCAATATTTTTTTTTTCCGTAGTTCGGTTTCTCCCTTGCTTGAACAATTGTGTGTACACAGAGCTATAAAAAGCATCCATTACGGTTTGTCACTGATTCGCGAGACGTTTCGACGGAAACTTTAAACGGTTAGTGTTAAGACAATACCAAACTGGATGATTAGTCTTAGTGGTGTCAAAATCCATGGTTTAAAGGGGGCCACAGAGGGGTACTTCCTCGTTCCTGTTCTTCAGTAAGAAGTGTCAAATGGTGTGTGAACAGCTCCAGGAGACGCCCTTCCACGCCACTCGTATCACATTCATTCATTCATTCATTCATTCATTCACTCTCCCTCTCTCTCTTGCATATTTTTATACTTTTCATATAATGCCTGTGCAGCACAAAAAATAGAAATAACGAAAGCGATACCTCCACTTACAAGTCTAACTAAGCCAACGTCTACATGAAGTGGATGCATTCAATTACTAAGTAATGGGAGTGCAGTTAAAACCAGTTTTTGAATTTCTTCAATATCCGCGAATCCCGAACTTAAGAATTTCAGCTGTAACGCTGTCTCATTTTTGTAATTCCTAAACGCTGTTGTAGCACTTTAACATTCTGAATGAGAACTTACGGCGTGAACAGCACCGTTGCTTTACAGTAACTCAACAGCTAACCTGCCAACAAAGCTACACATAGTTGCTCGCCACCTTTTTGGCAGTTAGAAACGAAACATTCATGACTACAGCTGCCTGCATCCCGAAAACAAGAGGTCACATCCCGTACTTCGCACTAAACAGTAAGGATCCCGTCGCTGTTCTGTACTGAGCTATGCTTTTCTCCCTTGGTTCTGCTTCCCATCTGTGACCAAATCATACGGGTTGTATGAAAAGATTGAACTGAATGGGCTGGATCATTGTGAACATCGCCGCAATGGTTGTTCACTTTTTGTAAGCTATGTACCAAAGTCGTTGGTTCTGATGAAAACACTATAAATACTGCAACTGCTCTTTTTTCAAAACGTCCTTATATTAGCGCCGCGCAGGACTAGTTAGACAATATGAAATGAAGCTCCATATTAAATGGCATCATCATTGCTGAACAGTTGAATAGGACAAATTCCTCTCAGTTGTAAATGACTTAAACGATAAGAGAAATCTAGTAACACTGGTACTCGTAAATGTTTTGTCAAGACGATGAAACACTAATATCGTCATAGGTCCAGCTTTACGCCTTTCTGTCTCCATTAAAGTAAGCAAGACAAACAAATGTCGCACAGAATAATATTCACTTGCGACCTCACTAACAGCACGATTTAGCATGATCGACGTTATTTTAGCATAACATTTTGCTATATACTAATATTTGAACCATTATTCTTGAACACTGAAGAATTTATTCGGAATTGTGATATTCAGAAATGCTATATAGGGCATTATACTGCTTGTTGACAAACACTCTGGGCTATGAAATTCAGGAGATACCAAAAACACACACAAGACGACAGCGAAGAATGTTGATTAATTGTGCCTGTGCTGCATAAATAAGGCTGTGTCTTTGTTTAAGACAGGTGTGCTCATTGCAGTAACTGTGAGTGCAGAAGTGCTCACGGCGGCGTCCTGCTTCTGCCGCGCCCCTAGAAAGCTTCGCCGCAAACAACGCCCAACGTGGACGCCACCATCACGCCCAAAGATGGCTTCACGTACGGTAAAAGGGTTACCTACTGGATGATGACATTTAACCAATAGGTTTAGGATACTAAGAAATATGCTCCACTGGTAGAATCGAACTTTACGTGTTGCACTGAAAAACGGCGAGCAGCAGCAGTTTGGAATCTGAGCTACGTACATAGTACTGAGTTATATACTAGTACTGGCGGCACAATTACAGCAAACAATTTGGCAGGCTGTTCTCTTACCCCAGCTGCGACCTCCTCTGCCCAGAACAGTGCCCTCGTCTCTGTTGTAGAAGAATCTCTGAAATTTCTCTTGGCCACTGAGTTCCGGCGGTCTCCTAAAGCCTCCGATCTCGTAGCCGTCCGGACCGTCATCGAAGTCGCGCAGCTGGTACGGCATTTTGGTCTGTTGCTGCATCATGGGCCGCGATGACATCTGCACACTAGGGCTCGGAACAGGCTACGCTCGCAAGTTCGGCACACCTCTACCTCACCGCTCCCTCGCCCTACGGTGACTGGAGTAAGAACCGTTGCGCATAGTCGCGGCACAGCCAGGTTGCGAGTCGCTGCCGCAGGGCAGCCAACTTAACCCGTGCGGACAACGCTGGCGCGCTACCTTGCGCTTTTCCAGCCTCGGTCCATGCGTTACTTCGGCGTTGCTGAGTAGGAAGGCCTCCTTTCTGTTACTTTCTTTTAGCAGGACGAGAGTTTCGGTTACTTGCAGCGAAATAGTGAAAAAGTTCTTTTTGTCACCTTCTTATGCCGATTGCTTACCTGTACGCTGTGAAATTTGAACCAAGCGCTGCGCGAGCCACCTGTCTTGCTTAGCGAAGGACGGTCGTCTACCTTGCAATTGCATCAACAATTACGTTTGCAATTCGCCTTGGAAGACACTAAAAATGCTAAATACCATTGTAGTATATCATATCCCGTGCGCCGTGGATAGTGGTCACTTTACGGTCAAAACAAGCCGTGGTCTAAAGTTTTGACGTAACGGCGCCTTACCATAAGTCACGTGCACCCGAAAAGTTTCCGTTACGAGAGCAACCATGTCTGTCTTCGTATATTTATGAAAAACTATGTAAGTTAGGGGGACGGTGTACAGACCAGCACTAATTTACAAGATGCGTTTCAGTGGAACATATAGGCATGGGCTATCGTAATTGATGTTGTTCCATAGCTTAGTGGATGACTTGATAATGAGTTAAGCTCGAAACTAGTCATCATGTAATAAAGGAAACTTAATGCTGCAATCTGGACAGCTCTCTGCAGTTCATTCCTCAATTTGGTCAACTGTATGAGTGACACGTACAATACCCTTATACAATTTTATGGCTTAAATGGATTTAGATAAATGCCCCACCGCATATTTCATGGAGGAACGTTCCTCTTAACCAGTAGTGGAAGGGAACTTTGCACTTTCTTACTGATGCAAGTAGGTTTCGTTACGTCATATTGATGCATCGAAAATATTAGCTAGTTAACCAATTTGTAACATTTTATTATTGTATTTATCAGTATTGCTCCTAATAAAGTCGAGGAATGCAAATGCAAACAGTTATCGTTGATTCAAGCAAGTGCGAAAACTAAATCACAAGGCGGGACGTTCAACGAAGTCATTTATAAAATGCTTGCAAAGGCAAACCGCAAAAGTTTGTGTATCTCGCATCATGTCGAGCGCAACTATCGCTAGACGAGCCATCGTCATCAAAAGGAATATCCCGTTTCAGTGCAAGCACAGAAAGGGGAAATGTGATGCGCCAACGATACAAGAAATCAACGAAGAGTGCAGACGACTTGGCTTATACTACCTATGATTACGGGAACAGCGCGCACACGGTTTATGACATTTGATCAATTAATTAAATGTTAATTCCAATGCCAAGCGTGTAATGTATTAGCTCACGTTATAAATGTATCGAAATACACTCCTGGAAATTGAAATAAGAACACCGTGAATTCATTGTCCCAGGAAGGGGAAATTTTATTGACACATTCCTGGGGTCAGATACATCACATGATCACACTGACAGAACCACAGGCACATAGACACAGGCAACAGAGCATGCACAATGTCGGCACTAGTACAGTGTATATCCACCTTTCGCAGCAATGCACGCAGCAATTCTCCCATGGAGACAATCGTAGAGATGCTGGTTGTAGTCCTGTGGAACGGCTTGCCATGCCATTTCCACCTGGCGCCTCAGTTGGACCAGCGTTCGTGCTGGACGTGCAGACCGCGTGAGACGACGCTTCATCCAGTCCCAAACATACTCAATGGGGGACAGATCCGGAGATCTTGCTGGCCAGGGTAGTTGACTTACACCTTCTAGAGCACGTTGGATGGCACGGGATACATGCGGACGTGCATTGTCCTGTTGGAACAGCAAGTTCCCTTGCCGGTCTAGGAATGGTAGAACGATGGGTTCGATGACGGTTTGGATGTACCGTGCACTATTCAGTGTCCCCTCGACGATCACCAGAGGTGTACGGCCAGTGTAGGAGATCGCTACCCACACCATGATGCCGGGTGTTGGCCCTGTGTGCCTCGGTCGTATGCAGTCCTGATTGTGGCGCTCACCTGCACGGCGCCAAACACGCATACGACCATCATTAGCACCAAGGCAGAAGTGACTCTCATCGCTGAAGACGACACGTCTCCATTCGTCCCTCCATTCACGCCTGTCGCGACACCACTGGAGGCGGGCTGCACGATGTTGGGGCGTGAGCGGAAGACGGCCTAACGGTGTGCGGGACCGTAGCCCAGCTTCATGGAGACGGTTGCGAATGGTCCTCGCCGATACCCCAGGACCAACAGTGTCCCTAATTTGCTGGGAAGTGGCGGTGCGGTCCCCTACGGCACTGCGTAGGATCCTACGGTCTTGGCGTGCATCCGTGCGTCGCTGCGGTCCGGTCCCAGGTCGACGGGCACGTGCACCTTCCGCCGACCACTGGCGACAACATCGATGTACTGTGGAGACCTCACGCCCCCGTGTTGAGCAATTCGGCGGTACGTCCACCCGGCCTCCCGCATGCCCACTATACGCCCTCGCTCAAAGTCCGTCAACTGCACATACGGTTCACGTCCACGCTGTCGCCAGTGTTAAAGACTGCGATGGAGCTCCGTATGCCACGGCAAACTGGCTGACACTGACGGCGGCGGTGCACAAATGCTGCGCAGCTAGCGCCATTCGACGGCCAACACCGCGGTTCCTGGTGTGTCCGCTGTGCCGTGCGTGTGATCATTGCTTGTACAGCCCTCTCGCAGTGGTCGGAGCAAGTATGGTGGGTCTGACACACCGGTGTCAATGTGTTCTTTTTTCCATTTCCAGGAGTGTAGTTGCTGTAATTCAGTGGCCAGTATACACGTCTCTCAACGAAACGCTGATGCACGATAACGTTGAGATCCCATTCTCGAACGTAATGAGGAATGTAGCACACAACACATACGAAACATTGTCTTCGTTCGACTACCATTGTGTCAGTACTACGGCTATTTGTAAGCATATTACGCCTATTTATATATTCACTCTCACAGATGTCACATTCATCAGCAGGATGATATATACAAACTAAAAAAAAGTTTTGCATCACACCAGTTCCCAGAACTCCTGAAGATAGTCGTTGACTGTGGATATTGTATCACAGACACAGTCCCTTTGACTGTTCAGAGATGTCACTAAACCCGTCCAAAGATGTCAACAACCATGCATGAGCGGCTCCCATTACACGGAGGGGGTCCGACAGCCGATCAGTTCCACACATTCCACAAGGAAGGAGGTCGTCTCGTGTCGTCTAGTTCAACCACGCCTAGACGGTCAATACCGCCGTACGATCGCATCCGCTTTGTTACTTTGTGCCAGGAAGGGCTATCAACGAGGGAATTGTCCAGGCGTCTCGGAGTAAACCTAGGGGATGTTGTTCGGACATGGAGGAGAGACGGGAAGTGTATATGACATGACTCGCTCAGGCCGCTCAAGGGCTACTACTGCAGTGGATGACTGCTACCTACGGATTATGGCTCGGAGGAACCCTGACAGCAACGCCACCATGTTAAATAATGCTTTTCGTGCAACCACAGCATATCGTGTTACGACTCAAACTGTGCGGAGTATGCTGCATGATGCGCAACTTCACTCCGACGTTCATGGCGTGGTCCATCTTTGCAACCACGACAGCATGTTGCGCGGTACGGATGGGCCCAACAACATGCCGAATGGACCGCTCAGGATTGGTATCACGTTTTCTTCACTGATGAGTGTCACATATGCCTTCAACCAGATAATGGTCGGAGACGTGTTTGGCGGCATCCCGATCAGGCTGAACGCCTTAGACACACTGTCCAGCGAGTGCACCAAGGTGGACGTTCCCTGCTGTTTTGGGATGGCATTATGTAGGGTCAACGTACGCCGCTGGTGGTCATGGAAGGCGCTGCAATGGCTGTACGATAAGTGAATGCCATACTTCGACCGATAGTGCAACTACATCGGCAGCACATTGGCGATGCATTCTTCTTCATGGACCACAATTCGCGCCCCCATCGTGCAAATCTTGTGAATGTCTTCCTTCATGATAACGACATCGCTCGACTAGAATGGCCAGCATGTTCTCCAGACATGAACTCTATCGAACGTGCCTGGAATAGATTGAAAAGGGCTGTTTATGGACGACTTGACCCACCACCCACTCTGAGGGATCTACGCCGAATAACCGTTGAGAAGTGGGACAATCTGGGCCTTGATGTACTTGTGGATAGTATGTCACGAAGAATACAAGCATGCATCAATGCAAGAGAACGTGCTACTGGGTATTAGAGGTACCGGTGTGTGCAGCAATCTGGACCACCACCACTGAAGGTCTCGCTGTATGGCGGTACAACATACAATGTGTGGTTTCCATGAGCAATGAAAAGGGCGGAAATGATGTTTATGTTGATCTCTATTCCAATTTTCTGTACAGGTTCCGGAACTCTAGGAACCGAGGTGATGCAAAACTTTTTTTGATGTGTGTAGATAGATGAAATGTATTCGCAGTTGCGAATAGGAACAACAATCACCTGCATATTGGAATGACGACAGTGAAGATTTGTGACGGCCCTGGGCTCCAAGCCGGATTTCCCATTTATCGCGAGTGATCGCCTTACCATTACGCTATCAAGCACGACTCAAGGCCAAACCCAAACTTCCACATGCCGTCAACCACGTGTCTAGCCTGTACTCGTACCTTCATTATGTATATTCCTGTTCAGGGGAGACATTTTATTTGAAATTCACTTGCCGGCGTCAGCAGATAAACACGATGTTGCAGTTCCTGTGTTATTCCGAATTACGATACAATGTTCCTTCGGACGTCCATGCATTTCCAAAGGAACATTGCATCGTATTTCTGAACAACACAGACACTGCAATACCAAATGATACAAATATCAGATGTTAGTGTCATCGGCATTGAGAAAACAGCTGAAATCGCTAAAATTGACAAAACTACAGAGTCTGACGGAACCCCAACCGTATTCTGAGCTAGCTCTTCTTTTAACCATAATATAATGTATAATATTGGAAATACTGTGCAGAAATACAAAATGTGCACTTTATAAAATGAAAAACGTGGTATCCTATGACTTCTAGGTTAATTTACACTAAGACATTTTATCCACAAATAACATCTGCCTGCATATAGACCGATAATGAATAAAATGTACTTGAAACGCATTTCAGTATGTTAAATTAAACATAAAATAAATAAACGTGACTGTACTGAAGAAATAGCTCGCATGTGGCTGAAATTTTATGAATATATACCATAAGCATGAAAATTATGGAGTATCAGTTTGGTTGAGTTCCATCATGCTACTCACGGTCGAGCACTTCCATTTCCGTCAGTATAGTTGAAAAATGGATGCAAGCGACTGCCTCCAGGTTTATGACTGGAAGCTTACCACACCCAGTCCCCGAGCAGAGAAGATCTCCGAAGCGATAGCAGTAGACTTACGGCCTATTTGCAGCGTGGCGTAAAGCAGACAAAATGCTCGATGACGCCATAACGTGAACCGACGCTGTACTGCCCTGGGTAGTAGTTCTTTGTTCAGCGGCATGTAGTAGCGTTCTGCAGAGATCAGACAAACTATAGAGTCGGGCGCACTCCTCTCCAGTTTGCTATTGGAAGGAAATACATTTGTGAAAATCTGTTTTTCAGTGTAGGGAAAGGTCAAACTAGTCTAGTGAAGCAGAAAGAATTGTTCGGGAATTTAAAAAATTTAAGAGAATTTACGCTCAGATTCTAATATATTTCAGGATTTCAGGAAAATGGTTATCTCGAGATTTGATTACATTTTGAAGAAGATCGCTGCACGCCTGGGAGTAACCTGCACCAACTTCCATTCAGCTACATAGCAAGAAGGAAAGGGTTGACGGAAGTGAAATTGAATTCAAAACTTTTTTAAATCTTGGTTTAAAGGAAATAGTATTACACAATTTAACCCGTTCCATTTAATATCACTATATAGTGGCAAGAAACAGCCCAGACATGTCTTTGAAATCCTTTTGTTGGAACAGATTGACAGAATAAAAATATTCAGTTATCGTCAATATTATGCTTATTCGCTATTTCGCTCCATATCTTCCTTCCGATTGACCTATTTCTATACTGAGAACGACTAGATTGCAAAACGTCTAGTCTTTCTCGTACCATTTTCGTGTCCTCAAATAGATCTGTGTTGCACGCTGCAAGGGGACCAGCACTTTTTTTTTTACTTTTTTTTTTTTTTACAGTGTGCTCTACCAAGCTTTTTTTTCCACGGAGGGCAGTCATGGAAGGGAGGGCAGAGTCCGCAGGGGTCGTAGCCCGAGGCGCTGCAATCATGGACTGTGTGGCTGGTCCTCCCTCGGGCATGGGTGTGTGTGTTTGTCCTTAGGATAATTTTGATTAAGTAGTGTGTAAGCATAGGGACTGATGACCTTAGCAGTTAAGTCCCATAAGATTTCACACACATTTGAACTTCTTTTTGGTCGTAGCCCGAGGCCTGGCCACAGTGTTCCGCTCACCCGACAAGGTGTTTGGAATGGTGAGGGGAAATCAGTGGGAAATTCCTTTTTCTATATTTTTAATTTGTATTTCCTTTATACCACACCGAAAATACAAATATGTAGCACTGCATCGTGCACTAAGTAAATAAAAGAAATATTCGTACTCTCATTACACTTCATCATCCAGGTATGTCTTCACGCATGTCGTATGCTATTTCACCGATAATAGGACATTTTCTTTCTCCTACCTGTTGATGATCGAGCTGCGTGGAGGATCGCGTAGGGCACTTCCTAAGTAATTAGAAAAATATTGTCCACATTTCTCGTCCCGTACAATCTTGTAATGACGTTCCCGAATTCCAAAAGTCCAACACGTCTTTAGCTCCATCGTGAAATAAATATTGTACCGTGTGCCCATAGACCCAAGTGACCGATTTGGTTTTGGTATGGGCGAAATACTGTTCATCCGGAAACAGCGCAAGCCGAAATGTGGTATGTTCCGGGGCCAATCGTAGAAAATACGACAGAATTTGTTTCACCCAGCGCCATACGTCTTCTACCGCGTCACATCTGAGACTGTTCTCGTCCGTGTACTCCGCAGTCTGCACACAGAGGCGAATCCGCCATATTTATCTTGTGGAGGCGTCATCTGGTGATCTGTTTACCGTTGACCATGATGTACCACGCTGTTCGGACGTCTGTATCCATTGTAGCTGCGTGTATCGTCCGCTACACCACCTTCCAACTAACATGAGGGTTTTGGTTTCCATGACGTGTGGTGAGCGCCTCTGTTGAAGGACGCGATATATCTCCCGCGCCGTCGCCTGTTTCGTCAGTGGTACTGCGATGTGGACATAACTGTGTTCCATGTAAAAGTACACGAAGTAGCAGAAAGGTGAGGGTATGTCTTGCATCGTCAGTGGGGGCGTAAGGGAGGACAGAGCTAAGGACTCCAGCAGCAAACCCGTCAAACTTTCCGAGTGGTGGCGCCACAGCTTGATGTGCGAGCTGACAAACAGGGCCACCGCTCTATCGTCGACATGGCCTAGACCTCCTTTTTCTGGAGGAAGGTGTTATGGTGTAAAGTCAAGCGCCGGCACGCCAGTTGGGAACGATAGAGCGAGATGGCTGTGACAAGACGTCGGCCAATCGCACGCTGACCGACCCCTCTCCAGGACCACAACGCGACAGCAGCGGCCTCTATGCGAAGAGGACATAAGCAACGCGCCCGACTGGTCGTGGCCAGTTCTACGAGAAGCTTCAAGAGCAGCGACCTGAACACAACCGTCAGAGCTCAGTGCTTTGCTCGTACATTCTACGTAGCTCAAACTTGGAATTGTTATACTGAAGAAACTCGATTATTTTTGTCTGTCACCCTTTGCTTGCGACACATCTATGTAATGTTCAAAGTTAAGTATTGTCATTTACTTTTCGTAATAAAACTCATTAATACAATTTGTTTGAATTGTTTTGTTCGTCTAGAGATCCGAGAAAGCAGGTTTCGAGGACTAGGCAGGATTCAACGGAAGGGTCAGCGAATGACTGACTTTCAAGAGCAAGCCTGTACTGACGTAGGCTCAGAATGCCGCTAATAAACGTCGAGCTACCAACAACGGTATTGCAAGGATGCGCACTGCGTGTGGAAGACGCGATGCTAGGTAACCAATGACGAAGTGTGTCCTTTGAAGAATGTCGAGGGTCCACAGACGAAGGTTGGAGATCTGGACCCGAATTTGTTGTAATAAGCGGCGGTAATTTAGGGCCGCAGTGCACCGTATGTCGTCGTGATACTCTACTTCGAGACATTTGATAGTACCACTAAGTAGTAGGGGCCCGACACACGCTGGGGTCAACCCCTCTCCTATGACCCTGGCGACCGATTTGGTGACGTTGAGAAAGCTGCCTGCAACCACACTGTACGTGGCAAAAGATTCTAGCTGGTTACATCGTCACGATTGCGGAGCACGAGAGCCTGGTCGTGTGCATAGGCTGTACAGCGAAATGTGACGTCACGTAAGGTGATCCGGTGAGGCATTGACGGAGCGGTTCCAGTGCCAGAGCGTAAGTAATGTCGACAGGGGGCAGCCCTGACGCAACAATCTGTATGCGACGCCCGTTAACGAACACCTTGGAGGTCGCACCTCGGATAGGGCGCATCACGACATCTATGAATTGCTGTGGGTAATGCATGTGTTGGAGAACGGATGTCAGGCACATGATCCTCTTGATAGAAAGCTTGGCTAAAAATCTAGTGACGCCAGCGCTCCCGGGGTGTGGCGTGCCCTCGCTAGGGCTATGACGTCATGATATCGACAGAGTGCTGTGAGGATGTTATTGAAACCCCAAAGGAAAGCCTGTTCAGGTTGGTCGTATACGGTTTGGTAATATTCTAGTCAATATCTTCATGTCACAGGTGACGAATGTCAGCGGGCGGTAATCATGTCTTCGAGTCCCACCTTTCGGTTTATGAACCAGTATAATCAGTCCTTCTACGAAGGCTGCGGCGAAGGGGACTGAGGGGGACATAAGTTCCCATAGATGTCAGTCAATTTGGGACACTCTGTAAAGTTCTATAAACGCCCACGGGGAGCACGTCAGGCCAGGCTGCACCAATACCTCGTAGTGTGGTGTGACGACAGCCGTCCGCAGTGGTGATGGCCTATATCAGCGCCTGTCTTCGTAGTAAACGTTCTCGAATGTCATGGTACATGGTGGGTCGTTCCGTTGCGAGTCCGTCTTGTGTTCGCGCTAGGACGATGGCCCGTCGAGGTATCGGCGCATATGGGCTACGATCTGTATCTTCGCACGCTATACTCTCCTCTGGCGTTCCGGTTGGTTCAATGGCTCTGAGCACTATGGGACTTAACATCTATGGTCATCAGTCCCCTAGAACTTAGAACTACTTAAATCTAACTAACCTAAGGACATCACACAACACCCAGCCATCACGAGGCAGAGAAAATCCTTAACCCCGCCGGGAATCGAACCCGGGAACCCGGGCGTGGGAAGCGAGAACGCTACCGCATGACCACGAGATGCGGGCGGCGTTCCGGTGTGGGTGGGAGGGGTATTTCCGAAGGACGGTGAAATAAAAATCAAGGGTCTACCGCCTCCAAGCAACGATCTCACGACCATAGGTAATCAAGGTTCTCCATGGGCTTGCTAGGCGCAGTTTAACAACCAACTAATCAATGTAGGATAAGTCGGGAGGCGGCGGACGCACGAACTCAAAGTGTCCTCGATGGCGCGTTAATAATCCGGAGAAGCGAATGAGCAAGGTTTAGCTTCCACAGATGTCGGCTGCGGCACACCCGTTGGCGATGAAGGGTGACGCCACGTATCTAGACCTCGTGATCAGAAAAGGCTACTGGCCACACCTCCATTCCGCTCACTGTTGCTGCGAGAGAAAGGGAGACGTAAATCCTATAAATGTGGCTAGACGAGTGACTCGTGAATTTCCTCGAGCATGTTCCCATGTATCTACCAGCTGTAGATCGTGATGAATGTCTCAAGTTCGGGGCACGGTGAACGTCGTGGCAGCTGATCGTGAGGTACTTGGGTGCTATTGAAATCGCCCCCTAATACCAAGTCATCGTGCCTGTTCTGAGAAAGCGGTGCTACTCCCTCCGCGAAGTAAAGCTATCGGTCGCGACGGCCATTCGTTCCGGAAGGGGCGCACACACTGATAAACTTAACGCTGAGCACCGTTACGGTCATTCCACCAGCGTCGGGGAGATATGGTACTTCGTCCGCCTCGAGGTCCTCCCTCAGAAGAACTGCGACTCCACTGCTAGCTGGAGAGGCGTAGGACACACGAGCCGTATAACCATACATGCCAGGTAAATCGTCGAAGAAGACTTCTTGGAGAAAGATAATGTCAACGTCTGCTGCATTGAGCACGTCTTGGAGCAGCAACGTCTTCGTACGTAAAGTTAAAATTTTATCAGCTCCACACCTCTTTGGTGTTTTCAAGAGAGTCAACACCATATTTTACCTTCTCCCTCTCACAGCCATCAGCAGCACAGATACGATGGTACACTCGTCGCACTCATTGCCCCTAGACATTCGCACATAAATATTTATTTTTTACAATGAGATGTCAAAGTGGGCGGAAAAACGGAAAACATTAAAATAAGGTGATAGAACCTATCCCTTAATGCAGTTCAACTTTACTTTATAAAACTTCCGAACTATAAATATTTTTCTTTCACACTGCGCCACATTATCATTACGTTGTCTGTCAATCTAATGTCCGACAGAACAGATATTTTATATACCTGAAAAAGAGGGTAACGGTTCGTCGACGATTTTTTCAATGAGAATGCGCAAATATCTCCCGAAATTCTACGGAAATCAAAATTTGCGAGTATAGAATATAATGGACGATGGACGCTGCATACACAGTGTGAATATAAGTTAGAAATTTGAGCCCTTCAGGAACCGTGTCCGGATGGCCGAAGCGATTAATACAACCGCTCATAAGAATCAATAAATCCGGTTTCGAGTCTCGCTCCGGCACAAATTTCCAATTTCGGCCATTGCATTACCACCGTTGCATTACCGCTACGATTTCCCATCCAGCCTTCCCTTTCCTTCGCCTTCTTACATTTCATGTTTACGTGCGTTTACTTAAGTTATACACGAGACGCATGTGGGGTCTTGCCCACTCGTCTCGTATCGAGTGCCAAAGGGATGCTGCGTTCTCGGAAAGCTATACAACAATCCAAGCAAAGAACATTAGTATTGTTATTTCGTTAAAGAAGATTGACAATACTTAACTTTGGATTAACACGTATTGCAAGCAATGGGCGACATGCAAACAGTAATCTTCTCCTCTATAGTCCAAACAAGCAATGGATATGCATCCCTAATGACTGCTCTGGTAGCACTCTCTGCTAGTCCCTGCTAATACTCTGCGCATACTGTCCACTATGTCCGGCCGAGGCTGTCAGAAGCGGCGCTTACATTCACTCGGACTAGATGCCGCTCCTATCGTGGTGCGCTCCTAACCAGGCCACCATTGGCAGACGTCGTTTCACCGCCTTCTCTTTTCTTGCGTTCTTGATCTTATTTCCGGCGCCTGTGGTTACGCCAGAACAATGCATGCTGGCCAAGTCTTCGTCAGCAAATGTGTCCATAAGGTTGTGTATGCTTGCAAACGTACTTTTAACACTGCCTGAGAAACAAATCCGAGACAGAACCGAGTATCACTGGATGCAAATTTGATGTCGAAGACACAACTGGTCATTACTATTATCAAAAGCAAGTCAAACGGGTGATAGGAGCAAGGAGTTTTTCCAAACAAACCACACAGTACATACCGTCGACATTTGCAATCATTTGGCAGTGCAGAACAAAGACAAAAAACGGCGCTAAAATCGAACAAAATGCAATTACTCTGTAATTAGCCACTGGAGAAGACCCATACACCAAATTTTTTCGGTGTAGAAGGAATTCACCCCCCTGTATATAGGTAGGGACTGCGCCTACTTGAGTAGGTACGTGACTCGTACAGAACGGAAAGCGGCGCTTACGTGTCACAAGGTGATCGCACCTACTCATCGCCACCAATTTCGTGAAAATTCACGTTACATGCAGGACTTGGCCAGAAATGAAAGTGACAGAAATGCGAGCTCCAGAGTGCACGAGTCGGTCAAGGCATGAGCTCCCCGGCAACGGATAGCGCAGCGGAAAAAGAACGGGTTGTCACATGGGTACCTATGCAGAAACATTTTTTTCTAATTTTCGACTGTTTCGTTACTAGTGCTGCAAATAAACAGAAAAAAATGTCCAGTATATCGCATTTATTAATATTTTCATAAAGGCATGAAAAGAAAGGCAAAGGAAAATTTTGTGGCTGTATACATGGCAAATGTAGGAACGTCCTCATCACTTCATCAGAATCTGGAAACTTACAACAATTTTATACAAACATTTCTTGACTGATTTGGGGAGCTTTAAATGCAGGAGTACAGAAATATTCCGTTAATTGACTCGTGAGGATGACAAATCAAATCCACAATGATACGGCGAGAGATTTTTTGAAGAAGAAGCAGGATTGCCATCTTGAAGTATGAAAGCGATTCCCCCCAAATGCACACTACTATTTTGCAACCCCGCAATGTCTGACTAGAAAGCTTCAAAACTGCTTTTGCCTCACCGAGAGAGAAAAATAAATCACATCCCGAAAAGACCGCACTTAAATGCATTCCTATGCCAATGTTTGGTGAAATGATGCATTACGCGTGGTTCGGTGCCATACTGTGCGATGAGAGAGAACGTTACATGAATGTAAACCAAATTTATTTTCCTCTGGAACTTTTAAAACCTCTATGTAATTGTAAGTATGCGGCATTTATATCGTGTGCACAATGTCAAGAAAACTGGTGCTTCACCTGTTTCTATGATAAATATCCCCCGAACACGTGTAAATCATCAACAGTAACATAACAAAAATATCTAACTTTGTATATGACGTTCTCGTGTACGCCATGCAATCCCCGTTTAAAATCTATTTGCAGTTCAAAATTTTCATTGACTTTCCTTTTCATGCCTTCTAGCCTTCCATGAAAATACAAACAGGGAGATAGCGAGTATTTTTTCGTTTTTTCCAGCCTAAGTAACGTAAAAACTGAAAATAAAAAGAGTTTCCCCGTAGAGACTTGGTCCTACGATCCTCGAATCACCATTCTGGACTCATTTCGCTGCGAAAACCACTGCCTGGAAACTCTGCTGATATAAATGGCTTATGTATCTTCTTGCTAGCACCAAAAAGGATTTTTTTCCTGAACGCTTAGCCATCTGGATCTCTCTCGTCTGTCAGTCTAATTCCTGGCCAAGCCACACATATGCCATGAATGTGGATGAACTCGGCGATGTCAGGTAGGCGCGGTCCACTTGTCAGTAACGTTTGACTTAATGATGTGAGCAAAGTTCCGTAACATAGGAAATGTTCGGCGCATGCCGTTGAAAGACTAATCAAAAGCAGCTGCTCACCTTAACTGCTCGAGAAAATCGAACGCTACCTGGAAAACTATTATCTGCAACCACAGGCGGTTAGCTGGCGTATCGAACTCGTTCGTTACTCGTGGCCTTGGCCCAGGGAGTGGGGCAGCGAGAAAGTCATGGCACAAAAGCTCATGAGGCGACTCTGACACGTACGCAGCCAAAGGGAATATGTAATAATAAATGATCTGTGACTGGAAATTGCATGCATTAAACTGAGGTGACAAAAGCCGTGGGATACCTCCTAATATTGTGCCTGACTTCTTTTACCAGGCGTAGAGCAGAAACTCGGAATGGCGAGGGCTCAAAACGTCGTTGGAAGTCCCCTGCAGAAATATTGAGCCATGTTGCCTCTATAGCCGTCTATAATTACGAAAGTGTGAGGGTTTTGGGCACGAACTGATCTCTCAACTATGTCCTATAAATGTTCGATGAGATTCATGTTGGGTAATCTGGGTGGCCCGATCATTCGCTCGAACTGTCTAGGTTTTTCTTCAAACCAATTGCGAACAGTTGTTACCTGGTGATATGGCCCATTGTCACCAGGTCCATCGTTGTTTGGGAACATGAAGTCCGTGAATGGCCGCAAATGGTCTCCAAGTAGTCGAGCATAACCCGAGGACTCCGCCCATTCCATGTAAACAAACCCCACACCTTATGGCGCCACCACCAGCTTGCACAGTGCCTTGTTGACAAGTTGGTTTCTTAGCTTCGTGGGGTCTGCGCCAAACTCGTACCATACCATCAGCTCTTACCATCTGAAATTGAGTCCCATGGTTTTCCAGTAGTCTAGGATCCAACCGATGTGGTCACAAGCCTAGGAGAGGCGCTGCAGGCGATGTCGTGTTGTTAGCAGAAGCACTCGACTCGGTCGTCAGCTATAGCCCGTTAAAACCAAATTTCGCTGCATTGTGCTAACACATGCGTTAGTCGTACATTGATTTCTGCGGTTATTTCAGGCATGTCCTTTAGTAGAGATAACCCTACTCAAACGGCACTGCTCTCGGTCGTTAAATGAAGGCCGTCAGCCATTGTGCCGTCTGTGGTGTGAGGTAATGCCTGAAATTTGGTACTCCCGGCACTCTGTTAATACTGTGAATCTCGGAATATTAAATTTCCGAAATGGAATGGCCCTTGCGTCTAGCTCCAACTACAATTTCGTGTTCAAAGTATGTTAATTTCCGTCGCTCTGCCATAATCACGCCTGAAACGTTTTCACATGAATCACTTGAGTGCAAATGACAGCTCCGCCAATGTACTACTCTTTCAGACCTCATGTAAGTGATACTACCGCCATCTGTACAAGTTCATATCGCTATCCGATGACACTTTTTTTTTCACCACGTCAATGTAATGGTAAACGTTTGATGACACATTATTTCATTACCGCAATGTATTTATGTTTTCATTTTCTTGCGCCGCTGTTTAGAAACATGATAGTGTTATGCCCACAGTATATCGTGGCAGTAGACCGTGACCGTAAACAAACGAGAACTTAGACACGCCGAGGGGATAGGAGAGGTGCGGGGGAGGAGGCCCGCCTCTCCTTCGAAGGGCTGCCATCCTATGTCCGCGTTCTGTGCTTCCATCAAAGCAAAACTGACATGAGGGTCATAGGGACCGCTGACTCCTTTCATTGTGGTCAGAGTCGTATTCGATTCCCGTTTGTACAACAGGATGTCTCTTCATTATTTTTTTTTAAAAAAAGAAGGCATGCAATCCATAACACAAAACAAACTGGAGTACGCAAAGCATTTGATAGTGACTACAGAGAAACTGTATGCTGCGGTTGGCAGTGGTAGTTTAAGCGACCTCTACCGGTATCTTGCGCAACCATAGTTGGAAATATTCCCCACCTAAAACTGCCAGGAATAGTGCCCGCACAATATCAAAAAATGATCACACGATCCATTCGTTGAGCGCTTGTCTAGATGCAATTCTCTTATCTACTGTAATCATATTCAGTTTATGAAGTCATTTCATGATTGTTCAGGGGAGGTATTAATATTCTTTACGATATTTAAATGAAAAATAAAATTAAATATGCAAGATACATGAACATAAAACAGGATCAGTTACTTTAATGCAGTAGAGGTTGGGGATAACATAATACAGTGCATGACAGGTTTGCGTCTAGAACGTACAAAAACTAATTGTAACAGTAAACAGGGAGCTGTGTATCATATGCGTACATGGCTATTTACACAGGTTCTTTGTGTTGCACGTTGTCAAATGTGGTTGTCTTTATAAAACAATTTACTTGTTCCTCTTAGCTTTATGAATTATCAAAATGTCATTGACACGAACTGGATCGATACAACAGCGCAACTCGGACACAACTAACAAGGCCTGTCCCGCTAAAATTTCTTTCGCTTGCAGAGCTGTTGGTGGTAATGTAAAGGACTTCTTTCGCCACATTGGATAGTTTGGTAAAACACAATCGTTGGCCTTCCGCCAATACAAGTCATCATCTGGGCAATCCGCCTTTAAATATCTCTCAGGTTCACTTTACGTTTAGAAGTTGATAAATGCCAGCTCCGGTAGAGGGGATAGGATTTTTTTCTCTTCTTCCACAACTACGCTATCTCACTTCATACGAATTGTAAGAGTTCCTTGAAACTGGATCAAAAAATGTGGCCATGTAGGGAGAATCCTTAGTTCGTTAACGACTTTCTCTTTTACGAAGGTTTCTGTCCGTCGTTTCAACTATTTAAGTACTGAATTGTTCTCTTCACTTTGGCAGGAATCTAGCAAACTAAATGCCCATGGCGCTACGAAAGACAAGGTCGGTTCTACTTCATCCTCCAGCTCATTCAAGTAATTTATGACTTGTTTGAAATGTTCCAGGAATTTGTTTACACCATTCATTATATCAGGTTGTCACGAAGATCCTCCTTGTTTTTCTCCAACAGAAAATTATCAGTGTAATTTTTTTGAGACTGAAGTGAATCATGTAGATGGTAAAGAAATTTCAACAATTGGTATGAAATCGGACCATTTCATATGCGCTACATTTCCACGCACTGTCCAGGTGGATTTATGAATGTCAGGCAGTTCTTCGCTTAGGAATTTTTCATACACTGTGCGCCTTGCGCCGTGTTCATGCATTGTAGTGCACATTGCATTCGTTTTTGTTGTTGAAAAGCTTGCTTGAAGTTCGGTTCTTTGTCCACTACAAATGTCATTTTGCTTGGTTTCAAAAGATATGTATCTCAGACTCTTTTCCGTGTAACTCTGTAAGAATATTATCACTTGTTTTTGTAACAACTGGAAACTTTGTTGTGAGAAACATGTTATCAGTTCACACCTGTCAGAGTCTACAATAACAGTGAATACGTGAAATAATATAATGTATATAGACAATCCAAAACTCGCATGTCATAGCACACTCGTTCAGGTTAATGGCTTCCATTTCTTTAAGCAAGACTTCACTTGTCAGTTGATTAGCTGTATCTTGTGTATGTCGTGACGCAGGTCTTGGAGCAGACAAAATCTCTTTTGCACTCACTGTGCCATATTTGTCACCATCGCCGATTAGCTCTTGTGAAAGACTAATAAATCCTTATCCAGGACACTGAATGTATGATATTTTTGCACTTACGTCTTTTCACGCTCGTGGTACTTGGCTTGTGTACAGGTAACGCTTCTCATACCCCTCTGCAGCAGTGAACGTATCCTATGACTCTACGTCGCTTCTACTAGTACTCACAGTACTGCGACAAACGGCACTCAAATGTGTGCGAGTCAGGCGAGCGCAGTGGGATTCGCAGATACGCCACGCCTGATGTCCATCGTCGGCTACTGGCACACAATGTACATCGAAAGTTGTGAACAAATAAATGAAGATTTGCAGAAAATAAATGCGTGGGGTAATGAGTGGCAGTTATCTCTCAATATTAGTAAGTGTAATCTACAGCGAATAATAAGGCGAAAGTCCCCTGCTCGATGGAGAAGAGGTGGCCGAGCACGATCAGCTGCAGCAGCAGATGGCCGTTACGTTGTGCAAGGGTCAAAAAAGAACATGTGTGAACAACGGCTGCAGTTGCAACCACATTTAAGAGGACTGCTGCAGAAGCTGCATGACGGTCCAGAGTGGTACGGCGACTGCATGGGGTGGTCTCTTTGTCTGACGACCAGCAAGCAGGTCGGTGGTACCGTTTGCGATGGTGCCAAGAGCATAGTGACTCTGGTCCAACGAGAAATGGGATCCCGTACTCTTCTCGGATGAGAGCAGATTCAGTTGGAGTAGTGAGTCTGGATGTAGACACTTATGGCGAGAGGTGCGCCAAGAAACTTTGTCGAACATGATCGTTTTGGTGGCCCAGGTCTTATGGTGTGAGAAATCATAATGTTGCATGGGTGTATTGGCCTCCAAATCCTTGAACACAGTACACTCACCGATCAACGTTATTGCGACTTTGTCCTCTTCCCAACATTCGTGTTTAAGGGGTGTATTGGGCTCTGATTTCATTTTGGTGGATGACACCGCGTGATCGCATCCAACAGCGAAGGTCGAAGAGCTCTTGGAACGTGAGGGTATTCGACGAATGGACTGGCCGCCGTTTCCCAAACTTAAATCCCATCGTCTGTATGTGGGATACGATGCAGAGACATAGGACACCACGACCACATGCACCAACGACCATCCAGGAGTTGTCAGCCGCCCCATTGGAGGAACATAACGCCCTACTAGAAGAATTCCATACCAACCATGTGGCTAGCATGGGAGCACGATGCAGGGCATGCATTGCTGTCCGTGGTGACCAAGCACACTATTATGAAACATATTCCGCCTTTTGTAAGGTCCAGTGGAACATGATGAATTGCAGTTACTTCAGTGTAACTAATGTCGTTGAATAAAAGTGCAACTACTGATCGTTCCACTGGGTATTTCTTTCAGTTATGTCCTGTACTTAACTGTATCACTGCCTTCTGTGTATGATGCAAGCTTCATCGCGCTATGTGGTTTTGTAGTGGCTTTGCTCACCACTGCAGTAATACGAAGGAGAATCGCGGATTGTTAAATATCATGGTTGGGGAAGAAGCCAGTGATAAAAGCAATAACATTACAACTATTAAGAAAAATTACACAAAATGTTCAAAGCCAGAGAGATGTCAGTGATGACTGAGGCACATGACGAAACTCATTCATCTTCAGCAATATCAAACATGTACGTAGAAGCGAGGAGCAGAATCCTGAGAAATTCAGATGACTAACGAAGAAGTGTCGGGAGACGCCCAGCACAGCAGAGCGATACCAACCTGACTGTCACTCGACATACGGTCCTACAATAAGGAGTGATGGTCTGGGGCGCCATTTCATTTTCTAGCAGGACCCCTTTGGTTGTCATCCATGGCACCCTTAGAGTTCGTGGCGAGACACCCTGGGTTCACATTTCAGCAAGATAATGCCCGCCGGTCGGCACACGGCATAAGTTTCTACTGCTTGTCTTCGTGGTTGCCAATCTGTGGCTTGGCCGGAAAGGTCGCGAGGATCTCCCCAACTGAGGACGTTTGCAGCATTATGAGAAGGGCCATCTAACCAGCTCGAGACTTTGAAGATCTTACGCGCCAGTCGGACAAAACTTGCCATGAATACCTGTCAGGAGGACATCCAACAGGTATATTAATCCATGCCAAGTCGAATAACTGTTCACTTTACTGTCAGAGGTCTTCACTGAGTGAAGCTCTTTCCCTTGAATAAATCATCCAATTTTTCTGAAATTGTAATCATTTGTTTCAAAAAAATGTTCAAATGTGTGTGAAATCTTATGGGACTTAACTGCTAAGGTCATCAGTCCCTAAGCTTACACAATACTTAACCTAAATTATCTTAAGGACAAACACACACACCATACCCGAGGGAGGACTCGAACCTCCGCCGGGACCAGCCGCACAGTCCATGACTGCAGCGCCTAAGACCGCTCGGCTAATCCCGCGCGGCAATCATTTGTTTGTCTTTATAAGTCAGTCACATCTCCCTGTCGGATAAATCCTTCATGGTGCGTCTTTTTTCGCCTTAAAATCTATTTTCAGAAAACTCTGCGAGCTGTATTGCCTAGTAGCAGTGTGCAGTTTCCAGCAGGACAATGCGCCACTGAATTCAGCGCGCTTCCCACAGGAAAGCATCTTCAGCATTGATACACACCTTCCCAGGAAAATATGAATAAGACTTGTTTTACGCGTTTGCCCAAGTAGCATAGAAGCTGTACATTTCCGGAGAAGAGTTCGTCTCAAATAATTGACTACAGACGCTTCACAGTTTGTAAGTGAATTTAGAAAGATCCTGCTGATACGTTGCGCGACTGGCTCCAGCACTTCAGCCCCGCTAGTGTCGTCTTTACTTTCGATTTTCCTTTGGCGGGCCGCGAGTCAGCCGTTCATTGACGGTCCGGCTGTTTAAGTCTGCAGCGTCAAGGCAGCGTCTCACTGTGTGGTCTGTCGTTCGCGAGGTATTACGGGGTCGGGAGGTTGCCCCTTAATTGGTGCGCAAGCTCATTGCCCGTGTTACGAGTGGGGTTCTGTGGCCGGAGATGGCGGCCAAGTTGGGTTCTGGCACAAGTGGTGTTTGGTTTTACGCTCACCACGCAGTGAACGTTGAGAAGAGCTTGCCGAAGCGTCGCCTGGATTAACCGACCGCCTACTCATACGGTGTGTGTTTGATTAGAGCATGCGCAACTGTGTGCTTAGTTACATATGTTAAAGGTCAATCAATGTTGTCTGCAATTTGAGTTTGGTCCCGAGAGTGCCATGGCAAGTTAAGTAACTCATGCCATGATAACGGGCCTTAGGCATTCCACCTTGTTTTCTTACTACTTGATAAAGGATCAGCAGATATATGTAAGCAAGACTGGCGAGCTGCTCATTATTTAGTGATTGTATGTATATGGTGATGCTAACCGTGCTTTTTAAATACAAGTATCTACACACTAGTGACGAGTAACGATAGACAATACTGTCTCATAAAATCACATCATGTTTCATGAAAATATAGTTCTGCTTGGCCTTGTCTGTAAAATAAACTCAGCTGTTACTATCGCTTGATGTTATGGTACTTAAATGAATGCTTAAGCTGCTGATTTAAAATCCCTTTTTAGGCGAACTTTCTTGTTTAAAATGTTATGATTTTGTCTTGTCTATCATGAAAGTGTAAATGCAAGTGTGCTGTTGTAGTTGACTATGTTTCAGTTACGTGGAGTGCAGTGCATTTCGTCTGATATGGTGGGAGGTGGCATAGGGGCTTGACGCCTTGGCCATTGCCAACGGAACTGTGATTCTTTTGATCAGCTTCATGTGGAGGCCCTCTTCCTCGGTCACGTCTTTAAGTTGAGTATTGCTTCGCTCTTTGTTTCTGGCTCCGTCAGGTTGTTAAGCTCGGTACCCCGTTCCTACACTCTGGCGAATGCACTTTGGGCTTGAAGTATGACTTCGATTTTGTAATACTGAGTGCCACTCTGTCATTAGTGCCCATTCAGATTCATTAAGGCTCCAATTGGTTAACTGTCCTTTTTAATCATTCAGGATGTTGTTATCTGTATCTTCTTTGTGAGTTGTAAAGGTTAAAATTTTTATAAAGCAAGGTTTTGTGTGTGTATATTACCAAGAAATGTTTAGATACCAAGGTTTTTTTTATCAATTGTCTGTTATTTTAATTAGTGTTTATCTGTTCTGGTACCTATTTGATTATTCTTTAGCCAGACGTTTGAGCACCAGCTGCTTTCAGTAGGGAGCGTTAAGATTTTAGAAGTTACCTTTTTATTCCTTGTGTTTCAAATATTTATTACGTTGTTCCCTTAGTATAAAATATTATTACAAAGGGAAGTCGCTGTATTGCCTAGTCTTGCCAGTTTTGAGTTTGGCAAGTTTTGGTTTTATTAAATGTTTGTGTCAGGAGCAACCTTAAGTAATGCTTTACATATTGGTTAAGTAAATGTTCATATGGGTCTGAGAAATAGTGGCGAGGTTGAGAGAGAACAAGGTACTCTCTCACCTATTTTTCATGTATGGAAAATTACTGAAGATTTTGTTACAACCTTATGCATCTTGAGCGAGATTCTAGAAAGTTCATGGCCTGAGCAGATGTTGATGGAGCCTGGTAGGTTGCTAAAAGTATGAGGTATTCTTATGGTTGTTAGTTCGTAGAAACGGCATGTTGGAAGTTGAAAGCAATTGGCGCCGAGGTCATCCCTCAGTATATCTTGCCACACAGGATCACAGCCGTACAGGGCAAACAGAGCAGCCCCTAGTCGATACAGGTCTCCAGCAGGACAATGCCGCTATATCTGCATTGGTGCCAGCCAAAAGCTGGGCTGGGGTGATGGACTGAAGGGACGCGTTTACACAGTGGAGGCATAAACCAGGCAATGTGTGCAGAGCCACGTGTAATAAAAATTCATAAGTTTTTCGTGTTCGCCGACACTGCAAATAGGCCTGTGACTCACTTCCATATGCAGCCTCAGTTGTATAAAAAACTCCAGCGTCTGAGAAACGTTTAGAAATAGAATCTTTGTTATACCTCGTAGCTAGCACTAACATGCTCCAAGGCACAGACGATTTAGATAAAGATCTTTAAGATTGTATCTATTCTCTTGTTGAGCAGGAAGTGACGCGACTTCGGAGAAATACATCTTCTCCCTCTGCAAAAACTTATAAAGGCCAGAAATTGGCAGTTTATTTTTTTCCAGAGACGCAGGTTCCTTTACTTGGCGAGCTTTTGTTTAAACTGTATTCCATCGATTAACGACCAATAGGATGCTGCGAATTAAAAAAAAAAAAAACCCATACACATGAAAAATATCGATTTAATTAATTTGCATAAACTTTTTATATCAACATGGTGTAAGCGATTCAATAGTTAGGGAAGGGTGTGCATGAGTGGGTGACATGGAGCAGAACAGCAGGTTAAGTTCAGAACACTAGGTTAATTTGAATAATTTTTATGTAAAACGCAGTACAATAGTTTAAGGGGGTGGGTGACAAAGAAAATGCGCCAGAAATGGCGTTTAAAAGCATGTGAAATTCGAAAAGTTTACCAGAAAATGGTGAGAGGACATAACTAATTACTTAATTTGGTATCAAAGGCGGTACAATAGTTTATGGATATAGGGGTGACACGGAAACCACTTAACATAACAATAGGTTACAGTGCTGACAAAGGACCAAACATTAGGTTAAGACACCCAGAGTATTGTGCTGAACATGAGGTTATGCAACATGTTTGACCCATGTGATTGCTTCTTACAAGACCTACATGTTTCCAAATAGCAGAGAATGATGAGCAAGAGAAATCCAACACCACAAACTGAATTTTTTATAAATAAACAACATACGCTTGAATTTCCTGTTATGAGATCCTTCCTCTCCACCAATTTCCATATATTCCAAACACTACCTTGAATCCCCTAAATTGTTTAAATAAACAATATTCCACACAATGTCTAAATTACTTAAACAATATTCCATCGACTACAATCGAATTCCCTCCAAATGATCTATCAACTGAGCCTTTTTCCCACCAATTTCCGGGAGAGAGGGTGGGAGGGGAGGGGGGTTTACCAGAGGGGGAGAGGTTAATTAATTGATCAATTTAATTAAGTAATCAATCAAACTGATAAGAGTGAGAGGGGCTATTCCAATAACTCAGACCTGAAAGTGTAGTTCTAGCATCAAGGAGGGGCGAGGAGGGTGGCGTGGAGAGGGGGGAGGAAATGGGGGAACGATAGGTTAAGTGCCTGTCAATCAAAAGGAAGGATCTTTGTAGCAGAACAATAGGGTAAGGACCTCTCAATCAAAAGGAAGGATCCTTTTAGCAGAACAATAGGTTCAGTACCTATCAATCAAAGGACAACAATAGGTTAAGTACCTGTCAATCAAAGGAGAACAATAGGTTTGCCCCTAGGGTGCATACCTGCCCCTGATGTAGGCAATCCGCACTAACAAAACGCACCACAAACGGCCTGACCCCCCCTACTTTAGTGTCTCTAAAGTCCTGTGACTGGTTCAAGATGGGATGAAGGAGGTGTCGTTCGTGCGCTTTGCAGAAAAACGGAATTTTTCTGTCTGGAGAGGTGTGAGGCACTCTGGTTCTGGACTTCGGTCTGGAAGTGATCTTCTGGTTGAAGCTCTGGCATGGGCGGTTAGTGCTTGCGACCTGTCCTGAGACTGACTTCACTTGCAAGTAGTTAGACTGGAGAGCCTGTGGGGAAGTTCTTACTGTACCAAGAGTATGTCTTCAAACGTCTCGGACTACTCGTTTGCCGAGGGCACACTATTCGTTTTTGGTTTAGCGGTCTTGACGATTGGTATCCTTGTGCACTCTGTTGTATAAGTGCGCCAAGTTGGACCTTGGTACAACCAGCGAACTGATGTGTCACACACAGAAAACTACCGTGATTTGAGGGCTCTGGTAGAGAGTAAATTACGATCCGTCTGCCTGATCGCTAGACCGTGAGATTTTGCATTTCTTTCGTGGCCGCGATCGATTCTCAGGTAGCACCTTACGCCTCGCCTCCGGCGCACACATCTCGCCAGCTGCAAGTTACATCGCTGCACGAAGCAAACAGCGTAATGTACTGCTGCTCCGGCCTTGTCAAAGTGTACAGATCTCAATCGTTACTTGCTCTCAGCTGCACCTATATAGACTTCTGTAGATTATCAGTCAAAGTCTGCTGAGCGTCAGATCAATTCAGATTGCGTTATCCACATTTTTATATCCAGAGTACCTGACTCACTTCTGTCACCCTGGACCCTTGTCCATTGTTCTCTTAACGCAACTGTTAGTTGTTTACTGTGCTCAATTAATAACTATAATTTATGCCCGTTTTTTTTTTTTTAAATAAATGTTGTTAGTAAATTTTGCTGCGTTCTCAAACATTTTACATAGTCAGCACCACGGGTTAACTTTCATTGTGGCGTCCCATGCCAGGTTAACTTTCAAGGTTATTAAACTCCAAGCTGTTTTGTTGTATTAAATTATGTTGGGTAAATAAAATTGTTTAACGCAACCTGTGTATGTTTGACATTATGTCTCTGCTGCTTTCTGTGTAATGCTAAAATGCAAATGCGCGTCCCACCAATAGAGAGCCATATACATACGGTGTGGAGGAACTTGCTGTAAGTTACCGGGCAAAAGTTAACTCGCCAAGATGTAGTCATAATCAGTTGAATCCCATGTCCAGCTTAATAACGCCATTGTCCCTGTCCGCAAAGTTACTTCAGTTATCTTCCATTTGCTGTGATGCTGTAGTCGCTTATAGCTTCTCGAGCACAATTTCAGCATATTCCGATAGCTTGTGTGGATGAGGACATTTTTACCTCAGTAGTTCCCTTAGTCGTCCAATCAACGAAGGAAAGTTAAGGGAAAAATTCGTGTCGTCGCAATCTTTTATACAGTATTAGGAAGGAGTGCCATGAATAACATACTAATAATCCAGAACGCTGAGGTGTGAGTCTGGGGAAGGATGCGCATGACCACATATAGCGACCAACCCTTCATCACGCTTTTACCCGCCTCCATACTATTACATCTCCAGTATGCAACTTAAACCTTAATATGGCTCGACTGCACTTAAACATGTTAGGGTACACACATTTAATATTTGTTCTTAGCACCTTTCATTTAACAATAAACATTAATGTTATACCATTAAAACGACGTTTTCAATAATCTGCAATTTTTCCATCCCCTGCAAGTAATGTAGTTTGATAGAAATTTTCTCATGCTCATAAATTAGGAAGGGGTGATCTGTTTTCATTGACAAGAAACTTCCAATAGCCAAGATCGCATAAATTCGTCTTTATTTTTGGCATCATGTTTCAACAGATACAATTGTCATCTTCTGGTCTTAAAAAAAGTTTTTGTTGCTAATAGTTTCATTGTATAACTGACATCTTGTGGAATTCAAAAAAACTTATTACATGCGACTTCATTGTCGTGTTGCCATTATGGTGGATAAAATATAGCACTTCATAGAGGCTCTAACCCACAATCAACACATTTAGTAACAAAAAAGTTTTGAAGACCAGAGGATGACATTTATATCTGTCGAAACCTGTTGTCAAAAGTGAAGAGGAATTTATGCTATCTTAGCTACTGAAAGTTTATAATAATGTAGCTAAATTTTTTAATGAGAAACATTTTTGCTAGAAAGAAGTTTTCAAATTATTGAAGAATAACATAAAAAATAACCGGGGCCGCCATGCCAACGCTCACATCCCATTGGTCTGGATCATTTGTTGTTCACGGCATTCCCTCCCACCAATTTATAAAAAATTGCGATTGCAAGACATTCTTCCCATATTCGAACTTTTTGATCTGCAAAAAAAGGACACAAACAGTCTGGTTACCAAAACCTTTATTTCGATTGTAACCGGTTTCGTTTAGTTTTCTACCATCCTCAGATCCTCATACCGTGATGGTAAGTGATCGCGGTGAATTGAGTGAATGTAGTAACTCGACGAGTGTCAACCATCGTAGTAGAGCCTCTGAGGATGGTCAAAATCTGACCGAAACCGGTTGCCTTAGAAATAAATGTTTTTGCGGTCGAGACTGTTTGCGTCCATTTTTAAAGTAGTTTTAGCGAAACCGCTGTTTCTCTATGAGAAATGTTTTCTAAAATTACATTTTTTTGGCTTCGTTGACTGGACTATACGAGCAGGTACCGCGCAAGATGGATTAAATGTGGAATATAAATATTAACGAAGTCGGACAAGTGCACAGCTGAAGTAAATGCGCCGTTTTTGGAATAATGAGTAGAGTTGTGCTGTTTATGAGTTTTCCGCAGCCAAGCGCGTGTTCTTCGGCACAGAAACCACAGCTTCCAAATTGCATAGAAATGCTGCCACGTGCTAAATGTAATACAACTCCGCTGATGAACTGTGTAAGCGGAAATGACTGTCAAAACAACGAGATTTCTTTATTTTATCCACTTTGGTTGGAGAGCACCGTAGCTCTTTTCAGAAATTACACAGTACGAAATACTGCAGCTAATCACAAGTTTTCTTCAAATTATTTTGCTATACCATGTAATAGTTTCGGGCCTAAGTCCGTCATCAGACGGTAGCGTTGATTTCTTGTAAGTTTTATATTTGTGTCCTAAAATATAACAAAATTTTTGTGATGCGTAGTTTAGAAAAGGTTTTCACATTTTACACTTGCGTCCTAAAATTTATCAACGCTGTTTTGATTACACAGTGTAACACTCTAATGAACATTCGGATGGACATTTTAAATACACATGTTATGGAAATGCATGTGGAAATACAAGGGGAAACACTGTTACCAAAAATCTCAAAAAGTACCTGACTAGTTTACTTCAATTTATTTCACGATGCTGTAATAAATATTAGAACACACATTGCTTATTGACTTATCGTTAGAATACTACTGCATAATCTGAATTTGAAGTAGTAATAAACAAGTCTCAATGACGGAGAGGGTGGAGAAGATGGAGAGGGAGGTAGGAGTAAATGGACACAGAAAGCGGAAAGAAGGACATGGGAAGAGAGGAGGGGAGGAGGGGCAGAATGAAAGAGAGGGGGAGGGAAGGTAGAAAGGGGATAGGAGGCGACTGACAGAAAGAGAGGGATATAGAGCGAGAAGAGATGGAGAGAGAAGGGGGAGGGTAAGATGGATAGAGAGAGGGTTTGGGAGGTGATCGTCCCGGGCGTGGGGGGGGGGGGGGGGGGGAGGGGAAGGAAAAGATAGACAAATAGTAGGGGAGGAGGAGGTGGTCAGAGACAGGTGGGGAGAAGGAGATTTGTAAGTATATCCACTTTCCGTATTTATTAGAAATGTGTTCTTTTTCTTTTCTTTCATTTCACCAGAACTGAGGCACAGCAATGTGTCGCCGGAATCACCTAAGAGACCTCAAGCGCATTTTATCTGATGTTTCAGCAGATGATTGCAATTTCTTTTTTTGCGTTATGTAACTGGAGTCAGCTCAAACAAAATGTCTTTGATGCGACGCCTATTGTCGACGGAAAGCATCGGTTTGTTTCCCATTCTAAACAAAATTATTTTTAAAGCGGAACTTAACGTGCTCATTCGATAGAGCGGTCCTAGATTAGTCTAGCGCGACATTCTTTTTGTCGATACGTATGAAGAGGGACAGTAAAACACGAAGAATAACCAGTACTCGAGCAACAATCGCACCCCCTGGACTACGCATCTGCTACCGGCAAGCATCCAATGCTACTGAGTCACTGCTGGATTGTTGTTGCTGGAGTGCGTACAGACAAGCATCTGTTATCACGTTTTTCATGTGAGTTCCATTGTCGACGGAAAGCTTTCCTTTCTACCTATTTACAAACACAATTATTTTTAAAGCGAATTTTTAAGTGCCTTTACAGTACAGCGGTACCAGATTAGTGTAGTTCGTTTCATCGGTGTGCGTCAACAGGGTCAGTAAACAGGAGGAACAGCCAACAGTCCATCAGTGACTCAGTAGCGTTGCTGCACGACACTAGCAGTCAAGACAGGCCACAGCGGTTCAGGTTAGTCTTCGTATTTTACTGTCCCTATGAATACATACCGGTAAAACGAACTAGACTGACCTGGGACCGCCATATCGTATAGGCATGTAACATTCTTCTTTAAAAATAATTTTTTCGTAACGGGGAAAGAAATTGATGTTTTCCGTTGACAATGGGCATCACATGAAAGACGAGACGAGCGGTAATCTTCCTACACATCGACAATCTAAATTGCTATTATCTGCCAAAGCACCATAAAAATGCACGCTTCGACTTTAGGATACACCCGATGTACACGGTGCTGGGGTATAAGCGCAGATATTATGATCATGAATACCTTAATGTGTACCTACTTGAGTTTATTAGTTGTTTTTTCTCTGAGTCTAACGGCATTATTTCATAATTCACTGTCTGATGTTTTCTGCACCGTCGTAACGGCACCACTAAGTTGACTACCCCTGCCTGTATAGACTAATCGTTTTGCGTCCACGTTTTCTTACTTCAACAGCTGACCTGCTACCCAGGGCAAATAATGACTTGTAGATGATAACAACCTAAAATATACTTGTAATAGCTGTAATTGTTAGTCTGCAAATTAAGTAAACGTTGATACAATGTTGTTCGGTACACTGGCTCTGTATGTATACCCACTAAATCCTATACATCAAAGTGCACCGAGAAGTCCAGACGATCTTTCTCCATGCTTTCGTGATCTGATGACAATGAACGTGTGCCAGTTCTAATCTATGTGAGCAGATGTGAATGTGTGAAAGGAAGGGAGGTTAGAACTATGAGTCCAACCAATGGCGAGGTAGTGAGTTGAGGAAGACAAGATTGCAGTGGGTGAGGAAACCGGCTGTGCCATTTCAAAGGAACATTCACTATATTTGACTTGTGCGATTGAGGAACACCACGAAAAACTGGATATCCGTAATACAGCAGTGATTCAGTGTGCCATGGATTCGACACGTACTTGATAGGTTTCCAGAGGTTTGTGGCACCACTTCCCGTAATTTACGGGCGGTTGGTTTGTGGACACGGAGCTTGCACCTGATAGCGTCCCAGTTGGGCTTCATCGGGTTCAGATAAGCTGAATTTAATGACCAAGACATCAACGTCAGCTCAATGTCGTGCTTCTCAAATCATTGCAGCACGCTTCTGGTCTTGTGACACGGACGCTATCCAGCTGGAAGAGGCATCGCTGTAGAGGAATATATCAAATGGTTCAAATGGCTCTGAGCACTATGGGACTTAATATCTGAGGTCATCAGTGCCCTAGACCTAGAACTACTTAAACCTAACTAACCTAAGGACATCACACACATCCATGCCCGAGTGATGATTCGAACCTGTGACCGTTTCTGCAGCGCCTAGAACCGGTCGGCCACAGCTGCCGGCGAAGATATCAAGTATAAGGAGTTACAGGTGATCCCTAATAATGTTCACGTAGTCCACAGCTGTAATGGTGCCTTCGATTACTACCCCAAGTGCCATGGAAGCCTAGCTGAATGTCACCTATAACATGATACTGCTCCCACCGGCCTGCGTCGGTGGCGCTTTGTATGTTTCGAATAGCCCTTTGCCTGGAAGACGGCGAGTCGACCTGGTTTAACAACAAACGGGGTTCATCAGACCAAGTGACACTATTCCAGTGATGCGCTCTCCAATTTCGATGATCTCGTGCCCACTTAATCATAATTGACGATGTTTCTGGGTCAACATGGGAACATATAGTTGTTCTCTGCTGCGGAACACCATATTCAACACTGTGCGCTGAACGGTTTGCTCCAAAACAATTGTGCCTGCTCCAGCACTATACTTTGTCGTCGTATCTGCCACAGATAATCGCCTGTCCTGCTTTAGAGAGCGGGCAAGCCTCCGATCCTTATGTTCTGTGATGAGGTATAGACGTCCAACTTCTTGTCGTCTACTCGTGGTTTCAGCATTCTTCAACCACCTTCCATCAATGCTCACGACAGAAACACGCCAACAGCCGACCAGCTTCCCCGTCTCCGAGATGTTCGCTCCCAGGCACTGAACCACAACAATCTGGCTTTTGTCAGAGTTTGTGGCACTTATCGTCGCTAGAATGATTCTCCATTCGTCTCTGTTTCTCCGCTCATATACTTACTTCTCTTATAGCGTCACGTGTCCTCCACGCCACCAGGCAGCATAGAACCTCACGTTGGGTAGTGGTCATAATGTGTTGGCTCATCAGCTTAAGTTGTGCTGTTTCCATTTGAAGACTTCGATGGTTTTCGTCACTGTGGTTCGTACTTTGATTGCAGATTACGCGTGGGGCCTGAAGACGGCGGTTTGTCGCGTCGAAACTTGCAGCGTGTTTTGAATAAATTACGTTTGAATTACAACACAGCTGTTGGTTTCAGTTTTTACATTCTTCAAGCACTTCGTGTCTGGCTGCTGTCGCACCGTCTTTGATGGATTACCAGAGATATATCATGTTGCTTTATTATATAGGGTGATTCAGCTATCCCTTCAAATACCACGCCCAAGGTTTTCAGATTCTCTCGCTCCCTACAAGCACACTATGAGTCCTAGAGAAAAAAGTAATAGTATCTTTTTGTAGTAAATGTAATGTAATTAAATTTTGTACTGAGGTACGTTTACGATATAGTTTAAGAATTTTTCAAGAAAAATAACTCGAAACCGCGGCCTTCAGCGAAAACATGCCCCAGTACAAAATTTAACTACACTAAGTTTCCTGCGAAAAGGTCCTGTTCATTTTTTCTATAGGACTAATAGTTGGCATGTAGAGACCAAGAGAACATGAAAATATCACACACGGTTTTGAAGGCATTGTGGGTTGTATAACATACAGTTGAGGGCAGCTGAATCATCCTGTATGTGTATCTCTCCTGCAGTAAGAGAAATTCTTCACATCACTGAAATACAACTTAGTTTGTGTATTTCCTTTTACAGTTCCCAATTCTATTTTGACTCTGTTCCTGAGTCACCATCTATATGTAATATTTTTCAAGCTATTCTTCAACACTTTTGATGTCTATCAAATTTGTTACCTCGCGAAAATTTAAATCGTTATATAGTGTTTTAGGTTGTGTTACTACATGTGCATTGTCTCTTGTGATGAGTGCACACACACACACACACACACACACACACACACACACACACACACACACACACACACACAGGTTTTGCGATCTTTAGTGTAAATTAATGTATTTCTGGTTGGATCTCTAAAGTTTTCTCGGCGCGATTGATCAATAGTGTTTTTCCGCTTGTTCTGCAGAGTTGTTGTTTCTATTTTCTGCAAAATATTTCGATGACCGATCCAGCTGCCTCCTTCAGGTGCATCGAGTCTTGTGTTTACATGTGTTCGCCGCCTGCGCTCCAACCAGACTCGGCATCCAGACAGCGAGTACGCGTAACAACGAAACTCGCAGCTCCTGAAGAAAGCGGCTGGGCTGGTCGTAGAAATATTTTGCAGAAAATGGAAGCAATACCTCGACAGAACACCCAGAGGCACGCTATTATCTCTGATTCATTCCCTTTATTTGCTGCTTAACATTTTCTATTACAAGCGGAAGCACATTATTGATCAACCGCGCCGATAAAACGTTAGAGATCCAACCAGGAATATCTTAATTTACACGAAAGTAGCTCCCCAAACCAGCGTGTATGTGTGTGTGTGTGTGTGTGTGTGTGTGTGTGTGTGTGTGCGAATATGAAGTGGAAGGGAGGAGGACAATATCAGCAACGAACTACACTCATCAGAAGAGAAAATGTACATCGACACCATCACTGTCAAAGACGGCATTTGCTTTGTGCTTATATCTCACTCTCGACGTGTAACACCTTTGCAAAGTTGTTCACCAGCATTTATCACCTATGACGACGGTAGTCATTTAAAGTTTCAAGATCATCTTGTAAGTTAGAAAAAGGAATAAATTAATACTGTAGAACATCCACAATTATACGTATTACATTTATAAACATGTTACGTACACTTGCTGCAGTTGAAGAACGACTAGAGCGACTGTGAATTTGAGGAATCTGTTACGCAAAGCGTATTTGATTTGTCGAACTGACGCGTCAGACTGCATTATTACTAAATTCTGCCTCCAAACATACGTTGAATGAATGTGTCTTGACGTGCTATTGCCATGTGCCAACTGTGTCGATTAGTATGTAACGCAGCAGGTGCGTTTCATATGCGCAGCTTCAGACATCGAGGATATCCCGTCTGCAGATGAGAGCAGCAACATTCACCCTGGATTATCGCTGTGGCCTCGCAAAGCGTCGATGTTACAGCAGGGCGGAGGTTAACAAAGTGACTAGAATCATCTTTTGAAGATATGGACATCGACACCATATTGGCACAAATACACTGTTAAATTTAACAAACATAACTGTTAACGTATTGTAAAAGTCTTTAACAGCGTGACTGGTCTTGTATGTTACTAACTGTCAGTTAGTAATGATGTTTGTACAAGCAAGAAACCCTTCAACTTGTGAATGTATCTGTTAGATGAATAGAGATCCATTGTAAAGGACAGCAAGGATGAATATGACATATATACTGCAAAGTGAAGAGAATGTGCCTGTAAATTTTAAATTTGTTTTGAAGACAAGTTTGAGGTAAGGCTGAAATACTCCGCAGCTAGTTTCTCGGAATGATTGTCAGCTAGTTAACTTTGCTCCTTGCTCGCACCTGAGAGGAAGACCATCCGAGTCATGTAATAACATATCAAATGATTAAACTGTTTGGTTTTTATAGAAATTCTCTGTTAACATTTTACCCTTTGTAATTTTTTATATACGTTGGTTAGGGATTTAGATGCAACGGTAATAGAATGAAGCAATAATTATGATGAGTAACGTAACGAAAGAGTTACTGAGTAAAGGTTAGGGCATAGGGTCCAAGTTTCTGGTTATAGTTTTTTTTTCTTTTTTGCCATCTGGTTGAATTTTATAAGCGAAAAAGATAAGTTTCTGAAAAGATGTGGCTAGATGACAATACTGAATGAACGTAACGTGACTTGGAACAACACAGTTGTTTCTTTGATGTGAAGTTTATGATTATCTAATTCAAATTACTCAACCTTTTCATTAAAGGTACAGGACCGTTTTTTCGCCGAAGCAACACAGCATGTAATAGTTACGTAAATTTTACAGTAATTCGAGAAGTGTACGTTTTATCTGAATTTGTGCACAAGAAATGTTTTGCGAAGATTTGGCTCAGCATTGATTTCTACTCTTTACTGTGACACACACACACTCTTATTGCATATGAACTTTTTTTGACTTGTCTTTGTGGTAGTGTCCATTTTGTTGTTTATATTGATGAATGGTATTTCTTTTCTAATTTTTATGTAGCTACATGCACACAAAATTTAGCTTCCACTGAATTCGGAAGAATTAATCTGCCCTTCCCATGTGCATCAGATAAACATTACATATGTGTGAAACGATGTCAAAACAATATTTTTCATCAGTCTAAGTGTTTGAGAAATTTTGGAAGTGAGAATAAAATTCATGACTCGGAACGTGTGACGTGGACAGACAACATACTCAGAAGGAGAAAAAATATTAGCAAGAGAAATGAGATGCAGGAAGTATGTGGGACACTAATGATGATTGTTTTCAGCTTTATTCTTTTTGCCAAGGCGTAAGATAAGATTCTTTTATATATATTTTTCTACTAACATGTGTGACATTGCAGTCTGTCTTATTTTATTTACGTATGATGTAACGTAATAACATACGTTGCTCTGGTTCCGGTTGAATTTGCCTCTTACCCTTATGTTATTGATTCAATTTCTTTATAATGCATATTCTCCGTATAAATTGTTATTGTAAGAGGCGGCGCCAACAGTATGATAATTACATGAAGTGTAGTACTACAGTGACCTCTCATAAGTCATGAGAGATGTGGAACAAGTCATGAAAGATGTGTAAGGAGGAAGCAAATAGAAAAAGGTAAGAAAGGAAGTCGTACAACATACACATGAGCAAAGAAATGGTTACAAAGATGAATCTGAGATGAAATAATTAAGTAGGATAAATATCAAATGAAATATGATTAGAGAGGGCAGATATGAGAGATGATTATGTAGGACAAAGATGAAAAATGGTTAGACAGGACAATTGAGCTAAATAATATGAACTTATAACAATGTATGGAATGTAACACAGAAAGAAGCAAAGAAATAAAGTAAACTATTGTATTTATTGGAAGTCTGATGAAATTGTGGGTAGAATGATCAAGAGTTACACAAACTGAAGAGTGAAATACAACTAGATAGCACGCTTATTACTGACCATATTAGGTATAATAATAGACAGACGTTTGACTGACTGCATATCCTATAATGTGAGCCGTGGTTGTTCACTAATGCCAATGAAGATGAATCCAATTTTATTTGAATAGATTTAGAATTTTCTGTAGGTCATTTTGTACACATAGAATAACTGTTTCTTATCACGTCTATTACTGTACGCTATTTCACATGGTTTGTTTGTCTGATGTCTCTGTAATTAATTATTATAAAGCCACGATGCCATTTTTTCCTTGCTGTTTTTATACACATAGAAATCTGCTGTTACCATTACACTATACGTGCAGTACATACGTACAACTATGTAATATACACTATGTGATCAAAAGTATCCGGACACCCCAAAAAACATACGTTTTTCATATTAGGTGCATTGTGCTGCCACCCACTGATAGGTGGTCATTAGAAATCGTGAGAGACCAGAATGGAGCGCTCCCCGGAACTCTCGGACTTCGAAAGTGGTCAGGCGATTGAGTGTCACTTGCGTCATACGTCTGTACGCGAGATTTCCATACTCCTAAACATCACTAGGCCCACTGTTTCCGATGTGATAGTGATTTGGAAACGTGAAGGGGCACGTAAGGCACAAAAGCGTACAGGCCGACCTCGTCTGTTGACTGACAAATACCGCCGACACTTGAAGAGAGTCCTAATGTCTAATAGGCAGACATTTATCCAGACCATCAAACAGGAATTCGAAACTGCATCAGGGTCCACTGCAAGTACTATGACTGTTAGGCGGGAGGTGAGAAATCTTGGACTTCATGGTCGAGCTGCTGCTCATAAGCCATACATCACGTCCGTAAACGCCAAATGACGCCTCGCTTGGTGTAAGGAAGTTAAACATTGGACGATTGAACAGTGGATAACGTTTTGTGGAGTGACGAATCACGGTACACAACGTGGCGATCCGATGCCAAACGACGCCTCGCTTGGTGTGAGGAGCCTAAACATTGGACGATAGAACAGTGGGTATGGCGAATGCCTGGTGAACATTGTCCGCCAGTGTGTGTACTGCCAAAAGTGAAATTCGGAGGCGGTTGTGTTATGGTGTGGTCGCGTTTTTCATGGAAGGAGCTAGCACCACTTGTTGTTTTATGTGGCACTATCACAGCATAGGCCTACGTTGATATTTCAAGCTTCTTCTTGCTTCCTATTGTTGTAGAGCAATTCGAAGATGGCGACTGCATCTTTCAACACGATCGAGCACCGGTTCATAATGCACGGCCTGTGGCAGAGTGGTTACACGACAATAACATCCCTGTAATGGACTGGCCTGCCCAAAGTGATGATCTGAATCCTACAGAAGACCTTTGGGAAGTTTTGGAACGCCGACTTCGTGCCAGGCCTCACCGACCGATATCGATACCTCTCCTCAGTGTATATCTCCGTTAAGAAAGGGGTGGTATTTCCCATGAAACCTTCCAGCACCTGATTGAACGTATACCTGCGAGAGTGGAAGTTGTCATGAAGGCTAAGGGTGGGCCAACACCATAATGAATTCCAGCGTTACCAATGGAGGGCGCCTCGAACTTGTAAGTCATCTTCAGCCAGGTGTCCGGATACTTTTGATCACATGGTGTATTATTACTCCTGCCTTAACATAGGTAATTCTATAATGCAAATTTAACAAATTTTAACTGATTGATGATTCACCACAGATGACTGAGGTTTGCCAGCCGACGAAATATATCTACCCTGCCAAATATTGGCGTATTTCACCGATAGGAGCTACAACTGACTTTTATAAGGATCTGTTCGATACTACAAGGTGGCTATGGAGGTATCAATGGATCTACAGTCTGCTTCGGGCAGATGCTACTACGTATTTTACTCTTCGTGCATGTGTGGGGTTCTCAGCTGAGAACTGTGCTTCATCTGCTTCGACATAACTTTCCACAACAGTGACATAATTGCAACAAGCTAGATAAAGTTTGGTCGTTTGTGACAAGGACAGACTTCTTCCTTCAATCATGATGCAAATAACTGCTGCAATATACACGATATAGTGTCTGCATAACACTATCATGTTTCTAAACCAGGAAGCAACAAAATAAAAACATCGCTATATTATGGTAACGACAAAATGTTTTCATTAAACGTTTACCTACACACTGAAATGGGAAAAAAGATTATGGGATAGCAATATGCACACATTCACATGACGGCAGTATCGCGAGGTCTAAAAAAATCAGTGCATTGGAGGAGCTGTCATTTTCACTCAGGTGATTCAAGTGAAAAGGTTTCAGACGCGATTATGGCAGCACGACGGGAATTAACAGACTCGGAACGCGGTATGGTAGCTAGAGCATGGGAAATTCCATTTCGGAAATGGTCATGGAATTTACTGTTCCGAGATTCAAAGCGTAGAGTGAGCCAAGAATACCAAATGTGAGTCATTACCTCGCACTTCAGGCAGCACAGTGGCTGACGGCCTTCATTTAACGACCGGTAACAGTGGCGTTTGCGTAGTAGTAGTAGTAGTAGTAGTAGTAGTAGTAGACAAGCAACACAGCGTTAAATAACTATAGAAATCGATACAGTACGTACGAATAATGCATCCGTTGGGCAGTGTAGCGAAATTCGGAGTTAATAGGCTATGGCTGACGATCTACGCGAGTGCCTCTCCTAACACCACGACATCGCTCGCAGCGAAGCTGCTGGGCTCGTGACCACGTCGGTCGGATCGTAGATGACTGGCAAACCATGGCATGGTCAGATGAGTCCCGATTTCAGTTGGTATGAGCGGATAGCATAGTACGATTGTGTCCCAGGCCCCGCAATGAAACCAAGATGTCAACAAGGCACTGTGCAAACTGGTGGTGGCGCCATAATGCTGTGGGCTTTGTTTACATGGAATGGACTGGGTCCTCGGGTTATCGGGCTATGCTCGGCTACTTGGAGACCATTTGCAGTCATTCATAAACTTCATGTTCCCAAACAACGATGGATATGTTATATTTGACAATGCGCCATGTGACCATGTCACAACTGTTCGAAATTTCTTTGAAGAACAATGTAGGCAGTTTGAGAGAATGGTTGGGCTACCCAGATTGCCCGACATGAGTCTCATCGAACATTTATAGGACATGGTTGAGAGATCAGTTAGTGCCCAAAACCCCGACACTTTCGTAATTATGGAGGGCTATAGAGGCAACATGGCTCAATATTTCTGCAGGGGACTTCCAACGACTGTTCGTGACCTCGCCACGTCGAGTCACTGTTCTACGCCGGATAAAAGGAAGTCAGACACAATATTAGGAGGTATCCGACGGCATTTATCGCCTCAGTGTATAGCATGCAATTTTCACTTGTAGGTCATTCATTATTACATATACTGAAGCTCTAAAGAAACTCATATAGGCACGCGTATTCAAATACAGAGATATGTAAACAGGCAGAATACGACGCTGCGGTCGGCAACGCCTATATAACACAACAGGTATCTGTTGCAGTGGTTAGATCGGTTACTGCTCCTACAATGGCAGGTTATCAATATTTAAGTAAGTTTGAACGTGGTGTTAGGTCGGCGAAAGAGCGATGGGACATAGCATCTTCGAGTTAGTGATGAACTGGGGATTTTCCCGTGCAACCATTTCACAAGTCCACTGTGAATATCAGGAATCCGGTAAAACATCAAATCTCCGACATCGCTGCGGCCGGAAAAAGATCCTGCAACAACGGGACCAACGACGACTGAAGAGAATCGTTCAACGTGGACGGAAGAGCAAACCTTCCCCAAATTGCTACAGATTTCGATGCTGGACCACCAAAAAGCGTCAGCGTGCGATCGATTCAACGAAACATCATCGACATGGGCTTTCGGAGCCTAAGGCCCACGCGTGTATTCTTGATGACTGCACGACACAAAGCCTTACGCCTCGCCTGGGCCCGTCAACATCGACATTAGACGTTAATGACTGGAAACAATGCTGCTTGGTCGGACGAATCTCGTTTCATATTGTATCGAGCGGATGGAACGTGCACGGGTATGGAGGCAACCTCATGAATCCATGGACCCTGCATGCCAGTAGCTGGTAGCGGCTCTGTTATGGTGTGGGGCGTGTGCAGTTGTATTGATATGGGACCCCCGATACGTCTAGATACGATTCTGACAGGTGACACGAACGTAAGCATCCTGTCTGATCACCTGCATCCATTCATGTCCATTGTGCATTCAGTCGGACTTGGGAAATTCCAGCAGGACAGTGCGACACCCCACACGTACAGGATAACTACAGAGTGGCTCCACGAACACTCCTCTGAGTTTAAACACTTCCGCTGGTCACCAAACTCCCCAGACATGAACGTTATGGAGGATATCTGGGGTATTTTGCAACGTGCTGTTCAGAAGAGATCGCCACGCCCTTTTACTGATTTATGAACAGCCCTGCAGGATTCATGGTGTCAGTTCCTTCCGGCATTACTGCAGCCGTTAGACGAGTCCATGCTACGTTGTGTTGCGGCACTTGCGCGTGGTCGCGGGACCCCTACACGATATTAGGTAGGTGTACCAATTTCTTTGGCTCTTCAGTGTATAACTGTGCTTCAGAAATGTAGGCTTTGTGTAATATAGACTCTCTAACCTAGCAACCTATGTGTACAAAAGCAGTGTAGATCGCCTATACTATTTACTAAAATACAAAATGTGACTCACGAACTTTCAAAATAGCCCTGTGCAGAGCGTTCTCACAGACATCATAAAACATTATAACTTACCTGTTGTGAATACTGTTGATTAATTCATTCATACGTTCTTGAATTTTGTAAATACTTTTTACTTATAGTTCTTTAATTTATGTTCTTGTAAATCTATCTTTCTCTTTGTATTTGTAACATGTTTTGGATGTTTAGATTTTTGTGCTCGTCCAATTCCTGACCCTCGTTCAAAGGTGGGCACGTAATTTTGATTTTTGTACGTTACCAATGTGCGCATCAGAGAGAGAGAGCAAGTTATTTTATTATATTACTTTTAAACAACCTTTGGTCTTGTTGTGGCACTGTCTTTGCCTTTTCGCTGTCTGATAGATTCTCAATTGAAGTGCAGTTGGTGTGGTCGTATTCAGTAGTGCTGTGTTGACTTGTGATTGTATCTGTTAAATGATTAAGAATTTATTGGAAAAGACAGCAAGCATAAATATGATGTATATATTGCAAAGTGAAAAGAATGTAAATTTTGAATAACGTTATTATTATTTTCTCAAATTTGTTTTGAAGAGAAGAAGTTTGTGGTAAGAGAATGATTGTCAGCTGGTTAACTTTGTTCACTTGCTCACAGCTGAGAGAAAGACCACCCGGCTTCCTAAGTCATGTGTTAACGTAATAAATGACTAAGCCGTTTGGTTTTTATAGGAATTCTCTGTTAACATGGTACCATTACTAAATCATGGTACACTTCGTTAAGCATAATGTTGTTCAGACCAATGTTATGTGTGGAGATCACACGAAATTTTACTCTGTCGTTTTGAATATAGACTTCATTCTAAAATCGTTGCCTTGGAATGTCGTTTCATATGAGTAGTTACTCTCCACATTCCACTTTTGAAGGAAGGTTTATTATCACGCATTACCACATTGCACCATATGATATGCAACAATATTGTCAAGACCAGAGGTAAGTGGAAATTTTTCTTAGAACCAGATAACTGTTTTACTTCATCAGGTTACCATCCATTAGGAAAAGTGGGTGCATTCAGCGATTGTTATGTAACTTGTAAATGATAGAGCGCAGCAATCAGTGGCCCGTTTTATTTTTTTCAGGTTTCATTACGCAAACCCAGATTTCGGCTAGTGCATAGTCATTATTAATCAACTATTTTTAATCTCGTTGCATGTTACTTCCCTGTTGTTCGGGCGTCAGTCACCGTTCTTGGTCATCGACTGTGCGGCTGGTCCCGGCGGAGGTTCGAGTCCTCCCTCGGGCATGGGTGTGGGTGTTTGTTCTTAGGATAATTTAGGTTAAGTAGCGTCTAAGCTTAGGGACTGATGACCTTAGCAGTTAAGTCCCATAAGATTTCACACACATTTGAACACACACAGTTCTTGACTGACGCCGAAGAACAGGTAACTTACATACATCGAGATTAAAAAATAGTGCAATGAAAATGACTAGGCACTAGCCGAAATCCGGATTTGCGTAATAAAACCTGCAAAAACAAGAAAAGGACGACTGATTGCTGCGCTCTTTCATTTGTGTTTTACTTAAGTTGCGATTTAACATAAAGACAAGTATTATTCAGATCAGTTGTAGTTCAATTCAGATTAGGTACCGTTTAGTCGAAGGTTAGCGTGCGAATCCAAGTTGGATAATAGTTTGCGAGTACATAGTTTTGATAACAAGTAGACTTTTTACAGAGTGGGAGATAAATTTGGGCAAAATTTCATACAGAAACACATAGCAGGTAATTTACAAAATAATGGGACTCCTTGTATTAATCACTTAGCAGACACTGTCCTGGTTAATGAGGTTTACTGGTGCGTCCATCTCCCCAGAATCCAAAACGGTGTAGTAGTAATCAAAAATTCTTGTATTCTCATATTCCACTGTATGTTCGTTATTCAGCAATAGCAGACATACTGGGTTGCAAACGATGATTGTAGCGCTGGTGTCCTACACAACACTCGTTCACGGTGCGTGTGGTCTATCTACAGATGACATACTACATTGGCCAGGCATTTTATAGAGTCAAGTCTTCCGAAATAGTAACACATCAGTAGCCGATACAGAAAGGTCTGCGGCCTCACATGGTGGGTGTAAAACCACTTAAACTTGAAATTTCTGAACGATCCTCCCTGTCTCGCCAACATTAAGATAAAAAGCTGTAGGTTTCGCTGGTGTATTATCCTCTTCATCCGATTGAAGTTTCTTTTTTCTGTCTTGTTTTTCTTTAACTGATAATAAACTGAAACCGTCTAACCAGAACGTTCAAGAATAGTAAACATCATTTTTTTCTATTTCCACGGTAAACATGGGTGTGCTATGAATGAAACTGACCTTCTGCAAAAGCACAGTTAATGTTTCCTCTCACGGGACCACAATATCAAAGTATGTCAACATGCACCTAAAAACTGTTTAATTAACGCTGCTGATTTCAGACCCCTGTATTCAATAGCCTCCACAAAACGCTAGTCCACCAAGGCAAAAAGAGGGTTCCCACGGTGACCTCGTCTGCCTCTTCAGAAAAGTGTTAAACATATAACAAACTTAGGAAAGAGCATGTAGGATCAAACTTTACCGGCAGTCAGTGTCAAAGCCTCAGCGAGTGGGGACCGCTGCACAAAATGAGAGCACATCAAAACTAACCAAGCGATTTGCTTTGCTTAGGCGAACTTCTCCAAGTCTACTACTGAAGTCAAACGTCAACTGATTTGCTAGTGGGGTATGAACATTCCCTCCCCCTCCCCCCCCCCCCCACCCCCCCACTACCAGTGTTTTCAATCGAGAAAATGTTGCTACTACTGACAAGGCTACAATGTAATTTACGTATAACACCAACGAGACAAAAATTGCTTCACTTTTATTCCAATATCGTGTAACATCTCCTACAGCTTCTGAACATTCGTGATTTGCTGTGGCATGTATGGCACAAGATTCCGGACGTATTAGGTACTAATCCCTTCATTGTCTTAATAGCTCACGCTAATCAGCTAGAGTGCAATGATATCCTTCGTGATATTTGGCACAATATACAGGGCGGTTCTCCCAATGGCCAGTCCACGATCTAAGAAACGACGCTCTCGAATACAGGCCTAATGTTACCGTCCTCTTGAACACGATGGTAAATCTTCAAAACCTGGTAGTCTAACAACTCAGTGAACAGTTCTGAATCAACGAGATTATCACCTTAGTAAAACAGTGTGCTACTTCGTAATTAAAACTTCACCAGAACTTCGAACACCCTACTCCGGGCATAGAAGCTACACGAAATTTTTTCTAACGTTTATGTTGTAATCGACACCTCGTGTCATTTTACACACAATAATTATTACAATGTTTCATCTTGAACGGTTTTATTTGCACATATTACACTGTTCCCGAGTTTCATCTGTACTCCGTCGTCGGAATCAAATTTAGAAGGACATTGATATACGCTACTCAAGATTCTTAGTCTATGGTACCTGTACGTACACAAAACCGTGATGAGATACTGTGTATTGATATTCTTTTAACCGTGATTCAGACAATGGCGTGTAGCGGAAAAGTGTATAGTTCCATGATACACACTATATGCTTAAAAGTATCTGGACCGCCTAAGTTATGCAGAACTGCCCAATACATGCCACGAGAAGCGGACGCACCAGTATAAAAGAAGACGTGGAGTGTTTTGTTGTCAGCAGAGAAGCAATAACAGCTGTGCACCAACGGACAGGGACTGTCGCGCATTGCGGAGTGTGGGTGTACAAAATCACGTGAAATCAGTGTAACGAATCAATCGTCAGTTCCATTGCGCTACGAGCGCTGTCGCTAGCACTATGACTGTACATAGCGAGTTAAAAAAGAATGAGGCAGAGTGGTCGAGCAGCTTCTAATCAGCTAAACATTCCTGTAGTCAACGCTACACCTGGTGTGGTGCAAAGAACGGCGCCTCTGGAGAGTGGATGAGTAGAAAGGTGTTATTTGGAGTGATGAATCGCACTCTCTCCTGTGACAATGCAATGGACATGTTTGGGTTTAATGAATGCGGGAAGAAATTTACCTACCATAATGCGTTGTGCCGAGTGAAGTAAGAAGGAGTTGGGTGTGTTTTCGGTGGTTAGAGTGTGATGTCTTTATAGCGCGTAATAAAGCTGTAAGTGTAGATGGATGCGAACACATTTTACAACATTGAGTACGGTTCGGAGACGATGATCGTATCGCGATTGGCAATGCAATCTGTCAGAATTGTGCTGCAGACCCCAGCGCGCAACACTGCTACCTTCTCAGGTTTCGGCTCTTGAGGAAGAACATGCTGCCATTCCTTCACACACTTACTCAATGATAAGTGTCCACAGCGGAGTTCATGCCATCATAAAGGCAAAGGGTGGACACTTCACACATTAACACGTGAAGCGCACCGTCAGTTCCCTTTGCCTGGCAACGTACTTTTCGTTTGCACCACATCAGAACATGGCAACGACAGTATCGAGACTAAACCACAAATGTAATTTTAAACAAGTTTATTAAAACATTCAGTACAAAGATGGGGTTTACAGAAGGTAACTACACATTTAGTCAAATTTCTAGCTTCATTGTGCTCGAAAATCTTTGTGATTGTCTTGTTACCTTCAGAACGATATCAACATACTTTATGCGCCTTCCCTCCTTTGTTACCAACGGGTGTTTGCTTCTTCTCGTGCACACACTGACTGGAATTCCTCCATGTGAATGCCACGCGAGTGCATCTACCAACTGTTTTCGAAATATTCCCATGGACTTTTTCCACTCCGTCACATCAAGTACGTGTATTTGCATTCACAACAGCAGTGCTAAAAAGAATCGAATTGTTATCTTCGATAGCATTCTACTGTCTCTCTCAATAGATTTTATATGGATTCACCTCACCGGGGAGGGCAACAGTAGTTTCTCCATATCACATTAAGTAACAATTTTCGGTTTTCGATAAAAATCTCTCTTGAGTGTCATGTTCACCATTTCACTCAAATTTCTGGCGGAAAAAACTAAAACGTCTCTCTTGTCTTTCCAGTTCAGGACCGTAATTATTTGAGCAATCTAATTTGCATTCACTTCCACGCATTGCACTTTGGTCGTTACAGTTTCTTTGGGGATTTCTTTCCGATTTAGTCATAGGGTACCGACCAAATGCATATTCTTTATTATTAGTTTGCTTGTCCACACTAGTACACCAATTACCGATACATAATGTATGGCCTTTATTGAATACATCTTTAGCACAAAATCCATCACAAAATTTCTTGATATGCTAATTTCTGAATCAAGCACTTCGTCACTGTATGAATTCGTAAAATATCATAGTATACATTACGGCTGCACAGTTTAAACATGTTGATACCATTTTTGTGTCTCTTTTGTTTCAATTATTGCCTGAATATAACGCGTCATCGGCATGGTTTTAGAGAGACTCGTCGATAGATAGTATTTTGGGAGGATTATATTTTTTTTTTAAATTTTTGATCGCTCCCTCTATGATGAAACGAACTTTTCAGAGATTCTGCGTACACAACAGAATTTCGAAACGATCTCTGATCTTTACTTTTCACAGATATATTTGAATAAATAGTGAGCCTGGGACCAACATAAATGTATAGATGAAAGTTTAACCAATCTAATCCACAAAATGAGTCCAAACAACCGCTTTATTTCACTATGTTCATTGATTCAGACATTTGGAAACCACTGTCCTTCGTGTAAAATAAATATTTATTTCCTCACTTATATGTTCAAATGTTTCGCCTGTGACAAAAAATTCCATAAAAATCTTCGACTTTGTTACACTTTTGATCGTTTTCATTACACACTTTGGCAACGTGAACAGTCCTAAAACGCATATTATTTGGCAGGTTACCTTGAGGATAAAACAAACTTCTTTAATCACCTGTTAACCGATCAGACGAATTCTCACTTTCGGATTATGGCAACTGCTTTGCACGGCGACTTTTATGTGGTACAAATAACGCACTCAGTGAATCACAGATATCTTCTAGCGGACCTTATTCTGGTATGGAAAACGAAGGTTTTTGAAAATAATCGCTGTGATACTAGTCCCTCCTTACACAAATGTGGCTTTCTGTAACTTGTTGTCTCCTGGAGATTGTTTTCTCACCATAATACAGCCGTTCGTTCTCAAACTCAACAACGGTCAACAGGTGTACATACATTTTATTTATTTAACCGCGGTAACGCCTGAGTGCTAGTTGTCAAGTACTGCGCGGCCGCTGAGTGGGTTGCCGGCAGGCAGGCGCAGCGTTACGCGTCCGTTGACACTCATTGTCAGTAAGCATCAATCGTTTTTGCTCAAGAGGCAGTATTGGCGCTGTATGTCGGACCGCTTATGTACCGACCTTATTATTAATTCGTAACCTACAAAATACAGGGTGTTTCAAAACACATTGCATATGCCATGGATAGAGGAGTGAACAGTTTTATGTTCGCACAGATACTATACCATCCACTCTAAATGAGTTTTATGCGTTGCTCGAGAAATATCGAAATGATAGTCCATTTAATTGCACTCACGAATGAAGAGGTCCCTGTTTATTGAATCGACGGCTTCAACAATTCGGTTTCTCAGCTGGTGAAGATTAGCTGCCGTAGGTGTGACAAAGGATCTGTCTTTTACGTAACCGCACAGAAAAAAATTGCAGTGTGTGAGGTCTGATGATTTGAGATGCCAAAAGCAATTAACAAGATCTTGTTGTCCTCTCTTCCGTTCCAACGTTGTGGGTTGGTGTTAACACAACGCCACATCTCAATGTGAAAGTGCGGCGAGGCGCCGTCACGCATTAAAATGAAATCACGAGAATTTTCATGAACTTGACGAAACGATCAATTTTTCAGCATGTCCAGGTATGACATTCCTGTCCGCCAAAAAGAAAGGCCCATAAACGTCGCTTCGTGAACGGAAAGGACACAAAACACATTCAGTTTCGACGAGTTAAAAAATGGCTCTGAGCACTATGCGACTTAACTTCTGAGGTCATCAGTGGCCTAGAACTTAGAACTAATTAAACCTAACTAACCTAAGGACATCACACATATCCATGCCCGAGGCAGGATTCGAACCAGCGACCGTAGCGGTCGCTCAGCTCCAGACTGTAGCGCCTAGAAACGCTCGGCCACTCTGGCCGGCTTCGGCGAGTCTCTTTCATGTTCGGCGACGACGAGAGGATTTTGTGACCCCCAAATTCTCACATTATGGAGGTTTATTTTACACGATAGATGAAACGCTGTTCTCCCGAAAAGATGGGTTGTCCTTTGTCATATTTTGGAGAACTGAAATGCAATATACATAGTTTCTGTCACGGTCTCCGGGACGCAATTGCTACAGTTATTGCATTTTGTAAGGCATCTTATGCAAGCGTCTTTTCAGAACACGCCAAACCGCTGTTTAAGGGAAATTGAAGTTTTTTGGCCTGTTCCACAGTTGTGAATTTCCGAGGGCTCCACATTTTCATCAGACGTGCATGGCCGACCAGCACGCTTCACTTTTCATTTACAGTCAACTTCCAAGAGTTTTGTATACCAGTCGTAAATCTGCTTGAGCAGAGAAGATTCTTGCTGAATCTACGGCAGAGTCACGTTGCACTTTAGAAATGGACAGACTTCGCGCAAATTTCAACGCACAGAGTGATTTCTCTTGTGGTGTAGAAGACATGGTGCTACAGACAAACAACAGCGCAGTTCAGACAAAACAGTGAATTTTCCTCTACCATTGACATGCTCAATGTGTCTCTATCTTTTATAGTTTATCTATAATTAAAAATTCAAAGCTGTTTTTTTTTAATCACACGGTATGGTATGATATGAGCCCCCAGTAGATTAGTTATAGAAATAGCACGGTAAGTTGGCCGCTCGCCCCCAAGTGCTGACTGTTAAAAGTCCTCACCATTCATGGGGACTCCTCTCTGTTTCAGGTTGCTGCCATCTTCGCGGACGCAGAGTCGTGACACTGAAATTACCTGACGAAGTGCTGCAATGTTATCTCTGTGAGCAAGTAACTAATTCATTAATAACAGTAAATGTACTTATATTTAAACTATCGACCTGGCCTGGCTTCGCACGAGTAGCATTAAGTATCTGTGGCCAGATGAATAGACTGGCGTACCGCAATTCGTTTCGGGCCCACGAATAAAATTATTCAGGGAGCAACGTTAAGTACAGGGTGATTATAATCAAAGTTAAAGTTTCAAAACGCTGTAGAAATAACACCTCTAGTCAGAATGACGTCAAATTGCAAGGGAATATTATCGGAAAGGGAGAGAAAGAAAAAAAAAAAAAACTAGTATGAAAATTGATCAACAGATGGCTGTGTATGTTTCAGAGTACGTAAATGAAAACACATGTCATGAGTACGACCCATTGAAGTTTGTATAAAGACGCCGGGTACATGGCTTTTCCTCCTTTCGCGTCTGCAACATTCGCCATGACTGTCCCAATGCAGGGTCGCGCTTTTTCTTACAAAGCTGTATTACAAGAATGATGACTGTGCACACGTCGCTCTGCAGAAGTTCCGGACACTCAGGGTTTTGAAAAAAGGCGTTGGTCCGATAACTGTCTTGGGTCTGGGGAAAATGATTCGGAAATTCGAAAAGATGGTTTCTTTTGGTGTGCAACCAAGTAGAGGGAGGAAACGAATTGATTCGACGTCAGTGGAAGCAGTGGCCACAGAAATGCAGGAGGAGACGAGTGTTGGTGTGCAAACGTGTAGTGCACGGAGAATTACCCGAAGACTGGACACACCCATGAGCACGGCAAGTAAAATCGTACGCAACATCCTTCTTCGAGATCCATTCAAAATTACGCAAGTGCACGAGTTGCCATAGGTTGACCTGCCAGCAAGAGAGACCTTTGCTTTAGAATTTCTTGCTAGCATGGAAGTGGACAATGACTGGCCATGGAAGATTTTGTGGACAGACGAAGCCCACTTCCATCTGACAGGATATGTCAATACACAGAATTGTCGAATATGGGCAACGGAAAATCCATACGCAAATCAACCAGTACCACTTCATCCTCAAAAGGTATCTATGTGGTGCGGGTTTAAGGTGTCATTTATCATAGGACCACATTTTTTGAAGAGACAGGTGATTCCGGCCCTGTTACCTGTACCGTCGTTGGTAAGCACTATGAGTGTCTTTTGCGCAACAATGTCATTCCAGCTCTCCAACAGCGTGGATGTGTGGATGGGATCATTTTTATGCAAGATGGCGCACCTCCGCACATTGCAAATCCAGTTAAGCAGCTGCTGAAGCCCCATTTCGGAAATGCTAGAATTATCAACCGCCATTTTCCTACAGCCTAGCCGTCCCAATCACCTGATCTCAATCCGTGTGACTTCTAGATGTGGGGCTATTTGAAAGATGTTATGTTCAGTGTTCCGACTGCAAACTTAGCTGCATTGAAGGCAAGTATTGCGCAACACATTCTGAACGTAACCCCGGAAACACTTTGACCAGTTGTGGAAAATGCTATTTCTTGATTTCAATTTGTTGCAGAAAACGGTGGGCAGCATGTTGAACGTGTTTTGTGCCAGTCACAAGGAAACTGATAATCCTATTTGATTTTGACTGATGCTTTTGATACGGTTTTTGGCCTCAGGACAACTAAAAACCGATGTGAGTGATGCTTTTTGTGCAATTAAAAACCGATTTTTCCATCCGATGTGATATGACCTTGCACAGTTTGTTCAACGTCAAACGTACATCTTAGTCATTGTTGTATGATTCAGTTGTCATTTGTAGTCTACCACTATTCAATTATGATGCTTATTGTGCCATCTATTGTTACATTTTGTAACTATTTATTTTTCTTCTGCCATACCTTTTCCCCCTTCTCCGATATTATTCCGTTCCAATTTGACGTCATTCTGACAAGCGGTGATATTTCTACTGCGGTCTGAAGGTTTAGCTTAAATTATAATCAACCTGTACGTGACTTTCATATAACTTACACAATGTACAATGAGGTGACACTAATGAAGGGGTAATACCTAAAATTGTGTCGGACCTCCTTTTCCCCGCCGTAGAGCAGCAGATCGATGTCGTGGACCAAACAAGTCGCTGGAAGTCCCTTGCAGAAATATTAAATCATGCCGGTTTTGTAACCGTCAACAATTGCGGAAGTATTGCAGGTGTAGACTATTTCCGATGGGATTCACGTCGGGCAAATGTGACGATCTGTGATCATTCCGCGATTGCGCGACATTTTCATGCAACAGGGGAGGTTCAAAAATGGGTGTGAGTACCTCGTGCTCTAAGCCAAAATCACACAAATCAGTGCGTGGCCATAAATACAACTCTGCTCGCTCGCCATCACTTGATTCGTGAACAACACCGACTACTCCTATGCTGTATTGTCAATTTGTTACTGGTGACGAGAAATGGTATCTTTGTGCTAACATAAATAAGAGAAAGGAATGGTCATAAAAAAAAAGATAATGTTATGCATCTGATGAAACATCAAAGGTGTGGTGTACCTCCAGCTGCTGCCCCGACGTGTAATCAACACTGTTGAGATTTATTGTCGACAACTGAGACGTCTTGTAACGCATTCCAAGAACAACGACTACGAGGGCTGCATGAAATGATGCTATTCCTCGATAACGCTCGCCGGCATTCCGCTAGACTAACAAAAAACACTATTCAAGCGTTTGGTTGGAACTTAATTCCGCATCCACCTTATTCACTTGATCTTGTGCCCTCAGATTTCCACGTTTTCCGCTCTCTATCGAACATCCGTCGAGTGACTTCCTTTCCGGATGAAAATGAGCTATAAATATGGCCAATGAATTCCTGCCTCAAAACCACGTGATTTCTACAGTCACAGATTAGAAATTTTTTTCCCAGCGTTGGTAGACTGCTGTAAATAATGAAGGAGACTATATTATTGACGATTAAAGTGTTTTTCAAGTGTATCTGTTATGTGTATTAAACTTACAGAAAAATGATACGAACTTATGCACTACCCCAAAGCATCCGTTTTTGTAGTTAGTTTCCCAGTAAAACGTTTAGTGTTTTCGTAAAAAAAATTAAAACCCACTGTTTTGGTATTTTCGTGTGTTCTCTGCTAAAACACCTTTCTCATTCGATACTGACGAAACTATTCCGTAAAAAAAAATGATGTTTTTGCATCTCACACTGGGATATCATAGGCTGGTAACGAACTGGTTTTCTTTTCGCTGTTGACCATAGTGATTGTGATACTTCGGATTTAAGTAAAACGCAGCGCATATTTTGAAAAGTTTGGAGTAAAAAATGTAGTCACTGGTCAACTTACGTTTGGTGCATTTTAGATCATACAGTGCTGCGTAACAACTGCAGCCATCACATCTACACTGTTTGTAACACAGCAAGGAGAGCCATACCTCTCTCCGTCTCGAGTAAGTACTGGAGATATACTGAAAACTGCCTGCGACGAGGTTGGCAGCGATGCACCACACATGAGCCTATTGCCACCTGTTGTGTCTTGTTGCTGTTGTATAACTCCTGTGGGAATCCAAGTGTCACGCGAACACCTGTCGCGTTTCGCGACCCTTATTGCAGCGTGTCGTGTCCCATATCGTATCGCCTCAGTGAAAACAACGCGTTTTAGAGTCATTGTCACTACCAACTTGAGCATTTATGACGTTTATTGCAGTGACTGTGCCTGTTCTAACTACCTTGCATTTCCTGTAAATGTTTACTGCAGCATTCATTTTTTTCTAATGTTGTTGTATCTCGCATTGTTTGTCGCCAATCGACAAAAACAGTACTATTGACGAGAATAACCTGATGTATGTGCTTATCAAGCCTACTTTTCACTTACTACAGTTTGTGTGAATTCTTAAGGGACAAACTGAAGAGGTCATCGGTCCCTAAGCCTACTCACTACTTAACCTAATTTAAACTAACTTGCGCTATGGACAATACATACACCCACGCCCGAGGGAGGTCTCGAACCTCCGACGGAGGAAGCCACCCGGGCCGTGAGAAGACGCCTCAGAAGGTGCGGCTACTACAGTTTACCGTAATTAATTGCAAGGTAGTTAACTTCTAATAAAACCAGTAAACTGAATGACAAGACGAATAACGCATCAAACAGAAGTTCTTGTTTTTGCCAGTAGCTCAGATAGTCAGCTACATATACGTGCACATAAAATGCAATGACGAAAAAAATGGCAACTGCGGGAGTAATCAATCTAGAGTAATTAAATTTGCGGAATCCGTTTTCTAGGTAATATATTTAAGTGATTAACATTTCAAGATCACAGGTTAATGTAATAACGGGATACGCGGTTGCAAATGTGAAATGCTGGTACATTAATAACCGGTGATCCGCCAGAATGTTGAATGAAAGCGTGCATGCATTGTGTTGCACAGGTGCCGGATGTCTGTTTCTGTGATTTAATACCATGCTTGTTGCACTTGGTCGGTCACTGCAGAGACGGTGAATGTTGCTTGTGGATGACGCCGGGGTTGCCGTCCGATGATGTCCCATGTATCCTCAATTGGATACAGATTTGGTGATCGAGCAGGCCAAGGCAACATGTCAATACCCTGTAGAGCATGATGGGTTACAACAGCGATATGTGGGCGATCGTTATACTGTTGGGAAACACTCCCTAGAATGCTGTTCATGAATGGCAGAACAACGGGTCGATTCATCAGGCTGACGTTCAGATTTGCAGTGAGGATGCGTGGGATAACCGTGAGACTGCTGCTAGTGTCATACGAAGTCGCACCCCAGATCGTAACTCCAGATGTAGGTCCAGTGTGTCTAGCTCGCGGACAGGTTGGTTGCTGGCCCTCTACTGGCCTCCTTCTAGCCAACACACGGCCATCATTGTACTGAGGCAGTACCAGCTTTCTTCAGAAAACTCAAAAAATGGCGGTGGTTTGGGGTCTGTAGAATGTACGTTACAGGGCACCTGGCTCGCAGCTGTCCTTAAAGTAACCGATTTGTAATAGTGATTTATGCCACTGTAGTGGCAACTGCCGCTGAAATAGCCGCTGCAGACGGAGTACAACTAGCCAGAGTCGTATGCCGGAGACGATGCTCTTCCCTCTCGGTACTACCACATGGTCGTCCGGAGCCCGGCCCTCTGTCGACCGTACATTCTCGTGAACACCGCTGCCAGCAATCGTGTATTGTGGCTACATTACTGCCAAGTCTTTTTGCAATATCACAGACGGTACATCCAGCTTCTCGTAGCACTGTTACGCGATCTCGCTCAAACTTAAGTGAGGTACTGATAATGGTGTCTTTGTAACCTTAAAGGCATTCTTGCCTAATATCAACTCACCACGTCCAATCTTAAAGGTAACTAAAGCTATTGACCGTTAAAGCGTGTATATAAAATGAACCTGATTTGTTTCCTCATAGTGGCGCCGCTACCACCACTATTATGCGACTGGCACAAAATTTGAATAGACATTTAGATGTTTTGTCCTTGATAAGATGGAAGTCAGTGTTGTTGCTCAAAGAAAAATGCTTGGTGATTAAACATCAGCAGGGATGATAGAAAATATGGGAAAGAGCGTCGAACTGTAGTAGAAGAAAGATTTGCATCATGGGGCCGCTCGGGATTAGCCGAGCGGTCTAGTCGCTGCAGTCATGGACTGTGCGGCTGGTCCCGGCGGAGGTTCGAGTCCTCCCTCGGGCATGGGTGTGTGTGTGTTTGTCCTTAGGACAATTTAGGTTTAGTAGTGTGTAAGCTTAGGGACTGATGACCTTAGAAACTAATTCCCATAAGATTTCACACACATTTGAACATTTTTTGCATCAGGGGTTGCTCCTATGAAGAAAGAAAATAAAGGGGTGGAAGTCGGTCATGGTGGGTAATTGAATGAGGTCAGAAATCAGATTATACAGAAGTATTAGATATCTGACTAATTTGAAAATCCATTTCGTCATTTCAATAGTTCCGAGACTAGATACGATAAAAAAGAAGAGAAAAGTTGATATGCTGATTTTAATGCTTCAGGTGTTCTACATAGTCTTCTCACTTGATTACAGCGCGCAGACCGTTTGTACAACCATGTGAAGCTGTGATAAAAGCCGTTCTTTAATATTTTGTTCAACTCGAACGACACATTGGCTTGAATGTCGCTTGTGTCACCAAACCTTGACCCTTCAAGTGGATTTCTGCACTTGTCCGGTTTTTGTTAGGTTCGTTTTGATAACGCCAGGTCTCGTTACTTGCATGATTTTTCCTGAGAAGAATTGTCCGCATTTTGCATTTTAATCAAGTCGTTGCAGGTGTCCGCGCGTCGTTGTTTTCCTTTAGGAATCAAGGCGTGAGGGACAAACTTTGATGATCGACTGCACATCAGTTGTTTACAGTTGTTCGTTCAAGTTGCCACCGTAGCTAATGCGCTAACATCATTTGTACGCTAGGAATAAAATCAGTCTCTGAACTTTTCGGACGGAACGTGTATGACTGGGTACCTACTGAAGCTGCATTATGATAGCGTGTAAAGATCACGCAAGGGAAGGCTGGTTTGGGTACAGAGGCTTATTAAATACAGAGACAAGTGCGTGTAAGTGTCAGAAGCTACGGCATGGCGTGGTCGACAGTGTTGATGGTGTTGTTTACTGAGTGAGCGAAGGTATTGAATATGGGAGAGGTAAGAGGGGATTTGTTGATTTGCTGGTATATTCGTGCAACGAAGAGAAAGGGGATGGGGAAGCGACTCGGAGTGAATGTTAGAATTTCTGAAGAGTAGAAATCCAGATGTGACTACTGGAGTGACGACGTATTGGATCAATATTTTGTACATGGACAGTTGGTTGAAGATACAATCTCCATGTCCATCGGGTTAAATGTTTCTCGAAATCGATGGTAATGCCCCTATAATTGTTTACAACGTCATGGAACTGGAATGAAGAAATCTTGTCTTTTTTTTTTACGTTGTACTGTATATTTCAGGCAAATAACGTTCACTGGCCGTTTCTCCCAGTGATTCCCCGCACAGGCCTGTATGCTGGCTATTGAGGAACTCTGGCAATTTGATAGGGCGTGTCCGAACCGGCGCGCTAATTTCCTGTATCGCAGTTGCAGCTCACAGCCGCTGCAGGCCGTCAGGAAACAACCTGTCTCTGCTCTCAACGCTGCAGCGCTTCAGTGTTACTCAGCGAAAACTTGATGATTCAGTTTCTCAAGCAGTGTTTCATGCTTTGATGGGTGTCTCTCTTTAAGACTTCTTTGTATCAAACATCTCTTTAACGTGAACTCAACGATCACATTCTTTATGCCATTCTCTTTACGTACGAGGTGGGTTCAATGAGTAGTGCAATATATTTTTTTGTGAAAGCAGGTCGCTTTTATTCAGGATTCCAATACACATTATTCCTATAATTCCTCACTCCTTTGGCTACGAAACCCCAGTTTTCAACACAATCCCCGTTCAGTGCGACGGCCATACGCCACTTTACTGGGAGGGCGTGGAGCCAACATCTCGCTGCATTAATGACCTCCCCATCACCCGGGTACTGCTTCCCGCTGAGTACATATTTCACTGGGCCAAACAGATGGAAGTTGGAGGCCACGAGAGCCGGGCTGTACAGTGGGTGAGGACGAACAGTCCTATGAAGTTACGTGAATTCCTCACGCGCGCTCATACCAAAAAAGACGACCAGCTGACCAGCGAGGTGCTTGACTGTGATCCTACGTTCACCCGGGACGAGAGTGTCCGCAAGTTCCAAGACTGCAGAAGTCACAGCTGTGTGCGGGGGCCGATATGCGGGAGATCGGACAAGTTTGCGTGGCCTTGTTGTGGTGATGACAGACGCCTCGCCCAACGACTATTATGTGTGCTTTTGTTCACTGCCAGGTCTCCGTAGACACCCTGCAAGCGCCAAAAGAAACTTAGTGATATCTCTCTGCTTCGAAAGAGCTACCATTACAGACCCCATTTTTGAAGACTACGTATAGCGCCGCCACGTATCGGAACTTCAGTAGACTATAGGGGCTGAAGCGGGGATATTCCACTATGCCCCATTTTTTCTACTGAAGTTGGCCTAGAAAAGTAATGTGGTGCATTACTTATTGAACGCCCCTTGTTTTCGACACAATGGCTTGAACTGATGGTTATCTTGCCCGACGAGGTGCAATTCACAATGAATGGTACAGGGAAGCGCCACAACTTCATGTACTGGGCTCCTGAAAATCCTAACGTTGACGTGGACTAACATGATAATCCAGCAGATATTAATGTGTGGTGTGCTCTGTCATCGCGCGGTTTGATTGACCAATTCGTCTTTGAAAGCATCGTAATTGGTGAGGTGTATCACAGTATGTTGCAAACATCGACTTTACCCGCCATCCGAGATGTGTTTGCAAATGAAAGATTTTACCTTCAGGAACATTATGCTCTGCCTCACTGCCACAGAGATCTACCTGGACGATGGACAGATCGAAGAGGAACTGTTGAGTACCCAGCACGGTCTCCACACCATACACCTCTTGACTCCTACTAGCGGCGGACCTTGAAAAATAAAGTTTACCAGCTACGGTGAACGAGCTAAGGAAAACAACTGAGGCTTGGTGTGCGCCCATCACACCGGCAACACTGAAAGCCGTAGTTTCAAAAAATGTTCAAATCTATGTGAAATCTTATGGGAGTTAACTGCTACGGTTATCAGTCCCTAAGCTTACTCACTACTTAACCTAAATTATCCTAAGGACAAACACACAGACCCATGCCCGAGGGAGGATTCGAACCTCCGCCGGGACCAGCCGCACAGCCCATGACTGCAGCGTCTAAGACCGCTCGGCTAACCCCGCGCGGCAGCCGTAGTTTGGTCAAGAGTTCAGCTACGTCGACTTTGTTTGGCTCCTAATGGGGCTCACTAGAAACACATAAAATAATCTTCCCCATGTGCAGGGATTGTAACGGTTTGCCTGTTTGTTCCATTAATATTGACTATCAAAGAGTTTCTTGATTTTTCTGAACCCCTCTTAACGCACAGATGCAAAGTACTGTGGAAAGATTCCCATCTCTGCGGAACAGCTCATAATAGCGTCATTGTGTTCATCAGTTGCATTCAGTGAACCAACACACTAAATCTAGCCCACAGGTACATATATATGACAACGTACAATCAACATTTCCGGAAAAACAAACCCGAGTTATACCGCGCAGCGCGAATGCATGCTTGAGGGCGTAGACTGAAGTGGCCATGACTTTTGTCAACAGCACCTACCGTGAGTAAATGGAATAAATTCGTTTCCAAACAAGAGAGAGATAGCATGCCGTTGATATCTACACTGTTTTTCCCTATTTTCAAATGGTTTAAATGGTTCTAAGCACTATGGGACTAAACATCTGAGGTCTCCAGTCCTCTAGACTTAGAACTACTTAAACCTAACTAACCTAAGGACATCACACACATCCATGCCCGAAGCAGGATTCTAACCTGCGACCGTAGCAGCAGCGCAGTTCTTGACTGAAGCGCCTGGAACCGTTTAGCCACAGCGGCTGACGCCATATTTTCACTACAATACAAATACAAAGCTATTCGGAACAAGAAACCAAACGAAATGCAGTAATTTTGCAACAAGTCGCTGTATACTGTGGGACACTTACACCAAAATACTCGGAAGGTATCCCTGAACAACCTTAATTTGAGGGCTCTGAGGATGTGTCTTGAGAAACAACCTCGTAGTTACAGGTGCCACGCTGGCTGCAAGGCCACTCCTTCGTAATTAATAGGAGGAGTTTCTAAAATAATGAACGGCAAGCGGAACTCCTTGTAATGGATTAACAAAATGCAGCAGGTTAGAAGGACAGCAACACGTCCCGATCCGTTATAACAAAGCTTGCGTTGTGTGAGCGTACAAAATCGAGTTTGTTGTCGAGCAGGAACGCAGTAGCAAGAGTTAGCGCAGATGTCCTAGACACTCTGCAGCTCCATTGGCGACTTTTTGGGAGTTCGTGCCCTCAGTTTGTTCCTCAGAACAGCGTCCACAGCGCGATGTTTGTTAGCTATTTTTTCTTTTTTTCTTTCTTCAACTAGTGTGCAACGGTCTTGCTTAATTTTGTATCAACAGAAGTAGTTTACTTAACATGTTGACTGCCACGCGCCCGCCGGCGGACACAACAAAGATTAACGCCTGACGCAGTGTGCTTGCCAGCGGCCATACAATCCACTTTGTGTTTTGCAGTATACGGGGTGTCCCAGAAATGTTGCTATAAACTTCGAGGGATTGTAGAGGCTGTCTTTAGGAACAAATAGAGGATGGAAATCAGAGTCCGGAAACATAATCTAACAAAACCACAGAGCGTCGATGGTACACAGTGCACCCCTTCGGCAGCAGACGGACTGTGGGCGGAACGTCTCGCAGTGCGGTACGCTATTCAGTGATCGTGACTGTCTGCCACGATCGCTTGTGGAGGAGACAAGAGTTAGTTGCTGTCTCCTATGAACAGTATGCTCTATTGCCTCTGTGAATGACGGTTTCAAACACCGATTTCCATGGCTATGGCTCTGAGCACGATGGACTTAACATCTTAGGTCATCAGTCCCCTAGAACTTTGAACTACTTAAACCTAACACATCCATGCCCGAGGCAGGATTCGAACCTGCGACCGTAGCAGTCCCGCGGTTCCGGACTGAGCGCCTAGAACCGCACGGCCACCGCGGCCGGCCCGATTTGCATCCGCAGTTTATTTTTCTCCTGGAACCGTCTAAAATCTCCGATGTTTTCTGTACGCAGGAGAAAAATAAGCTGCAGGTTGTAATGGTACTTGAATTACGTATCCATTACGGCACCTCACCTGAACCTCTCGATACCAGTAATATTCTACTGTGTTTCTGTAAAGAAGTTGACATATTTCTGAGACAACATTCAGATTTAATTTTATTAATGTAGATGTACTTTGATTCATCGATATGTTTATATTGCAATGATATTATTCTTATGTGTATTCTTTCTTTTGTCACTATGATCTTTGACGTACTTGTAACTCTGATTTTTGGGCGCGTAAGCGATTATTAGTTAGTTAGAGAAGTCTTGGACGTCATGTTGGAAAGACGTATATTGTAGTCAGCTTATAAAATGTGAACTTTAACAGTGAGGAAGATGTTTTCAAGTATGTTTTGTATTATGAAGTGATGTTTTGTGTGTTACGTGATATTACAGCAAAAGCAATAAAAAAGAAGTGTAACTTAAATTCGGAGTGCTGATTACTTTTTTACATCACCATTGCACTAAGTTTCAATGGTTTAATCTTCAAGAATGGTTTGTGAAATACATCTATAAAACTGTTGAATATCGCAGAATAAAACCTAGGCCTCTTTGCATCCGAGATTGGAATCATCACCACCTAGATTTTCGACGATTGAGCCATGATTTTACAACGAGACCAGCATGGGAAACACGAAAAGATGAGTGCCTACTTTATTCATTATTTCATGAAATGACTTTATTAACTGTGCTCTAATGACACCTGCCACATAATAACTATGTTGTTGCTCGAAAATGCAGTTTTTAGCAGCGTGAGCAACACCACAGTCATTATTAAATTTTGACCTTTGTTGTGGTAGGGTTGTTAGAGGGTAGAAATCTGTGTCCAGAACCGTCATGCGCCATCAGTGTGCAACTCACGTTTGCTGCCTCGGGGGTATGGCACAGCGGCAGGCATGGTACCTGTAATGTCGACGCCATGTAGCGTCGTTGGATGACGTTTCCGAACACGGGTTCCTATCATCACTTTGTTCCTCAAGACACAATCTACAAATGGTAGTAGTTTTTAGTGACATTTCTGGGACGCCCTGTACAGTTCAGTACTTCGCATTAATTTGTATTTCCTGAATGAGCTGACGCCGGCCCACAGAGAATCAGGTGCAACAATTGTTCAACGTTTCGAACATTTTTACCATCCCATCTAAAGATATAAGTACCAGACAGAGTTGGGCGAGTGGCTGCTGGCGAACACACGGCGTCAGGCATGAAACGCTTCTTTGTGCACCAATGGATGCGTGGCAGTCCACACTACAAACAATGATAAAATCCGATACAGTTATAAAAATTGTTTATTTCTAAATAAAAAAGCACAACCCCGTTTCTGGACATGTATTCCACCTTTAGGCCCATATTAAAATGGGAGTCTACAAAAGATGCTTAAAAAATGTGTGTGAAATCTTATGGGACTTAACTGCTAAGGTCATCAGTCCCTAAGCTTACAACTACTTAACCTAAATTATCCTAAGGACAAACACACACACCCATGTCCGAGGGAGGACTCGAACCTCTGCCAAAGGATGCTTAAATGAGGTTATTTTAACCTGTTTTAATCTCAGTTATGTATCCTTTGTGGATTCACATTTTGATATACAACTGAAGATGGGATACAAGTCCTGAAACCGGTTTATGGTTTCCTTTTTCAGAAATAAATATTTCTTCATACATGCACCGAATTTTATCATCGATGGTGAATTACAGTTGTGGATTCCCCGCCAGGAGAAACATTTTAAAGAAGGTACTGGTTTAAGCAATCTGTGATTCGCGTGGCTGTAACAAAGCCGTCTAGGTGTAGAGGCGTGCGTGTGGTGGTACACCTGGCGGCGCTGACCGCCGTGTACTGAGGCGGGGCCGCGGCCGGACTGCGGACACGTCACGCTCGCTTGGGTCACGCAGCCGGCGCTTGTCCTGCTGTGGCGCCTGCTGCAGGGACAGCGCGGGCGACGGCCAGTCGATACGGCCGGCCATCACACGCCTATCGCCATTAACTTGTTTTTCTCGCGGCTCCAATTTAGGCGCCCAAACGGGACGCAACGCGTAAAGGGACGCGCCCGAAAATCGCCGTGTCGGCGGCCTCCAGGCGGTGGTCTTCGACACAATGGCACACAATGGCGGGGCGTTTCCTAAAAGACGCAAAGTGCACTTGGCAGTATTCCAAGCACTTGGCGAAATTCATGAGAAATTCATCATCACTTTGGTTCTTTTTCTACAATGCGAAGAAACTCGCTCCGAGTCTTCAATGTAACGTTTTAGGAATAATGTACAAAGAGTGAAAGCGTAGAAAATGACAAGAAAATTTGGCGACCTACGATTCAGACAGCCATTACTTGGTTTTTTAAACTTATCCTGTACTTTTCATTCGCTACTGCAAGGAGTACTTGGTAGTGATTGATGACACTAAGTAACTAATTTTAACATTTTTCCTGCATCTTGTTTTTAAATGGTTGTATTTACCTAATATCGGGGTTCTGAATTCACTGGTAAAATAATTTTTTTTCTATGTTACGTCATATTTCCTAGGGTAGAATCAAAACTGCACTGGTCAACATCGACAGAATCAAAACACACAAGAACTACGTACTCAGAACTATTCAGTACTATCTACGAGGGTCGGTCAAAAAGTAATGCCTCCCATTTTTTTTCTACTTAAAAAATTAATTTAAGTGAAAAATTTGAATTTGGCGCCATTCCTCAAACCTTCTTCTGCAATGCACTGCAGTAGTAACTTTCTGTGTCAACAGGTGGCAGCACAGCAGAAGTTTGTAAGATGGCCGACATCGATGTTCGTTTGAGACAGCGTTGTGTGATTGAATTCTTGAATGCAGAAGGTGAAACGCCCATACGCATTCATGAAAGACTGAAGGTGTATGGTGTTCTGACAGTGGATGACAGCACTGTTAGACGATGGGTTCGTCGTTGTAAGGAAGCTGAAGGGCAAACACCGTTGACTGACGAAAAGCGGAGCGGCAGGCCGGTGAGTGCAGTGACTCCACACAACATTCAGCAAGTTGATGACATCATTCGTGGTGACCGTCGGGTGACTGCAGATGAAGTGTGTCGCATTATTTCTCTTAGTAAAGGCAGTGTGATCACGATTATTAAACAATTGGGGTACTCAAAAGTTTGTGCACGGTGGGTTCCAAGAATGTTAACCGATCAGAATAAAGAGGCAAGGAAAACAATAGCCTCCCAACACTTGCAACGCTTCCGTTTGGAGGGAGATGAGTTTCTGAAAAAAATTGTGACAGGGGACGAAACATGGGTGCATTTTTTTAAACCCGAATCAAAGAGGCAATCAATGGAGTGGCGTCACACGAGCTCGCCGAGGAAGAAAAAATTCAAAACTGTGCGATCGGCAGGGAAAGTTATGGCAACAGTTTTCTGGGATACAGAGGGTGTGATTCTGGTTGATTTTTTGGAGCAGGGATGCACAATAAATTCTGTTCAATACGTCACAACCCTCAAAAAACTTAAAGCACGTCTTTAGCGAGTTCGCCCAACAAAATCAATGGCAGATGTTCTTCTTTTGCATGACAATGCAAGACCACACACCAGTCGTCACACCTCTGACGAGATTGTCAAAATTGGATGGGAAGTTTTGCCTCATCCCCCATACAGCCCTGACCTGGCCCCATCAGACTTCCATCTGTTCGGGCCACTAAAAGAAGCTCATCGTGGGATTCATTTTGAAGATGAGGAGGCCGTCAAAACAACCGTGCGTCAATGGCTTAGGAAGCAGAGCTATGATTTTTACCGTGCTGGGATACATGCCCTTGTTCAAAGATGGACCAAAACTGTAGAGATGGCCGGAGATTACATTGAAAATGACAAAATGATCCTCAATGTTGTGGTTTTCAACCTATGTAATTGCATTTAAATTTCCTGACAATTAAACGTAGAAAAAAAAGGAGGCATTACTTTTTGACTGACCCTCGTAATATGTATATGTGAACACGACGCCAATACAAATCTATATTAGTTCACAACATATTTTAACTTTAATATTCTTTTGTATTCGAAATACGTGATAACGATTTTCTTCTTTCGTTTGCTGTTACATCATTCTCCCTAAGCACACCTTAGCAGTAGCCGCCAATCGTCAGAGAGTGATCTTGAAACGACGTTCCATCGTGCAGGTGTCTTGGTGAAAGCGTTCTTCCTGCTCATCGCTTACGAATACCAAATTTTCCATAGAGAAATCAAAGTGGGAATATAAAAATTGAATTTCACACGACATTCTACACCACGTATTCTTGTAGCTAACATACTAGTCGCATCTGTTGATCGAAGAGATCTTCGCAACTGATTCAAAAGAGGACGAAGCAGCTAATTCTGAGTCCGGTATAGTAGCTTACAAGGTAAAAACGGGAACAGACAACCAACCATTCGTCTCAGGGCATGGGCAGATACACTGAAGATACATTTGGATACAGTACTTTATTTCCCAAGTTTTGCTTGGATGCCGTGCATTGTTTGTGAGGCAGAACTAACAGTCTGTAAAATAGTTTTTAGGCTCACATCACACCACTGGAGCAGCGAATGGGATGTCTCATAGTTTCCGTTTCAACCATTTAGTTTAAGTGGTAATACAGGTTATGCAGGCAATATGAGGTGCAAACCTTTTATCATCAACAAAACAATCAAAATACATCTTTATTCCTTCTTAATGAAATCAGTGATTTGTTTTCTTTGAAATTTTAGGGTGAATTTTTCACACACATAGCAAAACTTATCGAGGTAGTTTGGACGACAACAAGTTTGTCAGCTGCCACTTTTACTATGTTCAAGTTTTAAACAACACTCACTCAGTGTGGTTTGAGGCGCCAAGTCACGGATTTCGTGCCCCTCCCACCGGAGGTTCGAGTCCTCCCTCGGGCATGGGTGTGTTGTGCTTAGCATAAGTTAGTTTAAATAGTGCGTAAGTCTAGGAACCGTTGATCTCAGCAGTTTGATCCCTTAGGAATTGAGACACATTTGAACCCTTTTTTTCTCACTGAGGTAACAAAACCATATACAGCTGGGGACGTAAGCATCCTGGGAATTGCTCCATGCCGTTTATAACCCTTATCACAACTGCCATCTAACGTTTTTGTAGATCGTCTACCTCCCCTGCACGCACACACACACACACACACACACACACACACACACATCTAAAGAAAAAAACAGTAAACAGCGAAATACTGAAAATAAGTAATTAATAATAAAAACCCTTACAAAGTAAAACATCTTACGTGCTAAATATTTTCGATGGTAGATTCGGATTTTACACACAAAAATTCTTACTAATTAATGTTTCACATCCCAGATGCAAAATAAATGGCTGTTGAGTAATCGCCCCATTGCACAGTCACTGACCACGTGAAAAAAAAGTTGCCTTACAAGCAAGGACAACATCTCAAAACCTTTGTCGGAACTACGGGACTGTGTGTGTGCGTGTGTGTGTGTGTGTGTGTGTCTGTGTGTGTGTCTGTGTGTGTCTTAAGTGACATAAGTAGAACGACCATCTAGTTACGGGAAAGCGGATGCCAAACGGAAGGAAAATGGTTCAAGTGGCTCTGAGCACTATGGGACTTAACTTCTCTGGTTATCAGTACCCTAGAACTTAGAACTACTTACACCTAACTAACCTAAGGACATCACACACATCCATGCCCGCGGCAGGATTCGAACCTGCGACCGTAGCGGTCGCGCGTTTCCTGACTGTAGCGCCTATAACCGCTCGGCCACTCCGGCCGGCTCCAAACGGATGACATCTCTTGCTAAAATCAGTCGATTGTCTTGTCCCTCATAATGATGGCATTGATCAGTTGTATTAGCGGAAGAGTTAGAGAGGATTCAAAGAAAAGTTTCGTCAAAAGTTCGCTCAGTCGACGAGAGACCCAAAGATGCGTTAACACGTTAAGAGCGCCATCAATCCCGCGGCACTGGCAGTAGGTTCTTCGTTTGTGTGCCGTCTGTGCCCTCAGCATGACAGTGGACTCTTTGTTTGGATGGAGTCAGTCCTTGGGGCCGATAGTGCACTTTACCTTTGGACTGCAATGCATAGGATGGGCATGTCACAGCAGTATCAATGTTGTAATTTTAATGAAGTTTATTGAAACATCCAATATAAAGATGAGGTTTAGATTTGCACGCAACACAAAAGATTAATTTTCTAGCTGCATTGTTCCCAAACATTTTTCTGTTTGTTGTTGTTGTTGTGGTCTTCAGTCCTGAGACTGGTTTGATGCAGCTCTCCATGCTGCTCTATCCTGTGCAAGCTTCTTCATCTCCCAGTACCTACTGCAACCTACATCCTTCTAAATCTGCTTAGTGTATTCATCTCTTGGTCTCCCTCTACGGTTTTTACCCTCCACACTTCCCTCCAATGTAAAATTGGTGATCCCTTGATGCCTCAGGAGATGCCCTACCAACCGATGCCTTCTTCTGGTCAAGTTGTGCCACAAACTTATCATCTCCCCAATCCTATTCAGTACTTCCTCATTAGTTATGTGATCCACCCCTCTAATCTTCAGCATTCTTCTGTAGCACCACATTTCCAGAGCTTCTATTCTCTTCTTATCCAAACTATTTATCGTCCATGTTTCACTTCCATACATGGCTACACTCCATACAAATACTTTCAGAAACGACTTCCTGACACTTAAATCTATGCTCGATGTTAACAAATTTCTCTTCTTCAGAAACGCTTTCCTTGCCATTGCCAGTCTACATTTTATATCCTCTCTACTTCGACCATCATCAGTTATTTGGCTCCCCAAATAGCAAAACTACTTTACTACTTTAAGCGTCTCATTTCCTAATCTAATTCCCTCAGCATCACCCGACTTAATTCGACTACATTCCATTATCCTCGTTTTGCTTTTGTTGATGTTCATCTTATACCCTCCTTTCAAGACACTGTCCATTCCGTTCAACTGCTCTTCCAAGTCCTTTACTGTCTCTCACAGAATTACGATGTCATCGGCAAACCTCAAAGTTTTTATTTCTTCTCCATGGATTTTAATACCTACTCCGAACTTTTCTTCCGTTTCCTTTATTGCTTGCTCAATATACAGATTGAATAACATCGGGGATAGGCTACAACCATGTCTCACTCCCTTCCCAACCACTGCTTCCCTTTCATACCCCTCGACTCTTATAACTGCCATCTGATTTCTGTACAATTTCTAAATAGCCTTTCGCTCCCAATATTTTACCCCTGACACCTTTAGAATTTGAAAGAGAGTATTCCAGTCAACGTTGTCAAAAGCTTTCTCTAAGTCTACAAATGCTAGAAACGTAGGTTTGCCCTTCCTTAATCTAGCTTCTAAGATAAGTCGTAGGGTCATTATTGCCTCACGTGTTCCAACATTTCTACGGAATCCAAACTGATCTTCCCTGAGGTCGGCTTCTACTAGTTTTTCCATTCGTCTGTAAAGAATTCGCTTTAGTATTTTGGAGCTGTGACTTATTAAACTGATAGTTCGGTAATTTTCACATCTGTCAACACCTGTTTTCTTTGGGATTGGAATTATTATATTCTTCTTGAAGTCTGAGGGAATTTCGCCTGTCTCATACATTTTGCTCACCAGATGGTAGAGTTTTGTCAGGACTGGCTTTCCCAAGGCTGTCAGTAGTTCCAATGGCATGTTGTCTACTCCCGGGGCCTTGTTTCGACTCAGGTCCTTCAGTGCTCTGTCAAACTCTTCACGCAGTATCGTATCTCCCATTTCAGCTTCACCTACATCCTTTTCCATTTCCATAATATTGTCCTCAAGTACATCGCCCTTGTATAGAACCTCTATATACTCCTTCCACCTTTCTGCTTTCCCTTCTTTGCTTAGAACTGGGTTTCCATCTGAACTCTTGATGTTCATACAAGTGGTTCTCTAATCTTCATAGGTCTCTTTAATTTTCCTGTAGGCAGTATCTATCTTACCCCTAGTGAGATAAGCCTCTACATCCTTACATTTGTCCTCTAGCCATCCCTGCTTAGCCATTTTGCACTTCCTGTCGATATCATTTTTGAGACGTCTGTATTCCTTTTTGCCTGCTTCATTTACTGCATTTTTATATATTCTCCTGTCATCAATTAAATTCAATATTTCTTCTGTTACCCAAGGATTTCTACTAGCCCTCGTCTTTTTACCTACTTGATCCTCTGCTGCCTTCACTACTTCATCCCTCAAAGCTACTCATTCTTCTTCTACTGTATTTCTTTCCCCCATTCCTGTCAATTGTTCCCTTATGCTCTCCCTGAAACTCTGTACAACCTCTGGTTCTTTCAGTTTATCCAGATCCCATCTCCTTAAATTCCCACCTTTTTGCAGTTTCTTCAGTTTTAATCTTCAGGTCATAACCAATAGATTGTGGTCAGAGTCCACATCTGCCCCTGGAAATGTCTTACAATTTAAAACCTGGTTCCTAAATCTTTGTCTTACCATTATATAATCTATCTGAAACCTGTCAGTATCTCCAGGCTTCTTCCATGTATACAGCCTTCTTTTATGATTCTCGAACCAAGTGTTAGGTATGATTAATTTGTGCTCTGTGCAAAATTCTACCAGGCGGCTTCCTCTTTCATTTCTTTTCCCTAATCTATATTCACCTACTATGTTTCCTACTCTGCCTTTTCCTACTACCGAATTCCAGTCACCCATGACTATTAAATTATCATCACCCTTCACTATCTGAATAATTTCTTTTATTTCATCACATATTTCTTCAATTTCTTCGACATCTGCAGAGCTAGTTGGCATATAAACTTGTACTACTGTAGTAGGTGTGGGCTTCGTATCTATCTTGGCCACAATAATGCGTTCACTATGCGGTTTGTAGTAGCTTACCCGCATTCCTATTTTTCTATTCATTATTAAACCTACTCCTGCACTACCCCTACTTGATTTTGTACTTATAACCCTGTAGTCACCTGACCAGAAGTCTTGCTCCTCCTGCCACCGAACTTCACTGATCACCACGATATCTAACTTTAACCTATCCATTTCCTTTTCTAAATTTTCTAAACTACCTGCCCGATTAAGTGATCTGACATTCCACGCTCCGATCCGTAGAATGCCAGTTTTCTTTCTCCTGATAACGACATCCTCTTGAGTGGTCCCCGCCCGGAGATCCGAATGGGGGACTATTTTACCTCCGGAATATTTTACCCAAGAGGATGCCATCATCATTTAATCATACAGTAAAGCTGCATGCCCTCGGGAAAAATTACGGCTGTAGTTTCCCCTTGCTTTCAGCCGTTCGCAGTACCAGCACAGCAAGGCCGTTTTGGTTATTGTTACAAGGCCAGATCAGTCAATCATCCAGACTGTTGCCCCTGCAAATACTGGAAAGGCTGCTGCCCCTCTTCAGGAACCACACGTTTGTCTGGCCTCTCAAGAGACACCCCTCCGTTGTGGTTGCACCTACGGTACGGCTATCTGTATCGCTGGGGCACGCAAGCCTCCCCACCAACGGCAAGGTCCATGGTTCATGGGGGCTGTTTATCTTGTTATATTCAGAACAATAGCTAGGCACTTAAAGCGCTTTCCTTCCTTTGTTTCCTACTGGTGTTTACTCCTTCTTGTATCGACACTGGTTGGAGATCACTAATGTAAAGGCCTTGTGAGTGCACCTGCCAACTGTTTCCGAAATACTGTGATTAAGATTATTCTTCCCGTCACATCTTGGAAACCTATAATGCATCCACAACAGCGTTGTTCAAAAATAATGATCGAATGCTATCTTTCCATACAATTTTCTTGTCTTTCTCAATGGTCCCCTATATGCACCCATCTGACCGTAAAAAGTGATAGCAGTTTTTCCCTATTATATTCAGGAGCAATTTTTAGTTTCCGATAAACCCTATTTTGGTTGTCAAGTTTTCTACTTCACTCAGATGTTTGGAGGAAAGAACCGAAAGAGGTCTCTCATGTCTTTTTACTTCAGGACTGTAACTGGTTGACTATTCTCTTTTGCAATCACAACCCTGCGTTCCAGTTTTGATCGTCACAATTCGTTTGCGATTTAGTCGAAGGCTACCAACAAAATGCTATTCTTTGTTTTGTGTTTTCTTGTCCACACTGGTGTACAATTATCAGTACATAATGTATGGCATTTATTGTATACATCTTGAATACAAAATTCATCACAAAATTTGTTGGTGTGGTATTTTCTGTATCAAGTACATTGCCAGTGTAAATTCGAAAAGTATAGCAGTGTCCGTTATCGCAGCAGAATTGAAACATTCTGATGAACTATTCGTTTCTCTTTTGTATCAGATATTGCGAGAGTATAATTCGTCCTCGGACTGGATTAGAGTCTCGTCGATACATAATATTTTGGCAGGTTCGTAATACCTTTTTTTAAAGTTTTTGTTTGGTTCCTCGAGGACGAATTGAATTTTTGAGATACGATTTAAAAACCATCAACTTTTGTGTTGTCTGCGAAATGCAGCATTCTTAACAGAATTCCGAAGTGACACCTATTCATTCCTTTTCGAGAGAATGTTTGAATAAAAGGTGGATCTTGAAACCAATATAAATGTGTGGATGGAAGTTTCAATCTTCCCAGCCACAAAATCAATCCAAACAACCACTAAATTTCACCCTTGTTTATTGGCAGCCATTGATTTCAACGTTTGGTAACCATTGTCATTTCTGCATTATAAATATTTTTTGTTCATTGATCAACTGTTTCATCTGTGTGGAAAAGTTAATAAAAATATTCAGACCTTGTTACACTTTTACACTTTCTTAGAATTCACTTTGGCACCATGAACATTTGTAAAATGCACGATGTTTGGCTGGTTGGTTCAAATGGCTCTGAGCACTATGGGACTCAACTGCTGTGGTCATTAGTCCCCTAGAACTTAGAACTACTTAAACCTAACTAACCTAAGGACATCACACACATCCATGCCCGAGGCAGGATTCGAACCTGCGACCGTAGCAGTCGCACGGTTCCGGTGCGCGCCTAGAACCGCGAGACCACCGCGGCCGGCTTGGCTGGTTGCCTAGAAGATCAAGATACATACTTTTGATCACTTATTGAACGATCAGACGATTTCTCACTTTCGGATGACCGCAATCACATTAGAGGACGACGTTTATGTGGCACAAATACGCGCTCGATGAATCAATGATACCTGGTAGCGACGTTTTGCTAGTATGAGCAACAAAGCTTTTTGAAAATAATTATCGTAAAGCTAGTCCTTCCTTACGCAACTGTAGCTTTCTCTAGCTGTTCATCCCTTGGAGGTTGAGTTTTTACCATACTACGCCTGTTTATACTCAAACTCAACACAAGTCAAGTTGTCACTGGCACCTAGGAGTGCCTCCTCAATGGAAAGCCCAGTAAAATTGGCTCTGCACTCACGATGTTAAATAATCTTCGATGGGAGACGCTCATTCACTACTCGAGAATGGGGTATGAGTGGAGTGCTGATGCACTATGAGCCCTCTGGCGATCATCTAAAAATCCTCTGTAAATACTGATAGATACAAACGTGCTTCTAACAACAACTTTAGAGAAAGAAGTCTGAAAGCTTTAAAAATTGTTACTATTGAAACACTTAACATTAGCTGGAAGCTTCTGACTACATTCTGATACAGTGAAGGTTGCTGACCCACAGAATGCTGAATCACACAAAATGACTGGTGGAAGACATGGAAACAAGATGTCAAACATTACTTAATAAATTGTATTCCGTGCACTCAGGCATAAAAAATTACGTTTCAGAGATAACCAGAGACAGATAAACCACTTCATATGATTGACATGGATATACTTGGACCGTTTGCTTAAACACCAGCCGGGAATTGGTATGTACTAATGATAGTTGATCATTTTTCATGGTTCGTGTCTGTAATAGCCATACCAAATCAGCAGGCAGAAACAGTAACACAGGCATTGATTAACCAACGGATACCAAAGGCCAGTGCACCTGAGATGGTGATGATGGACCAAGAACAAATTTTACGTCAGACTTAGTAAAAAGTTGTGTGGATTATTACGTATTAAGAAGAGCAGGAGTAGAAATTTACACCCAGAGGCAAATGGAAGAGCTGAAGGGTGATAGGAAATATATTGAGTCACTACATAAACAGTCATCACAATGACTGGGATGCATTGCTCCTTTGCATAATAGTGGAGTATACATTACATGTAAATGAGATACGAGATTGCTTTCTGTCAAAAGATAGATTCTCATTTTCAGCTACGTAATCACCTTCCAGGAAGAGATGTATCATCCGTTCGAAATTTTTCAAAAAGGTAAAAAGTATTTGGCGCCAAGATAAAAAGCAACACTACAGAAGAAACATGTGAGACGATGGGCCATTCTAGCCAACCCTTATGTGCCAAAAGTGAATATTAAAATCTCTGTTATGCATTACCAAGGACCCTACAAGTAAAAAAAATGACATCACCTGTTTACTGTTGAATTAAAACTTCCAGTGCGCACCACACTAGCGCACATATTTAAAGGAAGTCCAGAGGCGTTGCTTTCATTACCAGCACTTCCACAAACTTTGCAATTCTAGCTCAGTTTCCTCTATCGGTCCACTCTCCTACAACTCACGAGAAAAACGAACGCTTAAATCTTTCCATGTGAGTTATTTTCTAATTGCTACTCAAAGTCGCATTTCATATCCGTCACACACTGTCACCTGTTTTGTGATGATACAAAACGAGCTTCTGTTTTCGCACTTTTTCAGTGTCCTCCGTCATTTCTTATGTGGTAACGATCTCATGTCACACAGCAGTACTCTAGCAGAAGACGTACAAGCATAGTGCAGGAAATCACTTTATTAGACCCCGTTGCATCTTATACGTCTTCTGCTAATAAGGCGTAACCTTTGGTTTGCCTTACCCACAACATTCTCTATGTAATCATTTCACTTTAAGAACTGACAGCCTTAATATTTGGGTAATTTAGTGTATAACCGAAATTTAACAGATTTATTTTAGCACTCGTGTGGATAACCACACACTTTTCATTAATTAGAGTCACTTGCCATTTTTTTGCACCATATAGACATCTTGTCTAAATCATTTTTGAGTTGGTTTTTATGTTCTGACGACTTTACTAAACGGTAAATGACAGCATCGTCTGCAAACAATCTAAGATATATGCACCAATTGTCTCCTAAATCATTTACATCGATTATCAACAGCAGAGCGCCAATTACCTTTCTTGGGGAATGCCAAACATCGCTAATGTTTTATTCGATTACCTTCTGTCAGTTACTACAAACTGTGACTCTTCTGATACGAATCCAGTCACACAACTGAGATGACACTCCATAGGCACGCAATTTGATTAGAAGCCTCTTGTGAGGGATGGTATCAAAAGCCATTTGGAAATCTAGAAACATGGAATCAGTTTGTGATATCCTGTCAATATCACTCATTACTTCGTGAGAATAATGAGCTAGTTGTGCTTCACAAGAACGATATTTTTTAAATTCCTGTTGGTTGTTTGCTAATAAACAGTTTTGTTCGAGGTTATTCATAATGTTCGAACATAGTAAATGTTCCAAAATCCTACAGAAATATAATTCAGAGGGTTACTCCTATTTCATTTCCTGGGTATTGGTGTGATCTGTGCAATTTTTCCAGTCTTTAGGTACGGATCTTTCGACGAGCGAGCGATTGTATATGTTTGATAAGTATACAACTGTTGTATCAGTATGTTCCACAGGAAACCTGTCTGGTATACATTCTAGATCGGAGGCTTTGCCTTTAGTAAGTGATTTAAGGTGCTTCGCTACAACGAGGATGTCTACTTCCAAGTTTGTCATGTTGGCAACGGTTCTTGCTTAGAATTCAGGAATGTTTACGTAGTTTTGTTTGGTAAAGGTATTCCGGAAAACCATATTTAGTAACTCAGCTTTAGAGACACTGTCGTCGGCGACTTTACCCTCGCTGCTGCCCGTGATGGTGCTGATGAAGTCTTGCTGCTGGTGCACTTCCAATACGACCAGACTCTCTTTGGGTTTTCTGCCAGATTTCGAGACAGAATTTCGTTGTGAAAACTATTAAAAGATCTTGCACAGAATTTGCACTAAATTTTGAGCTTTTGTAAAATTTCACCAATCTACAGTATTTTGCGTTCTTTTAAATTTGGCGTAGTTTTTTTCGTTTCTTCTTTAACAATGTTGTGAACCTCTTTTGTGTACCATATTACTTTATTTGGCGTAAATCTTTCGTTTGTTGTCGATACTACACTCCTGGAAATTGAAATAAGAACACCATGAATTCATTGTCCCAGGAAGGGGAAACTTTATTGACACATTCCTGGGGTCAGATACATCACACGATCACTCTGACAGACCCACAGGCACACAGACACAGGCAACAGAGCATGCACAATGTCGGCGTTAGTACATTGTATATCCACCTTTCGCAGCAATGCAGGCTGCTATTCTCCCATGGAGACGATCGTAGAGATGCTGGATGTAGTCCTGTGGAACGGCTTGCTATGCCATTTCCACCTGGCGCCTCAGTTGGACCAGCGTTCGTGCTGGACGTGCAGACCGCGTGAGACGACGCTTCATCCAGTCCCAAACATGCTCAATGGGGGACAGATTCGGAGATCTTGCTGGCCAGGGTAGTTGACTTACACCTTCTAGGGCATGTTGGGTGGCACGGGATACATGCGGACGTGCATTGTCCTGTTGGAACAGCAAGTTCCCTTGCCGGTCTAGGAATGGTAGAACGATGGGTTCTATGATGGTTTGGATGTACCGTGCACTATTCAGTGTCCCCTCGACGATCACCAGAGGTGTACGGCCAGTGTAGGAGATCGTTCCCCACACCATGATGCCGGGTGTTGGCCCTGTGTGCCTCGGTCGTATGCAGTCCTGATTGTGGCGCTCACCTGCACGGCGCCAAACACGCATACGACCATCATTGGCACCAAGGCAGAAGCGACTTTCATCGCTGAAGACGACACGTCTCCATTCGTCCCTCCATTCACGCCTGTCGCGACACCACTGGAGGCGGGCTGCACGATGTTGGGGCGTGAGCGGAAGATGGCCTAACGGTGTGCGGGACCGTAGCCCAGCTTCATGGAGACGGTTGCGAATGGTCCTCGCCGATACCCCAGGAGCAACAGTGTCCCTAATTTGCTGGGAAGTGGCGGTGCGGTCCCCTACGGCACTGCGTAGGATCCTACGGTCTTGGCGTGCATCCGTGCCTCGCTGCGGTCCGGTGACAGGTCGATGGGCACTTGCACCTTCCGCCGACCACTGGCGACAACATCGATGTATTGTGGAGACCTCACGCCCCACGTGTTGAGCAATTCGGCGGTACGTCCACCCGGCCTCCCGCATGCCCACTATACGCCCTCGCTCAAAGTCCGTCAACTGCACATACGGTTCACGTCCACGCTGTCGCGGCATGCTACCAGTGTTACAGACTGTGATGGAGCTCCGTATGCCACGGCAAACTGGCTGACACTGACGGCGGCGGTGCACAAATGGTGCGCAGCTAGCGCCATTCAACGGCCAACACCGCGGTTCCTGGTGTGTCCGCTGTGCCGTGCGTGTGATCATTGCTTGTACAGCCCTCTCGCAGTGTCCGGAGCAAGTATGGTGGGTCTGACACACCGATGTCAATGTGTTCTTTTTTCCATTTCCAGGAGTGTATTTCTTTGAGTCGAAGCCACATCCCGTATGCGCTTTCTCAGTTAGTTTTGAGTGAATGGAGGCTGTCTCTCAGGAAGGCGTCAAGCGAATCGTTGATAGCTTTTTTTAAAAAATAGATATATCTTGTATTTGGACTTAACTTTCGCTACGACGACATTGTGATCACTAATCCTTGTATCCGTCATAATGCTCCTTATTTGCTCGGGGTAATTTGTTGCTAAGAGGTCGAGTATTTACAGTTCGAGTGGGTTCCTGAACTAACCGCTCAAAATAATTTTCAGAGCATTTAGTACGGTTTTTGACGTTGCTTTATGGGTACCATCGGCTTTGAACACTTATTTTCACCAACATTTCGAGGGCAGACTGAAGTCACCAGTAAGTACAATTGTATGATTGGGGAACGTATTTGAAGTTAGGCTCAAGTCTTCTTTGAATTGGTCAGCAACTGAATAATCTGTCGGTAAAAGAAACAGATTACTTTCCAAAGGTGGAGAGGGGGTGGGGGTACTTGGAAAAATGAAGAATAGAATTTAGGCCAAGTACGGAAAACAGGAAACACCTACACTTATTCCAACCCGTCCATTCGCCTTAAGATCACTAAGGCGACTGCAAGATAAACTGAGGACAAAATCCGTATGTGAATTTTATTTGTTAACTTACTAATTATTAACGTTAAATCCGTATATATATATATATATTGTGGATATGTTTATGTTTTCAGAAGTACCAAACCACACAGGGTGTGGTGTTTTAAAAGAGGCTGTCAGGCGAGCGTTTTGTTTATGTTCTAGGTTGAAGGACCCATGTGAATCAAATTTTTAAGCGCTTAGGCTGGCAGGAACTTCGATGCTGTGTGGTATGATACGTTAATTATTTTGTGAAGACTACACATCTGGTTGGCGTGGAAGTAGTTGTTCATTCGGTGCAGGACTGTAATAGCAAGAAGATTGTCATTGAGTGCGGATATGTATGTATGTATGTGTGTGTGTGTGTGTGTGTGTGTGTGTGTGTGTGTGTGTGTGTGTGTGTGTGTGTGTTAATGGTTGTTATTTAGCTTTAAGGTTATTTTTCTTTAAGTCAGTTTATGATTGTAAGGTTATGGGTAGTATTACATAGGCAATCCTATACACTGCTCCACACGTAAGAACTAGTGCACTGCCAAATTGAGACAGTCACCATCTACCGCACACAGTGGGTACACAACTTCCCTGGGTCATGTGAGGTCACACTATTCCTCTCGCAGAAACGTGTAACGGAATGTCCTAAGAGGTAAATACAGAAAAAGAGAAATTCTTCCAAAGGATAGGATTGCATTTATTGTTTCCCATGGCAAAACCAGCGATCATCTCTGAATCTGTCATCAGCAAGGATGTTACAGTGGCACATAGCGCATAGACCTGCAGGGCATGGGCTATAGATCAACGGCATCCGATGTGGCGTATCAGCACCAACCTTCCGATTGACCACCACCATCAGTGGTACCAGTGCCCTAAATATCACCCACACATTTATTTTCCTACCTGATGTACCATTTGATATCCTACCCAGTGAAAACCTGATTTGCTTGAAAAACACTTTAAACCCATCCCTTTTTACTACTCTAGATCAGGTGTTAGCCACGCACAATGGCCCCCCTATCAATGTAGCATCCATTTGGCGACAAGAAAAGATATCTTACGGAACATCACAACCGACTCGTAACAGTAGCAATCACCACCTAACCCACTTGCGGAGTTCTAGCCTGCACAATTCTAGCCATAATAGGTATCAAAATGAGAAATGTACCACAACACAAAAAGGCGAATCTGTCCTCGGCAGAGTTAGGAATGTAAAAGGAAAAAACTAGGCTGACGACTTATCTGGCAGCTTCAAAGACGTTTAAGTCAAAACATCTTGACATATTCCCTTTTTTTAGTACTAGCACACTGTCATGTAATATAATGCATCATGTCAAGCAAAGTAATATTATACATGATGTCATGTCGTATAACATGACACGTGCCATCATGTGATCGAGCACGGCATTTGTCACGACATGCGATATGACACATCGAACGCCAGAAATTTTATCACCCAAGAAAAACTCTTTTGACATTTTTTATTTATTTGATGCACTTTAGACCGTTTCCACGCATTCAGTTCATGTAAGAACGAATAAGTGCTATATTTAGCTCGACTTTAGACCATCGTATCTCGACTATGGATAAGGATTATCTATTAAAAAAAGTTCGTTTGACGTTATCCATTGATCTACCATCGCGCAAAGTTTCAACCGATTAGTACAAGTTTAAACTACAGAAGGGGCGAGCTTCAAAAACCTCCCAGAAAAACTAGTTTTTCGAACATAGAATCCAAACGAAGCAGCATTTCTTCTTCTCAGACGGTTTATCTAGGCCAAGGTCCGATACACCGAAGGACCGAATTTGAACCATCAGTCTCGCTCCAGTCTGAAGTTATTTAAGGGTGACTGTTTTAGTACATAAAATCCGAACGAGGGTGACGGTTTTAAGTGTAAAATCCGAACGGTGCACATGCAAATGGTGCCACTCGTGGAGCTTTAATTTTAGCCCAATCAGAATCTTTTGTAAAATGAATCAATCGACCTGTACAATTTACCTGGGCGCCATCTCCGGTTCGTCGTTCAACGCAACAACCAGTATTGAAAGAATTGCGGCCCCGTGAAGGAGGCTCGTTTAGAAGGCGATAACTGCCCCAGCTCAACTGCAACACATCTTGCTTGATATACTGTAACGTAGCTACAGCAAAGCATATGTTCTATTAACTGTAGGAGTACAAATGGCATCTGCTCCGGGCTAAACCATACATTTTTCCTCTAACTCAAATACGAACCGACCACCAAAAGACCCCCGATCCCCGCCCCCCTCCCCCAACCCCATTCGCGCTGTAACGATTTCTTACTACAAGCACAGAGTTGCCCAAATTCTATCGTTACCAGCCATAAGGGTACGGGTTTATACCAGTAATATCAGGAGTAACAAGGAACAGACTGACAGAGGGTGGAAAAACTCTTGACCCAAAGACTCAACGTATGTTCCAAATGCAAGTCAAACAACAAAGGAAGTGTAAATAATGGGAAGGAACAAACCACATAGTAAAGGAAAACGGGGACACAAAGAGTAAATAATTGTAAAAACATTAGTGCTGTGTTACAGCAATTCACAAGCAGAAATACAGAGGGTCAGATATTCCTGTGGGGAACGACTTGTAGCAGACAGGCCTCAGCCACAGCCCAAAGTTGTATTCAGAGCAAGCGCCTCCTGGTCAAACGGAGGCCTCTTCAGCGGTTCAACATACTGCCGTGTAGCAACTGCAGGGGTTAGGACACCCCCTCCTTTCGAGACACCTCCGCCTGACGTGCAGCTTCTTCTGCATACTCAGACCCGGACAAGCGTACCTGAGCCACCAGAAGAAGCCTGAGTCGTACAGTGCGACTGTGCCGTGACGTCCAGTCTCTCCAATGACACAGCTGCCACCGTAATCACCAGGCCTTCAACTTCTTGCAACTGCATGACCATCTGCGTGCTTGGCAACTCTTCACACTGGCGTCTCCGTGAGTCTTCGCTGCCGGGTAGGCATGTTCCGACCTCCAACCTGGGACGCTTTTCCTTTTCCACTGGGGCAAGATGCATCATATCGCATTCTCAGTGACGGCAGCCGATGCCGCGGCCAACCTACTACGACTGGGAAACTCGACACATCTACATCCACATTTATACTCCGCAAGCCACCCAATGGTGTGGCGGAGGGCACTTTACGAGCCACTGTAATTACCTCCCTTTCTTGTTCCAGTCGCGTATGGTTCGCGGGAAAAGCGACTGCCGGGAAGCCTCCGTGCGCGCTCGAATCTCTCTAATTTTACATTCGTGATCTCATCGGGAGGTATAAGTAATTTTCTAATCCTGCAACTTCTCTGTATACTACAGCATCATCCGCGAAAAGCCGCATGGAACTTCCGACAATATCTACTATCTACAGTAGATAGTGGCGGAAGTTCCATGCGGCTTTTCGCGGATGATGCGGTAGTATACAGAGAAGTTGCAGCATTAGAAAATTGTAGCGAAATGCAGGAAGATCTGCAGCGAATAGGCACTTGGTGCAGGGAGTGGCAACTGACCCTTAACATAGACAAATGTAATGTATTGCGAATACACAGAAAGAAGGATCATTTATTGTATGATTATATGATAGCGGAACAAACACTGGTAGCAGTTACTTCTGTAAAATATCTGGGAGTATGCGTGCGGAACGATTGAAGTGGAATGATCATATAAAATTGTTGGTAAGGCGGGTACCAGGTTGAGATTCATTGTGAGTCCTCAGAAAATGTAGTCCATCAACAAAGGAGGCGGCTTACAAAACACTCGTTCGACCTATACTTGAGTATTGCTCATCAGTGTGGGATCCGTAGCAGGTAGGGTTGACGGAGGAGATAGAGAAGATCCAAAGAAGAGCTGCACGTTTCGTCACAGGATTATTTGGTAAGCGTGATAGCGTTAAGGAGATGTTTAGCAAACTCAAGCTGCAGACTCTGCAAGAGAGGCGCTCTGCATCGCGGTGTAGCTTGCTGTCCAGGTTTCGAGAGGCTGCGTTTCTGGATGAGGTATCGAATATATTGCTTCCCCCTACTTAGACCTCCCGAGGAGATCACGAATGTAAAATTAGAGAGATTCGAATGCGCACGGGGGCTTTCCCGCAGTCATTCTTCCCGCGAACCATACGCGTCTGGAACAGGAAAGGGAGGTAATGTCAGTGGTACGTAAAGTGCCCTCCGCCACACACCGTTGGGTGGCTTGCGGAGTATAAATGTAGATATATATATTGTGAAAAGCAATGGACCGATTACACTCCCCTGTGATGCCCCAGAGGTTACTTTAACGTCTGTAGACGTCTCTCCATTGAGAACAACATGCTTTGTTCTGTTTGCTAAAAACTCTTCAATCCAACCACACAGCTGCTCTGATATTCCGTAGGCTCTTACTTTGTTTATCAGGCGACAGCGAGGAGCTGTATCGAACACCTTCCAGAAGTCAAGGAAAATTGCATCTACCTTGGAGTCTGTATCTAATATTTTTTGGGTCTCATGAACAAATAAAGTGAGTTGGGTCTAACACGATCGCTGTCTCCGGAATCCATGTTGATTCCTACAGAGTAGATTCTGAGTTTCCAGAAGCGACATGATACGCGAGCAAAAAACATGTTCTAAAATTCTACAACAGATCGATGTCAGAGATATAGGCCTATAGTTCTGCGCATCTGCTCGACGACCCTTCTTGAAAACTGGAACTATCTGTGCTCTTTTCCAATCATTTGGAACCTTCCGCTCCTCTAGAGACTTGCGGTACACGACTGTTCAAAGTGGGGCAAGTTCTTTCGCGTACTCTGTGTAGAATCGAACTGGTATCCCGTCAGGTCCAGTGGACTTTCCTCTGTTGAGTGATTTCAGTTGCTTTTCTATTCCTTGGACACTTATTTCGATGTCCTCTGAAACAGCTGCAATATGGCGCACGGTCTATGTTAACTCTGACCAGATCGACACTGGGAGGTGAACCCAGCGGAAGACGACGTCGTGTGTGTGTGTGTGTGTGTGTGCGCGCGCTTCCTTATTTTTGCCTCACTCGCTGAGGGTCGACTTTAGCAACATCGAACAGTGAACGATTGTAAATAAACAGCAACAAATCGTATCTCGTATTCACAAGCTGACTTCTGCTGAACCTACATTCATCTTCGGTAAAGAATCTCCGCCTATACCAAGCCATCCTAGACATCCTCATTACAATAAGTTGATAAGTCATTACACAACATGACATGCTGTGTCCCTCTACAAAAAAAAAAAAAAATACTCAGTTCAGTCACAACTTTCACTTGATAGCTCATTTGATCGTATATTCGGCAATGAGCGCTGGCTCACGTAAGGTAGAAGCTAGGCTGAGATTCATTGGTAGAATCCTCAGGAAATGTAGTCCATACACAAAGGAGGTAGCTACCAAACAGTTGATAGCTCATTTGTTCGTATCTTCTACAATAAGCGCTGGCTCACCTAAGGCAGAAGCTAGGCTGAGATTCATTGGTAGAATCCCCAGGAAATGTAGTCCATACACAAAGGAGGTAGCTATCAAAACCCTCTTTAGAGCAATACTTCAATAATGCTTATCAGTTTGAGATCCGTGCCAGATATGAGTGATAGACAAAAGATAGAAGATCGAAAGAAGAGCAGCACAGTTAGTTAAGAGGTTCATTAAGTAAGAGTAACAGCGGTACGGAGATGATTAGCCAGCACTAATGGCAGACACGGCGCGAGAGACGTCATACATTCGGTGTGTTGCTTCCTCCACCACACACTGAGCCTTGCCAACAATAGTTCTTCTCGCGAACCATTTGCGCATGGCACAGAAGAGGGGGAAGTGACAGTGATACACAGAGTATACTCCGCCACACACTTGAAGGTGGTTAGCTGAGTGTAGATGTAGATGTAGATGCAGATGTGGTATTGAGTCAACCCCACCTGAGCAGCCTACTCTTCGTTTGTGGATGAAGCCATCAGTCGGAGTGATGATCACTGTTACGTTTTGTAGTGTGGAGACTGAATCGTACGAAGTTTTGTTATGTGTCAATCAGTTATGACTGGTGATCGCCAAATATAATTTTATGTATTTTATCAGTTCGACTTTTCAGCTTTTATTTGCAATGTGCAAGATAGTAGACCATCTAACTGCGCCTTTTATCATAAGTGTATTGTAATTAATTGATTCTATATTGTAGACTATATCTCTTTTACCAATGTCTTTGAAATATTTTCCTAAGTAGACACGTCCGAGGTTTATATAATGATTTTTTTATTGTAATTACAAAACGAATATGCTACTATTTATTGTATACTGTATATCTTAGAAATTTAATGCCTCTAGTTTTTGGACAGTAAATTTGTCATCTTGTTTTCATTTTCACGCATACGCCCTGATGAACTAACCATTTTGACTACATGCTTAACAGCTTGTTTGTCCTTCTTTGGATCGAAATACATCACTGATTCTGTGAATCAGGGATCCGAGGTATGTGGCATTAGATGTCTACGCGCAGGTCATATAATTCGCTGATTAGCGTAAGCGGTGATGGAGCCCGATAGCAACCCAGATGGGTTCCATAGGATTTTCATCAGGCGAATTTGATCACTGAGACATCAACGTGAGTTCACTATAATGCTCCTCAAACCATAGTAGCACGGTTGTGGCTCCGAGATACTGTCAGCTACACTGCTTAAAGATGACGTCGCCGTCGGGGAAGACATTAAGCATGAAGGGATGCAGGTGCTTCGCAACTGTCAGCATGTCTTCGATTACTGCCACAGGTCCCATGCAAGCGCAAGGGAATGTCTTTTCCCACCAGCATGGGTCCACGGCACACTGCACGGTTGGATCCACCGTTCACCTCGATAACGGCGTTTGTGGAGACGACCAGCCATCTAGCGTAGCAAAAATGTGATTCACCCAAAGAGCCGTCATATTTCTATTGTTTGACGGCCGAACCCCGATGGTCCCGTGCCCACTGCAATCGTAATTGACGATGTCGCTGGGTCAGCATATAAATATGTAGGTGTGGTCTGCTGCGGAGCTTCATGTTCACCCCAATGTACCTTGAACGGTGTGTTCCGAAACGTTGTGCGTGGATCGACATTGTACATTTTCGGCAGAGATGCCAAGGACCGCCATGTATCCTACTTTATAGAGCAGAAAAGCTCCCGTACCCAACGTTCTGTGAAGAGTCGTCCAACTATCGCTTATCTCATTGGATTTCCCATTTGTAGCCATTATTTTTGCTAGAGTGATTTCCCATCCGTGCAAGTCCTAACAGAAAGACTGCGACGGGTACGTCCCGAAGGGAGGCCTCAACTAGCTTGCTTGCTCAACTCAGCAGAGAAACTGCGTTTCTACACCTGTTAACTGGTAACTAGGTGTATACATACAAAGAAGATTGTATCTTCTAGTGGAATCCACTATTATGGAGTTTTACTGTTATTAGTCCTACAATAATCGGAAGTCCAAAGGCCTACTAAAAATTTGTTACTGCTGTACAGCGGTACAATAAAATTAAAATCAAGCCAAAATGACTATCAGTTGCATAAGGCAGCACTTCTTGTATGAAATGAGGACTATTCAGCAGAAGAAACTAAATTCTATAACTAGCCGTTATAACATTTATATCGAGTATTGATATTAAATTTTGTTGTAGTACTGTTAGTCAAAAAGACTTCATAATAGAAGATTCCAGTACAAGATGTAATTCTCGTTAGTACGTATACACCCACCTGAGGGTTAACATGTTTCGAAACGCAATTTGTCTGTTGGGCTGAGCGAGCGAACGAGATCAGTCTTTCTAGTGGGCCTCAATCCGTGTCTGCTCCGCTTAAATAGGTGGCATTCAGTCTCGCGGTCAACACTGATCGTAAAGTTTTGGCTGATCATTATGCATGGGATAGAAGCGTACTGTACTCATCATTAACAGTCTATGCGTTATATACCTGTAGTCAGTGCAACACAACAAAATCGTACACAAAAGGATACCACCAGTGAGTCATGGTGGAGGCTCCGTAGTTATTTTGGCGTACGTTCTTTTCAGCGACTATTATAGTAACACCAAAAGGAAAAGTAGATATAAGCACCGGAAATCCTGGGGAAAGCCTTTATTAATGCTACCAGTTTCGACTGTTACTAATCATCATTAGGCACACGAAATTTTTCAACTACAGTTTCTCTGTGGTTACATACATGACCTTTCATCTCATTCTTCATAACGTCGAAAACATAAACTTAACAATAGAAAGAAATACATGAAATTTAGACATTTTTCAGAAGATTCACTTTGTGAGTAATGTAACAGTACACTCATCATACCCCTGAACACTTGTAACTATTATAAGCAATTCTCACACGGGACGAGGCAGATAACTTTAACGTTGATGCTGACGAGACATCCGACCCCACGACAGACAGCGCCGTCGACACACGGGGAGATCTGGTCAACGGGATTACGGCTCTCAGCGCACTCCAGCTGCCGTTATCGGATTTTTTGTCTCGCAAACAACACAATTTCCTTCCAAAAATGGGCGCGCGTAAAATGACTCCGTCAACTTTGTTATCGATTGGCGATGAAGAACGGAGAAAATCGGGCAAGGGGTGCGGGGGGGGGGGAGGGGTGGGGGGATTCGTCGATGGCTTGAACAGCGAATTTCTGGTAGAGGAACACTACGTAATACTACACAACGATCTCACATTAATAGGGCCTACTAGTAGACGTTATTCGTTAAAGCAATTGAATTTTCATCCATTTTCGGTTTGAAATTGAACATAGTTAAGGTATAATGTCTAATGTCGGTTGGCTCATACATAATACCCATATTCTCGATGTTGCGTTGACTAGGAACACTCTAAAATATCTAAAATAACGTACTTCATCACATAGATATTAAGATCGCGAATCGTTTCGTAATTTCATTCGAATGGATGAGGAGATTTTTTCGAAGTTGCTCCCCATCGTTGGAAAAGATATGTACCAGCAATATACATGAGCCAGCCCATAAACTCACGTATTTTACAGAACGATTCATAACAGCAAAACAGTGTATAACTTGTGTTTACTTTCAGACATAGACCGGCAGTCACGTTAAGACTTCTGGCCACTGGGGAAACAGTCCAGTCGTTGGCCTTTTAAACAATAATTGCAGCAGATGCATCAGTTGAACTAATTCTTTCATTAAATTAATAAGAAAGACGTTGAATCTTTTAGAAAACAAAAGGTGAGAAAAATGGAAGGAGGTGGACCACTGTACAAATCGTGAGCTCACGACGCTGCTAACCTAGCAACCGGACCACCGTATACGACATGCAGTGCGTAAAGACTGTATCTACCAGTGTCATTATTTGATATTTAATATTGAAATTGTACCAAAAAGATGCGGTTTTAATAGGTTATCACTGTGTCATAGCACTGAAACGGTATATATTCGTAGTACGCGAATCATAACACTAAAAACATCAACTACAGGAAGCTTTAACTACTGACCTGTAGTTTCCTGGCAATATGTTATCGTAGCTAAAACGACGCGTTTTGGAGAGATGCTCAATTTGTTAATGCTTTGAAACAGCTTATATTCATACCACGTGGTCTATGAGAAAGAAAACAACTGAAACGATGGTTGATTAGTTTGGTGATTTGGGCGAGGTCGTCGGTCCCGTCAGATTAGGAAAGGATGGGGAAGGAAGTCGGCGGTGCCCTTTCAAAAGGAATCATCGCGAAATTTGCCTGAAGCGATTTAGAGGACTCACAGAAAACCTAAATCAGGATGGCCTGACGCGGATTTGAGCTGTCGTCCTTCCGAACGCGAGTCCAGTGTGCAAAACACTCCTATGTTATGCTAGTGACGTACAGCGACGTCGCATCTCATTGGCCACGTTTCTTTGCACGAGGCAAAGATCTGACAAGCCAGATTCCTTATTTCACGCTCTGCGGTGTAGTGGAATTCCACGCTGTGGCGTAAGCAATACTTCTCCCGCCTGCTTTTCCACGTTCTTGAGGGGAAATCTTAAGTCTGCGACGATTCGAAGTTGTCACGCTCAGTCACTAGATCAATCTCCTTCACAGCGGTGAACCGCATATCACAAGTTAACAGTGTTCTCACTCACACGTCCTAGATTGTTTTCTCGAGTTTTGGTTGATCCTCATATTGAAATATCACTCCTTCCCTAAACTCCACGAATCACTGATTGAGACGACACGAAGTCATTGTAGAAAAAAGTTTAAGGACCCGTTACCGTTCTGCAGCAGAGCACGAAGAGAGGGAGGAGGAGGAGATTAGCGTTTAACGTCCCGTCGACAACGAGATCATTAGAGACGGAGCGCAAGCACGAAGAGAGCAGACGCAGAAGTAAGATACAGCTATTCGGTCTCAGTTCGTACGTTGCGACTTAACCTTCTGGTGTGTTTCTTTTCTTGCAAAGGTCTGGAGTAATTGCACGATGGATTGATTACTAAACCAAGGCTACCGGAGATTGCTTTGCTGATCGTTGCTGGAGGTAACGTTCTGTTGAGGCCAAGACGTTACACTGACCTTCTTTTGTGCTTCATTGCACGGTTCTTCGACATCTGGAATCGTGATATAGGGAATTAGATAACACGGGTTTCCTCTGCCTACCCAGATGGAAGCGCTTAGCGCATTTGATGCTCATGTGTGAGGATTTCAGGTCGAGAATTCAAGGCAGACGAGAATCTCACTTCATATCTACCGGTAGCAAGTACTCTTTATTCTTTATTTATTTATCAGGTTCCGCGGGATCACACGAGTCAAAGCTACATGATTATGGAATGAGTCAGACCATAGTTCATGAAAGGCTGATTTACCAGTTTGTAAACAAAGACTTAATGAAACGTGAAAAAACTTCAAGAAAATTCCTGTACATAATAGAAAGAGTGTGAGACAAGGAAATATTTCAGTTTGGATTCGAATACTTGGACTTTATCACTCAATTTTTTCAGCTCTATTGCAAGCCTGTTGAAAATGAAATCTGTGCTAGAGTCCTCATCTTTTTGTGCAATGCTTAAAAAAGTGTCATCAAATTACGTATCGTTTTTCCGCCTATCGTTCATTGAACGAATGTTGCGGTATTTTCCGAATGAGTTAGTATTCTTAACCACAAATCCCACGATGTGCTGTAATGGAGGAACTCGGAAGGCAAGAAACTTGAAAAACGGGTGACACAAAGTTCGCGAATTGATACCGTAGTTCCTATGATCGTCATTTTCAGGCTAAGAATATTCTTGGTAAGTTCCCAGAATCTCCGTAATTTCTATATTCGTCTTCAGGACCTATTTTCAAAGCTTCAGTCTCATCGTTCCCACTTCAATAGATCTGAATGTGGTGGAGCAAGTAAAATACTCTGAACTTACATTGACCTTTGCACTGGAAACTAATTTCTTTCCGGCAGCACTGCAGTTTTGTAAGCAAAAGAGCTTAGGAGAAAACTGCTGTATTTTAGCAACGTTGTTCCTTTAACAGTAGAATCACCGGGGCAGACATTTCAGCTCTACTGCATACCGTTACGAGTGCTTACTTAACATCTTGACTTCTGCACAAGGAAATTGAAATGGTGTGGGAAGCTTTGAGTCACGAGCCAATCACGAGGAATTAAATTTCAATTTGTTCTTCCATTACCGGTTTGAGAATTTTTATTTCCATCTTAACACGGAGAAAAATCTTACAGAAAACATATGAAACCAATTCTTGCAGAGTACTGTTTATCTAATTGTACGAAGATGGAGTAATTACTGCTAGTACACTCAAGAGTGCTAAAAGGACCGCAGTATCATTGTCTTGTTGTTGACTAATGACACGCTCATGTATCTGATTGATTTATTAAGTAAATATGTCAATAGTTTTGTGCTGAATGCTGGGAACCAGATGCAACTACTTTCAAAATGTTTTATTTCAGTACCGTAACCAGTTTCAGAGTACGATGCCCATTTTCAGATGCCAAACACATCCAATTACATTGACATTTTGTTTGGCAGCATGTCGTCTACTCCTGCACTGCACAAGAGTATTTGAAGATTCAGAGCCATTTTATATTTGTTAAGTGAATAAAAACAAGCTAATATGCCTGCATTTACTTAGATATGAGGTGAAACAACTGCGTACACTTATATATGTCCCAGTGGATAGTGGAGTTTGTTTTTTTGAGTTCCTTATGGTTACGCAGGATGAGATATAAGCATTTACACTGCAAACAACATACATATAGTAAATAAATCACTGTGGAACACTGCATAAGATTCTTAATGTCATTTTGAGCATCACAGATTTGCTTTAATCTCGCTGAACTTGTTTATAATGCAAAAAGTACACGTTAAGCAAAGATGTAAAGATATCATTTAGTTCCTACTGAGAAAAGATGTAAACTAAGCAATGTTGAGTGGGACATGTAAAATGCAACATGTTAATAACAGAAAAATGCCGGGGTGATTTATTTATTATGTATGCCGTTTGCAATGCAACTGCGTATACTTTATACTTTATCCTGGATAACTACGACGGTCAAAAAAAAAAAAAAAAAAAAACCTCATCCATTGAAACTTGTGTAAGTTTCCTTAATAAGGGCAGGCGTTTTAGCATGTTTTTATTAATGAAACAACATATAAAGTGGCCCTTAATACTTAAATATTCTTGTGCAGTGCAGGAGCAGACGACAAGCTGCGAACAAAAACATCAATGAAATTGGAAATGTTTGCCATCTGAAGACGGGGATGGTAGTCCGAAACCAGGTATAGCATTGAAATTAAGCATTTTTAAAGAATTTGTGGCTGGTTGCGCTTTTCACCAATAATCGTTAACGGACGCGCAGTTCAGAAAATCCAAATAGTTCAAATGGCTCTATGAACTATGGGAATTAACATCTGAGGTCACAGTCCCCTAGACTTGGAACTATTTAAACCTAACTAACCTAACATCACACACATCCATTCCTGAGGCAGGATTCGAACCTGCGACCGTAGCAGCAGCTCGGTTCCGGACTGAAGCGCCTAGAATCGCTCGGCCACAATGGCCAGCTACAACATCCGACATGGTAAAATAGCATATCAACAGTTACTTTCAATACATGATGCGTTTGTGTTTTTTCTCCGTCTCGGAGAAATTTGTAAAGATTTAATAAAAAACACTAATAAATCTGTTTAACACGAATTCTTTTTCTAAACATTTTTTCTTGTACTAGCCGCAAACTTTGAAGGCTTGTGTGCCGGAAGCAAATTCCAACTCTGAAGTAATCTAGAAGATAGAATTTGATAAAGTCTGCAATTTCGTTTTTTTTATAAAAACCGCTCTTCCTCCTCTGATATGCCAATTTTTTTGAGCAAGCAGCTACATTTCTCCTTATTTTCATTCTTTTATTTTTCTGGTAACGATTACTGACACAGTGTCTGTTATTATTGTAACATAGACAAAACGCAACGAAGCGTCTGTAAGGAATTCATCCTGAAGTGAATGAGGCCAGTATACTGATACGGCGAGTGGAAACGTTTTGAACAGAATGCTCGTGTCAGTTTTTATCCAGAAATTTCCGTACCTTACTCTTATGTTTCTTGCCTTGGAGAAATCATGTTCAAATGTGGCTACACAGTGGTTCGGTATAGCCATCATGTACACGCGCGCACTCTGTTCAGACATGTTCTACCGAATGGAAACAAATACGTTTCTTTACTCGTTATGGAACGTGACTTCCCAAAATTTTATGGTTTTGGCTTTCCGTCAGGCAGAACGTATTTCAGGGAACTCGGGGCGAAACGAACGGCTCACCTTATAATGTCATCTGTCCCTTCTTTTGTTAATTCCCCTGATTACATTCAAGAAACTAACTCTTATATTGCAAAACCAGATCTCACGCTGGTCATTTGTCCATTTTTCATTCTTCGTTTGGATATGATAATTCGGATTTAAGCCCATTCTGTAGTTTCTAGCGAGTCTTTTTTCCGCTCCACTCGAATATTTGACCAAAGGCGCCGTATTGAGTTCTGTTTGCTTGGATGCTTTCAGTCAGATTACATATCTATTCAGATATTCCATGTGTACTAGTTTTCTGAACTGGATGATGATGCGGAACTGTATGAAAATTTTTTTCCAGTCTAGAAACACGGCATCAACGTTACTCAATTATCTACTGCTCCATGGATCTCATGTAGCAATAGATCAAGAAGGGTTTCACACGATTGATTCTTGCGGAAAAAATTGTCAGTTTCCACAATTCAGTTGTTCCGTCTCCAGACAGTTTTTATCGGTTTTTTGTTGCACATACACACATTAAAAAAAGTTTTGCATCATCTCGGTTCCGAGAGTTCCGGCACCTGTACAGAAATTTGGAACAGAGGCCAACATAAACATTATTTCCGCCCTTTTTATTGCTCATGAAAACCACACTCTGCATGTTGTACGACCATACAGCGAGACCTCCAGAGATGGTGGTCCAGATTGCTGTACACACCAGTACCACTAATAACCAGTAGCACGTCCTCTTGCATTGATGCATGCCTGTATTCGTCAGAACATATTGTTCACAAGTTCATCAAGGCACTGTTGGTCCAGTTTGTGTCACTCCTCAACGGTGATTCGGCGTACATCCCTCAGAGTGCTTCTGGGTTACGTCGTCCATAAACAGGCCTTTTCAATCTATCCCAGGCATGTTCGATAGGTTTCATGTCTGGGGCTCATGCTGGCCACTGTAGTCGAGCGACGTCGATATCCTGAAGGAAGTCATTCACAAGATGTGCACGATGGGGGCGCGAATTGTCGTCCATGAAGACGAATGCATCGCCTTATATATTGCCGATATGGTTGCACTATCGGTCGGTTGATGGCATTCACGTATCGTACAGCCGTTACAGCGCCTTCCATGACCACCAGTGGCGTACGTCGGCACCACATAATACAACCCCAAAACAGCAGGGAAGCTCCACCTTTATACTCTCGCTGAACAGTCTAAGGCGTTCAGCCTGACCGGGTTGCCTCCGAACACGTCTCCGACGATTTGTAAGTAGGCTGTTTAGGTTTTTATATTGGTAACGCCACGTAGCGCTCTATATGAAAATCACTGACTGTGCTGTGTGAAGTCTGTAGCTGGTTGGACACATTGTTGGAATATTGCTATTGTAGTGTTGGGCAGTTAGATGTGAACAGCGCGTACCGTTCCGCAGTTGGAGGTGAGCCGCCAGCAGTGGTGGATGTGGGGAGAGAGATGGTAGAATTTTGAGAGCGGACGATCTGGACGTGTGTCCATCAGAAAGAGTAAATTAATTTGTATTATTGGATATCATGAAATGATATATATATACACTCCTGGAAACGGAAAAAAGAACACATTGACACCGGTGTGTCAGACCCACCATACTTGCTCCGGACACTGCGAGAGGGCTGTACAAGCAATGATCACACGCACGGCACAGCGGACACACCAGGAACCGCGGTGTTGGCCGTCGAATGGCGCTAGCTGTGCAGCATTTGTGCACCGCCGCCGTCAGTGTCAGCCAGTTTGCCGTGGCATACGGAGCTCCATCGCAGTCTTTAACACTGGTAGCTTGCCGCGACAGCGTGGACGTGAACCGTATGTGCAGTTGACGGACTTTGAGCAAGGGCGTATAGTGGGCATGCGGGAGGCCGGGTGGACGTACCGCCGAATTGCTCAACACGTGGGGCGTGAGGTCTCCACAGTACATCGATGTTGTCTCCAGTGGTCGGCGGAAGGTGCACGTGCCCGTCGACCTGGGACCGGACCTCAGCGACGCACGGATGCACGCCAAGACCGTAGGATCCTACGCAGTGCCGTAGGGGACCGCACCGCCACTTCCGAGCAAATTAGGGACACTGTTGCTCCTGGGGTATCGTCGAGGACCATTCGCAACCGTCTCCATGAAGCTGGGCTACGGTCCCGCACACCGTTAGGCCGTCTTCCGCTTACTCCCCAACATCGTGCAGCCCGCCTCCAGTGGTGTCGCGACAGGCGTGAATGGAGGGACGAATGGAGACGTGTCGTCTTCAGCGATGAGAGTCGCTTCTGCCTTGGTGCCAATGATGGTCGTATGCGTGTTTGGCGCCGTGCAGGTGAGCGCCACAATCAGAACTGCATACGACCGAGGCACACAGGGCCAACACCCGGCATCATGGTGTGGGGAGCGATCTCCTACACTGGCCGTACACCTCTGGTGATCGTCGAGGGTATACTGAATAGTGCACGGTACATCCAAACCGTCATCGAACCCATCGTTCTACCATTCCTAGACCGGCAAGGGAACTTGCTGTTCCAACAGGACAATGCACGTCCGCATATATCCCGAGCCACCCAACGTGCTCTAGAAGGTGTAAGTCAACTACCCTGGCCAGCAAGATCTCCGGATCTGTCCCCCATTGAGCATGTTTGGGACTGGATGAAGCGTCGTCTCACGCGGTCTGCACGTCCAGCACGAACGCTGGTCCAGCTGAGGCGCCAGGTGGAAATGGCATGGCAAGCCGTTCCACAGGACTACATCCAGCATCTCTACGATCGTCTCCATGGGAGAATAGCAGCCTGCATTGCTGCGAAAGGTGGATATACACTGTACTAGTGCCGACATTGTGCATGCTCTGTTGCCTGTGTCTATGTGCCTGTGGTTCTGTCAGTGTGATCATGTGATGTATCTGACCCCAGGAATGTGTCAATAAAGTTTCTCCTTCCAGGGACAATGAATTCACGGTGTTCTTATTTCAATTTCCAGGAGTGTATATGCCTATCAGTAGTTAGTGCCCTCAGTAGTTAGAATCTTTTATTTAGCTGGCAGTATTGGCGCTCGCTGTATTGCAGTAGTTCGAGTAACGAAGATTTTTGTGAGGTAAGTAATTCATGAAAGGTATAGATTGTTTATATACTTATTAGCTGCTTTCTGGGCCTCGGCTGGTAAAGGTTAGTCAGGGCCATTCTTTTGTAGGGATTATTGAAAGCGAGATTGCGTTGCTCTAAAGATATAATGTGTCAGTGTAGTGTTGATCAGAGTAAGTAAAAAGAGGAATGTCTGAGTACGTTCAGTTCTGCTCAGCTGTTTGAAAATCAAATTACGTAAGAGGTTTATCAGCACTGTAATTCATTAATTTTTCTAAGGGGACGTTTCAGATTGTCTGGTTGAAGGCGCATGCGACATTCATTGGTGAAGAGAACGTGATACCAATCCTGAGCGGTCCAGTTAGCATGTTATTGGGCCCATCTGTACCGTGCTGCATGGTGTCGTGGTAGCAAAGGTTGACCTCGCCACGGACGTCGAGGGTGAAGTTTCGCACCATGCAGCCTATTGCGCACAGTTTGAGTCGTTAACACGACGTCCTGTGGCTGCACGAAAAGCATTATTCAACATGGTTGCGTTGTTGTCAGGATTCCTCCGAGCCATAATCCATAGATAGTCCGTAGGTAACCATAAGCCGCAGTAGCCCTTGAGCGGCGTGAGCGAGGCATGTCATCGACAGTTCCTGTCTCTCTGTATCTCCTCCATGCCCGAAAAACATCACTTTGGTTCACTCTGTCACGTCTAGACACTTCCCTTGTTCAGAGCCCTTCCTGACACAAAGTAACAATGCGGACGCGATAGAACCGCGGTGTTGACCGTCTGGGCATGGCTAGACTACAGATAACACGAGCCGTGTTCCTCCTTCCTGGTGGGACATGATCGGGAGACGAATTTGTGCACAAACTCCTGCACTAGCAACACTTTGGCAATTATGGACGGGTATGGCGGTAGTTTGGTTCAATACTTCAGAATCCATGGCACATCGAGGTGCTGCTCTACGCCGGGAAAAAGATGCCATACAAGGTATTAGGAGGCATCCCATGTCTTTCCTCACCTCAGTGCATGTCAGAATGGTTTAAGAAACACTCCAGAGTCATCAGGTTGTTTGGGCAACGTGGTAAGTCGCCTGACCTCAACTCTGTTAAGCAAATATGGGTCGCCGTAAAGAGCGATAGATCTAGTTCCTGTCAGTCTACGTGGCTTTGCAGCCGGTGGCTGAGTGGCCTTTGATGAGGATACCTGCCAACAATTTGGTGAGTCGCGGACTACGCGCCACGATTCGTCATCGGCGCCAAGACATCGAGAAGGGATGCTACAAGCTAACTAGGTAGATGATGTCTGTATTCTAATTCCTCATGGTCTTGCTTTCCGATACTTTCCTCGAGGCAAGACTTGCAGTTGTGGAGGGTACACAGCTGACCTAGTTTCATAAAGCTTGCAGTTGAGATTTAGACACAGGCGCACACTGCACCTGCTATCCAAAAGCTACACGTGCGTCCGGAGCGAGCACGAGGCAACCGGCGGACTTCGTCTCCTGGCGAACGTGTGTCGGGCAGGCTCAAGGCCGCGCTAAAGCGTCGCATCCTGCACGCGGCCCACTTCTGACCCACTCTGACGTCACGCGGGCACACGTGTCCGCGCGAGGCAAGCTGCGAACCTGCACCATCAGCAAAACACACTATTTCTTAATTACTTTTTCCTACTATTCACTATGGTATTTCCACATTCGTTATTTTATAGCTGGTAATGGTGCCTGAAGGTGGCACGGGTAAAATACGGGGAGCGAAAGGCTATTTACAACTTGTACAGAAACCAGATGGCAGTTATAAGAGTCGAGGGACATGATAGGGAAGCAGTGGTTGGGAAGGGAGTGAGACAGGGTTGTATCCTCTCCCCGATGTTATTCAATCTGTATATTGAGCAAGCAGTAAAGGAAACAAAAGAAAAATTCGGAGTAGGTATTAAAATCCACGGAGAAGAAATTAAAACTTTAACGTTCGCCGATGACGTTGTAATTCTGTCAGAGACAGCAAAGGACTTGGAAGAGCAGTTGAATTGAATGGACAGTGTCTTGAAAGGAGGATATAAGATGACCGTCAACAAAAGCAAAACGAGGATAATCGAATGTAGTCCAGTTAACTCGGGTGATGCAGAGGGAATTTAATTAGGAAATGAGACGCTTAAACTAGTAAAGGAGTTGTGCTATTTGGGGAGCAAAATAACTGATGCTGGTCGAAGTTGAGAGGATACAAAATGTAGACTGGCAATGACAAAGAAAGGGTTTCTGAAGAAGAGAAATTTATTAACATCGAGTATCGATTTGAACCTAATAATATTGTAGGGGAATAAAACTGTACTCCCCGGATGGATGGAAGATCCCATGGGTTTCCTTACAACAGGACAGAAAAGATTCTTTCTTAATTGCGGCGATACCTCTTTTCCTCCGTGAACTGTTTGTGATATTTGTTAAACGTAATTTTTCATAATAGATGATTCTGATGAATGAATGTAGAGTATAATGCTGCTCTGTTTATATCGCCTGATTCGTCATTTCTGGTACAAATTCCTTGGTCTAGTAATAAAAACTGAGTACATCATTTGCAAAATGTGAATCCCACTCGAGTATAAGAAATTGCACAATTTGTCACGACTGGCCGTTAGTGGAAATAATGCGATCATTCAGTTCGGTTTACGTGCTTTTTAAATCCGTATGATCTTATTAATTACAAAACTTTTGTTATTTTCAGAAACTACGTTACACGCAGAGAACGGCTGCAGGCCTGACGTAGACAAACAAGTTTGTTCTAATCCTGGCCTAATACTCTCCGCCCAAGACGCTGTTTTTGATCATATCTACACTACACAAAAGTATTTCAGACTGTGTTCAAGTGTTAATTATAGGAATTATGAAAGAATTTCTGGTGAAATACGATGATCCTTATGTTCACAGTGCGGAAATCATCTGTATCTGTGAGCACATTAGTTAAGTTGTTTCACAACAATAGCAACCTACGTTTTATTATGAGTTTGGCGTTTGTCCATATAGAGAGGAAGAACTACCATCTGTCCGTCACTGGAAGTCGGAAATTGTGTTGTGTTTATAATTCTTGGGTTAAACTAATTGTTTTAGGCCTTTAGCATCAATCAATAGTTGTAAATAACCTCACAGTCTCTCCTGCACAGATGCAACTGCATAAGCTAGGTACTGTGCCTATGATTACTACGACACCTTTGTAAATATGGATCATGGACCGACTGGACATGGATAGAGACAATACATTATTTTCAATTATATGTGTAAGGTCATCAGGCGTGGAATCTTTTCTAATTACTATAATAAAGGTGTAAGTGGACCAGTCTCCCACTGCTATATTAATATTTTACAAAGATGCTTAATAGTATCTCATTTAGCCTGTGTTTTGAACAAACTAAAATGCTTGCAGACTATCATATGTCACTCTGGCATTCCAGTTCCTTGTGGTTGCTGTAACAAACGGGCGCATCTTTTTGTTCTGGCGTTAGATGGCATCTTAGTGTGTGAAAAGGCAGCTCTCGTCATTCAAACAAGATGATCGTATTGAAAGTTATCTCCAGGAGAGATCAGAGGCTGACTGGATGTTTAATGACAAGAAAAAGTTACGATAACGAGATAAGAGGTAAAACTTTAATTAATTTCCACCGAAGTCTGGTTTCCTTCATGAAGAATAGCAATCCAGATCCCCAGGCAACGATATAATGAGATATTTGGCGACTGTGATAGGACGCTTGTCTTAAGGGGGATAGGACGTCAAACGGTCTGACTTGGAGCAGGAGAGGCACCACAGGACATCTTATTTTCTACTGTCTATACTTTCACAAATGAATTCATAAAACTTTGTCAGCATGACCAGGAAGGATTCAGGATTCAGACTCATAGCAGTGGAAGTGCAAAAACAAAGGAAAATAAATTTTTTTGAGATATGTAATTTCATCATTTTTTCACTTACTGTTGGGTGCATTTGTTGCTATAGGTACATTTTTCTTCACAAGTAAGAGAGATTCTTTGATGAATTTTGCACAGCATACAAACCATACTTACAGGTATATGAAACTCTAGAATTTTCCATATCTATTAAAAACTGTGGTAAAAATTGAGATAATTAACTACAAAATTCGACTTTTTTCTAAACATAAAGTTTAAAACGTAACAGCCCATTCATTTTTTCATAAATTAAATAGATTCTAGAGTTTCAGACACCTGTAAGTATCGTTTGTATGCTGTGCAAAATTCATCGAACTGTCTCTCTTACTTATAAAGAAAAGTGTACCTATAGCAACAAATGCAGCCAATAGTAAGTGAAAAAATTATGAAATTTCACATGTAAAAAAATTATTTTGTTATGTTTTTGAACTTCCGCTACTACGAGTGTGACTCCTGAATCCTTCCTGGTCCCGCTGAAAAATTCTTATGAATTTAATTGTAAAAGTATAGACAGTGGAAATGAAAATGTCCTGTGGTGCGTCTCCTGTTCCAAGTCGGCCCGTTTGACGTCCTACCCCCCCCCCCCCCCCCCGCTCCCCCCTTAACAGCGATAGTACGGTATTTTCATTCCGACTATCGTAATTTCTACAGATTTATCGGCTCCTAGACATATGATTGTAGGCAGTATAGTTTTCTGGGCTACCAGTTTTATCGCAGAAGCACTGATTCGCGCAGTGTCGAGGCCGGCACTAGGTGGCCGAGCGGCTCTAGGCGCTTCAGTCTGGAACCGCGCGACCGCTACGGTCGCAGGTTCGAATCGTGCCTCGGGCATGGATGTGTGTGATGTCCTTAGTTTAGTTAGGTTTAAGTAGTTCTAAGTTCGAGGGGACTGATGACCTCATATGTTAAGTCCCATAGTGCTCAGAGCCATTTGAACCATTTTTTGAACCACAGTGTCGAGTCTAGCAAACTGCAGCGTTTTAACACTGCGCCGTATCTCGCTCGGTAACTGAGGCTGCAGTTAAGTCGTGTGAATTAGTGTAACGGTGGGTTCGCAGTGTGGGGAAGGAGATGAGAGGGGTGGACAGGAGAGGGGAGCGGGGAGGGCGAGTTGGCGGCGGTCCGGGGCCGGCCTCTGGCACGCGCCACCACCGCGGGATGGCGGCCGGCGTGATTGGCGGCCTCTCATTCCGCTAACGACCGGTCCGCTGGCCTCAATGGGGATTTATTGGCGGAACGCGACTCCGCGGTCCGCGCCTTTCTCACGGCTCGCCGAGAATCTGAGCCGCCGCTTCCTGTCCGCCCCACCGGCTCCGGTGTGCGGACATTTGCCACGATTTTACCTGCTCCGAAGAGTTGGGTCCATTGTCTCCCCCTACTCCTCCTCCTCCCCATCGCTTACTGAGCCTTTCCTCTAGTTTACTTAACATAGAACCAGAATCTCTTTGGATTTTCCGCCACATTTCTAGAGAGAGTTTCGTTGTAAAAACTATTAAATGCATCTCGCATTGAAATCCGCACCAAATTTCGAGCCTCAGCAAAACTTCACCAATCTTGGAAATTTTGCGTTCATCTAAATTATACTTGCCTTTTTCGGTGCTCCTGCAGCAGCTTTCTGTCGTGTTCTGTGTACAGTGGGGGATCAGTTCCATCACTTATTAATTTTATATATGAAGACAGTAAATGTTCTCGACAGAACATATACTGTAGATGACCGTGCAGCTTTTCCCTGGAATAAATGATGACTAACTGAAACCCTCAGCTGCCGACAGGTGTTGTTGATATACTTCGATGTGGACAGTTGAAAATGTGTGCTCCGACCGGGACTCGAACCCGGGATATCCTGCTTACAAGGCAGACGCTCTATCCATCTGAGCCACCGAGGACACAGATGAATAGCGCGACTGCAGGGACTTATCCCTTGCACGCCTCCCGTGAGACTCACATTCCCAACTGTCCACAATTCTACATATGTAATGTACTTATACACATTTGCCCATCCACTCATTACTCCCGCACGCTTTGGCGATTCCCATAAGAGTTTGGGCAACCTGTGCGCATTCGTACAGACGAAGGTCAATGGCTGGGTAGCCATTGTGGATGGGCAAATGTGTATAAGGTACATTACATATGTAGAATTGTGGACAGTTGGGAATGTGAGTCTCACGGGAGGCGTGCAAGGCGTAAGTCCCTGCAGTCGCGCTTTTCATCTGTGTCCTCGGTGGCTCAGATGGATAGAGCGTCTGCCATGTAAGCAGGATATCCCGGGTTCGAGTCCAGGTCGGGGCACACATTTTCAGCTGTGCACATCCAGGTATATCAACAACATCTGTCGGCAGGTTTCAGTTAGTCATCACTTGTTCTTATTAATTTATTTGGTACTATTTCTTTGAACTTAAGTCACATATGGTCTTCACGTACATAGTTTGGAAGGATTGGAGACTGTCTCTTAGAAAGACGTCAACCGAATTTTTAGTTGCTTTTAGTTTTGGTGAATTTCTTTGTTACGGAATTGAGCCTGGCTACGATTGTGTGTTCACTTATCCCTGTATCCGTCGTGATGCTCAGGATTATTTGTGCCTAAGAGGTCAAGTGTGTATTCGTAACCATGTACAATTTGAATGGCCTCGTGAACTAAGTCTTCAAAATAATTTAAAAAAAGCAATTAGAACAAGTATGGAAGTTGTTTCCTATCTACAATAGGGTCTGAAAACGTATTTTTGTCAACATACGGAAGATAGATTGAAGTTACTGCCAACTATAATTGTATGAGTAGGGTACCTATTTGTGATGAGACTCAAGTTTTCTTTGAACTGTTCAGCAACTGTTTCATCTGAGACTGGGGTCGGTAAAAGAAGCCAGTTACTAATTTATTCTAGTTGTCGAATATAACCTCTGCAAATACTAAGTCACAGGAACTAACTGCTTCAATGTCGCTTGTGAGCTGGAACACAAATTACATTATTTTTCCTTTAGTTGTGCTTCTTACAATTACGGCTTTTCCCGCCAAAACCTAGGATGCCTCCTCTGTGACCCTGTAAATACCAGAGCTAAACAATGTAGAACAATAACGTACGTTACAAGCATACATTCGCATTCTCTTTACATCATTCCTTTCTTGTTGCTCCCATGGCGATGGACTGTTTCTATCGCAATCAGTAAGCGTGAAAGGAAGCTACCGTACAGACAGAGGAATCTATGCTTATACTTGGCAGATCTAATTACGTACTGACATAATCATCGGTATTGCTTTCATTTCCCAAAAGTTATAAATATTTCGATTTCAGAAAAGAAGCTCTGTATTTGGCCAAGATGTCGAAGAAGAAGGTCCCTTACGTACTGGTTGTATCGAGTAGGATGTGGAGACGATGGTTTGTAAGCGGACAGAAGTAGTACGAGGAAGGGCGTCCCATGTCTGAGGGATCGCTACCTGGCAAGGGGCAAGTGTGGCAAATGTCCGGCGTGGCAAATGTCCGGCGTGGCAATTGTCCGGCATTCTCGGCTCCTCCCACAATTCCCGTAGCCGCCGCACTTCACTGTGTAGTTTTGATGTCAAATTATGACTTATACAGGGTGGCGGAAACTGAAGTTGCAATCCTCCAGCTCATATAAGTTCAGGGGCCAAAATATTAGCCATCCCTTTAAACGGGTACACTGGTGGCTTTGGGGTCCTGTAGAAATGTGTTGTTTAACAGGTGGTCACGTGAAACTTCGCCGCGGACACAAATCGCGACAGTGAATGACTGTTTATGTGCCAATCAGTTGTAAGGAATCATCGCAGCAGGATAAGCCAGTGTGGATATGTGATACAAAGACACAATGGTGCTGTCGTGTTTGGACGTGTCCATGTCCACACCGGTAGCAACGTTGCCCAACTTGATGTTGTAACAGAGCGACAACTGCTCACATAAAGCTGCTAGTCTTGAATGGGCCAAACAACGCATAAACTGGGCTACTGATGGAGGCTTGTAGTGCAGTCCTACGAGGCGTGATTTTTCTGCTTAGCAAATGGTACGAGGCATACATAGCACCGATGCCTCGTGTGGCGTGTAGCCCAGGGTGTGTGGTGGTTATAGTTCAGATAGGACGTCATTGTATGGCGCTTTTGAGTGACTTTTTCGCACCACGACTTATTCACTTTACCGTGCTCAACTAAGATACGTGTTTCAACATTCTAGATGACTGTTCTCCTTTCTTTTACACCTTCACTGTCGGAATGCTGGTGACACTATCTTCCAAGACGACGACCCCATGTGCACAGGCTTGTGTGCCGTGTACGGCATTTGGTCAAGGTTAGCAAATGCCGAACTAGGTTGGTGAGAATTCCTTGTCTTGGCGTAGTGGAACCTCTCTGCTTCAGATTGGTTTATCTGGGCGAACGAGTGAGCTTTGGGGGGAAGAACGGTTTCCACCAGAGTATGTAGAAGTTTGGTCGTCGAACCCTGGAGAACAGTACGCTGGTTGTAAGCGGTGATAGGGGGTGGGGGGGGGGGGAGGCATCTCAACTCCGCTGTTTGTTTACTGGACACTGCCCTGGACAGAGTCGTTAGCGGCTCACACTGTGTGTATGGGAGACACAGTGGCTTGCAGCAGGCGGTCTGCGCATAACTTGTCTCTGGAGGTCAGATGCGTGGAGGGAAATGCAGCTATTCTGTTGACGGTATATTTACTACAGAAACTGTCACTCGGCAATATTACTGTCGGTAATTTTTTCCGCTACAATATTAGATGTTTCATCCATTTCTTGCTATTCATCTTGGTGATTTAAATTGGTGTCCTATGTTGTATCGTTTCAATTTAGAGAGTAGATAGCTGCCCAGAAAATATTTGCTAAATGTTATTGTGTAATGAGGATGGTATTATATAAACAATTAGTTCAGGTCCACTTGCTGAAATAGGTATTAATAATCTGCTATTAAGCCAAGGCAATGGCTAGAATGATTAAAGTTCAAACAATAGCTGTGCTAGTGGATTCAAGGAGATTGTTCTTGGAAATTTATAATACTGATCATTTTCAAGCGTAAGAGCCGATATTGTATTGTACTGTATTCTGTGTACCGACATCGATTTTTTTTTAAATTTGTGGTAAGTTCCTATGGGACCATACTGCTAAGGTCCCTATGCTTACACACTACTTAATCTAACTTAGACTAACTTACGCTAACGACACCACACACACCCATGCCCGAGGGAGGACTCGAAACTCCGACGGGGGTAGCCCCGCGAGCCGTGGCAGGGCGCTTTGACAGCGCGGCTACCCCGCGCGGCACCAACAGACTAACGTTGGATTATAATGGACCTGTTAATGATGAATCAGTGGCCAGGACACGACCAGAGTTCCATCTCAGTGACCGTTAACATCTAACTCTATAAATTCTTTTCCAATGTGTGAAACCCAGTAATTGGTTACTGACTTGTAGTGGTATCATTAGCCTCGTAGGTCAGAGTGAGGGAGGAAGTTCTTTACTATCTGTTTGAAGTAACCAACGCTGAAATATGTAATAGGATAAAGTTTTGGCTACTTTATTAAAATTTGAGGTTTACTGATTTAATTGAGAGGTTCTTGCTTCCTTTCTAAGGTTGGTTTCAGAACTAGGGTATTGTTCTTAAATATTTGCTTCTGAAAGTAATTGTTTCAATATTTAATACAGTACTAGTAATTCTGGACGGATCTAATGAGAAATTCTGTGCGGCCTTCAGTGACTGAAATTTCGGACGAATTTGGTATTTAATTTTCTTTTTTTTTAAAATAGTCATCTGGACTCACTCAATCGCTCCATCCTTTCCCAGTGCGGCCACCTGTAACACTTGAAGCATACCTTCCTCGTTCAACGAACACTCACGCGCCCCACTGCATGTCTGCTAGCCCACAGGTCAACGTATCGTAATACACATAAAAAGACTTTGGCGTGTAGTGAGGCAAGAACTGTGCCGACCAATCAGAGGCTGTCCTACGATCCTGCAGTGAGTGTTTTTTGGGAAGCGGAGGAGCGAAGGGAAAGGTGGGGGGGGGGGGGGGGGGGGGGGGAAGAGGACGACTGTGTCGAGCTGAAATTTTGAATAGGTTCTTGAAGCGTACCGAGTCGCAGATCACAGTTAAAGCAACCTGTGCAACAGTAGGAAGTGCTGTGTGGGGAACCTATCATATTTTTTACGGATGAAAGTTTCGTCACAAAACCCTAGAAAGTTTCCGCAATGTATAAAGTAAATGAACTAATCCAAACTCTCCATTCTATCTCCCGCGGATGAGTCTGGTATGTAACTAAAGACAGGAAACAGAAATACAGTGTGTCCCAAAAATCTTGCAACAAACTCAGGGGTATTGTAGAGGATGCCTTGAGGAACAAATCGAGGACAGAAACGTTTGCCCAGAAACTTCATCCAACGACAGTAGGCGCTGACGCCTGCCACTCGGCCACCCCTTCGGCAGTAAACTTGACTCTGTACGCTGACAGACTGTAGGTGGAACGTCACGCAACGCTTCTTTGTTATTTAGTGGCCGCGACAGATGGCACGATCGCCATAGAAGATGGAGCTAGCTGGTGTGTGGACAGGCCTTCTCTTCTATTACTGTGAAGCTCTGTTGCCTTGGTGGAAGACGGTTTCGAACATGGGTTTCTAACTGCAGTTTATTTTTCTCCTGTTTACCGAAAAACATTGGAGATTTTAGAGGGCTCCAGGAGGCAACAGAGCATCGCATTCACAGGAGACAAGGCGTTTCTATGCAGCAGCTAGTTCCATCATCTATACTGATGATTATGGCAATCATTCGCGGTCCCTGAATAACAATAACGTTGCGAGGCGTTAGCGTACAAAGTCACGTTTACTACTGAAGGGTTGCATACTGGCAGGCGTCGGCGCTTATAACTGCGTCGTTCTGTAACGTCGCTGGATGATGTTTGTGGACACGTGTTCCTATCCTCGATTTGTTCCTCAAGACACCCTCCACAACTCATCGAGTTAGTCGCAGTAATTCTGGGACACCCTGTGTTAACAAGAACATACAAAAATTTATTTAGTCATGAAGCTGCTACTGTACCAATGTCTGACAGACACACAGATTCAAAAACATACATAGACATGAACACCTCCTGATACCAAAGAACATTGAAGTGAACAAGCTAGCCAGACCTAGCGGCATTTCAGTATGATTCTAGCTCTGTTCCTATCTCATATCTAAGAACCTCTTGCGCAGCGACTAGTCGCTCATGACAAGATTTAGACTGCGGGTCTCACTTGTTCCCAAAATAGGTTAAAAGATCGAATGCACAAAATTATGGACCAAAATTGAAAACGTTATGTATGTTTGCAGGTGGGGATACTCAGTATCTAAATAATTGTTAAAATTCATGGTGAAATCTTCAGCTGTCATTTATTTTGCACATCTCGCTACTACTTTCGGTCAGTGACCATTATCAAGCTTAGCTGGTACAAACGGCAGGAAAGTTATATCACAATAAAATAAATAAATGACAATCCCAGACGTTCATTTGTCACAAAAACTTAACCTAAATTTTTGAATTTAGAACCATTCTGCAGCAGGCGACGCCAGACATATTGGTCTATATAACTGCGACGTTTGCCGAGAACAATAAGCTTTTACAGAATAATCAACTCAGATTCAGGAAAAAATATCACTCGTGTGAAACGCAGCTTACTTTATTCATACTAGATATCTTCAAGCAGTTTATTCAGATCAACAGGTAGAGTCAGTCTTCCTAGATTTTCGAAAGGCGTTTGCTGCTATACCATTTCGTCGATTTTTAACCAAGTTAGAATAGTAGCATCCTCGTAGATCGGTCATTGACTCGACGAATATTTGTGAATTAAAAGTAATTCCATTGTACTGCACGGCGAATGCTCAACAGAAAAGGAAGAAATATCGGATGTTCCCCAAGGGTGCATAGTATGACCGGCAATGTTCTCAGTGTACAAAAATGGCATATCAGATGGGATGAACAGCGCTATACGAGTATTAGCTGTGGACGTTGATTTCTACAGGGAAATACCGGCATTGTGCTATCTTAAAGAAATGTGGAAGACTCGCACAAAACTTTTGTAGATCTAGTGAATGGTAGCTCTCTTTAAATGTGAGTAAAAGCAAGATAATGGCAGTAACAAAGAGAAGGAATTGTAAGCATCCATTTAAGAGACCGCTGGTGAACATCAGGGCCCCTCATATCGTCTAAGTATAAGAAGAAATATGAAATGAGGCAATCAGGTGAAATCAGTATGAGAGAAGGTGAATGAAAGACTTTTATTTGTTTGAAAGGGTGTATAAAGCACAGCGCCTCTATAAAGCAAAACTGTATACAACACAAACTTGCCACTAATTCTAGAGTACTGATACAGCGTTTGGAGTCATTGTGAAGTAGGCATTATAGCAGACGTCGAGTGAATTTAGGGATGCGCTGCTAGGAGCGTAACACTCGGTATAGTCATTGAAATGAAGAAGTTAAATCGGAATCATCGGAAGAAACACGATGTAGTTCTCCAGAAACTGTGTTTGACAAAATTAAAAACTCTGTATTCGAGGAATACTGTGCGAATGTTATGCTACAACCACCGTATACGCTGTCTGACCAAAGGTATCTGCACACCTATTGGTGGACAGTAATTGGAATGTATCACCCTTGGTCTTTATGATGGCTGGTGCTGTGCTCGGACTCTTTGCGTGAGATGTCTGAATGTCTGTCGAGGAGTGGCTGTCCATTCTTCCTCAGTAGCTGAAACCACAGAAGGTAACGCTTTGCTTTTGTTTATGTTCATCTTAATTTTTCCTTTCAAGACACTGTCCATTCCGTTCAGCTGCTCTTCCAAGTCCTTTGCCGTCTCTGACAAAATTACAACGTCATCAGCAAACCGTAAAGTTTTTATTTCGTCATAGGGTCATATAGACAGCCACATTTTCCCTCTTTACGTCTGCCATGGAATAGGAGAGAACATCGATAGTACTGGATCGTAGTACTCTTTGCCAGACTCTTTAAAGTAGGTTAAGCAACATATAGGTAGATAAAGATACAAACAGATGGCATACTGCCCGTCAGAATCAGATGCGATTATACCTGTTCATGCCCATACTCAGCGCACAACTTCAGCTTGTAATATACAGGGTGTAACTGGGAGCCCGCAGGCACGCGGGACAAACGCTGAAGGAAAAGGAGATGCATCAGTGTGATGATTGTGTTTTTGCCTCCGTCGAACAGTCTTCCCACAAACACGTCACATAATATACTACCTGATGTTTCGTGCACGGTCGAAACTGAACCACTAAGTGGAATATGCCAGTCAGTAGAGACTATGCCCACACCTGCTGCCCAGAGGAAAATAAGAATTAACGGCTTGCAATTGCCACATGTACTTGGAGGTACTACTCAACCCTCAAACGTACAACTTGTAAAGCTATGATTATTAGCCTACAAAAGACGTAAATACTGATGTAATGTTCTTCAGTATACCGTTCTTAATCATCAATTGAAATATTGGCACTTACCTGCTACACCCTGTAAAACGACAAAAAACTATTTAGAAGAGTAAAGCAATCAGACCGGTAACTTTTTAATATTATTTATGCCAAGATGCGATTCATGCATTCATATAGCTTCAGTTATCATAACACAGTCACATAATTACTGTGACTAAGAGAATGTTGATTGCATTTTAAGTGCAGCAGCTGCCCAATGCAAAATAACAATCTGGTTTTAATCACCGTGTTTTCCGAGTGGGTTTTGCAGTATAGTTTCCCATGAGATTGCTATTACTTCCAGTCTCCATCCAGTGGCGTCTTGGTTTAAAATTATGTACAAATCATGTATAGATTTACACACACTGATAAACAATTGCAAAGCAGCTTTCACCATGTGACTGACATTTCCGTTTGGTTGTGTCGGAAGAAACAAAATGGTTCAAATGGCTCTGAACACCATGGGACTTAACTTCTGAGGTCATCAGTCCCCTAGAACATAGAACTACTTAAACCTAACTAACCTAAGGACACCACACACATCCATGCCCGAGGCAGGATTCGAACCTGAGACCGTAGTGGTCGCGCGGTTCCAGACTGTAGTGCCTACAACCGCTCGGCCATTCCGGCCGGCTCGGAAGAAACACCTAACGTCAGATTCATGCCCATACGTATGTTAAGTCTATTGAACATCACCAAAATGGAACACATTACGCGATCATGCAAATAAGGCAAGTAAATCTTAGACTTTGACTTAAATAAATTCCATGTGAGTCTCGTTTGTAAAGCAAGATACTTCCAATGGAAGTCAGTGGTCACAGAGAAGAGAAGTAATCCGCAGTGTCTGATTGCAGTAAGCTTCTAAAGCTTGTTACAGCATTTGAACATCGAATGCTAACACTACAAAGCGATACAAAATAGAACGAACGCGTGAAATCTGTTGTAGCGGAGAAGAATAGAAGATTCGTTGGCAGAACTGTGAGAAAATGCCGTGTATATGTAATTTAAGTAAAATTGAGATATTTGCACCTAATGCCCCATTGTGTGGTGTCGCTACCAAATGAGTGCTATAGCGGGCATTGAAGTAATTCATGTAAGTACAGCTGGAATTAAATCAGATCGGTGTAGTCGACGTACAAATGTAACATAGATGATCAAGGAGCTTAAATGGGAAACTTCCGGAGAAAAACTGTGTGGTTTTCACGAAACACTTTTCCCCCAATTTAGAAAATCGCTATTAGTGATAAAATGGGTGAGAATTTTATTTCATCCAGTGCTCGTCTCGTGTGGGGTCATTAGAGTAAGATGAGAGATATAATGGCGCACGCAGAAGTATTCAGTGATCTTCCCTCTGGTTCGTAAATGGATAAATTAGGATTAGGAAGGATAAAACTGAGATAAAGTACCCTTTATACTGTATTATAAGGTAAATTAGGGAGTGCGTATGCGCATTTAGCTATTAGCTATAACGGTATTCTTGCCAAGTCTTCTCATGTTGGACTGGTGTGATCTGTTAGATGACTGTCGTAGTACGCTTCCATTTCTAATTTCTACAGTCGTCGCAGAAAATGGGGAGATGCAAACCTGATTCGAGATCGCACCTTATAAGAAGAAATCACGCTCCGAGCGTGTACATACTTGTCTATATTTGTATGCTATTGTGGAGGAACTCTGTATTATAGGAAAATGAATTCCTATTCCTAACGTCCATTATGAATTGTAGCTTTTGCTACAACTCCAAAATTTCCCAGTACCGGTGATAGTTTTCTTGGATGTAAAGAGATGAAGCCAGATAAATTACTTTTGCTTTTGAACTATAACTTTAAATGACATTGTGTCTAATGACTTTTTCAAGTAAGTGAAATCTAATGTCGTAACTCGCTAATTTCATTTTCTTAATTGCTTTTTTGTTCAGCGAAGCACAGTATGAGAATTCGGTTACTTTCATGACTCGCTATAATTCGTCTTGCCAAGCCCCTGTCATGTCTTTAGCAATAGTCTTAAAAAGTGTTTGGAATGTCTGCCTCTTCGTACGATCATTGGACTCTTAGTTTGTATACGAGTTGCAATTTGCACGGGATCTACTGAAGTCACTTTTGTAGAACTTTGTTCACTGTTGATGTAGGCATGCACACTGTCGGCGTGAATATTCTAATGAAATAGTTCAATAATAATAATAAAAACTCTTTTGGTTGTGTGGTAAAGGACTATTGTACCCATACTGGTCTTGTTTGTGAATAGTCTCTTGTAATTAATTTCTCTAGCGCTATTATTAAATAAAGGCAGTGTATTTTGAACACCTCGTGCACTTGATAATATCTGAAGTACTTCCCACGTCACAGTCTAACGTTGTAGTTAATTGTTATCTTACACCGTATTCCAACATACCGAACTAGTTACCCCTCCCCTCTCCCATTGTCCTTCTTACTTAATTCACCAGTTCCACCCATAGTACCTGATTTATTAAGATAATGATAATCAAATGGAAGTGAACAGCAATAGATAACATAAATATTATTGATAATTTCTCTCAACAAAAAGTCATTACCAAATATTGTTATATTAAGCATACTGCTACAGATGGAATCTACGAAATCAGAGAAGAAAGAATATTGGATTTCTATAACACTGTCTCACTGAGCATGCATAGCCAGCATAGGTAACACTAAGTCCGAATGTTATGCAGGTTGCATAACCTCGACTGAGCAGGCGAGAGGGTTACGTGGCTTCCGCAGTCAAATGGGCGCTAGGTAGGGAGTGAGCCACATGAGCAAGCACGCGAGTACGTGAAGGTTCTGCGTTTGTCAATGTAGCCTAAGTTTTTACACTTTTCCTTTCACGATTTAAAAGTCAGCATTAATAAAAGGGCTTCTTAAATTCGTGCACGGGTAAGGATGGCATGACTCAGAATGGAAATGAAATGCTGAATTATTAAACTATTGAATGATTATGTGAAGCAAAATAGCGCTGCCCCCTCTTTCACACATTGTTTGAACCGAAACCATTTGTGAAGAGGGGCACAAGATGATATTCATAAAAAAACGGAAGAGGTTGCTTCCAGCCGAATAAAATAATTCATAGATGGACGATAAAGTAATCTGTTATTGAGGTTCTCACCTTCCATCGATGCATTTGAGTTTAGGTATAAGATTTAGAAAATAATATAAGAATACTGCAGTTTTCTAAAGTTGTTAGCCGAGATAAATCTAGAAAGCATATTTCAAGTATGAAAGAGAGAATTCAAAATTTTGTTATCAAAATCCGTCTTGAATATTGTTGGAAAGAAACGAATCAAGTTATTTCGGATCCACAACAATCGTTGACGTAAATCTAAACCACGAAACTGGATACTGCTACAACTGAAAGTCACTTTTACGTTTTTCATTAACCCTGTCAACAAGTGAAAGTTTTTTATATCAATACAAAATTTAATATTAATTTCCGACCAACAGCTCCTTATCTCAAAGTATTCGGTTTAGAACCCTCTACTGATTCTCAAGGTTTGGAACACCGTCTGTGTGTTAAACCACACTGCTACGAACGCAGTCTGGCAGCGTCCTTTGTTGAGAGATACAGCAGACAAACATAAAGTTTTATGGTTTTGAGAGCAATGGATATAAGAAGCCATGTCGACGCTTATGAATTATGGATAATAAATAACGATAGATTCGGAAGGTTTTACAGCCCAAAGTACTGCAGGTTCTTATGACAACGCTTGAGTAGTCGTATCGCTGCCCGAATTAATGCTGTGTTCCATCTGCTAGCACAAATGTAATTGCTGAAGACAGCAGTTATGGTTATAAAACAGTGATTTTACTGCTGGCGACCGGATGTACTAACGGTTATTGTGTCATGAACAATAATATCGCTTGAAAACGGTCACCATCAAGTGAAATACTAAATGTATATGATACCCGACTGAAATATGTATATGGCCAACTATATAAATATTATTGACTTTCAATATGTATGCCTTTAGGAGACTAAGAATCACCATAAAGAAGAGGGTTTGGTGAGACATGAGAATCTGCGGACTTGATATTTAGTGTAAACGGTCAATCAAAAGAAAAGTATACATTAAATGACATTTCATGGATGGCTGATCATTCACATCGTTACTGTATCATGCAGACTACATCCATTTGTCTCATGGAAGTTATGCGAACTCCTACGAACAGGAACTCTATGTCACGCAATTATTATGTACCATGAATATCAGGACGCAAAATAAATGTACAGTATACAGAGTGGTCCATTGATCGTGACCGGCCAAATACCTCACGAAATAAGCGTCAAACGAAAAAACTACATAGAACGAAACTTGTCTAGCTTGAAGGGGGAAACCAGAAGGCTCTATGGTTGGCCAGCTAGATGGCGCTTCCATAGGTCAAACGGATATCAACTGTTTTTTTTTTAAATTGGAAACCCCATTTTTATTACATATTCGTGTAGTACGTAAAGAAATATGAATGTTTTAGTTGGACCACTTTTTTTGCTTTGTGATATATGGCGCTGTAATAGTCACAAACATATGGCTCACACTTTTAGACGAACTGGTAACAGGTAGGTTTTTTAAATTAAAATACAGAACGTAGGTACGTTTGAACATTTCATTTCGGTTGTTCCAATGTGATACATGTACCTCTGTGAACTATTCATTTCTAAGAACGCATGCTGTTACAGAGTAATTACCTGTAAATACTACATTAATGCAATAAATGCTCAAAATGATGTCCGTTAACCTTAATGCATTTGGCAATACGTGTAACGACTTGCCTATCAACAGCGAGTAGTTCGCCTTCCCTAATGTTCGCACATACATTGACGATGCTCTGACGCATGCTGTCAGGCCAGCGCCTGACGATAGCAAATATCCTTCAACTTCCCCACAGAAAGAAATCCGGGGACGTCAGATCCAGTGAACGTGCAGGCCGTGGTATGGTGCTTCAACGACCGATCCACCTGTCATGAAATATGCTATTCAATACCACTTCAACCGCACGCGAACTATGTGCCGGATATCCATCATGTTGGAAGTACATCGCCATTCTGTCATGCAGCGAAACATGTTGTAGAAACATTGATAGAACATTACGTAGGATATCAGCATACATTGCACCATTTAGATTGCCATCGATAAAATGGGGGCCAATTATCCTACCTCTCATAGTGCCGCACCATACATTAACCGGCAAGGCCGCTGATGTTCCTCTTGTGGCAACCATCGTGTATTTTCCGTTGCCCAATAGTGCATATTATGCCGGTTTATGTTACCGCTGTTGGTGAATGACGCTTCGTCGCTAAATAGAATTCGTGCAAGAAATTTGTCATCGTCCCGTAGTTAATATTGTGTCCAGTGACAGAACTGTACACGACGTTTAAAGTCGTCACCATGCAATTCCTGGTGCATAGAAATATGGTACAGGTGCAATCGATGTTCATGTAGCATGCTCAACACCGACGTTTTTGACATTCCCGATTCTCGCGCCGTTCGTCTGCTACTAATGTGCGGATTCGCCGCGGCAGCAGCTAAAACAACTACTTGGGCATCATCATTTGTTGCAGGTCGTGGTTGACGTTTCACATGTGGCTGAACACTTCCTGTTCCCTTAAATAACGCAACTATCGGATGAAGGGTCCTGACACTTCGATGATGTGGTCCAGGATACCGAGCAGCATACACACCACACGCCCGTTGAGCATTTTCATCACAACAGCCATTCATCAACACGATACCGACCTTTCCCGCAATTGGTAAACGGTCCATTTTAACAAGGGTAAAGTATCACGAAGCAAATACCGTCCGCACTGGTGGAATGTTACGTGATACCACGTACTTATACGTGTTTGACTATTACAGCGTCCATATGAAACTTCCTGGCAGATTAAAACTGTGTGCGGGACCGAGACTCGAACTCGGGACCTTCGCCTTTCGCGGGCAAGTGCTCTATCAACTGAGCTACCCAAGCACGACCCACGCCCCGTCCTCACAGCTTTACTTCTGCCAGTACCTCGTCTCCTACCTTCCGAACTTTACAGTAGCCCTCCTGCGAACCTTGCAGAATTAGCACTCCTGAAAGAAAGGATGTTGCGGAGACATGGCTTAGCCACAGCCTCGGAGATGTTTCCAGAATGAGATTTTCACTCTGCAGCGGAGTGTGCGCTGATATTAAACTGCCTTGCAGATTAAAACTGTGTAATCAAGCTGTAACTGCATGTGTTCTTAGAAATGAATAGTTCACAGAGGTACATGTATCACATTGGAACAACCGAAATAAAATGTTCAAATGTACCTACGTTCTGTATTTTAATTTAAAAAACCTACCTGTTACCAACTGTTCGTCTAAAGTTGTGAGCCATATGTTTGTGACTATTACAGAGCCATCTCTCACAAAGCTAAAAAAGTGGTCCAACTAAAACATTCATATTTCTTTACGTACTACACGAAAAATGGGAGTTCTTATTTTAAAAAACGCATTTGATATCCGTTTGACCGATGGCAGCGCCATCTAGCGGATCAACCACAGCGCCATCTGGTTTCCCCCTTCAAGCTAGACGAGTTTCGTTCTTTGTAGTTTTTTCGTTTGATGCTTATTTCGTGAGATATTTGGCCCGGTCACTATCAATGGACCACCCTGTATGCATTATGTGTTGCATATAATCCAGTCATCTGTTCCGTGTGAAAGGTGGCAAGTGAAGCAAAAGTAAAGTTCCTGATTAATTTATAAATTTTTCTTTACGTATCCTTTACATTTTCTTGTCAAAAATCGCTATATCAATTTACTGGGTTGGGCAGTAAGCAGAACAAATGGTTAGTAGACGCTAACAGTTCGATGACATCTCATCGTCACAGGGCTGGCGAATACTAGCGTCATTGGAAATTGTCCGCAATCATTTTGTCTCTAATGAAAGTTGTTCCCTAAGAAGCTTGATCCAAAGACTTTGACAAATCCTGAACATATACTGTGAACTTTATTTGTCAGGCGAGTTGATTGCAGATCAGTTTGTAATTAGAAAACATCAATGGCTAATTGTAAGTAATAAATGACTATAGACTGGACGGTGCAGCCTCGATTTCACGTATGTTGTCTCTGGTCTCAATACATGCAAATTTACCAGAGTCGATGAGAATGAACCTTTACCCAGTCCTGCAGACGTAAGTTAATTACAAGAACGAATGCTGTTGGTGGACCAGTGGCTGAGTGTGCCTTGGTAGATCAGGTATGAGGACATTACAGCCACTGGCCACAGCAATCACCGCCGTACGTGCAACCACCCACATTTCAGCCCTGCAGGTTACAAACACCTCATGAAATATTCCAACAGGTCAGCGTGGTGACGAACGCAGTCTACACGTTAATTTCTGGTTTATGTTCTTTGTCGGCAACTGGTTCACAATGCTTGTACAGTAATCAGTGGTGGATGCCTCGTGAACGAGCTTATAAACTACGTGGATGCTGTTTGGCCAGTGACATATTGGATATCTCTCTCTCTCTCTCTCTCTCTCTCTCTCTGGTTCTACACGATAGCAGGTTACAAACTCCTCAAGTCATATTTCAACAAGTCAGTGTGATCATGAGCGCCAGTCTACACGCTAATCTGTCACGTCACCCGCCGAACGATCTTGGGTTATGTTACTTGTCGGCAACTAGTTCACCATGCTTCTGCAGCAACCACTCATGAATGCCTCGTGAACTAGTGTGAATCTACGTGGATGCTGTTTCGCCAATCGGATCTCTCTCTCACTCTCTCTCTCTCCCTCCTTCTCTCCTTGTCTCTCTCTGGTTCTACAGGACGGTGTTTAGAGGCGCTGATCGAAACACGTGCCAAGCTTCAATCCAGTCCCGTATTCCTACTCAAATGTACATCGCAACGTATTACAATTCATTAATTTTGTTTCGGTCTTTTTCTGCAGAAATTTACACGTGTATTATTGTATTATGGAATCCATATTCCACTTTGAAACAAGGAGCCTCGCAAGCCTGCTGCAGTATGGGTGGCCGCAGAGCAATCACAGACACAGGCGGCACATACTGGAGGCCCGCTTAAAGTGATGACTCACTGCACGCAACACGGGACAGACCGGACCAGACGGTGGTACCCTGCGTAGGTTGCACTCAGGACGTGCCACCGGCAGTTTGCAGACCTTAACGAGCGTTAACTCCCCAAATGACGTTGCATTTCTTCCTTAAGTGTCCTAGTTTCTTTAGTTCATATTTAATGTTAGTCATCCCGAAAAGTCACACCATTCCAGCGTATTTTGCTTCATCGTATCTAGATAGTAAACGCAGGCACAAGGAAACAGTTGTGGTAAATAAATATAATGAAGCGGGTGTACACTGCATTACATGCAATGATTCCTTTAAGGTCATTTTACAGAAGGTTTTACGAACACTTTAACTAATCGCAGATCTGCATTAACAATGCACTTACGCGAAGTGCGACACAGCATCAAAAGTCCTTCATAAACTCTGAAAATACTCGAAAAAAAGAAGGAAAAGCCATGTATTGAATATATTGGAGGAAGCAGACACACAGGGTGATTATAATTAAACTTTCAAACCGCTGTAGAAATAACACCACTAGCCCGAATGACGTCAAATTGCAACGGAATATTATCAGAGAAGGGGGAAAACGTATGGCAGAAGAAAAATAGTTACGAAATGTAGCAATAGATGGCGCTGTTAACATCATAATTTAATAGTGGTCGACTAAAAATGACAAATGAATCATATAGCAATGCCTAAGGCGTATGTTTGACTTTAAACACACTGTACTACTCGGTGTGCTTGGGTGTACAGGTGTGATACTGCTAGTTACGGAAGGCCATCCGCCACGGCAAGGTCATATCACATCAGATGAGGAAAATTGGTTTTTAACTGTCCTGAGGCCAAAAACCGCATAAAAAGCATCAATCACGTCGGTTTTTAATTTTCCTGAGGCCAAGAACTACATAAAGGGCATCAATCAAAATCAAATCGGATTATTAATTTCCGTGTGACTGGTTCAAAACATGTTCAATATGCTGTCCACCGTTTTCTGCAACAAGTGGAAATCGAGAAACAGCATGTCCCACTCCTGATCGAAGTGTTTCCGGGGTCACGTTCAGAATGTGTTGCACAATGTGTGCCTTTAATACAGCTAAGTTTGCAATCGGAACACTGAACACAGCCTCTTTCATATAGCCCCACAGCCAGAAGTCACACGGATTAAGATCAGACGATAGGGGCAGCCAGGTTGTAGGGAAATGACGATTAATAAATCTAGCATTTCTGAAATGGCGCTTCAGCAGCTATTTAACTGGATTTGCAATGTGCAGAGGTGCGTCATCTAGCAAAAAAATGATCTCATCCACATGTCGACGCTGTTGGAGAGCTGGAATCGCGTGATTGACCAAAAGACACTCATAGCGCTTACCAGTGACGGTACAGGTAACAGGACCGGAAGCACCTGTCTCTTCGAAAAAATGTGGCCTTGTGATAAATGATGGCGTAAACCCTCACTACACAGTGACATTTCAGGATGAAGTGGTACTGGTTGATTTGCATTTGGATTTTCCGTTGCCCATATTCGACAATTCTGTGTATAGACATATCCTGTCAGATGGAGGAGGAGGAAATTAGTGTTTAACGTCCCGTCGACAACGAGGTCATTAGAGACGGAGTCAGATGGAAGTGGTCCTGTCCACAAAATCTTCCACGGCGAGTCATTGTCCACTTCCACGCGAGCAAAGATCCCTCTTGCTGGTAGGTCAACAGGAAGCAACTCGTGAACATGGGTAATTTTGAATGGATAGCAAAGAAGGATGTTTCGTAGGATTTTACGCACCTTGTTCACGGGTATGACGAATGTTCAGGCAACTCTCCGTGCACTACACGTTTGCACACCAACACTCGTCTCCTCCTGCATTGCTGTGGTCACTGCTTTCACGGACGTCGAATCAATTCGTTTCCTCTCTCTACCAGGTTGCACACCAAAAGAACCCGTCTTTTCGAATTTCCAGATCATTTTCTCTAGATCCACTGCACTCATCGGACCAGCGCCTTTTTTCAAACCCTTCAGTGTCTGGAACTTCTGCAGAGCAACATATGCACAGTCATCATTCTTGTAATACAGCTTTCCGAGCAGAGCGCGATCCTGCGTTGAGACAGTCGTGGCGAACGTTGCAGACGCGAAAGGAGGAAAAGCCGTGTACCCGGCGTGTTTATACCAACTTCAATGGGTCGTGCACATGACAGGAGTTTTCATTTACGTGTTCTGACACATTTATCAATTTTCACACTATTTTTTTCTTCTGACATACTTTTTCCCCCTTCTCCGATAATATTCCGTTGCAATTTGACGTTATTCTGACCAGTGGTGTTATTTCTACAGCGTTTTGAAAGTTTAACTTTAATTATAATCACCCTGTAAAAATAAAATGAATAGTTCACATTGAATAATAAATTATAATTATAGCACTATAGCAATCTGGCTAATTTTGATTGTTTATACGATTAAATACTAGTATGTAATAAAATTCATTGTTGAATTGGCTTGTAAAGAGAGCGACCCATACCCTCCTAGTCATGAGTACATGACGTCACACCGTCCTCAAGATAGTTTCCGTTCTCACAGCCTGTTCTTCCATCTTAGTCGCATGTGTGGGCCGCGTCTGCTCTTCCCATAACGGGTTACCATATCGTCACACCGGTAAGAAAGTGCCACCTTATATCATTCCGCACAGAAATTTGCATTATGCCCCAACTAACTGCTTATAGGCAACCAGGCTTATTGAAAAAAATTAGCGTCCTCTCAGTATAAAATATGTTTTCTTATTTTAGATGCAGGCAAATCTTAAAACAAAGATCCATAACTACATGATCCACCCAACACCAGCTTTAACGAAATTAGAAGACCACATTTTTTTTGTCACACATCGTTTGCCGATGTAACGTAGATAATGCACCGAAGAGCCATAGAAACTGGTACACCTGCCTAATATTGTGTAGGCCCCCACCGAGCACGCAAAAGTGCCGCAACACGGAGTGGCATGGACTAGACTAATATCTGAAGTAGTGCTGGAGGGAACTGACACCATGAATGCTGCAAGGCCGTTTATAAATCTAGGAGATTCCTCTGAAAAGCACGTTGCAAGCCAGTCAAATATGATCAATAATGTCCATGTCTGGGGAGTGTGGTGGCCAGCGGAAACGTTTAAACTCAGAAGAGTGTTTCTGGAACCACTCTGTAGCAGTCCTGGACGTGTGGAGTGTCGCATTGTCCTGCTGAAATTGCCCATGTCTGTCGGAATGCACAATGGACATGAATGGATGCTGGTGATCACACAGGATGCTTACGTACGTGTCACTTGTCAGAGTCGTATCTGGACATATCAGAGGTTTCATATCACTCAAACTGCACACGCCACACACCATTACAGAGCCTGAATTAGCTTGAATAGTCCCCTGCTGACATGCAGGGTCCATGGATTCATGGAATTGTCTCCAAACCCGTACACGTCCATCTCCTCGATAGAATTTGAAACGAGACCCGTCCGACCACGCAACGTGTTTCTAGTCCTCAACAGTCCATTTTCGTTGTTGACTGGCTCAGGCGAGGCGTAAAGCTTTGTGTCGTGCAGTCAACAAGGGTACACGAGGGGGCCGTTGGTTCTGAAACCCCATGTCAACAACATTTCGTTGAATGGTTAGCACACGGACACTTGCTGAAGACCCAGCATTGAAATATGCAGCAATTTGAGGAAGGGTTGCACTTCCGTCACATTGGAAGATTCTCTTCAGTCGTCGTTGGTCCCGTTCTTGAAGGATATTTCTCCAGCTGCAGCGATGTCGGACATTTGATGTTTTACCGGATTTCTGGTATTTGCCGTACACTCGTGAAATGGTCATACGGGAAAATCCCTGCTTCATCGCTATCTCGGAGATGCTGTGTACCATCGTTCGTGCGCCAACTATAACACCACATTAAAACTTACTTAAATCTTGATAACCTGCCATTGTAGCAGCAGTAACCGGTCTACAACTGCGCCACATACATTTTGTCTTACATAGCCGTTGCCGACTGCAGCGCCGTATTCTGCCTGTTTACATATCTCTGTATTTGAATACGTATGCCTATACCATTTTCTTTCGCGCTTCAGTGTATTCATTGAATTATGTCTTAACTAGATGCGATGGGTACACCTATGATATTTTAACACTGTGAAAATATTTTAGATATTACCTTTATTAATTTAATAATCCGTAAAGTTGACACATTGTATATATATTACTCTTTACTATGCAGATTGCACCTGATGATGCAGCTTTCGACTGCGAAGCCAGTTGTGTATCAATAAACAACACTTTTACCAGTTGTCAGTGGAGTTCTTACATCGTTTTGGCTAATTTTTACAAGTAAACCTGTCATCAGTAGACAACCATCGTGCTTTACTTGGCGCGGTCCTTTTGGAGGTGGTGTGCCTTTGCCTTCCTCCGATCGCTGAACCGATTTACGCAAACAGCTATAGCGAACCTACAGTTTAACGTGTATTCTGAGCAACAGTCTAACTCGTCATTTTTCACATCAAAAAACGTTGCGAGAGGTGAACATGTGGCAACTCACAGATACTGCCCCTGGAATTGATCTGGAATCGAACCGAAAGCCTTTGGATTTCTAGTGTGGTACTTTACCACTCAGCCATCGAGCCAGCAACTGAAATTCTCACAAAGCAACAAGTCTGCCTTACGGAATCGGATGTGTTTTGGAATAGCTTTAGAGAAACAATGCAGTAGTCTGTCTCCTGAAAGAAATAAAAATCCGGATACGTGACAGAAGGAAACGCTCACTGAGTGGTCCTTACAAACTTCGTTATGTGTACAGATAGTTCGTTCGTTCCGGGATTCGGGACTGTGAACGATTTTTGTTTGCTATCGATATTGATGGAGGTAAGACATACGTCTGTCCATTTCTGAGAAACAGGGATCTTAACAGAAGGATAGACAGATAGCAAATTAAGGACATAAAATATTGTTTTCGTGTGATGCAGTTACAGATTAATTTTCTTCGTATTTTTTTCCTGCAGTTGTACTGTGAAACCTTGCTTTTTGCCAGTGTACATGGTCCTCGATCAAAGGAAGTTACCCTACAAGTTTTGATGCGTTTGCGAGTATCAAAACATGTGATATAATTGATCGTATCTCTTGATTGCATTGACTTAGAAGCTTACATTTATTACACCGTCCAAGGATACGACGCAAATGTTAAATTGATACGTCTAGCCGTCCCTGAGAAAACAGAGCCATAACAGTCGGACGGACAGAAAAACAGCCAGTTAACACATAGCAAAAAGTTTTTCTTGTGTGTTGTAGCACAATTTTAGGATTTTATCCCTATGGTTGTACTGCGAAACCTCGCTTGCTCTATATCAACGGGAAGTACCCCATAGGTTTCGGTGAGCGAGTTCGCGAGTGTTAAAATATGTGACATAAATGGCCGTACGTTTTGATTACATTCATGCCAATTTAATCGTTAATTCGTCGCTGAGAAAAATGGTTTTTAACAGTCGTCAGTCAGACAGACGGACAGCAAAGTGATCCAGTGAGGGTCTTGCTTTAACCGATTGCGTTACGGACGTCTAAAACCGATGTGTTACTATTACAGAGAGAGGTGGTACAGTGGTAAGCCACTGGACTCGCATTAGGGAGGACAGCCGTTTAAATAGCCTTCCTATCATCTGGATTTGGGATTCCCGTTATTGGCTTCCCGTTACTTCCCCAATATCGCTTATGGTGAACGCCAGAATGGTTCCGTTGTTACTTTTTCAGGACATGGCTGATTTCCTACACCATCCTTGCCCCCTCTGAACTCGTCATTCGTCTCTAACGTCCTATACTCCGAGTAAAAGTACTTTATGGTTGCTTGAGACAGTATTGCAGGCGAGCAGCCAGCCACGCTTCAAAAGGTGATGCACGTACTGCGTATCTACCAAACAAGCAATGCTGCGAGCACATGGTTCTCTAGAAAAACTGCGATTGGGTGGCAGAAGGCCCCTAACACTTGACTCGCCGAAATGTCAATCACAAAGCAATTCCTATGGGAGTGTAACCGTCGATGGGACGATAAACCATAATACTCCTTCCTTCCTTTAGAACGCATACCGTACTCATCGTTCACTTTTCGTATCTCTGGTCGGTGTATGTCTTTCGAATAGCTGTATTTGTTAAAAATTAAAGCTATGGTTCCAAACGTACAAGCCGTAGGATGTATCATACACTACTGGCCATTAAAATTGCTGCACCACGAAGATGACGTGCCACAGACACGAAAATTAACCGACAGGAAGAAGATGGCTCAAATGGCACTGAGCACTATGGGACTCAACTGCTGTGGTCATCAGTCCCCTAGAACTTAGAACTACTTAAACCTAACTAACCTAAGGACATCACACACATCCATGCCCGAGGCAGGATTCGAACCTGCGACCGTAGCAGTCGCACGGTTCCGGACTGCGCGCCTAGAACCTCGACACCACCGCGGCGGCTAGGAAGAAGCTGCTGTGATATGCAAATGATTAGCTTTTCAGAGCATTCACACAAGGTTGGCGCCGGTGGCGACATCTACAACGTGCTGACATGAGCAAAGCTTCCAACCGATGTCTCATACACAAACAGCAGTTGACCGTCGTTACCTGGTGAAACTTTGTTGTCATCCCTCGTGTAAGGAGGGGAAATGCGTACCATCACGTTTCCGACTTTGAAAAAGGTCGGATTGTAGCCTATCGCGATGGCAGTTTATCGTATCGCATCATTGCTGCTCGCGTTGGTCGAGATCCAATGACTGTTAGCAGAATATGGAATCGGTGGGTTCAGGAGGGTAATAAGGAACGCCGTGCTGGATCCCAATGGCCTCGTATCACTAGCAGTCGAGATGACAGACATCTTATCTGCATTGCTGTAATGGATCGTGCAGCCACGTCTCGATTCCTGAGTCAACAGATGGGGACTTTTGCAAGACAACAACCATCTGCACGAACAATTTGACGAGTTTTCAACAGATTGGACTATTAGCTCGGAGGCCATGGCTGCGGTTACGCTTGACGCTGCATCACAGACAGGAGCGCATTCGATCGTGTACTCAACGACGAACCTGGGTGAACGAATGGCAAAACGTCTATTTTTTCGGATGAATCCACGTTCTGGTTACAGCTTCATGGTGGTCGCATCCGTGTTTGGCGACATCACAGTGAACGCACATCGGAAGCGTGTATTTGTGATCGCCATACTGGCGTATCACCCGGCGTGATGGCATGGGGTGCCATTGGTTACACGTCTCGGTCAGGTCTTGTTCGCATTGACGGCACTTGGAACATTGGACGTTACATTTCGGATGTGTTACGACCCGTGGCTCTACCCTTCATTTGATCCCTGCGAAACCCTACATTTCAGCAGGTTAAGGCACGACCGAAGGTTGCAGGTCCTGTACGGGCCTTTCTGGATGCAGAAAATGTTCGACTGCTGCCCTGGCCAGCACATTCTCCAGATCCCGCAGTAACTGAAAACATCTGGTCAATGGTGGCCGAGAAACTGGCTCGTCACAATACGCCAGTCAATACTTTTGATGGCCGGCCGGAGTGGCCGTGCGTTTCTGGGCGCTACAGTCTGGAACCGCGTGACCGCTACGGTCGCAGGTTCGAATCCTGCCTCGGGCATGGATGTGTGTGATGTCCTTAGGTTAGTTAGGTTTAAGTAGTTCTAAGTTCTAGGGGACTGATGACCTCAGAAGTTGAGTCCCATAGTGCTCAGAGCCATTTGAACCATTTTGAATACTGTTGATGAACTGTGGTATCGTGTTGAAGCTGCATGGGCAGCTGTACCTGTACACGCCATCCAAGCTCTGTTTGATTCAATGCCGAGCCGAATCAAGGCCGTTATTACGCCCAGAGGTGGTTGTTCTGGGTACTGATTTCTCAGGATCTATGCACCCAAATTGCGTGAAAATGTAATCACATGTCAGTTCCAGTATAATATATCTGTCCAATGAATACCCGTTTATCATCTGCATTTCTTCTCGTTGTAGCAATTTTAATGGCCAGTAGTGTAAATGTTACGGTCATAAGCTAGATATATGGATACAGTGGAATCAGCTGAATTAATTAATACGGGAGAAAATGTTAGATATAAGTAGCTAGAAATAAAGGAGGTTGTTTCTACACGAGACATATGGTAAAGCACACAACACTCATCACATTTTAGCCGGAAGTAGCGAGACTGTGTGTAAGATGTTTGCGTAGATCAAGTTCAAATGGCTCTGAGCACTATGGGACTCAACTGCTGAGGTCATTAGTCCCCTAGAACTTAGAACTACTTAAACCTAACTATCCTAAGGACATCACACACATCCATGCTCGAGGCAGGATTCGAACCTGCGACCGTAGCAGTCGCACGGTTCCGGACTGCGCGCCTAGAACCGCGAGACCACCGCGGCCGGCATAGATCTAGTGATAAGATTTGTATAGCCTCAAGAGAATGATGGAAGACGACGGTGGAAACAGTGATGACAAAGAACTATTCACCTGAGAGCAAGCTACCGTCCATAAAGTGTTCGGAACGATGATGATAAATCTGGAACATTGTGCAAGCTTAAACGTTTCCTATCGTTGTCATAACTGGAGCTACACGAAAATTTTATGTGCTAAACTTCGTAACTCATTCCTGAGAATGTATAATTACGTGAGACGTCATCCTAAAATTAAATAATAGAACACCTTGCATAGCGATATATGCTAGCAGCAGTCTATCAGTTTCAGTACTATCTTCTTATCGAAGAAGTGTGTGACCTGATTCAGAAGTGTGAAAATTGGGTATTGCTTTAATTACATTATCCTTCAGGCTAGAGCGACCTCAGTGCCCTGCTTCATGTTATAGAATTGGCTATACCTGTGTGACTGACACGTGATGTATAGCTATGTGACTGACACGTGATGCATTGACGTCCGCAGAAACGTCAGTTCTCATGATATTTCAGTTCTTATCACGTTCCTCCTCCTACACTGCGATGAGCAGATTATAATAATGGAGAATGAAGAAAGAGCGGTTCTAAAGATGTAACGTAGGAATGTAGTATTTGAGCCAATGCTAGAAGTTATGGTAATGACTCAGTGATATGTGCTGTGGTTGGAGAAGGAACCGCGTGCTCAGAATGAATACTCTCAGCCTATGTCCACTGTATAGGCGTTACTGAAAGAATGGTTTTCCTTTCAGCCTTCAGACTGGATTAACAGGCATTGTAGATACGTCAGGACGATTTCTATAAGCATAATTCCTGATATTAAATTTATTTGTGTGAAGTCGTGTTTTAACTTGTGGGAAGGTGAAGGACTTCAGTGGAACTGCCCGACGCTGCGACAAATATCTGTTATAACGAAGAGATTCGATATAAAATGAAAATTCCTTATGGACCGGTAATTCCGATGTAGATGGTGGTGTTTTATAGATTGTCAGTGACACTTCACAGGAAACGAGGCCGAAAGGGTTATAACGTAGTTTGAACAGACGGTCAAGTACTTTACAATAATTTCTTAGATAATTACCGCTGCCATCAACTGAAGAAGTTTATTCTGATAGGCAACAAAGAACTACAAAGAAACTGATTTTGTGACAACAAAACAACGGTTACTATTGGTTAAAGTATTCTGAGTCCAATTGTAGCGTCAAATTCTGTTAAAATCCCAAGCCGTTGATGATTGCCTCCCCATCGTCATCAAATTGTTAAGTGAGACCATCATGGAATAGGCGAGGCTCCTAGTTATAAGCGAATGCACTTTAAGTACAACAAAGATAATTTACGTCATGAAACGGTGATTTTGAATATTAAATCCTCCCACGAAGGGACACACGCTGAAAAACTAGAGGGCCTCTCTGGGAACATTGTGTCATATTGTTAGTTCAGATGACATTTAAGGTATGATTAATCTCATCTGAAGAATGATGTAAAGAAAATGATTATATTCTGGATACTTTATCTCAGGAGGTGATATTTCGGTACCTCCATTATAGCATAACAGCGTGACAGAAATTAGTATATTTGAATGCAACACTGAAGATTATCAGTCCTCGTTCACTTCATAAACTGCAGTAGGGCGAAACAGACAGTTATTACAGAAATTATGGACTGAGTAAAAGATTTGTGAGCACACAACTTAAATGAAGCTCACTTGAGAACTGCGAGATTTTGCAACTGCGATTTAGGATTGCAACAGAAAGATCAGGCTTGGCTCGCGAAGGATATTTGTGTCGAAGATAGGGAATGAAAAACAGTGCCTCGGCGATCATGTCAATGTCGCAAAGCTCCGCGACACAAATAACTAAAGCTCTCAGAATGTGTAATTTCCTGCTGTACTGATTTATGTAGGAATATTATTCTTTTGTGCCAGCCTTTCTGTATGGTGGTCATAAAGTTACCTCATCTCTGCGACTGGGATTCAAGGCACTGGACGACGTGTGGTCTGAAGCCTCCAGACTTCCTTTTGAGAAGAGCTACACTTTCAGAGGTACTATGGAGCGATTAGGTTACACTAACAAAGTTTATTATGGAATAACAGATAAATTAAAACAATTGTCTGTGTCAGTCAGTTTTTTCTCCCACAACAAGGTTCCAATGGATACATTTCCTTCAAGTGGATCAGTGGATTACATTCCATTTTTCTTTGTAGGATTTAACCAGTAGTCTGTGCTGAACTTCGTGTCGCTACAAGCAAAGAATAATTTGGTCTTCTTACGGCACTCGAATTTTAAAATGTAAATAATGACAAAGCTACTTACAAGAAGTTCCAGAAGTAGGAAAGTCGACGATCGTTGTACGTTTCCGTCATCAGGTGGCAAACAAACACGAGACGTAAACAGTTGCAATTTCCAAATCGGTGTCCAACATGGACAACATAAGGTTAGTATGGATCGTTAGGTGCTCGAGCATCAGTTTAAAGTGGGCAGGTTATGTGGGGATATAATAACAGAGTGTTAGCATTTTTCTTCAAACCTGATAATCTAATTAAATAATAATGTTCAGAGAACCTTACAAATTTGGATTTTTCAGTGCTGATAGTTTCGAAAGTGCTTAGAGTAATTAGTAAAACAGTAAAAAATCTGACAGATTTGGAAGTGCGTCGCTTGTGAGTACTCACCCCAGCTTGGCCCTGTCCTGCCGAAGATCTGCCCCTCGTCGGGGTTCCAGAGGAAGAGGCGGAAGCTGCGCCAGCGTCCGACAGGGGGCGGCCGCAGATAGAACTCGTAGTCGCGCACCTTGTTCTCCGGCGGCTCGCCCTTGCTGCCCCCTGCCATGGCCGCCGCTGCTCTGCCGCCGTGTGAGGCCGCGCCGCCGCCGCAGCCACAGGCCAGCACGCGGATGTGCCTCGTTACACAATTGGCGGCCCACGGCACGGCACGCCGCGGCCGGCCCCGCTCAATCGACGCCTACTTGCGCCGCTCCCCCTGCCCTGGCCGGAGGCAGGTACGCACAGCCAGCTGACTCAGGTGTCTCACACACACGCACACTTTGTGGAGTAGTCGCTAGGGGCTGATGCATTTCTCTCACAAAGTTGGAGTACATATTTTTACTGAGGGTTTCACCGTGCTCGCATCTGTTGTTGTTGTCGTTGTCTTCAGTCCTGAGACTGGTTTGATGCAGCTCGCCATGCTAATCTATCCTGTTCAAGCTTCTTCATCTCCCAGTACCTACTGCAAACTACATCCTTCTGAATCTGCTTAGTGTATTCATCTCTTGGTCTCCCTCTACGATTTTTACCCTCCACGCTGCCCTCCAATACTAAACTGGTGATCCCTTGATGCCTCAGAACATGTCCTACCAACCGATCCCTTCTTCTGGTCAAGTTGTGCCACAAACTTCTCTTCTCCCCAATCCTATTCAATACTTCCTCATTAGTTATGTGATCTACCCATCTAATCTTCAGCATCCTTCTGTAGCACCACATTTCGAAAGCTTCTATTCTCTTCTTGTCCAAACTATTTATCGTCCATGTCTCACTTCCATACATGGCTACACTCCATACAAATACTTTCAGAAATGATTTCCTGGCACTTAAATCTATACTCGATATTAACAAATTTCTCTTCTTCAGAAACGCTTTCCTTGCCATTGCCAGTCTACATTTTATATCCTCTCTACTTCGACCATCATTAGTTATTTGGCTCCCCAAATAGCAAAACTACTTTACTACTTTAAGCGTCTCATTTCCTAATCTAATTCCCTCAGCATCACCCGACTTAATTCGACTACATTCCATTATCCTTGTTTTGCTTTTGTTGACGTTCATCTTATATCCTTCTTTCAAGACACTGTCCATTCCGTTCAACTGCTCATCCAAGTCCTTTGCTGTGTCTGACAGAATTACAATGTCGTCGGCGAACCTCACAGTTTTTATTTCTTCTCCATGGATTTTAATACCTACTCCGAACTTTTCTTTTGTTTCCTTTGCTCAATATACAGATTGAATAACATCGGGGATAGGCTACAACCCTGTCTCACTCCCTTCCCAACCACTGCTTCCCTTTCATACCCTTCGACTCTTGTAACTGCCATCTGCTTTCTGCACAAATTCTAAATAGCCTTTCGCTCTCTGTTACAGCACACACACCAAAAATTGTGCTCGTAACAGAAATATCGCGAAGTAAGATGAGCGTAGTGAATCAATGCAGACAGTACAAGTGAGATAGAAATACTGCAGAGAATGGATTTTGATAGTTGAAATAGAAACTAATTGTGGTTTTGCTGTCTGCAAGTCTTCCACATGCTGTCGTGTTACTTTAGTTGTAGGTTAGATAATTTGGCTTACTTGGGGAAGTAGCTTCAGGGGCAGAAGACAAGTGGAAAATGAGTATAGGGAAACAGAGCACAGACACGATAAGGAAACTACGTTGTTCCATGTAGTCTCCCAGACCAAGACCCTACAGGAATGACGGAACAAGAAAACAAGCATGAAAAATTTTAATGACCGCTAGAGCAGCTACAACTTGAATCACTCATATATGGATACTCTAATAAAATATTCACTACGTAAATTAAACTTATGCGTGACTGATATTAACACATGAGTGTATCCTCATTGTACATGTGGTCACTAGTCATAGAGTAAAATGAGATTTACCTGTCCACTGTATAAAGTGGTCCAAATGTACTGCATAACAGAACAGCAAAATATAGGTTGCATATGTTGTCTGTTCATTTTTTGCCATTCCTCTAACCAGTATCAAAAAATGTGCAGCCATTCAATACAAACGTCTGTAACAGCAGAAACATGATATGGGGGAAAGGGTAATTAAGTCATATGTATGATAAGAGTAATATCGCAGATCAGGTTGTAAAGAAATGTAAAGCGATGCTCGAATCTTTATAAGCACATATTAAGTCACTGACAAAACAAAGTGCCAAATGGGTCTACAATAGTAGAAACATTTCAACCTGCTACTGACAGAAACAATAAGAATTTATCAAACTACTAGTATATCAACAGGTTACTCCAATAAGCTATTAAAATGGTTTCCGTTTGTCAAACAGAAGAGGAAATGTAACCAAACTTCTTTCTTTGCTAGTACCCGCTTTTAGCGGAGAAAGCTGTAAACATTTCTCCAAAACGTTACATAGTAGCACATATCCATTCTGATTATTCAAGCCGGCTGGGGTGGCCGAGCGTTCTAGGCACTACAGTCTGGAACCGTCCTGCCTCGGACATGGATGTGTGTAATGTCCTTAGGTTAGGTTAGGTTAGGTTTAAGTAGTTCTAAGTTCTAGGGGACTTATGACCTCAGGAGTTAGGTCCCATAGTGCTCAGAGTCATTTGAACCATTTTTTTTTTGATTATCCAAATCCGTAAATTAGTAGTCATCTGTAGAAGGCGATTGCAATGGTCCATTTTGATATCAACTAGTTCTGCGTTAGATGGATTTTTTTATATTTCCGCTGCATCCATTCTAATTTCTCCTTATATACACCATGCTCCTGGCTATGGACTATGGCACAACATTTCTAGAGTGCATAGGCTTCTACCATTAAACAGCTGGTGTGTGACATCATCTTTCGATCCACCACATAGTGCATGCATTAAGCACCTTCCACCTGCCAGTTGAGATTACGATCTGCCGTGTAATGCTTTATGCTAAAGTAATATGAAGCATAGATATAGGCAGCATTCAGACTTTCTTTTTCTCCCTGAAATACAGCCAACACAGAATCTAGTCGCGAGTAGCTTAGTGGAGTGTACATGTCACAATAAACTTTACCGGATTAAATGGAACTCTGCAGCACAGATTTTAACAATAGTACTCTGCTGGGAGACGAAATGATTTTTTTTAACTTCTCGAAAGACTGCATACGTTAACAGAACCGTGGTATTGTCCGTTCCACGTTTCGATATATATATATATATATATATATATATATATATATATATATATATATATATATATATATATATATATAAATGCGATTCGTCAACTCAGGTCAGGAGGTGTTAAGATCAGAGTGTATCATAGCTATCACATCGAGAGCAAACCTAAGTGTGATTATTGTTGGATAAAACATGAAAAGATCGCATTTTAACGGTATTGATTTATTCTGCACAATGTGTGTTAACAAAATACAGAGTGTCGCTGGTAAAAGTACCTCGTGTAAGTGTGCAGGAAACGTAGTGAAACTGCAGAAACGGAGAACTGAAATGGACGTACCATTTGCACTATGTGATCAAAAGTATCTGGACACCACCAGAAACATACGATTTCTTTGTTAGGTGCATTGTGCTGCCACCTGCTGTCAGGTACTCCATATCATCGACCTCAGGAGTCATTAGACATCGTGAGAGAGCAGAATGGGTCGCTCCCCGGAACTCTCATACTTCGAACGTGGTGACATGATTGGGTGTCACTTGCGTCATACGTCTGTACATGAGATTTCCACATTCCTAACATCCCTATGTACACTGTTCCCGATGTCATAGTGAAGTGGGAACCTGAAGGCGCACGTACAGCACAAAAGCGTACAGGCCGACCTCGTCTGTTGACTTACAGAGACCGCTGATAGTTTAAGAGGGTCGTAATGTGTAATAGGCAGACATCTATCCAGACTATCACACAGGGATTCCAAACTGCATCAGGATCCACTGCAAGTACTATGACAGCTAGGCAGGAGGTGAGAAAACTTGGATTTCATGGTCGAGCGGCTGCTCATAAGCCACACATCACGGCGGTAAATGCCAAACGATGCCTCGCTTGGTGTAAGGACCGTAAACATGGACGATTGAACAGTGGAAAAACGTTGTGTGGAGTGACGAGTGTTCAAATGTGTGTGAAATCTTATGGGACTTAACTTCTAAGGTCATCAGTCCCTAAGCTTACACACTACTTGACCTTAATTATCCTAAGGACAAACACACACACCCATGCTCGAGGGAGGACTCGAACCTCCTCCAGGACCAGCCGCACAGTCCATGACTGCAGCGCCTGTGACCGCTCGGCTAATCCCGCGCGCAGCGAGTGACGAATCACGGTGCACAATCTGACGATACGATGGCAGGGTGTGGGTTGGCGAATGTCCGGTGAACGTCATCTGCCAGCGTGTGTAGTGCCAACAGTAAAATTCGGAGGCTGTGGTGTTGTGGTGTGATGGTGTTTTTAATGGAGGGAGGCTTGCGCCCCTTGTTTTGCGTGGCACTATCACAGCGCAGGCCTACATTGATGTTCTAAGCACCATCTTGCTTCTCACTGTTGAAGAGCAATTCGGGAATGGCTATTGCATCTTTCAACACGATTGAGCGATTGTTCATAGTGCACGGCCTATGGCGGAGTGGTTACTCGACAATGACAGCCCTGTAATAGACTGGCCTGCACAGGGTCCTGATCTGAATCATACAGAACACCTTTGGGATGTTTTGGAATGCCGACTTCGTGCCAGGCCTCACCGACCGACATCTATACCTCTCCTCAGTGCAGCACTTCGTGAAGCATGGGACGCCATTCCCCAAGAAACTTGATTGAATGTATGCCTGAAAGAGTGGAAGCTGTCGTCAAGGCTAAGGGTGGGCCAACACCATATTGAATTCCAGCACTACCGATGGAGGGCGCCACGAACTTGTAAGTCATTTTCACTCAGGTGTCTGGATACTTTTGGTCGCATAGCGTATTTACAATGAAAAATACAGTCAAAAATTCCTTTACAGAAGATGTTGAAAGTGGCCCCCTGCAACATCTATATACAGCTGTGCACGTTTAAGCACATTCAGATACAATAAGTGTAAAGTTTGGATATCAATGGCGCCAACTCCACAACTAATGTTATGTTTCAGTTCTTGTATTGTATGTGGATTAGTTTTAAAGACCTTGCTCTTCAAGAGACCTCACGGGAAAAAATCCCCTGCTGTCATAAATATTTGCTGACAGATAATTCGTCAGTGAAGCCATCATGGACCCCCATAGATACCTTATATGTGTGGCGTGTTTCTCCGTCTTTAAGGAAGAAGCAATGTTATCTTTCATATTCAGTGAGTTGAACACAAAATGTATCAAACATTTCCATATAAGCAACCGTGTTAAGGGTAGAGTCAAAAAATATCATTCCAGTGATGCGCTTTCCTGTTACCACGCACCAAACGCCGACATACAATGTTAGGGTTCTCCGTTGCCCAGTACCTCGTGTTCTGTGAATTCAAATTACGGGAAAGACGAAAGGGTCTGACAAACCACCGTTCATGTTATTCAAAAGCCGCGTGCAGTAATCTATACGTTTCTGTCATCCTCCCGTAACAGCTGCCCACCCGTCAGATTATATGGCTTCAAATTAATACCATTCAATATCCGCTGGCAACTCCTCCTACTTACAAACACCCGTTGGGCCAGTTTATGTGTAGACTTCTTTGGGCTCTAAATAATTCTTCAGAGAACGTGTGCAATAACTTCTGGTGTGGGAACTGAAGGAATTCTTTGTCCATTTACACACATCCGTAGGTGCATCAATTTTTACACAAACACTGTATTGTTCTCTTTGTTGGTAGTCCTCTCCGGATAACTGACCCCGGTAATTTTGCGAATTTCATTATTCGAACCTGTTTTCATATATGCTTCTAGAATTTCAGTTCTTTCTTCTATCGAGGAAGTCATCTTGCAGACCGCAAAAAGAAACGTCTAACTTCGTTGATAAAATGAAATGAAATGCTGACAGAAAAATGCTAACAATTGTTTATTGTATAAAACTGTGCATTGTTGTAGCTGTTTGATCTTATTCAGAAGGCGAAATATTTCCTTCGCGCCGGCAGCGGTGGTCTAGCGGTTCTAGGCGCGCAGTCCGGAACCGCGCGACTGCTACGGTCGCAGGTTCGAATCCTGCCTAGGGCATGGATGTGTGTGATGTCCTTAGGTTAGTGTGGTTTAAGTAGTTCTATGTTCTAGGGGACTGATGACCACAGTAGTTAAGTCCCATAGTGCTCAGAGCCATTTGAACCATTTCCTTCGCATTCAAAGGAGAGGCGGGTTACTTTTAACTGCGTCATACGGAATAAAGAAATACAGAATAAAATAATGGTATGTCTTATAACATTGTTGCCTCAGTCAAAAATACTCTAGCTGTAGCTTAATCGGGTCTCTGACACAAAGCACACAGGGGAAGAGTAGGTCAACGTTTAATCCAAGCAGCAACATGTTTGCAGGGAAAGAACAGTATCCTGCTTATTCCTGGAAGTAGATTTTACACAGCTGTGCATTGTGGGGAGCTCTCACAGTCACTCGGTGCTCTGATGTTGCTGTCAGAAGATTTCATGGCGGTTTATTGTTAGCTACAACCTTTGCAGTAATTTTTGCATCTCTCTTATGATACATATCATCTACAAAATCCCTCCCTCCGCAAGAAGCACAAACAATGAGTTGGAAACCATACAGCATGTTCTACACATGGGTTATTCATTTCATACTAATATTTCAACCCTCCATCACAATGGAAACATACGGTTTCATCTTTGTCACAAGTATAAAAGAATCCGCATTCATTTATTTTGTCAGGGAGTTGCTTAATAGTTTAATACCAACCTTTGAAAGATGTCTACCTCGTATCATATATTATATATTTAGGGTGAACTAGCCAACGGCCTTGCCCCAGCGGTAACACCGCTACCCGTCAGATCACCGAAGTTAAGAGCTGTCGCGATGGGCTAGCACTTGGATGCGTGACGATCCAGTCTGCCGAGCGCTGTTGGCAAGCGGGGTGCACTCAGCCCTTGTGAGGCAAACTGAGGAGCTACTTGACTAAGAAGTTCAATAGGATTTACATCAGGCGAATTTAGTCGCCGAGACATCAACGTGAGTTCACTGTAATGCTCCGAGACATCAACGTGAGTTCACTGTAATGCTCCTCAGACCACTGTAGCACAGTTCTGGCTCCGAGACACGGACAATTCAAATTCAAATGTTCAGATGTGTGTGAATACCTATGGGACCAAACTGCTGAGGTCATCGGTCGCCCGAATTACACATTACTTTAAACTAACGTAAACTAACTTATGCTAAGAGCAAAACACACACCCATGCACGAGGGAGGACTCGAACCTCCGGCGGGAGGGGCCGCGCAATCCGTGACATGACGCCTCAAACCAGGCGGCCACTCCGCGAGGCAGGACAGTTATAGTGCTGAAAGATAACGCCAACTTTGGAAAGACATCAAGGATGAATGGATGCAGGTGGTTCGCATGTGTCAGCGTGTCTTCAATTACTACCACAGGTCCCATACAAGTGCAGGAGAATATCTTCCATGGCATAATACGCTCAACCAGCATGCAGCTGTGGCGCGCTGCACTTTTCGAAAAATGGTTCACATGGCTCTGAGCACTGTGGGACTCAACTGCTGTGGTTATTAGTCCCCTAGAACTTAGTACTACTTAAACCTAACTAACCTAAGGACATCACACACATCCATGCCCGAGGCAGGATTCGAACCTGCGACCGTAGCAGTCGCACGGTTCCGGACTGCGCGCCTAGAAGCACTTTTGGAGCCGCCGTTTATATCGATGACGGCGTTTGTCGAGACGTCTATCGACCTAGTGTAGCAAAAATGTGATTCAGCCGAAGAGCTGACTGAATGATGAATCCTGATGGTCCTGTGCTCACTGCAATCATAACTGACGATATCGTTGGGTCATCATGTAAACACGTATGAATGGTGCGCTCCAAAACACTTGTGTGTGCACCAGCAAAGTGTTCTTCGGGAGAGATGCCACAGATCGCCATCTGTCCTACTTTACAGAGCAGACAAGCCTCCGAACACCACGTTCTGTGATGAGCCGTGAAGGTCAACCATTTAGAGCCTAGTGGTAGTTTCACTGTCCTACCTCTTTTCGTGGATGCTCGCTGCAGTAGCACGTGGAACATTCAACAAACTTGGTCGTTTTCGAGACACTCGTTCACAGGCTCTACGTAATAATAATCTTGTCTTTGTCAGTGTCACTTATCTCAATGGATTTCCCCATTTTGAGCCCATATCTTCTTTAAATGCGAAAATTTTTATGTTAGGCTTTACCATGACTGTTACTGACATTAAATGAAACAACAAGTTCACTGTTACCCGTCACCGTTTTATTTATTTCCACGACGCGTTTCGAAGGTTTAAACCTCCATCATAATGGTGACCGGCTTGTCAAAGTGCAATTCGCAATTAATTATTTTTCCAAAAAGTTTAAAGAAACGTTTAACCCAAGTGAAAACATCTCAACTGATAAAGGAATGATACCGTGGCGTGGACCGTTAAATATTAAAGTTTTCAATACGTCGAAAATTACGAAATGCGGCATACTCATTCGGATGCTGTGAGATTAGAGTACGGGATACGTTTCCTCATTCAAGAAATATTCCGGCGCTATTCAGCCTTTAGCATAGACAGCGATGGAACTATTGACACCTTCTGATGGAAAGTGACATCACCTCTGCATGGATAATTATTATAGCAGTGTAGAACTTGCAGAGAAGTTACTTTAAAAGAATATTCGAGTTTGTGGAACGATACGGCAAAATAGATGATTTTCTGAAAATTAAAGCGCGCAAACGTCAATGTGTTTGAAGCTTGTCATCAACGGAAAGGTGACAAGCGCCCGGCGACAAGCCAAGTAATCCGAATTAGCGATGTCGGCGCCAAGCGAAAAAATTTGTACGAGACATGCGGACGGCAAAGTGTTAACAGTCCACTGTTACCAGTCTCCGTTTTATTTATTTCCACGACGCGTTTCGAAGGTTTAAACCTCCATCATCGGGTGGATTTACATTAGTAAGTATTACATTTGTGTGTGTGTTGTGTTACGCTTTTTGGAGGAACTTGTGACCCTGCCTAGCGGAGAAACAAGACACTATTTCAGAATATGGTTTAGGATTACTTTTGACAAAAAAATTAAACTGATATCTAATGGTAAACCTAAAATAAGTAAACTACAGTACCTTCAGTGGTCACAGGTTCCTTTTGCTGTCGTAACACATCACATGTATACTGCCACATTTGTAAACAAATATGGCGTCAGGAATGAGCTGGGTGTAAGGATCGTACAGTAGAAGAGAAAACATAATCGCAAAGCGCAAAGAGTATACATCGTAACAACATTATTACAGTATAATTGCTTTAAGCATTTGGCGGTGTTAGTTTTGTGGTGTCAAATATATGTGTGTGTACTTCAGGTGGCATATAAATCCAATTCTGACAAGTTGAAAATGCTAAACATTCGTACTCGTTTATACAGTCAGGTGAAATGTTAAAATGGCTTAAACTTCGTACTTGTTGCTAACAATTAGGTGAAATGTTACAGACTTAAATTACAATGATCACATTGGCTACAACAGTAAAGTCATACATACATTACACTCTTTGATTGGGGTTAATAAACAGATGTGAAGTGATGGGCTGGAGGCAGAAGCAGAGGCAGAGAGAGAGAAAAAAATGTGTGTGTGTGTGGGGGGGGGGGGGGAGAGAAAGGGAGAGAAAGAGAGAGAGAGAGAGAGAGAGAGAGAGAGAGAGAGAGAGAGAGAGAGAGGGGAGAGAGAGAGAGAGAGAGAGGAAAGAGTGATTATGAGAGCAAACATTTACATGGCAAGGAGTCTTATGATTGCATGTTGCATATATTAGCTGCCTAAAGGTTGGGGTAATACATCGGTTAATGCTATACAATATGCAGATAGATATACACTTGTGCCAGTAGTTGATGTACATACAGTTTTAAGCTGACAAGGGGTACAAGCTGTTGGTGTGATGAATTATCTGTAAATGAGGTCAATCTCTTGTACTCTTGGCGGCAGTCACTGTTTATGGTAAGTATTAAGGTGTGTGTGTGTGTGTGTGTGTGTGTGTGTGTGTGTGTGTGTGTGTGTGTGTGTGTGTGCATTTTTAAGAATGTAGGCAGTTGTTGTCATTTTTGTCATTTAAGATGGATTCCGGTTGTTTCATTTGATGCTCGTATATTTGGAGTGTTTCGAGGATGTCTAGTTTTCAGCCTTTTTGTTGGATGTGTATGATGCTAATACTTGTGTTGTTAACATGGTGTTTCGTTTCATGCAGGGGGGTACCTACTGCTGATGTGTGGTATTTTTTGTTTTTTAGTGCTGCCATGTGTTCCTTGAACCTAATGTCAAATGATATGCCTGTCTGGCCTATGTAGAAGCAGTCACAGTCCAAACATGCAATTTTGTACACACCTGTGTGATGAAGTGGGTTTCGTGTGCCGATGTTGTGGGGTAACTTCTGTCCAATCTTGTTGTCTGTTATAAAGGATATGCTTATGCCTTTCCGTTTGAAGACATTGGCAATCTGGTATGAAATGTTACCCAGAACGGGGATTGAATGGAAGATGTTATTTTCTTTTTGTTTTTTGTGTTGTGATTCCTTTGACATTATTGAGTGCTTTAGGGTGTCTACTATGGAGCTGTTATAACCATTTTCAATAGCTGTTTGTTTTATTATTTCAAATTCTTGATCGCATATATCTCCTGAGAGTGGTAGTTGGATAGCTCTATTAATCATGTAGCGGAATGCTGCCATTTTGTGTGCTGCGGGGTGGCAAGAGGAGTTGTGGATTGTGGTATGTGTTGTGGTAGGCTTCCGATAAATTTCAAACTGATTTCTGTTATTCTTTATTCTAATGGTAAGGTCTAGGAAATTTAGAGTTGTTAAAGAACTGATTCAACTCAGTGATGTCATCTTTAGTGCCTTCTGTTGAGTGAATCCCCGTCCGTGTCTGCCTCTCTTACATTCTTTTTTTTTACCACGTCACGTGCCAGCAACGCCATCAGGAGACACCCAACGTTGCGGTGGCTAGTGGTCATAATGTTTTGGCTTATCATTGTATAGTCCGCTCTAAATATCCAAGATGCTGACACTTCTGTTCACTGATCATGACGTGACTTCTGGTCACGTGTTCTAAATTTGCTTGCAAACGTTGGAAAGTTGCAAAAACAGAGCGCGACAACGCTGTTTTTCTGTGTGTGTGTGTGTGTGTGTGTGTTGTGTGTGTGTGTGTGTGTGTGTGTGTGTGTGTGTTTCAGTTTCATGTGGGACCCCCCAGACAGTACTCTGGACCTACCGCCGATGATATTAGGCACCTACAGTGCCATTTTTACAGACCATCATTAGATATCGATGAACAGCAGATATATCAGATTTTATTTGTATAGTCCTCGTATAATAAGTATGCACCAGTAAGGCCTCTTTGGGCATTAAAAAACTTCCATCTGGCTTAGCATTCATACAGGGGATTAGAATATATAGAGAGGCATTCAGACATTGATTTTTACTCGATCATTACGCATATGACTGGAAAAGGAACGAAGAACTTGACAATACATTTATGACGTAGTCCACACCATGCAGTGGTTTGCGTAATACATATTTAGGTGTAGGCTCCTGCCTATAGCAACACGGGTAAGCTTTGGAGATTTGCAAAGGAAAAAGGATTGGTGGGCGTTGAAACTGAATGTATATAAATGTAGCTATTAAATCTAAAATAGCCGAAGAGATCTGGTACTGTTCTATTGCGTCAATGAGAACAAATCACTAGAGCAGTATCAATCGTAAAAACACAAAAAAACTGAATGCGAACATCAGCATTATGATGAATTTCTCCCGCAACGTGATGAGCTTTCGAGAGAATTAGGAGGGGTCTGTGAATTGCCTGGGGGTATATATAGCTAGATATCGAAGATCGGAAGATTCGTAGGAATATGGAGGGTAGCCAATACGTTGACAAGAGGGAGGCTGGGATGTTATATCTTTACCGCTTCTTCTAACTGTTGTGTGCACACATATTACTCCCTCCTAAATACGTCTCGTAAAGTGACTGCAGTGAGAAAATTAAAGGCTAATACGAAGGTTTTTTCTACGATACAATCAGCAGCAGAAGTTCCATCTTTTGTTTTCTCGATGAATAAGAGACAACTTTCCTTCGTGAGTTCTGAGTGCCTATGAATAGATGGACTGACATCTTAACAGACAGACTAAATTTACGTCTACATCTATGTGCGACTTTGCAAACCATCGTAAGGTGCGTCGCGGAGGGTACCCTATGCCACTAGTAGTCATTTCCTTTCCTATTCCACTCGCAAATACAGCTTGAGGAAAAAAAAATACATGTAGACATATATACGTCCGTATCAGCACCAGCGTCCCCATCTCAGATTTTTTAAACTTGGGAGTCTATGTCGGAGGGTGGCTTGCAGTTAGAACTCTACGTCCAAGCCACACCTGCTTGTTTCGCAATGTGCTACGAGTTGCAACGACGATCCGCGGCTAGCAGCAGGCATGGTCACGAGAGTCGGCCGACTGGTAGCCGCAGCTAAGTCTCTTGCAACCTGGCAGGTACAAAGAAGTGCTCCAGCCAGTCAGGTCTTTTGGTACACAATACAGATGGTGGGTGGCGCTGGACTAGACTGGAGGTCACTGGTCAGCTTGTCGTCTTGAGATGCTGTTTTCAAGTAAGATAGTGCGCACTACATTCTCCCAAGGTTCTGCTGGCTTTGAAGCGTCTTGCAACTCGTAAATAAGTGCGTTTCGTTTCCCAATGCTGTTGCTACATCACTCCTGTCTATAGGGAGCATGGCTTTATAACAGTATTGGGACAGTGCGTCACTGTCTTACTATTACCCACCATCATGTCTCTCCCAGCAGCTGTTTACTTGCAGCTCGACAGGCGACTACTCCCCCGAACGTCAGTGACAGTTTGTTGTCCTGTTATTATTAGTCATCCTTCCCAAATAGTGCTATTGACTAGACTGACTGGAGCAGCTCTCTAGTGCTAGTCTAACAGCGAAAACATCCTCTCTACATCCAGCAATTATTGGCTAGACTGGCTAGAGCTACTCTCTAGCAAAAATCCAAATAAGTCCCCTATTTAAAATGATCTACATGTATGTCTTTTCGACGGATGAATTGGGTGGTTGGGTGACCTTGAAAAGTAGTTTAAAGTGTAGCTAACCCTATTCTTACCTACATGAAGTTTGGCAAAGATATTCCTGGAATGTTTGCCTTGTGAACAACATCTTTCCCAAAGGATTTTGTACCGGCTTTGATGTAACCTACAACAGGTTTTAACCAGGAAGGAGAGATGAAAAGTGACAAAGATATACCTGGAGGAAGAAGAAGAACTGGTTGCTGCATTCTGTGGGACTACAGCACCTAACATGCCTGAACCTGATGACCACAGTTTTCCTTCTGTATAAGCATTCCGATTGGTTTCTAACAATTTTTTCTCTCATGATATCACAATTTCGAGCCACCAGAGGGCGGCTGAATGTGAACTAGGTCACTCAGTCTCCACATGTAAAAGTGAGCATACGCAAAATAAAAAATTTTACCACGCATTTTCTAACAGGACAACACCGAAAAGTAAAGGAAAACCGCCGTATGCCTCCCACTCCGACAGCTCAGCACAGACAGCGATTTTTCCCACACATTTTCAAATGGAAGACGGTTGGGGAGAGGGTTAGAAGGGATCACTGTGGATGGGAAGTGTGATATGTGAGTGGTAGGGGAAGTGGGCAGAAGGGAGGGGGAGAAACCCAGACATCATGCAGTGATGTCATCAGTCCGACATTGTCACATCTGCACCAGAGGCAGGAGGGATGGGTTGGGATGAGGGCCCACCATCTTGAATAAATCTGGCAACAATGTAGACTGCACCGGTTGACTCATTCCTTCCCTGGTCAGGACATGCCAAACTGATTTCATGTTCCGCGATTTCCAGAATTATTTCGATGGTGTTCCTGACCAGAGACTTCTAATTAAGTTGTAGGCACACAGAATATAACTTCAGTTGTGTGATTGGATTCGTGAGCTGCTGTCAGAAAGGTCACGGAACTCAGTAACTGACAGAAAATCGAGTGAAACAGGAGTGATTCCTTGAGCTCCCAGAAGAGGAGTTTGCAGGCCCTCTGCTGTTCCTAACCTAAATAAAAGATTAAGGAGACAATGTGAGGAGCTGATGCTGTCATTTACTGTGTAGCAAAATTCACCAGAAGTTCAAAACCAATTGCAAAATGACTTACACACAATATCTTTATGCTGCGAAATGTGGTTATTTTCCCTAAGTAAGAAAAAATGTGAGGTCGTCCATATGAGTATGAAAAGAAATCCGTTAACTTTCGGTCCACGATAAATCAAACATAATTTAAATGCTGTCAATTCAACAAAATACGTATTTACAATTACGAACAAATTAAATTGGAAATATCACATAGATAACGTTTTGGGTAAGGCAAAGCAACGACTGTGTTTCATTTGAAGAACACTTAGAAGATACAACATGTCTCCTAAAGAGTCCTAGAGTACTGCTGTGCGGTATGGGATCATTATCAGGCAGGACAGACGGAGGACATAGAAAAAGTCTAAATAAAGGCAGCTTGTGTTTTGGTTTCCGGTTTTCGTTGCGGCGAAATCTTTTTGCGAAATTTGAGTCCTCACGTTTCTCCTCTGAAAGCTACAATATTTTACTGATGCCGACCTACTTAGGAAGAAAGAGAGAACTGAGAGAAATCTAAGTTCATGCGGAAAGATTTAATTGTTCATTTTTCCCAAGCGCTGTGCGAGGGTGTACCGGTAGAGCAGTAGTCTGAAGATTGTTCGAAGAACCCTCTCTCACGCACTTTAAGTGCTTTAGATGTAGATGTCTGGAACCATATGGAATATTAGGTAAAAGGGTGCAGTCAATAACCCCACAATTTTCTAGCTTTATCTGAGTATCAGTGAGTGGTTTCAGCTGCTTGTGATACACATTATGTGATCAAAAGTATCCAGAAACCTATTAATGGACGTAAACGAGGTGTATCCACACTTTATCTTTATGATGGCTTGAAATCGGCTGGGGACGCTTTCATTTAGTGAGTCTGTGGAGGAGTGGCAGCCGATTTTTCCTCAAGAGCGGATAAAAGATAAGGTAGTTATCTTGAGCACTGAGCTCTGGAGCGAAGTAGACTTTCTAACTCATCAGAGACTAACCAAGACTCTGGACAGGCCATTCAATTTCAGGAATGTTATTATCCACAAACCATCGCCCCCCATGCTCTGCTTTATGATAGTTCTCCGTCATGCTGATACAAACAGTCATCGTCTCCAAAGTGTTCCTTACTCTGTACAGAACCAATGCTGTAAAATTTGTTCATACCTTTCCCCAATTAGCGCTTTACTAAGCATCTTAAGGAGACCACACCACAAACACCAAAAATATCCCCACAGCGTAACACATACTCGTCTGTACTTCACTGTTAACATTACACGTGATGGCAGCTAACGTTGTTAAGCATTCACCAAACTCAGGTCCTTCTATCGAATTACCACGGGATACGGCGTCTTTTGTCACTCCATATCACTCGTTTGCATTCACTCACTGTTCAGTGGGGCCACTCTTTACCGTCCTCAAACGTCACTTATCACTGACTACAGAAATGTTCGGCTTATGAGGAGCTGCTCCACCATATAACCCATTCTCTTAAACTTTCTTTACACCATAATTCTGGTAGTTGAACTACGGGTAGCACTTTGGAACTCACGGCTCATTCCTTCTGCTAATTTCATGCAACTTTTTGAAGCCATACTCGGCAAAGGTCGATGGCTTCTATCCGTCAGTACATGACGTCTACCTGGACTCGGTTTAGCTACGGTTGTTCCTTCGCGTTAGCTCTTTAAACCACGTCACCAACAGTCGTCATTGGAGCTTCAGAAGGGTTGAAATGTCTCTAATGGATCAGCTACTCAGGTAGACCAATGATTAGTTCACGTTCGAAGTCATTCAGCTATCCTGACCGACCCATTCTGCTGTTCCTGCGTCTCTACGAACAGCACAACACTCACCGCCTCCTTTTATACTGGCAAGTGCGCCCTCATGACATCTGGTGGTCAATTCCGCGTTACACAGGGGTGTCCGGATACTTATTACTGAAAACTTTTTAAAAGCAGTTGCAGCTGGTTCCCTCAGTATCTTCATTGGACGATCATTTTGCAAAATTTTGTGCGATGGTTAAACCCGTTCGTTTAGCCAGAATGAAGCCAATCACATATGTACAGAACATGTCTGAGCGCATTTCACTTATGATCTACTTATAAATAACGACCACATGTGAGCAAGTATTGAAATTGAACAGCTTAGTGCTTTTCAGAGGCTTTAGGATTTGTTTACTCAGACCGTGCCTCCAAAACTTTCATGTCCATCGACTGTACAAGCGACGGAAGACGTATTGGTTCATCCTGATTCTCATTCAAACAACATCGTACATTCGCAGCAATGCTGGAAGCCTATCATCTTTCTGGAAGATGTAATTCTCTGCTGGGAACTCCGAGTGACCTCGTTGATCCGAAACTATTTCAGGGAGCTTACAGTTACTTTCTCTTTCCGCATGACAACAGAATCCAAATAGAACACGATATATTCGCTAAAACAAGTCAGAACCTCCACAACGTTCACTATTGAAAGAAAACAGTATGACTTGCTTAGTTTCCCTTGGTGTCTGTACTCTTAAGGATCACATTATATGTCTCGGTTACACAGTATTCCCAGCTTGGTGTTAATTATTTCACTGGAGTCTATTCTCTAGAGCCATCTCGTCTGCCATAGGTTTGGCAACAGCAGATGCAGAGTGAATGTTTCGTTTATTCACTTTCCGTTGCTCTAATTTCGACGAAACTGTGTTTTCTAAGCGTGTTAACCTCAAAAATCATTTCCATGCTATTTGTCTTCTTGTGAGAGGTAACAAATCATGTTATCCTCAGAAAGTTTGCGTTGAACAGACGATGCTTTCCAATGAACTACGTGTTCTGGATGTCTCCTCAGGAGCCGCGCGGGGTTAGCCGAGGTGCTGTTCAAATGGTTCAAATGGCTCTGAGCACTATGCGACTTAACTTCTGAGGTCATCAGTCGGTCTAGACCTTAGAACTAATTAAACCTAACTAACCTAAGGACATCACACACAGCCATGCCCGAGGCAGGATTCGAACCTGCGAACGTAGCGGTCGCTCGGCTCCAGACTGTAGCGCCTAGAACCGCACGGCCACTCTGGCCGGCCGAGCTGCTGTCATAGACTGTGCGGCTGGTCCCGGCGGAGGTTCGAGTCCTCCCTCGGGCATGGGTGGGTGTGTTTGCCCTTAGGATAATTTAGGTTAAGTAGTGTGTAAGCTTAGGGACTGATGACCTTAGCGGTTAAGTCCCATAAAATTTCACATACATTTGAACATTTGTCTCCTCAGGCTTGCTGCCGGATCCTAAAAACAACGTGATTTCGGCGATCCAACTGTCCGCCATCTTCAGGAGAACGCTGCTGCTGAGTCCCGCTGAAAACTGATGCCGTGGGTCAAATATTCGTCCTATGTAGCCCGCCGTACCGTACACGGCGCACAGGGGTGGCCGGTACTTGGACGGGTGACCTTCCACGAACACCGCGCGCTGCTGACAATGTTCCCGTTTGCCTTTACGGCAAAGGGGTCAAGAGAGGTAGTGGTGTAAATCATTGACCAATAGCCTTTGCGCCAACGCCCTGGATTAAATTCAGAACCTGTTCGTAGTGTCTCATGGAGAGAGGGTATGTGACACTGTTACACTTTTGACCGTTATCTGCCACCCGCTTAATGCTCTTCGCGAGGAGTAGGCTATTTTGTCTGTACTCGGTTTCACCCTCTCCGTCGCCTCACCTTCCTCAACACAGACACGACAGTACACACACACACACACACACACACACACACACACACACACACACACACACACACACACGCACGCACGCACGCACGCACGCGCGCGCACACATACACACACACACACACACACACGCACACTTGACAAGTACACCTACACACACAGATCTCACACTTCGCGGAGGAAAGTTGTCAGCTGGCGCGGAGGATAAGAAACACCTTTCCAGTTAGGCGGCTAAAACTATCCTTTGGGGTCTCCCAGCCATTCATATCATAAGACTTCACTTTATCTAGGTTGAGTACTTCCAGACACCTTGGGTTGATTTGCGACTGTCGTCATGGATGTATCAACTAGACCCATACCGACAAGTTGCCCTAACTAGAACCCTGTGAAGTATGATATGATGATGCAACACAACGATCGCCGGTGTATGATGAAACACAACGATCGTAGGTGTACTGGCAGCTGAAAACACTTCCTGAGATATTATAGTACAAGAGGAAAACAAAAGACGATAGTACGTTATACATGAACCAGAAGAAAACAAATACTCCTGGAAATGATCACCTTTGCAAAAAGACGATCGTATCGCTTTGTTCATCCTTCGCAGGAACTGACCGTTCTACCGACTGAGCATCTTCACTCGTAACGATTCGCGCTATAGACGCAGCCATTACTACTTTCTGTTGCGTATTGGGCGCAGCTGACAATGTGTGTGGTATCCAGGGTAACACAGTGAGCCCGTGCTGACGCAGCAGCAGCCTCAGCAGCAGCTCCACAATTTCTCCAGTCGCGCCCTCGACATGGAGGCGGAGCAGATTCAGGTGAGCCGCGCACCGCGCCCACGAACCAGCTGCTTCCAGTCGCCCAAAGCGCATGCTTGTATCCCGTTTTCTGTCCCGAGAAATATGCTGTCAATAATGCCTACAGCTAAAGAGTACCAGCTCAAGGCGAGCCATATAGCCTGTACGTTGTCAGAAGTGTCAGGTGAGGACTGGTTCCAGTTCCATAAACGTTACGCCTATGTTGCACCGATCTCGGTCAGTGCCCGAAAACCTCAAACCACACGCACACAGAGCGTATTTGATTTTTGCGACAAGTGGGGTAAAAGAGTACCAACAGTTTCTTCGGATTTTCCGTTGCGTGCTGATGTTGGTGAACACTACGAATGAGGCGTCAGATCTGTAGGTAGCTAATGGGATTGTCATTCGCAATTTCGTTTGCCTCCTAAGTGAAGTTAACTGATTTTTTTTCACTCGCAGAAGTTTAAGTTGTGGTCTTAGGTTTCTGCCTATCCACAAATCGCGGCATTTTCGGAAAAGACAGCCACATATTTGAGATACTGGTAAATCAAAATCATAAAACTGGGCGATTTTCATTGCCTACCGTATATTATCATCAGATTGGTAGCGGCCTACGATAATGAACTGCCAACAGCAGCACGCAAAGGAAATCTGTCGGCGCCGTAAGTGCACTTAGCCACAAATGGATAGGCCTCCGGTTAATAGCGGACGCGTGCTTGCTTTCAGATGTGAACGACACGAACATCGTATCAGATGAATTGTTTCCGGGTCAGATTAGTTTGTTTAATTGTTGGGAGGCAGCGTATAAGACCTCGAGTGTTTTATATCGCCCCTTTTATATATTTTTGATGTCGGAATATCTTATGCAAACGCCGGGAACGTGTACAATAACACAGATTAATAATAAGAGAAACTAGAATTCTTACAATACTGTTGCAAAATGGAAAGTTCATTTGAGTGTGTGGCTGACTCTCAGGTAAATTTACGTATTACATATAGTATGAATTCTGCCATTGAACCATTTGTCTTCGTGTTCGCCTAGCACATTATCTACTATAATTTTTTTCATTTGCTGTTAGGGCAAGGCCCCCATCTTTTGTTTTGATTTATATTATCTTCGACAGGATTACTAAATATGCATTTCAAAGAAACGCGAAATTTGTAGCAACAAGCTATTGCGTTTAAAGATTATGTTAATCGAGTCCCTTCTTTTCAACATTATAGGGAAAACATTAGTAGAAACTATAAAGAGTTATAAATCGCACAATTTCTTTACATTCACTGACGGAAATGCTAAGTGTTACACCCTGAAGAACCAGCCCGACATACATCAAACTTGATGGAGATGTTCAGCACATAACGAGATTTAAATTGTTAAATTATCATTCCATTCAACACTTATGTCCACCATCAATATCAGTATGAGGTGTGACTCCCACAGCCACGAATACACTCTTGTATTCGTCGAGCCATGGAGTCAAAATCCTCCGAATGTCATCCTTGGCAATTTCTTGCCATTCCTGGAACACATCCTGTGTTAGTTCGTGAAGATAGATGGCCGGAGGCTGGCATGCAAGTACTCCTCCCGTCGCATCCAAGATATGTTCTATGGCTGGCAAATTATTGATTCGTGCAAGCCAGTGAGAGATCTAAAGATTCCTCTGTGCTTCAGAGGTGTGAACTGCGGCGAGGTGACTTCTGTTATCTTTTGGAGTGTGCTGCTTGGTATCCTGGTGACAACGTTGTCTACCAATCATTCCACGTACAGGCGAGGGTTCATCATTCTCACCAGCCCCAAATTAGTGCTTCTGTCATATCCAGTAGTGCTCTACATCATAATTCAACAAGTTGCAGAGGTGTGAGTGCCTTTAATTGTTACTTCCAGTGATCTTTCATCATATCATCTGCAGACCAGTCGCGTCGATCTCACCATCACAAACAGAAGCGAAACTCATCGCCGAATGGCACCGCGTGACCACTACGGTCGCAGGTTCGAATCCTGCCTCGGGTATGGATGTGTGTGATGTCCTTAGATTAGTTAGGTTTAAGTAGTTCTAAGTTCTAGGGGACTGATGACCTCAGATGTTAAGTCTAATAGTGCTCAGAGCCATTTGATTTTCATCGCCGAACACAATAGGAAACCCGCTCAATGTTGCAGCTGACTGGGGTTCTACGCCATGCATCTCCGTGGTGTGGTCCCGGCTGTAAACGCTCTGCAACTGGAGGTCTCATCCCAGCTTCTAGCAGTCTGTTGCCGACGGTTCGCGGTGATATTCTGGTTGCAATCTGTGCCCGGGTTTCAGCTGTTGTCATCACTCTATTGGTCAACGGCAGTCGAATAATCCTACGGTCTTGTCGGTAGGATGCTGCCATGTCCCTAATGCTGATGATTCCACCTGAAAATGGTCATTAGTTGCACTCGCATAGTCTCTGGGATGCTGCTTTGCGGTCTCCCCGTGAAAAGTTCCGGTAACGTTTTTAGTCTCACCCAACAGCGTTCTCAAAATATTCTTCGTCTCTAAGAATACATTTTATATGTTTTGAAAATACGCTCAAATAAAGATGAAATTTTAATCAACGTATCCCACAGGCATGGATATACTGGAGTATGAGTTTCGTAGCGTTTTGGCAAAGCACTGATGCGTCATTGTATCAATGCAAGTCAGGTGCGAATATTTCTTATGATGACGATCGTATCAAATGTTTCCGATGTTAAAAATGAGTCCCAAATAACCTAATACCTTAATGGAACCTAACGTTCTGCATTATAACTGTGCTACATATTCTACTAAATCCCGCACAATATGCACAACGTTTTACCATTGTCTTTTCTTTTTATGATGGCTTTGAAGGAGGAATAAAGTAAAATATTTGATTGCAAAGCGAGAGACAGATAGACTTTTTTCTCTTTAAACTGTACATTTTACCGAAGGAATTTATATTTGACGCATTTTATGCGTCACATAACCTTGCTAATAAGCAGTGGCTGCCATCCCTTGTGGTGGCGTTGAAAGTCCGTACCGTACAAATAGCCTCAGAACAAGTTTTAACCTGTTTCAGAGATATATTCGCCCACATTCTGTTCCTGTGGATGACAATGCCCCAATTGATTCTGTCGAAAAAAGGTTTACTCCTGAAACTTCCTGGCAGATTACAACTGCATGCTGGGCCAGGCCAAGTCGCGGCCAAGTAGTCTACCGACTGAGCTAACCAAGCACGACTGACAACGTTTCCTCACAGGTTTATTCCTGCTAGTACCTCGTCCCGTACTCCTGTCGGCACAGCGTCTGACCGCGAAACACGAAGGTCCCGATTTCGAGTCTCGTTGCGGCACGCAGTTTTACTCTGCCGGGATGTTTCGTATCAGCGCACACACCGCTGCAGAGAGAATATTTCATTCTGGAACTTTACGATTATCATCCTTTAACATCAGGCTGTTTCAGGGAAACTGCACACCAAGTCTTCATTCGTCAACTGTTCAATAACTTATAAAACTATGATTCAAACTCTATAAAAAGTTCCTTGAGTTATCGAAGATAAAGGGAACATCGAGGATGAATCTTTCAGTTCACAGGCCCGTGTACATTTCTCTGGCAATTTAAAATTGTCTGCTGAACCTAGACTCAAACTGGACAGAGACGGAAACGGGAAACAGGCTGTGATTTTTCAAGGGATGCACACCGGCATTCGCCTTGAGTAACCAGGGAAAACATGGAGCTGGACGAGCAGACTTGGACTAGAGTCGCACTACGTCCGAATGCAAAGCACATTACCTTACTACTGCGCTACCTCTCCTAGACGAATGAGTGCGCCTCAGTACCTTCTCAACGCATCAACCGATCAGTACCCCTCTCCTACTTCTCAAGCTGTAATTATCATACAGGAACAGCAGTCTTTGGAGAAAGGGCATTGTGACGAAAGAGTTAACGACAGCTTGAAAGTTGTCTCCAAATTGAACTTCCACTCTGCAGGAAGATAATGGAACTTAAGTAAGTATTGAAAATTTTTGTTTGACCAGAATTCGACTCCGTATCTTTGCATTTTGTCAAAAAGGCTCTACTGAAGCGAAAGAACTACGAAAAGATCTTAGTTCGACTCCCCTCCTGGAATTATCTTTTAGTCTACCTTTCAGTATTATTACAACCTAAATGCCAGTGTAGAGTGGTAAATTGACTCTGGAAGCAAACTTAATCTCCTATGAACGCTAGTACAGCAAAGTCGTAGGACAAACTTTGTTACGACTAGAAGCATGGGAGATGTAGGACAACACTGAAACTTTTTGTTTGCTCTTGAGACGTTCTCGCAGTTAGTTTCAAAGAGGTACGGTCGGGGTTCAGACTTTTACTGATTGCTGGACTACACTTAGAACTGACACGGATTTATGACTCCGTTTTTCAGTCTAGGCACCAAGTCCCTGTAAACGACGATCGGGACATTCTACCAATTGTTCAGTTCCCCGACGAGAGAAATTCACTCCTCGGTCACGGAGCTGTTCGAGAACCGGTGTGTTAACGCCCTCATTGTGGGAAAAACTGCGAATGCTGCGAATCAGTTCCTCGATTGCCTGGACATTCTCGTCTGTGGTCGATGTCGAAGACAGTCTTCCCCAAGTGCGGCCTTGGTGAAATTGTTGTTACCATTTCACTACGACTGTGTGTGACATTGCGTTTGGTTCATGCAGCGACAGAATTTCACGATGAATGTTGTGTGCAGTTTAAAGTCTTGTCTACAAGAATGCTACATTCCCACATACTTAGTTGTCGCGCCGTTTCACTTCCACACTATGAAGCACCTGTTCTCCGTACTGCAACGGAACTGTGTCGGCGGGAGACCCAGAACAAGTGCTCTTGCGACAATACACTACTCTTGTTCTTACTTTCTGAAGTCCCCTGTTCATAGCCTTTGCGCAGCTTTTGATCTGACCCGTAATTGATCCTGAAACGACTAATGATTGTCAGGTCTACTGATGAACAACAACTTCTGAAAAACTTATTCGAAAATACTGGGAACAATCTGAAGACCCATTATTGACCGTTGTCCCTGAATCATAACCACACTGTGGGAGCAGCCAGCTGTAATCACGATAATTAACAAAAATCCCATATTCGAAAACTTTATGATATGAAATGCTAGTGTGTACCATTTAAACCAGTTTGTTCCGAAATGTCTTGGGATGAAGTCGACACCTCAATCTAAAAATTTATGAAGTGATGTTGCAAGACATAACTGGTGCTGAGTTATCGGAAAATGCGGGCAGCAAATGTAAAGGTCCTTGAGTAGCAGGTATCTGGTGTCACTGTCTCCCCTCATCCGTACAATTCATAAGCATCCATTTCAAGGAGTTACAAGTATGTAAACCCTTGTCTGAAAGAACAGAAGCTGTTGACGATCCACAGCTGTACGAAATACTTAGAAATTAATTCGATGACTGTGATTTACTCGACATCAGCTGTATTAAGTATAGATTTGCTGTCCAATAGTGACATATTAAAATTTGTGCCGGACCGGGATCAGAACACGAATTTCCCGCTAATTGCGAGCGGTCGCCTTAACCACTTCATCTATCCGTGTACACTCCGCTCCGTGAAGTAGATGTGGCATCGACCGTTATTCGATCGGACGTGGTTCAAAGTACGCGGCACGCCGCGTTTCCTACAGCCGCCACCGTGGCACGAGGGCGCTGCCACGAAGGTTTACACCGCTGTCAACGAGACGCAAGCATCCCCCCTCCGGAGCTACAGCGGTGGGTGTGCTTTAGTTCCAACATTCATGCACAGAGACCACTTTTTGTGTTTGCCAGTTGAATAACATTTACAGACTTTCATAGTGGCCAGGGTTCGATATCTTCTGAATAGGCGTTGTATTGAAAAGCGACAGATTTATAAATCTTTTATATCTGTATGTGTTTCAACATTCAAAGCTACCGTTAGCAACTCTCACTGCTAACACAGTAACAAAGCCATGTATTATTTTCACTGTTTGAAATTGGATGTAGAATAAGTTAATATACGAATTGTTTGATCATGAACAGCATACGTTTCTCACTGCTGTAACTACTGGGAACCACACAGAGTGCAAAGGAAGACGTAACAGACTGTCGTGGCAGCGGCACAATCGTTCGTGGCAGCGCCCTCGTGCCTTTGTGGTGGCTGTAGCAAACGCGGTGTGTATCTAGCGGCGCGCGTGCTTCCTGCCGGAAAACGGCTGATACCTCAGAAAAAAGGTTGAGAAGATCACTGAGGCATTTAGTAGTTTAGGCTAGCGTGCCAGTAGCATCAGCTCTCAGAGCACTGAAAAATACAGGGTGATTCAAAAAGAATACCACAACTTTAAAAATGTGAATTTAATGAAAGAAACATAATATAACCTTCTGTCATACATCATTACAAAGAGTATTTAAAAAGGTTTTTTTTCACTCAAAAACAAGTTCAGAGATGTTCAATATGGCCCCCTCCAGACACTCGAGCAATATCAACCCGATACTCCAACTCGTTCCACACTCTCTGTAGCACATCAGGCGTAACAGTTTGGATAGCTGCTGTTATTTCTCGTTTCAAATCATCAATGGTGGCTGGGAGAGGTGGTCGAAACACCACATCCTTAACATACCCCCATAAGAAAAAATCGCAGGGGGGCAAGATCAGGGCTTCTTGGAGGCCAGTGATGAAGTGCTCTGTCACGGGCTGCCTGGCGGCCGATCCATCGCCTCGGGTATTTGACGTTCAGGTGGTTACGGACAGATAAGTGCCAATGTGGTGGCGCTCCATCCTGCTGAAATATGAATTGTTGTGCTTCTTGTTCGAGCTGAGGGAACAGCCAATTCTCTAACAGCCAATTCTCTGCCGTACTCAATAACACAATACTGTTGAGCGGTCGCAATCTTAGCATCAACTGACGCTGACGCCTAGTCAACAGCGCCTCAAGTGAACAAATGTACAACTAATTGAAACTTTATAGCTCCCTTAATTCGCCGACAGATAGTGCTTAGCTCTGCCTTTTGTCGTTGCAGAGTTTTAAATTCCTAAAGTTGTGGTATTCTTTTTGAATCACCCTGTATAAGGAATCTGGTCAGACATCAAACCTTACGTAGCAATGGTAGTGCACCCAATGGCTAGTTCAGGTACTGTTCCTTGACGCCTGCACAGCATCTGGCTAATATAGCGTGTCGGAGCCGTCTATCCTGAAATGCTCTTTTACCTGACAAAGCATGATTGCTATTGTTGCAGAATATGATTTGCACAACAACTGACGCTCCGAAAATCCTAATCAGGTGCGTAAAGGGCTTCTGCGTGATCGACATCAACCAATATTGTTCCTTGTATATGAAACAGAGGAATGGGAAAGGAAGGGAAAGGGTGTATGGGAAACTAGTGACTTTCAGCCACACAGATGTAGAGCACTACTGTATATGACAACAGCACTAATTTGGGGTTGTTGAGAATGATGAACCCTCGCCAGTGCGTGGCTAGATTGGTAAACAGAAGGTAGATAGTGTCGGAAGTTCCATGCGGCTTTTCGCGGATGATGCTGTAGTATACAGAGAAGTTGCAGCATTAGAAAATTGCACTGAAATGCAGGAAGATCTGCAGCGGATAGGCACTTGGTGCAGAGAGTGGCAACTGACCCTTAACACAGACAAATGTAATGTATTGCGAATACAAAGAATGAAGGACCCTTTATTGTATGATTATATGATAGTGGAACAACACTGGTAGCAGTTACTTCTGTAAAATATCTGGGAGTATGCGTACGGAACGATTTGAAGTGGAATGATCATATAAAATTAATTGTTGGTAAGCCGGGAGTCAGCTTGAGATTCATTGGGAGAGTCCTTAGAAAATGTAGTCCATCAACAAAGGAGGTAGCTTATAAAACATTCGTTCGACCCATACTTGAGTATTGCTCATCAGTGTGGGATCTGTACCAGGTCGGGTTGACAAAGGAGGTAGAGAACATCCTAAGAAGAGCGGCGCGTTTCGTCACAGGGTTATTTGGTAAGCGTGATAGCGTTATGGAGATGTTTAGCAAACTCAAGTGGCAGACTCTGCAAGAGAGGTGCTCTGCATAGCGGTGTAGCTTGCTGTCCAGGTTTCGAGACGGTGCGTTTCTGGATGAGGTATCGAATATATTGCTTCCCCCTACTTATACCTCCCGAGCAGATCACAAAAGTAAAATTATAGAGATTCGAGCGCGCACAGAGGCTTTCCGGCAGTCGTTTTTTCCGCGAACCATACGCGACTAGAACAGGAAAGGTAAGTAATGACAGTGGCACGTAAAGTGCTCTCCGCCACACACCGTTGGGTGGCTTGCGGAGTGTAAATGTAGATGTAGATGTAGATCGTAGAACTGCACGGACGAAAGCTGAAAATTTGCGCCGGACCAAGACTCCAACACGGATACATCACTTCTTATAAACCGTCGCCTTAATCGCTTCGGCCAACCGGACATGGTCCCTGATCGACCCAGAATTCCAAAATATCGCAAGCTACAGGTGATTCCACTTCCGGTCCGGCACTAATTTTCAGCTTTCGCCCTTGCATTTCCAGAATGCCGTGAGTGGCTGTAAATCGTTAGTTTCCCACCCACCCTCTCCCTTTCCTTCTCATTCCTCTATTTGATATACAATGTATACACCTGTCGCGTCATCACGAGTAGTATCTGTTCTGTCGGACACGTCAGAGAATAGACACTAATCGTATATACACTGAAGAGCCAAGGAAACTGGTACACCTGCCTAATATCGTGTAGGGCCACCGCGAGCACGCAGACGTACCGCAACACGACAGGGCATGGATTCGACTAATGACTACTTGCTGGAGGAAACTGACACATGAATCCTGCCGGGCTGTCCATAAATCCGTAAGAGAATCAGTGGGTGCAGATCTCTTCTGAACAGCACATGCTGAATAATGGTCATGTCTGGGGAGTTTAGTGACCAGCGGAAGTGCTTAAACTCAGAAGAGTGTTCCTGGAGCCACTCTGTAGCAATTCTTGATGTGTGGGATGTTTCATTGTCCTGTTGGTATTGCCCAAATCTGTCGTTATACACAATGGACATGAATGGATGCAGGTGATCAGGCAGGATGCTTACGCACGTGTCACCTGTCAGAATCGTATCTAGACGTACTAGGGGTCCCATATCACTCTAACTACACAAGTCCCACATCATTCCAGAGCCTCCACTAACTTGAACAGTTCCCTGCTGACATGGTGGGTCCGTGGATTCGTGAGGTCGTCTTCATATCCGTACACGTCCATCCGCTCGATACAATTTAAAACAAGACTCGTCCGACCAGGCAACATGTTTCCAGTCATCAACAGTGCAATGTTGGTGTTGACGCACCCAGGTGAGGGGTAAAGCTTTGTGTCGTACAGTCACCAAGGGTACATGTGTGGGCCTTCGACGCCGAAAGCCCATATCGATGACGTTTCTTGGAATGGTTCGCAGGCTGACACTTGTTGATGGCCCAGAATTGAAATCTACAGCGGTTAGAGGTTTGCAGAATGGTTGCACTTGTGTCACGTGAAACGATTCTCTTCAGTCGTCGTTGGTCTCGTTCTTGCATGATCTTTTTCCACCGCAGCGATTTCGGAGATTTGATGTTTTACCGGATTCCTGAGATTCACGGTACACTCGTGAAACTGTCTTACGGGAAAATCAGCACTTCATCGCTACCTCGGACATGTTGTGTCTTAAATCTTGGTAACCTGCCACTGTCTATCAACTGCGACAGGATTTGTTGTGTTATATAGGTGTTGCCGACCGTAGCGTCGTGTACTGCCTGTTTGCATATCTCTGTATTTGAATAGGCCTATACCAGTTTCTTTGGCACTTCACTGTGTACACATCTCGACGTTTTTGCATCAAAACTGCAACCCGCTTTGAACTAATGAAACAACTACGGTTATTTCAGGCAGGACAGTCCAAGAACTCACATTGCCAATGCATCTATCTTAGTATTACGTGGTGTTTTTGGAGACAGTAACTACTCTATATCATCAACAGTATCTGCACACCTCTATGTGACGCGGAACTGTCTGCTAGGATCCACAAGAGGCCAATCCGCCAGTGTAAAAGGAGGAGCGGTAAATGGTGGTATCAGTAGAGAGGCAGTAACAGCAGAATAGTTCGGCTCAGTCGAGTTCTGTGGCTTCAAACACGTTATCTGAGTAAGAAATACATCAGGGACCATTCAACCCCTCTAAAGTTACCCAATTCGACTGTTTGTTACGTGATTATGAAGGGGAAACGCGAAATAACAACAACAACTAAATCAAGACCAGGCAAACCTCATGTATTGTTGGACAGGGATCATCGAGCATTGCGGAAGGTGGTTACAAAAAAAATCGCGTGAAATCTGGGAAGAGAATCGCTCGTGAATTCCAAAGTCCTACCAGCAGCGCATCTACCACAATGACACATAACAAGTGATTTGGAGTGATGCTGCACTCTATACCTTGTGCCCATCCGATTTTGCGACTTCCTGGAGAACGTCACCCCCCATCAAGAGCTGTGCCAACAGTGAAGTGCAGAGCAGATGGGGTTGAGGTATGGTGGTGCTTATTGCGGTCAAGGTGTGGTACTCTTATTGTGTGTAAGAGAATTCTAAATGCGGAAGCATATGAATACATTGTACAGCGTTGTTTTGTGCGTACAGTAGAAGAACAGTTCAGAGACGATGATTGTTTGTATCAGCATAATAATCGTGAAGCCAAGTCTGTGAGGCAATGGTTTGTGCACAACGACAGTTCTGAAAAGGCCTGATCCGGCCAGAGTCCCGACCTCAACCCAATGGAATATCTGTACGATGCGTTAGAACGCCGATTTCGCTCCCTACCATAGCGTCCAACATCACTAGCTTCTCTGGTTTCGCCTGTTGAAGAAGAATAGGCTGCCACTCCTCCACGGATATTCAGACACCTCACTGGAAAAGTCCCCAGCTGAGTTCAAGCTTTGATAAAAGCGAAAGGTGGAGGTACCCTTTGTTACTGTCAACTAATACGCGCAGGACACTTTTGATTTGTTAACGTTCGGTGTCTCATTTTTTGAAGTATATTGCCAAAAGCCATTAAATATTTTATGAAATGAATAACACGCAGCTGTTCAAAAATGGTTCAAATGGCTCTAAGCACTATGGGACTTAACATCTGAGGTCATCAGTCCCCTAGACTTAGAACTACTTAAACCTAACTAACCTAAGGACAACACACACATCCATGCCCGAGGCAGGATTCGAACCTGCGACCGTAGCAGCAGCGCGGTTCCGAACTGAAGCGCCTAAAACCGTTCGGCCATAGCAGCTGGCCACGCAGCTGTCTACGTCTCCTTTATAAGCAGTACCAGTTTAGGTTAATAAACATCATCTCACTATGAAAGTTCATATATTATTTCCCTATCACACTATATCATATCAATATGTCAATGATATTAAAACAGCCCCCTCTGTACCGCTGAACATCAAATAACATGCTTATTGAATGTTTGTATGATGGGCCTGTATTGAGAACATTGTCATATTGGTGTGACACAACTGGATAAATCAATAATGAACTTTTGTACAGTGGTGATGGTTTTGAATCTCATCGGCTGAAGCCGATGCGCCACCTGAAGTTGTGCAAGGAAAGGCCGGAACTTATGCTGCGATCGGAGCTTGCCTCCACAGTGTTGGTTCCCGCTCAACACCGGACACAGCGCTTGCGCTATAAGTCATTAACCAGCACGTCCTCGATAAACCCGTCGTTATTTTAATAAAATTATCAGATGCCGCACTAGTAACATTGCACACGTATTCAGGAGAGTCGTGAATGAAATCCGCCTACTGTTATCCAAATTCTGGTTTTCCACAATTTCTCTAAACCGCTTACAGTAGCTTTTCTTTCCTTATTCCTTCTTTATATCAAGACATGTTTGGACGTTAATAAAGCGTACTACTGTACTTCCATTGTGATAAACAGCGCTTTATTGTTTTTTTATAAGTACACCTGGCAAAAATTAGTCACTCTTAGAAAGCAAAATATAAATATATGGCAATACTCCCTTTAACTCCTATGAAGGTCTCAATTCAGCGAAGCATTGGATTCGCAAATATCTTCACATATTCAATATGCAACTGAAGCCACTCCCCGATGATTAGATCCCTTAGATTTAGGAAATAGCGGGGATGTTGATGCCCTTACAAATGATGACAGACTTTTCTGTGCGGCTAAGAACGGATGATTGAGCGGGCCAGTGGAGCTGCCATAGGGTGCCTGAGTTTGTTTGAACCCAGAATGTAAGTGCTTACTTATGTGAATACTGGCATTTTCGTCGTGAAATATGGGAGTGTACACAACATAATCATAGTTGAGATCCAGAAGAAAGAGCCACGACTGATAACAGAGAATTTTGAATTAAACATCCTGACTCATGATCATCGTAACCTGAATGAGTGGGCCAGAGCGATTGTAACGTAGCTACCAAACATCGGAGAACCACTTCCGGCATGAGCTGCACCTCCACACAATTCCAGTTAAATGCCTCATTGAGCCGTCCACTATTGGACACCTTATGTAGTTTGAAAAGACACAAAATCACGACTCATCGGATCACACTGCAGCCGCAGATACTGTGTGGTTCTGTGTTGTTTGACAAGTGAAGAAGTGCAGCATTACGTGCCGCTGTGAGTAATAACTCTGACTCTAAATGATTGTGTGCAGTTCCCTCAGCAAAGTTAATCAAGACAGAGAAAATCCAACGGAGAGCAGCGCGCTTCGTTACAGGATCATTTAGTAATCGTGAAAGCGTTACGGATATAATAGATAAACTCCAGTGGAAGACTCTGCAAGAGAGACGCTCAGTAGCTCGGTACGGGCTTTTGTTGAAGACTCGAGAACATACCTCCACCGAGGAGTCAAATGGTTCTGGGCACTATGGGACTTAACATCTATGGTCATCAGTCCCCTAGAACTTAGAACTACTTAAACCTAACTAGCCTAAGGACAGCACACAACACCCAGCCATCACGAGGCAGAGAAAATCCCTGACCCCGCCGGGAATCGAACCCACCGAAGAGTCAAGCAGTATATTGCTCCCTCCTACTTATATCTCGCGAAAATACCATGAGGATAAAATCGGAGAGATCAGAGCCCACGCAGAGGCATAACGACAATCTTTCTTTCCACGAACAATACGAGACTGGAATAGAAGGGAGAACCGATAGAGGTACTTAAGTTACCCTCCACCACACACCGTCAGGTGGCTTACGTAGTATGGATGTAGATGTAGAAGATACTGGTTCAGACGGACGTGCGTTCACTATGAGCAACAATTCCTGTCGTGTAATAAAATCGATTGTCATTGAGGTGTGACGCTTATTTCCGGTCCTTGTCGTTTAGGATCGTTTTACGACCACTTTTCTTACGCCGAGTTGGATTTTTGCGGCTGATATACTACTCCCTGTACATAGGTGGACAGACTGTCGTCATACATGGACAAGTCGGCCATCTTCATTCACGTTGTTGTTTAGGACAGGTCTAAATTCGATAGCTGCTTCCTGTCACTGTGTCATTTCTAAATGTCGACCTATGTTAATGTGCTGTTTCAAAACAACCGATTGGCACATCACTTTATTGCGAATAGTTAGATCATGTGAAGAAGCTCACATGATAAGCTTACACTGAAATGACAAGTCATTGGATACACCTAATATCGTGTCTGACCTCCTTTTCCCCGGCGTTGTGTAGCAACTCGACGTGGCATGTATTCAAGAAGTTTGCTGGAAGTCCCCTGATGAAATATTGATGCATACTGCCTCTATAGCCTTCCATAATTGTAAAAGTGTTGGCTGTGGAGCATTTTGTGCACAAACTCACCTCCCGATTATGTCCCGTAAATGTTCGATGAGACTCATGTCGGTCGATCTGGGTGGCCAAACCATTAGCTCGAATTGTCCAGAATGTTCTTAAAACTAGTCACGAACAATTGTGCCCGGTGGCATGGCTCATTGTCGTCCATACAATTCCGTCATTGTTAGCGAACATGAAGTCCCCGATGCAAATGGACTCCAAATAGCCGAAAATATCCATGTTTAGTCAGCGATCAGTTCGATTGGGCCAGAGAATCCTGTCCAATCCATATAAACGCCGCCGACACCGTTATAGAGCCATTACCAGGTTGCACAGTGCCTTGTTGACAACTTGCGTCCATGGCTTCATGGGATCTGCGCCACACTCGAACCCTACCTTCAGTTTTACTACAGTACTGGCCATTAAAATTGCTACACTACGAAGATGACGCGCTACAGACGCGAAATTTAACTGACAGGAAGAATATGCTGTGATATGCAAATGATTAGCTTTTCAGAGCATCCACACAAGGTTGGCGCCGGTGGCGACATCTACAACGTGCTGGCATGAGCAAAGCTTCCAACCGATGTCTCATACACAAACAGCAGTTGACAGGCGTTGCCTGGTGAAACGTTTTTGTGATGCCTCGTGTAAGGAGGAGAAATGCGTACCATCACGTTTCCGACTTTGATAAAGGTCGGATTATAGCCTATTGCGATTGCGGTTTATCATATCGCGACATTGCTACTCGCGTTGGTCGAGATCCAATGGCTGTTGGCAGAATACAGAATCAGCGGGTTCAGGAGGGTAATTTGGAACGCCGTGCTGGATCCCAACGGCCTCGTATCACCAGCAGTCGAGATGACAAGTATCTTGTCCGCATTCTGTAACGGATCGTGCAGCCACGCCCCTTCCCTGGGTCAACAGACGGGGACGTTTGCGAGACAACAACCATCTGCACGAGCAGTTCGACTACGTTTGGAGCAGCATGGACTATCAGCCTGGAGACCATGACTGCGGTTACCCTTGACGCTGCATCACAGAGAGGAGCGCCTGCGATGGTGTACTCAACGACGAATTTGGGTGCACGAATGGCAAAACGTCATTTTTTCGGATGAATCCAGGTTCTGTTTACAGCATCATGATGGTCGCATCCGTGTTTGGTGACATCGCGTTGAACGCACATTGGAAATGTGTATCCATCATCGCCATACTGGCGTATCACCCGGAGTGATGGCATGGGGTGCCATTGGTTACAATTCTCGGTCACCTCTTCTTCGCATTGACGGCACTTTTAACAACGGACGTTACATTTCAGATGTGTTACGACCCGTGGCTGTACCCTTCATTCGATCCCTGCGAAACTCTACATTTCAGCAAGATAATGCACGACCGCAGGTCTTGTACGGGCCTTTCTGGATACAGAAAATGTTCGAATGCTGCCCTGGCCAGAACATTCTCCATATCTTTCACCAATTGAAAACGTCTGGTCAATGGTGGCCGAGCAACTGGCTCGTCACAATACGCCAGTCACTACTGTTGATGAGCTGTGGTATCGTGTTGAAGCTGCATGGGCAGCTGTACTTGTACACGCCATCCAAGCTCTGTTTGACTCAATGCCCAGGCGTATCAAGACCGTTATTACGGCCAGAGGTGGTTGTTCTGGGTACCGATTTCTCAGGATCTATGCACCCAAATTGCGTAAAAATTTAATCACATGTAAGTTCTAGTATAATACATCTGTCCAATGAATACCCGTGTATCATCTTCATTTCTTCTTGGTGAAGCAATTTTAATGGCGAGCAGTGTAACTGAAATCGAGACTCATCTGACCAGACCACGGTTTTCGAGTCAGCTGGGTCACGCTATGCTATGGTCACGAGCCCAGGTGAGGCGCTGCAGCTGATTTTGTGTGGGTAGCAAAGGCATTCGCGTCGGTCGTCGTCCACCATTGCCCATTAACGCCAGATTTCGACGCACCATCGTAAGGGATACGTTCTTTGAACGTCCCACATTGATTTCTCCGGTTATTTCACGCAGTACTGCACGTCTTGTAGGACTAACAACTCTATGAAAGCGCCGCTTCTCTCGGTAGTTGTGTGCAGACCGTCGGCCAATGCGTTGTTCGTAGTGAGAGGTAATGCCTGCAACTGGTATCCTTTGCACACTCTTGACACTGCGGATCTCGGATTATTGAATGCCCTAACGATTTCCGAAACTGGATGTCCCGTGCTCCAACTACCATTCCGCATTCAAAGTCTGTTAATTCCCGGCTTACTGCGTTAATCGTGTCAGACACCTTTCCAAATGAATCACCTGTGTATAAATGGCAGCTACGCCAATGTACTGTCTTGTTATACCTTGTATATGCGATACTACCGCCACCTGTGTGTATGCATATCGCTGTCCCATGAGTTTCCTCACCTCAATATATACTATCATTTGTTCACGGCGACCTGAACCAGATCTCGGTAGCCGTTCATCGGTAGAAGACGATCGAATTAGACTTGTTCTGACAATCTACATCTACATTCATATTCCGCAAGCCACCCAACTGTTCCAGTCGTGTATGGTTCGCGGGAAGAACGACTGCGGGAAAGCCCCCGTGCGCGCTCGAATCTCTCTAATTTTACATTTGTGATCTCCTCGGGAGGTCTAAGTAGGGTGAATATATTCGATACGTCATCCAGAAACGCAGCCTCTCGAAACCTGTACAGCAAGCTACACCGCGATGCAGAGCGCCTCTCTTGCAGAGTCTGCCACTTCAGTTTGCTAAACATCTCCTTAACGCTATCGCGCTTACCAAATAACCCTGTGACGAAACGCGCCGCTCTTCTTTGCGTCTTTTCTATCTCCTCCGTCAACCCGATCTGGTACGGATCCCACACTGATGAGCAACATTCAAGTATAGGTCGAACGAGTGTTTTGTAGGCCGCCACCTTTGTTGATGGACTACATTTTCTAAGGACAATACCGTACCCCTGTCTACTGCAGCCGTTACAAAGTGATTGTCGTGTCGCGTCCTGCCAAATCAGTAAGCACATATGCAGTGCCAACAACGAATTACGAAAGCGCAGTATGTTCGTCTTGCTCCTGCTACTCCGTCGGCAGTCAGTGTGCTGGGAGTCGGCAGGCGGAACTCACTAACTTCGCTTCCTACACTCCCCTGAGAATTCGTTCGGATTGCTGTCAATAAACTATAGTTCTACACACCCCGAAGTGCTTTAGCGTCCCGTGTGTTCTCCCAAGGGGGTGACTAATATTTTGTCCGGTAAGGCTGTAATTAATAAGTCACAAAGAGTCGAGTAAGAGCGGAGGGTGTAGAGAGCAGGCTGCCCAGGAGTGCCAGACGGAAGAGGTGGGCGGCCGGCTCCTGGACACGGAGGAGGGCCGCTCGATGAGCGTGCAGGCGATGCAGATGCTGTTCGACCTGTGCCAGAACCGGCAGCTGTGCGACGCCGTCATCCGCCTGGACGACGGGGGCGCCTTCTACGTGCACCGAAACCTGCTCTCCGCCTGCAGCTCCTACTTCAGGTACTGTCTCACTCGCACTTCCAGTTCCCTCTTCATATTTCATCCCTCTCAAGCTTTGTTACACCCTGTAATTCAATCTACACTTTTTTTTGCCTAAACCTGTATCCCGCAGTGGCGCAGGGTCGGCATAGTTAATCGGATTTGGGAAGGTTGATTTAAGGGGTGGCCGGATGCCCTTTCTGCCTCCACCCCGTACCCCCCTGGGACGGAATTAGTGTACGCCAACTGTCTGCGTCTAGTGTAAGCCATGGAATAGGGCGAATGTGTTCAGATGTCCGCGAGTCGTGTGACTGAGGCTTGACGTGGGGACCAACCCGGTATTAACCTAGAGGGATGCGGAAAACCGCCTAAAACCACATCCAGGCTGGCCGCAACTCCGGCCTCCGTCGTTAATCCGCCGGGCGGATTCGATCTGGGGCCCGCGCGCGAAGCGTCCAGGAAGCAGCGCATTAGCGCTCTCGGCTAACCTGTCGGATTTAATTCGATCTACACTGCTGGTAATCAAAATTGCCTCGCTAGAAAGGATAACAACGAAATCTGACTTACTGAGCGTTTACGGTTTAGTAGGAAGTATAAACGCTATTTTGTCGAAAGTCGACAATATGGCACCATGTGCTTACGCGATTCGTTAAGAAAAGTGACTGTTCTATATAGCTTTACTTGGTACTTTTGCAAATTGGATACTAATCAGCAGAACAACCTAGCAAGTGTTGAAACCGCATTTTGTCATGAGCAACACAAATGTGAAATTCAGATGTTAAGGGAATAAACTGCCTCAGACTAACACATATTTTCTGTATTCAAGACAAGTAAACTAATACTCATTACACAGCGTAACTGCAAAAGGAAGGACTATTTGAGAAACACTGACATATAATTCATCTTTTTATGGTCATATTAACTGATCAGATTACTACGTGTTTTCTGTGAGAGCATATCCATCATTGTACTATGTAGAATATATTTGAGACATGGGATCCCTGAATCTGTTATGATCTGAATAGTTGCAGCCAATTAATATTTAAATAACACAAAAGCCATTACATCCACTAATGCACTTCATAAGCACTTTCACTGTAACAATTCTTGTAATACTGACTCAGCATTTAATATGGGGACCCAGAAACGAGAAACTATTCTATCATTTAACTCAGAGTAGAACGAAACACTTCTGGCATGACACATTGAGGAAACAGTTTTAAACAGAAATGCATGAATATAAGCATTTATAGACTTTTGCAACAGGTATTCATTATGCTCGCTGTTAAACTGTACTGCAAATAATTATTATCAGAACTGTTTTATTCACTTACTTTTAAAACTGAAAATAGATTTTTAGTATGAATGACTTTTAAGTAAAATATATTATTATTTTCTTCGCATCTACACTTTTACGAAACTTTTAACTACTCACTTATGAAAATTTTGATGTGGAGTATTTCAGAAATAAGCTAACTGAACTCTTAAGAAGTTTACTACTTCACAAAAGTTAATGAGCAGTATCAAATCAATAAAATGGGAAACTCGCATATGTTGCATCACTAGGAACTGGATACTGTGCAGGTAAAATGAGTACGGATTGAGTCAAGGTTCTCGACATCAATTTGAACTAAAAACGATTATCATTTGCATGCAAAGCAAATAAAAGGTCCATGCAATATTGAATTTTTACTTGAGGTGCAAATGGTTGCGGTGGCGATCTTCTTTGGTTAAAGTAAAGGCGGCATAGATATTGATGACTCTTAATGATGGATAAGTGCTCTGAAAATTATCTTCTTGGTGATTCAGAGCCAATCAATAAATGTCATGAATAATTAGCCAGTAATCTACCACATCTGAGGTGTTATTACTCGAGTTTGCTGGTTTCCTAGCCTTCTTCAACAGACGAGATGTGAACAGTTTTGTTGCTAGCCTGCGACTGACAGTGACACAAAGCCAAACTGTGGTTCGACCGGCAAATCCACCTACTCTATTCCCGCCCTGAGGGTTTCGTAGCAGAGAGACCTCTCTTTAGGTTTTACGTAAGTACAAATCAATGTTGGCTGTGCCCTGCAAATACTATTTTAACGTTTCAGTATTTCTACAGGACACAGTTTTTAAAATTACGTGCATACTTTAATTACCGTAATATAAATTGACAGAAAATATGATGAGACATTTACACAGAGGTTGAATCAAAAAACATGTGGAAAAGATGCCACATTAAGCTTAAGCAGACAAAGAAATTACATGATATACAGTAGATATGGTCGATATCGAATATAAGTGCTACAAACAGTTGAGCACCCTCTGTATCGAGGTAGGTCAACACAGGGAGGGCAACATCGAAGTTGTGTTGTCCTGTTGAAAACGTGACAAACTTCGAAGATAGGTCATGCCTTAAAACGCTAGAAATGTAAGGTTACTTTCCACATTATCGTCTATGCGAATCAGAAGTGATAGTGTTGTGCATACTGTAACACGACAGTATCACTCTAGGTGCCGAGCTCGTATAACGAATGCAGCATGGCAACATTCGTTTTCCTCTAAGCCTCCCCACGGAGATACGTCTGTTATGATACTACGAGGGTCAGTCAAAAAGTAATGCCTCCTATTTTTTTTTTCTACGTTTAATTGTCAGGAAATTTAAATGCAATTACATAGGTTGAAAACCACAACATTGAGGATCATTTTGTCATTTTTCAATGTAATCTCCGCCCATCTCTACAGTTTTGGTCCATCTTTGAACAAGGGCATGTATCCCAGCACGGTAAAAATCACAGCTCTGCTTCCTAAGCCATTGACGCACGGATGTTTTGACGGCCTCCTCATCTTCAAAATGAATCCCACGATGAGCTTCTTTTAGTGGCCCGAACAGATGGAAGTCTGATGGTGCCAGGTCAGGGCTGTATGGGGGATGAGGCAAAACTTCCCATCCAATTTTGAAAATCTCGTCAGAGGTGTGACGACTGGTGTGTGGTCTTGCATTGTCATGCAAAAGAAGAACATCTGCCATTGATTTTGTTGGGCGAACTCGCTGAAGACGTGCTTTAAGTTTTTTGAGGGTTGTGACGTATTGAACAAAAAATCAACCAGAATCACACCCTCTGTATCCCAGAAAACTGTTGCCATAACTTTCCCTGCCGATCGCACAGTTTTGAATTTTTTCTTCCTCGGCGAGCTTGTGTGACGCCACTCCATTGACTGCCTCTTTGATTCGGGTTCAAAAAAATGCACCCATGTTTCGTCCCCGGTCACAATTTCTTTCAGAAACTCATCTCCCTCCAAACGGAAGCGCTGCAAGTGTTGGGAGGCTATTGTTTTCCTTGCCTCTTTATTCTATATTTCTATAAAACGTTCCATCTCCTATTTTACTACCTTAGGGGATTCCAAAAATACGGACACCCATTTTCTTTTAAATTCTAGCCGAAAAACCATATTCATATTTTCTTACATTTAGGCCTACTTTGAAAAACGCTTTCATAATGAAATAATTTCATAAAAACTTCATTCCGTTAGGTATTGAATTTCAGAAAACACTATAGTACGTATTTGTTTTTGTTTCTAGCCGAGAAGTTAAACAACGATTTTCGTAGATGTATTACGTCAATTGGAGGAGCAGGGGGGGGGGAGGGGGGGGGGGGAGGAAAAAGGAAACGAACTGCTAATATCAGCTCCATCGAGACATTATGCGGAATCAACGGCAATCAGCGAAAACGTGTGCCAGACTGGTACTCGAACCCAGGACCTCCTGTTTATGAACCAGTTGAGTTAATCGCTGACCCACGCAGACACAGTGGAAAAAGCAACTGCGCAGATGATCTCTCACGCTTCTTGGCCGACCCACATTTCAGTCTAGAGCCATCTCTCATCTGCAGTCCTCGTCCGTGTCATCCATGCTAGCTAATTTTGAATTCCGCTGGACTTCGAACTCGATTCCGCGTGTGCACTGATGGTTGTGGTTTCATAGCCCATTGAGGCGTATCAGTTACATGAGCTGCGTGGTGTCTGTTCTTTCGGACATGTCCAAAAGAACAGATAACATGAGGAAATTGCAGCTGTGATACATATACCTTTCCTTTCTCCCCCATCTACCTTCAGTTTACATAATATGTATCACAGCAGGGGATTCCAAGTTGTGTCTCTTCTTTCGGACATGGCGGAAAGAACGGACACCATGCACTCACATATAATTCATAAATGTAGCTTTATTAGTACTTTAATAATGATTTATTTTCAAAAAGCTTTTCACTCACTATTTCACCCCTTAGTGATAGAATTTCCAAAAATGCTGAAGCACGAATTTCTTTATTTCTGACTGCGAAACCAAATAAAAATTATCATAGTAAATTGTCATAATGACGACATATTTTCAGGAATCTTTTGTGCCCTAATTCACCCCCTTCAGGGTGGAATATCGAAAAATTCCTTCTTAAATGATGCCTATCAGTAATATCAACACTCACAAGTTTCAAGTTTCTATCCTTAGCGGTTTGGGCTGTGTGACAACGAGTCGGTCAGTCAGACAGTCACTTGGTCAGTTAGGACATTTGCTTTTATATATACAGAACGTAGACAGGGGTCGCGCTGAAATACTGATCACTCGCGTATCCAATCACGTGCTGCACATTCCTCCGGCTGTTCTCGGGGCGTCCGTGCGTCGCGCGGAATCTGCCTCGCGGCCACGGCCAGGGCCGACGCCCACTAGGCGACAGAGACTAGTTGCGCGGCGCTTATTGGCAACTTCTGCTTAGTTCTATTTATTTATACCGTATTATAACCAGTCTAACAAGGGTTAATAGCATCCTTTGGAGCCACGAGACAAGGTCAAACTTACCATGGCTAATGGTTCAAATGGCTCTGAGCACAAAGGGACGTAACTGCTGAGGTCATCAGTCCCCTAGATCTTAGAACTACTTAAACTTAACTAACCTAAGGACATCACACACATCCATGCCCGAGGCAGGATTCGAACCTGCGACCGAAGCGGTCGCGCGGTTCCGGACGTAGCGCCTATAACCGCTCGGCCACCCCGGCCGCCTTACCATTACTACAAAACTAATAATTAACGACCTGTAACTAAATCATGCAAGATTAAAAAATTCGACCACTGCTAATAGTCAAAACACCTTCTTCGTTCGGTTTCTAATAATTTCCGCCAGTACTTTCTGCAAAGAGAAAACAGGAAAACAGTTCATAGTCAACAAGGGAAAGTAATAATTTTTGATGTCATTATGGAAGAACTGCAACCGTACTTAATCCATAAACATTCTAAATATCGATGTGTGTCTCTACGTGAGTGTGTATGTATCTACAATCCATTTCTCCTCCTAAATGAATGGACCGATTTGAACAAAACTTGGTGCACACATCCCTTACTATCAGGCAGCAATTGCTGTCGCTGTAAGAATTACCTGCTTACCTGTCGCATCAAGCATGACGTTTAATCTTCTTATTTCTGTGCTAATAGGTCTATTTGCAATAAATTTCACGAGCATTATACATATATGCAGCTAAGTACACATACAAAATTATATCATAGCACTACACATACTTCAGGAAATATGGCGCCATAACGCTGAGATGCAGATGACGCAGATGACGAAGAAATTGAAGAAATGTATGATGAAATAAAAGAAATTATTCAGATAGTGAAGGGAGACGAAAATTTAATAGTCATGGGTGACTGGAATTCGAGTGTAGGAAAAGGGAGAGAAGGAAACATAGTAGGTGAATATGGATTGGGGCTAAAAAATGAAAGAGGAAACCGCCTAGTAGAATTCTGCACAGAGCACAACTTAATCATAGCTAACACTTGGTTTAAGAATCATGAAAGAAGGTTGTATACATTGAAGAATCCTGGAGATACTAAAAGGTATCAGATAGATTATATAATGGTAAGACAGAGATTTAGGAACCAGATTTTAAGTTGTAAGACATTTCCAGGGGCAGATGTGGACTCTGACCACAATCTATTTGTTATGACCTGTAGATTAAAACTGAAGAAACTGCAAAAATGTGGGAAATTAAGGAGATGGGACCTGGATAAACAGAAAGAAACAGAGGTTGTACAGAGTTTCAGGGAGAGCATAAGGGAACAATTGACAGGAATAGGGGAAAGAAATACAGTAGAAGAAGAATGGGTAGCTCTGAGGGATGAAGTAGTGAAGGCAGCGGAGGATCAAGTAGGTAAAAAGACGAGGGCTGCTAGAAATCCTTGGGTAACAGAAGAAATATTGAATTTAATTGATGAAAGGAGAAAATATAAAAATGCAGTAAATGAAGCAGGCAAAAAGGAATACAAACGTCTCAAAAATGAGATCGACAGGAAGTGCAAAATGGCTAAGCAGGGATGGCTAGAGGACAAATGTAAGGATGTAGAAGCTTATCTCACTAGGGGTAAGATAGATACTGCCTACAGGAAAATTAAAGAGACCTTTGGAGAGAAGAGAACCACGTGTGTGAATATCAAGAGCTCAGATAGCAACCCAGTTCTAAGCAAAGAAGGGAAGACAGAAAGGTGGAAGGAGTATATAGAAGGTTTATACAAGGGCGATGTACTTGAGGACAATATTATGGAAATGGAAGAGCATGTAGATGAAGACGAAATGGGAGATACGATACTGCATGAAGAGTTTGACAGAGCACTGAAAGACCTGAGTCGAAACAAGGCCCCCGGAGTAGACAACATTCCATTAGAACTACTGACGGCCTTGGGAGAGCTAGTCATGACAAAACTCTACCTTCTGGTGAGCAAGATGTATGAGGCAGGCGAAATACCCTCAGATTTCAGGAAGAATATAATAATTACGATCCCAAAGAAAGCAGGTGCTGACAGATGTGAAAATTACCGAAAAATCAGTTTAATAAGTCACAGCTGCAAAATACTAACGCGAATTCTTTACAGACGAATGGAAAAACTGATAGATGCGGACCTCGGGGAGGATCAGTTTGGATTCCGTAGAAATGTTGGAACACGTGAGGCAATACTGACCTTACAACTTATCTTAGAAGAAAGATTAAGAAAAGGCAAACCTACGTTTCTAGCATTTGTAGACTTAGAGAAAGCTTTTGACAATGTTGACTGGAATACTCTCTTTCAAATTCTGAAGGTGGCAGGGGTAAAATACAGGGAGCGTAAGGCTATTTACAATTTGTACAGAAACCAGATGGCAGTCATAAGAGTCGAGGGGCATGAAAGGGAAGCAGTGGTTGGGAAAGGAGTGAGACAGGGTTGTAGCCTATCCCCGATGTTATTAAATCTGTATATTGAGCAAGCAGTAAAGGAAACAAAAGAAAAATTTGGAGTAGGTATTAAAATTCATGGAGAAGAAGTAAAAACTTTGAGGTTCTCCGATGACATTGTAATTCTGTCAGAGACGGCAAAGGACTTGGAAGAGCAGTTGAACGGAATGGACAGTGTCTTGAAAGGAGGATATAAGATGAACATCAACAAAAGCAAAACGAGGATAATGGAATGTAGTCAAATTAAATCAGGTGATGCTGAGGGAATTAGATTAGGAAATGAGACACTTAAAGTAGTAAAGGAGTTTTGCTATTTAGGAAGTAAAATAACTGATGAAGGTCGAAGTAGAGAGGATATAAAATGTAGACTGGCAATGGCAAGGAAAGCGTTTCTGAAGAAGAGCAATTTGTTAACATCGAATATAGATTTATGTATCAGGAAGTCGTTTCTGAAAGTATTTGTTTGGAGTGTAGCCATGTATGGAAGTGAAACATGGACGATAACTAGTTTGGACAAGAAGAGAATAGAAGCTTTCGAAATGTGGTGCTACAGAAGAATACTGAAGATAAGGTGGATAGATCACGTAACTAATGAGGAGGTATTGAATAGGATTGGGGAGAAGAGATGTTTGTGGCACAACTTGACTAGAAGAAGGGATCGGTTGGTAGGACATGTTTTGAGGTATCAAGTGATCAGAAATTTAGCATTGGAGGGCAGCTTGGAGGGTAAAAATCGTAGAGGGAGACCAAGAGATGAATACACTAAGCAGATTCAGAAGGATGTAGGTTGCAGTAGGTACTGGGAGATGAAGAAGCTTGCACAGGATAGAGTAGCATGGAGAGCTGCATCAAACCTGTCTCAGGACTGAAGACAACAAAAACAACAACAACGCTGAGATACGTGGAAAAAAGTCGCGACATGAATGAAGTTTTGGTACATTTATTGTTTACTACTAAGACACTCCTATAGTCGAGTTAACTTAAGTAAATCCCTGACATTTGGCAACACTTTTGACACCTTCAACTACGAAGCGCAGATGGCTGTAGGCGAAAACAATAGCTGTCTATAGAGCTACGAACAGGCATTGCCGTAGACGCTTACAAAATCGGTTGTATACAAGAGAAGCAGCTGTATTTATACATTTGCACATTATGCATATTCCTTTGCACGACTGTTTCATAATTACAATGGTGTTCTCACAAATACATGTAAATGAAATTTTTTGATATGATGCCTTAAACACAGTTCAGTTTTTGTTTCCTTTTCTAACAGTAAATTGAGAAAATGAATACTCGGGCAGTGCCAAGTTTGTCAGCTAATATTTCAATAAAAAGCAGATCAGGTCGCAATAACATTCTTAATTAATTATAGTTACCTGTTTCGGTCTCTTAGACCACCTTCCGACCAAGGCTCTAGGTGACGTGAGGAGCCGCAGTGTAGCACTGACTGATGACTGTTATGAACTTCAGTCGTCTGAAGCAATGGTCTGTCGATGAACTCACAGACCGAAGCCGGTAACCATAAGTAATAATTAAAAAAATATTATTACGTCCTGGGCTGCAATAAGGCTCGGGAACTAAAGGGGGAAAGGGAAAAGGAGGGTAGATACATCTGCTCAACGCGTTTTGAAGTCTCGTTCGAGGAAACCTGTTGTTTTATGCGTATGATAGTAAGTAATACGAGTGTGTACACTACACTTATAGTCTCCTTGAAAACAAATGTGATTTTTTGGCTTCAATCAGGTAACACGAAGTCCGTCACTTCTAACGGACAGCACCACACCAGCTAATGAATGGCTCCACGCTCCGATATGAAGCCTTCTCCAATGGAATATAAGCATCCTTACTAAACTGAAACATTCTCTAGGATACCATAAAATGACTAAGCAGAATTTCATGTCAGTGGACAGAAATGCACACTCGAATTATTGTACGCTACCTGTATTGGAAAAACAATTGCACGTCTCTGGAAAGGTCTGCTTTCTGTCTGACTTGTTTGAAGTTTATTTACATCAGTTTCTAAGCAACATTTGCCGTTCGTGAGCACATTAGGAAACATAATCAACACAAACACATATTTTAAGGAGAAAAAGGCACACTTGCAAGATATCAGCCCCAGAAATTGATCCCGTGCGACAAGTTGGGCCATAATTCTGATAGTATAAAGTTACCACTTTCTGAAAGTACAGGTTTTAAACTTCGTTTGCACCGTTCGTTTGTTATGAGCTCCGCCCCTTTTCAGTTGCCTAATGCCCAAGCGTGGATTACTGATTACTATACACTGGAGTGAAGACCACAGCTCTGCTATTCGCGGGATGTTGAAGGCTTGGAGATTAAAGGAGGGGGGGGGGGGGGGGGGGGGAGGGGCATAGGAGAGGGTAGATACATCTGCTCAAATTGTTTTGAAATCTTGTTCGAGAAGACGTCTTGTTTTAAGCGAAAAAATATAAGTAATATGAGTACGAAATATGTCATTCTCACGTACATTTATGTTCAATATTATTTGAACAATATTCTCCTATTGATAATCAAAATGAATAAATCCAAGCAATTGAAGAATTGTGATGAAATGAAGTTAATGATTTTCGAATTGCAATTTAATAATTCCGGACACAATGAAGAATAGCGCACCTCCTGCAAATGTCATTCCAACTTTAACAATATCAGTTTTAAAATCGAAAGGAAATAACTCAGAGCAGCAATGTTAATAATTAAATAGTGCAACACTACAACTTTAATGACATACTCGTTCGTTTCATACATTTTCACTGCGCTTGTGAATCAGAAAATGACAGTGTTCGATGTTGCAGTTTCTGTGATATTCCGAATTACGATGAACAATTCCTTTGGGTATGCATGCATGTCTAAAGGAACAAGCACTGTGACAACTACAGCCGTTATGAACACATTAAATGTATTCGTAACTGCGAATATGGACAACGATTAGCTGAACAATGGAATGACGACATTGAAAATTTGTGCCGGACGGGGCCTCGAACCCGTATTCACCGCTTTTGGCTATCCGTTCACGACTCAGGGCTAGACAGAAACTTGCATATGTCGTAAACCACGTGTCTACGACCAGTACTCGTACGTCCATTAAGTACATTCCCGTACAGGTGAGACATTTTACTTGGAAACGTAATTCAAATAAGCATGCCTGTCCAAAGGGACATAGTGTCGTCATTGGGATTCATACAGGCACTGCAATGTCGTATTTATCCGCCGACACAGGGCAAGCGACATTCAAGTAAAATGTGTCACCTGTACAGAAATATACACAATGGATGTACGAGTACAGGTCGTAGACACATGGTTGACGACGTATGGAAATTGCGGTCTGGCCCTATGTCGTGGACGGATAGCCAAATGGTAAGGCTACCGCTCGCGATAAGCGGGAAATACGGGTTCGAGTCCCGGCACAAATTTTCAATGTCGTCATTCCGTTCTACAGTTGATGGTTATCCACAGTCACAATTGCGAATACATTTAATAAAGATGTTCAGAGCAAAGAAATCTCTGGCACCAGCTACAGGTTAGGAACCTTGTACTTTGACACAATGAACACAGCATGTTACAATGTCAAAATAGAAGTACACAAACCTCTTACTCTCTCCACTGAACAGTATTTTGCATTCGTGCATTGTACGGCTGACGTGGGGCGGAGTGAGTGACAACTGATGCGCTCGGAAGTTGAAAAGCTGTACTTTCAGAAGATAATAACTGTGTTCTATCAGATTTATGAGCCAAATTTTAGCGCAGGATCGATTGCTGGGGCTGTTATCTTGCTAGTGTGCTTTTTTCTCCATATGAGATGAAATGTCGTATGACTAGGGCCTCCCGTCGGGTAGACCGTTAGCTGGGTGCAAGTCTTTCGATTTGACGCCACGTCGGCCACTTGCGCGTCGATGGGGATAAAATGATGATGCTTAGGACAACACAACATCCAGTCCCTGAGCGGAGAAATTCTCCGACCCATCCGGGAATTGAACCGGACCCTTATGATTGACATTCTGTCGCGCTGACCAGCTACCGGGGACGGACTCCACGTGGGATGAAGTTGGTGATGTTTTCTTGATTGACAGATTACGGGAAGACTAACCCATCATTCGCAGTATGGACAAAGCCTCTTTCAATCAGACGCCGGAAACTGGCTCTGGCATCCCCAACAGCCAAGACGACGTCTCCACAGCCACGCCAGGAAAAATACTTTCACATTGTCTCTGTTTTCCTGTTGTTAGGTTAACGATGTCAATAATCTGTATTTATTCGGACAGTAGGGCGAAATTTATCTGGAATGTCCTGAAATGTCATTAGAAATTGTCCAAACAGTAGATCGGTTGCGGGGCGATGTTCAGCTGTCGCTTAAAGTTAATGGTTTTGGCTAGAGAGATAGAACTAAAGCAGAGTTATTGAACGCAGTTTTCCGAAATTCCTTCACCAGGGAAGACGAATGGAATATTCCAGAATTTGAAACACGAACATCTGCTAGCATGAGTTTCTTAGAAGTAGATACTTTAGCGGTTGCGAAGCAACTCAAATCGATTGATACGGGCAAGTCTCCAGGTCCAGATTGTATATCGATTAGGTTCCTTTCAGATTACGCTGATACAATAGCTCCCTACTTAGCACTCATATACAACCGCTCGCTCACCGATAGATCTGTACCTACAGATTGGAAAATTGCGCAGGTCGCACCAGTGTTTAAGAAGGGTAGTAGGAGTAATCCATCTAACTACAGACCTATATCATTGACGTCGGTTTGCAGTAGGATTTTGGAGCATATACTGTATTCAAACATTATGCATCACCTCGAAGGGAACGATCTATTGATACGTAATGAGCATGGCTTCAGAAAACATCGCTCTTGTGCAACGCAGCTAGCTCTTTATTCGCACGAAGTAATGGCCGCTATCGACAGGGGATCTCAAGTTGATTCTGTATTTCTAGATTTCCGGAAAGCTTTTGACACCGTTCCTCACAAGCGACTTCTAATCAAGCTGCGGGCCTATGGGGTATCGTCTCAGTTGTGCGACTGGATTCGTGATTTCCTGTCAGGAAGGTCGCAGTTCGTAGTAATAGACGGCAAATCATCGAGTAAAACTGAAGTGATATCAGGTGTTCCCCAGGGAAGCGTCCTGGGACCTCTGCTGTTCCTGATCTATATAAATGACCTGGGTGACAATCTGAGCAGTTCTCTTAGACTGTTCGCAGATGATGCTGTAATTTACCGTCTAGTAAGGTCATCCGAAGACCAGTATCAGTTGCAAAGCGATTTAGAAAAGATTGCTGTATGGTGTGTCAGGTGGCAGTTGACGCTAAATAACGAAAGGTATGAGGTGATACACATGAGTTCCAAAAGAAATCCGTTGGAATTCGATTACTCGATAAATAGTACAATTCTTAAGGCTGTCAGTTCAACTAAGTACCTGGGTGTTAAAATTACGAACAACTTCAGTTGGAAAGACCACATAGATAATATTGTGGGGAAGGCGAGCCAAAGGTTGCGTTTCATTGGCAGTACACTTAGAAGATGCAACAAGTCCACTAAAGAGACAGCTTACACTACACTCGTTCGTCCTCTGTTAGAATATTGCTGCGCGTTGTGGGATCCTTACCAGGTGGGACTGACGGAGGACATCGAAAGGGTGCAAAAAAGGGCAGCTCGTTTTGTATTATCACGTAATAGGGGAGAGAGTGTGACAGATATGATAAGCGAATTGGGATGGAAGTCATTACAGCAAAGACGTTTTTCGTCGCGGCGAGATCTTTTTACGAAATTTCAGTCACCAACTTTCTTTTCCGAATGCAAAAATATTTTGTTGAGCCCTACCTACATAGGTAGGAATGATCATCAAAATAAAATAAGAGAAATCAGAGCTCGAACAGAAAGGTTTAGATGTTCGTTTTTCCCGCGCGCTGTTAGGGAATGGAATAGTAGAGAGATAGTGTGATTGTGGTTCGATGAACCCTCTGCCAAGCACTTAAATGTGAATTGCAGAGTAGTCATGTAGATGTAGATGTAGAACTTGCGCCAAAGGAGTGCTGAATACTTTTTCCTCGTTGATTTTCATTCCACATAAAATGCGACGAGTCGGAGGCATCTTCACAGTTAGCAGTCTTCATTATTCGATTATGGTGCGAAAGCAAGTTTTCTGCGTGGATATGCACTCACCTTGTGCTGTTCTACTGAAGAATGCACACGTCAGTTGAGACATCACTTTCTCCAAGACACGTAAACGGAAGTTGCACTGAATCAGTTCTGTGAGTTAATTATACGAGGGCTATTCGGAAAGTAAGGTCTGATGGGATGCGCAATGTAAACTACAGTAAAAATCCGATGAAGCTTTGCACAGATGTGTTGGGCTGTGTCTCTAGTGTGCCCGTCGATAGCGTCACGTCGCTTTTTTCTGTCCTGAGCGCACAGTGAGCACGTAAATATGCCTACAAAATACTGTCTCCCGTCAATTATGAGGGCCTCATGAGAGATATCGCCTGATGTCGTGCACCCCACATAACATACTGTCATACGTTTTCTAGCCGGCCACTGTGTTCGAGCGGTTCTAGGCGCTTCAGTCTGGAACCGCGAGACCGCTACAGTCGCAGGTTCGAATCCTGCCTCGGGCATGGGTGTGTATGAAGTCCTTAGGTTAGTCAGGTTTAAGTAGTTCTAAGTTCTAGGGGACTGATGACCTCAAACGTTAAGTCCCTTAGTGCTCAGAGCCGTTTGAATCCTACGTTTTCTTCTGCATGACAATTCGCGGCCGCACTCTGAAGGGGAAATGAAGATGCTCCTGTAGCGTTTTCGATAGGAAGTGTTTGGTCATTCACAATAGAACCTCTAATTGACTCTCCCTGAGTTTCATCTCGGCTCACATGAACCGATAGCTATGAAGACAACGTTCTGGCACTGACGACGAGCTGTAGACCAGTGTAGAGAATTGCCAGAAAGCACATGCGGCTACCTTCTATGACGAGGGTATTGAAAAGTTGGTACAACGCTATGACAAATGTCTAAATTGGAGCGGCGACCATGTAGAGAAGTAGCTGGAATATGTAGCTAAATGTTGCAAATAATAGATATTTGATTTTCATAGTGGTTTCCGGGTAGTACTAGCTCTCGCGAGTTGTCACGAGAAATGTCCTTCCCATGGTCAACAGTACGGAAAGTTTTGCGATCTGTTTTACACTTGTAGTCGCACAAAATCAGGACGATTCTGAAATCCCATGATCCGCAGTAACGTTCTGAATTTGCTCTTCCGTTTCTAGCACGGGTCGAAGTTCATGACATGTGGTCGGGCAATATTCTACGGGGTGCAGTGAACACACTGAAATGCCGAATTTGGGGCACTGTTAAGCCGGGGGTAGTGCACAAAGAGCCAATATAGTTGCAGTATGTGACTTTGTGGTGGGGATTTGCAAGCACCTTTATTCTCTGTCCATTCGTCTTTGAAGCGAAAACGTCCAGAGGGCTTCCGTACTGTGATATCTGCACGTTATCGAGACCTCCTTGTACAATTGTACAACATAAGAGTCCTGCTTTCGAAGAGCGCAACTGTGTGAAAATCACTGTTTTCATGTAAAATGTGCAACACCCCATGTTGCTCGCCCAGTTTAAGTTCTTCTTAATGCAACCTTTTACGAACGTGTTATCTCCAGAGATTTTCCCAGATGCATCGCCTGCAAGATCACCTGATCTGTATCCACGTGACTTTTTGGTATGGAGATATTTAAAGTACGCATTAATCAGGGACACGTTCGGTCTCTGCCTGGTCTGAAGGGGAATATACCTGTTCTCGTTGCTCAGCTTTCATTGGAAATGCTGCGAGCAGCCGTTGATCACGACGTTTTACCGATGCAGCATCTCGTCTACATCTCCGAAGCTCATATTAAACAAACTGCGCAAGCGGCAGTTAACAACATCAGCACTATGCCTTTCTTAGTGGTTTTGCCTTTTCTGCCAAATCCCGTTCCTAATCCATTACATATGGAAAGGGTTCTATATGTCTTTATTGCATTCAAAGCGCCATTTATACACATGGTGGCTAAAACTGGAACTAATATTTTCTCCGACGTAAAGTGGTTTCGCATAAACGCATTAGAATATATGCCAAGTTTCGCAGCTATTCGACAATTACAGCCCGCAACGGACCTCTGCAAGTAGTTGTTCTTTAATTATAACCACGTGGTATATTGCCTCACTACATTCACCAGGATTGGTTCAAATGGCTCTGAGCACTATGGGACTTAACATCTGAGGTTATCAGTCCACTAGAACTTACAACTACTTAAATCTAACTAACCTAAGGACATCACATACATACATGCCCGAGGCAGGATTCGAACCTGCGACTGCAGCGGTCGCGCGGTTCCAGACTGTTGCGCCTAGAACCACCCGCGACCCCGGCCGGCTCCCCAGGATTCTAAGCAACTTGTTTCACTTTACAAAGCGAAAGGCTTTTCAAGTTCCACAAACTCTACAAACATATCCTTATTATTCTGAGTTCTTTAGTTCAATATGAGCGAAAGGTCTGCATTATTGATTTTGAAACCGAACTGCTTGTTTTTCATTTTCTCTCCAATTAGCTTCTATGCCTCAGTGTATCTAAACAATCCAGAAACGTATGACTCTTAACAGTGGAGTGACAATTGGCAAATTGATCTGTTGGCGCTTATTTCCTCAATGTGACGGCTTTCCTTTTCATAAAGTGTGTAACACTTAAGCTAGTAGAATTCTGGAGACGAGACTCGGCAACGGGTCATGAAAACTTTTAAATATTTGAAATTGCTAGAATTAAAAAAAGAAAATTATGATTAAATGTCATACAGTTTGATGCTAAGTTAATGAAAATTATGTAAGGTATTCAATAATGACATGGAACTGTCCTCGTTGTCCGCGTCTCAAAGTGAAATACTGTTAAACGTCCATTGGTTCTGCAGAGAATGGATTTTTTTTTTTTGGGGGGGGGGGGCAGGAGGAGGAGGAATTGGAAGGAGGGTGTAATCAGATGTTGGTGGATAACATAAAAGTAACTGATGAATGGCGGTCAAGTCACAGTACAATTGAAAAAATGGGCTGAGAGAATTTCGACGGTCATAAAAGTAATAACGTGTCAGTAGATGGGTAACTGAAGGTGAGCAAATGATGTAATGTTTCATTTTTTATGACGTGAAAGACGGAAGAAAGTTTGTATATAACTTCTGCTCGACATCACTTTCGTCAGAGACGAGTAGAATGCCAGAAGGGTGGACTGTGCTGATGTGAGATGGGGACGGTATAGAGGAACCTTTGTTAGTTGAGATGACAGAGAAACAAATAGACAGCGTAATCCACACCTTATCTACTCCTTACACCAGCTTGTAAGATGTGCTGTATTTCCTAGCATGATGAATCTGAGAGTGCGAAACGGTAACTTTAAGGTGACACGGCTACGTGGTTGAAATTATCCTTCAAGGGATGTTGATGGACCGAACAGTGTTCACAAGCCTCAATCTCGCAGCAGCCTCCACTGAACTGCACTGAGAAAGCAAGTTTGCTTTTGACTCCTTTACTCAGGCGGCTGTATGAGCGATTTCCTGTGGTCAACAGAGTGCTGGGATAGACGTTTCCATAAAAGTAAGAAAACTAGGCACGTCATGAAGATGTTGAAAAATACTTTTCAGCACTTTATTTCTTGTTTGTATCGCCACATTTGGACATTTTTTTTATAAAAATATATCATAACACTAAACAAATGGTTACGTCAAACAATTTCTGTTCGTCACTAACGATGAGCCGGCCAGAGTGGCCGTGCGGTTCTAGGCGCTACAGTCTGGAGCCGAGCGACCGCTACGGTCGCAGGTTCGAATCCTGCCCCTGGCATGGATGTGTGTGATGTCTTTAGGTTAGTTACGTTTAATTGGTTCTAAGTTCTAGGCGACTGATGATCTCAGAAGTTAAGTCGCATAGTGCTCAGAGCCATTTGAACCATTTTGAACTAACGACGAAATAGGAACTCAGTCATTCTAAATGTAGACTGAATGTTACATTAACCTTACACTGCAGAAACTATTGCAAATGTTTCTTCATTTTGTTCGCCAGGATCGATGTTTTGAGGAAGCAATGAACTGTGTCATTTATGGTTTAAATAATGAAAAACTGCACCAGTTACTTACTTTTTCATGCTTAGCACAAAGAGTTTCAATAAATTATTGTCATTCGTTTATCTACATTTTTTGTGATGTTTCCATGTGTGATTTCCTGCCTTTCTGGCACTGTAGTCGTCTTTTTGAGGTTAGACTGCAATCCGCAAATTGGACAAATACTGTGCAAGAGAGGCAGAAAATCACAAACACCACGAAAAACATGTAAATAAATGCAACCAAAAATGAGAATAAATTCTCGAAACACGTTGTGCTAAGCATGAAAAAATAGTAACTGGTGCAGTTTTTCATGATTTAAGGGGAGCCGGAGGTGCCTATGCTGCCCATGTTAAAATCACTAAGTTTGAGGAACATTTGTGAATAAACTACCAAATAGAAAAATTTGAATTTTTTTTGCATATAGAGTGGTTTAGTATTGTAGTTATGACAGAGGTATTTTGCAGTATCTTTTCTAGTGTCCTTCCAATTATTTTTTTATTAATGACCCAAATTTTTTTACAAATAATTGCTTTATAATTAAACTGAAATGACTCTACTGAACATATTGCCAAATGGTTGTGTTACAATGTAAGTTTGACCATTAGGAGTGCTGCATAAAAATTTCATCGCTTTAGCTTGAGTGGATTTTGAGAAAATGTTCCTTATTTTTGAAAAATTCTAATTTACAGGAAATGGCTATCAAAGTTTCTCAATACATTCCTACTCTATAGGATGGATTATCACGGTCTTCTTCTTCATCCTCCAAAAGCTTCCTCTTCTGTCTTCGTTTCTGGCCTGTTGTTCCATCATACTTCATATGCCTTTCTCTTCTTTCTGCTCCTCTTATCCTTTCTCTGTCAATATTTCTTAGTGCTCGTACAGTGATCACCCCAGCTGTAAATCCTAATGCCTTCAGAACTTCACACTTCACATTGTTCCCTTGGTTGTAGGTTGCTATTGCATCATAAATGCCAAAGTGCAGTGTTTTTATGCTTACAAACACCCGTTTAGGAATCACTTTCCATATCAAATTGTTTATACTCTCATTAGGATTCTGCGTCTTTCCATGTAGACATTTGTGTAACAATTCTGGCTGTGCTAAGTCATGAAAAATTGGTTTTATTGCATTTATCACAGCTGCTGGCAAACTATGTTTGTGATCATAGCCCTTTTTTGCATTATATTTGCACCAGGAATCTTTTGGGCACAGGCTGTGTTGAGGGTATTCATTGGAAGAGGCAGTATGAAGGAGCAATGCCCACACTGCGTTTCGCATGTCACTAACATTACTAGTATTTTGCCTTATAGCATGCCCATAGTATCTCTGTAGACGTTCAATCAACTCATCAGTAAGCCTGCCTCTCCCTCCTATTGTCTTTCCATCACTGAGCTTACTTGAACCCAAAGTTTGTTTGAGCCTTCGAAGCCGTGCACTCATACGCTTTTGTACATGCCCAATGCATTCCAACTTTTCAACTACAAATCCATTTCCACATGGTTTCAGTTCCTCTATAGTCTTGAAACCTTTGGAGTCACCATCCCCAAGGTAGTATTTGTACCTAACGTTGTATCTGAGAACTGAGCGATCAAAAATTTGTTTCACTCCATCCACTTCCATTGCTCAACTTGATCCACTAAAATATGCCTAAAAGGTTCCACTGTGCTCTCCTTTGATTTTATTTTTCCATCTACAATGTTTTGATAATATTGCAACATCTATCACTTTTTCACTATCACCACAAGTAGCAGTTACAACCCCATTCAGAGATTTATGACCCCTCTTTTGCCAGGAACCATCTAATGCCACTACCAAATCCCTAGAACCACCGTTCATTTCTACAGATTCCTCCACTGCTTCCTTCATGGTTCTCAAAGCCACATCTTCAACAGTGGACCCTACCAGTTCAGAGTAGTACCCAAATTTGTTTGGAGGCGATGGCAAGTTCATAATACCACAAAACAGTTTACCAGCAGCAGACCCTTTTCCATTGGATCGAAGACCATACACAAGTCGAACATTCACATCAAACACTCTACATCGTCCATTTTCACCAAAGAGACTGGCATGTGAATTGTAGAAAGTCACTTGATACTTGCAACATGCACAGATTATCTTCATCTCACAAGCTAAACCAAAGTGCTTTGTTATCTCTAGTCTCACTCCTACACTTGAACACATTTTGCACAGAACACTTTCTTTCAACACAGAAGATAATAATCCAATATTCAGTGCTTCGTTAATACCATCACTGTCACTAACATATTCACGAAATCTGTCACTTCCATCAGTCAGCTTCTTGCTAGAAGATGTCACAGGGCTATGGCTGGCCATGTGTTGCTTAGCAGAAGAATGCACTGTTTCAGTAATTGTAGTATCGCAACTTGGTATTAGTGTTAATTTTCTTTTCCCTTCGTTCTTCCTCTTCTTATATACACGGTTACTAAAACGTGGCATCGTAACCAGAACAACGCTTTACACAAAAAGTATAATACTACGAACAACAGGCGGAAGACTGAACTAATTCGAAACGGTAAACAGAAAAGAGACGATGTTCCGCGCTCTTAGCGCTTCATTTGTCACAGAAAACAATGTAGCCAACCCCTGCACACTCGCTGTATGCGTAACATAAGGCGCTGTATGCGTAACAGGCCGAAAAAATCCCAAGCAGTTCGTCAGGAAGTCACGAGAGGGTGTTAGATGCATTCAGCGGCCGCCCATTTCCTCTGCAGGCGTGGGGGAAAATGGTAATAACTCCACTTCTAGGGCGAGTAGAACAATAATTCAAAGTTTACATTAAAGAGGAATGTTCAAATTAAATTTCGGTAGCAAAAAAAATCGTAATTTTCTGGATTTGACCAACTTCGGCTCCCCTTAAATGATACGGAAGTGTATGTTGCGTCCAACAAATGGTGTAGCACGAAAACATACTAGAAATGAGAATGAGTATATCGGAGCCTTTCTCTAAATAAAATGAATAAGTAAATAAAATAAAAAATAAAAATAAAAAATATCAACAGAGTTCTCGACATAGTTCAAAATCCATAGCTTCAGAGCTGGGCTTAGACTAATGAAGTAACGGTACCTTTACGTAACCTGTATTTACTATGCAGACACGTCTAATAATAACAAAAACATACTCGAAACCTCACGCCACGGATTAAATTAAAATATTTCGCAAATGCAGTATGACTGACTGTTTGTGTGTCATCACCCTTCTGACTGCATCCTTTGGCGATCTTTTCATCTCAGTGAGACACTTGCAACCAACTTGGATATATTCCAATCTCTGTCTTCGCCTACAATTTTTACCCTCTACCGCCCCCTGTAGTGCCACTGAAGTTATTCGTTGATGTCTTAACACATGTCCTATTACCTTGTCCCTTCTTCTTATCAATGTTTTCCACATGTTCCTCTCCTTGCCGATACGGAGAACCTCCTCATCCCTGACTTTATCAGTCCACCTGGTTTTCATCATTCTTCTGTCGCATCACATCTCAAACGCATAGCTTCTCTTCTTTTCCGGCTATGTTACAGTCCATGTTTCACTACCATACAACTCTATGCTCCAAACGTACATACTCAGAAATTTCTTCCTTCAGCTAAGGCCGATGTTTGATGCTAGCAGAACTTCTTTCAGCAAGAAAAGCTCTCTTCGCCTGTCCTAATCTAGTTTTTATATCCCACTTTCTTCTTCGGGTGTTAATTTGCTTCCAAGACAGCAGAATTGTTTGACTTCACCTACTTCGTTATCTCTCATTTTGATTTTAAGTTTATGGGTAATCTTATTTCTGCTATTTCTCACTATTTTCATCTTCGGTTTACTCTCACTCCATATTCAGTGCTCATTAGACTGTTCGTTACATTCAATACGTCCTGCAATTCTTCATCACTTTCACAGAGGACATTAATTTCATCAGCGAATGTTACCACTTATATCATTTCATCCTAATTTTTTATCTTCGTCTCGTAAACTTACACACGGCCTGGAGAGCGGTGTGCTGACCGCATGCCCCTCCATATTCGCAAGCAGTGACGCCTATGGGCTGAGGATGACCCGGCGGCCGTTAGGTACCGTTGGACCTTCATGGCCTGTTCGGGCGAAGTTTAGTTAGTTCTTTATTGTTAAGTTCGTTCTTGAACCCTTCTTTTATTTTCATCATTCTTTCTTCGACGTATAGCATGAAAAACAGGGGCCAAAAACTGCATCCCTGTAGTATACCCTTTTTTAATAAATTCTGGTTAAGATGGCTCTATGCACAATAGCACCAGCTAAATACAGCTTGCATGACAGGGCGGCACTGGATCAGAAATTTGGAAACACAATAAGACAAAAAAATAACATTTATTAATAGTGATGATACCGAACTGTACTTACGTTTGGCAATAGTTTGATGCGTGTAACTTGATGTCCTGTACGCAATACAATAAAATCTAAGTACCTTTGCCGTGTCTTGGCAGTTTATGATTTAGTCAAGAGGAGTGAAAATATTATGTAGACACTAATAGTTAGCCGTTCTCGTTGCTCCAAAAATAGCAAATGTTCGCAATGGGTCAGCACGCAACCTGTGACCCCCTCCCCCCGCCCCCTATATTATTTAAAGAAGCGAACTCTCATTTATAAAACAGTTTCAAAAGTCTGGTTACTTTGCAAATGAGTAAACGTGTTAAATATTTGACTTTGAACTTCTAAGAGCTTTATGGTTTCCTTTAGTTTACCACGCATGTTTGTGACGTCGTAACTCCTTAACCAGGTGCCGTACAGTGATATAATTTTCCAGATGTATTCAGTGGTATATGTGAATAGTGTCTGCAAAAATTGTTTCGAACAGTGTTAGTAGCAAGAAGTAATAAATTTAAACATCGTGCTGGATGCGGCAGTTTTACTGTACGGGAGCAAAAAAGTAATTATTGATAAACAATTTTTTTTCAACGTTTTCTACGGCTTGCCAGAGGGAAAAAGTTTTGTAAAGGTTTTGGATTTGTGTAATGTTTTTGGAAGTCACTAAGTGCTGTCATTTCTAAATTCTGGATGAATATAGTCCGGGTAACATGAGCGCTGTGAGTTAGGCTCAAGACGTACACACAGTACGTAGCTCAAAATGGCTCTGAGCACTATGCGACTTAACGTCTGAGGTCATCAGTCGCCTAGAACTTAGAACTAATTGAACCGAACTAACCTAAGGACATCACACACATCCATGTCCAAGGCAGGATTCGAACCTGCGACCGTAGCGGTCGCTCGGCTCCAAACTGTAGCGCCTAGAACTGCACGGCCACTCAGAGCGGCACAGTACCTAGCTGTAATACTTATCTTACTGTGTTCATATATAGGGTGATAATTATTGAACTATATGAAATAAAATTGTCATAGCTTCTGAATGGTTTCCGGTAGGACGTTCAAACTGCACGGTTGGCTACAGGGCACGATGGAATTAGTATGGTATGTATGGTTTGGTTTAGCAATGGATTGGTTCGTCAATAAGCACAACTGGCGCATTTGGGGGGGGGGGGGCTGTGAATCCCCATTTCGCCATCGAAAAGTCTCTTCACCTTTAACAAGTGACTGTGTGGTGTGCGATGTCCAGTCATGGAATAATCGGTGCAACATTCCTTGATGTCACAGTGACTGCCAAACGGTACGTGAAGGTTTTGGAAGATGATTTCATCCCCATTACCCAAAGTGACCCTGATTTCGACAAGATGTGGTTCTTACAAGACGGAGTTCGACCGCATCGAAGCTGGAGAGTATTTGATGTCCTGGAGGAGCACCTTGGGGACGGCATTCTGGCTCTGGGGTACACATAAGCCACTGGCAGGAGCCTCGATTGGCCGCCCTCTTCTCCGGATCAGAATACATGCGACTCCTTTTCGTGGGGCTTTATTACAGACAAGGTGTACAGCATATACCCCAAAACCGTTACTGAGTTGAAAACCGCCATTCAGTAGGTCATCGACAGCATCGGTGTTCCGACACTTCAACGGGTCATGCAAAATTTCGCTATTCGACTGCGCCACATCATCGCCAATGATGGCATGCACATTGAACATGTCATAACCTAAATCCTTATATCTGCAGTGACGTTTACATGTTGAATAAAGTGTGTTCACAACGTCGTTTGTAACTAATTTACGTTTTCTTTCATATACACTACTGGCCATTAAAATTTCTACACCACGAAGATGACGTGCTACAGACGCGAAATTTAACCGGCAGGAAGGAGTTGATGTGATATGCAAAAGATTAGCTTTTCAGAGCATTCACACAAGGTTGGCGCCGATGGTGACACCTACAACGTGCTCACAAGAGGAAAGGTTCCAACCGATTTCTCATACACAAACATCAGTTCACCGGCGTTACCTGGTGAAACGTTGTTCTGATGCCTCATGTAAGGAAGAGAAATGCGTACCTTCACGTTTCCGACTTTGATAAAGGTCGGATTGTAGCCTATCGCGATTGCGGTTTATCGTATCACGACATTGCTGCTCGCGTTGGTCGAGATCCAATGACTGATAGCAGAATATGAAATCGGTGGGTTCAGGAGGGTAATACGGAACGCCATGCTGGATCCCGACGGCGTCGTATCACTAGCAGTCGAGATGACAGGCATCTTATCCGCATGGCTGAAACAGATCGGGGCAGCCACGTCTCGATCCCGGAGTCAACAACCATCTGCACGAACAGTTCGACTACGTTTGCAGCAGCATGGACTATCAGCTCGGAGACCATGGCTGTGGTTACCCTTGACGCTGCATCACAAACAGGAGCACCTGCGATGGTGTACTCAACGACGAACCTGGGTGCACGAATGGCAAAACGTCATTTTTTCGGATGAATCGAGGTTCTGTTTACAGCATCATGATGGTCGCATCCGTGTTTGGCGACATCGCGGTGAACGCACATTGCAAGTGTGTATTCGTCATCACCATACTGACATATCACCAGGCGTGGTAGTATGGGGTGCCATTGGTTACACGTCCCGGTCACCTCTTGTTCGTATTGACGGCACTTTGAACAGCGGACGTTACATTTCAGATGTGTTGCGACCCGTGGCTCTATTCTTCATTCGATCCCTGCGGAACCCTACATTTCAGCAGTATAATGCACGACCGCATGTTGCAGGTCCTGTACGGGCCTTTCTAGATACAGAAAATGTTCGACTGCTGCCCTGGCCAACACATTCTCCAGATCTCTCACCAATTGAAAACGTCTGGTCGATGGTGACCGAGCAACTGGCTCGTCACAATACGCCAGTCACTACTCTTGATGAACTGTGGTATCGTGTTGAAGCTGCATGAGAAGCTGTACCTGTTCACGTCATCCAAGCTCTGTTTGACTCAATGCCCAGGCGTATGAAGGCCGTTATTACGGCCATTGGTGGTTGTTCTGGGTACTGATTTCTCAGGATCTATGCACCTAAATTGCGTGAAAATGTATCACATGTTAGTTCTAGTAGAATATATTTGTCCAATGAATACCCATTTATCATCTGCATTTCTTCTTGGTATAGTAATTTTGATGGCCAGTAGTGCAGTTCAATAATAGTCACCCTATAACTCTTAATGAGTAAGCTGCGGCAGCATTTTAGATTTTTAAATTCAGCCAACAGCTGCCTGAAATACTGAAAATAAAATTTTTGCTTACCCCTGAAATTCGTTAGATAGGCAACCTCCAACTGAGATTGTGCCCCAGGTTAGCCGTTTAGTGGTATAGAAAACGAGCCAGTCTGACGTGCTGGGAGGGTAGGTAAAGGGCGCGGAGGTTGCGCAGGGCGCTGTTCACGACGTCGCTGCACTCGAGCTGCCGCACGGACGTGCTGGTGCCGGGCGTGTCCTCGGAGGACATGGGCAACATCATCAAGTACGCGTACCTGCGGCGCGCCGACCTCACGCCGGACAACGCGCTGCGGCTGCTCGTCGCCGCCGACTACCTGTGCGTGCTGGGGCTGCTGCGCCTCTGCTGCCAGTACGTCGCCAGCTCGCTCTCCCCGCACAACTGCCTCGGCGTCATGATCTTCGCCAGGTACTCAGCCCTGCACACTACGTCCCGTACCGTAAGGTTCAACGGAATGAGACAGTGTGGAGACTGTAGTCGCCGAGGGGTGTTTACTTTCAGTACTATGTTATAAATGAACGGTACACAACACGGACAAAATCTTCTGGGTTTACAAGCTATGTCACTCCGAACGAAACACTAGGGGTTTCGACGGTTGTCTGTGCCATCCTCGTCACGAGTACGAACTACTGCCTGCTGGAGCTGGCTTGGTGTCCCGCTTACAAGAGTGATTCAGCTGCTCCAACTATGAGCTTTACGCAACCCGCAACGTCTTCAAATATCACGTGATGATTTTCATATGCTGTCACACTCTGCGCAAATCTATTAGGCCTAAAGAAAAATGAAGAGAATCTTTCTGTAGGAAAGTTAAAGTGTCAAATTTTTTACTAGGATAACTTTTCGCTAGAGGTAGTAATTCTCGAATTATTCAAGAAAAAAAAATACAAAAGTGACCTTCAAATGCGTTTTTTCTGGAATAACTGGAAACCATAGTCTCCGGCAAAAATGTATCCCAGTACAAAATTTAACTATATTAAATTTCCTAAAAATAAGTCCTGTTTATTTTTTTCTTTCTGTATGGCTAATAGTTCGCACATAGCAAGCTAGACAACACGAATATCTCGTTGTGATTTTTGAAGGCTTTCCGGGCTGTATAAAACCTTTGAGTGGGGCAACTGAATCAGTTTGTGTAGATGCGACTGCAGGGTCAGTAACCTGGCACAGGGGATGGAAGTGAAGCATGCACAGAAAGGAGAGTTGAGTAACTGGTAGCAGAGACGTCAGCCTCCCACAGTGAAGTGATACCTCTCCGTGACGTCACTGGGAATGTCTATCACTTATGTGAATGTATCTAGTTCTGAGAAGTGAGAGATACCATATTATACTCAGTGGTATTTGATGGCTTGTATGTTATAACTTACATCCTAATATGTGATGTTTCAAAATACCAACGCATTCAGGATCTCTCGAAAATGTATCAGTACTGATACGATTTATTGTAACTAAATACTGACATATCGGCAGTTAAAGACTTCAAAATATGTAAATCAAAGACTTAGACTTAGGAAATCAGATGTAGTTGGTTCGAAATCTGCTACTCCATTTTTTTTGTAACCTTAGCTTTTCTAAGAGATTCTATGACTTTTTTTTATCCATTTAATAAAAGTGTATTCTGTAATATTCGACATTACACAGATATAAGACTGCTCTCTCCCTGGAGTGAGCAGTCATTATCAATCATTTGCAAATTAAGCATGAAACACGCAAACGACAGTAAATATTCAAAACATGTTGATCATCCACTAAAACAAACTACCACTCAGAGTAAAATGTTTAGAAACGACTGAAACACTTGAAAATAAATTGAGAGGCGACTTAGTCTCAGCCGTCTATGAAGTATAAAAGAAAATTTACAAGCTAGTTATTTTAAAGAAACTTCTTTTCCAAACAATAACATTTTCAGATAAAGTACATGTGCAGACGAAATATATTCTGGCACCTGTACAGCTGCGCTAACAATGGCGTGTGAAACTTCACTCTCGCCGGATGTGCGGGATGCCTGTGGCCCGAGGCTCGTCACGTGCCGTCTTTGCTCGTTCCTTCCCAGAAGTAGTCGGTACAGCGCTACATTTAATTCAGTATTACTGTACTGCATTTTGCGATCGGCACAATCATCTTCAGTTCGCCGGAATTGCGTTGACAGCGCTGTTTACCCTTCTCTATATGTTCCTGGTATAAAGGACGTTCACAGGCCCTTTGGCTGTTTGCACAAAAAGAGGCCTTCTCGTGATCTATTGTCACAAGACTTTAACAAACAATGGTAATGAACAAAAGAGACGGATCAGAATTCTCGATACATATTACGCAGTTGCATAGGCTAAGGGTGCAACAAATTTGCTATGAAACGATATTAAAATACCAAGCAGAAGGAGTTTAAAGATTTAGTTGACAATGAAAGAGCAAAAAATTACAACGATCGGCAGATAGTATTCATTGTTATGTATATCACGAAGCACTTTGTGCTAAATTTGCAGGCATGCTTTACTTGGAGAAATTGGCGGTATAAATAGTAAAATTTCTGACGCCGCATGCGTTATTCCGCTATCAGTTGCAACAGTTTTCGATGGAACTGAACGAAGATTATGGAGACCCTATATATTACTGCAAATCACATTGTCTGCCTGAAACGATATTTCGATTTAAAACTCGATACTACTGAATTTATGAAGGAAAAAGGAATACAGGAATGAAAATTAGACCATCGGGAATGGATTGCAGATTTCGCATTTTATGTAAACCTGACTGCCCACTGTCTTCAGTAAGACAATGAAAGGTGAGAAACAATTTCTTTCTGATTTGATGGGGGTGCATTTAAAAAGAAAATTGGGTTCTATAAAGGACATATTCTGCCAAACACAATCCAGTTCCACTGGCGTTAAAGAAGACGTGAGGCCTGAAGAATTCATTGTGGCCTTGAAAAAATTACGAGGGTAATTTCCTAAACGTTTTGAAGACACTGCAGTCTTAATCTCTCTTCGAGCTGTTTTCGAGGCTCTTTACCTTTTCACATCAAAGCGGCCCTGTGCATGTGCGAATGTAACTGATTGATCTGCTAGATAATTCCTGTTTTCATGACAAATCGTTTTGCGTTAAAACTGTGCAGCACGTCTTCGTTAATTTCCTCATGGTTTCCACGTCTACATAACGAGGTTGCAAAAGTGCTATAACATTCCGATGACATATTTGTGTGAAGGTCATTTTTCGTTCATGATACTAATAAGTTACCATCATATGGCAACCTGAGTGTGCAAATCTATGAAATTGTCTGTGTCTGTCGGTATGCTGACAGTTTGTAACAGATAAAACTTATATTACGTTTTCAGTGCATCTAAAGTAATTAAATCTACATTGGCGTCTACATGATTACTCTGATATTCACAATTAAGTACCTAGCAGGGGGTTCGTCGAGATACCTTAAAGGTACTTACCTACCGTTCAACTCGCGAACATTGCGCGGTAAAAACGAACACTTAAATCTTTTCGTGCGAAGTTTGATTTATCTTATTTTATTATAATGATCGTTTCTCCCTGTATAGGTGGGTGCCAAGAAAATATTTTCACACTCTGAGGAGAAAGATGGTGACTGAAATTTCATGAGAAGGTCCTGCCGCACAGGAAAAACGCCTTTGTTTTAATGACTGCGACCCCAATTCGTGTGATATATCCGTGGCACTCTCTCCCCTACTGCGTGATAATAATAAACGAGCTGTCCTTCTTGAAACTTTTTCCATTTCCTCCGTCAGTCCTATCAGATGCAGATCCCACACCGTACAGCAATAATCGAGAAGAGGGCGGACGAGCGCAGTGTACGCCTCTTTAGTAAACTTGCTACATTTTCGAAATATTCTGCCAATAAATCGCAGCCTTTGGTTTGCTTTCCCCACATTATCCATGTGATCGTTTCAATTTAAGTTGTTCGTTGTTGAGATTCCTAAGTATTTAGTTTAATTTGCAGGATTTAGAATTGTGTGTTTTATCCTGTAACAAAACTTTTGCCTGATAACTTTATAAGACGGTAAATTACAGCATCATCTGAACAATGTAAGTGTACTGTTCAGATTGTCTCCTGGATTGTTTCTGTAGATCAGGGACAACAGAGGACCTATAACATTTCCTTGGGGAACGCCAGAGATTACTTGTTTTACTCGATGGCTTTCCGCCAGCTATTACGAACTGTAACCTTTCTGACATGAAATCACGAATCCAGTCATACAACCGAGACGTTATTCCACAGGCACGCAATTTAATTAGAAGTCGCTTGTGAGGAACGGTGTCAAAAGCCTTCGGGAAATCTAAAAATATGGAATAAATTTGACGACCTGTGTCGGTAGCATTCATTACTTTGTGAGAATAAAGAGTTAGTGGTGTTTCACAAGAAAATCCGTGTTAACTGTTTGCCAATAAATCGTTTACTTTGAGGTGACACATCATGTTCGAGCAGAGATGATAATTAAAATTTGTTTTGTTTGTGAACTTTATTGTTACGAAATGTGAAATATAAAACCAAATTTTGTGCAGTGCATCTACACTGCCATCTGAATGCGGTGCGTTCGCAGTTACCACTCCAGACAGCGTGCAGTGGCAGTGGGGAAAATGTGCAGCGAGGTTGAGCACTATGGCACACGGCTGACAATCTAAATACTTGGCTGCCCCTGCTGTAGTGGGATGTTCCTGCTATAATTTTTGTCATTGTCTCACTTACGAGACCTGTTAGGAAAGTAAGGTCCGATCAGTCGCAAAATGGAAACCGCTGTGAAAATCAAACATGTTTTATTTGCATCACTTACCTACACCTTCCAGCACTTTACACAGTCGTCGCTCCGATTTAGACATTTGTCGCAGCGTTGCACCAACTTTTTCAAAATCCTCGCCGTAGAAGGAAGCCGCCTGTGCTTTCTGCCAATTCTCTACGCTGGACTACAGCTTGTTGTCTGTGCCAGATAAGCTTCTTCATAGCTATTGGTTCATGAGAGCAGAGATAAAACTCAGGGATAGTCAATTATGGGCTCTGTTGTGGGTGATGAAACACTTCCCATCGAAAATGCTGCAGGATCATTTTCATTGGCCCTTCAGATTGCGGCCGAGAATTGTCATGCAGAAGGAAACGTATGACATTTATGTTATGTGAGCTGAATGACATCAGGCTAAATCTCACACCAGGCTCTCATACTTGGCGGGGACATTATTGCTCTAGGCATCTTAACGCTCTCACTGTGCGCTCAGAACTGAAAAGAGCGAATTGACACGATCGATGGGAGTACTAGAAACATCGCCCAACACATCTGTGCCAAATTTCTTCGGATTTTCACAGGGGTTTCGATTTCGAACCCCGTCGGACCTTTCCGAATAGCCCTCGCAGTTCCATGCGGCACCTGCTGTAATGTAGGTCGTCTGCTGACAAACTCCAACAGGTGGACGCCACTCAAGGAGTACTGTAATAAATAATAAAATATAACACAAATACTTAAATCAATACAAATCACAATATACACAGAAATGACGAATTTCTGTGATAATTTATACATTATAATGTTTGTAATACGAGAGTCGTTCAATAAGTAAGTCAACCTTTTTTTTTTCTAAAACCACGTTGATTTCATTCAGGATTCCAATACGTCATCTAATTTTCCACTCTTCTGGCTGCGAAATCCTATTTTTCAACACAATCTCCGTTCAATGCGACTTTCTTAAGCAACCCTACTGGGAGGGCCTGTATGCGTACATGGTGCCACTTCTCTAGTAAGACACAGTGTCTTGCTGCGTCTATAACCGTCAGCCACACGCTAGTTGCCACGGAGTGTACCCTTCATTAGACCAAACAGATGGCAGTCGGAACGTGAGGGATCTGGACGATAGGGTGGATCATGAAGTACAGTCCAGTGACGTTTTGTAAACACCTCTCGGGTCTGCAGACTTGTGTAACGGCTTGAAGTGAGGTGTTTCAATGTGATCGGTCGATCACCTCGAATGACAACGTTCGCAAGTTGCTCACAGCTGAGTGTGCCGGCCGGCATGCGGAGACATTTTCGCGACCTTGTTGCGATGATGACAGACGCTTTGCCGAGCGGCTCACCGTGTTCACTTCCGCGTCTCAGTAGACATTTTGCAGGCGCCTGTGGCTATCTGTGATGCTTTGGTTTTCCGCTAAAAGAAATTCAGTGACAGCTTGTTTCTGGAACGCATCTCAGTTACAGATGCCATTGCTTTTCGCTGGAACGCATGTCAGTTACAGATGCCATTTCCAAGGCTACATATAGCGCCCCCACCAGTCGGAACTTCATGAAACTATACGGGCTGAAGCTGGAATATTGCACGTCGTCCCACAGCAAATTACACATTTTTTTCATTCTAAATTGGCCGAGAAAACTAATTTATTGCATTTCTTATTGATCACACCTCTACACTTACTTGCTGATTCATAAAGGGCAAGGATTCTGAAAATCTTCGCACCTTTAGTGTTTACGAGTGTACCCTTACACTACTTCTTCCATTTCACCGTGCCTAAACTAAAACGAATACCAGTGTTTGGTTCGAAGCGCGCTTACAGACGCCATTGGCTGGTGAGTCACGTCATACGCCGCCCTCGCTCTGTGCGATGTCCCACCGCCCGTTTTCTTACCGCCACTTAACGGCGCGCCCTCAGGGACCACTTCTGCGAGGAGCTGGAGAAGACGGCGCGGCTGTACACGCTGCGGAACTTCGTGCGCGTGGCGGCGGACAGCGACGAGGTGCTGCAGCTGCCGGCCAGCGAGCTGCGCGCGCTGCTCGCCGACGACGACCTCAACCTGCGCTCCGAGGAGGCGGCGTGGGAGTGCGTGCTGCGCTGGATGCAGCACGACCCGGCCGGCCGCCGCGAGCACCTGCTGCCGCTGCTGCGCGCCGTGCGCCTCGGCCTGCTCGACACCAAGTACTTCCTCGAGAAGGTAGGCGGCCGCTCGCGGCGGTTTAGCCCGCGTGACACCAGCCGAACTACTCAGAGAAACTACTACACTACATGCATATCTGAAGACTTTCTTTCTTTTTTGCGCCTCAGTCCCGCATGGGTGCAGGGTTGGCATGGTTATAAACGGATTTAGTATGCTTAGATCTGTCGTCACCCCATTAACCCCTCCCCCCCCTCTGGAAAGGAACATGTGTACTTCAACTGTCGGCCCATTATTCATGTGAAAATGAGAGATAGTTTGCTAAATGTTTTGATTGTGTAACTGATTAGGAACATGGGTCTAAACATTCATGGTGGTGTCTGATTGTTCTATATCGTGTCTCCCTACCACTTTCGCGCAACGACGCCCTGAGCGTGTTTTTTAGGGAATTAAGTAGTTTGAACCTGGGACCTGTTGCTGGTAAGGAGACGCCAGACCACACATGACATGTAAAATTCAGAAGAGTTTAGTGAGACTAGCGACGATATAACCAAATACTAAATGATCTCAGCGTCAGCTCCACTGCACTCCCTATAAAACAATCTTAATACTAACTAAATATAGTGGAAAGGGTTCAAGGCTTTCCTATTTTTAGTTAGGTGGTAAAATAACGAAGAAAAAGCAGTTAAGTTTACCATTGATAATTTTATTCTAATCACAAAACATCGTTTATAAATTGCAATATTGATAAAAGGAAATGTTTCAATACAGGATGGTAAAAACCAACTGCGTTCAACAAAAATGTGAACGAATATTCCCTGAGTGGTTTTCCAAGTTCTACAATGGATCGAAGGATGACCTATGCCATATCACATCTATAATCTAGGTTTAAATTAAGTTTCACAAAAGAGAAAACTATCAAAATGGTCTACAGTGACCCTCAATTATCTTTAATTACTTATCTAACCTGTCGTAAATTACAGTGGCTGATGTGGCTTCTCAATAACTATAAAATAGAGAAATCATCGCGTTTCAGATCTTTACCTCAAGTGGCAAATGTGAACACCATGAGTTTTAATTAACGATCGACACTAGTATTACGCAAAAAAGAAAAGGGGTGTAACAGATGAGACTTCTGCAGTTCTGAGTGAAGCTTTATGCGCCGCTATGCGGCATCGCGTGCGTTCATTACTTTGTTGGTGTTCGTCAGGGGGCGGCGGCCGGCGCAGCAGCCATCCAGCTCGCCGTCTCGGAACTAACTCTCTCCTAACTTCTCCTTACTACAATTTACCGAAGTTGGTTTAAAAAAACCTATCTCGCTGTGTTTTCATCTGACCAATCAGGGTCTCAATGTTAACCTTAAGCTCCGCCTACAAAAATTCTGTCTATCCAATGAGAAACGTTATACTTTTCGTGGTGGGGCAATGTTTTTAAAGTTTGAAACGTAACAGAGACGCTAAAAAGTCTCACGCTAAAACCTGCAGCTGGTGTGGTCCTTTTATCGTTGTCGTAAGATCTATACTGTTCTTCTGGTGGGCTCTCTCCTTTAAATGGGCTGGGGGGTGGTCCTTCACGTACCTGAGACGCGAAAAAGTCTCACGCTAAAACTTGCTGGTGGTAGTGGCCCTTTTTGTGTTATCATAAGAACTATACTGTTTTTCTGGAGGGCTCTAGCTTTTAACATGGGCTGGGGGGGGTGGTCCTTCACGTAACAGGGACGCGAAAAAGTCTCACGCTAAAATGTGCGGGTGGTAGTCTTAGAGGTAGGCTGCTGACGTGAGTGTCCAGTCCATCCCTTATCATAGGGTCTTCTAGCTTAACACGGTTCTGCTCTCGGCTTCTGTCCTTGTTTCTCCCCTCGGAACTGCGTCTGCCTCACGGTGGGAAGGTACGACATGCATTTAGGTATTCTTGTGTTAGTCTGTGGTATTCCATTTGCTCCATCGTTACTCGTATTACTTTGGTTAATTTAATGTCACGATTTATTCAGAGCTACGTGACATACTACTGGATTTGCTTATCATGTCAGTGTTTTCATGGAAGGTGTTGGATTTGCCTGACACCTTACATATCACCACCCTTCGAACTTAATTTTTGCTCTAAATTTAGGCAATGATTGAATCGTTGTCTAAGTCAGTCAAAAATTTTCTAATTTATCTAAATTTTGTTGCATATTGTTCAGCCACGTTATTCTGTTCTATGCTAGTTTGTATTACTAATTTATATTTTTATATTCTTCCACATTATAATTAAAAATGACAAGAGAAGAAAATTTTTATACTATTATTAATTTTTAATTATTTTCTTTCTTTATTTAAGTGTGAAGTTTGTTTCTTAATAAGTTTCTTATCGAAAGTGAGAAGTCTTTCACATCGATTTTCTTAAAAATATTGTTTTTATAAATGTAGTAATTAAGTAAAATCTATTCCTAACACATTTTCTAAATATCATGTACAAGTAAAAATGTTTTTATTTCTAAACACTCATTTCAACATTGTTACACTAAAAAAAAAGAATTATTTCCAAGAATTCCCTTGACAAAGAAATATACATACACAAGTATTGAGATATTATCCTAACAAATGGTACAAATGTTTAAAAAAAAGGGAAAACATCCAACAAGATAATTTTTTATTCTTTGTTTTTATAAGGAGAAAGTAAGTAAAATATAGTTATTCTTTTATTTTTATGAGGAGAAAATAAGTGGCATATTGTTTCTTTATGTACTGTCCATTTCAGAACTAATGACTTATTTTTATCAATAGTCTATTTTTTACTTAAGTCCATAGTCAATGATTGTTTATTATCTGTCTGGTGTGTTTAACTTATTTAGTTTTTCACACATTTCTTTTACGCAAGTCCTACATCACATAACTTGATTTCACACATTCACACTATCCTATGAATGTTCAAGCATGAGGTTGGCGAATGTTTTTGTACGAAGGTGATGGACTTGAGCGAGATGGATGTGGGCAAGTATTTGATGTACAGCTTCATTCGTCGTTCCTTGTTGGCTTTGCAAGTGTGTGTTGCTGTTGTGGAGGTCCCATAATGGAATGGAGCTGTGAGTACAGAATCTCATGGTTTACTGGCTTTGTATACGTGAAAGTCATCATTATGTGTCGCTGAATGCGGTCGTTTTTCGTTGTAATACTTCGCAGAGGACTAGTTTACAATAGGATAGGGATTTGGGAAGGTATGTCGTCTATTCTTCACCTATCTTCTTTCTTGGTCTCATCTTGCGAATCTTCAACTTCTGTTCTTCCTGCTTTTTCTGTGCTTCTTACTTGCTTCTTGGTTCTTCTCTGGGCAGGATATGGAAATATTTATTGGTACTAGTCGCATTGAAGTTCTCCCCCTAGTAACAGTTTGATAAATTGTTTGGGCGTGTCATTTTTACTTTGTGGAACTTTTCTTCAGTTTCGTGCATCAGCGTGCTTTTCAATAGCAGTAGTGTGACTTTTACACATATTTTTTGCCAGCGGTGGCTTGCCCAAGCGGTCTTCTCGTTGGGCCGTTTTTTGCTCGCTCCGCTGATTCGGGGGCGCCCTGGGGTGTATGAGCGATGAAAATCCGGTGTCTGCTTGTCTGTCCGTGCAGCCAGCCCCTTCTGATGTTCAGCGCATCTCTGCAGGGCTCTGTCACTGTCCATCCCAGCAGGGTTCCACCTAGCGGGCAAATTTATTGCCCACTTTCGCTGCAAGGGCCTTCTGTTGGTTTCGCTGTCCTTTCCCTTCTCTCGACGCTCCTGCTATGTAGGAATCGTGTCTTGCTAATTACGTCCTTTTCTTTCTTGATACATCTCGTGTTGCAACTTGTGGATCGTTGCATCTGGTCTTTGTTGGAGTTTTTACAACGGTTCTTACAAAAAGTTTTACTTATAATCATCTAACATATGTCTAGTATCTACTTGTTTTACGCCTTCTTAAAAAGCTTTACAAATTTCGGCGCCCTTTCCATGTTACAATTCTAAGATATTTGGAGACTTAACGTCTACTCAAGAATCCTCAAATTCGTTATTATTTTATTTTTGTGTAGTGTCATGCTGTATGGCATTTTAGTATTTCATGGTGTTAGACTATCTACGCTTTATCCCTTCACCTTAAGCTATGGTACTATTGGTGTTATTATTGGAACTACTTTCTTTTTCCCACCTTCCTCTCTCTTCATTCTTCTTTCTCCTGACGACCTTATCTGCAACATAATCTTGAAATATTGTGATGATTATTTACCAGTAATAAAATTAATCTTCAAACTTATACTGAAAGTGTTTAATACTGCCAGTCTTAGGTAAAAATACCTCTGCTTTATCTCGTAAAATACCCTCTAATTCTCTTTTACTGTGTTCCGAAATACCTTGAACTTCTTGTAATTTTTCGTCGATTTCTTTATGGACTTCTAACATGAGTTGAGGCGATTCCCCCATTTGTGCATACCATTCTAATTCTTCATCTCGCGTCATTCTTAATTGTTTGTTTATAACCAGTATTTCTTCTAATTTTAGCTTTTGCTCAAAGAGAAGTGTGACATTCCCGAATGTTACACTACCTTTCCCCATATCTATTATCGCTCGTTTCTCATTTAAAAAATCTGCACCTATAATCAAATCTACAGTTAGTTTAGGTATAATCACGAAGTTCGCTTCCATCTTTTGACCTTGGCACAAAAGAGTTAATCTTGTTTGTCTCCTAACTTCCGCAGCATTGTTTCTAATAGGACCTCTTACTTTAATCTTAATGTTTTCAGAACTGGCAATTCCTCATTGGCATTACACTGCATGAATAAACTTTCTGAGATCGCAGTCAGTTCACTTCCGCAATCAATTACAATATTGACTGGGATATTCTTTACCATGGCCTTCACAATTGGTTGAATTTGAAAGGGTTGATTCTGTTCTTCTTCTTCTTGCATCAACGAATCCTCCACTGAATCATACATGAGTCTTTTTAGGAATTTCCCTTGTGAATTCGAACTTTCTGTAGGATAAGCCTCGACTGCTACTTCTCTCTCTTTTATTTCCTCTTCTCTATTTCTTCCTTCTTTTACGCTTTCTTCTACATCCTCTACTTTTTCCTCATCCTCGTCTATCTTCTCCTTCTTCGTAGCTATTTCCACATAATCACATCTAAATGCACTAATTATCGCTTCATAACTTCCTTCATTATATACGTTGGGTTGTGTGCCCATTTGTAACTTATTTTCAACTTCTGTCGACTGCGCATTATCCTCATTGAATTCGCTTTCCCTGATTTCCATCTCAAATAGATCTGCAATACTCATTACTTCGTCCTTTCCTCCTACATTCGTTGTGCATGCCTCTGGTAATTCATCTTCCTCGTCAGTATTCCCCCAATTAATTTCGTCCAAACACGATATTCTTATTTTCTTGTCTTCGTTTTCATCTGGTCCCTGTGGATTTGTTTCTTCCTTCTTCTCTTCACGTGATAAGATTCTTACGTCTCTGTTCAAGGTGCTGCAATTGTCCTGGGTCGGTGCGTCATTCTCTTTGGCATGGGCGCTTAGATGTCAATTCGAACGTTTATTAGGGTTTGGTGGTCTTACCTCCACGTCTTCTATCTGTATTCGCTTTTCTTGTTCAGCTTGTTGATAGTGGTTTCTTTGTTGATAATTTGTCGGTCTATTGGTTCTCCAGTACCCGTTCCGGTTGTCGTTATTCCCTCTGTAATAGTTGTTGCCGTTCCTGGGTGAATTATAGGTATTGCCATATTCTCTTCTAAATCAATAACCGGTTCTTTGTCGAAATCTATTGTCGTTTCGTGGTGTGAAGTTATCACGTGGTTCGTAATTATTGTTTCTTCGTACTGTGTCTTGTGGATTCCACCGCTTTTTGCTTTCGTTTTCACGTGCGTTTCGTCTTTTTCTTGCGTCATCTTCTGAAAATATGAACTCTAGTTCTCTTAGAATACCTTTAAATACTTCGACGTCATTGCCTCCGCGACCTACTAATGATTGCTGCTATTTCAATGGTAGCTTCATCGCGCATAATTTAATCAACTCTCCGTCACTGTATGGTACATCTAAGCATTGATTTTTGTTTGCCATTACTTCGAAAAATTTCACGGGACTCTTCTCTCCTGAATTTTCAAAATATGGGTTCTGTAATAATTCGTACTTCATTCTGTTCTGTGCTTCGCTGGACCAATATCGTGCGAGAAACTTCTCTCTGAAATCTTCGTACGATCGGCATGTCGCTGCAGCATTCTGCATGGTTTCTGCGACTGTTCCTGACATGTGTGCACATATAAAGTCTAATTTGTGCCCTAGCGTCCAGTGTTCTTATAATCCTACTCGGAATTGATCAATAAAAGTTCGTGGATGTAATGAGTTTCCTTCTCGAAAGTGTTGAAATTTTCTGACTGTGAGGAAATGATCGTTGTCGTACTTCGTCATAGTTCCATATGAAATTCGTGATTCTTCGCCACTTTTGTTTCTGATCATTTCTCTCGTCGTTCTTTCCGGTTGTGGTAAATCCATTGGATATTGTCCACTGTAACTTTCGCCTACCCGCGGTGCTGGCTGTCTGATTTCACGTATGTTACTTTCCGCCTGTGATTGGAATCGCAAATGCGTAATATCTTCGTTAATTTCTTGTTTCTCCGGTGCTGTTACAGATACGGACGTTGTTGCAGACTCTGTGCTTGTTCGATCCTGTTCACTACGCTTTCCAATGGTTTGCAACAACTCTGTCCGCAATTTTTGAAATTGTCGCTTTGTTTGCGCTTCTATTTTGACTGTGCGGTTATCACATCTTTTCAGCGCTGCTTTTATGATACGTTTGTGTAACACACTGTTTTCAACAATTTCACGCGCTGTACCTGCTGCTTGTCTAGTAATTACGTTTGTCTGTTTCTTTAGTTTCTTGACTTCTGCCTGGGTTTTGTTACGTAATGTTTTGATCTCGTCCTGAATGTCATTACGCAATGTTTGTACGTCCGCTTGTACCGTGTCAATGTCTGTTCTCAATTGATTGTAACCTGTTATTAAGTTTCCTATCACTTCTCGAGATTCTTTTGCCTCGTCTTCAATATGACTTAGGTGTAACTGATTTTTTTTGTTTTGTTCTTTAATCTCACGCATTTGTCTCGTGGTTTCCGCATTCTGAATTTTAATTTGGTTCGCAATTTCTTTATTTTGCCTTGTCATGGTTTCCGTATTTTGTTGTAATAATTCTGCCAGATTGGTGGGTCCTATTGCCTTTTCTTCCGACGTTCTACGCTCTGTGTTTTCGCCCAAGTGTTGGTTCGCAACCAATTGCATTGAACTGTGCTGTGACACGTTTCTGCTCGTATTCCTTGTACTCTGTGGTGAGGGAGCTCTGATTACTTGTGCTATGGGTTCTACGTATTCAAGACGCAAGTTAAAATCCTCATCGACTGTCTCTCTACTTTGCTGCTCCTCTGTCGTATGCTGACCTAGGTTTTCTGTGCCTTGGCGTACATTATCCTCGTTATGGTTCGTTATCTGTCCTACTTCTCGCGATACTGCATCGTCTGTTGTACTGTCCTCTATTCTCTGTCGATTTTCATGGTGGGTCTCTACCTCAATTCGGACAAGGTCTCGATTTGCCATTGCTAATCTTTCCGAATCCCTTATTTTCTGTTTTAAAATCAATTCACGCGCCCTACTTCTCGTCAACATGCGCTCATACGATCTCACGCGTTTCATAAACTTTTTGTTCACACGACTTGACACTACCAAGACTCACAATCCATTCACTTACTTGTTGGGTGAGAACCAACTTGTCAACGATGTATCCGCCACCTGGGCTCTTGCATTGGAGAGAAAACTTAATTCTAACAATTTTTAAAATTCATAACTAAATTATGGTGTTATCTCTGCTAGAATGTTATTGAATACTTTCTTGGACACTTTTACTATCTATCGCTGCAGCTACTGTTTTCGACTATGTATAACATGAAGAAAAAAATTTTTTTTTGCTACAAAAATTTATCAGCAAGTATTTTTCTGAGCTAGTTAGGCATGTGGTCGACCTTCAATCATGGTATTTTACCATCCTGGCGGGGTAGCCATTTTCTAAACATTCATGGTGGTGTCTGATTGTTCTATATCGTGTCTCCCTACCACTTTCGCGCAACGACGCCCTGAGCGTGTTTTTTAGGGAATTAACTAGTTTGAACCTGGGACCTGTTGCTGGTAAGGAGACGCCAGACCACACATTACATGTTGAATTCAGAAGAGTTCAGTGAGACTAGCGATGATATAACCAAATACTAAATGATCTCAGCGTCAGCTCCACTGCATTCCCTGTAAAACAATCTTAATACTAACTAAATATAGTGGAAAGGGTTCAAGGCTTTCCTATTTTTAGTTAGCTGGTAAAATAACGAAGAAAAAGCAGTTAATTTTACCATTGATAATTTTATTCTACTCACAAAACATCGTTTATAAATTGCAATATTCATAAAAGGAAATGTTTCAATACAGGATGGTGAACGAATATTCCCTGAGTGGTTTTCCAAGTTCTACAATGGATCGAAGGATGACCTATGCCATATCACATCTATAATCTAGGTTTAAATTAAGTTTCACAAAAGAGAAAACTATCAAAATGGTCTACAGTGACCCTCAATTATCTTTAATTACTTATCTAACCTGTCGTAAATTACAGTGGCTGATGTGGCTTCTCAATGACTATAAAATAGAGAAATCATCGCGTTTCAGATCTTTACCTCAAGTGGCAAATGTGAACACCATGAGTTTTAATTAACGATCGACACTAGTATTACGCAAAAAAGAAAAGGGGTGTAACAGATGAGACTTCTGCAGTTCTGAGTGAAGCTTTATGCGCCGCTATGCGGCATCGCGTGCGTTCATTACTTTGTTGGTGTTCGTCAGGGGGCGGCGGCCGGCGCAGCAGCCATCCAGCTCGCCGTCTCGGAACTAACTCTCTCCTAACTTCTCCTTACTACAATTTACCGAAGTTGGTTTAAAAAAACCTATCTCGCTGTGTTTTCATCTGACCAATCAGGGTCTCAATGTTAACCTTAAGCTCCGCCTACAAAAATTCTGTCTATCCAATGAGAAACGTTATACTTTTCGTGGTGGGGCAATGTTTTTAAAGTTTGAAACGTAACAGAGACGCTAAAAAGTCTCACGCTAAAACCTGCAGCTGGTGTGGTCCTTTTATCGTTGTCGTAAGATCTATACTGTTCTTCTGGTGGGCTCTCTCCTTTAAATGGGCTGGGGGGTGGTCCTTCACGTACCTGAGACGCGAAAAAGTCTCACGCTAAAACTTTCTGGTGGTAGTGGCCCTTTTTGTGTTATCATAAGAACTATACTGTTTTTCTGGAGGGCTCTAGCTTTTAACATGGGCTGGGGGGTGCTCCTTGACGTAACAGGGACGCGAAAAAGTCTCACACTAAAACGTGTGGGTGGTAGTCTTAGAGGTAGGCTGCCAACGTGGGTGTCCAGTCCGTCCCTTATCGTAGGGCCTTCTAGCTTAACACGGTTCTGCTCTCGGCTTCTGTCCTTGTTTCTCCCCCCGGAACTGTGTCTGCCTCACGGTGGGAAGGTACGACATGCATTTAGGTATTCTTGTGTTAGTCTGTGGTATTCCATTTGCTCCATCGTTACTCGTATTACTTTGGTTAATTTAATGTCACGATTTATTCGGAGGTACGTGACATACTACTGGATTTGCTTATCATGTCAGTGTTTTCATGGAAGGTGTTGGATTTGCCTGATTCCTTACATGGGTACCCCCATGCTATTCACAAATAGAAGATGGGAAAGTACCCGAAAGCCATATCTGGGATGGCTGTCACATCGACCCTCGTCGTTAATCCACCGTGTGGTTTTGATCTGGGCCCGGCGCAATTCCCTGGCCCGGATGAGGCGCTTTAACACACATGGACCCTTGCAGTTGCTTTACGATTGTTTAAGGTATTTTAAAACCGTCTGACTGCAAGAAAAATTATTTTCCTCCCTCGTCTCTCCCGTGCACAGACACTCTTATCTCCCACTCGCTCCTTACCCCTTCATTTCACCTCTCCCCCCTTCCTGCATCTCATTTCCTGCTTACTCTTCCTTCCCCTACTTTGCATTAGCTTTTCACTACCTTCACTCATCTTTGCCGCCACCTCCCCAACACCCTCAACTCATCTTCCACCTACACATCATTTAGACCTTGACCTCCACCACTATTCCTTCATTTTACTTAAATATTACATAAATACATCGCAGGCGGCCGCTGTTGACAAGCAGTTCTAGGCGCTTCAGTCCAAAACCGCGCTGCTGCTGCGGTCACAGGTTCGAATCTTGCCTCGGGCATGGATGTGTGTGATGTCCTTAGGTTAGTTAGGTTTAAGTAGTTTCTAAGTCTAGGGGACTGATGACCTCAGATGTTAAGTCCCATACTGCTTACAGCCATTCGAACCATAAATACATCGCAGCGTAATCAACCGACATAATACATGTACGACAAACCATAGACGAAGAGCTATTTTTAGGTCAAGTTGCAAGTTGGCTATTCTTCTGAGCAAATGAACTGTTAGTACAGCCCTCATTTATTGAATCTATGCCTTGTTATAATCAAACTGAAGATTCAACTAATCAATTTTTGTATCGCTATCTGACTTTGGTTAAAATAAAGGAGAGTAAAAGCGTAGCTCATAATTACGTAGATTGTCCAACTTATGAAAACGAGGCGTAGTATGAATAACTGGTAACCAATGAATAGGGAGCTAACTTGTAACAACCCACCAGAATTAATAACTAGGAAACATTTCCAACCTGACGCCGTTTATAAAAAGAAAAGAAAAAGCACCAACAGACCCAGCGATCAAAACTTGTGTTTAAAAAAAAAATATAAAAAGTCGGGTTCAAATGGCTCTTAGACTATGGGACTTAACATCTTAGGTCATCAGTCCCCTAGAAGTTAGAACTACTTAAACCTAACTAACCTAAGGACATCGCACACATCCATGCCCGAGGCAGGATTCGAACCTGCGACCGTATCAGTCCCGCGTTTCTGGATTGCACCCCCTAGAACAGCACGGCCACCGCGGCCGGCCAAAATTTGAGCCATAATTCTGATAGTACAGAGTTACAACCTTCTGAATGCACAGCTTTTAAACTTTTGAGCGCACTGGTTGCTTGTCACTCACTTTACCCCACTGCAGCCTCCTGGCGCCAGAGTACAATGTATTTCCTATTGGCAGCTTGTTGAAAGTGACAGAGGAGTTTCGAAATCTTCTTCGAGAAGACATGTTTTCTCTATGGGGGAATACGTAAGTAATATGTGTACGTAATATGTCAGCCTCACGCACTTATAAATGCAATACTATTTCAACAGTATTTTCGATTAATATTCTGAAGCTGAAACTGGGCAAACCTGAGAAACTGAAGAATTATTAGGAAACGTAGTTAATGATTTTCAATTTAAAATTTAATCAAGCCAAACACATTTAACAATAGCTCATCTTCTGCAAATATACTTAATTTTAACAGTGTCATCGTTAACATCCAAACAAAATAACGCACAACAGCGGTATTAATAATTAAATACCACTACACTACTTGTTTAATGGACACTCATTTGTTCCATTCGCTTACCCAGGATTTAAGAATCGCAACATAAAAATGTTAAAACCAAAAACATCACTGGCCTCAGTTATGCGATTGACAACCGGTGCGCGTGAATACGAGGTGCATTCAAGTTCTAAGGCCTCCAATTTTTTTTCTAATTAACTACTCACCTGAAATCGATGAAACTGGCGTTACTTCTCCACATAATCTCCCTGCAGACGTACACATTTTTCACAACGCTGACGCCATGATTCCATGGCAGCGGCGAAGGCTTCTTTCGGCGTCTGTTTTGACAACTGGAAAATCGCTGACGCAATAGCAGCACAGCTGGTGAATGTGCGGCCACGGAGAGTGTCTTTCATTGTTGGAAAAAGCCAAAAGTCACTAGGAGCCAGGTCAGGTGAGTAGGGAGCATGAGGAATCACTTCAAAGTTGTTATCACGAAGAAACTGTTGCGTAACGTTAGCTCGATGTGCGGGTGCGTTGTCTTGGTGAAACAGCACACGCACAGCCCATCCGAGACGTTTTTGTTGCAGTGCAGGAAGGGATTTGTTTTTCAAAACATTTTCGTAGGATGCACCTGATACCGTAGTGCCCTTTGGAACGCAATGGGTAAGGACTACGCCCTCGCTGTCCCAGAACATGGACACCAACATTTTGTCAGCACTGGCCGTTACCCGAAATTTTTTTGGTGGCGGTGAATCTGTGTCCTTCCATTGAGCTGACTGGCGCTTTGTTTCTGGACTGAAAAATGGCATCCATTGTCACAATCCGACGAAAAGAAAGTCCCATTCATGCTTTCGTTGCGCGTCAACATTGCTTGGCAACATGCCACACGGGCAGCCATGTGGTCGTCCGTCAGCATTCGTGGCACCCACCTGGATGACACTTTTCGCATTTTCAGGTCGTCATGCAGGATTGTGTGCACAGAACCCACATAAATGCCAACTCTGGAGGCGATCTGTTCAACAGTCATTCGGCGATCCCTCAAAACAATTCTCTCCACTTTCTCGATCATGTCGTCAGACTGGCTTGTGCGAGCCCGAGGTTGTTTCAGTTTGTTGTCACACGATGTTCTGCCTTCATTAAACAGTCGCACCCACGAACGCACTTTCGACACATCCATAACTCCATCACCACATGTCTCCTTCAACTGTCGAAGAATTTCAATTGGTTTTACACCACGCAAATTCAGAAAACGAATGATTGCACGCTGTTCAAGTAAGGAAAACGTCGCCATTTTAAGTATTTAAAACAGTTCTCATTCTCGCTGCTGGCGGTAAAATTCCATCTGCCGTACGGTGCTGCCATCTCTGGGACGTATTGACAATGAATGCGGCCTCATTTTAAAACAAAGCGTATGTTTCTAACTCTTTCCAGAGAGAAAAAAAAATCGGAGGCCTTAGAACTTGAATGCACCTCGTATTCAAACCTGTACTTTCAGAAGGTCATAACAGCGTACTATCAGAATTACGGTTCACATTTTCGCGGGGGTTCGATTTCTGGAGCTGGTATCTTGAAAGTGTGCTTTTTCCTCCTTAAAATAAAGAGATCAAGATGGTGATGTTTTCTTGTAAGTATAATAAAGTACAACTTATAGTTGGCACCGTGAAATGGGGACCGAGACCCCTCTCTTTAATGGCCAGTTATGAAAAGTGAATAACTGCTGACAGTACAGATTAAAACAATTTTAATAAGGTGCAGTTCCAAGGACTGACAGTACATGACCTATTAAGTAATATGGATACGTCGACGAAACACTTTCTCTAGTTCAGCGTGTAGAACATGAACAAAAAAATACTTCGTAGCTTCAGTTTCTCTTCATTCAGTGCTCATCGTTAAGATCTACTTTCACAGCTGGAACTGTATGAGAAGAACGGGGCACTTATTATCACGAGCAGGGGGAAACCATTTGAGAACTGAAATGCTTCATGTGCTTTGTGAAGTGCAAGTGTTAGGTAGACAATGGTGCAACTTTCCACACAGGAATAAAGCATATCTCAAAATTAAGTAAATATTCAATAAATGACTTAGGAAAGGTAGAATGAGATACTGCATATGGACTTAAATATATAAATATTTCCACAACGAAGTTAGCATCCAACAAAAATCATTTGGCTTCCACAAAACACGTGCAAGCGAATTGAAACTACAAGTAATTATGAATGACTCAAATATATTTGCACATCTCAATGGAATGCAAAAAATGAGCTAATTTGATAGACAAAGTGAGTTGAACGCTTAATGTGTCGGACCGAATAATAAGAACGCAATTCTCTGTTAGTATTTAGGCTCAACAAATTCGCAAAGAGACAAAAATTTTCTAACACTGCGCGCGTGGATCCATTCTCGCTTTTGCAGTTCTTTGTAACTCTAGCACACGAAATTAGTGAAAATTATGCCGTAGGATGCGAACGCCATACGAATGAAATAATAACAAAATCTTCCCAATGAACAACCACTTAAAATAAGCGCGAATAAATGAAACGTTGTCACCAACAATCATCTAATCCCAAGCCATACCCAGCTCCTCGAACAAGACAGACTGTTTGAAAGCTTACCGCATGTATGTACTCTTTAACTGTCAGCGCCTTGCGCCCGGAAGCCGTCGGAGGTGACCACAAGATCTCACAAGGACGAATTCAAAGAATCTGTATCGCATATATCATACTGGTTACAGAGACTTCTTTGCATGATATCAGAAAGAGAAGTTTACGAGTTACTGAATGAGAATCATTCATAGATTGAAAGTGACCACTTGATAGCCAACTCTCAAAGTGAAAATGAAAACTAGCATTTAAGTTGGCAGCACTACTCACACGTAAATACACAGACCCACGTTTAGCCAGTAGTATACAAACACACACTAATGATGCTATATTTATTGTATTTCACGTAAAGAAAAAAATTGTAGTGATGCAAAGCAAAGACAAAAACAGCAGTGGCAAACGTAGGATCATCTAAAAATTTTACAAGCACACAACATTTCCTGTTGCGAGCGAAAATCGTACATAAAATACGAGGGCTATCCACAAAGTACATTACGTTTTTGAATTAAAAATAAATAAAGTATAGGAATTCTTTTATATTATATACAGATGAAAACCACACCTAAATACGACTTTTCTACATAGCTGCCATTTAAATTAAGGCACTTTTCGTAGCGATGGACGAGCTTGGAAATTCCTTCGTCGTAAAATTCGACCGCCTGCGCCTTCAACCACGTGGTTACCTCTTCTTGAAGCTGTGCGTCGTCGTCAAAACACTGCATAGCCAACCACTTCTTCATTGCTGGGAATAAGTGGAAGTCGCTCGGTGCCAGGTCGGGACTGTACGGCGGATGAGGAAACAACTCCCACTTAAAAGATTCGAGAACTTCACGAGTGGCATTTGCCGTGTGGGCCCGGGCGTTGTCGTGAATCAGCAAGATCTTTGAGCCCAACTTTCCCCTGCGCTTGTTTTGTATTGCTCTTCTGAGGTTGTGCAGAGTTTGGCAATACCTTTGAGAGTGCCTCTTTGTAGTGCCTCTTTCCAGGAAATCCACAAAAAATCACACCTTTTCTGTCCCAAAAGACAGTCGCCATCACCTTGCTTGCCGACATTGTTTGCACGCATTTCTTGGGTTTTTGGGGGGAATTTGCGTGCCCCCACTGCATTGACTGCAATTTTGTCTCGCAGTTCACATGCTTAACCCATGTTTCGACACCAGTAACGATGCGATCGAGTAATGAGTCGCCATCTTTCTCGTAAGCATCCAAAAACGTTAAAGCTGCAGCCATTCGCTGATTTTTGTGAATCACTGTCAAGATTTTTGGTATCCATCTTGCGCAAAACTTGTGGTAACCAAGCTTTTCGGTAATGATTTCGTGCAACAAACTTCGTGAAATTTGTGGAAAACTCATAGAGAGTTCCGTTATTATGAAATTACGGTTTTCACGGACCGCGGTATCGACTTTTTCGACAAGTTCGGCAGTCACTATGCTGGGTCTCCCACTTCGCTCTTCGTCGTGAACGTTAGTTCGGCCATTTTTAAATTTTATGACCCATTGACGCACTCCACCTTCAGTGACTATGTTGTCCACATACACTTCACAAAGCTGCCGATAAATTTCTATCGGTGTACAGTTTTTTGCAGTCAATAACCGTATTACAGCACGCACTTCGCGGCATTTTCAATTAACGCTTGACATTTCAAACTGTCACAGTAACTCAACGGAGTACAGCACGAACCTCTCACTAGCACGGCAGGATGCCGACTGAGCGGCCAAATGCCATGATACCAAGATGGCCGCGCCCCGAACGGACACAAACGAAAACGTAATGTACTTTGTGAATAGCCCTCATACTGTAGGTAAATCCACGCCTTAATATCTTTTGTCCTAGAGTGGTTTTAGATCCAGAAAGAAAGTAAAGAAGTAGAGGTATAAGTTTGCGGCAATAGCCTGTTTCTGGACCATTGGACTGACAGAAGGAAGAGTACATCCTTTCTTCCCGGCTGCCTTTTACCCCCGAGAAACATCCCTGGTACTCGTCTGATAAGAGGCTGACAAGGGGGCCACAAATAATAGGATTTTCGTAATTTTTTTATATTTGTGGTACGTGAAGTTCAGAAATCAAATACCAATCACCCATAATAATTCGGTGTAACTCTCAAACCGTTCACGAGAAAATCAGTTTTGATGTTTTCCTGCTGTCTTCAATATGCTAAAGGAAGATCAATTTTTTTTCCACAACAGGCCGTGCGGCAGAGTTGTATAATGCTCACTGCTGGGGGGGGGGGGGTTAGGTTCGATTCCCGACAGATGCAAATGCTTAAAAAATTTGCCTGTCGTGCCAGCAACTCCATGAAGTTTAAAATTCATAAAGAAGGAAAAAGTACAGTAGCACACGAGACTGGTAATCGCTGGTTCGAGACTAGTTTCAGACATAATATTTTTCGTTTTTCTGTTCAGTCCCAATGCCCACGTCAACCAAACATAAAACTCATCAAATATACGGTAACTAACAGAAATCTAATCGCTGTTTTTATGAAAATACACGTCTTCTTATTTCTAATTGGATATCGCATAAAAAATCTATTTTTCACTGCTAATTCTCAGTTTCTGTTTCTTTTAAAGGTTATTTAAATTAAAAAAATTACGTATTACATTCTTTTTCATCCTTATGTATTTTAGGTTTTATGGAAATGTTCATGGATCATGCACCTTTGCTCACAATCCTGGGAAGGTTGAGAATCGAACCTATGGCACGCACGTGCTGGCGAGCGTTCTGACACACGACATGGTGAAAAATCTGAACTTGCTTTAGCATATTAAAATCGGTCGGAAAACTTGAAAGTCAATTTTCTCGTGATTTTTTGAGAGTACCATAGAATTGCTTTTGCTGTCTGGTATCTGAGTTCTGAACTTCAGGTACCACAAATATGCAAAAATACAAAAATCTGAATGCACTGTGGTTCCCTTGTGAGTGGATCTAGGGCGCCTTAGAAGAAATAAACGAGGAAAAGTTCCCATGCCTATTATGGAAGCCTGGACCTCTGGGGCTGGAGTGTGGTGTTTACTCGCTAGGCAGTATATTGTTTCTCTCTCTTCCCTGATATTAATCTGCTCTGATTTTAACGTAAGGTGTGGTCGAGATTTTTGGGAAAAGGTAAGGGATATTTAATACACTGCTGGCGTCGCGTATATTCTGCACGCTCGTAAATGCGGCTTACATATACACCGATGTTAAAGTTACTACGCAAGCAACAATATTAGTAAAAATGGGTACAGTGTTGCTTGCAATGGTTTAATTACGTTATCCAAACTCGAGGCTAGCTCAAAGGTAATCAGAAATAGCATGAAACTATCACAGTTATTGTCCCATAAATTAATTGTTGCGCAAAGAGAGGCGCTATAACCACATACGTAGCGTAAGGATTTGTACCCACGATAAATAATTTAATTTAAATCACACTGGCTTCAGTTTGGTTAAGCATTTACTTGACGGAAATAAATTTAATGTAAACTCAAAGATAACTTGAAGCCAACCTAAGTCTTGTAGCGTACTGCAGTTAAATCTAAGCAAATACGTAAACATTCTGATGAAATGAAATTTGCTAATATTAATGCTTGAAAATTAATATCAGTATTCAAAGCATTTATTGTGTTAACTTGAGCCCAATATTTAATATTTTATACCAATGACTGCCTGTGCGCCATTACGACAAAAGAAAGCCAGATGGGCAATCTCCTACAAAACTCACTTTAAATAATCATTTTCACTTAAACATTTCCGCAGGGGGGGGGGGAGGCAGGCTTTGAATAAGAAAGGGAGAAATTCATTTTTTAGTATATATTTTAATAGAAAATACGTGCATCAAACGCTTTGTGCGTCAGAACAGCTAATCGACTTAATTCTTCAACAGTAGAGACAAACGTAACATTATATCTTTGAACCAAGTCTTTTTAACATCAATGACATAGGATTCCCATGGTTACAAAGAATGTCTTTACGTTATGCAGTTATTCTTTGATACTAAAATTCATATTTTATTAACATTTTAACACAGAAAGTGTCATATTAACGAGTTGTAGGTTTTGTAATTTTCTGTCGTATTAGCTACAGTTTTTATCGACAGAGATACGCTCAGTTTTATACTTTCCCTACACTTCACATTTACTTCATCTGGAATAGGTTTAATTTAATTGCTTTAGGGCTTTACAGGAGATGTCACATCAGACACATCCGCCCACAGAGTATGCCAAACAGTAAATACGTTTCATTAAAGACCATTGATGATGTCTTACATCAATAAAACGAGACAAAAATACACAGTTTCTTGTAGTTGTATGGACGAATTTAAAATATCTAGAAAAACTTTGCTGTGGAACAAAAACAACGTAATTACCGAAACAAAGGCAGGCTGTTCGAAAGTGTACGTTTATGAAATCAAAATCTGCTATTGGGTAACGTAAAACATCGCATTTCTTCATTATTTGCATTATAATACTCTCGGGTCCTCCTTGAAACTCTGTACACAAGATAGTCGAGTTGTTGTTACTCAGTCCTAGCTCACTATTCGACGATGGACCTCCCGAGGTCATCCAATGTGCGAGAAGGCTTCCTGCAAAGGCGTACTGCAAATTCCAACTGGTCCAACCCTTGCTCAAGTAGGTTCATGTCAGCAGGTACCGTAGGTCTTTCCATTCAGTTGATTCCCGCCTCCTAGATGAAAGTGTTCAGAGTACAGGTGCTACGTGGTCGTGCATTATCGCCTTGAAAAACAAACCTATCGCCTAAATGTTGACTGTCAGTGTGCACAGTAGGTTGGATGATCCTGTCCCAAATACTGCAGAGCCTCAAATTATCATCGATAGGGATGACAGGCATCCGACATCTGTACAAGGTAACGCCCTAAACCATGACTCATCCTAGTCCCTGCTGAACCCATGGGACTCTGTGTCTACGGCGTGTATGTGTACCTGGCCACTTTCACACTCTTCTATGGCGATCGTCAGGTGTCAGACAAATCGACACCATTGGTCCACGCTACAGTCCAGGTATTCCTTTGATCATCATCTTCCAGAACTATGGTGCTGGAGGTAGGGGTGGCATTGTACTTTTTTTCGCAAAGGACGCCTAGAGCCCAGATTGATCGAGTGAGAAGGTTGTGCAGAGTCTGGGTCGACACAAGCCTTCCAGTTACCTCCAAAAAAGCAGCCTGCAGCTGAGATCATCTGAAGGCAGATCTTCAATGTTATGTGTCTCGTGATAGCATCTGGACGTAAGAATGACGTGCAGTTCGCCGTGAAACGTGCAGTGCCGAGAACCGTAGAGTGATAATGCGGATACGTTCTAAGCTTGGCACGATCATCCAGGCACGTTGACAGGCTGAACAGTGAACATAGGCCACGTTGTTCCTTTCACAATCAGAGGAGCAACAATCTCTTCCAAGCTGTATTGAGAATTCAGATTTACTTTTACCTTCACTCTAAAGGTGGCTGCAAGTAACGATTTCGTACGGTGAAAAAGAGTATTGAGAGAAAGAAATTTGCCATAAAGAAACACGAAGTAAGCTTGTCATCGTGTTTTCATTTTTTTTTTTTTTCAGCTGTGTATATATCGCCTGACGAGTCTTACCCACAGGGCAGATAGTTTGGTGATGTTCGTTGCCAATGAAGTGGGACGCCCATTGAAGAAATGAAACTGCTGTTAGTAAACACTTGAAAACATTGTTGACACTTTCATCGAATATTGAAATGTACATCGGTACATCGTATGCTGTAAATTACTCGCATCACAAATGGTTCAATTGGCTCCGAGCACTATGGGACATAACATCTGAGCTCATCAGTCCCCTAGACTTAGAACTACTTAAACCTAACTAACCTAAGGCAGCACACACATCTATGTCCGAGGCAGGACTCGAACCTTCGACCGTAGCAGCAGCGCGGTTCCCTACTGAAGCGCCTAGAATCGCTCGACATTTACGGCCGGCACTCGCATCACATTTTCATGTGAAAATTCATAATGATTTTTAAATAAAACAAACGTCATTCACATTCTACTTCATTATTCTTCTTGCCTATATATTTATTTCTCAACATAGTCACCATGGCGACGAACCCATTTCTCCTAACGAGAGACCAGTATGTTGATATCGACGCTGTAGAATGTCTGACTTTGTTGACGGAGCCATATCCTCACCTCAGCTTGCACCGCTTCATCACTATGAAAGTGAAGTCCACGCAGATGATCTTTAAGTTTTGGAAACAGATGAATATGAAGTGGCCAGCAGAGCATTGCATGGTCTGATGAATCCTGATACCTTCTTCATTATGTCGATGGAAGGGCGCGAATCTGTCGTCTTCCAAGAAACAGCTCCTTGACACCAGTGCTGCAGGATGGCAACAAGCGGGCGATGGCTCCATTGCGTTCTGGGGAACCTTCACGAACGCATCTATGGGTCCAGTGTAGATCACAGAAGGCATCGAGATGGCCAAGTAGGTTGCAGGCCACGTACACCCCTTCATGACGCTCATGTTTCCCGATGGAACTGACATATTTGAACTGTGGAGGAACATAGTGACGAGTTCCAATTGATGTGCTGGCCTCCCAACTCGCCAAATCTGAATTCGACCGAACACATCTGGGATGTGATTGAACGTGGCATCAGTGTTCATCGCCCTCCTCTCCGGAACTTACGGGAATTAGGTGAACTGTGCTAGTAGATGTGTGCCAACCCCTTCCAGCGACGTATCAAGCCCTTATCTTCCAGCGACGTATCAAGCCCTCATTGCTCCCATACCATGACGCCTCGCCGTCGCCTCTGTTGTTATTGTTGTTGTGGTCTTCAGTCCTGAGACCGTTTGATGCAGCTCTCCATGCTACTCTATCCTGTGCAAGCTTCGTCATCTCCCAGTACCTGATGCAGTCTACATCCTTCTGAATCTGCTTATTGTATTCATCTCTTGGTCTCCCTCTACGACTTTTACCCTCCACGCTGCCCTCCAGTACTAAATTGATGATCCCTTGACGCCTCAGAACATGTCCTACCAATCGATCCCTTCTTCTAGTCAAGTTGTGCCACAAACTCCTCTCTCCAATTCTATTCAATACCTCCTCATTAGTTATGTGATCTACCCATCTAATCTTCAGCATTCTTCTGTAGCACCACATTTCGAAAGCTTCTATTCTCTTCTTCTCTAAACTATTTATCGTCCATGTTTCACTTCCATACATGGCTACACTCCAAACAAATACTTTCAGAAACGACTTCCTGACACTTAAATCTATACTTGATGTTAACAAATTTCTCTTCTTCAGAAATGCTTTCCTTGCCATTGCCAGTCTGCATTTTATAACTTCCGCACGTCGACCATCATCAGTTATTTTGCTCACCAAATAGCAAAACTCCTTTACTACTTTAAATGTCTCATTTCCTAATCTAATTCCCTCAGCATCACCCGACTACATTCCATTATCCTCGTTTTGCTTTTGTTAATGTTTATCTTGTACCCTCCTCTCAAGGCACTGTCCATTCCATTCAACTGCTCTTCTAAGTCCTTTGCTGTCTCTGACAGAATTACAATGTTATCGGTGAACCTCAAAGTTTTTACTTCGTCTCCATGGATTTTAATACCTACTCCGAACTTTTCTTTTGTTCCTTTACTGCTTGTTCAATAGACAGATTGAATAGCATCAGGGAGAGCCTACAACCCTGTCTCCCTACCTTCCCAACCACTGCTTCCCTTTCATGTCCCTCGACTCTTATAACCGCCATCTGCTATCTGTACAACTTGTAAATAGCCTTTCTCTCCGTGTATTCTACCCCTGCCACCTTCAGAATTTGAAAGAGAGTATTCCAGTCAACATTGTCAAAAGCTTTCTCTAAGTCTACTAATGCTAGAAACATAGGTTTGCCTTTCCTTAATCTTTCTTGTAAAATACGTCGTAAGGCCAATATTGCCTCATGTGTTCCAATATTTCTACGGAATCCAAACTGATCTTCCCCGAGGTCCGCTTCTACCAGTTTTTCCATTCGTCTGTAAAGAATTCGTGTTAATATTTTGCAGCTGTGACTTATTAAACTGATTGTTCGGTAATTTTCACATCTGTCAACACCTGCTTTCTTTGGGATTGGAATTATTATATTCTTCTTGAAGTCTGAGGGTATTTCGCCTGTCTCATTCATCTTTCGCACCAGATGGTAGAGTTTTGTCAGGACTGGCTCTCCCAAGGCTGTCAGTAGTTCTAATGGAATATTGTCTACTCCTGGGGCCTTGTTTCGACTTAGGTCTTTCAGTGCTCTGTCAAACTCTTCACGCAGTATCATATCTCCCATTTCATCTTCATCTGCCTCCTCTTCCATTTCCATAATATTGTCCTGAAGAACATCGCCTCTGTATAGACCCTCTATATACTCCTTCCACCTTTCTGCTTTCCCTTCTTTGCTTAGAACTGGGTTTCCATCTGAGCTCTTGGTATTCATGCAAGTGGTTCTCTTTTCTCTAAAGGTCTCTTTAATTTTGCTGTAGGCAGTATCTATCTTACCCCTCGTGAGATAAGCCTCTACATCCTTACATTTGTCCTCTATCCATCCTCGCTTAGCCATTTTGCACTTCCTGTCGATCTAATTCTTGAGACGTTTTTATTCCTTTTTTCCTGCTTCACTTACTGCATTTTTGTATTTTCTCCTTCCAGTAATTAAATTCAGTATCTCTTCTGTTACCCAAGGATTTCTACTAGCCTTCGTCTTTTTACCTACTTGATCCTCTGCTGCCTTCACTACTTCATTCCTCAAAGCTACCCGTTCTTCTTCTACTGTCTTTCTTTCCCCCATTCCTGTGAATTGTTCCCTTATGGTCTCCCTGAAACTCTGTGCAACCTCTGGTTCTTTCACTTTATCCAGGTCCCACCTTTTTGCAGTTTCTTCAGTTTTAATCTACTCTGTTTTCTGTACCAAAGGTGAACAAACCGGTTGTTAGGTGGGTGGTCGTAATGTTCTGGCTCATCACTGTGTAGTTACGTTACACACCGCCCTTCACACGCTACAATTCGGAATCGTCTAGCGGCAGACGGCTGCAAATATCTAGACATGATGCATACAGATGTAGAATGTTAATAACGTTTGTTCTATTTAAAAAAGCTTTAACAATTTTCACATAAAGAATTTGGGAGCATTACTTTTCAGCACTCCTTCGTATTAAGAATGCTATGTCGAGGGTATTGCAATAGTGGTGGTAACTCTTTGATGAAGCTTCATGGATCTTCCCATTGCTTATGTACTCAAATCTACTTTTAATTTATAACTAGTTGCTACACATGTTTCATTAAAAGTGATGCAGTTGGACCATTGTTGAATAAGACGAATAAATACTCTTTCTTTTTTTTTAAAAAAAAATAAGTATGGGCTAGCAGATTTACTTATTCATAGCCAGCCATCATCTCGATTGCCCTTCTGCAAACTTCTTGGAACACCTCTTCACATTTCTATTTTCAGTGGTGTCACCTCTGGCACATTCTGTTGTCTGATATGAATGGTAGACAGCTCCGAATCCATCTTTGTGAAAATATCCTTTATTCACCTACAGGGTAAAAAATATTCTGAAAGGCTCTTATCGTGGAAGAGTTACTCCGGCTGAAGTGAATCTGAGCTGCTTACATCAGGTGATAAATAAATTATACCCACTTTCTTGTGCTTCGGGGCAACATCCGTGCCAAACAAAAATCTTCGAAACTAAACTCTATCCATTATATTAATTCCTGAAACGCAATAAATCCTTTCTGAACCGAAATCGCACTACACGATATTGTGGTCTGGAGTAAAGCAGACTGTATCAACAGCTATTGTCACATAATTCCCTTAATTCTTCCTCCTTTCGCGTGCCGCACAGTTACTTCTCATCGCTACTAATGACAATGACTCAAGACAAGGCACAAAACTACGGTGTAAAGATCAGGGTGGTCTTGCGATTCATTGCATCAAATGGCGCTGAGTTAGACCTTTATGAACACCTGCTTTATAGAGTAATGTCCACTTTCGGAGTTCAATACAACAGCGATTCTGCGCGTAATGGATTCACAAGTCCTTGGTATGTTTTTGGAGGTATGTGAGACCAGACGCCTACGCGCAAGTCATGCAGTTTCCGCAAATTACGTCCGCGCGGGCGCGGAGCTCTGCTTCCTCATGGCGTACTATATGTGTTGTGTTGGGTTCGTATTAGGAACATTTGGTGGTGAGGACATCAACGTGTGTTCACTATGATGTTCCTCACACAATTCCGGCTACGTAACACGGACAGTTGTTTGGCTCGAAGATGCCATCGACGTCGTGGAAGGCATGTAGCATGAACGGATAGAGTTGCTCCGCAGTAATGTTCACTTAGTCCACAGCCTTCATCGCGCCTTCGATTACTACCGCAGATCCCATCGAAGCTTAAGTGAATGTCCTCCATAGCATAACACTGCGCCCATCGGCCTGCGTCCAAGGTGCAATGAATGTCACGTAGTATCCGGCAACGAACGTCCACCTGGTGCAAGAAGAACCGGGCTTCATCCGATCAGGAGACACGCTGCCATTCACCCACCGTCCAATTTCGAGGATCCCGTGTCCACTGCAATCACACCTTACGCTGTCGTTCGGTCCACATGGCAACACATAAGGGTTTCTCTGCAGCTCAGACCCATGTTCAACAATGTGCGCTGATTGATGTGCTCCGAAAAACTGTTGCAACCATCAGCACTCTACTTTGTCGTCACGTGTGCTGCACATCGCCGCCTATCGTGCTTTACAGAGCGGGAAAGCCCGCGACCTCCACATTGTGTGATGAGGCGTGGACGTCAAGCGCGTTGCCTTCTAGTCGTGTTTGCACCGCCCTTTAACCATTTTTCGTAGCTGCTCACGACCGGCCAGCCGTGTTGACCGAGCAGTTCTAGGCGCTACAGTCTGGAACCGCTCGACCGCTACGGTCGCAGGTTCGAATCCTACCTCGGGCATGGATGTGTGTGACTTCCTTACGTTAGTTAGTTTAAGTAGTTCTAAGTTCTAGAGACTGATGACCTCAGAAGTTAGGTCCCATAGCGCTCAGAGCCATTTTCTTTTTTCAAGTAACTTACGGAAATGCAGCCGGGTGACGGCATCGACAACTGACGATATTTCTAAAGGAGCATTCCCTGTCGTTTTGAGGGCAAAACTGCGGCAAGTAAACACTTTAAAACTTCGGATTTCAGAGCAATTCCTGATAGATAACAGACACACTCTCTTTAAACACTGCCGTGACCCCACAACCAAGACGAACGATACCAAACATTATCGGTAGTAAAAAGACTAAATAACAAGTGAGGTAGCATTAACTCTGTCCCTATGACTTTTGGCTTAGATTGTACGCAGATGATGCTGTAATTTACTGTCTAGTAAGGTCATCCGAAGACCAGTATCAGTTGCAAAGCAATTTAGAAAAGATTGCAGTATGGTGTGGCAGGTGGCAGTTGACGCTAAATAACGAAAGGTGTGAGGTGATACACATGAGTTCCAAAAGAAATCCGTTGGAATTCGATTACTCGATAAATAGTACAATTCTCAAGGCTGTCAATTCAACTAAGTACCTAGGTGTTAAAATTACGAACAACTTCAGTTGGAAAGACCACATAGATAATATTGTGAGGAAGGCGAGCCAAAGGTTGCGTTTCATTGGCAGGACACGTAGAAGATGCAACAAGTCCACTAAAGAGACAGCTTACACTACACTCGTTCGTCCTCTGTTAGAATATTGCTGCGCGGTGTGGGATCCTTACCAGGTGGGACTGACTGAGGACATCGAAAGGGTGCAAAGAAGGGCAGCTCGTTTTGTATTATCAAGTAATAGGGGAGAGAGTGTGGCACATATGATACGAGAGCTGGGATGGAAGTCATTAAAGCAAAGACGTTTTTCGTCGCGGCGAGATCTATTTACGAAATTTCAGTCACCAACTATCTTTTCCGAATGCGATAATATTTCGTTGATCCCAAACTACATGGGTAGGAATGATCATCAAAATAAAATAAGAGAAATCAGAGCTCGAACAGAAAGGTATAGGTGTTCGTTGTTCCCGCGCGCTGCTCGGCAGTGGAATGGTCGAGAGATAGTATGATTGTGGTTCGATGAACACTCTGCCAAGCACTTAAATGTGAATTGCAGAGTAATCATGGAGATGTAGCTGTAGATTCCAAGCGGAATTTAAGCAAAACTTTTATCTCTGTTTACAAGGTTAGTTGATAATTTAATCTCGCTCCTTTCTTCATAACAGTATCCCATTAGCTGAAAGTGCATGACAGAATATCTGTGTTATGTTCCATAGGATGACAGGTGCCAAGACAATGTTCTGTAATAGGTGATTTCTTGTGTTGTCGGCGTGAGTGACGCTTATGCCTAATACATCGGTCCTCCACAGCCGTGATAGTCTGACCAGTCTATGGCATGCAACAACTGCAAAGAATACGATAGGACCCCCTTCCCCCAACTCCTTACGCAAACCAACATCATCCTTAAAGAAACGTAAAAGGATCTTAGATGGAGATTCGTGAACCCATTTCACATCACATTTCCGCAAAATACGACCAATATGGAACACACTTCCGGGTGTGGAGACCTTGTACACCAATCCCCAATATGTCTTCCTGTAAGACTTTAATTTTATAGGAATTTTGTTAACAACAGCCGTGCAGGTTTAGCCGATCGGTCTAGGGCGCTGCAGGCAAGGACAGTGCGGCTGGTCCCGGTGGAGGTAAGAGTCCTCCCTCGGGCATGGGTGTGTGTGTTTGTCCTTAGGAGAATTTAGGTTAAGTAGTGTGTAAGCTTAGGGACTGATGAGCTTAGCTGTTAAGTCCCTTAAGATTTCGCACACATTTGAACATTTTTGTTAACAACAGTTAAATATCTTGATTTTGTCTCCTTACAAATAACCTTAGTGGTTACGTATTTCCATGGACGGGCCACAAGCTGATAGTAAGGCGCAATGAGAATATAGAAGGAATATATTTATTTATTTATTGCATTGTAGCCTGTTGCATATAATTTAAGCACTGTAGCTACATTAACACTCACCTTATCACAAAACTCAACATTCAAAGAGAAACTCAAAAAGTTTTGAATTGTTGTAGCCGCATTTCAGATTTTCGCCATGTGAGTGCAGCGGTGACAAATTAGGCAAGATAACGACAGGTGCCAAGAAAGCGTATGTTGTGCTTGAAATACATTTACACCAGTCTGCCGCAACAGTGAAACGACACTTCACAACGAAGTTCAACAAAGATCCTCCCACTGTTAACCCGGTTCGGCGATGGTACGAGCAATTTACAGCTTCAGGATGCTCCTGCTAAGGGAAAATCAACGGGGCAATCTGCAGTGAGAAAATCAACCGTTGACCACGTACGGGCGAGTTTCGCACTTAGCCGGACAAGTCGACGAACAGACTAATCAGATGGCTGAACGCATAACAGCCGACGCTTTGGAAGATGTAAAGGAAACGACTGAAGCTGAAGTCCTACCACTTGCAGTTGCTACGAGCCTGACTCCCGATGACCAAATCAGACGCTTTGTATTTTCTGCACAGTTGCAGTAGCTAATGGAAGAGGATGGATTTTGTGAAAAACTCATCTTCAGAGACGAAGCAACATATTTTGTGAATGGTACAGAGCACAAGCACAATGTGCAAATCTTGGGACAGACAATTCCCACGGTATCGTGCTGCACATTGGAGATTCACCAAAAGTTAATGTTTTCTGCACAGTCTCGCGGTTTTAAGTTTAATGGTCAGTTTTTCTTCTGCAAAATATTGTTACAGGACACGTGTATCTGGAAGTGCCGGAAAATTCGCTCATGCCATACGAGACCGATAGTGTGGACTTCATCTACCAATGTCCTCCACCAACTTTCATTATGATGTTCGCTGATTTTCAAACAGGAAATTGAGAAACCGTGGGATCGCTCGTGATGCGGTTGATGATCAGTAGCCCATGTCATTGCGTCCATGCTCTCCCGACATCACGCCACGTTATTTTTTTGACTTATGGTGTTTTGTTAAAGATTCACTGTTTATCCCTCCTCTGCCAACAAATCTAACTGAATTGCAGGATCGCATCGACAGTAATTTTGAAGAGATTGATGCGGACATGCTTCGCCGAATGTTTGAGAAACTTGATTATTGACTTGATATCTGCAGAATCAGTAGGGTGCACATATGGAGCACTTGTAATATGTCAAGAAAACCTTCTTGAATTTTTCTATGTGTTTACAAAGCCTTGTGACAATATGTCAAATAATATAGCTACAGGAAACATGTGAAATTCCTTCAATAATTTGTAGTAACCCCATATACCGAATTCAAATTGATTACAACACCAGCTTTTTGTCGGCCGCATATTACAATGCACTCGTAGGCTCACCCTGCCTATTCCTTGGGTGTTCCGGAGGGTGTTGTGGTCGAATCTGCCTGTTCCGTTGTCTGACGGTTCCCTGGTTGCGAGAAACGACTCTCCTGTTTGGAGAGAGTTTCAGCGTTGCTGCTGGTGAGAACTGCAGCCAAAAACCAGCCCGCGTCATACCTTTGCTAGTTCCTTGGGTAGCGAGATACGGCCCACATCTGGGTTTCCAGTCTGGTACTGTTGTTATGTTCGCCATGTACATGCTGTCAGCTGTTCGTCTACTGCAGCTGTTGACCTATTCTGTCTTCACTGCCTTGCTTCTCGACCTTCCGTCGCAATATCCCGTACTACAGTGGACGGGGTTGGTTGATAGCGTGATATTCTGTTCGAGACTTCTTTGAAAAAGTGTCGGTTATATTGTCTAGGATTTTTGCCTGCCAACGCAGCATGTCTTGACAGCAAGTCTTCAGTGTCGATTCAGTTGTTACCAACCAGTGTCAGCAACACCAGCATACAGCGGACATCCCCAGATAGTATGTACTTCCTCCTTCACCACAGTGTGTTTGCGCTGTTCGTTGCCATAGATGGTGACGGCCAATGAGCCATTAAGAAGAGTGTGAGACCTCTTGAGGGGTTGATTCAAGTGCGTCATTCCCAATCTCTGCTTTATATCTGGGAGGGAACCATAGTTGCATCTCGGTCCTTGGGCGTCACTTGTCGTTTCTGCCACAGGAGGAGGATATTTTTGTGGATTTGCTACTTGTTTTTGGTTCATATTCCTGTTAAATTCTGCTCTTAGTGATGTTCTTTCTTTAGAAAACACATCTCAGAGTTTTTCCGTATCTGGAGATTGAGTGGCCATATCCGAAGTATAGCTGGAACGCCTCAAGTGGCACAGCACCAAAATCTCCCATCAGCCGAAGAATATTTCCACTAGCATGCACAGCTGAACGAAATTCTTTCGAAATTAATTAGCTGGCTGTGAATTCCTTGACATCACCTGTATTAAGCATAGATCTACCACAATAGTTACACATGAGAACTTGAGAATAACTGAGACGTGAATCCGGATTTCCCACTTATCGCTAGCGGTCGCTTTAACCACTTCGACTGTCTATGCACGCATCCCGGACCGGTCCAAAGTTCCACAAGCTGTACGTTCTACACGCTACACTAAATTCATTACCTAATGCTTGCACCATGACGTAAGGCAGTGTGACGTGTGATAGGATTGGTCTATGGAGCGTGCTTGAACATCGAAAAAGGAAAGAAAATATTGTTGGGTAGTGGAAGTATGCCTCATACAGTTGATGACAAGGAATTCGCAGTCAGCGAATTAATTTTGAAAGAATATTTCCTCGCTGCACCCCGTTAACTACTAGAGAAAGTGTTATGAGGAAAATTACATGCACCAAAGCACTCATACTGTATCCCCTGATCTCAGTTAGGATAGAGTTATGATGAGTTCTTACTGTCTGCATTGGTAGTTTATAAGCGTAATTGCCTACGCTAATAATTTTTCACCATGTTCCTGGCTGTCTTGTTCATGTCTTGAATACATACATATTCTAATGATTACTGCCTCGTCGACTGGCCGTCCGTTTCAGTTCCAAGTAATTGTCACATCCTATCCCCTCCTCGCTGCCTTCCAAATATTTCATCCTTGCTCGATCTCTTCGTTTTTTCCAAAAACTTTCCCTTCAAAAATATTAATGATGAAGGTGTTGTGAATGATGACATTCCCAATAAATTTTCTTTTTCTTTTTACCATTTCTTTTGATAATCTGTCTTCACTTTCTTTCCTCAACACTTCTAAATTGGTTTTTCTTTCCGTCCTGCTCGTTCTTGCCATTTTCCGGCATATCCACGTTTCAACTGGTTCAATAAGTGCACTCTAATTTTGTCAACTATCCAAAATGGAGCCAAGGAGTCCGGTGATGATCTTTCTCTTCATGGACCCTAGGCCTCTTAAAAGGCTTCATCTTAATAACAGGTACGTGGTGTTTTCAGGCCCAACAGGCAAGTTAATTCCTTAACATCACTGATGTAATTCTTGACAAACTTCTTCCAGATCACTTCAGGAGCATCTCTTCAAAAGAATCTCCACGTCGTCGGCATATGCCATCACTTCTACGAGTCTATAAAAGAAAATCTCGGAATTAGTAAAACTTTGAAGGTCGATGAAAATCGACGAGTTTTTGGAGTAGTTTATGTCCAACCTTGAAAATTATTTCGCTGCTACTCGCTTAAAAGTTGGACAGGGAAGAGAGATATCGGTGGTTGACTGGTATGGTGGACCGGCCGCTGTGGCCGAGCGGTTCTAGGCACTTCAGTCCGGAACCGCGCGACTGCTACGGTCGCAGGTTCGAATCCTGCCTCGGGTATGGATGTGTGTGATGTTCTTAGGTTAGTTAGGTTTAATTAGGTCTCAGTCTAGGGGACTGATGACTTCAGATGTTAAATCCCATAGTGCTCGTCGCAGGTGAAGGACCACCCGTTCGTGAGCGGCAACGAGGCGTGCCGGCCGCTGGTGATGGAGACGCTGCGCTACCTGTACGACCTGGAGATGCGCGACGGCGAGCAGCAGACGCCCGACTGCGCGCGGCCGCGGGTGCCGCACGAGCTGCTGTTCGCCGTGGGCGGCTGGAGCGGCGGCAGCCCCACCAACTGCCTCGAGATCTACGACACGCGCGCCGACCAGTGGGTCAAGGTGCGAGCGCGGCTGCCTGTCGCCACACGCCACGCGTCTACTCGGCGAAGGCTGGCTATTGGGCGGCATCACTTAATTCATTTGTCTAGGATTCGCACTGGCCTTGCGACAGTCTACGCTTAGCAGGCAGTTATTCAAAGTAGTACGATACTTTTTATTAGTGCCCAGAGCAGATATTTTAATGCACTGTAAGCATTTTCTTGTCTTCAGCCACCAATGGTTAGTGTCGCTCTCTACTAACGCGGAGGTCACGAGCTGCTTTTCTTCGACTCCTCTGTAGCGCGAAGCCCTTCGTACCACTTGGTCGAAAGTAATAACAGTTTATAGACCTGTCAAGTAGAATGGCCAACTACAAAGTAAGATGTATAGAAGGTGAACATTAATAAAACCGACAAACTACAAGGGCAGATTCCTGACTATAAATAGAGGAAAAAAGATCCCATGAACGTGTGTCCGCTAATGCATCGTTGGCATGGTAGATGGCGCTGACGAACAAAAGTTCCTCTCAGCATGTGCCGTGTCTGTGGCCCACAGATGACAATTATACAGACTGATGATACCAGTTCGGGTAAAGGTTTCTTCATCAGTAAAGAGGACTGATGACAGAAATCCAATGATTGTGATGCTGGTGCAAAACCATGGACCAAATCGTTCCCATAGAGGGAAATCAGCTGCTGATAATCCTTGCACTCGTTGTAAGTGAGAGAGGTAGTAGCGGTTGTCATGCAGGATTCACATAAGCCTATTTTGGCTTACACCATGTTGGCGGGCAACTTGCCTGGCGCTTGTACTAGGGTTCGTCTCATTAGCCTGTAGAACAAAAATGATCTGCTCAAGGACTTAAAAGCACTTACTTTAGTTCAAAAAGGGGTCCACTACTAAGGAACACTCATCCTCAATATTTTGCCAGCAAACATAAAAAATTTAGTTACAAATAGAGATCAGTTTAAAAGGAGCCTGAAAGACTTACTAGTGGCCAACTCCTTCTACTCCATTGACGAATTTTTTAATAGAAACAAATGATGTGTTGTATATATTTATACTATTAGTATTGTTATTTCAGCTTAAAAAAATAAAAAATAAAAAATAAAAAAGGTGACATGTTCCACATCCACGAGGATCTCCTCAACACGGATCTATGGAAAGAAAACTAATCTAATCTAATCTAATCTAATCTAAGAATCTGGTCCTCCAAACCTGGTGTACGCACAGTCCGCCACCTCCCTGCAAGTTCGTCTGTCTGAAAGGACCCGTGGCCGCTTTAGTCCGGAACCGCGCTGCTGCTACGGTCGCAGGTTCGAACCCTGCCTTGGACATGGAAGTGTGTGTGATGTCCTTACGTTAGTTAGGTTTAAGTAGTTCTAGGTCTAGGGGACTGATGACCTCAGATGTTAACTCCCATAGTGCTTAGAGCCATTTGAACCATTTGAAAAGGCCCATGATCACACAAACGCCAAAAAAGGGCTTGAAATGTTGTGGCGTTGAGTTGGGTTGTTTGGGGGAAGAGACCAAACGGCGAGGTCATCGGTCTCGTCGGATTAGGGAAGGATGGGGAAGAAAGTCGGCCGTGCCCTTTCAAAGGAACCATCCCGGAATTTGCCAGGAGCGATTTAAGGAAATCACGGAAAACCTAAATCAGGATGGCCGGACGCGGGATTAAACCGTTATCCTCCCTAAAGCGAGTCCAGTGTGCTAACCGCTGCGCCACCTCGCTCGGTGAAATGTTGTGTGATGCGGTTGGTGTCCGTGAGGATACTTGTTTTGGTGTAGCTGCGCTGCCTCTAGACCGATTCCACCTGCTTAATCGTACACAAACACGACTCGGCTTGTTCGTGACATGAATACCGGACCACTCTGCTGCTTACAGTACACTGCGTCAATCACACAGCCTGCTACACACAAGGAAAGCGTAAGGAAAGCGTGGCATGTGGTCAGAGGAACTTTCATTCGTCAGCGCCATCTACAGTGTGCAGGAATGCGGTCTTCAGTTTTATAAATGCTCACCCTGTATATTCAGAGAGAAGCGACGAATAAACATTTGTACTAAAGGCAGAGTTCGAACCCAGGTCTCCTCCTCACTAGGCAGATGGGCTAAGCACTACATTACTCTGACATGGTGGCTTTGTACAACTGCAGAGATTGCCCTAACACGCCTCCCTCCTCAGTCCAAATTCCCATTCCAGCTCACTTGGTATTCTCCCTACAATCGAACAGCATTCCAAAGGTTCTCCAATTGTATTAGAATAGCATCTCAGCATCGAAAGAAAAGGGGGATCCCACATGAAGCCCAAGTGCAGGTGCTTCATTCCAATGATTTTAAAGAGGGGGGCGCGCTGAAGAGTCCGCGCATTTCTGCAACGCCGCTGTGCGAGGATGGCGTAGTGGTTAGCGCATCTGCCTCGTGAGCATGGGGCCCGAATTCGAATCCCGGCCTTGGCGCAAATTTTCGTTCGTCAATTCAGTCTGCTTATATACATAATAGATTTTTGAGTGCTGAAAATCTCTCTGGAATCATATACTTTCGTTTGATGCAAAGTAATAGTTAGAACACGCCTGCTAACACAAAAATGAAGAACTGTAGGTAAAAGGACAAAAGCATTTTTGTAGACATAAAAATTCGGAACGACGAAATAGTAGGAAGAGTAAAATAATTCTACTGTCCAGGAGGTGCGATTTCACAGAATTACAATATGGACTGGCGTACGTAACCAAATGTATATATTGGTATTAAAAATTTGCGAGGACTTTAATTTTCCAGTAATGTGTGCACAGAGCACAGCATTTTATGGAAATGAACGTGGAGCCTGGATAAACCAGAGAGAATGCAGTGTTGAGCCGGCCGGGGTGGCTGAACGGTTCTAGGCGTTACAGCCTGGAACCGCGCGACCGCGCGGACGCAGGTTCGAGTCCTGCCTCGGGTCTTGATGTGTGTGACATCCTTAGGTTAGTTGGGTTTAAATAGTTCTACGTTCTAGGGTACTGATGACCTTGGAAGTTACGTCCCATAGTGCTCAGAGCCATTTGAACCATTTTTTGCTTTCTTGACTAGGAGACCCCGAGAGGTATGTTCAGCCACCTAGCTGGAATTTTTTTTTCCTTCGTGCACAACGAGAAATCATGATGCATGAGTGTTGTGTTGTAAGTGTAACTGTTCGGGGTCGGCGGCTAAATGCTGTGAGTACTGAAACGCTACCCCTCCTCCTTCATATCTTTCTTAATATTATTTATGAGCTCTCATTAAACTATTAATTAAATGTGCGTTTCACTTTGGGCGCAGTCCACATTCACATTGGAAGGGAGGGGGGGGGGGGGGTGCAGGTGGAAGAGAGGGTGAGAAGGTGTGGAAAATGGGTAAACTCAGTTCCGCTCACACGTGCACGGCATAGAAGCATGCAATTATTCAACTATTGGCGGTTTCTTGAGAAGAACAGCACCCTGAAGAGATCCGGAGATCATTAGCCAGTGCTATGCGGGTACCCAAGTGACTGCACCAGGTATTCATTACTATTCACATAATACGTGGAAAGATGTATTATATTTTTTAACGGCTTACTAATTTGTTACACGACAGGATATTGTTATTTATTTACCGTAACCCTAGTTGCCAGTAACGCTTACGTAAACTTCCGTCATGCTGATGAGCGGCACGTGGACACAGTGGACCATATGGCGGATGCGCGCCAGAAATATGTCACTCGAAAGCGGACAAAAAAAACAATGGTTCAAATGGCTCTGAGCACTTTGGCACTTAACTTCTAAGGTCATCAGTCCCATGGAACTTAGAACTATTTAAACCTAACTAACCTAAGGACATCACACACACCCATGCCCGAGGCAGGATTCAAATCTGCGACCGTAGCGGTCGCGCGGTTCCAGACTCAAGCGTCTAGAACCGCTCGGCCACCCCGGGCGGCGAAAGCGGACAAATCCTAAGTATTTGACCTACACGATCCTGCAGAATATCACTGGACTCAGGGCGAAAAAACCTCTAGAATTATCTAGGTCAAAAGTAATATGCAGTAAATGTTTCGAGATATAACTGGAACCAGTCACCTCTTGTGAGTCTTCAATATGCATAAACTTCACAAACATGTGGCGTTAGGATGCTAGCCAGAGATGAAGTCACAAATGACACAAATTTCACAGAATTTACTATTTCAAACCGTTTGCGGTGCCTCAGTGAACTTACAGTGAATAAACAACTCGCTAGATACTTCGGCTGAGACCATTTAACTCAGGTTCCAAGACCACTTGGCAACTATGACCCAACGGTCACAGGTCCAGCAAAGCAGATTCATCAGAGTCTGGATAGAATACGCACATGCACTGACTGACACACACATCTGTTAAACAAAACAGATTTAACAGCAGGAGTTCGAAAGAGGAGGCCACCTGAAATAGTAACAAGGCTTGTATCCTAACTAAAGCAGCATAACAAAGACAAGTTCAAAAATTCCACTCCTCCGCGAAATTTACACCAATTTTTTTTAAATAAATTAATGTGAAACATTACACTTCATCGCAGTACAACTGAGTCTAATCACTAAGAAAATGAACCTGCTCCGATTTACGAAGACCTTGTTCCACAGTACAGCTAAAAGCGTGCGTTCCTGACCAACTCAGGACACACGGGTGACGGTGAGATCAGGCAGTGCTTGCTACTACCCGCGCTTTACATGAGGGCAGGTGACCATCTCCTGTCTCAAAGCAACCTCTCTGAGCCTCCCTTAAAGAAATTAAGTTTGCACCCCCATCCTACAGTTCTACACCACCCTCTGGCTCAGGAGGAGCGTATTTGAAACATACTTGTCAACTTAGTTATTCAGTTCATCTTCATACAAGAGGGAATGTGAGGAAGGAAGACGGACTGCTATCGGTAAATAAACAAAGATACATGCGAGCATTTCCCTTCACTATCGGCTGGCGATCAAGTTGCAGCGAAATTTAAAAACGGTTAGCTGCCGGCAACAAGTTGTGGCACAAATAGCACACGTGAGACACTACTGACAAGCCGGGAATTTAATAGAAGACAGTGGACAAAAGTCTGTATATCAGAAACTTTATCTCACGACTTCTCCTCTTGTCGGACTACTACTACTGGTGAAGATTTCTTCCGCTACCAAGATTAGACAAGATCACTTCATAGGTGAGAGCCACCAAAATATGTAACGTCGACTACGGAGACGAATACCGAGCGGTCTAAGGCGCTGCAGTCATGGACTGTACGGCTGTTCCCGGCGGAGGATCGAGTCCTCCCTCGGGCATGGGTGTGTGTGTTTGTCCTTAGGATAATTTAGGTGAAGTAGTGTGTAAGCTTAGGGACTGATGACCTTAGCAGTCCCATAAGATTTTACACACATTTGAACATTTGAAGACGAATACGAGAGAAGTATAAACTGGACACATTTGGAATGACATTCTATGCAAGAAGTCAAAAACTGAGTGGACAGACAGTGTATGAAACAACAGGAAAGAAGCAATTTACCGGAGCACTTGTTTTTGGGCCACTTCTCTATTCTCCCAGCATATTTGTTCCTGAGTTACGCAGTTTCCTCAAACATTAGTATGTAATTAAAGTGAATTAGAAAACAAGGACTTTCTTCAAGCCACCTGTCTTCGCTGACTTATGGAACGTAGTAGTTTTCTCGTGGCAGACAGCACATCGCGTCACTGATTTCCCTTGAAAGCGCTTTGGTTGCTGCTGAGAGCGAAGTGGTCGCCGCAGGTGAACGAGGTGGACCCCACCGGGCCGCGCGCCTACCACGGCACGGCCGTCATCGGGCACGACATCTACGTCATCGGCGGCTTCGACGGTATGGACTACTTCAACTCGTGCCGCCGCTTCAACGTCGTCACTAAGGCGTGGCGAGAGGTGGCGCCCATGCACAGCAGGAGGTGCGTTACCCCGTAACACACGCCCAGTTTTCCAACACGATGTGACCCACTTGGACGTATATTCAGCTTCACATTACTCTTAAGTGTTTATCAGTTTTTACACTCTTAATGTAAAAATCGGTTTCTTACACAGTAGTGGCTACCTAGGCTGGATTGTCATCTCACATTAATATTACGGGAAAGGTGGATTGTCACACCTACATCCGACCTATCAATTAAGCTCTCTTGTTAATATAATAGTTAAATCACATGGTACTACGTCATATTGAAGATAACTATCACAGGCGAAACCAATGTTTCAGCCACAGTTCTAGTGGCCTTCTTCTGGGCCTACAGGCAGATGCAGAATAAAACCACTTCAACCGTGGCCATAGTGTTCGTTTCATAGTTATTTACAGCCAAACACCGTACCATACCCAAATAACTTTCATGTTAACTGAACCAGTCTGTGCAATGTAATGCAGTTACATTAACTATTTTGTGTTTCTGACGAATGACAGCAATGAGTATCTGTACAGTGTGTCTTGTATTTGCGTTATGGTACAGTTTGAAACAAAGGGAGGAACGACTGTAAAATCTGTAGTTGGCATACAACTTCCTCCTCTCATTATTCACCAAATGGGCAATATAACTTCCATGCGGTGGACAAATTGCTGTCAACAGTATTAGATGTCCTGAGTTCGTCAGAAACTTCGGAGGGATTTGAGATTTACCACTGGATACAGTAAACTGATCAGAAATAAAATCTACCATCCCTCCTCTCTTCAGAAAATTCCTACCGTCTCGTCCTTGGAGGTTCCATGGAGTCACACGAAGTCCTACTCGCGACAGCAGCACTCACATTTCCATACAGTCCACCATGGGGCCGTTTTCACTTTACTGGACCAGCCGGCCAAACGGAGACCCGCAATGAGACCATTTCCAAACTGTGCCAGGTGTTGATAACACTGCCTCACACGAATATATGGCATCTCTGCGTCTTTCAGTGAATACCCAACATCTGAATCTGTTCATGCGTCTTATATACTAACAATATCTGGTAAGCAGGTAGACACGATAACATTAAAGCAGTCTGATGGTTTTTCTACCTGTCAGAGAACTGCAACTCCAATCAGTTACGTACCCGACGAATCCGACCACGCCTTGTGTGTGCTTTTTCTGTAAGCAGTGTAAATGTATTTTGTTGGCTCAATCAGACCAAGCCAAACACGTCACTTTTATCAAACACCGCCCCCGAGCAAGTGGTCATTCCCCAAAGTGCAACACTCGCATAGAAAACTGAAAAGCGACTCTGCGGAGACCATCGCCCGCGTTTAGAAACATAGCTGTGTCACCTGACCAAGGAGAGCTGCTGGCTGACCCCTAGATTTCGCGAGCTTCAAGCAATTTAGCATCTAACCATTTGAGCCATTTAGTCTCTAGAGCAGATGTGAGGCACTCCCGTTGGCTACTTCCGGGTCCTGCTAATAGCCCTCCTCTGCAAAATGCTGCTTCCTGCCAGGAATTGCCAGATGTTTATTTCCAAAATGTGATGGGAAAAATCAGTCTTCGAGCGAAATTCACTTTCATTTCGACGAGTGCAGTAGGCTTCGACCTCAAACCACTTAGGTGGATTACAGAAATTCTAGCCCACCGTCTATAGGCTGAACAAAACCACCGTTTCACCAGATCGTGCAAACCGGTTCTGTATAAGCAATAGTCAAGTGGACGATTCTACGTGTGCCACCAAGAAATGTGTGTTAGACCTTTGTTAGTCAAGTTCTGACGACAAAAATTTCCTCACCCACCAGCTTCCTATAAATCCAGCGCCATCACGCTGGAGCATGCTAATAACCTCGCCTAAAGCGAAGGCTGTATTTGGTTACGGATATTAATAACGCAACCGAAATGATCTCAGGTGTGTACAAAGCAAGAGCTCTCGGAACGGACGAGTTGCAGGTAAGTGCACAGAGTCTTAGGTCCATGAGAAGTACATCCGCTGGTCAAATGTATCCAGGAATCAATTAGTAAACTTTAATGCCGTATGTTTCCATCCTTTACGATGGTCTGAACTCTGCTGAGGACGCTTTCAGTGAGGTCTCTTAATGTTTGTGGAGGAATGGTAGCCTATTCTTTCTCAAGAGCCGAAACTGAAGAATGTAGTGATGTTGAACATGGGTTTTGGAATGAACTCGTCCCAAAAACATTTCTCAGGGTTGAGGTCGCTACTCTGGGCTGGCCAGTCCATTTCATGAATGTTGTTCTCCACAAACCACTGACATACTTGCTTCTTTAAGACACTGTAGTCATGCTGATACAATCAAAGGGTGTGAAGTGCACCTTCACTGTAACCACAATATAATGCTGTAAAATGTGTTTATATCCTTCGGTATTTAGCGTTTTCTTAAGCACAATAAGGGGACCACAAAATGGTGACATCTTCTCTGTGCTTCACCGTTGGTACTACACAGGTAACATTTTACAGGCATTCCCAAAACCCAAACACTGCAACAGGATATGGTGTGATTCATTACTCTATATCACTGGTTTCCGGTTATCCACTGTCGATTAGCGTCGATCTGTACACCATTTCAAAACTCACTTATCATTGACTGCAGAAATGTATGGTTTGTGAGGAGCTGCTCGAGCATTGTACACTACTGGGCATTAAGATTGCTACACCACGAAGATGATGTGCTACAGACGCGAAATTTAACCGACAGGAAGAAGATGCTGGGATGTGCAAATGATTACCTTTTCAGAGCATTCACACAAGGTTGGTGCCGGTGGCGACACCTACAACGTGCTGACATGAGGAACGTTTCCAACAGATTTCTCATACACAAACAGTAGTTGATCGCGTTGGTCGAGATCCAATGACTATTAGCAGAATATGGAATCGGTGGGTTCAGGAGGGTAATACGGAACGCCGTGCTGGATGCCAACGGCCTCGTATCACTAGTAGTCGAGATGACAGGCATCTTATCCGCATGGCTGTAACAGATCTTGCAGCCACGTCTCGATCCCTGAGTCAACAGATGGAGACGTTTGCAAGACAACAACCATCTGCACGAACAGTTCGACGACGTTTACAGCAGCATGAACTATCAGCTCGGAGACCATGGCTAGGGTTACCCTTAACGCTACATCACAAATAGGAGCGCCTGCGATGGTGAACTCAACGACACGAACCTGGGTGCACGAATGGCAAAACGTCATTTTTTCGGATGATCCGGGTTCTGTTTACAGCATTATGATGGTGGCATCCCTGTTTGGCGACATCGCGGTAAACGCACATTGGAAGCGTGTTTTCGTCATCGCCATACTGGCTTATCACCTGGCGTGATGGCATGAGGTGCCATTGGTTACACGTCTCGGTCGCGTCTTGTTCGCATTGACGGCACTTTGAACAACGGACGTTACATTTCAGATGTCCTACGACGCGTGTATCTACCCTTCATTCGATCCCTCCGAAACCCTAAATTTCAGCACGATAATGCACGACCGCATGTTGCAGGTCCTGTGCGGGCCTTTCTTGATACAGAAAATGTTCGATGCTGCCCTGGCCAGCACATTCTCCAGATCTCTCACCAATTGAAAACGCCTGGTCAATGGTGGCCGAGCAACTGGCTCGTCACAATACGCCAAGCACTACTCTTGATGAACTGTGGTATCGTGTTGAAGCTGCATGGGCAGCTGTACCTGAACACGCCATCTAAGCTCTGTTTGACTCAATGCGCAGGCGTATCAAGGCCGTTATTACGGCCAGAGGTGGTGGTTCTGGGTACTGATTTCTCAGGATCTATGCACCCAAACTGCGTGAAAATGTAATCACATGTCAGTTCTAGTATAATATATTTGTCCAATGAATACCCGTTTATCATCTGCAATTCTTCTTGGTGTAGCAATTTTAATGGCCAGTAGTGTCAATCATCCAGCACTGCGTTTAGAAGTGTGTGGTAGCCTGGTGACGTAGACGCGTCGATTATTGGTCCCTGGGTAACGTTGTCCGCGGCGCAGGTGCTACGTGAGCGTGGCGATGCTGGGCGACATCATCTACGCGATGGGCGGCTACGACGGCCACCACCGGCAGAGCACCGCCGAGCGCTACGACCACCGCACCAACCAGTGGTCACCCATCGCGCCCATGAATGCCCAGCGCTCCGACGCCAGCGCCACCTCGCTCGACGGTAAACATCACCTAATTACACTTTTCCGATCTACGCAGGTTACTGAGTAACTTAACTCTCGTACGAGGGTGAGTCAAATGAAAACATTAAATATTTTTTAAATATTATTTATTGTGCAGAAACGGTACAAAACGGAATCACTTTTCAACATAATCTCCCCAACGGTGAAGGCAAGTCCCCCAGCGCTTACAAAGTACATAAATTCCTTTATAAAAAAATTCTTTTTGCAGTCCGCGTGACCACTCATGCACCACGTACCTCTTCATCAGAACAGAACTTCTTTCCTCCCTTTGCGTCTTTGAGTGGCCCAAACACATGGAAATCAGTTGGGGCAAGGTCTGGTGAGTATGGTGGATGAGGAAGACACTCAAAAAAGCAAGGTTCCCCAGTAACGTTTCCTGCAAGGATGCCATCACCTTTTCGTTCAAAGCGCCGAAGAAGTTCTTCACAAGCATCAACATCTTCACTATGGATTCAACTGCTGCAATCTTCTGTGGAGTCACAACTCGTTGTACCTGATCTGGACGAGGAGCATCTTCCACTGAAGTCACACCATTTCCGAACTTCCTACTCCATTCGTAGACTTGCTGCTGTGACAAACATGCATCGCCGTACGGAACCTTCATTCGTCGATGAATTTCAATGGGTTTCACACCTCCACTACGCAAAAACCTAATAACAGAACGCTATTCTTCCCTGGTGAAAATCGCCGGTGCGGAGACCATCTTTATACTGATACTGCGACGGTATGTGTGCATCTGCACTATGCTGCCAACTACAGGCCATGCTGCACGATGTTTGTAGCACGCTTACCAACTTACAGGATAACGGCGCGAAATTTCGATTTGTTATTATAAATTTAAGGTTTTCATTTGACTCACCCTCGCTAATTTGGTGGTATTTCGTCCATGCTCCGATGACGACTCTAATATTTTTAGTGTGATATTTGTCAACTGTTTCAATAGGGCACTACAGTGGTTTTCCTAGACCGTGTGTAAATAGCATTCTGTCCTACAGGCAAAATAAAGAACAGAAGATATGTCTCTGAACAGCTGCTTTAAATTTGGTTACATTAATGCATTTTCTTTTTTGAGGTCCCTCACTGATTTCTACAGTTAGTTGAATTTCAATTTTTCTGTATGTGTAGGTCAGAGTCTCTGACTTTTCATCTCTCTCTGGTTCCTAGGTGTTGCCTTTGTGTCACTGGTAGAAGCAAGATGTGTCAGTTCTTCGAAAGTCACTGTTGTTGAGATATTGCGGCTCTTCTGATCCTCCAGTTTCGTGATTTGGTTCTTCACCAGACATTGTACTTGATGGAGCCGACGGTTCAGACTTCGTGTCATCATTCTCAATGACTGGAATAGACGGATTTCGTCTGTATACAAATATGTCTACAGCACAAAGGTCGACATCAGTAAAGATGTTTGGACTGAATATACACTCACTCGTATATTCCTATAGTTTTGAACTCAGATACAGCCACTGTGAATTTTGCTACTCTTGAATATGCCCGAATAAATAGACCAGCTAAAAATAAGGCTTGTGTATTTTCATGTATAGACCATATTCCTTTTTAAAGCTCTTTTCGAAGTAGAATAGAAAGTTACAACCAAAGGCTGCAGCCTATATGAGCAATGGGATGGTCAGGGGACCATAGTAAACAGATTATTTTTACATAACGTCTAGGACTGCAAAAATGTGTGGTGCTGTGACTGTCCAGTATCAACAACATAGAATTTTCAAGGCTTGCTTTGGAGTGATAGGATTTTCAAGGCTTGCTTTGGAGTGATGGATGAAGTGCTTCAACAGATTCAAGAACAACTCTTTGTCAGTCCAACCTTTTCGTGAGCATTCGTGTGTAGCAAAATGTAAGGTTTTGTTTTTTTCTTGGCAAGGGGGTCATCCTTTTCTAGGGGTACATAAACATTGGTGGAATGTAAAATCCTGCCGCACTTATACTGTGGCACTTATCACTGTCACTAACATTGTCCTTCCGAGCTGGTCACAGAGTCGATCATTTCTTGCCCTTAGTGGCAACTACTCTTCCAGGATCTCGTACCGTTGCAATACCAGTTTCACCTGTATTGTAGATGCGGTGTGGCATGCAATCGGTTGCAGACAAAACTTTTCCATGTTTCCAAAATATCTCTTCGCATAACCACTGTTGAATCTAGTGATTCTGTTAACACTAGCGTATTTGGTTTTTCTAATGCTTATGGTAGGATTTCATTTCAAAAAACCGTCAGACAGGTTCTTTCACGCCAACGCTCATTTTGTGAAAATATGTGTGCCATTTTGTATTTCTGAGTTAAGTCAAAAGCTGGTCTTCGTATTTCCTGCATGTACAGACTAAAAAAATGCTATTGGCAAGTGTTTCTTCCTCTTGTTCTTGAGTGAGGGTAGACTTACATCCATTATGAAATTTAGTTGCCTTATTTTTATACCTAATTTCTTCTAGACCTCTAAATGGGATAATGAACAATTTTCTTGCCGCACGAATAGAATTTCGTACGTCAATAAAATTCAACACATTTTCTGAGTGCTTCTTCGGACAACTTCCCTGACTCGTGGTTCTTTCCCGTTTTCTTGGCTTCTGCATCAGAGCCAACGTGTATACTTAATATAAGTCATGTTATAATTCCACTGACAGCAAGCATTTGACTACATGCAGGCCGTCGAAGGTAGCTTGCTGTAATTACGCTATTGTTACCTACGGGGCTAACCTTTCTGTTTTGTTGAAGAAATCGTCCTTGAAGGTTAAGGATAACTAAAATACGAGGGTTGGTACTTAAATAGTGGCAACTATTTACTCACAACCGATACAAAAGAGTTACATGTTTGCACCTGTTACTGTCCTTCAAAGTACTCACCAGCATTGTGTAGAACCCGTTGCCAGCGATGTGGAAGGCGTAATATACCGTTAACAGAGCCTGTTCTGTTGATGGTGCGAATGGAGCGGTCTACTGCCTGTCGAATCTGTGGAACAGTCCAGAAGCAAATGCAACGAAATGGTTCCTACATCTTCGGAATCAAATAAAAGTCACAAGGACTTAAGTCCGGGGAGTTTGGTGGATGGTACAGTACTTCCAAGTCCCATCGATCGAGCAGAGCAGCCACAGCTTGCGCTGTATGCGCCCGCGCATTGTCGTGCAAAATGGTGGGTGGGTTGCGCAGAAAGTGTCGCCGCTTCTTTCGCAAAGCTGGTCGCAGATGATGCTCCGAAAACGAACAGTAATACTGTGCATTGATGGTCTTCCGTGGAGGAACGTAATGCATTAGGATAACACCATCACAGTCGTACACGAGGATCACCATAACTTTAGACCGCTCCATTCGCACCATCAACAGAACAGGCTTTGCTAACGGTATACTACGCCTTCCACATCACTGGCAGCGGGTGCCACACAACGCTGGTGACTACTTTGAAGGACAGTAACAGGTGCAAACATGTAACTCTTTTTTATCGGCTGTGAATAAATAGTTGCCACTATTTAAGTTCCAATCCTCGTAGTTGCATAATACAGTAAATTGAACCTTATGAAACACTATTATTCAGGGAATGCCACGCAGTGAAGAAAAATTGCTAACGCGAAGAGTACTTACAGTTCCTAGGACACATGAAAATTAAGGTAGATGCACATTGAACATTCCCCAAACACAACTGCACAGCACATCATGATTCAGTAACGGCGTCGCTTGAGAAGTGGTTTACCATAGTGCTGTGAAGAGAACAGCGCCTATCAGGGCTCCTCCAGACAGAAAAAAAAGCTGAAATCAACTTATGGGGCTACCTCCGTATTCTAACTGTTTCGAATCATCTCTCTTGTCAAATATTCACTCTATCTTATCACTTCTTCTCGGAGATTTTTCCAGATGTTTTTATTATGGTCAGTATATTTTATCATCCTCCTACTAACGTTTGCTTGAAACTCTCGCCTTTTGTTTGCTAGTTTCGTTGCTCTTTCTGATATTTTGTTTTCTTTATACCAACCTGCTCTTCGTTGCTTGCCTAAATACTTTCTTAAATAACTGCCTCTTTCGTCTAATGTATGTGCAATGGTTATTTTAGAAGATGCTATCTTGTTGCATCATCTAATCTCATAAACCTCCCTATTCTCAAAGGCATCTTACTGTCTACTTTTCGGATCTCCTTCCTGATGAATTATTTGTACATGACAACTCTGCAATTCACACTTAAGCGTCAGGTTTATTGAGCCATTTTCACAAAGTTTCTCTACCCTTCCTCTCTCTAACAGTACGCGAGAAAAATGAACACTTTAATCTTCCAATGCAAGCTCCGATTTCTTTTATTTTATTGTACTGGTCGTTTCTTCACATGAAACTCGCTCTCAACAAAACATTTTCTCACTCAGAGGAGAAGCTCTGTGTATGTTTTACCATATAATTGTCTCCATCTTGAAATTCTAAAGATCCTGCGTCATTTCATTATTGTTTGATAAAAGATAGTAAATTTCATTCTTAGTTTAGTGCTAAGGGAAAATTAATTGAAGTTTTGACTTCTGTCATTTCCGGTACCACACCAGTTTGTCAATGAAAACTCGTTCTTTAATTTTTGCTCCACTTTGGTATTAGAATCCCACGTTATCATGTTCTGCTGAGAATTGTTGTCCTTTATCAGCATCTGTAATTCTTCGCAGAGATCTTCCACTTATTCGCCAGAATGTGAACATCTTGGTGCGCAGACATGAGCGATTTCCATTGACTGATCTTTAATTTCTTTTTGAAACAAATGTTACTATTCTATCTGAAATAGCTTCAAAATATGTAATATGGTTTTCAGTCTTGTTGTTTATAGCAAACCATACATGTGAATTTCCCTCTTTATCTTCTACTGCCTAGTACAACATGTATCCTAATTTTAATTCTACTTGGTTTTAGATTTTTCGCTGCTCTTCTGTTAACCTCATTATATCCCATTTAATGTTATGTAACACCTCCTACGCCTTTAACTTAACTTTATTCTACTAAATAAAATGCTGTCTTTTCAACCAAACTTACTGCAGTAAGACTCTCGCGCAGAAGTACCTTGATTCACTAATAGCCTGAAGCCATTGCTTCAGTTCCATAGCCCGATTTCTTCCAATAATTATGCTTTCACTCTAGGCGGAATACCGACATGCCAAAACTCGTTCGTGTCAGTAATTCCTCCGACACCCCTATCCATGGTGCAGTTCTTGTCAAGGGCCAAAGAGTTTGGACGCCACGTGAATAGCGCTTAACCTCGGGAGAGTTACTACCAAAGTAGCCTCAGATCATGTTTATGTGCCCCTAACTCTGAGACTCCGGATCAACACCACTCGTTTGCGTACTAATTACGCATTAACATATCCCTGAAGTCAACATTGTTATTTTTCAGTTAGTTAGTGTTCGCAGTTACTTTTAATTCTGTAACTAATAAATGTAGCCTTACCGAAAAACTAGGTACTGTTGGTTTTATAAACGAAATTTTGTAATTTTGTAACCGCAACAGGGATACGTAAGGGCGCCTACGGAATGTTGCAAACATTTCCCATTCCCTGACTTTTCATTGTATCTGCTGGAGATGCCCGTGACACATGAGCGACCGCCGCATACCACGGTGCTATATCTTAATGTGTGTTCGGATAGTATTTTTTAAACTCTTCCCGAGTTCCACAGCAAGTAATCAACACACAGCTGGATAGGTTTAGTTTATTTACAAACTCAACGTACACACACAACAAAAATGGATCTTTCCCCCAGGTAAACCACAAAATAATTCTAGAATTGAAATGCCGGACAAGAAATATTTTTCATACAGTTCCGGACCCATCACTTTACCTTGTCAGACCATAGTAACACTTATAAAATCGGAGAAAATTTAGAGTCTATCAAGCAGGCTAGTTTTGTAAAGTCCATACATTTGCAAAATTAATCACCGGTCGGCAAAGCACCACCAATGGAGTCGGAGTCCGTGGAGGAGCCACAGAACGAGGCGGCAGTGGTGACGTCCGTCAGAATACAGTGCAAGGATCACGGCGATGACGGTTCTGATGGCTGCTGGCTGTTTCACTGCTGAAGCCTGCCTGAACTCCGCTCTGCGGCCAATCGCATTGTTCTTCAGAAGTTAGCAGAGCAACCAGTTGCGTCGTCAGGTGTAACGATGACACTTCTGTACGGGGAAAGTAGGGCCATCTTTTTCCTCTTCACTCGCCTTCGTCTGCAGTCCGTGATTGGCCGAAGTCCCGTCACGTGACTCTTCCCGTCATGTGGACCCTCTTCATAGGTGTGTAGTACAAGACGTGCTGTAAATACGGCCTGAAAAAACCAGGAAGCACCCAAAAGTGGGAGAGGAGACGAAATGAAACTTCACGGGTTGAGAGGATGTATGGTATTATGTCAGTGATTACAAAATAGAGTCTTTTTACGAGCCCACTCCCCAGTAAGATGCTACTGACTCAGTTTCAGACGAAGTGATATGGCTGCTGTATCATCTCCAGAGATAACCTGCACCACAGCTGTTGTAATTGGTCCTTGGTGTATTGAATATTGACAATATGATTGAGTTGCCGTCCGAGCTGGTCCCATACATGCCCTATCGGGGACAGATCTTTGGATCTTGCTGGCCACGGGAGAACCCCAACATCACTCAGTCAGTTCATAGAGAGACGTGCAACGTGTGGACTAGCATTGTTCAATCGAAAAAAGACATCACTATACCTTCGCCTGAGAGGCAGTTAATGAGGACGCAGGATATCCGTGACGTACCACTGTACAATTTAGTGTTTCCTCGATCACTACCTTCCGTGATCTTAAGTCATCCCAAATGGCTTCTCACACTACGCCAGGACTAACATCACACTTCAAAACACTGGAACGATAGGAGCTCTCTGCAGGTCGCCGGCGTAGTCGCCGTCGTCGGTAATCAGCGGCACTTCAGAAGTGTGATCCATTGCTGAATAATGCAGTGGACGTCATTCATCAGCAGTGCATGCTTCCCCATCATGGCACCACTCCAAACGCAGCCGTCTGTGTTGGGATGTTAACGGTAGCCCACGCATGGGATGATAATTCACTAATTGGTGTGTCTGACCAATTGTACTGAGTGACCCCCAGTATTGTTGGGAGTCCGTAACTTGTTCTCGGATGGCAATGTCAGATGTGAAGGGGTTACGCTGTTCTTGGTGCAAAATACCACGTGGTCGATTGAAACCTTTACGACGAGTATGCCTGCCCTCTCGTTCCCATCAGTCCAACGTCGGACCAGTGTCACACCCGAATGCCTCACGAAAATGAATTTTGCTCTATTCAAATAGCTTGCCAAATGGTGACTTAGAATGAGACAACTTTCAAATTCAGGTGCTGATAACACTGTCTCACCCGAGCACGCGGCTTCTCTGTATCCCTCACACTGATCACGCAACTTCTGATGCTGTTCACGCCCCATACATACCATCCCAGGACTTGTGCGAGAACTAATCACTGACAACACTAATGCACTCTGGTGGTCGTTGTACCTGTCACAGAGCATCGCGATTCTAATACTCTAGTCCACAGCTCGTGGTCTAGTGGCTAGCGTTGCTGCCTCTGTATCACGGGGTCACGGGTTCGATTCCCGGCCGGATTGGGGATTTTCTCTGCTCGGGGACTGGGTGTTTGTGTTGTCCTCATCATTTCATCCTCATCACCACCGTTAGTGACAATGCCTAGATTGGACTGTGTAAAAATTGGACTGCGTAAGAATTGGGACTTTGTATGGGCGCTGATGATCATGCAGTTGAGAGCCCCACAAACCAAACATCATCATCATCATCTAATCCTCTACGTACTCATCGATGGTGTGTACGAGTACGAGTACGAAGTTACAAGTTACACTGGCATACTTAAATTTTTTTGTCAGGTAGCGTAGTTTCCACTGAACTGATGCTCCAATCTTGTGCTTTCGGCTGCTTCTTTGTAGCCCATAAGGGAGGAAAATTTCGCAGGATTTTTGTCGAAGGGACAGACGCAGAAAGAACACACTATGCGTAAACGTAAATTGTCTTAAGATTTATAATTAGCCAGCGAATACATCATGTAACAAAGATCTGCAGTATTTTAATGTGAATAAATTCGCTGTCGAAGTAGCCGCGTAACAAGGTGAGGTTAAATTCTACATATGTCGACGTATTTTTTTTTTCTTTGTTGTTGAAACGCTCAAGTGAAGGTGATATATCCCTGAGCCACAAGACATCTGATTATTGTTTCATTTCTTTTCGTAAAAAATGGTAAATTCATGAAGTTTGCACATGATTTTCTTACTCATTTACTTCACTCTAGGATATCGTTGAAATACAATAGGATACGAAAAGCATACAAAACATCCAAATTTCATCGAAACAGTCAATTCGACTATTTTAATCCTCAGCGTTTTATAGCTGTTTCTATCCAAGACTGATTAATTTCAAATGCAAATACTGGATACAATATATGCGTCGAGCGATGTTTGTTGTATATTCTTGCAACAATTTCAGAACGTAAATACTCATGTGTGGGCGGTTAGCAATGAAGCATATAACATGTGCTTGGGTTATACATCCTTAAGCCGTCTATGTTTTGCTTCAGTAAAAATCCCTTGATAAAAATACAACGATATTACTACACCTGTAATATGTAATACTCTGTGATTGTTTCTTTAATAAACGAAAACTTACGGAAGTATAGATAAACAAATATTACAGGGGAAAATGCATCTAACACATTCACCGACCATCAGTCATGGACGAAATTTGAGCCAGATTAGATGGGACCTTAATCCAAAATCATACATTTCAAATGCATTTGTACTATTTAGTACAAATATTTCATATCTAAGTAAGTTGCGGCTCGTAAGCACACATACGTAGTTGTCTCACAATCAGCTGATTTGCGGACTCGTATTTAATGGAAAGTTTTTGCTTCGTTTATCGAGTACGTTCACCCGTGTCAGTTTTCGCTATTAATTATAGGTCACCCTCGCACACACCCTTTTATACAACCTACACGCTGGGACGTGAACTTTTGGGATAAGTATGTGATGAGCATGCAGGCAACGAAATCGTACGCTGGTTTGGGTACCAGCAGTACATACATTTTTGGACATTAATGGAATCATCGAATGGAGACCTGTTTTCATCAAGAGGACAAGCAGACATGTGTTCAAGTACTTTTTTTTTTTGCTGACAGCGAATGCCTGGAGTGCAAGTTCGTACATATTACCTACCGTACAACCACAGTATTGGCTGCAGATGACAACCAGAAAGAAAGCAAACGTTGCATTATATCTTCCGAAATTGACGTTTCGTCAGAAAGAAACGCAAGGAAGTGAGAAAGAAGTGGCAGATGAAGTATCAGCGTTTTTGCAAGATGAATCAGTGGACTGTGTGGTGTCGTATATGCTCTACAGTACGGACAATGTAGATGGGTAGTACAATACTGTCGATACGTGTTTAAGAAGTGAAAGTGTTATTGAAACATGTAGTTCATGATACTCGTCAGGCAGGGAGCCACCAGTTCCGTCCCCAGTGAAAAGTAGTAAATGAAAATCGTTGTCCAAGAAGCGGGTACTAACCATAATTATGTATATGGAATATCATCCACAGCATAACAAAAAGACAATTATAAACATGTTTGGAATACGTTTGCAGCACTGTGACCGTGTAGCGCATAAGAAAAACTGGTGTCTGCGCATTTCAAGGATGCTCGATACAGTATACTGGATGTTCTGACAGTGACCTACTGCGTTATGCACATCATATTGAACGTACGATAGATTACAGTGATTTCAAGAGAAGTATTAGATGGCTGTATAGCTTCAAACAGTGCTGTAAAATTGGAAGACATAAGAAACGAAATTTCAAACAAAGCGTCGACTTGACGATGCAGTGTAAACTGCGGAATCGGCCCTAAAGTTTCCAGATGAGATAAACAAACTTATCCTATCGATTAGCAAGGAATATGTTTTCAACGTCTACCAATCAGGATTTGAAGAGTAAATGCGTGTGAAAGGAACCCTGGAAATTAGAGATACCAAGAAAGGTATATCAAGATCAACTAAAATCATGCCGGCTGTTAATCTGAATGGTAAATTGGTTGGAAAGTTATTTATTGTCCTGCGAGAAGTTGGATATGCTCTGCCCCCTACGATTATTTCTCGAGTGCATGATTTTGTAAGGGCGGTAGGGAATATTTACGTCACAGGAAGCAAAAGTGGGAAAATTGGCGTAAGAGAACTACCTACAACTATGGTATGAGCTCTCCTTTTGTCCACTAGCTGCGTATAAAAATCATAGTCCTTTAGGGCACACTATAAGTCCTGAAAACTGTGTGATGTTGCAGTTCATAGCATTAGACAAATTGCAGCCTCTGTTTTTTGTTTTGTTTTTGTTTATTTTTTTCGTGCCTATAAAACACATTATCGCAATACCTGCAGCTACGTTTTAAAGGACAGACAGTTTCACGATAAGTTCCACGACTGACTGTTTAGTATTCGGTTGCATGAGATCAAATTGCATCAGTTCTGATCACTCTGTTACACCAATATGACTCTATGTGCATTGCTTAAGAGAGGATACCTAGATGAACGGCCTGCGGTTTGTAGCTCCCAAAGAGCTCGCCTTCGATCTTGATGGTGCGAACTTTGTGATCATTGCGGCGTGCGATTTTTCATTCGGAGTTCATGGTGCGTCTGCAGCTCGTGGTCTAGTAGCTAGTCTTGCTGCCTCTGGATCGCGTGGTCACAGGTTCGATTCCCGGCCGGGTTGGGGATTTTCTCTGCCCCGGGACTGGGTGTTCGTGTTGTCCTCGTCATTTCATGATCATCATCATCATCATTCGTGACAGTGGCCAGAATGGACTGTGAAAAAATTGGGACTTGTACGGACGCTGATGATCACGCCGTTGAGCGCCCCACAAACCGAACTTCATCATAATCAGTTCATGGCGCAAGCTAACTGTTTGTTCTGAACATTTCTTGAATGTCGTTGATGTCCATAGAAGGTTGACCTCTGCATCTCCCGAATAGTCATTTTCTGTAGCCTTTCTGATGCTCATGGTGAGTCATTAGCAGATAAGATTTTTCCTGTCTTTATTGTTAAGGCAACACTTTCAAATAAGCCTTACTAATGATTGATCTTGAGACCTCGCACGCAAGGGATTTGGTTCAGATGGCTCTGAGCACTATGGGACTTAAGTGCTGAGGTCATCAGTCCCCTAGAACTTAGTTCTAAGTAGTTCTAACCTAACTAACCTCAGGACATCACAAACATCGATGCCCCAGGCGGGATTCGAACCTGCTACCGTAGCGGCCGCGCGGTTCCAGACTAGAACCGCTCGGCCACTTCGCCCGGCCGCAAGGGATTTCTTGGTAGATAAGACCACGACTTGGAAATTGATCTGCCCACCGCCAACTTCAGCTCAACATAGAAACTTGAGCCCTTTGCGTGTCGCGTGAGGCCTTAACGCAGTCGGCGAGTGTGGTGTCTGTGCAGGACGCATCTACATCACGGGCGGCTTCAACGGACAGGAGTGCATGAACACGGCCGAGGTGTACGACCCGTCGGTGAACCAGTGGACGCTGATCCGGCCCATGCGCTCGCGCCGCAGCGGCGTCTCCTGCGTCGCCTACCACGGCTGCATCTACGTCGTCGGTGAGTAAGGGAACAGTACATCATGCTGGCTCACGGCACAGCAGGAAATACTGTATCACGGCCTGTCGCACATACCCAGTTTTTGTGTGTATTAAACGGGGGACCTAGGAACAAAGTAGAGGTTTTGTCCCGCCGTGGCCCTCAATGGTTCACAACTCCACAACAGGCCACAGCAGCCCACCCACCCCACCGCCACCCCACACCGAACCCAGGGTTCGGTCCCCAGCGGATTCCCCTGGGAACTCCTCATACCAGACGAGTGTAACCCCAGATGTTTGACTGTTAAAGTAATTATTGTGTACGCGTACTTGGAGATGAATCGCTGACATAGTGCAACTGAGGCAGAATAAGGGGAACCAGCCCGCATTCGCCGAGGCAGATGGAAAACCGCCTTACAAAACATCCACAGTCTGGCCGGCACGCCGGACCTCGACACGAATCCGCAGGACGGATTCGTGCCGATGACCTGCACGCCTTCCCGCTCTAGAAGCAGCGTGTTAGACCACGCGGCTGGCCGGGCTGGTTTGGTAGGGGTAGTGGAATGAGGGTCGGGCCATAGGCCTTCTGACTGCTTTGATGCGGTCTCCCCAAGACCCTCTCCTGAGCCAAACTCAACAACTCCGAGAAGCATTTACAACAAATGTACTCAATTATTTATTATGTACACTCCAATCTCCGTCTTCCCCTACATTTTTCACCTCCCACATCTCCTTCTAGCACCACAGAGGTTATTACTTGATGTCTTAACAGAAGTTCTACTCTCCTTCCCCGTTTCTAGTCAGTGTTTTCCGTATGTTCCGGCCCTCGTCGATACTGTGCAGAATCTCCTCATTTCTTATCATATCAGTCACCTTAATTTTCAATTTCCTTCTATAACAACACATCTCAAATGTTATGCTGACAATTATCACTTTGGATCCGTCTAATTACAAATGAATGAAATGAATTTTCCATGCCACGCGCGTTTTGCTTTTATTATTTGAAAGTCATATTCAGTGTTTATAAAAAATGGCTCTGAGCACTATGCGACTTAACTTCTGAGGTCATCAGTCGCCTACAATTTAGAACTAATTAAACCTAACTAACCTAAGGACATCACACACATCCATGCCCGAGGCAGGATTCGAACCTGCGACCGGCTCCAGACTATAGTGCCTAGAACCGCACGGCCATCCCGGCCGGCCAGTGTTTATACTATTTAGTTTTACACATTGGACGTGTGTGTGTGTGTACATGATTTGTTTATGTTTTATTATGGTATCGAAAATATAACACGAAATAAATGAGTGCTCACTAATGCTTTGCAAATGAATTTTCGAATGGCAATAATCATAAGAAGAACAGCCCTAAAACAGAGCAAAAAATCGCGTACAACAGCGTCTTTGAAATTTGTAAGTAGAAATTTACACTATTATTACCACACATAAGTCAGAAAGACTGTTTATAATCTTAATTTAAAATGTCTAATATGTAAAACGGATAGTAAATCACAAATATGTATGTATTACAGGCTACTCAATATGTCTTTCAAATAATAAAGTCGAATTACGCATGACGCGAAAAATTACTCTCATTCAGTTGTAATTAGACAGTTCCAAAGCGATAGTTATCAACATAATATTACACGTAACTGAAAACGGTAGGATAAAAAAAGTTGAAATGCTTTGCTTTTCTTCTCAAATTTTCCACAGTCCACGAACCACTTCCATGAAATGTGTATGTTCCATATATATACCTTCTCAGAAATTAAGGCCTAGGTTTGATATGCGTCTTTTATCGAGGACTGCCCTTTTTGCTTATGCCAATCTGTTCCTTATAGCCTCTTAATACGTTGTGTGTCATTTTGCTTTCGAGATAGAACAATTCCTTCACTTCGTCTACTTCATAGTCTCCATTTTTGATTTTAACTTTATCGCTAGTGTCATTTCTGCTTTCCCCTATGAATTTAGTTTCCCTTTGCTTTGATCACCATCCACATTCCGTGCAAAATATGCAGTTTATTCCACGCGACGAGTCCTGTAATTCATCCGCACCTTCACTAAGGGTAACAATAACGTCGGCGAATTTTTTGATTTCTTTCTACCTTTGATTTTAATCCCAATCGTAAACCTTTCGTTTATTTTTGGCTTCTCCATGTGTAAATTAATCAATAGAGAAGAAATACTCTATCCTTGCCTCACGCATTTTTTAATCTGAGCCCTTGGATTATTATTATTGTCTCTTGGTTCTTGTAAATATTATATACTCTCCGTCTTTTCCCATAACTTATCTCTAGTTTTTTAAAAATATCTTGCACCAATTTATGATTTGTCGTTACTTCTCCTAGTTGACCAATCCTAAGAAAGTATCCTGATTTTCTTAAATCTTGACACCTTTAGCTATGGAAACGACCCACCTGTCTGCCTGACGCCTGAGCTTTCCTAACGCTAAATTGAACATCTGTCAGATATTCAGTTTTATTCGTACTTTCCATTCTTTGTTGTTTTCTGAGTTGTTTATGCAGTAATAGCTTATGAATATTGTGTTCTGTATTAGATGTAACTTTTTACATGCGTTTGATAATGAATATAATAAAAACTATGCAGACTGTCTGGTTATATGTGAGAGAGGGTTTAATGACTCTAATTTTACCAGGTTACATAAAACAATAAAGTTACTCTTTTCAGCAACTAGGATGCAAGAGCTGTCAAGCTAGCTGTGTGGTAGTTCTCTTACATTTCTGCCCTTTCTATACTGTGAGGGTGATACTGTTTCAAAACTTCTGACTGTATGTCTCCAGACTCATAGACTCTAAGCACCAACTTGAATAGCTGTTTGGTTGACACACTTGAAGAAATTCAGTGGGAATGTTGTCCCTTCTTTCTGCCTTATTTGACTGCGTGTCTTCCAAAGTTGTTTCAAAATCTGTATTTAACACGAGATTCCCTGTATTCCTAATCCGCACCCATCGCTTCTTATATCGCGTTACCGGACAGTTCCTCATCCTCGTAGAGGCCTTTAATGTACCTATCCATTATCACGTCTGCGTTTATTTTGAACTCATAATGTTGACAAATTTGCTTTCAATTTAACCGATGGTTGTTTTAGTTTTCCTCTGTACTGAATCTGCTCTTCCGACGACCGCTTCTTTTTTTATTTGCTCACTTTTTTCCTTCAGCAAATTCGTTTTAGCTTCCGAGCACCACCTACTTACTTTCATTGCTGGATTTCTGTCTTTTTCCCAGAAATTTTTATCCATTACTTGAATTACTTGAAATTTGTTACCTGAAGGTTTCCTCGTATTTACTTCCCTTGTACCTACACTTACTTGGGCAACTTCTACGATTTTCCTTTTCAAAAATATTCATTTCTCTTCAGCTGATGTGCCTATTGTGGTTTCCATCATCCTATGTCCGTAGGTGTTCGCAACTCGGTTGCTAAGTGAATAAGTGTGTAAGTGCTAATCTAATGGGTCAGGATTGTATCTCCGGTTTCTCCCAGAATTTTTTCTGTTACTTACAGAGTCTTTCACCTCTGGCAGTGCTTTGTGAATAAGAAAAATGCCAAGCTTCAGCGCGGTTTGGAGCCCACGTTAAGTTGTAAGCCTTCCTGTAACTGGTAGGTTAAACCAATTCACAGGTCGGAGGACACTTCCAATTGGACCGTGCGTTGTGAAACACTTATCGTTGAAACTGTTTCCCCAGCTTTAGGCTACGTCTGTGATCTATAAATCGCTACGTTTCCTATCATTTCGTCCCCGACTGCGACAAACTGTGTCTTAGCCAAGCGTGCACTACACGCCGGAAGCGGCTACGAGGGTAGCGGAGTACGTGTGGAGTGCACATGGGGTTTTTTTAGGTTAGAGAATTCCCTCCCTAGGCCCGACAAGACGCCTCCTGAGACGCGGCAAGGCAGGAGTAGGCAAAATGCAACAAGGAATAACAATATTAATGTGCTAATAGTAAACTGCAGGAGCGTCTATAGAAAGGTCCCAGAACTGCTCTCATTAATAAACGGTCACAACGCCCATATAGTACTAGGAACAGAAAGTTGGCTGAAACCAGACGTAAACAGTAATGAAATCCTAAACTCTGATTGGAATGTATACCGCAGAGATAGGCTGGACAGTGAAGGGGGAGGCGTGTTTATAGCGATAAGAAGTGCAATAGTATCGAAGGAAATTGACGGAGATTCGAATTGTGAAATGATTTGGGTGAAGGTCACGGTTAAAGCAGGCTCAGACATGGTAATTGGATGTCTCTATAGGCCCCCGGGCTCAGCAGCTGTTGTGGCTCAGCACCTGAAGAATAATTTGGAAAATATTTCGAGTAGATTTCCCCACCATGTTATAGTTCTGGGTGGAGATTTTAATTTGCCGGATATAGACTGGGAGACTCAAACGTTCATAACGGGTGGCAGGGACAAAGAATCCAGTGAAATATTTTTAAGTGCTTTATCTGAAAACTACCTTGAGCAGTTAAACAGAAAACCGACTCGTGGCGATAACATATTAGACCTTCTGGTGACAAACAGACCCGAACTATTTGAATCAGTTAATGCAGAACAGGGAATCAGCGATCATAAAGCGGTTACTGCGTCGATGATTTCAGCCGTAAATAGAAATATTAAAAAAGGTAGGAAGATTTTTCTGTTTAGCAAAAGTGACAAAAAGCAGATTACAGAGTACCTGACGGCTCAACACAAAAGTTTTGTCTCAAGTGCAGATAGTGTTGAGGATCAGTGGACAAAGTTCAAAACCATGGTACAATATGCGTTAGATGAGTATGTGCCAAGCAAGATCATAAGAGATGGAAAAGAGCCACCGTGGTACAACAACCGAGTTAGAAAACTGCTGCGGAAGCAAAGGGAACTTCACAGCAAACATAAACATAGCCAAAGCCTTGCAGACAAACAAAAATTACGCGAAGCGAAATGTAGTGTGAGGAGGGCTATGCGAGAGGCTTTCAATGAATTCGAAAGTAAAGATCTATGTACTGACTTGGCAGAAAATCCTAAGAAATTTTGGTCCTATGTCAAAGAGGTAGGTGGATCAAAACACAATGTCCAGACACTCTGTGACCAAAATGGTACTGAAACAGAGGATGACAGACTAAAGGCCGAATTACTAAATGTCTTCTTCCAAAGCTGTTTCACAGAGGAAGACTGCACTGTGCTTCCTTCTCTAGATTGTCGCACAGTTGACAAAATGGTAGATATCGAAGTAGACGACAGAGGGATAGAGAAACAATTAAAATCGCTCAAAAGAGGAAAGGCCGCTGGTCCTGATGGGATACCAGTTCGATTTTACACAGAGTACGCGAAGGAACTTGCCCCCCTTCTTGCAGCGGTGTACCGTAGGTCTCTAGAAGAGCGAAGCGTTCCAAAGGATTGGAAAAGGGCACAGGTCATCCCCGTTCTCAAGAAGGGACGTCGAACAGATGTGCAGAACTATAGACCTATATCTCTAACGTCGATCAGTTGTAGAATTTTGGAACACGTATTATGTTCGAGTATAATGTCTTTTCTGGAGACTAGAAATCTACTCTGTAGGAATCAGCATGGATTTCGAAAAAGACGATCGTGTGAAACCCAGCTCGCGCTATTCGTCCACGAGACTCAGAGGGCCTTAGACACGGGTTCACAGGTTGATGCCGTGTTTCTTGACTTCCGCAAGGCGTTTGACACAGTTCCCCACAGTCGTTTAATGAACAAAGTAAGAGCATACGGACTATCAGATCAATTGTGTGATTGGATTGAGGAGTTCCTAGATAACAGAACGCAGCATGTCATTCTCAATGGAGAGAAGTCTTCCGAAGTAAGAGTGATTTCAGGTGTGCCGCAGGGGAGTGTCATAGGACCGTTGCTATTCACAATATACATAAATGACCTGGTGGATGACATCGGAAGTTCACTGAGGCTTTTTGCAGATGATGCTGTGGTGTATCGAGAGGTTGCAACAATGGAAAATTGTACTGAAATGCAGGAGGATCTGCAGCGAATTGACGCATGGTGCACGGAATGGCAATTGAATCTCAATGTAGACAAGTGTAATGTGATGCGAATACATAGAAAGATAGGTCCCTTATCATTTAGCTACAAAATAGCAAGTCAGCAACTGGAAGCAGTTAATTCCATAAATTATCTGGGAGTACTCATTAGGAGTGATTTAAAATGGAATGATCATATAAAGATGATCGTCGGTAAAGCAGATGCCAGACTGAGATTCATTGGAAGAATCCTAAGGAAATGCAATCCGACAACAAAGGAAGTAGGTTACAGTACGCTTGTTCGCCCAATGCTTGAATACTGCTCAGCAGTGTGGGATCCGCACCAGGTAGGGTTGATAGAAGAGATAGAGAAGATCCAACGGAGAGCAGCGCGCTTCGTTACAGGATCATTTAGTAATTGCGAAAGCGTTACGGAGATGATAGATAAACTCCAGTGGAAGACTCTGCAGGAGAGACGCTCAGTAGCTCGGTACGGGCTTTTGTTAAAGTTTAGAGAACATACCTTCACCGAAGAGTCAAGCAGTATATTGCTCCCTCCTACGTATATCTCGCGAAGAGACCATGAGGATAAAATCAGAGAGATTAGAGCCCACACAGAGGCATACCGACAATCCTTCTTTCCACGTACAATACGAGACTGGAATAGAAGGGAGAACGGATAGAGGTACTCAGGGTACCCTCCGCCACACATCGTCAGGTGGCTTGCGGAGTACGGATGTGGATGTAGATGTAGATGTAGATGATCTGCTGCAATTCGTAATTGATGGCTCTGAGTACGGCGTAAAAACAAGCAGAAACTGGTTAGCCAATAAAACAAAAAAATTGTTTGGACTGCGTTTGTCCTTCTGTTTTGAGCATCATTAGGATTCTGTGCAAAACAGTAACCCATTATTCGTGAAACCACTGCTTCCATCAGTTGGCTGGTGTAGTTTGTCGCTAGAGGTCTCCTGCCTCCGTGTGGCTTTTACTATCGTGTCCCCACCTTGCTCAGAAGTATTTTTTTCTTTTTTTCCTTAATTATTATAATTTTATAAAATTTCTATCACTTCCGAGTACAGCCGACGACAGGTAAATAAGTCATGTATAAAGGCAGATTATACCGCCATACAGGGTGATTCAGCTGACCCTGCCGCTGCCGTTTTGTGCAACCCGCAATGTCATATCTGGCTTTCAAGATCCAAGTGCGAGCCTTTTATATTCTCTCACTCTCTACGCGCAAACTATTAGTCCTACAGAAAAAGGACCAGGACCTTTATCTGAGTAATTTAATCTAATTAATTTTTGTTGAAATAATTCACTCTTGATTGCAAATTGTTTTATGTATTTATTTATTTATTTATTTATTGGCAACAAACAGATAAAACAATTTACAACCAATACTGTCTTATTTCAAGAAATTCATAGCCGGTTGCTGTGACAGTCACCCCATATGAAAGAAACCAGTTTTAGTTAAATTTTGTCCTGGGAAAAGTTTTCGCTAGAGACCGTAATTTTCAGTTATTCAAGAAAACCGCACAAAAGTGACCTTCAAAGGCACCCCCACTCCCACACTCAGCCCCTCCAGCGAAAACGTGTCCCAGCACAAAGTTTAACTACATTAAATTCCCTACAAAATGGTCCTGTTAATCTTGTTTTTGTAGAACTAATACTTCGCTCGAGAGAATATGAAACTTTAGCACAAAGCCCATATGAAACGACAAAATTTGATTCTACATTTTAATTAATGAGAACAAAAATGGCTCTGAGCACTATGGGACTTAACAGCTATGGTCATCTGTCCCCTAGAACTTAGAACTACTTAAACCTAACTAACTTAAGGACATGACACAACACCCAGCCATCACGAAGCAGAGAAAAATCCCTGACCCCACCGGGAATCGAACCCGGGAACCCGGGCGGGGGAAGCGAGAACTTTACCGCACGACCACGAGATGCGGGCAGTTGATGAGAACAAATTGTTTCGCAGTATCATATTAGGGACCGTATGAATCTTTCCCATGTTAATCATTCAAATAACTTGTTCTGACAGGTGGTTTCAATGGCATCTCAAGGATGTGCAGCGCTGAGAAGTACAACCCGGCAACCAACGAGTGGACGCCCATACCGGACATGTACAATCCTCGCAGCAACTTCGCCATCGAAGTGATCGACGAAATGCTGTTTGCTATTGGCGGATTTAATGGCGTCACCACCATCTTCCACGTCGAGTGTTACGACGAAAGAACCAACGAATGGTGAGTCAGAGTTGCCTAGACCCGCAATAGGAATGCTTGTATTACACTACAGCTCTGTTCATCAAGAATCGATCAACAGGGTAGTTACGAGCATAGGTAAGATCACTCTTGTGACGAACACGAACGCCAGGTTATTGATACCATCACTATAGACGGTGTTTGAGTTCTGGAAACAGATGAAAATGAGATGGGGCCAAGTGTGGACTGTATGGAGTTAACCCATGCTTCTCTCAGATACACTGTCACTACCTCGTACCACTTCACTCACAACACACCATGCACAACTGCGCTTTCAACGGGCTACTTTAATGGCAGAAAGACATTCCGGGCAAAGAGGCTGAAAGCAACGAGGTAGGTTAGGCTACAATAAAAGCCAACGAAGGTGGTCGGATAAAATACGTACATACGCGCCACTAGCCCAAAACCAAAGGTACATTAAATGTGTTCTATCTCGGAAACCAGTTGGAATAGGGCATAGTACATCTGAAGCATTTTTTCGTGAAATGAACTTCCCTGTCATATCCCTGAATATTAACCATTCCACCATTCCTCCTGGTACACACACACACACACACACACACACACACACACACACACACACACACTAATGGCCATTAAAATTGCTACACCACGAAGATGTGCTACCGACGCGAAATTTAACCGACAGGAAGAAGATGCTGTGATATGCAAATGATTAGCTTTTCAGAGCATTCACACAAGGTTGGCGCCGGTGGCGACACCTACAGCGTGCTGACATGAGGAAAGTTTCCAACTGATTTCTCATACACAAACAGCAGTTGACCAGCGTTGCCTGGTGAAACGTTGTTGTGATGCCTCGTGTAAGCAGGAGAAATGCGTACCATCATGTTTCCGACTTTGATAAAGGTCGGTTTGTAGCTTGTCGCGCTTGCAGTTTATCGTATCGCGACATTGCTGCTCATGTTGTTCGAGATCCAATGACTGTTGGCAGAATGTGGAATCTGTGGGTTCAGGAGGGTAATACGGAACGCCGTGCTGGATCCCAACGGCCTCTTATTACTATCAGTCGAGATGACAGGCATCTTACCCGCATGGCTGTAACGGATGGTGCAGCCACGTCTCGATCCATGAGTCAACAGATGGAGACGTTTGCAAGATAACAACCATCTGCACGAACAGTTCGACGACGTTTGCAGCAGCATGGACTATCAGCTCGGAGACCATGGCTACGGTTACCCTTGACGCTGCATCACAGACAGGAGCGCCTGTGATGGTATACTCGACGACGAACCTGGGTGCACGAATGAGAAAACGTCATTTTTTCGGATGAATCCAGGTTCTGTTTACAGCATCGTGATGGTCGCATCCGTGTTTGGCGACATCACGGTGAACGCACATAGGAAGCGTGTATTCGTCATCGCCATACTGGCGTATCACCCGGCGTTATGATATGGGGTGCCATTTGTTACACATCTCGGTCACCTCTTGTTAGCATTGACGGCACTTTGAACAGTGGACGTTACATTTCAGATGTGTTACGGCCCGTGGCTCTACCTTTCATTCGATCCCTGCGAAACCCTTCATTTCAGCAGGATAATGCACGACCGCATGTTGCAGGTCCTGTACGGGAAAATGTTCGACTGCTGCCATGGCCAGCACATTCTCCAGATCTCTCACCAACTGAAAACGTCTGGTCAATGGTTTCCGAGCAACTGGCTCGTCACAATACGGCAGCCACTACTCTTGAGGAACTGTGGTATAGTGTTGAAGCTGCATGGGCAGCTGTACCTGTTCACGTCATCCAAGCTCTGCTGGGCGTTATTACGGCCAGAGGTGGTTGTTCTGGGTATTGATTTCTCAGGATCTATGCACCCAAATTGCGTGAAAATGTAATCACATGTCAGGTCGAGTATAATATATGTGTTCAATGAATATCCGTTTATCATCTGCATTTCTTCTTGGTGTAGCAGTTTTAATGGCCAGTATATATATTCTTTTTTCTGGGTTACATTGGACCAGAATTAAATTAAGAGGGTACTTGAAAAAGTAAACTGCACATTTCATTCCAGGCTAAGACCATTGCACAACAAGTGTGGCGCCTTGTCAGACGAAAGTACATGTTCTGAGTTTCTGACAGACACAATTCTGCTGTAGAACGGATAACAGAATCTCCACAAACCGGGAGTGAAATGGCGCCACAACTGGGAACGTATTCCAAAGAAGTACGTGGTACAGATTCACCGTGTAATTCTGGTGGTATATGGACCACATGCACTGTTGTGTCCTGCTGTGGTGCCATCAATTTGGCCAAGGTCGCACAGACGTGGGCGATGCTGATTGGAAAATTTATTTATCATTATTTATTCGTATGGCTCACATGCAGTTCAAAATTACAGGCATTTAACATTATTATATATAACAGTAATATGAAAGTACAAAACTACAAAAAAACTAACAAAATGTCAATATTTAGGTTCTAATCCATATAAGAGCCATATCATCAGTCTTCATGAGGTGGCTCCTACGCAAGGGGTATTCATCTCTTTATTTCCTTCTTTCTTTGCTTCTGCATTTTCCCGCAAGGACGCAGGGTCGGCATGGTTACTCGGGTTTGGCAAGGTTAATTGAAAGAGTGACCAGACGCCCTTCCTGCCGCCACCCCGTACCCCCTGGGACAGAATTAGTGAGCCCCTACTGTCTGTGCCCAGTGTAATCCATGGAATAGTGCGAATGTGATCAGATGCCTGCGAGCCGTGTAACTGAGGCGGGTCGTGGGGACCAGCCCGGTATCCACCTAGTGGGATGTGGAAAACCGCCTAATAACCACATCCAGGCTGGCCGGCACACCGACATACGTCGCTAAGCCTCCGGCTGGATTCGGTCCGGGGCTCGCGCACCTACCGGAAGAAGCGCATTAGCGCTCTCGGCTAACCTGGCGCGCCATGGGGTATTCATCTCTAATATGCTTTATTGTCTGATTCGGAGGCCCACAGTTACAAACCGGAGACTCTGTAGCACCCCACTTGTAAAGAAAGTCTGCGCATTGTCCATGTCCAGAGCGAGCTCTGTTCAATTTGACCCATAGTTTGCCAGTAGTATCACAGTTAGACTTTCAGAACCACTCACGCCGTTCGGGATTTTCAATAAGTTGACAACTCTGATCCAACAGGTGTCTCACCCCAGTGTTACTGGCATCTAGCTGTTTTGCTTGCTGTATTGGTGGATTTCTTGAACGGAGTCTATTTTGTCGTAGACTTGGTATGTCTTCCTGTATGGGTAATTCCAGGTTCTCCTGTAGCTTGCGGTATTCCTTAATCAAGGCCTCGCTTCTGCGGATTGTGGGTGGATAGATGCTGCTCAGTGGAGGAAGCCAATAAATCGGTGTTGGCAGAATTGCCTCAGTTATTAACCGCATAGTGTGGTTCAACTGGACGTCGATTGAGTAGGTGCGGCAACTGTTTAGCCACACCGGGGCATAATACTCGCCGCTGAGAAGACCAGCCCAGTGGATGATGTGCGCAACGTATCTGCTGAAGTTCCCCATGTCATCAGACACAATTTTTGAATGATATTGTCAGGAGTTTTTTATCTTGGCTGCAGTATTTTCAAGATGTTTCGTTTATGAAAGTGTGCGGTCTGTGGGACAATGACTATCGGGCTGTTGGCGCCCTGGATCCTCAACCGGAAACCTGGCGTTGTTGGCCATGGCAGTGGAATCGTCATGACTCCACATCCCTGTTGGTGCATTCCAGAACAAACCTAGCTCAGTTGGTCCGGCAATGGGGTCGGCATAGATCCACATCCATGTCGGTATCAACCAGAACATCACTGACACTCTTCCTGCTTGTCGCGGTACGCGCTGCAAAAAGTTGTTATTCAGGCTTTCGACAGGCGGTCACATTACTGTGACAGGGCAGTGTATTGCTTGTGTAGCAGACCACAACTGAGCCGTTCTCTGGAACAACAACTGAAATGCAGTTTGTGGGAATCGAGATACAGTGCATCGAATATTTCACGTCGCGTTTTCATTCATTTCAGTCCCTCGTACATAAACGAAATTTGAGTTAATTAGAAACGACGTATTTTTGTTTCACAGTAATGACGCGATAGTGTACTACGTATGACTTACATACTGATCTGAACTGATGACATAGCACCAAACGTAAGTTGTTGTTCCATAAATCACTGTATAACACGAACAAAAAGCATTTCCCATATTTGACTATTAAACAGTCGTTAAATCTAGAAGTTGCGTACTCAGACCGTAAAACAACAAAATATATTTTTATTCGACAAACATAATTAGCTTTCAAAGCAACAGTACACTGTAGAAGTGTTCTTCAAGACATATATCCCAACGAACATAGCACATAATTATCCTCTTTAACCTTGGAATAACATACCCAAAATGAAAGAAATAACTTTATTGAATTTCAGACATACATGGGAAACAACACCGTCCTCAACAATGATCTGCAACAGTCTACGTGTGGCTACTACCGATCATTTGTGTGTTCCGCATCCTGAGCAATTACTGTCTGTCGCAGATCCATAACCGTCGACAATATTCTTCAGCATTTCTGCATTGTCGTCTCGAACGAACTTGAGTAGTGCGAAGGTATCTTTCTTCTTTGCATCCCAAAACGAGACGTCTTCCCCATCAGCATGTCCGTCTTTCGCATTGGCAATGTACATCCTCGTTTCTGAATGTTCCTGCATAAGTATAAGTAGACGAGAATGTAAATGTCGTGTGACTAGTGACTCCCGTCGGGTAGACCGTTCGCCGGGTGCAAGTCTTTCGATTTGACGGAACTTCGGTAATTTACGCGTGGATGGGGGCGAAATGATGATGATTAGGACAACACAACACCCCGTCCCTGATCGGAGAAAATCTCCAACCCAGCCAGGAATTGACATTCTGTTGCGCTGACCACTCAGCTACCGGGGGCGGACAGTAGACGAGAATAAAAATACGTCTCCGGTGTAACAGAAATTGACGTATTTTGTATTCCAGATAGAGTGTTTCCTTTGGGTTTTGTGACGCAGTGTGGTGATAAAGCTGATGCCCAGCCGTCAGTAATGTCTGCTCCTTCCACCACCTCAAAACGTGCTGGATTCTTTCTGCAGACCTGAAGTATTGAAATATATTGGCGCACATTCTCAATGTTTTCAATATACCTTAACATTTATCCACATAGGCCGAAGTTACGGTCGCATTAACTGTATGGACGACCCCGAACCGTAAATATCGTGTTCCATTCTGCATCCGGAGTACCGTATTCGTTTCATGGAGAAAACGTTCTCTGAATGACGTGAATAATTTTGCAGCTCTAAGGTCAAAGTTATCAAAATATTCCCTTTCGGACTTGTCTTGACAGCAATGAAATGATCTGGAAGAAAACTGGTCACAGAGAGCGGACCATGTCCCAAATTTTGTTGCAAAATTTTTGCGATCTATTACTGTATTTCCCTCTTTTGTCTCTACAGTAAGAGCAGTAAAATTCAAAGCCTTTCACACTGTTTTTAAACGACTATCGGTAACTTGCAAGATACTTTGGAATAGAGATTTGCAGACTACTGTCTCATCATTGTTCCATTTTAGATGGTATATATAGGTGGAGCTACAATTCCGACCAGACCTAGATGCATCAGATGGTATTTTCTTTGGTTCAAATGGCTCTGAGCACTATGGGACTCAACTGCTGTGGTTATCAGTCCCCTAGAACTTAGAACTACTTAAACCTAACTAACCTAAGGACATCACACACACCCATGCCCGAGGCAGGATTCGAACCTGCGACCGTAGCAGCCGCACGGTTCCGGACTGCGCGCCTAGAACCGCGAGACCACCGCGGCCGGCGGTATTTTCTTTTAAATCAAACATAACATCAATCAATTTTGTGTCTTCTTGTCATCTAAAGCCCAAAATCATTCATGGATCTGTTCTTGATCTATTGCGCATATTTGTAGATAGCATTTCCTACAAATTTCTTACCGACTGCAAATTTCTTTGAACAGACTTTCTTACCGGTTTCCGGCGAAACATGACACTGGCCGGAATTTCTCTTCTTCTTTTCGTCCTCTTTCTTCCACTTCCCCTCCTGAATATTATGTTTCCTTCCAATAAGTGGTTCTCATAATCACACTGGATATACATACTATCACAATCACTTCCTGTTTACTACTTCCTATGTGATGTTGTCAAACGTAAATTCCACGGTACGGATGTCCCGTCACTGACAAATACATCTGAGCACAGCGCACACACAACAGTGGGACTAGCGGTGTGGAAGTTCCCTATTGGCAACGGCGGTCCGTGGAACAACGGCTTGGAGCAGCGGGGCCGTTAAATATATCTAGAAGGCGTTGCGACTGTCGGAGGGTAATAATAATTTGTGAGTACAAAGACTGGTTTGTACAGATGCAATTGCTGCAGGAAACGGAAAAGCGGCTTAATGGGCCTTAAGTCGTTTTTTCAGGTAATGCCTCAATTGCAAGAGTCCATGGACACGATAGATGAGAATGGAGGCAGACATGGCTGTAGCCTGTCTACAATGTTAGTCAATCCGTGCGTCAAGCAAGTTGTAGACGAAACAAAAGGGAAATTCGGAAGAGGAATTTTAAATTCAGTGAGACGAACTTAAAACATTTAAATTTGCTGATGATACTGTAATTCTGTCAGCGACGGCTAAGGACTTGGAAGAGTAGTTAGACAGAATGGACAGTGTGTTGAAAGGAGGTTACAAGATGAACATCAAAAAAAGTAAAACAGGGGTTATGAAATGTACTTGAATTAAAACAGGTGATTCTGAGGGCATTCGTTTAGCAAATGTAGTAGATCAGTTTTACCATTTGTGCTAAAAGATAAATGACGACGACCGAAGCAGAGAGGGCATTAAATGCAGACTGCCAATAGAAAGGAAAGCATTTCTGAATAAGAGAATTTTTTAACATCTAGACATGTTATAATTAAATTCCTTAGCCGCGCTTTTCTGTCAGTATGCGACGGATAGTCGCAAGAAGTATGTAAGGATTTTCACGCTGTCTTCGCTGACAGACTGATTCTAGACGTAGGTTCGTGTACATAATTCATTACCGCTACATCACACAAGTTGTCCCGCCATAGATACTTAGGGTTACCCATGCGAACCCAACGCAGGTCATTTAGTCGAATATAAATATAAATGTTAGAATGTGTTTTCCTCGTAATGTATTAATTAAATTTCGTGCGTGTTTTTCTATTTAAATGGTTTAATCTCGCGTTTTTGTAAATGTAAATTCATTCATTCTGTAGCGTAGTAGTTACTCACCGAACAGCCAGCTACGTAGCTCAACTCTTTAGCTTGCCATAGGTGACACAGCAGGAGTGTAGCAACTTCCATATCTAGGAATCCGTCTGCTTTTCTGGTTTACCTCTTCAGTTAGTCTGGCTATGATAGGGTGTGTGCATGCTGTGTACTGATGCAGGAGGCCACAGCTCGGGAACAGCTGTATGAGCTTTTGGCTATGGTCAATCACCTTCAGGCAGCTGTCTCTGGGGGTGGCAGTGACAGAGAATCTGGCGCGTCGCATGGGACACATCAGGTGTCACTTGGTTTGCCCACGTGCTCTGCTTCCGTGACAGCTGTTAGTGCACCAAACACGGTGGATCCGCCCTCACAGCAGGGTGAGCGGCGGGGTAGTAACGCGTTCGCGTCGCTCGAGGCGTAGGGCCAATGTGGAGAGCGGCCGCCTGGCCTCGTCCATTCACCCTCTAAGTGGAGTCGTAGCCGCTCCTTCAGCAGGGTCGGAGCAGTCACACAGGGAAAAGCGTTTACTATGTATCCTGAGCTCCAACGTTAAGCGTGTTATAGAATCCTCTAGGCAGATAGCATTAAAGGCTGGAAAGAAAGCCAATGGAAGCGGCCTTGACTGCGGCTGAGGAGCGTGCAGGGTGACGTCTGCAAGCTGTGGCTCACATCGGCACCAAAAACACCTGTCACGTGGGTTCTGAGGCCATCCTTAGTTCATACAGGCGGCTGGCGGAGGTGGTAAGTACAGGCCTCGATGTTGGGGTCCAAACGGAGATTGTAATTTGCAACATTATACTTGATCGGGGTTCTCACGTTTGGAGCTGAGTGGAGGGTCACAACCAAAGACTTCGTCGATCGTGGCTGCAGCTCTCTAGACCTGCATTATCGTGTGACGATTTGGAGCACTCGTCTTGGTAGACCATGGAGACATTACAAAGGAAGCACCTGCTCGAGTAGCAAAGTACTTAAAAAAAAAAAAGGCTAGACGGTAGTCTGAGATGCTTTGATGAACATCCGTCCGTCGATACGTCCGTCGAAGGGAAGCCATATGATGTTCAGACTAAAGACACTTCAACTTCCAAAATGTTATCAGTAAAATGTCGAAGTATTCGTAATAAAGTTCTCGAATTTACTGCCCTCCAGGAAAGTTCTCGCGCTCAAATTTTTCTTGAGACCGAGACTGGTTGAACACGACGTGGAAAGCTCTGAGATATTTAGCGAGTCATGGAACGTGTGTTGGAAAGACACACCGGAGGCCGTAGGAAAGGAAGTGCTCATTAAAGTTGACAAAAATATTGTCTCTGTTGAGGTCGAAGTCGAATGTGACAGTGAAGTTATCTGGTCGCGTATAGCAGGTGTAGGTGAAACCAAGTTAATTGTTGGATTCATTTTACCGGCCACCCGATGCCGCTGTGACAGTTCTAGAGTCATTCAAGGAAATTCCACTGTCAGTAGTGCGTAAATATCCAGATCATGCAATACTAGCTGGAGGCGACTTTAACCTACCGAGTATAGATTGGGATATCTATGGATTCATTGCGGGAGGTGCAGGCAGATAGTCAAGGGAAATACTTTTCAACACGTTTTCTGAAAACTGTCTTGATCAGCTAGCTCGGCAGGCCACCCGCAATGGATATACCTTAGACGTTGTAGATACAAATAGGTCGACCTCATCGACAGTGTCAGTACAGAAACGAGGATTAGCAATCATGATGTCCTTATAACAGTGAATTGACACCATTTAGTTCCAGTAAGATGAATGAAGAGGAATTACGGTCAAACATATTGTGAATTGGAATCTGGAGATTTATATACCTAGTAAGTGGATAAAGAATGGAAAAGATCCACTATCGTTTAACAACAAAATTTGGAAGATGCTGAGGACGCAGAGGCTGTTGCGCTCTAGGTTCAAAAGAGAACGCACAAATGACGACAAGCGAAGATTAGTGGAGATTCGTGCATCTGTCAAAAGATCTATGCATATAACTACTAACACCATCACACCTTAGCAAATGATCTGGCAGAGAACTCGAGAAAATTCTAGTTCAACGTAGAATTGCTAAGCGGGTCTAAGCCTTTCATTCAGTCCCTTGTTGATCAGTCTGGTGTGCCATCTGAAGGTAGTAAAACGAAAGCCGAAGTTTTACAGTCGTCATTTGACCATCGGACAGACTCCCGTATTGACGACATAATAATAAATATCCCTGGTGTGTCTACATCTACATCTACATCCATACTCTGCAAGCCAACTGACGGTGTGTGGCGTAGCGTACCTTGAGTACCTCTATCTGTTCTCCCTCCTATTCCAGTCTCGTATTGTTCGTGTAAACAAAGATTGTCGATATGCCTCTGTGTGGGCTCTAATCTCTCTGATTTTATCCTCATGGTCTCTTCGCGAGATATACGTAGGAGGGAGCAATATACAGCTTGACTCCTCGGTGAAGGTATGTTCTCGAAACTTCAACAAAAACCCGTACCGAGGTACTGAGCGTCTCTCTTGCAGAGTCTTCCGCTGGAGTTTATCTATAATCTCGCTTTCGCGATTACTAAATGATCCTGTAACGAAGCGCGCTACTCTCCGTTGGATCTTCTCTATCTCTTCTATCAACCCTATCTGGTACGGATCCCACACCGGTGAGCAGTATTCAAGCAGTGGGCGAACAAGTGTACTATAACCTACTTCATTTGTTTTCGGTTTGCATTTCCTTAGGATTCTTCAATGAATCTCAGTCTCTCATCTGCTTAATCGACGATTAATTTTATATGGTTATCCCATTTTAAATCACTCCTGATGCCTCCTCCCAGATAATTTATGGAATTAACTGCTTCCAGTTGCTGACCTGCTATATTGTAGCTAAATGATAAAGGATCTTTCTTTCTATGTATTCGCAGCATATTGCACTTGTGTACATTGAGATTCAATTGCCATTCCCTGCACCATGCGTCACTTCGTTGCAGATCCTCCTGCATTTCAGTACAATTTTCCATTGTTACCACCTCTCGATATACTACAGCATCATCCGCAAATAGCCCCAGTGAACTTACGATGCTATCCATAAGGTCATTTACATATGTTGTGAATAGCAACGGTCCTATGACACTCCCCTGCGGCACACCTGGAATCACTCTTACTTCGGAAGACTTCTCTCCATTGAGAATGACATGCTGGTTTCTGTTATCTAGGAACCCTTCAATCCAATCACACAATTGGTCTGATAGTCCATATGCTCTTACTTTGTTCATTAAACGACTGTGGTGAACTGTATCAAACGCGTTGCGGAAGACAAGAAACACGGTATCTACCTGGGAACCTGCGTCTATGGCGCTCTGAGTCTCGTGGACGAATAGCGCGAGCTGGATTTGACACGATCGTCTTTTTCGAAACCCATGCTGATTCCTACAGAGTATATTTCCAGTCACCACAAAAATCATTATACTCGAATATATATGTGTTCCAAAATTCTCTAACTGATCGACGTAACAGATATAGGTCGATAGTTCTGCACATTTGTTCGACGTCCCGTCTTGGAAACGAGGATGACCTGTGCCCTTTTCCAATATTTTGGAACGCTGTGCTCTTCTAGAGATTTACGGTACACCGCTGCAAGAAGGGGGCAAGTTCCTTCGCGTACTCTGTGTAAAATCGAACTGGTATCCCATCAGATCCAGTGACCTTTCATCTTTTGAGCGATTTTAATTGTTTCTCTATCCCTCTGTCGTCTATTTTGATATCTACCATTTCGTCATCTGTACGACAATCTAGAGAAGGAACTATAGTGCAGTCTTTGTCTGTGAAACAGCTTTGGAAAAAGACATTTAGTATTTCGTTATTTAGTCTGTCATCCTCTGTTTCGGTACCATTTTGGTTACAGAGTGTCTGGACATTTTCTTTTCATCCACCTACCGCTTTGACATAAGACCAAAATTTCTTGGATTTTCTGAAAAGTCAGTACAGAGAACTTTACTTTCGAATTCGTTGAACGCCTCTTGCATAGCCCTCCTCACACTACATTTCCCTTTGTGTTATTTTTGTTTTCTGCAAGGATTTCGCTATGTTTATGTTTGCTGTGAAGTTCCCTTTGCTTCAGCAGCAGTTTTGTAACTCGGTTGCTGTGCCACTGTGGCTCTTTTCCATCTCTTACGATCTTGCTTGGCACATACTCATCTAATGCATATTGTACGATGGTTTTGAACTTTGTCCACTGATCTGCACTTGAGATAAAACTTTTGTGTTGAGCCGTCAAGTACTCTGAAATCTGCTTTTGTCACTTTTGATAAACAGAAAATTCTTCCTACCTTTTTTAATATCTCTATTTACGGCTGAAATCACCGATGCTGTAACAGCTTTATGATCGCTGATTCCCTGTTCTGCGTTAACTGTTTCAAATATTTCGGGTCTGTTTGTCACCAGAAGGTCTAATATGTTCTTGCCACGAGTCAGCTCTCTGTTTAACTGCTCAAGGTAGTTTTCAGATAATGCGCTTTAAAAAATTTCACTTGATTCTTTGTCCCTGACACCTGTTATAAACGTTCGAGTCTCCCAGTCTATATCCGTTAAATTAAAATCTCCACCCAGAACTATAACGTGGTCGGGAAATCTACTGGAAATATTTTCCAAATTTTCCTACAGGTGTTCTGCCACAACAATTGCTGAGCCAGGGGGCCTATAGAGGCATCCAATTACCACGTTTGAGCCTGCATTAACCGTGACCTTCACCCAAATTATTTCACGTTTTGGATCTCCGTCAATTTCCTTCGATACTATTGCACTTTTTATCGCTATAAACGCGCCTCTCCCTTCACTGTCCAGCCTGTCTCTGAGGTATACATTCGAACCTGAATTTAGAATTTAAATACTGTTTACTTCTGATTTCAGCCAACTTTCCATCCCTATTACTGTGTGGGCATTGTGACAGTTTATTAATGTGAGCAGTTCTGGGACCTTTCTATAGACGCTCCTACAGTTTACTATTACCTCATTAATATTGTCATTCCCTGTTGTGTTTTGCCTATTGCTACCTTGTCACGTCTCACAGGAGGCGTCTTGTTGGGCCTAGGGAGAGAATTCTCTCACCTAAAAAACCCACATGTGCACTCCACACGTACTCCGCTACCCTTGTAGCCGCTTCCTGCGTGTAGTGCACGCCTGACCTATTCAGGGGGACCCTACATTTCTCCACCCGATAGCGGAAGTCGAGAAATTTGCACTCCAGATCTCCACAGAACGTCTGAGCCTCTGGTTTAAGCCTTCCACTCGGCTCCAAATCAGAGGACCGCGATCGGTTCTGGGAACGACAGTAAAATAGTTAGCACAGATTCCACCGAGCGAGCGAGGCTTCCTGCCTTCACCAACTCCGCCAACCGCCTGTATGAACTGAGAATGACCTCTGAACCCAGACGGCAGCAGTCATTGGCGCCGACGTGAGCAACAATTTGCAGTCGGGTGCACCCAGTGCTCTTTATCGCCACCGGTAGGGCCTCCTCCACATCTCGGATGAGCCCCCGGCAAGCAGACAGAGTGAATACTGGCCTTCTTCCCCGACCTTTCCGCTATTTCCCTAAGAGGCTCCATCACCCGCCTAACACTGGAGCTCCCAATCACTAACAAACCCCTCCACCTGTGTGCCTGCTCGGACCTTGCTGAAGAGCGGCCACATGTCCACTCACAGGCATAGCGGGCGATGCCACACGACCAGCCTCCACATTGACCCTCCGCCTCGTGCCACACGAACGCCGTAGAACCCGCCACTCCCCTTGGGGAGAGGGTGGCCCAACCCCGCCCGGTACCCGCGAAGATGTCTCGACAACAGGGACAATGGGTGAAGCATGTAACACCTGGGGTGTACCATGTGACGCACCGACTCCCCACTGCCGCTACTCTCTGAGGCAGCAGCCTGAAGACGGCTGACCGCGGCCATCAGCACGTTCAGCTGTTCGCGAACACTGGCCAGCCCCTCCTGCGTCCGTACACAGCAGCCACACATCCTATCCATCCTAAGAAATCAACAATTTACTGTAGAGAGTTAACTAATAAGCTTTTAACTACACTGCTAATTCACTAAAGGCGGCTGATAGCTGACTAAACTGTTGTTACTAGACACTTCTTGTTGGAAACAATGAAAATAAACACTAACTGTCTCTGGACTGTATTCAAATCAAACACGAAATCTACCGAACACTATTACTAGTACTCGAAAATTAAAGCTTCCTAAAAGCAAAAACACACGGAAAAAGAAGTGACAAGTAAGAAAAAAACACAGTTAATACTTAAATTTACGTAGCTTTCTGCACAGGAGATGTGAAGCAGACGGCAGTTACAACAACACAACTGAATGACGGAACAACTGAATGAGTTGAAAGCAAGTAAATCACCAGGTCCGGATGTAATTCCAATTCGGTTCTACAAAGAGTACTCTACGGCACTGGCCCGTTACCTAGCCTGCACTTATCATGAATATCTCACCCAGCACAAAGTCCCAAGTGGCTGGAAAAAAATCTCAGGTCACTGCAGTATATATGAAGGGTAAAAGGACTGAAGCGCAAAATTACAGATCAAAACCTCTAAATTCTGTTTGCTGCAGAATCCTGGAATAGATTCTCAGTTAGAAAATTTCAAACTTTCTTGAGATTGAGAAGCTTATGTCCATGAATCCGAAAGGTTTTAGAAAGCATTGTTCGAGTGAGACTCAGCTTTCCCTTTTCTCGCATGATATACTGCGAACTGTGGGTTCCACACGTCTAGATTTTTCGGAAAGCGTTTGACACTCTGCTCCAGTGCAGGCTGTTATCGAAGGTACGAGCATATGGAATAAATTCACAGATATGTGGGTGGCTCGAAGACTTCTTAAGTATTAGAACCCAGTACTTTGTCCATGACGGTGAGTGTTCATCAAAGACAAGGGTATCGTCAGGAGTGCCCCAGGGAAGTGTGATAGGACCACTGTTGTTCTCTCTATACACAAGTGATTTTCGGACAGATTGGGCAGCAGTCTGCGATTGTTTGCTGATGATGCTGTGGTGCACGGTAACGTGTCGAAGTTGAGCGACTGTAGAAGGTACTAGACAACTTATACACATTTTCCAGTTACAATATTAGGAGTGTCCTGCTGGTTCACCTGTAGAGGAGACAGCGTATAGGACACTGATGCAGCCTATTCTTGAGTACTGCTCGAGTGTCTGGGATTTGTGCCAGGCCGGACTGAATGAAGTCTTCGTAGCAATTCAGAAGCGGACTACTGGATTTGTTACCCACAGGTATAAACAACGCGTAAGTGTTACGGACGTGCTTCGGGAAATCAAATGGGAATCTCTGGAGAGAAGGCAACGTTATTCTCGAGAAACACAATTGAGAAAACTTAGAGAACCGGCATTTGAAGCTGACTGCAAAAAGATTATACTGGTGCCAACATACATTGCGCATAAGGGTCACGAAGACAGGGTACGAGAAATTAGGGCTCATACAGAAGCATACACACCTTTTCCTTCGCTCTGTTTGTGTGAGGAACAGGAAAGGAAATTACTAGTAGTGGTACAGGGTACTCTCCACCACGCACCGTGAGGTGGCTTGCGAAGTATCGATGTAGATGTAGAAATGTGGTGGTACAGATTAGATGGGTAGATCGAATTAATAATGAAGAAGTACTAAATCAAATTGGAAAAATGAAAGTTAGGCCGTAATTTATCTAAAATAACTATCGATTGATAGGACACTTCCGGAGGCACCAATGGACCATCAGTTTGGTGATGGAGGGATTATGAGGGCCAAAAATTTTAGAGGGAGGCCAAGGATCGACTATAGTAAGCAGCTTCAAATGGATGTAAATTACAGTAGTTACGCAGAGATAAAGAGGTTAGCACAGAAGACCACAACAGTTAGAAAGAGCCTTTTTAAGTTGGCAGTGGTGTAGTCTTTGAGTCTTTTATAGATTTTCTCTGCCTCGTGATGACTGGGTGTTGTGTGATGTCCTTAGGTTAGTTAGGTTTAAGTAGTTCTAAGTTCTAGGGGACTGATGACCATAGATGTTAAGTCCCATAGTGCTCAGAGCCGTTTGAACCATTTTTTAGTCTTTTGTAGTCAAGTATGGGGTACGTATTAGCAGTTCCAAATGCCATATTGGAATATAGCAAGGAAAAATTGCCCTATTAAAATGTTGGTCGATCCAAACAGTAACACCTTCAGCTCTGGCCAAGCACAAATTACCTGACCTGTGTCACACGGTACTGGTGTCGGTGAGTGTGGAACCAGGGTCCGAGGTCGGAAGACCTACCCATTGTCATGTCTAGGTTGTTCCTCGGCTACGTTACATGAAACCTATAATCGACTGCTTGTGATGGCGGAGTTAACTAGTCACCACAGAGGACATTTACGTGTTAGCTCTACCTCACATTTCTTTTGGGGAGTGAATACTATCCGTTTCACACAGGGACCTTTAACAGATGTCCTACCATCTTGTCCCTTCTTCTTGCCAGTGTTTTCCATATATTCCTTTCCTCATCGATTCTCCGGATAACCTCCTCATAATTTTCAACGTTCTTCTGCAGTTCTGCAGCCCCGCATCTCAAATGCTTCGATTCTTTTCCGGTTTTCCCACAGTCCGTGTTTCACTGCCATACAGTAATGTGCTCCAAATGTACACTTTCAGAAATTTCTTCCTCAGATAGAGGCCCACGTTTGATATTAATAGACTTCTCTTTACCATGGATGCCCTTCTTGCCAGCGCTACTCTGTTTCTAATGTCCTCCTTGCTCCATCCGTCACGTGTTATTTTGTTGCCTAGCTAGCAGAATTCTTTAACTACATCTACTTCGTGATCAGCAATCGTGAAATTAAGTTTCTTGCTGTTCTCATTTCTGCTACTTCTCATTTCTTTCATCTTTCTCCGATTTACTCTCAGTCCATATTCTGTATTCATTAGACTGTTCATTCCATTCAACACATCCTGTAATTCTTCTTCACTTTCACCGAGTATAGAAATGTCGTCAGCGTATCTTATCATTGCTATCCATTCACCCTGAATTTTAATCTGAGTCCTGAGCCTTTCTGCTATTTCCATCATTGCTCCCTTGATGTATAGATTGAACAGTAGGTGGAAAGATTACACTCCTGCCTTAAATTCTTTTTAATCCGAGCACTTCGTTCTTGGTCTTCCAGTCTTTATTGTTCACTCTTGGCTGTTTTTGTACATATTGTACATTACCCGTCTTCCCTTACAGCTTACCCCTATTTTTCTCAGAATTTCGAACATCTTGCACAATTTTACATTGTCGAATGCTTCCTCTAGGCTGACAAATCCTATTAAGCTGTTTTGGTTTTTATTTAGTCTTGCTTCCATTATCAACCGCAACGTCAGAATTGCCTCTCTGATGCCTTTACCTTTCCTAAAGCCAAACTCATCGCCATCCAACACATCTTCAATGTTCTTCTCCATTCCTCTGTATATTGTTCCTGTCACCAACTTGCATGCATGAGATGTTAAACTGATTGTACGATAATTCTCGCACTTGTCAGTTCTTGCAATCTTCGGAATTGGTGGATGATGTTTTTCCGAAAGTCAGATGTTATGTCGCTGGACTCATAAATTCTACACACTAACATAAATAGCCGTTTTGGTGCAATCCTACTCAATTACTTTATAAATTCTGATGGAAAGTTACCTATCCCCTCTACCTTATTTGATTTTCTGTCTTTCAAAGTTCTTTTAAATTATGATTCTAATACTGGTTCCACTATCTCCTCTATACCGACTCCTGTTTTTTCTTGTGTCATGTCATCAAACAAGTCTTGCCTCTCATAGAGGCCTTAAACGTACTCCTTCCACGTATCCGCTCTCTCCTCTGCATTTAACAGCGGAATTCCCATTGAACCCTTAATGTTACCACCCTTGCTTTTAATTTCGCTAAAGGTTGTTTTGACTTTTTTGTATGCTGAGGCAGACCTTCAGATAACCATTCCTTTTTGATTTTTTCGCAGTTTTCATGCAGCCACTACACTGCATCTGACCAGAAATCCTTGTCTTCTTTCCTGCACTTCATATTTAATTCATTCCTAAGTGACTTGTATTTCGGTATTCCTTAATTATCCTGACCATTTTTGTATTTCCTTCTTTCATCGATCTACTGAAGTATTTCTTCTGTTATCCATCTCTTCTTCGCCGTTACCCTCTTTATACCTAAGTCTTTCTCTCAGGCTTCTATGATTGCCCTTTTTAGAGATGTCTATTTCTAGAATGAGATTTTCACTCCGCAGCGGAGTGGGCGCTGGTATGAAACTTCCTGGCAGATCAAAACTATGTGCCGGGCCGAGACTCGAACTCGGGACCTTTGCCTTTCCCGGGCAAGTGCTCTTTAGGACGGGGCGTGAGTCGCGCTTGGGTAGCTCAGTTGGTTAGAGCACTTGCCCGCGAAAGGCAAAGGTCCCGAGTTCGAGTCTCGGTCCGACACATAGTTTTCATCTGCCAGGAAGTTTCATGTCCATTTCTCTTCAGCTGAACTGTCTTGATCTATTCCTTATCGCAGTATCTGTATGCTTAGAGAACTTCCAACATATCTCTTCATTCCTTATGACTTCCGAATCCGATTTCTATTCACATTGATTCTTCCTGACTAGTCCCCAAACTTCAAACTACTCTTCATCAATCCTAAATAGTAATCTGAGTCTGTATCTGCCCCTGCATACGCCTTACAATCCAATATCTGATTTCGAAGTCTCTGCCTGACCATGGTGTAGTCTAACTGAAATCTTCCCATATCTCCCTGCCTTTTCCAAGTCTACCTCCTCCCCTTGTGCTTCATGGACAGAGTATTCGCTGTTACCATCTTATATTTATGATGAGCTGAATTAGCCTTTCTCCTCTCTCATTCCTACTACCAGGCCCATATTCTATCATAATCCTTTCATCTATTCGTTCCATTACAACAACATGCCAGTCCCACATGACTACCACATTTTCATCCCCCTTTACATACTGAATTATCTGTTCAATATCATCATATACTTTCTGTGTCTTTTCATATTGTGCTTGCGACGTATGCCTTAACTAGTGTTGTCCGTGTTGGTTTGCTGACCTGATGAGAACAATCCTATCGCTGAACTGTTGACAGTAACTGGCTCTCTGCTCTACCTTCCTATAATAGCGATTCCCACTCCCGTTATATTGTTTTCTGCTGCAGTTGATATTAGCTTACTCTCATCTGACCAGAAATCCTTGTCTTCTTTCCACTTCACTTCAACGACCGCCACTACATCTATACTGAACCCTAGCATTTCCTTTTCAAATTTTCTAATTTCCCTACCACGTTCAAGTATCTGATACTCAACGCCCCTAATCGTAGAGAGTTATCCTTTCGTTGGTTATTCAGTCTTTTTCTCGTGCTCACCTCCCGAAGACCCTAATGGGGGACTAGTCCGGAATCTTTTGTCAATGGAGATATCATCATGTCACTTTTTAGTTACAGGCCAAATGTTCTGTGAATACACATTCTGTATCATTAAATGCAGTCGTTTCCATTGGCCGGCCGGAGTGTCCGAGCGGTTCTAGGCGCTACAGTCTGGAACCGCGCGACCGCTACGGTCGCAGGTTCGAATCCTGCCTCGGGCATGGATGTGTGTGATGTCCTTAGGTTAGTTAGGTTTAAGTAGTTCTAAGTTCTAGGGGACTGATGACCTCAGAAGTTAAGTCCCATAGTGCTCAGAGCCATTTACACCATTTTTGGTTTCCATTGTTTGTTGCGTCTTCATGCCGTTGATGATGGCTGATTCCTCCGCTTTTAAGGGCAGCTTCCCACTCCAAGGGCAAGATAGTGCAAGGCCCTTAGCTGAGTGAGGGTGATTTCTTAAGTCGGAAGTCTTCGGCTCCCATTGCTAATTATTCTTATTTAAGATTCAAGCGCTGATTGGGTTGGAACCCAGGACTGAAGTCACCCTGATTACTAATCCAAGACGCTGTCCCCACACGACGGCACCAATGCGCTCTCGGATTGCAAGATTCGTTGAGTTACTCAAGTCACCACCGAGGAGCATTGCGGGTTACCTCTACCACATTTCTCTGGTGTCAGCGCACAGACGCTGCCCATAGGCGTGGACTGGTGCTCCAATTACAGATCTACGGGAGAAACCTGTGCAGACTGCCCAGAGCACCTACAACTTAGAACTACTTAAACCTAACTAACCTAAGGACATCACACACATCCATGCCCAAGGCAGGATTCGAACCTGCGACCGTAGCAGCAGCGCGGTTCCGGACTGAAGCGCCTAGAACCGCTCGGCCTCATCGGCCGGCGGTTCAGTAGTGCTCTCAAACGTTTCAGGAGTGTCAGTCAATATAAAATGCACGTTACTCTTGTCTCCCAGAACATCAGGCGCCGATCATCCAAGTAAAGTTAGATATTCCTCATTTCGGTTTTCTGATTTACACCTCGTTAAATATTCCTCTGTGAAACAGAAACTGGTTGTACATTGCTTGCTAGTTATCACTTTTTGAGTTCGAAATGATCATCAACACATAAATTTGTCACCAGATAGAATCATTTTCATTATGATTTGGTCATTATTGTGAGTAGCTGAATTCCCTTTCAGTTTCGTTCCAGAAGGACTTGTGTTCGTTCTCTAAGTATGAGAATTAATATGCCTAAAACACGTTACTGTCAACTATACGTATAACGAAAGAAGCTGTAATGTTTTCTGATGTTGGTATTTGATAGTCCCCGACAATGATCCTATTGCGAGGGTGCTGGGAGAAGATTATTATTAACTGCGTTGAAGCAACCTTTCGGTGAAGCCCTTTTTTCTCACAATGGCTGGCTGTTACAGCTTCCTTTAGTGGTCAGTCAACCATATATAGCAGGGAATAACATCTAGCACTTTCTCCGCTAATTCTCAGTTTCTTTAGTATTTTATGTAGTGGCTATATTACAGTTTAATTAAGCGTTGAGACTACGGCATGAACGTGCATGTAGAATGCAGGTATCATTGAGTGAATTTTACTACCCATGTTAATACAGGTCCTGTTGATAAGCAGCCATTGTACCTCATATTCTGTAATATGTGTCCATGGGCCATTGCCTCAAGAGGACTCCTTACGAGGGAACACTTTATTCTCGCTAAGCATGTAGCTCATATTTTGCGAAGGCGCTGGAACCAGTCTCATAATCATCATCATTTTGAACTGCTGTGTTGACTAGATGACGATCAGTGCGTTGATCACCTAAAACACGAGTCACATATCCTGCTAGTTGTCTTATCGTCACATTTATGGACAGCATTTAATTCATGAGGAAGAGGGAGAAGATGAAATAATGAAAATGAAATAGGGAAAGAGAGAGGAAGCCATTGTTCCTTCGATAGCTTTCCTTGGGTTCCGACCTGAAATTGCTCTCTTCGCCTGTGGAAAACATTCTTGAAGCAACATAAATTAAGTGACATTACAGACTTCTCTGATGCAAACCGTGAACCGAGTTGGTCATAATTTCGATATCTTGGATTAACGTATCGCATAATCATTCTGGTAAAAGAGGAAAATCCTGGTCACCTAGTAAAATAATATCCAAGTAACTCGAGTTTGGAGGGTCAGAGTTTCAATTTCGCGCATGTCCCGTGCGCAGGTACGACGCGACGGACATGAACGTGTGCCGGTCCGCGCTGTCGGCGTGCGTGGTGAAGGACGTGCCGAACGTGCGGGACTACATCCACCAGCAGCGGGAGCGTTTCGTCGAAGAGAAGCGCCTGGGCGCTTCGGCAGCCCGCCAGGCGCCTCAGCAAGCCGCTAGCCAGGTGGGCCACATACACACCAACTGGAGCCAAGATTGTACTCCATCCAGCCCTTCAGATACGTGTCTCCTCATATTTAACGCCATTTAAAAAAACTACAGTATGAGTACGTGGCTAACGATTTGGATAGGAATTTGTCTCCCTCGAAAGTTTGAACTATCCTGAACTCATTTGACCTGGCATTGAACCAACGCACCTAAGCCGGCCTTACACGAGATGTTTTCTCATCGTGAAGCACGCCAGTCGTGATGCCCGTCATGGTTTCTGCACACTCTAAAATGACCTGCTACACCTCAAGGAACGTGCTCATCGTGATTTGCGATCGCAGCGGCCTCCAGCGGCATTTATTGGCTACTTCCAGCCCGCAAATCGCGCAGTTTGCTTACGAAAATTGACGCTCATTAAATGACTGCGTTATCGAATGAGGGAATCATCCACTGACGTAGACTGCAGCCTTGCAACTTGTTAGTTCATGTTCCCAGGAACGTTCACAAAATCGAAAAATATCTCTTCAGGGCAGAGACGCTCTCGTTTATAACAAATAGCAACGAGCATTGCAGATAAAAGCCAACGGCCTTGCCGCAGGAGATACACCGGTTCCCGCGAAATCACCGAAGTTAAACGCTGTGGGGCGTGGTCGGTACTTGGATGGGTGCCCATCCAGGCCGCCAGGAGCTGTTGCCATTTTTCGGGGTGCACTTAGCCTCGCGATGCCAGTTGAGGAGCTACTCGACCGAAAAGTAGTGGCTTCGGTCAAGAGTACCATCATAACGACCGGGAGAGTGGTGTGCCGACCCCACGCCCCTCCTTATCCGCATCCTCCTCTGAGGATGACACGGCGGTCGGATGGTCCCGGTAGGCCACTCGTGGCCTGAAGACAGGGTGCTTTTTTTTAACCATACAATTTTGGCAAACAGGTTTTTATAGAAGATCGGTATCTAAGAGTTTTGATTGCAATGAACACTGAATTTTTTTGTGCAATATATAATTCGAACAAGAAGACGTGGATTTTTCATAAAAATGAGAATTAGATCGGTCAATTAGCGTATACTTGTTGAATTTTATATTTGAATAATAAGTAAAGACCGAACTGAGACTCGCTCTAGCGATTACCAGTCGTTCTTGCGAACTTTATGTACGTATCACGGAAATGTTCGTAGAACATGCACCTTTGTTTAAAAACTCGATCCGACCTGGAATCGAATCCAGGTCCTCACACAACGAGAGAGCACTTTACCACTGGGCCAAACTGCTAGTCGAAAAACACATACGTTATTTTACTGTATTAAACACGGTTGGAAAACTTCTAAGTCGATTTTCTAGAGAGTTCTTGAAAGTTTGGAAGGGATATATTTGATTTCTGAAGTACACGTACTATAAATGTGAAAAATCACAGAAATCTGTGGTCTGCCCAAAGCAGCGTTCACGGCGCCACGTACAGTTTTTCCCCTTTGGCGTTCAGACACTGCTTGGTTACGATTAGTCTCCTGGCAACTCACTACTAACTATGCAGCGCACTACATACTGTAGATATACTGTAGCAATTTCTGTGCAATAACAGATCTGGAGGAAGTACCAATTCTTACTGCAGTGTGCGTCAATTTTATCAATCCTCTTCCCTATGGTGCCACATAAGACTGCAAGTTTAGCACATAAAAATCCATAGAATCACTGTTAATTTTTCCTTTCGATTGTAATGAGGTGAGGGACAATATATAGGGCTGCAAAAAAGGCACTTACTGCATAAATTGCGAAATTTTCACCTTTACAACCAAGGAGACTGACGCTTTGTCTGTTTTCGTTGCCATAGCTTCCCTCTCTGTTTTCTTTCTTTCAAACAAGTAACCATTATCTCTGTCACGTTGTAAACTATCTGAGCTTTTCTCATCTCTTTCTATTTCATTTCTCTTCTTTCCATTTCGTCTGCTAATCTTGCCTTAATATTTATTTTTCTTTCTCTGATCAGTTTGCTTCTCGTCCTACTTTTTTTCCTTCAGCACTGTTTCCCACGATTCTGATAGACGTCATTATTCCCGTTTGACGGGAACGTATTGAAGAAACTGCCTAATATGATTTTATTAACACTAAAATTTCCTAAATGCAAGTTATTAATTACTATACACATCATTATTATTATTTTCACCATTATACATGGCGTAATGGGTATAAGTGGAGATACTTGTCTTGGTGATTGAGTAGGGTGTACTGAACAATATTACGTCACTATTTACGTCAACTGCAGACTAATAATTGTAGCTATTACATGTCGGATGTTTTTTGGTTGGTTAGAACCGCCAAGTACATCTGGCAACCGCAAGCTATTAATGCTCATTTTCCACTAGGCAGCAGCCCAGGTACTGAAATGTGGATACATGGACGGAAAATTGTTAGTATGGACTGATAGTCGTAGACCTCTTAGTGGTGTAGCGACGACTGGGGAGAAAACATAGGGCGGTAAAGTTTGTGACGTGTTTGTTGGATGACTGTTTGATACAGAGAAAAAAACAACCAACACACTCATGTGTGTACCAACACGTTAAAGTATCACGTATAAAAATACCTGCACTCACACCCTTTAATACACAAATTGTAGTTTTGACTCAGTAATGCCTGGTTGAATTTAAGAGAGGGTCTCAAACACCTTCTAACTTTGCTCAGCTGAAATAAATGCATAACCAAGTAAGCAAATAAAGAAATATACTTTCCAGACACTATGAAATTTTTATCTTATCTGATACTGCTGCTGACCAGACGGTTTATATCGTGTGAAGAAAATATTTGCAATTGTGCGTAACCCATCACAAACCTAACACACATACCAGTGTTTTATCACAAAAAAACGTTCATAGATTGTTGTGTGCGGTACTCCACTCCTTTATCTGGACTTTTACTCAGTACATAAGCACTAGTTTCCTTCTTTTTCACATTGGAATTTCTGTTTCACTTAACTATTTCGATCTTGGATACCACAACCGTATTGATAAAGGCCGATGTGCAAATAAAACCACCAGAAACAAAGAACTTTCACCTTCAAAGAAATACATAGACTCTAATTAGCAGCGGCAGACAGACGCTGGGGCGACTGATGGACTGTCAGGATACGTGCAGCAACGTCTCATTACGACATTATTTTCATTATGAAAGTATCGTTGCAAGTACTCGTACTATTCACAAATATGTAGCTGACTAGGACATGTTACGGAACGTACCTCAGGCACTGCCCACATCGGTGCTATGCAGGACAGCGCTACATAGCCGTGGGTTCATCATCTCGACATCGGATTCGTCTTTGATCCGCGATGTAATGAACCTGTGCAGCATCAGTTCACACCTTCGCAGCGACAGAAATGAGCACCGAAATGTTTATTTTCCACCTATTTTAACTGCCTGAAGACTAACCCGGGGTCTGGGTTAGATTCTAAGGAAACGAGTTGTGAGTAGGTGAAGACAACGAATGTGATGATGTTATGAGAATCACTACATTGGCTTGCAAAACTCAAGGAAGAAAGTAACTGTCGCATGATATATCCCTGTGTAGTGGTATATCTCTATGAAACTTGGACCGCACATAGAAAGAACTGTCACAGTATTGAGCAGAAGCTAACTGAAATAAATACTTAAGGGGACAAACAAAAATTATACTTTTATTGAAAGACAATATTTACACTGAAGTCACTGCTATTTATGGTGCTCCTAAGGACATTGAAAAGGTGAGGCCTGGTTCTTATTACGGTTTGTGGTCATTACGAACGGCACTCAATGCTCTGGAACGTACTCCGATATTGGCCACGTGGTTGGTAAAGAGAGTTGGGTGGTGCATGTCGACGTGCTCCAGTACATCCCTCCAACGCGTTCCAAATGCGCTCTACGGGATTTACGTCGAAATAACGAAAAGACCAGTCAATTCGCCGAATACCTTCTCGTTCCAAGACCTCTTGCCGACCAAGACAGTGCCGAATGCACCTCTGAAAAGAGGGAAGCATAATGTTGCTTGGACGTGGTGCTGACGTCCCAACGTTTGAACACGGTACTCTCGGTGATCAGTGTTAGAGTGACACTGTTCGAGAGGCGTTTGAAAAATTCGTTCGAAAATAAATACTATTTACGTGTTTGCGGTAAACCTTTTAGTCTCCTTTTAGACTTATGCACTTCGTCCAACGCTGTTCTAATTTGTTGATCCATTCCGAATAATAGGAATTTTCCAAGTCTGCAAAATAGCTATTAGTTGCTGCAATCACCTCCTCGTTTGAATAAAATCTTTGTGCCAGCAGCCATTTCTTCAAATTCGGAAACAAGTAGTAGTCTAAGGGAGCCAAGTCTGGGGAGTAGGGGCGATGTGAAACGAGTTGGAATCCTATTTCCATTAATTTTGCGACCGCAACTGCTGAGGTGTGTGCTTGTGCATTGTCGTTATGGAAAAGGAATGTTTTACGGTTCAATCGCCGGCGTTTTTCTTCCAGCTCGATATTCAAACGGTCCAATAACGATGAATAATATGCAACTGTTATAGTTTTACCCTTTTCCAGATAGTCGACGAGGATTATCCCTCGCGAATCCCAAAAGACAGTCGCCATAACCTTTCCGGCCGAAGGACTGGTCTTCGCCTTTTTTGGTGCAGATTCTCCCTTGGTAGCCCATTGTTTAGATTGTTGTTTGGTCTCAGGAGTATAGTAACATATCCATGTTTCATCCACAGTGGCGAAATGATGCTTTAAGTCCTGCGGATTCTTCCTTAACAACTGCAAACCATCCTTGCAACACTTCACACGATGCCGTATTTGGACAAGCGTAAGCAATCGCGGAACCCATCTTGCGGATAGCTCCCTCATGTCCAAATGTTTATGCAATATATTATGTACCCGTTCATTAGAGAAGCCCACAGCACTAGCAATCTCACGCACCTTAACTCTTCTGTCATCCATCACCATATCATATCATGGATTTTATCAATGACTTCTGGAGTCGTAACCTTCACTAGGCATCCAGAACGCTTAGCATCACTTGTGTCAATATGGCCACTCCTAAATTTTTGAAACCACTTATAAACCATTCTAATCGATGGTTCAGAGTCACCGTAATGTTTATCAAGCTTCTTTTTAGTCTCCTGAGGCGTTTTGCCTATCATAAAGTGATATTTAATCACCAACGAAATTCTTCTGCGTCCATTTTTTGACAATCACTCGACTTCCTTGATTCACACGAATGCCAAACACAAAGAAATAGACCAATATGGCTGGAACTTGGTGTGCGTTCTTTCCAAAGATGCTGCTAACTAAATATGACCTCGAAAACCGCCGGACTCTGCACGGACTTTTCAAACGCCCCTCGTACATCTCCCGAACGTGCGGTTTTTCAGGGGTGCATTCGGCACTGACTTCATTTTCATGGAAGACCATGAGGACCGCGTCGAAATGCGGAGGTGGAAGAGCTCTTGGAACGAGGGGATATTCGACAAATGGACTGGTCAGGTCGCTTCCCCGACTTAAATGCCACCCAGCACGTGTAGGATCCGTTGGCGACACCTACCGCAGCACGCGTAAGTCCACCAAGGATTTCCCAGTAATTGTCAACACAGCTGATGAATGAACAGAATGTCCTCCCACAAGAACTCCCTAGCAACCATATGGCCAGCTTGTAGAGCAAGCGTTGCCGTCTGGTGATCACACTCTCTATTAGGAAACACATAACGTCTTTTGAAATGTCCAGGGGACCATCGTGAATCGAGGTGATTTCAGTGTAATTATTGTCTTTAACGAAAAGTGTTATTTCTGTTCGTCTCATTGCATATTTCTTTCAGTTTCCAACTGTACTGTACTGTTGCAGCTCTTTCTACGTTTGGTGCAACCTGCTGTCAGATACATTATCTACATCTACATTCTACATTTATACTCCGCAAGCCACACAACGGTGTGTGGCGGAGGGCACTTTACGTGCCACTGTCATTACCTCCCTTTCCTGTTCCAGTCGCGTATGGAACGACTGCCGGAAAGCCTCCGTGCGCGCTCGAATCTCTCTAATTTTACATTCGTGATCTCCTCAGGAGCTATAAGTAGGGGGAAGCAATATTTTCGATACCTCATCCAGAAATGCAGCCTCTCGATACCTGGACAGCAAGCTACACCGCGATGCAGATCGCCTCTCTTGCAGAGTCTGCCACTTGAGTTTGCTAAACATCTCCGTAACGCTATCACGGTTACCAAAAACCCTGTGATGAAACGCGCCGCTCTCCTTTGGATCTTATCTATCTCCTCTGCCAACCCCACCTGGTATGGATCCCACACTGATGAGCAATACTGAAGTATAGGTCGAACGAGTGTTTTGTAATCCACCTCCTTTGTTGATGGACTGCATTTTCTAAGGACACTCCCAATGAATCTCAACCTGGTACCCACCTTACCAACAATTAATTTTATATGATCATTCCACCTCAAATCGTTCCGCACACATACTCCCAGATATTTTACAGAAGTAACTGCTACTAGTGTTTGTTCCGCTACCATATAATCATACAATATAGGATCCTTCTTTCTATGCATTTGCAATACATTACCTTTGTCTATGTTAAGGGTCAGTTGTCACTCCCTGCACCAAATGCCTATCCGCTGCAGATCTTCCTGCATTTCGCTGCAATTTTCTAATGCTGCAACTTCTCTGTATACTACAGCATCATCCGCGAAAAGCCGCATGGAACTTCCGACACTATCTACTAGGTCATTTACATATATTGTGAAAGGCAATCGTCCCATAACACTCCCCTGTGGCACGCCAGAGGTTAGTTTAACGTCTGTAGACGTCATGTGGTACGGGTTCATCTTGCGGAAGTAAGTTTCAGCCTCAAGTTTACACACCAGTGCGTAAAGCTTCTTATGGCGCCTATTGTACACATTTTGGATTTGATGAGAGGTTTATGTCCGCCAGTTTTATGACTCCATTGGTTAAAGCAGATGGGTGGTATCGGTAGGTTCAATATTTCCGAGGTTCTGGTACGCCATAGTGACCTGTGCAGAATACACAGACCACGCCTACTGGACTCAGCACTCACTGAGTTTCCACCGCCTGTCCTCATCTTTGTTGTTAGCTCCCATCACGCTTCCAGTAAAAGTCCTGACACGCTTTTCCTCGACAGGAGGCGGAAGCGATGCAGACGGACGAAAACAACAACAACAACAACGCAGTGAACAACAACATCGTGCTGCCCGAGGTGGTGGTGGTGCCGGCGCTGCTGGTGGCCGACGTGGCGCACGACGCAGACTCCGGGCCGCAGCTGGTGCCACCGGGAGACCAGCAGGTAAACTGGCGCGCCGCGTAACTGCATCTACTGTACACCCGTACTCTGCAGATCACTGCGAAGTGCACGGCAACCGGTACGCCACATTTTACCAGCCATTAGGGCTTTTCTCCAGTTCCATTCTCGTATGGGCGGCGGGAAGACTGACGTTTAAATGACTGTGTGAGCTGTAATTAATCAAACATTGTCCCCACTATACGTTCGGAAGCGATACGTTAGGGCATTTTAGCATATACCTACAGTAATTTAAAGCCGGTTCTTGAATTTTGTAATTAGGGTTTCTCGGAATAGTTTACGTGGTGGCCAAAAATATGGAAACACTAAAAATACAACACATTATCATGCCTAATACGGTGTAGGTAAACAGTTGGCATTCAAAACGTCTTCCAGTCGTCACGAAGTGGATACATACGGATCCTGCATGATTTTCAATGGCATCTTTTAGCATTCTTCCTGCAAAATAGTGGCAAATTTAGGTAATGATAATGAAGCTTGATAGCGATCACGAACTGTTCTCTCGAAGGCAGGTCCCAAAGTCTCATGATATTGAGATATGACGACTGTGGTGGCCAGGTGAAATAAGTCAGTCCTGGACGATGCGAGATAAGTGATCAGGGGCTCTGTCTTCCTGGAAAACAGCATCACCACTGGGGAATAAACATTGTACCATGGGCTGGACCTGATCAGCCAAAATACGAGGGTCACTCTAAAAGAAATGCACACTATTTATTTTAAAATCCATCTTTTATTCTACATGTTTGAAAATTTTATAGTGTGTTCATGCATCCTTTAGGAACCATATTTTCATTTCTCCACATAATTTCCATCCCTCTCAACTGCCATACACCATCTTGGAACCAGCGCCTGTATACCCGCACGGTAAAATTTTGGACCTACCTGTTCGAGCCACTGTTTGGCATCTTCAAACCTTGTTCCACGAAGAAAGTCTTTCAGTTTCCCAGAGAGATGATAGTCACATGGAGCCAGGTCAGGACTGTAAGGCGGGTGTTTCAGTGTTGTCCATCCGAGTTTTGTGATCGCTTCCATGGTTTTTTTTACTGACATGTGGCCGAGCATTGTCGTGCAACAGCAAAACATCCTGCTTTTGCCGATGTGGTCAAACACGACTCAGTCGAGCTTAAGTTTCTTCAGTGTCGTCACATATGCATCAGTTTATGGTGGTTCCACTTGGCATGATGTCCATAAGCAAGAGTACTTAGGAATCGAAAAACACCGTAGCCATAAAGCCATAACTTTTCCAGCAGAAGATATGATTTAGTTTTTTTTTTTTTTTTTTTTTTTGTGAAGTTGCCTGATGCTACTCCATTGATTGCCTCTTCGTCTCTGATGAAAAATGATGGAGCCATGTTTCATCACCTGTCACAATTCTTCCAAGAAATTCATCTTCATCACCTGTCACAATTCTTCCAAGAAATTCATCTCCACCATTCTCGTACTGTTACAAAAGTTCGCTGCAAACCGTTTTTCTTGTTTCTTTGTGAGCCACTGTCAACATCGTGGCAACCCACCTGGCACAAACCTTTTTTAACGCCAACACTTTCAGTATTCTGCAAACACTTCCTTCCCCTATTCCAACGTAGCGTGACAATTCGTTCTCTGTGATGCGTCTGTCACCAGTCACCACTTCGTTAACTTTCTGCACATTGTCTGGGGTATGTGCAGTACGAGGCCTGCCGCTGCGAGGACAATCCTTAATATTGCCCTGCCCGCTTTTATCATGTAGCCTGCTTGTCCACCGACTAACTGTACTACGATCGACAGCAGCATCTCCATACACCTTTTCAACCTCTTGTGGATGTTTCCCACTGTCTCGTTTTCACAGTATAGGAATTCTACGACAGCGCGTTGCTTCTGACGAACGTCAAGGATAGCAGCCATCTTGAAGACATGCTGTGACGACGCCACTCACGGGAACAGGTCGAACTAAGTTTGAAAATAAGCGGGAAGGATGTATCTACACACTGTAAAATTTTCACATATGCAGAATGAAAACTGTTTCTTTACAAAAGTTTTGTACATTTCTTTTGGAGCGACCCTCGTACTTACTTAATCTTTGGCAGTAATGCGTCCCTGCAGAGTAACCACGGGGCCCATGGAAAACCACGATATGGCTGTCCAAAGCGTCACCTAAACCCTGCCACGTTTCACTCTCGGGACGTAAACGCCCCCAGAAGATGGAAACGATGTGAAACTAGCCTCATCCGACCAAATGGCTTTTCCCCTTTGCCCTATGGACCAGATTTTATAGTTTCGGCACCACGTTTTGCTATTACAGCCATTGCATAGCTGATGAGTGGTTTAGGAATACTAGTTCTCAGTGCAATTCCCTGTTTCTCGAGTTCCTGCCGCATTGTTTTTGAGTTGACAGGATTCGCGAGTACGACGTTCTCAATTCGGCAGTGACTTTTGCAGCTGTCCTCGTTTTATTTCTCGTCACTATTCTCTTCAATGACCGCCTGTCACGATCACTCATCATACACTTTCGTCAGCGTTGTATCTTAGCGGATGATGTTTTACTGCCTTCTTGTACGCGTTACAAATCTTCGATACGCTGCTTCTTGAAATTCCAAACTACTTCGGTTCCCTGGGTTACGGAAGCACTCACCATACGACTACCAACAATTTGCCCACGTTCTAATTTACTCAGCTCCATTACGAAGCACTCACAACTACACAGGACAGTTCCCTGACAACGCCTGATTCTTAGAACGTATTGAAGACATCGCACAGGTGCCGTTCGTGATGAAATACACCAGCGCAACCTATAAGCTTGGCTAGCTACTGTATTTATGTAAGGGCATAAATTCCTTGCGGTGTGCCATACTTTGGTAAAAAGCCCTGCATGTCTTCCAGAGTATGCCAGTTCAGTTTCTTCGGCACCTCTGTGACGCTCTCCCGTGGGTCAAACAATTGTCACGATTCGCGCTGGACTTTTCTGTATACATTCAATACCTCTTGTTTAGTCCCACTTGGCACGGGCCCCACACACTTGAGCAGATTTCCATGCTGGGTCACACGAGTGACTGGTAAGACTGGACTACGTCATCATTTCATTTCGTATACCTACACAGATATTTGTATCAGCTGCCGATACCATCTGCAACTCACTGATATTATTGTCATGGTCAAACGTACCCGTTGGCTTTACTGACTTTTTCACTTGCGCATCATTTTAGTTGCCCTCTTATCGAATCTGCAACGCTAAATTCTTACCATGGCAAGACTGCGCTATGACATTTGAGGAGAAGATGGACAAAGATAGGTGTTTTATTTCATTTATTCTTGTGGATGCTAGTTTAATTTCTTTTAATCTGTATTCGATGAGTGACTATCAATGAATGATTGGATGGATATTTGAAGACTAACGTAGCTTGGACGCAGAGACTGCACGAGATATAACGGCTACAAGACGAGAATTGCTTGGAAGTTTCAAACCCAACGAACCTCTTCCCCCACAATTTTTACGCAGATGAACCGTTTCTCTAGTCAACGCCATTTCAGAAATGATGGAGGAAGGAACACAGCCTGAGCAGAAAATAAAATGCGAAGTCTAGAAGGGGAGATGGTTGGACATTTCAAATCCAAGGAGTCTCTGTCCTTTACTCTCCTACTTTTTGAACAGACGTAGTGTTCTCCGTGTTTCATGGGGACGGGCACGACAGAGAAGGAGGCAGGTTTGGACTAGGATGAAAAAGTTGAGATGGGAGCGAGAGGTCTTGATTCATCACTTCAAACTTAACGAATGTCTCCCCACACTCATAAGTACAGAGGACTCGTTTCGTTAGCAGAGGTATTTTCGAATCACTTTCTGGCTGAAACAGGCAAGTGCGCGGACGTATTCGTAAGAGCATTCCTGCCTGGTCTTGAGAGAAACTTGTTAGACTTCATCAGTTTTGTGCTCTCTAGTTTTCGATTGCGTTTACTTTAGCTCGGTTATGTTAGGGGAGCGTTTTGTGGTTATTCCACTTTTCTGTGAGTTAGGATTAAATAAGAGTTAAGTAGAATTTTTCGTTCCGTGTTAGGGAGTGCTACTTTCTTTTTCTGTCACCAGTGCTCTGGCGTAGTGAAACGTAATTAATAGTAAGACAGGTTTGCCATGTGTATCTGTGTCGAATGCGAGAGAATAACGATTACCTCAGTTCCTCCAAAATGAATCTATTTATGATGTTTTTAACTAATTCTTAAGCTATTGCGCCTTAGAGGGACCATTCCTTGTTGTGCTAAATGTTCTGATTGTAGTTTTAAAAGACTTGTTGAACTTTGTCTTAAGAAATAAAAGTTTATAATTGTAAATTATGAGTAAAAGATTATAATTGCAAATTATGAGTGCATTTAACCGATTTTGCAGAGGGATCCCTAACATTCCCGAGACTATTTCCACACCACAACTTGCATTTTGAGAGAGGTTATACAGTAATCAGTTTCAAGAATTAATCAAGTTGAAAATGAATCTTGTTCGATGCGTCTCAATGCTGCAAGTATGCTACAAGTACTCCACCAAGTCAGTTTCAAACACCTGTTTTCTTGTAAGTCGTTTTTCACTTGAGTGGAAATAGATTTAGTTGTTCATTACTAAGGCAACAGGCAAGGACGGTGACGCGAGGGAGTAAAACAATAGCGAAGGGTTATTTCAAAGCTAAAAAATGTGTTTCACTTAGCGATTTCCTTCCAGGATAGTGGATCTAACAGGTAACTTTCAATATGTTACTACATTTTTTTCGTTTTTTAATATTTAAAGCAAGTTGCCAATCTCTCGACCACTTCGAAATATTATCTAGATCTGTTTGAATATTTGTGCAGTTTTCTTCAGACAGTAATTCATTATACACTCCTGGAAATGGAAAAAAGAACACATTGACACCGGTGTGTCAGACCCACCATACTTGCTCCGGACACTGCGAGAGAGCAGCATTTGTGCACCACCGCCGTCAGTGTCAGCCAGTTTGCCGTGGCATACGGAGCTCCATCGCAGTCTTTAACACTGGTAGCATGCCGCGACAGCGTGGACGTGAACCGTATGTGCAGTTGACGGACTTTGAGCGAGGGCGTATAGTGGGCATGCGGGAGGCCGGGTGGACGTACCGCCGAATAGCTCAACACGTCGGGCGTGAGGTCTCCACAGTACATCGATGTTGTCGCCAGTGGTCGGCGGAAGGTGCACGTGCCCGTGGTGATCGTCGAGGGGACACTGAATAGTGCACGGTACATCCAAACCGTCATCGAACCCATCGTTCTACCATTCCTAGACCGGCAAGGGAACTTGCTGTTCCAACAGGACAATGCACGTCCGCATGTATCCCGTGCCACCCAACGTGCTCTAGAAGGTGTAAGTCAACTACCCTGGCCAGCACGATCGCCGGATCTGTCCCCCATTGAGCATGTTTGGGACTGGATGAAGCGTCGTCTCACGCGGTCTGCACGTCCAGCACGAACGCTGGTCCAACTGAGGCGCAGGTGGAAATGGCATGGCAAGCCGTTCCACAGGACTACATCCAGCATCTCTATGATCGTGTCCATGGGAGAATAGCAGCCTGCATTGCTGCGAATGGTGGATATACACTGTAAAAGTGCCGACATTGTGCATGCTCTGTTGCCTGTGTCTATGTGCATGTGGTTCTGTCAGTGTGATCATGTGATGTATCTGACCCCAGGAATGTGTCAATAAAGTTTCCCCTTCCTGGGACAATGAATCCACGGTGTTCTTATTTCAATTTCCAGGAGTGTAGATAACTGCATCATCTGTGAAAAGTCTGCGTTTGCTATTAATACTGACCCCGATGTCATTAATATAGGCATGAACGCCAAGGGTGCAAAAATAGTTTCTTGAGGCACACCCGGAGTTACTTCTACATAATATCGATGACTTTCCATCCATGCTAACTTGGTGCTTGTTCCTTAGTACAAAGTCCCATTGAAAAAAGTCAGAATTTTCGCTTAATAACCCATACGATTGTACTTCGGATAATAATCATCGATGTGGTACTGAGTCAAATTATTTTCGAAAATCGTCTCTCCAGACACGTCTTCACTGGTCATCGGGACTCAGTTCGAAGCGGTACTCATTGCTGAAGAAAAGTATACTCCAATCAATGAGGCTGCTAGCCGAAGACGAGTCTGAAGATGCCCTGAACAGCAGTGGGGATACCAACCTGAATGTCGCCCGCCATACAGCTCGAAAACCAGTAGTGATGGCCTGGGGTGGCATTTTTTTTTTTTTTCGTAGCAAGACCCCGTTCGTTGTCATACACGGTGCGCTTGCAGCATAGCAGTACGACCACAATATTCCACTACCCGTTTTGTTGCCCTTCATGGTAAGCCATTCTGGGACTACATTTCAGCAACATAATGCCTACCACACACGCCGAGAGTTCCTATTGCTTGTCTTCGTGATTGCCAAACCTACCTTGGCCAGCAAACTCGCCGGATCTCTCCCCTACTGAGAACACTTAAAGGATTATGGGCAAGGCCCTCCAAACACTTTGGGATTTAGACGATCTAACGCGCCAGTTGGACAGAAGAGGTGGACCAACACATTATTGACTTGCTAAATTTGCTAATCTCCTTCTCTTTAATGAATCATCCAATTTTTTTTGAAACTGTAATCATTTTTTTGTCTGTACAAGCACATCAAGTCTACCGATTTCTGTCTCATTCGAAAAATTTCTTCGTGGTGTGTCGTCTCTCTCTCTCTCTCTCTCTCTCTCTCTCTCTCTCTCTCTCTCTCTCTCTCTTCTCTCTCTCCCTCTCTTTTTAGTATTGAATAGTTACCAGCCATTTATATGAACAGGTTCTTCCTCTATCCACTATATATTCCATTTCCTGTCTGAGAGCACCTTTAACAGGCTCTCTCTCCTCTGTCCAGAAATGCCGATATCTGGACGTCCTAATAGGCTCCCCAAGTCCCTCCGAAGATTTGAGTTCCAATTTGTCATCCAGCCTCGTATTACCACAACCATACCACCGAACCTTTCCGTCCTAGCTCCCGCCTCACACATTTTCCCATACTCATGAGTAACTCACCTACCCGTTTGTTAATTTGCGTTTATATCAAACGAAAAAATAATCTTTTCGTCATTTATTATCCGAAATTGCTATCGATAGGAGTCAAAAGTCGTCGAGATTTTCGATTCCTAGGCTGGATGGTCTGTATACACAATTAAGTTTGTACGTAACCCTCTGCGTGTGACTTACTCCCAGTTATCCTGAATTTTGTTTGTATTATTTCAGAATTGTACTGGATTTAGTTAAAGTTATGAAACATAAACGCCTATTACGTTTAAAAATTGGACGTGATGGTTCAATGCGTACGATAGTTTCAGTAACATCAAATAAAATTTTATGTTTTTGAGGAAACGTATGGAAATAAAACTTTTTTTTACCAAATACATATGTTTTCTTCAACCTTAAGACGCACAACGTAGCAAAAGTGGGGAACTCGCAGAAGAAAATATAATTCTGTCGCTTGTAGAAAATGCATTCGGAAATAAATGTAAAAATAACATTTCAAACTTACGTCTCACGCTTTTATCTGATAGAATGTTAAAATGATAACTGTATAATTAATAGTGAGAATTATACGTAAATTAATTGTAACGCTACACAAACTTAAGGGACTAAATATTAGTCAGTCCCTTAAAAGATAACACTGGCAGCTCGGAGCGCTGAAAATGGTGTAAAAATGCTCCCAGACAGTCAAGCGACTCTCCACACGTGACGTAAGTCATGGCAAGTTATTTGTACGGGCTGTTCCATTTCATTACAGACAGCAGGAAACTTCGCAGTTTTCGTGGGAGTTCAATTTTCAGTCGTATAAAGTAGACGTTAAGTTGATATCTTTTGCAAAATAGCGGCTGTGATAATAAGTGCTTGTGGATCCTTTTAAGGGTCTAAGTTACTGTAATTTAATAAGATCACGCTACTCTGAGATTCGAAGCTCGGACACTATTTAAAATAAAATTCGCTAATAAACTTAAAAATGAAGGTAATATTGTGTAGTCTGAGGTGGCATCTATCCATGTGTAATTTTCTTCGCGTTTCATATTTTTTCCGATAAACACAATTTTCAGTGGAATAAAAATTATGTCGTAATGTTCAGCATTAGATTTAAAAACAGTATTAGTAAACATTATTATGGTGTGGAGAGCTGCAGAAAAAATAAAAAGTAAACAGAAAGAGCGGCAAATCACGCAGACTGTGCTACACCATTTTACGCAACACAATGCTGCGAGGCCTCTTCCCATTTTTCGTATGGGTGAGGGGGGGGGGGGGGGGGGCGGCAAACGGCAGCCCATCGTATAGTAAGTACAGTGCGACCGTAAATATTTATAAATCAGTTATTTTTCTCACATTTCAGGCAAGGCTTCGATAAAATTCAAAATTTAAATCAATGTGCAATGAAAAAAGTTCATGTCTATGTAAGTTTAATCATTATGAAAATTGAGTTTATGCTTAATTCGTGAAACAATAGCTTTTAAAAATTGTATCATATTATTATGTTATTGTTGCATACCTCCATCAACAACAAATTCAGCTGCAAACTGAATAACATTTCACTGAAATCTGGTATAAAGTCCTCGAGTTGCACAGCAAATAAATAGTTCTGATCGGCAACCTTAACTGGAAAACTTCTAAACATTTAAGAGACAACTTTATGAAAGTTGTTTTCCTTCACAGTAATTGACACATGTATACATTATTAATGATTTTAAAAAGTAGGAGGTCAGTTTTCTCGTCTTTGTCTGATTTTAAATGGAATGGCCTCTATGTGACAGTCAGTCATATGGTATCAATGCAGTATGAAAGTCGACATGAAGACATGGCAGAATAGCAGGAAGGGGCTTTGGGCCTGTCCATTAGAACTCTCGGACACGCTATCGTACCTCAAACATCCTGCTAATCTACCTGATCTTAATTCTACAGAGTCTGCGACTATCTGAAACAGCAAATGGAACGTCGTAATCAAAATCCTTACAGTTTGAAAGCTTTGCGTAGAAAGTGGTTTCAGACACGTATCTACAGAAACTTGTGGACTCTGTTCCTCGACAAATTGAGGAAATGATCAAGGCTAGCAGAAGTGCTAAAAGGAGGTGTTCCTCGAGAGAGACTAATTTTAGTCCAGTGTTCTTTCTATCGACAGGTGGTCTCTCAAATGTTCCGTCCACACACGGCACCAATATGTTCCACATTGTCGTGCTCCAACATGCTATCTTGCAGTGGATCATATCTTGGGTTATATTAATCACAAATATAAGGCGTCAAGTGTTTTGGTTAGCCCTTGGCCGAACAACCCTTTTATACCTTTCGGAAGAGTTTTCCTACAGTATAGAATTAAAATTTAACATTACATACTTCCGCCAACCCAGGCAAACTGAGCAAAACGGTTCATTCCTTTGCTTTAGGAGGACCTTCGAAGGCTTATAAAAGCACCATTCGTTCATTGGTGGTTCCAGAAAAACGCTTAAAAACCACGATTTTTGGACCCCAACAGTAGAGCTGTGGGAATGGTCACTTCTACAATTTCTGTTCATGGTATTTCGTCGAAATTTTCGTCGTTTGTTCCTAAGATGATATCCCAGAGAAACTTCGAAACACTTTTTTTCCGATATCATTTATCCGTTAGCGAAATCCAGTGTTCAAAGATACCATAAAAGAACCGTGCCGAAGATTGTTCAGTTAAGGAATAACCTTAAATATCTGGGCTATTACCAACAGGAAAACAAAACAATTACAGGTTTTCATTTATTAACACAATATCTACAAATTCAGAAAACAACAGCGGCAGAGAGGTAATACTTTTATTGAACTTTTCAAAAATACAAAAATGGGAAGTGCGCCCCTCTTTCATTCACCTGTGCTTAAGAGTACTCAAAATATTCTCAAAGGGTGTGCATTTAGTAAATGTCACAAATGAATGCAATACCACCCTCTAATGAAGAGCACTGTTCACGCCACCCTCTCTCACACTTAATGCAGTGGATCTGGCCGTCTATAATTGGCTCCTCATACTGTTCATCACGTCCTGGGCAGAAAATAACCGAGCTGCCTGCTGTCTCTTCAGGAGCAGTAGGCCTGTTCCGTCTGGAACAGGATGCCTCCTAGGAAGCATTGTTTTTTTTCTGGAACAGGATATCTCCCGAGTATTATGTCTATAAGACGGTAAGTTCTTTCTGTTCGTACTTCTCTCCAAAATACAACTTTTATATGAAGAGAGTGTCATAACCTCTGATCGTCTGGATTCTTGTCTCCTCACTATGGTTTGTTTAGCTAACAGTAAAGACAAGATGTCTGCCGGATACACTGCTATTTATGCTATGTTCTCAAGTGCTACAAATGGAAATGGAGTGTTTTTATCTGGGTCGCCATTGGAGGTACTATTCAAATCTGCCTCTTGGGGCTGCTGTTCTTCTGTTTCTCCAAAGTTCGGAAATAGATAATCCTGGGATCGATCGAATACATCAGATGGAAGAAACTACTCCTCTGAAAACACATCGGTATCAAATGCGTTTAATTTTGTTGCACCTAAAGAATGCTTAGTCTTCTGCAGAGTGCTAACTTGTTCACAGGCATTACAAAATACCAGGTAGCATAATTGCAGTCCCTGGGTAGTTATGCATCAATTTGTCAGCTGCAGCTGCATAAGCAGTTTTAATTGATCCAAATAATCCTCGGTCTACTGTCTGAAGTTTATGACTGGCGTGTACTGAAAGGGGTAACAAAGTTATGTCATGTCTCGACAATAGATATCAGCTTAAAAACTGCAATGTTACATGTGACTGTCGAGTATCAAGAGGACTGGGCCATCTGTAGTTGGATTGTAGTCACTGAAGTGATTTAGCTAATCAACAAATAAGTCAAAATATAAAATAAACACATAAATAAATATAATTAGAGTTTCTGAAACCACTGTCTGAGGTCATGGGGAGAGTTCCTTAGGGAGCATCTTCGAAGAGCTCAACCTTCATCAATTTTCATGGAAATATTAGGGCTGGTGGTATGAAGGAAAAGACAAATTTCATTGTACAGACAACTGTGATACTTTGTCCTCTTTCTACTGACACAACCTTCCCAACTAAACGTTTTCCTTTTGGACTTATGATCTTTGGGATCTTGTTAGGAACAGAAGATATTCCTGTCTCATCCATGTTATAGATGCGATGAGCTAGAAACTTTTTCTTTTATACTACCTGCTTCGCATTTTTTAAAATATCTCAGTTTGCGTTTTATTGACACGCTATTGCTGCGTACACTGCATTTCTCTGGAGTCCGAAGTGTAAGATGGTGCCTTTGTAGAAATCTTGGGCCCAGTGCTGTCCACTGCCTTTGTGCCCTTATTGAAGTGATAATCCAACTTGTTAGTCTCTACGTACTCATACGCCAGTTGCATGACCTACTTCCTGCTCATACCATAGAACTTAATATCAAGATCCCAGACGTGGTTTGCTAATTCGTTTTCCAGCACAATTGAGAAAATCCTTTTTAAACGTCCTAGTGACATTGGATGCAGTGTCCTAAAAGGAAACGGAACCCATAACCGTAATATTTTGAACATAGCCTATGTATTTGTATAGTGGACTTTTAGAAGGAAACGCCAAAAATTATGTTCTCTGTTCACAGCTTTCAGTCTTTTCCTAGTAGACTCCTTCTTACTAAGAGCAGCGGCAACCTTCCATTTGCTTTCCCGTTTTCGATTAGTTGTCTGGCCTCATTAAGCAGCTCTTCAGTAAAGATGAGCTTCCTGTCCGATTTTCGTGCATGATTTGAAGCCGTTCTGAAACAAAATCTATCCTTCAGACTCTACAACACTCGTACGACGGTACAAATTTGCAGTTGCGCTCTGAAGAATACGCACGCACTCTTTGGGGACATTAAATGCACAATATTTCGTAAAGTAACAATGATTCCCAGCAAAGTCAACAGAGAAATGCAGTGTACGCCGGAATAAGGTTTCAATAAACCCCAAGCTGACAGATATTTTAAAAATTTGAAGCAGGTAGTAAAAGAAAAAAACTTTTTTGCTCATTGCATCTATACCATGGATGAGAAAGGAATATCTGTTGACATGTCATATTTGCAGAACATGTGGATGCGGTATGATAGACTGAAAGCCAGCCTTTCAAAATGCAGTCAAGAATAAAAGGCTGTTGCTCGTGTACTCTGTAAATAGCTTATGAAACAGAGTATCAGAATTACATTAAGAAAGCCGGAAAATGATTCTTACCTGTTTCGTTTCGGAAATACAATTTTCCAGAATGAGATTCTCACTCTGCAGCGGAGTGTGCGATGATATGAAACTTCCTGGCAGATTAAAACTGTGTGCCCGACCGAGACTCGAACTCGGGACCTTTGCCTTCGCGGGCAAGTGCCTCGGTCGGGCACACAGTTTTAATCTGCCAGGAAGTTTCAATACGATCTTCCTTCACACACACACACACACACACACACACACACACACACACACAAGAATGGTAGTGGAAGGGTTCTAGGAGCTACAGTCTGGAACCGCGAGACCGCTATGGTCGCAGGTTCGAATCCTGCCTCGGGTATGGATATGTGTGATGTCCTTAGGTTAGTTAGGTTTAAGTAGTTCTAAGTTCTAGGGGACTGATGACCTCAGCAGTTAAGTCCCATAGTGCTCAGAGCTATTTGAACCATTTGAAAGAAGTTGCATAAATATTCAGTCAGATCTTGATAACATTTCAAAGTGGTGCAGATATTGGCAACCTGCTCTCAATGTTCAGAAATGTAAAATTATACACTTCAGGAAAAGAAAAAAAAGTAGTATCCTATGACTATAATATCAATGCGTCGCTGTCGGAATTGGCCAACGCATACAAACATCTGTGTGTAATACTTTGTAGGGATATGAAGTGGAATGATCACATAGGCTCAGTCGTGGGTAAAGTAGTCGGTAGTTTTCAGTTTATTGGTAGACTACCGAGGAAGTGCAATCGGTCTACAAAGCAGACTGCTTACAAATCACTTGTGCGACCCATCCCGGAATCTTGCTAATGTGTGTGTAATCCATACTGACATGGGATATTGAGCGTATACAAAGATGCTCAGCACGAATAGCCACAGGTTTCTTAGTCCATGAGAGAGTGCCACAGAGATACTGAAGGAACTGAACTGACAGTCTCTTTAAGATACAGACGTAACATATTCCAAGGAAGTCTGTTAACAAAGTTTCAAGAATCGGCTTTAAATGACGACTCAAGGAATATAATACAATCCCCTGTTTATCGTTCACATATGGATCCTGAGGAGAAGATCAGAACAATTACTGCACGCACACTTGTATTCAAACAAGCATTCTTCCCGTGCTCCGTACATGAATGGGGTGGGAAGAAACCCTAATAACTAGTACAATGGGACTTACCCTCTGCTTTGTTCCTCACGGTAGTTTGCACAGAACAGATGTAGATGTGGAGCTTCTACGGGGCATTTATGAAACTACTCTGAACATTACTACGTCGGTGGCAAGCTGATCAGTTTAGCCAACTGTCATTTGCACAAGCTGAACTCTCTATGGGACTGCGCATAGCAAACGGCTCAAATTTTAACTGTACAATCTTGAGACATTCTTCTTGAAACGCTATTTTCTCGTGTTCGGAAATATGTATCCATTTTTAAGACATACCAGAAAAACCATGATTTTTTGGGTGCAAAAAGTGCCATTTGTGGAGATGGCTGCTTCTGTAATTTATATTCATGACAAATCGTTGAAACTGTTACCGTATGTTGCTGAGATGATGTATTCGTGGAACCTTGAAACCTTTTTCGATCAAAGTTACCGTACTTTCCCGCGTAAAATGTGGACATAATATCCGGCCGTAGGCATACAAGTATTTTTAACTAGGCAGTGAATACGTGGTAAGGGTTTTATGGTCATCACTAGTGCTCTGGCTCTGTACAGCTATAAAGGCCGTCATGACTTGGAAATGTGAATTATTTGAAATGTCATGAAACACCATCCTCATATAATATAAAATACGGTTATCAACTGGCCTTAATATACACATGCTGTTTTGGAAATGGTAAGCTCTGTAATAATTTAACTAAAATCTGTCCAAAATTTACTTGCATTTCAGACATTCCCTCAGCCGATCGTTGTGTGAAATTGTACTCAAATGCAAATACTTGTGAGTATTCAGATATCCTCAGAGCGAAAAACTGACTAAAACGGTCTTATTAGCATGAAAACCAAATATTATATAAAACTGGAAAGACTGCAAATTCAGTATGATATTCCTAATAACATTTTTACTGACATTCTGGAGTAGTCGGGTGTTCTGCCGGATGTTAGTGTCAAACTTGCACAATATTTCGACAGTGTGCCTCACTGTCTTCCTCATCAACCGTGACACTGGATATCAACTTAGTGCTGCATGGAACCCAGCACTGGAGCTTCTAAAATCTCAACGAAAAACGACTGGGAGAGCACCTCTCCAGTCCACGTCTTCGAACAACTGCAAGTGAGGCAAGGTAGCATTTACCCGAAGGCATTTACTACTGCTTCGATGGGTAGGAAGGAGATAGGCTTCAGGAGTTGAGTGTGTCTTCGTTATGTGTGGGATAGGTCAGTGCATCCTGGGTTTCTGGTTTGTTTAGCCGCACGTCAGGCTAAGTGCTTGTTACCTGTTTAACAGCGCAACCGGGTTTTATACACATCTCTGTCATCCGATGGAGCTCCAAGCGCCCGCAAGAGGGATTAGCAGAGGCGGCGACCTGGTGATAGATCATGCGTGCTGTTGCTTGAAATCTGGCGAGGACCTCGAGTTCCGACGCCGCGTCATGGAGGTACCGTGATGGGAACTGCGGGTGCACATGAAAAATCCTTCGGAGCGCTTTATTTTGGAGCGCTTGGAGGCGGTGGAGATGGCGGTTTGCCGCATTACCCCATGCAGCACAGGCATAATCCATGACTGGACGGATGAACATCCGATATATCAGGAGCCCGTTGTTGATGGACAGGGAAGACCGTTCATTAATGAGCGGGTACAACATTCCCAGTCGTTGATCCACCTTCCGGCGAACGTTGGCTACCTGTAACTGCCAGATGAGTTGGCTGTCCATGGTCACCCCAAGATAGGTGGCTGACGTCGTCCACTGGATAGCATCACCAAAGAGCAGAAGCTGGTGGTCTGGAGGCTTAACCCGTTTCCTGGTGAAGATGACAGCTTGAGTCTTCCTAGCGTTGAATCCAACGCGCCAAAGGGTGGCCCAGGTTTCAAGGGCGGTACAGGCGTCCTGGAGGCGTCGATACAGCGCTTGGGACCAGCGGCTCCGCGTGAAGAGAGCGGTGTCGTCAGCGTAGATGGCCAGTTCTATGCGTGGAGGCCGAGGGAGGTCAGACGTGTACAGGGAATAGAGTGTGGGGCCCAACACCGAACCCTGCGGCACGCCAGCAGCGATGGGTCGAACCGTGGAGAGGGCATCATCGATGCGAACAGCGAAGGTCCGTCCTTGCAGGTAGGAACGGAGCAGCTTGATGACAGATCGCGGGAATCCCTGCAGAGTCAGTTTCCAGAGTAGCCCATCATGCCAGACGCTGTCGAAAGCCTTACTGACATCAAAGAACAGGGCCCCACAATATTCCCTGTTGTTGAAGGCCTTCGTAATTTCTTCAACCACGCGAATGAGTTGAAGTGTCGCGGAGTGCCCGCTGCGGAACCCAAACTGTTCCGGGGGTAGCAGCTGCCGGTGATCAATAATCCGCTTGAGGCGATGAAGTAGCAGCCGTTCAAAGATCTTGCTTAACTGCGGCAGGAGGCTGATCGGCCGGTAATGAAGCGGATTTTTCCTGTTGCGTCCCGGCTTGGGGACAGCCACAATGATAGCGTGCTTCCACGCCGCAGGATAAACCTGCAGTTGAAGTATAATGTTGAAGAGCAGCGCGAGATAGGTAAACGCTGCATGAGGGAGTTCCTTAAGCGCCCTTCCTGGTATGTCGTCCGCTCCCGGTGCTTTGTTGGTGCCCAAGACCCGTATACAGGAAGAGACTTTGTCCGTGGTAATAGGTGGAAGTCGGTCACCTGCGTCCTCTGCAGTAAGATACGCCGCTAGGCTGCCTTCGACGTGTTGCACATGCTGGGAATCAATAGGATCCGCTACCGGAACGAAGTTCTCCTGAAAAACGTCGGCGAGGGCGTTGGCCTTATCCGACGGTGTGTATGCCACTCCAGCTGCAGCATCCAAAGGTCGAATAGTGGCCCTCCTCTTGGTGAAAAACCGCACCGTGTCCCATGCATCAGGATCAGGAGTGAACGATTCGAGCTTCTGCGCCCATTGGCTATTCCGGTACTCAATTGTGGCGGCCTTGATGTCCCGGCGGAACTGATTCATACTTCGCTTAAGCTCCGCATTGCGAGTTAAGCGCCATTCCTTGAGTAGGCGGTTCCGGGCTTTGATGAGGTCGAGGATATCGGCAGACAGACCTGGGCGCGGGCGAGAGGGGCCGCGCGATGGCGGAGTTGACGAGTGCAGAGCAGCTGCGACGGCATCAGTAAAAACTGCCATGCCAGCATCGACTGCGGGAGGATCTGTGTCGAGATGGGGTGCCAGCATGGCCGTGATGTCGGTGCGATATGCTTCCCAGTCCGTGCGGCGGAGGTTGTACTTCCGCAGTCTGGCGGCAGCGCAGACCGCCAAGTCGAACAGGACAGGCAGGTGGTTGGAGTTTAACTCGTGAATGACGTCAGCCGTCAGAAACTGGTGCAATCCCTTCATGATGGCGATGTCTAGGATGTCCGGCGTGCCTCTGGAGGGATAGCACGTCGGCTCCTCAGGGCCACAGGCGTAGGCATTCGCACGTTCAAGGATCTGGAGAAGTCGTCTGCCGCTGTAGGTGGTGTGGAGAGAATTCCACGCCGCATGCTTAGCATTGAAGTCCCCAGCAAGGAAGAGCTTGCCAGGGAGCCGGAGCGGCGCTGTGGCATCGTCAGCGTCCAGATGATATTTCGGCGGACGATAAACGCAGATGAAGGTGATGAGCCCCGCCGACGTCTCAACTGCGACAGCCGTGGCTTCCATCTGCTGTAGGGCTGGAAGAGGGACAGCGTAATGCTGTATGGAACGTTTGATATAGATGGCCGTGCCCCCCCCCTCGCGTCAGGCGATCAGTACGATGGCACCTGTAGTTCGAGATGTTTGCCCTTAGAGCAGGCTTCAGGTGCGTCTCGGTGACCATCATGATGTCGATGTTATGGTCCACAAGAAAGTGCTTGACTTCTTGGAGATCGTGATACAGCCCATCAGCATTGTATGTCACAATGCGAAGATCTTCAAAACGCCGCGCTCTATTCATGTTGATGTGTGGTAGAGCCGCTCGCCGGTCGAAGGACACTTCGAATCGTGGCCTCCACAGTTGCTGCAAGAGTCGTGGGGAGAGCCTGGATATCTCTACTCATCTCGGTTACTGCAGTCATCATAGTTTTGAGCAGGTCAACAAGATCAGTGGTATCAGCTGGAGACCTTCGACGCTGCTGGCGGTCAGGCGCAGTAGAGGGCCATCTGGGAGCAGTCGGGAAAGCAGCTGTATCAGCCACAAAACCGTCCTGAGGCGACGCTGAAGGGGCAGCGTCGTGCCGAATGACGTAGGGAGTCGAACGGCGTTGCTGGGGAGCCGCATTGCGACTCTGCAGCGGCGGCACTTGGTCCTGTGGAAATACTGCAGCGCCGCGAGAGCTGGCTGAGATACCACGGACGACGTTGGTCCTCCTATTCCTCTCCTTGGCAGTAAGCGGAGGGAGCCCGCGTTGCCGACGACTAGCTTCCTTGTGCTTGGGGCACGATCGGAAGTTAGCTGTATGATTTCCTCCGCAGAGACCACACTTAGCTGGGTCTTGTTTCAGCACAGGGCACTGTCGGCTGTCATGAGGCCCGCCACATTTCACACACACAAAGGGCATGGTGCAGTGTCGAGCCACATGACTGAACCCTTGACATCTGAAGCACTGCGTAACACCACGAGATTTTCGTAGTGATTCGACAGTGATAGACAAGGCACAGAGTCGGGTCACATTGAAGATCTTCCGATTATCAGGCGTGTCTGGCAGGATGACGACGCAAAGTCCAGATCTCTTGTTCGTGCCAGGCATCTTGTGGTAGTCCACGATGGAAGCATGGAAGCCAAGTTCCGCCAATCGTCCTTGACATCTTCATTGGAGAGAGACTGCACAACTCCACGCAGGACGATCTTCAGCGTCGGTGGCCGCACCATAGGGAAGGTGTAACTTGGTATCCCGCGCGCCCCAGCCATGTCCATGACCGTCATATAGTCGTCAGTAGTGGCAACAGAAAGTTTTAACTTGTCGCCACCAGCCTGTTTTGCTGTAAAAGGTTGTTTCAAATTACTCTTCAGCCAGTCGTACAGTTCCGTGTAAGAGTTAGGATACTGCAAAACAATCAGCGGTATCCTCGTAGACTGTTGTTGTTGCTGCTGCAGTGGCTGTTGTTGTTGTTGTTCTTGTTGTTGCGGTTGCTGCTGTGCGGCATCGTCCGCGGCCGCCGTCCCGCCATCTTGGATGACGTCATAACGGTTGCTTAGCGGTAGTGAAGTGGTTGCCTCTGGCTGCTGCTTCTTGGCTTGTTTTTTTCCGCGGTGGTCTGACGAAACCGTCGTCCGTGGCCGCTGCAGGCTGAGTTGCAGGTCCTGGGTCGCTTCGTTTTTGGCGGTACTGCGTGGCAGACGCAGTAGAATGCCAAGTAGTATCATCTTCAGTCGAAACATCTGTCGAATAATCCATATCGTAGTCCAAGTTCCTCGCCGTGGCCGTCAGCAGATCATTACCCCTCCTCCTTTGCCTGGTCGTCGTAAGTGGAGTGACTGACGGGGCCGGCGGCGGGGCAAGCCCCACCGCGCGGCGGTCAGTCCCCTCCGGAGCGCAGCTAACGTGGTCTGTACGCGTCGACATCCCCGTAGCGACTGGTGGGAGAGCACCTCTCCAGTCCACGTCTTCGAACTACTGCAAGTGAGGCAAGGTAGCTTTTACCCGAAGGCATTTACTACGGCTTCGATGGATAGGAAGTAGATAGACTTCAGGAGTTGTGTATGTCTTCGTTATGTGTGGGATAGGTCAGTGCATCCTGGGTTTCTGGTTTGTTTAGCCGCGCTTCAGGCTAAGTGCTTGTTACCTGTTTAGCAGCGCAACAGGGTTTTTGTACACATCTCTGTCATCCGAAGGAGCTCCGAGCGCCCGCAATAGGGGATTAGCAGAGGCGGCGACCTGGTGATAAATCTTGCGTGCTGTTGCTTGAAATCTGGCGAGGACCTCGAGTTCCGACGCCGCGTCATGGAGGTACCGTGATGGGAACTGCGGGTGCACATGAAAAATCCTTCGGAGCGCTTTATTTTGGAGCGCTTGGAGGCGGTGGAGATGGCGGTTTGCCGCATTACCCCATGCAGCACAGGCATAATCCATGACTGGACGGATGAACATCCGGTATATCAGGAGCCCGTTGTTGATGGACAGGGAAGACGGTTCGTTAATGAGCGGGTACAACATTCCCAGTCGTTGATCCACCTTCCGGCGAATGTTGGCTACCTGTAAGTGCCAGATGAGTTGGCTGTCCATGGTCACCCCAAGATAGGTGGCTGACGTCGTCCACTGGATAGCATCACCAAAGAGCAGAAGCTGGTGGTCTGGAGGCTTAACCCGTTTCCTGGTGAAGATGACAGCTTGAGTCTTCCTAGCGTTGAATCCAACGCGCCAAAGGGTGGCCCAGGTTTCAAGGGCGGCACAGGCGTCCTGGAGGCGTCGATACAGCGCTTGGGACCAGCGGCTCCGTGTGAAGACAGCGGTGTCGTCAGCGTAGATGGCCAGTTCTATGCGTGGAGGCCAAGGGAGGTCAGACGTGTACAGGGAATAGAGTGTGGGGCCCAACACCGAACCCTGCGGCAACCAGCAGCAATGGGTCGAACCGTGGAGAGGGCATCATCGATGCGAACAGCGAAGGTCCGTCCTTGCAGGTAGGACCGGAGCAGCTTGATGACAGATCGCGGGAATCCCTGCAGAGTCAGCTTCCAGAGTAGCCCATCATGCCAGACGCTGTCGAAAGCCTTACTGACATCAAGGAACAGGGCCCCACAATATTCCCTGTTGTTGAAGGCCTTCGTAATTTCTTCAACCACGCAAATGAGTTGAAGTGTCGCGGAGTGCCCGCTGCGGAACCCAAACTGTTCCGGGGGTAGCAGCTGCCGGCGATCAATAATCCGCTTGAGGCGATGAAGTAGCAGCTGTTCAAAGATCTTGCTTAACTGTGGCAGGAGGCTGATCGGCCGGTAATGAAGCGGATTTTTCCTGTTGCGTCCCGGCTTGGGGACAGCCACAATGATAGCGTGCTTCCACGCCACAGGATAAACCTGCAGTTGAAGTATAATGTTGAAGAGCACCGCGAGATAGGTAAACGCTGCATGAGGGAGTTCCTTAAGCGCCCTTCCTGGTATGTCGTCCGCTCCCGGTGCTTTGTTGGTGCCCAAGGCCCGTATACAGGAAGAGACTTCGTCCGTGGTAATAGGTGGAAGTCGGTCATCTGCGTCCTCTGCAGTAAGATACGCCGCAAGGCTGCCTTCGACGTGTTGCACATGCTGGGCGTCAATGGGATCCGCTACCGGAACGAAGTTCTCCTGAAAAACGTCGGCGAGGGTGTTGGCCTTATCCGACGGTGTGTATGCCACTCCAGCTGCAGCGTCCAAAGGTGGAATAGTGGCCCTCATCTTGGTGAAAAACCGCACCGTGTCCCATGCATCAGGATCAGGAGTGAACGATTCAAGCTTCTGCGCCCATTGGCTATTCCGGTACTCAATTGTGGCGGCCTTGATGTCCCGGCGGAACTGATTGATCCTTCGCTTAAGCTCCACATTGCGACTTAAGCGCCATTCCTTGAGTAGGCGGTTCCGGGCTTTGATGAGGTCGAGGATATCGGCAGACAGTCCTGGGCGCAGGCGAGAGGGTCCGCGCGATGGCGGAGTTGACGAGTGCAGAGCAGCTGCGACGGCATCAGTAAAAACTGCCATGCCAGCATCGACAGCAGGAGGATCCGCGTCCAGATGGGGTGCCAGCATGGCCGTGATGTCGGTGCGATATGCTTCCCAGTCCGTGCGGCGGAGGTTGTACTTCTGCGGCCTGGCGGTAGCGCCGACCGCCAAGTCGAACAGGACAGGCAGGTGGTTGGAGTTTAACTCGTGAATGACGACAGTCGTCAGAAACTGGTGCAATCCCTTCGTGATGGCGATGTCTAGGATGTCCGGCGTGCCTCTGGAGGGATAGCACGTCGGCTCCTCAGGGCCACAGGCGTAGGCATTCACACGTTCAAGGATCTGGAGAAGTCGTCTGCCGCTGTAGGTGGTGTGGAGAGAATTCCACGCCGCATGCTTAGCATTGAAGTCCCCAGCAAGGAAGAGCTTGCCAGGGAGCCGGAGCAGCGCTGCGGCATCGTCAGCGTCCAGATGATATTTCGGCGGACGATAAACGCAGATGAAGGTGATGAGCCCTGCCGACGTCTCAACTGCAACAGCCGTGGCTTCCATCTGCCGAAGGGCTGGAAGAGGGACAGCGTAATGCTGTATGGAACGTTTGATATAGATGGCCGTACCGCCCCCTCGCGTCAGGCGATCAGTACGATGGCAGCTGTAGTTGGAGATGTTTGCCGTTAGAGCAGGCTTCAGGTGCGTCTCGGTGACCATCATGATGTCGATGTTATGGTCCACAAGAAAGTGCTTGACTTCTTGGAGATCGTGATACAGCCCATCAGCATTGTAAGTGACAATGCGAAGATCTTCAAAACGACGCGCTCTATTCATGTTGATGTGTGGTAGAGCTGCTCGCCGGTCGAACGACACTTCGAATCGTGGCCTCCACAGTTGCTGCAAGAGTCGTGGGGAGAGCCTTGATATCTCTACTCATCTCGGTTACTGCAGTCATCATGGTTTTGAGCAGGTCAACAAGATCAGTGGAATCAGCTGGAGACGGACGACGCTGCTGGCGGTCAGGCACAGTAGAGGGCCATCTGGGAGCAGTCAGGAAAGCAGCTGTATCAGCCACAAAACCGTCCTGAGGCGACGCTGAAGGGGCAGCGTCGTGCCGAATGACGTAGGGAGTCGAACGGCGTTGCTGGGGAGCCGCATTGCGACTCTGCAGCGGCGGCACTTGTTCCTGTGGAAATACTGCAGCGCCGCGAGAGCTTGCTGGGATACCTCGGACGACGTTGGTCCTCCTATTCCTCTCCTTGGCAGTAAGCGGAGGGAGCCCGCGTTGCCGACGACTAGCTTCCTTGTGCTTGGGGCACGATCGGAAGTTAGCTGTATGATTTCCTCCGCAGAGACCACACTTAGCTGGGTCTTGTTTCAGCACAGGGCACTGTCGGCTGTCATGAGGCCCGCCACATTTCACACACACAAAGGGCATGGTGCAGTGTCGAGCCACATGACTGAACCCTTGACATCTGAAGCACTGCGTAACACCACGAGATTTTCGTAGTGATTCGACAGTGATAGACAAGGCACAGAGTCGGGTCACATTGAAGATCTTCCGATTATCAGGCGTGTCTGGCAGGATGACGACGCAAAGTCCAGATCTCTTGTTCGTGCCAGGCATCTTGTGGTAGTCCACGATGGAAGCATGGAAGCCAAGTTCCGCCAATTCGTCCTTGACATCTTCATTGGAGAGAGACTGCACAACTCCACGCAGGACGATCTTCAGCGTCGGTGGCCGCACCATAGGGAAGGTGTAACTTGGTATCCCGCGCGCCCCAGCCATGTCCATGACCGTCATATAGTCGTCAGTAGTGGCAACAGAAAGTTTTAACTTGTCGCCGCCAGCTTGTTTTGCCGTAAAAGGTTGTTTCAAATTACTCTTCAGCCAGTCGTACAGTTCCTTGTAAGAGTTAGGATACTGCAAAACAATCAGCGGTATCCTCGTAGACTGCTGTTGTTGCTGCTGCAGTGGCTGTTGTTGTTGTTGTTCTTGTTGTTGCGGTTGCTGCTGTGCGGCATCGTCCGCGGCCGCCGTTCCGCCATCTTGGATGACGTCATAACGGTTGCTTAGCGGTACTGAAGTGGTTGCCCCTGGCTGCTGCTTCTTGGCTTGTTTTTTCCGCGGTGGTCTGACGAAACCGTCGTCCGTGGCCGCTGCAGGCTGAATTGCAGATCCTGGGTCGCTTCGTTTTCGGCGGTACTGCGTGGCAGACGCAGTAGAATCCCGAGTAGTATCATCTTCAGTCGAAACATCTGTCGAATAATCCATATCGTAGTCCAAGTTCCTCGCCGTGGCCGTCAGCAGATCATTTCCCCTCCTCCTTTGCCTGGTCGTCGTAAGTGGAGTGACTGACGGAGCCGGCGGCAGGGCAAGCCCCACCGCGCGGCGGTCAGTCCCCTCCGGAGCGCAGCTAACGTGGTCTGTACGCGTCGACATCCCCGTAGCGACTGGTGGAGAGCACCTCGCTCCAGTCCACATCTTCAAACTACTGCAAGTGAGGCAAGGTAGCTTTTACCCGAAGGCATTTACTACGGCTTCGATGGATAGGAAGTAGATTGACATCAGGAGTTGTGTATGTCTTCGTTATGTGTGGGATAGGTCATTGCATCCTGGGTTTCTGGTTTGTTTAGCCGCGCTTCAGGCTAAGTGCTTGTTACCTGTTTAGCAGCGCAACAGGGTTTTTGTACACATCTCTGTCGTCCGAAGGAGCTCCGAGCGCCCGCAATAGGGGATTAGCAGAGGCGGCGACCTGGTGATAAATCTTGCGTGCTGTTGCTTGAAATCTGGCGAGGACCTCGAGTTCCGACGCTGCGTCATGGAGGTACCGTGATGGGAACTGCGGGTGCACATGAAAAATCCTTCGGAGCGCTTTATTTTGGAGCGCTTGGAGGCGGTGGAGATGGCGGTTTGCCGCATTACCCCATGCAGCACAGGCATAATCCATGACTGGACGGATGAACATCCGGTATATCAGGAGCCCGTTGTTGATGGACAGGGAAGACCGTTCATTAATGAGCGGGTACAACATTTCCAGTCGTTGATCCACCTTCCGGCGAACGTTGGCTACCTGTAAGTGCCAGATGAGTTGGCTGTCCATGGTTACCCCAAGATAGGTGGCTGACGGCGTCCACTGGATAGCATCACCAAAGAGCAGAAGCTGGTGGTCTGGAGGCTTAACCCGTTTCCTGGTGAAGATGACAGCTTGAGTCTTCCTAGCGTTGAATCCAACGCGCCAAAGGGTGGCCCAGGTTTCAAGGGCGGCACAGGCGTCCTGGAGGCGTCGATACAGCACTTGGGACCAGCGGCTCCGCGTGAAGAGAGCGGTATCGTCAGCGTAGATGGCCAGTTCTATGCGTGGAGGCCGAGGGAGGTCAGACGTGTACAGGGAATAGAGTGTGGGGCCCAACACCGAACCCTGCGGCACGCCAGCAGCGATGGGTCGAACCGTGGAGAGGGCATCATCGATGCGAACAGCGAAGGTCCGTCCTTGCAGGTAGGAACGGAGCAGCTTGATGACAGATCGCGGGAATCCCTGCAGAGTCAGCTTCCATAGCAGCCCATCATGCCAGACGCTGTCGAAAGCCTTACTGACATCAAAGAACAGGGCCCCACAATATTCCCTGTTGTTGAAGGCCTTCGTAATTTCTTCAACCACGCGAATGAGTTGAAGTGTCGCGGAGTGCCCGCTGCGGAACCCAAACTGTACCGGGGGTAGCAGCTGCCGGCGATCAATAATCCGCTTGAGGCGATGAAGTAGCAGCCGTTCAAAGACCTTGCTTAACTGCGGCAGGAGGCTGATCGGCCGGTAATGAAGCGGATTTTTCCTGTTGCGTCCCGGCTTGGGGACAGCCACAATGATAGCGTGCTTCCACGCCGCAGGATAAACCTGCAGTTGAAGTATAATGTTGAAGAGCAGCGCGAGATAGGTAAACGCTGCATGAGGGAGTTCCTTAAGCGCCCTTCCTGGTATGTCGTCCGCTCCCGGCGCTTTGTTGGTGCCCAAGGCCCGTATACAGGAAGAGACTTCGTCCGTGGTAATAGGTGGAAGTTGGTCATCTGCGTCCTCTGCAGTAAGATACGCCGCAAGGCTGCCTTCGACGTGTTGCACATGCTGGGCGTCAATGGGATCCGCTACCGGAACGAAGTTCTCCTGAAAAACGTCAGCGAGGGCGTTGGCCTTATCCGACGGTGTGTATGCCACTCCAGCTGCAGCGTCCAAAGGTGGAATAGTGGCCCTCCTCTTGGTGAAAAACCGCACCGTGTCCCATGCATCAGGAGCAGGAGTGAACGATTCGAGCTTCTGCGCCCATTGGCTATTCCGGTACTCAATTGTGGCGGCCTTGATGTCCCGGCGGAACTGATTGATCCTTCGCTTAAGCTCCACATTGCGAGTTAAGCGCCATTCCTTGAGTAGGCGGTTCCGGGCTTTGATGAGGTCGAGGATATCGGCAGACAGTCCTGGGCGCGGGCGAGAGGGGCCGCGCGATGGCGGAGTTGACGAGTGCAGAGCAGCTGCGACGGCATCAGTAAAAACTGCCATGCCAGCATCGACAGCAGGAGGATCCGCGTCCAGATGGGGCGCCAGCATGGCCGTGATGTCGGTGCGATATGCTTCCCAGTCCGTACGGCGGAGGTTGTACTTCCGCGGCCTGGTGGTAGCGCCGACCGCCAAGTCGAACAGGACAGGCAGGTGGTTGGAGTTTAACTCGTGAATGACGTCAGCCGTCAGAAACTGGTGCAATCCCTTCATGATGGCGATGTCTAGGATGTCCGGCGTGCCTCTGGAGGGATAGCACGTCGGCTCCTCAGGGCCACAGGCGTAGGCATTCACACGTTCAAGGATCTGGAGAAGTCGTCTGCCGCTGTAGGTGGTGTGGAGAGAATTCCACGCCGCATGCTTAGCATTGAAGTCCCCAGCAAGGAAGAGCTTGCCAGGGAGCCGGAGCAGCGCTGCGGCATCGTCAGCGTCCAGATGATATTTCGGCGGACGATAAACGCAGATGAAGGTGATGAGCCCCGCCGACGTCTCAACTGCGACAGCCGTGGCTTCCATCTGCCGAAGGGCTGGAAGAGGGACAGCGTAATGCTGTATGGAACGTTTGATATAGATGGCCGTGCCGCCCCCTCGCGTCAGGCGATCAGTACGATGGCACCTGTAGTTGGAGATGTTTGCCCTTAGAGCAGGCTTCAGGTGCGTCTCGGTGACCATCATGATGTCGATGTTATGGTCCACAAGAAAGTGCTTGACTTCTTGGAGATCGTGATACAGCCCATCAGCATCGTAAGTAACAATGCGAAGATCTTCAAAACGACGCGCTCTATTCATGTTGATGTGTGGTAGAGCCGCTCGCCGGTCGAAGGACACTTCGAATCGTGGCCTCCACAGTTGCTGCAAGAGTCGTGGGGAGAGCCTGGATAGCTCTACTCATCTCGGTTACTGCAGTCATCATGGTCTTGAGCAGGTCAACAAGATCAGTGGAATCAGCTGGAGACGGACGACGCTGCTGGCGGTCAGGCGCAGTAGAGGGCCATCTGGGAGCAGTCGGGAAAGCAGCTGTATCAGCCACAAAACCGTCCTGAGGCGACGCTGAAGGGGCAGCGTCGTGCCGAATGACGTAGGGAGTCGAACGGCGTTGCTGGGGAGCCGCATTGCGACTCTGCAGCGGCGGCACTTGTTCCTGTGGAAATACTGCAGCGCCGCGAGAGCTTGCTGGGATACCTCGGACGACGTTGGTCCTCCTATTCCTCTCCTTGGCAGTAAGCGGAGGGAGCCCGCGTTGTCGACGACTAGCTTCCTTGTGCTTGGGGCACGATCGGAAGTTAGCTGTATGATTTCCTCCGCAGAGACCACACTTAGCTGGATCTTGTTTCGGCACAGGGCACAGTCGGCTGTCATGAGGCGCACCACATTTCACACACACAAAGGGCATGGTGCAGTGTCGAGCCACATGATTGAACCCTTGACATCTGAAGCACTGCGTAACACCACGAGATTTTCGTAGTGATTCGACAGTGATAGACAAGGCACAGAGTCGGGTCACATTGAAGATCTTCCGATTATCAGGCGTGTCTGGCAGGATGACGACGCAAAGTCCAGATCTCTTGTTCGTGCCAGGCATCTTGTGGTAGTCCACGATGGAAGCATGGAAGCCAAGTTCCGCCAATTCGTCCTTGACATCTTCATTGGAGAGAGACTGCACAACTCCACGCAGGACGATCTTCAGCGTCGGTGGCCGCACCATAGGGAAGGTGTAACTTGGTATCCCGCGCGCCCCAGCCATGTCCATGACCGTCATATAGTCGTCAGTAGTGGCAACAGAAAGTTTTAACTTGTCGCCGCCAGCCTGTTTTACCGTAAAAGGTTGTTTCAAATTACTCTTCAGCCAGTCGTACAGTTCCTTGTAAGAGTTAGGATACTGCAAAACAATCAGCGGTATCCTCGTAGACTGCTGTTGTTGCTGCTGCAGTGGCTGTTGTTGTTGTTGTTCTTGTTGTTGCGGTTGCTGCTGTGCGGCATCGTCCGCGGCCGCCGTCCCGCCATCTTGGATGACGTCATAACGGTTGCTTAGCGGTACTGAAGTGGTTGCCCCTGGCTGCTGCTTCTTGGCTTGTTTTTTCCGCGGTGGTCTGACGAAACCGTCGTCCGTGGCCGCTGCAGGCTGAATTGCAGGTCCTGGGTCGCTTCGTTTTCGGCGGTACTGCGTGGCAGACGCAGTAGAATCCCGAGTAGTATCATCTTCAGTCGAAACATCTGTCGAATAATCCATATCGTAGTCCAAGTTCCTCGCCGTGGCCGTCAGCAGATCATTTCCCCTCCTCCTTTGCCTGGTCGTCGTAAGTGGAGTGACTGACGGAGCCGGCGGCAGGGCAAGCCCCACCGCGCGGCGGTCAGTCCCCTCCGGAGCGCAGCTAACGTGGTCTGTACGCGTCGACATCCCCGTAGCGACTGGTGGAGAGCACCTCGCTCCAGTCCACATCTTCAAACTACTGCAAGTGAGGCAAGGTAGCTTTTACCCGAAGGCATTTACTACGGCTTCGATGGATAGGAAGTAGATTGACATCAGGAGTTGTGTATGTCTTCGTTATGTGTGGGATAGGTCATTGCATCCTGGGTTTCTGGTTTGTTTAGCCGCGCTTCAGGCTAAGTGCTTGTTACCTGTTTAGCAGCGCAACAGGGTTTTTGTACACATCTCTGTCGTCCGAAGGAGCTCCGAGCGCCCGCAATAGGGGATTAGCAGAGGCGGCGACCTGGTGATAAATCTTGCGTGCTGTTGCTTGAAATCTGGCGAGGACCTCGAGTTCCGACGCTGCGTCATGGAGGTACCGTGATGGGAACTGCGGGTGCACATGAAAAATCCTTCGGAGCGCTTTATTTTGGAGCGCTTGGAGGCGGTGGAGATGGCGGTTTGCCGCATTACCCCATGCAGCACAGGCATAATCCATGACTGGACGGATGAACATCCGGTATATCAGGAGCCCGTTGTTGATGGACAGGGAAGACCGTTCATTAATGAGTGGGTACAACATTTCCAGTCGTTGATCCACCTTCCGGCGAACGTTGGCTACCTGTAAGTGCCAGATGAGTTGGCTGTCCATGGTTACCCCAAGATAGGTGGCTGACGGCGTCCACTGGATAGCATCACCAAAGAGCAGAAGCTGGTGGTCTGGAGGCTTAACCCGTTTCCTGGTGAAGATGACAGCTTGAGTCTTCCTAGCGTTGAATCCAACGCGCCAAAGGGTGGCCCAGGTTTCAAGGGCGGCACAGGCGTCCTGGAGGCGTCGATACAGCACTTGGGACCAGCGGCTCCGCGTGAAGAGAGCGGTATCGTCAGCGTAGATGGCCAGTTCTATGCGTGGAGGCCGAGGGAGGTCAGACGTGTACAGGGAATAGAGTGTGGGGCCCAACACCGAACCCTGCGGCACGCCAGCAGCGATGGGTCGAACCGTGGAGAGGGCATCATCGATGCGAACAGCGAAGGTCCGTCCTTGCAGGTAGGACCGGAGCAGCTTGATGACAGATCGCGGGAATCCCTGCAGAGTCAGCTTCCATAGCAGCCCATCATGCCAGACGCTGTCGAAAGCCTTACTGACATCAAAGAACAGGGCCCCACAATATTCCCTGTTGTTGAAGGCCTTCGTAATTTCTTCAACCACGCGAATGAGTTGAAGTGTCGCGGAGTGCCCGCTGCGGAACCCAAACTGTACCGGGGGTAGCAGCTGCCGGCGATCAATAATCCGCTTGAGGCGATGAAGTAGCAGCCGTTCAAAGACCTTGCTTAACTGCGGCAGGAGGCTGATCGGCCGGTAATGAAGCGGATTTTTCCTGTTGCGTCCCGGCTTGGGGACAGCCACAATGATAGCGTGCTTCCACGCCGCAGGATAAACCTGCAGTTGAAGTATAATGTTGAAGAGCAGCGCGAGATAGGTAAACGCTGCATGAGGGAGTTCCTTAAGCGCCCTTCCTGGTATGTCGTCCGCTCCCGGCGCTTTGTTGGTGCCCAAGGCCCGTATACAGGAAGAGACTTCGTCCGTGGTAATAGGTGGAAGTCGGTCATCTGCGTCCTCTGCAGTAAGATACGCCGCAAGGCTGCCTTCGACGTGTTGCACATGCTGGGTGTCAATGGGATCCGCTACCGGAACGAAGTTCTCCTGAAAAACGTCAGCGAGGGCGTTGGCCTTATCCGACGGTGTGTATGCCACTCCAGCTGCAGCGTCCAAAGGTGGAATAGTGGCCCTCCTCTTGGTGAAAAACCGCACCGTGTCCCATGCATCAGGAGCAGGAGTGAACGATTCGAGCTTCTGCGCCCATTGGCTATTCCGGTACTCAATTGTGGCGGCCTTGATGTCCCGGCGGAACTGATTGATCCTTCGCTTAAGCTCCACATTGCGAGTTAAGCGCCATTCCTTGAGTAGGCGGTTCCGGGCTTTGATGAGGTCGAGGATATCGGCAGACAGTCCTGGGCGCGGGCGAGAGGGGCCGCGCGATGGCGGAGTTGACGAGTGCAGAGCAGCTGCGACGGCATCAGTAAAAACTGCCATGCCAGCATCGACAGCAGGAGGATCCGCGTCCAGATGGGGCGCCAGCATGGCCGTGATGTCGGTGCGATATGCTTCCCAGTCCGTACGGCGGAGGTTGTACTTCCGCGGCCTGGCGGTAGCGCCGACCGCCAAGTCGAACAGGACAGGCAGGTGGTTGGAGTTTAACTCGTGAATGACGTCAGCCGTCAGAAACTGGTGCAATCCCTTCATGATGGCGATGTCTAGGATGTCCGGCGTGCCTCTGGAGGGATAGCACGTCGGCTCCTCAGGGCCACAGGCGTAGGCATTCACACGTTCAAGGATCTGGAGAAGTCGTCTGCCGCTGTAGGTGGTGTGGAGAGAATTCCACGCCGCATGCTTAGCATTGAAGTCCCCAGCAAGGAAGAGCTTGCCAGGGAGCCGGAGCAGCGCTGCGGCATCGTCAGCGTCCAGATGATATTTCGGCGGGCGATAAACGCAGATGAAGGTGATGAGCCCCGCCGACGTCTCAACTGCGACAGCCATGGCTTCCATCTGCCGAAGGGCTGGAAGAGGGACAGCGTAATGCTGTATGGAACGTTTGATATAGATGGCCGTGCCGCCCCCTCGCGTCAGGCGATCAGTACGATGGCACCTGTAGTTGGAGATGTTTGCCCTTAGAGCAGGCTTCAGGTGCGTCTCGGTGACCATCATGATGTCGATGTTATGGTCCACAAGAAAGTGCTTGACTTCTTGGAGATCGTGATACAGCCCATCAGCATCGTAAGTAACAATGCGAAGATCTTCAAAACGACGCGCTCTATTCATGTTGATGTGTGGTAGAGCCGCTCGCCGGTCGAAGGACACTTCGAATCGTGGCCTCCACAGTTGCTGCAAGAGTCGTGGGGAGAGCCTGGATAGCTCTACTCATCTCGGTTACTGCAGTCATCATGGTCTTGAGCAGGTCAACAAGATCAGTGGAATCAGCTGGAGACGTACGACGCTGCTGGCGGTCAGGCGCAGTAGAGGGCCATCTGGGAGCAGTCGGGAAAGCAGCTGTATCAGCCACAAAACCGTCCTGAGGCGACGCTGAAGGGGCAGCGTCGTGCCGAATGACGTAGGGAGTCGAACGGCGTTGCTGGGGAGCCGCATTGCGACTCTGCAGCGGCGGCACTTGTTCCTGTGGAAATACTGCAGCGCCGCGAGAGCTTGCTGGGATACCTCGGACGACGTTGGTCCTCCTATTCCTCTCCTTGGCAGTAAGCGGAGGGAGCCCGCGTTGTCGACGACTAGCTTCCTTGTGCTTGGGGCACGATCGGAAGTTAGCTGTATGATTTCCTCCGCAGAGACCACACTTAGCTGGATCTTGTTTCGGCACAGGGCACAGTCGGCTGTCATGAGGCGCACCACATTTCACACACACAAAGGGCATGGTGCAGTGTCGAGCCACATGATTGAACCCTTGACATCTGAAGCACTGCGTAACACCACGAGATTTTCGTAGTGATTCGACAGTGATAGACAAGGCACAGAGTCGGGTCACATTGAAGATCTTCCGATTATCAGGCGTGTCTGGCAGGATGACGACGCAAAGTCCAGATCTCTTGTTCGTGCCAGGCATCTTGTGGTAGTCCACGATGGAAGCATGGAAGCCAAGTTCCGCCAATTCGTCCTTGACATCTTCATTGGAGAGAGACTGCACAACTCCACGCAGGACGATCTTCAGCGTCGGTGGCCGCACCATAGGGAAGGTGTAACTTGGTATCCCGCGCGCCCCAGCCATGTCCATGACCGTCATATAGTCGTCAGTAGTGGCAACAGAAAGTTTTAACTTGTCGCCGCCAGCCTGTTTTACCGTAAAAGGTTGTTTCAAATTACTCTTCAGCCAGTCGTACAGTTCCTTGTAAGAGTTAGGATACTGCAAAACAATCAGCGGTATCCTCGTAGACTGCTGTTGTTGCTGCTGCAGTGGCTGTTGTTGTTGTTGTTCTTGTTGTTGCGGTTGCTGCTGTGCGGCATCGTCCGCGGCCGCCGTCCCGCCATCTTGGATGACGTCATAACGGTTGCTTAGCGGTACTGAAGTGGTTGCCCCTGGCTGCTGCTTCTTGGCTTGTTTTTTCCGCGGTGGTCTGACGAAACCGTCGTCCGTGGCCGCTGCAGGCTGAATTGCAGGTCCTGGGTCGCTTCGTTTTCGGCGGTACTGCGTGGCAGACGCAGTAGAATCCCGAGTAGTATCATCTTCAGTCGAAACATCTGTCGAATAATCCATATCGTAGTCCAAGTTCCTCGCCGTGGCCGTCAGCAGATCATTTCCCCTCCTCCTTTGCCTGGTCGTCGTAAGTGGAGTGACTGACGGAGCCGGCGGCAGGGCAAGCCCCACCGCGCGGCGGTCAGTCCCCTCCGGAGCGCAGCTAACGTGGTCTGTACGCGTCGACATCCCCGTAGCGACTGGAGAGCACCTAGCAGACGGCGGAGGAAGCGCCTGCCGCGGCGCGGACGGCGGAGGAAGCGCCTGCCGCGGCGCGGACGGCGGAGGGAGCGCCTGGCGCAGCGCGGACGGCGGAGGGAGCACCAGGCGCCAACCAGACACACCCTCTCGGGAATGGACCAATCACAGAGCAGAGGAGTCGGCGCGGACCGCACATGGAACGCCTAACACCTAGGCATAAGTACTGGACGCGTTCCAAACAGGGACAAGTCCCAGGAAGCACCTGAGGAAGACAGTGAGACACACTGTCGAAATATTGTGCAAGTTTGACACGAACATCCGGCAGAACACCCGACTACTCCAGAATGTCAGCATTTCGCCGGGAAAGCATGAAATCATACAACATTTTTACTCTTTTAAATGAATGGCGCTCAAAGAGAAAAAAATGCAGAAACCTGTAAAGCAAACGATTTTAAGTTAACCTCGTATTATGTCTAATTATTATTACTGTGTCTTTCAAAATACATAAATGAAACGAGTTATGTAAATAAACTGTCAAAACTTCAGTGATTTACACAATCCCTTTTACATAAGCCGCAAAGTGGCAGTGAGAGAGATATACTGAGTATGAAGGGTTCCAGAGAGAAGCTAAGTTAAAGGATTTAAAATTTTCTGTGTTAAAACAGCGTGAATATGTTCGTATGCTCAAGTTTTTATGAGGAAAGTGAAAAGAGGAATGAGGCAGCAGGTTCCCCATTTTTCTCTCAGTCATTAAAAAGTAGCATATTCACTTTTTTGTGCTCGGACATGAGCATTTTTCTGCTGATAAACGTAACGCTTGATTTCTGGCAAATAAGAGCTGCCAACTCCACTTTGCATGGTGCATACTAATAGGGACACAGGCGTATTCCATCAATCACATAGCTTCGATGTTGGTTTCAAAGCTCATCTCTTCAGAAATGGGGGAATGTACAGCCTACATACTATGTGTCTGAAAAGACCCATACCCAAATGTCAAAACAGTATGTTGTATGTTGGAACACTTAATATGAGGGTAATCCCAAAAGTAAAGTCTCCTATTTTTTTATAAGTATATAGACCTGTTTATTTCTACAATGGTTTACAGCAGTTTACAGCGTGAACATTTAGCTGTTTTTTGACGTAGTCGCCATTTCTGTCGATGCATTTTTGTAGACGCTGTGTAGTTTTTGTATGCTCACGTCATACCAGCTCGCCGCCATGCTGTTTAGAAAGTTATGAACCTCTTCTTTCACCTCGTCGTCGGAGCTGTATCGCTTTACGACCAAATGTTCTTTTAACCTAGGGAACAGGTGATAGTCACTGGGTGCCAAGTCAGAACTATAGGGTGAGGGGGGGGGGGGGGTGATTATGATCCACTGAAACTATTGCAGGAGAGCAACGGTTTGCCGAGCGGTGTGTGGGCGAGCGTTGTCATGGAGAATGTGTACGCCCTTGCTCAACATTCCTCTTCTCCGGTTCTCAATTGCCCGTTTGAGATTTTCAGAGTCTCACAATAACAGTCAGCGTTAACTATGGTCCCAGCGATTCAGCTCCGATGACAAGATGACAGAAGGGGTTCGTAACTTTCTGAACAGCATTGCGGCGAGCTGGTATGACATGGGCATACAAAAATCTGCCACGGCATCTACAAAACTGTATCGACAGAAATGGTGACTTTGTCGAAAAATAGCTAAATGTTCAAGCTGTAAACTGATGTAAACTATTGTAAAAATAAACAGGTCTATGTACTTATAAAAATAGAAGACCTTACTTTTGGGATTACCCTCGTATATTTATTTTATCTAAGTCCAAAAAACGCTAAAATACAATATAATCATAAAATTAATGATTGAGAGAATTCCACTCTTTTGAGTCCAGTGTTCAGCAGTCAGAATAGCACAGCCCTTTGCTGGAAACAAGTCTTCCGTGTCACAGGGGTCATTCAGATTACTGCAAATTGGCAAGTGTTCAAGAGTTGTGCTTTGCCTCACATTCACAGAGCTTACCGTCATAGATACCCCACTTCTTTAAATTAGTCTTCACCTTGTGACCCCTGTTCATGACCTATTGAGGGTCTAGTACGTCCAGATCTGGACATGACAGCCTGATAGCAGATTTTCTAATGCTGTCTGTAATGCACCAGGGATTTTGTTCTTCACAGCTCAGTTTGGTGGGCTACAACTGAAGCTTGAATTGGAATTGTTGCAAGGAGGACCTTTTTCTGTATGTCAGTCGTGATGGAAAAGCGTGAACCCTTTCTTCCTTTGAATCTACACTGCTACCTTTCTTCCTACATCTGGAGGTGTTACTCCCAAGAGTGGAAAAATCTTATTGAATGGAGTCGATCTTTGGCACCCTGTGACTGACTATGCAGCTAATCTCATTGAGAGTCGCATAACCTTGATGTACAGAGTTACTCCAGACTGGAGCAGCATACTCTGCAGCAGAGAAACACAGAACAAGAGCAGACGTGCAGAGGATGCTGGGCTGCTCTCCCCATGTGGCATTTGTCAGTGTGTGGATGAGGTTGTTTCTGGCGCATACCTTTTGTCTCATGTCTCCAGTGCTTGCAAGTTAAGGCACAATCTAGTTTTAATCCTAGATGTTCGGGGTGAACACAATGATTTAAACTCATCCTTTCCAGAGAATATGTATTTCTATCATCATGCCAAACACAGAGATTTATGGGTCTCCATGTCATCCTTGATATCTTGGGAAGTATCTCAAAAGTTATGATTTGAAACGATTTGTCACCACTTTAGCGCAATGCTTCATTACATTTGTGCCGACAGTGGACAACATGGGACTTGATTATTCCTGTAGAACTGTCTGGTGTGGTAAGGTCCAATCAGGTATATTGATGACATCCCAGCCCATAACATAACACGAGGCTGATTTTTTTCCCCATTCTTGCGTGTAATGGAGATTTTCCTTAGACTAGAAAATCACATTCCTCCTGCACGAACTGCGGTACATTGCACTCTCATCAGCAAGGCATGTCATTTGGGAAGCAGGGTAGCAAAACATGGTGAGCTGCAACTCATTGCTCCATGTTGTCACATAATTCATTCACAAGCAAAGGTGAAAGGCCATTCATTTTCAGGTTTCTTTCTTTCTTTCTTTTATGTGGCCGTGCATTATTGTCCACAGCAACTGAACTTGAGGCATTCTTTTGATAATGGATTTCATTGGAGATGATAATTTGACTGAACGACAGAGGCAAATGTTTTGTGTCACATTTTTTGAAGAGGTACGGATACTTCTTGGACATTCTGTACTTCTATGGCCTACGGTCACATTGTTCTACTTTCTCCCCAGTATTAAAAACTATGGCTTATATACACAGCTCCCATTTGTCCCTTGACCCTCACAGACTGGTAGAGGATTCAGTGGCAGTCTTGTCCGCAGGGAAGCGAGGAAGAAAGCGACCCAGAAGAACCGATGGATGCGATGGATGAGGAAGAGGAAGAAGAAGATGAGGGCAGAGGCGAGGGTGAGGTCGACACAGATTTTGACGATGTAGAGCTGGATCTGGACCGCGACAGTGACTCCACGCCAGAGCTGGACTGAGCTGGTGGCCTTTTCTGGACGCCACTGCTGGACACATTCGGGGGCGCGACTCTTTCGGCCTTCCAAACCCACCGTGCTGAGATGCTGCTGCTGCGCCACACCACCCTGTTTCGGCTTCTTAAATTCCACAGTTCCCTACCTACAGCTTGCTGCCATGTTCCGCGCTAGTGCCGAACAGTAATAAAGAAGTTTTTCTATCTTGTTACGAATGAGTCATATCTTTTGATCATGGATGAAGGTAAATACATAGCATTGGAATAGGAAAGTAAGCACACAACACAGAAGAATTAATTTTGTTCATTGGGCATCACCCTAAAAAATGAACATCCATTACATCATGGAACTTTCATACTAAAATGGTTGTAAAGTAATAGTTTAGAAAGAAAAGTTTCTTAGAGCCTCTTAATACTGACACAATGATACAGTTCAATGTGAACTCACAAAAATCTCTAATGAGCTCCTGAGACAGGCTTTAGCTTGATTTTCAACTAGCACTCCAACTCCACTGTATGACATGTGTACAGAAAGTGATTTACACTGACATCTGTGAGTGTATGCAAATCATATTCATATCTTAACACACAGAATACAGTCAAAAGAGAGACGTAAGTCCATTCTACAGTGATAAACCAAAATCCAGCTATGGAATTCTGACATTTTCAGGGATATTTTCTGAGTATTTTGGTATAAGAGTCACTTGGTCTCGGTTGGCTTTCTGCAGAGCAAATATATTTAGTCTGATTTCTTATCCCATTTTATCTTCATGTGTGTATTTCACTGAAAATATCAGCACAACAGAGCAATACTGATGCGGTGTGCTGCATGTGTCATTTGGAAATAGACTTTCTCCATTCACTAATGGTACTTACTGTTGACAACAATACCATGAAGCTCAGTTAAACCTTCAACCGCAAGCTAGCAATCAGTGCTCCTCGATTCTGTCTTGGATTTGTTTCTCAGCAGTGGTAATTGTGTGTTATCGGTGATACACAACAGCATGAACACTACTGACGAACAGTTGCCGCAACGTTTCAATGAGTTTCGTACCCATCATCTTCTGGCGAACTTCGCCAGAAGATGATGGGTACGAAACTCAGTGAAGACAAGACGACGCCAACACTCGGCTGATAACCCGAGAAGAATTCATCAGTGGAATACGCCGAGAAAGATTGCAATCGCATATGGTTAACCAATATCCTTTTCATGTATGGGTTCACTTAACACAATGGGTGAGTGGCACAACATCGCAATGCGAACTTGTTCCCACGGTAATAGCAGTTACATCATAATACTTTTGCCTCTGTGATTTCTATTTTGGTCATTTAATTTGCAGACTATTTACCTGTTGTGAAGGCACTTTCACAGAAAAAGAGGTAACTGGAGGAACAAACCAAATAAGTCATAATTATGTTAATAGTCTTTAATGAGTTACCAGAGACCATGAGTCCCACGTTCAAAAATACTAACAAAGTATCTCTGAACAAGCTTCAAAATTCTGTGAGTGGAGTGTAGATTCATCCTGTATAAACTTGTAAGTAGGTAGGTTATTACAGAGAAACACATGGTACCATAGCTGCTTACGAAACAGAATGATGTGTCCTGGCTGCACTGACATGTATCAGTGTTCTCTGAGACGTTTACCATATTGTAATACGATTTGATCTGACATTATGAGGAGCTAGAACATACATTTATTTTGTTTATTTCTCTGAAGGTGCCCACATTATGATTCAGACTTTGTCTGTCTCAGGGTACGGTTTGGATTACTCACAAAGCGTTTTGCCATTTTGCTTTCAGCTAATCTTCAGTTCATAGTAGAAAAGTAAAAACATCCATTGTGTTGATGTAATGCCACATTAGGGACTCCGGGAAGGAAGATTTTGTCCCACTAAATACACTGTCTCATAGTAGTTCACACTGCATTGCTCATCAATGGCATTACATCTCTTAATGTTTGCTTCCACCAATATACATTCTATGTGTGCTTAATGAGTGATGGTACAACGCTTTAATTTTATACTTTTATTTGTTTCCCATATCCTTCCTGTTCTTGTTCATGCAATCATATTCCCATTGCATCTGACAGCTCTGAATAATTAGTTGAAATGGCCAGATGGCAGATTGTAATGTAGTTGTACCAAATATTGTTGTATTGGGAGTGGATGGCGGAGCTGTTATGACAGGTTGAGGCGGGGGGAGGGGGCTGCTGAACCTTTGACATCCACAAGCGCCAACTCCATGCGGCCTTAAGGGGCCCGAGCCTCTCAAAAATTCGTTTGGGGGGGGGGGGGGGGAAGGGGGTAGAGACCCTTTCCCCCAATAATTTAAGAAAATTATTAGTTACATTATGCTTTGTAATCACAAAACTGTGTTGGAATTTTTTTTATTTTCCTTGTTTGGCAATAGTTACCTTTTAAAATACGTTCAGTAATGAGTTAAAACAAATAAAGTGGTAAGCCGGTTAACTGAAAACGAGTGGTGTGAATCATGATAGGGTTACCGTGCTGCGGTCACACTTAGAATTTGCCCCCGTGCGCGAACCTTCGGGTAAAGTCTGGTGCCGGCGGGCCAGCGCTGTGGCGGCCAGGCCGGCGCTGCGGCCACGGCATCAGATGGACTGGAACAGAAGTGCCTGGAACACCTCCGCCTCGCGTTGCCTTGATGCTTCGCGACTTTATGATGCCACAGCTATATAATGCCCATCCTGCTGTCGTAGTCATTCATTGTGGATAGTTCCCTTCAGTGCATGCTGCAGACGTGCCTAGTGTCCTACTTTGGTGTCTAGTGGACTATTTTATATGACCATACTTTACTCTTAGTGTATTGTAAATTAAGCTTGCAATGGATAAATCTGTTAGCAAAAAGGTGCACTTGGAAGTTGATGATACTGCAAGTCAGCCTTCTACAATTATTGTGTTGTCAATTGCTTCGTCGTCTTCAGGCGAGAACCGTTCACAGCCGAAACCTGGTCAATCCAGTAAGGGAAGATCGTTTCAGAAGTCTTGGGTGATCAAATACACATGGCTAGAATATGAAGCATCTATCGAACATTTTTTTTTTTTGCAAAACCTGCAAAGAGGCAGATGCTGAAAATCTATTACAATTTTCCGTAGGATTTTCTAACTGGAAAAAGGCTTTGGAATAATTCCGTCTTCACGAAAATATGTTTATGCATAAAGAAAGTGTTCAGAAAATTAAATTCTATCACTAACCGAAGTGTGGCCTCCCAATTGAATGAACAGTTAGATAGTAATGTGAAGAACGGCCGTTTAGATCTTGAGACAATTTTTACTACCATGCAATTTCTATGGCGACAAGGACTAGCAATTGTTGGACACAAAGACGTAAACTCAAATTTTTTCGGTTGCTGGAACTCCGAAAGAAAGACATACCTGAGTTTAAAAGATCGGTTAGGGGGTTCGGGGTATAAGTGGATGTCCCACGATATTCAAAACGAGGTCATTGATCTACTAGGAACGTCTGTGTTGAGAAAGATATTGGCTTCAATCAAGAAGCCTGAACATTTTCCTATTATGGTTGATGAAACAAGTGATTCTTCGATTCATGAACAAGTGTCGTTTTGTATTTGTATTGTTGATGATTTCTCAATCATCAACGAAGAGTTTATTGGCTTATACGAGACCCCCAACACTGAATCACAAACCCTGTTTAGTATTTTAAAAGATGTTTTTGCTCGTCTTGATTTGTCGATGGATAACTTAACAGGATAGTGCTATGATGGTGCCTCGAATATGAGAGGTAAGTTCAAAGGACTAATTAGTTTAGGATATACAACCAAAAGCACGTTATGTGTACTGCAGTGCCCACAGCTTAGACTTAGCAGTCACAGACAGTCTCCACCATCTTACGTCTATGAGGGGTATTATGACTTTAGCCAAGGACTTAATAAACACCGTAAGGGAATCCAACAAAAGGATGGGGCTTTCCAGAAACATACGCTGTGAGAGCGCCAACGACCAAGCTGGTCTACAACCCCTTACCCGTCTTGATGGGCTATGTGAGCTTCTAGTATCTTGAGAATATTGAAAAACTTTGAAGAACTTCTAGAGTTTTTTGGAACATTTTCTGCAGAGGACAAAACTGAGGCAGGTTACAAACGTGCAGGCTACCTTGAGTCAATGTTACAATTCAAGATTTATTTCTTTTTACGTCTTTATTGCCATGCAATGAACCCAGTAGATGATGTCAATGAAAAAATTCAATGCCCTCATCTAAGTGTTGCTGATCTGGAAAAAGTATATGAGGGATTGATTTGTATATTGAATGGAAGGCTGGATAATTTTGAACACTTTTGGGAATTGTGTTACAAAAAAAAAAAAAAAAAAAAAAAAAATAGAGAGAAGAAGAAGAAGAAAAAGAAACCAACTTTCAAAAGTTTATGATCCTTCGCTTTCTTGAAATAGAAGTATACCAAAGAAGTACGAAAACAACGAAGCCAGCTCGCTGCACACTCTAAAAACCCCAAAGGCATACTACAAAGCTATTTACATTGAAGTTTGTGAAACGGTGCAATCTTGCATTACTGAGTGGTTTGCTTCACGGTGCAATCTTGCTTTACTGAGTGGTTTGCTTCAACTGGTCTCATACAGGTCATTGCAGTTGAACAAGAGTGCTTGCTTTTAGTAAACAGAGGTGAAACAAATTTGGAAAAATCAACTGAACTTTTCAAAAATGAGCTAGGCATTAAGAGACTGCACTTACACTGGAATATGTTAGCCAATATCGCTCGCACTCGCGCATCCACAATTGATTCCAAGCACATTTTTCATTCAGAATTATTTTTCTCAGCATTAAATTCAATATTCAATTTCCATTCAGTAATATGTTCCAAATTCCGCGAAATCTCATTATTCAGACGATTACATTCTGATCCAACAATACGCAAGTTACATTGCACAATATGGCCGACTTTGTACAAGATGGAAGCAACATGGCTAGTCACCATTAACACGTATGCTACCTTCGATCTTTACAGTCATCTCTCTGTCATTTAAACACACCCATATGCAGTACATTTTCACACTACGCGTTTAAACAATTTTTTTTTCTTGCACACAACTTATTCACGATATGGTAAAAACTCTGACACCAGTACACAATGGAACAAAAATCAAGTAACGCAAACATGGATACACAGACACATTCAGACACAGAAATTAATACAGATACGCAAACACATCAAAATAACTCCCTACAGACACATACAAACGCCGAAAGGAGCAATTCAGAACCAAACCTGAGAGACCACCTTCACGTCTAATGAAGCGGTGGGGGCAAGCTCATTTTGCAATCAAAATTTTGGCGCTATACTGAATTCAATTTTGGAAGGCGTATCCAATATTAAGCAAGATGTAGAAACCAATCAAAGACAAAATGGCGAAAAATTCACACAATTAATGACAGACAATGCAGCTTTCAGAAATGAGATAAAATCAGATTTCACCACACTGACTCAAAAGGTAGATGAAATTAATACACATCTTTCCAAACAGGTCGACGATCTTACGGAAAAATTTGAAAATTTAGAGTTACGACAAAGCGACAATGCCAATCACATTCATGAATTGACTAAAACCTCATAAACTATTAATTGCAAATTAGAATCAAACACGCACGCATGTGACGAAATTAATTTAAGGTGAATACAATAAAAACAGACGCAGCTGACATTCACAAGCAGATTCACACAACAATACGGAGAGAGGCTGAACCCCATTTCTCTCGCATTAATTCACAATTTAAAGAATGGACAGCACACAAAGACCAAATTTTTTAAGGATGTATACAAAACAAATTGCCACATATTGTGCACGATTCTGTAGTGGATTACATGAACAACAATAGACAAGTAATCGATGACGATATGCAAACAAGGACAACTCAATTGCCAAGCACAACAGAATAGTACACCCACTACACATTTTAACACACACAGAAGAAAATCTCGATTTGGAAATGAACACATGTACACACACGAATTTCAGCACTCAAATACACAATACACTGACACGCATATCAACAGATACCCATCACCTGAAATACAATACAGTTATCAATTTGATGAAGAACCATGTACACACAGGGAAGAATTCAATGATTACATGGAAAGAAACAGACGAACGCGTAACAAAGAAGAAGAAAGCCTATTCAAGCACCGTAAATTTCAACCGATTATACCAGGCAAAAACACTGTACACCCTGTCATCTTCTCAAAAGCCTTTAGGAACGCATTCGCACGTTCGTGGAGCGACCACAGACGCATTGCACACGTTGTGGATTACATTCAAGGAGACGCTGCTGTCTGGGCTTACCATGAAAGCGACAGGTGTGTAACATACGAGCAGTTTGAAAGCGCCTTCTTGAATAAGTTTTGGTCACCCACTGTGCAGGAACGTATCCGCAAACAAGTCAGTGAACCCGAACACTTCAGCCCTAAAAACGGCAATCTGCGCCGACATTTCGAGAAGTACCTAAACATGATACACTTCCTTAATGAACCAGTGAAACCAAAAGATGTGATCCGATCACTGAAAGCAAGACTTCCTTTCAATATTAAAGAGAAATTACTGTACTTACCGGACGACGATCCTGAATATTTTTTTGGAAAAGTTAGATGCTTTTGATTAACTGTATGAAGAACAAGAATCAACACACAACTCACGCAGTAGGAATAAACATATCTATATTGCCACATTACCAAACACACAGCAAAATTCACAACACACAGTAAGCATGCAAAACAATCACCAAAACTCACAGCTGCACACAAACAACAATTGTAGCTATACACAGGGAGCTATCCCGTACGAAAAACGAAGAAACTACAATTTTAATTCAAGAAGGAATAACGGAAACAACAACGGACTCAAAGCCAAACAGACACACTGACAAAGAAACAACACAGAATACACAAGAAATGGAACACCTACACCGCACTGTAACTGGAACAACAACCAGTATTATGCGAGATAGTGGCAAAAACAGCAACCGCCACCGCAAAATCATATTCAGATGCGACAAGGGAATTTTGCACAAACAAGCAACACAAACCAACATATGACATCAGCCAACCGATAACAGACAGGTGATTGGCAAAGACAATATCCTAATGTAAATATTATTGAGGTAGCTAATGAAACTACTACATTTACCAATGACCAGACAAACCAGGTAAACTAGAACCAGTCGTTACTGATCCCCAGGTCGTGACTGAGGAACATTTGGGGGGCAACTTCAATTTAGAAACTATGTTTGAATACACACTTTGAAACAAGAAAAATTAACATTTACACAACAATAGTTGCCTACACTATTCTTAAGATATAACGAAAGTGGAAGCTTAGCTGATGATCTGATAAATGACAATACACAATGTCACAATGTAAAGAAAAGGTTTCTACTGTCTTCCACCTTAGGCATTGTAGGGGGTATACCTACTTACATAATTATTGATACAGGAGCTGATGTCAGTGATTTCTCACAATTTTTATACTATGATGAAGGAAACTTCTAAGATACCAGAGTTCCCAGTTCAAAACTGTTTAATATTAACTGCATTAGGTAATAAGTCAAGTAGGGTTAATAAGCACGTATTTGTGACTGTTAATATGTGAAATTGAATTGTACAATGGTCTTTCCTAGTTGTCCAAAACCTTGCTGCCAATTGTATATTGGGCACTGATTTTGTGTGCGAGAAGGACTGCACAATAGACTTCTCCAGAGGAGTTTGTTATTTTAAGTATGAAGGCAGAGACATAGTTTTGAACTTGGACACTCGACTAGTAGAGCATAACAAGCACTGTTCTCGCTACAAGATACTGATTATACGTGAGACTTACGTAGATTCCACACAACAACCTGTATCACACAGTGAGGTCGTGAATGATGTACTTACACAAATTAATTCTAAGTTATCAGAATGTGATGCTATTAATGAAGAGGAGAGATCCCAGCTTAAACATATTTTACTTAAGAGTAAGGATGTTTTCACCAGTAAGCCAGGTAGGGTCAACACATATATGTATACAATTGAAGGCAAGCCTCGCCAAATCTATTACCGTAAGTCATACAATGTACCTCTAGCTCTGCAACCTGCAGTTTGGGAAGAACTGAAGAAAATGGTAGCATGGAATATTATAGAACCATCGACATCGCCATATTGTAGCCCTTTGCATGTAGTGAAAAGACACAATGGAAGTATCAGGTTAGTATTAGATGCAAGAGCTATCAACTATCAACCAAATTATCTTACCTGTGAGGACAAAACCAGAGAATTTTGATGAGCAACTTCAGAAATTCTTGGATGCAAAATATTTCTCTGCAATAGACTTTAAAAATTCGTTTTGGCAGGTGCCAATAAGCAAAGAATCTAGAAAATATACAGCCTTTGTTTGGTGGTAGAACTTATCAATTTTCTGTATTACCATTTGGCCTAAATGTAAGCTCAGGAGTATTCATTACTGCACTAAAATCTGTACTCAGTGATGATTTATTAGAAACTGTCACACACCATGAAGATGACATACTGATTGCCTCAAAAACATGGAAGGAACACACTGATATCCTTAACACTTTACTATGCAGATTCACACAAGCTGGTATCACTGCCAATCTTTGTAAATCTAAATTTGCTTGTTCTGAGATCAAATACCTAGGACACATCATCAACACACAATGCATTAAACCTGACCCTTCAACATGCTGGAATATCCAGACTTCAATTTGAACTTTTGTATTACTTGTGGTGCATCAAACATTGGTTTGGGATCTTGTTTATTTCAAGTTGTTAAAACAGAAAGTTCAGAACATATTAAGATCACTGGTTTTGCCAGTAGTACTTTAACGGAATGTGAAAGATCTTACTCCACCACAGAATTGGAAACATTATCTATTGTATGGGCATTTAAAAAGTTTAATTATTATCTGTATGGAAGACACACCATTATATACACTGACCATCAAGTGCTTACCTTCCTTTTGTAATGTAAACTCATTCATCTTACACTTACACGATGTGCACTTGCATTACAGAATTACTGTTTTGAAATCAAGCACATCAAGGGAAAAGACAACATAATAGCTGACATACTTTCCAGACTACCACAAGGCCTACACCATAACAATACAGACTTCGAGAACACACACGATTACAGAATACTACTCATGCAAGATAAACAGTTTACACGATACTACAAAGACCTATGCAAAAACATGGCAACACCACAAGACTCGGATCCACACTGGTACAAATAAAACAAATCATAGTACAACACAACAACACTTTACAAGACAGGTACATGTTACATAACAACAGACTTTTCTACAAAAGACACACAAATGCTACTAACTGGTGCGTTTGTATACCACAAGATTCTGTACACAGTCTCGTTGCACACACTCACACAGCTTGGGGACACTACGGAACAAAGAAATGTCTAAACAAGTTACATACATATTGCTATTTTCCAAACATGAGAAGAAAAATACATGATGTTATCAGCAAATGTCTCATATGTCAAAAATCCAAGCCACATAATCAATCCACCAAAACAGATTTGCACTCTATCTTACCCACTGAAACTAGAGAGGTACTTTGTAGAGATGTTAGCGGACCTCATACAACTAGCATCGGTGGTTGTAAACACATTCTAGCATTTTATGACATATTTTCTATGTACATTAAACTTTTTGCCATAAAGTCACCTACAGCAAACACCAGCAGCAGAAGATTCACAAATGATTACATGCCATACTGTAGAAAACCTAAAGCCATTCTATCAGATAATGCCACGCATTATGCAGGATTCACTGGAGAAAATTTCTAAAGGATAATAACATTAAGAGCATCTTTATTTCACAATTTCATGCATCAGCCAACCCTTGTGAGAGAATTTTTTGAGAATTAAACAGATTCATGAGAACTTACACATCAACACAAGCACACAAACTGGATACATTACCTAGCACTTTTTGAGGAAACGCACAACAATTTAAATATATACAACACACCCTATATTCCCAGAGAAATCATGTTTGACACAAAGGAAACTAATGAATGGAGCAGCCCACTACCAAAATTTTCTGACACCAAACCTTCATACAAGGAAAAGGTAAGCAATTACTGAACAAGCTGACATTAGAAATTAGAACTATGGTACTAATCTTAAAAGAAGACAAAACTTTACAATAGGCATGCAAGTTTTACTTAAGACCCACTACAAATCGTCATCACCTCTAAAACATAATGTTAAGTGGCATCCATTATATGAAGGTCCTTACACAATCATTGATATACCACACCCTGGAGCATATCTTTTACAAAACCCCAAGAATAAGAGAATTTTAGGTTTGTATCCTCACAAAGATTTGAAAACTTTTAGCCCTTAGCAGAGTATGCTGATACAACAGCAAGGTAAGTTACATCTGGTACTTCAAGCTGGAAGAAGATATAAGCTATAATCTTAAGTATCTACATTTTACAGCACGAGCAACAACAGTAGCAGCAAGAAGATAAGACACAGGAAGAACTAACAATTTTCATGCAAAGCACAGCTACTGAATATATTTATTAATACCCTGCAGACAAGCTGACAGACTAAATGACCGGAGACAACTTCAGCCCTGAACGTGATATATTAATTCGCATGATAGACACTTGATTTGCTATTCACACTCACACCACAATCCACATGAACACAACATGCACAAAAACACTCTACAGGAAATGACAATTGAGATTAATTGAGCAAGGCTATATACTTTATTTTATTTGTAAATGATACATTGTGCATGTGCTAATTTGGAAGTGATTGTGGATGTGAGGTGTCATGTCTTATTGTAATGATGACTTTTCAGGACAGATCATCGCCAAGATGTTTTCTAACATACTATTAAATTTTACGTTGCAGGAAACATTTAATGAAGAAGAACACTTATTTTGTAGTACTGATGTAAAGGATAATATACTTAAAAGGAACACTTCATAAAAAAGTATTAAAGCATTAACTTAGAGATATTGTTTTTATTTAATGAACGCTGAGCCTTATTCAAAGTAAGCTTAAATTAGCTATTTCATTTATTAATCACAGTGTTATTACTGTTTGACAGCAATATTTTATGTTTTATTCTTTTAATGATAGTTTAGGATTTATTTAAATATAATTTCATTCTTTTCAGAGATATATATTCACTGCTCTGTAATAGTCAATAAGCATGATTAATACTGTAAATTAAATCAGCTTTTCACAAAAATGCCGTGTATGCATATGTTTTGTTTCTTTTTTCAAAGCCAAAACATGGGTCCGGTTGGTCGAGTTTCCTGGAGTGTCGAGTTATCAAGAGTCCAGTTTTTGGGGTTCTAATGTTGATCATATGACTCTAAAATGCTTAAAAAACTTTAAAACTCACAATTTTTCATCTAAAATTTTAAAAAATTCCTGGGCAAGACCCCCAGTATGCCCCCCTCCCCCTCCTCCCCCCCCCCCCCCCAATATTTTTTGTAAGTTGGTGCCCCTGTTGACATCACAAGTGTTTGCGTTTGGAAAAGAAATATCAGATGCATAATTGTGCAATACAGACAGACAGAGAGAGAGAGAGAGAGAGAGCAATGAAAAGTGGAAGTATGAAGGAACTTTCCATTAGTAGGAGAGAAAATAGATGACTTGTTTGGCTTTAGTCAGTTAGCCCATCTACCAGGAATGAAGAAGAGAATGCAAGAAATTTCCATTACATTTGTGTAAATGAGAATAAAGGACATGACTCTATCCAACCCAGGTAATGAAGGCTGGATAATTTGTCATGGTCTATGCTACTGGGAATGTCTATAGCACATTAACATAAGAAATTTTTGCAATCGAGATAAAGATGATTGCTGGTAAGGGATGTGGCAGATGTGTTGAGTGATTTTTAAGGAGTAGCTTTTGGTTTACTATGAGATGTTTCATGCACATCCTATAAAATTACAGCAAAATATGTAGTTACCAATCCCAAAAGGCAGGGTACTGAAGTGGTGATTTGCTGCATGTTCCTTTCTTGTCATCTTGCCTGATTTGCACCATGACTATTGTAGTTGAGTAGGGAGCCATGTCTAAATTTTGACCGGTATCGAGTCAAATTGTTAACATATCTTGGCTTGGAATATCAATCACTCATAAATTTGCACTGGCCTAGCAATTACCACTATGCAAAGTTTGTTAGTGACACTCAGTTGGTATAGGTTCCATCACATGCACTGCACATATAGAAGCCCATCATATACACCGATGAGATTTTTCATTCCTCTTTGTTAACAATATGTGATAATGATTTCTCTAAGTAACAGGATAAGGTAATTGCATAATATTTCCTCTCATTGGTCCTGTATCATTCATAGTACACTCCTGGAAATTGAAATAAGAACACCATGAATTCATTGTCCCAGGAAGGGGAAACTTTATTGACACATTCGTGGGGTCAGATACATCACATGATCACACTGACAGAACCACAGGCATATAGACACAGGCAACAGAGCATGCACAATGTCGATACTAGTACAGTGTATATCCACATTTCGTAGTAATGCAGGCTGCTATTCTCCCATGGAGACAATCGTAGAGATGCTGGATGTAGTCCTGCGGAACGGCTTGCCATGCCATTTCCACCTGGCGCCTCAGTTGGACCAGCGTTCATGCTGGACGTGCAGACCGTGTGAGACGACGCTTCATCCAGTCCCAAACATGCTCAATGGGGGACAGATCCGGAGATCTTGCTGGCCAGGGTAGTTGACTTACACCTTCTAGAGCACGTTGGGTGGCACGGGATACATGCGGACGTGCATTATCCTGTTGGAACAGCAACTTCCCGTGCAGGTCTAGGAATGGTAGAACAATGGGTTCGATGACAGTTTGGATGTACCGTGCACTATTCTGTGTCCCCTCGACGATCACCAGAGGTGTACGGCCAGTGTAGGAGATCGCTCCCCACACCATGATGCCGGGTGTTGGCCCTGTGTGCCTCGGTCGTATGCAGTCCTGATTGTGGCGCTCACCTGCACGGCGCCAAACACGCATATGACCATCATTGGCACCAAGGCAGAGGCGACTCTCATCGCTGAAGACGACACGTCTCCATTCGTCCCTCTGTTCACGCCTGTCGCGACACCACTGGAGGCGGGCTGCACGATGTTGGGGCGTGAGCGGAAGACGGCCTAACGGTGTGCGGGACCGTAGCCCAGCTTCATGGAGACAGTTGCGAATGTTCCTCGCCGATACCCCAGGAGCAACAGTGTCCCTAATTTGCTGGGAAGTGGTGGTGCGGTCCCCTAAGGCACTGCGTAGGATCCTACAGTCTTGGCGTGCATCCGTGCATCACTGCGGTCCGGTCTCAGGTCGACGGGCACGTGCACCTTCCGCCAACCACTGGCGACAACATCGATGTACTGTGGAGACCTCATGCCCCACGTGTTGAGCAATTCGACGGTACATCCACCGGGCCTCCCGCATGCCCACTATACGCCCTCGCTCAAAGTCCGTCAACTGCACATACGGTTCATGTCCACGCTGTCGTGGCATGCTACCAGTGTTAAAGACTGCGATGGAGCTCCGTATGCCACGGCAAACTGGCTGACACTGACGGCGGCGGTGCACAAATGCTGTGCAGCTAGCGCCATTCGACGGCCAACACCGCGGTTCCTGGTGTGTCCGCTGTGCCGTGCGTGTGATCATTGCTTGTACAGCCCTCTCACAGTGTCCGGAGCAAGTATGGTGGGTCTGACACACCGGTGTCAATGTGTTCTTTTTTCCATTTCCAGGAGTGTAGATTCAGATGGCATCCACGTGAGATTCTCTGGCATATATGAAAATGCTAATCATAGATGAAACCTGATGTTTACCATGGGGAGACCATCATTTATAATCCATGGACATGAGTCTCCCATGACTACTATACAGTCTGATACATGTATTACAATTTCAGTCTCTTCTTCCCTGAACTCACTGACTGTGACAAGACCACTGGCAGCCACATGCCATGTGAGTGTTGTCAGTCACAGCAGGGCCTCACACCTGATGTTATAGACTGGCCTGGCCTCATGGTGAAACATCCATCACTAAGTGTGCAGCAATCAACATGTTAATTCAAACAGCCTTTCAGTTAACTTGAAGGAACTGAGTGAGTTCTGATTCAGAACATTCAACTCCACAAAAATATGGATGGCAGCCAGCAATCAACCATAGGGCCCAGTTCCACTTATACATATTTCTTAATAATAAGGACTGAGGAAGCAAGGTTATGTTGTGATCATGCAGTTTGCATATCCAGCAGTGTAGATCACATGTTGACACCATATATGAACTTCAACTCCATTTGCAGAGTTCTCCTAAACTGCAGAAAAGAAAATGGTTCTAATGGCTCTGAACACTATGGGACTTAATTGGTCATCAGTCCCCTAGAACTTAGAACTACTTAAACCTAACTAACCTAAGGACATCACACACATCCATGCCCGAGGCAGGATTCGAACCTGCAACCGTAGAGGTCGCGTGGCTCCAGACTGTAGCGCCTAGAACCGCTCGGCCACTGTGGCCGGCTGCAGAAAAGAATAAATATATTTTCCATTTGCTGTTTTGGTGGTATGGAAAAAAAAGTGATGAATATGACTGTTAAGGTAACTACCACAGAATCAGAATTTTGGTAAGAGTAGTTTCATTGGAATTTGTATGCCTTTAACTTTATCAGTTTTGACAACCAGCACTTCCTGCTTCGAATGAGAAGAGGTGGAAGTTAATAGTGGGACCAACCAACTCCTAAATCAATCTGGGAGTCACCTTAACAATGGTAGCTTGAAGAATAGTAAAATATATTCAGTAGTTTCATTTATTTCAAATACAAATTCTAAAGTAACAGACTGTAGTAAAAATGTTCTCAGCTTTCATAAAAACACTTTTCTGGCATTTGTGACAAATTTTGTCCACTTTTGTTTTGTTTATCCCAGTATCAAAGTACAGCATCAATAAAAGGGAAAGTTGAAATAATGTTACACATCAAAAATAATTCATTAAAATGTGATGAAGTGTAACATTTAGGCATTCTATTACTTCTTTTAGTTAAATTTAGTTTATTAATTTGCTTCTATTTTTTTCATCATAGTTTTGGAAAATGTTAATGAGAAGAGCTGAGTCACTTGAGATCAGAAAAATTTCATTCTGGTCCGACAAATGTTTTGATTATTATAATGAACATGCTTTTTTCGGTTGGTTAAACACATATAATAGAAAATTTTGTGCTACAAGTATGATTTTAGATCGCCTCTCATTGTGACAGAGAGGCAGTAATTGTGCAGGACCTCATGTACCTAAGGCATTCTGATTGGTTATGTAAGCATCCTCACTGAACTTTTTGAAGTATCACTTTTTCCACTCATAAAGCTTGTGTCTCTGCAGAAGCATCATGCTATGATATTACTGTGTCCAATATGCCTCTACCTATCTTCAAAAGAGTGTATGCAATCAGCTCATCTTCAATCTTACACAAAAAGAAATGGAGGAAAGCCACAGATCAATGTCCCATTGATCCAGAAGTCATACTAGATGGATCTTACTTGGGCTGAACAAGTATGAGGGATGGATCCCATCATGACCTTTTGGAGAAAGTACCTGAGCTGCTGTATTTGGCACTCACGTGTGCATGAGGTGTGCTTGCTTGTGTAAATGAATGGTGTGTGTTTCTCTGTGGCCAAAAGCTTATGTGTAAGTGTCTAAATTGTGATTGTCTGCAACTTAACATGTTATCTTCACAGTGAGCAGCAATCTAATTTTTCGTGCATTGTTAAAGAAGGAAAAATAGATTTTCATGTCATGTTAGTAATAAAGCCAGTAGAGATGGAACACAAACTCAGTTTGTGAAAGCAAGTGAAAGAAAATTTCAGTGTCCATGTCAAAATAAAAGTCCCCCAAACTGTTATGGGAGAATTACAAAAGCTCCACTTCATGGCACAGTCGGGTAGTAAATTTTGTGATGTAGTTGCAGTAAGACCATTAAAAACTGAAGATAAAGTCTAACACACTGAAGTGGGTACATATTAAATCTTTCAGCTGAGTGTTGGCAGCACCACCCTAAATCACTACATAGTATGGCAATTATGGATGACTAATATTGTAGTATGTCTTTAGTAATGTGAGCTAATGTTTGAACATATTACCTATATATTTTTCCCAAGTCCAGTTCTTATTTCCCACCACACATAAGAACTTGTAATTGATATTTGTAGTGTGAACATTTCTGCTGGCATGGACCTGCATGTACATTATTTTTGTTCAATTTATGAATACTGAAGTACTGGGTAGCATTATCTATATTCAGAGCAATCCATTTCTACAATTCATTTTCAGTGCTACCATGACCTTAGGAAACATTGCATCAGCTTACCAATACATGATGACATTTACACCATCTGGTAAACTCAAATAATTTATGGGAAAGAATGAAAAGCAGTGGACCAAGTACTGACTCTTGGAGCAAACCGTATTCAAACAGCTGAAATTTTGAGTGGGTATTTATAATCTTCTTTTCCACTTTATGTTTTTATTTTCATAAACTTTTTTTAAAGAAAAAAGCACAAGCTTTTTTTTTTAAAAAAAACTACTTTTCCTCTCTTGCTGTATTGAAAACTTTTGTAACAGTGTGTCATGACTCAGGCAATCAAAAGGTTTAGATAGATCTAGAAACAAACCACAAACTTGGGCATTGCTTGGGATTATTCCTTTCTATGAAGTTTGCTAATCTGTCTTTTATTATTGTCTCTGTCACTTCCTTCTTTCATAAAATGTTTTTAATGTCAGTTACTAAATATTGGAAGCAGTACATAACTACTCTTGTAGATACAACATCCAACCCTCCTGTGCTTTTTGCTTTCATTCTACTGATTATTTTTGCTATCTTCCTCTTATCTGTAGCAAAAAAGGAATAAACATTCTGTTAAATTTGCATTATTTTCTGCTATTTTTCTTATGTTGTATTTTGATCCATGAGGGTAGCAATGTAATTCTCATTGAAAATGGAATTGACTTTATGTGGACCCTTAAAAACATTATACTGACCTTAGGATGGAGGGAACAAATGAGTGGGTCACCACAATGTCCAGTACTAAAAATGTATTTATTGTTTTTAATGAATTGCCATACCAGATTCCACACATATTCATTTTACAGTTAAACTTAACCCAAAAATTTAAGTCTCAGTAGCTGATGTCACTTTCTCCAATAAATGTTCTGAATTCAAGGCATTACTTACACATCAGTATCTTTTTAAAAGAACATTGAAAGTGAAAGTGAACAAAAGTAAACGAAACTTGCATTTTCAATTTTTTTTAGTGGACATGAAGTCAGTAGTACATGATACTGAATGTGTGTTCTTATTGCTAAGAAAGTATGTTTTTAATATAAATCAACAACTTTTCTTTCTTTTTTTTTGTGGGTGTAAAGTACTGCCTGCCACCCCAGCCCCCAGTTTGGTAGTGCCTGTTATGGAACAAGTTAAAATGGAATCCTATGCATAAACCAACCAAGAAGTTTAGTTCAGCATGGCTTATTATTAGAAACATATCCCATTGTGTCTGCCTAATGACAAATGTGTTAGCTTATTTTGCATATTTTCAGTACTTGCTGTCTCGTGGAATGATCTTCTGAGACAGTGCACTTAAAGTAAATAAAGAATTTATTAGCAGAAATGAGCAGTGAGAGAACCCTGTAAAGCAGATTACCATAAAACAATGGAAAATCCAGGTTGGAATAATAATATTATGAAAAAGTTAGACTGCTATGCACATCAGAGATGTTGAGTCACAGGTAGGTAGAACAAAAAGTTTGTCAGACAAGTAAGCTATTAGCTAAAAGACCAAAAGACCATCTTGTGAAGTAGACATTGGCTCAACCAGAGACAGTGGTGATGTGCTTGTGAGTTGCTTTTGTGTGTGTGTGTGGGGGGGGGGTGTTTAATTTGAAAGAAGGCCTTTTGGCCAAACGCTTACCTGTTTGACAGTTTTTTGTTGTGCGTATCTACAACTGAACGTCTCCACTATATGCTGATGTAGTGAGTAGCAGTCTAACCTTTTCATAATATTGAAGTTACTGCAAAACTTGCAGAAGCCTTTTTAAGGATCTTCAAGGTTTTACCTCACTTAACAGTACATGTACTCATTTGTAGTGCTTGTAGCTGACAATAATCATTATTTTTGGGTGAATTATGATCTACACAATGCTGGATACAAAAATAATTTTCATGTAGACTTTGTCTCCGTGTGTAAAGTTCAGAGTGGAGTTACATACTATGGTTCAAATGTTTTCAATAACCTCCCATCCAACAAAAGAAAAATTTGGGAATTCCAATCATATCAAAAGAAAGTTGGAAATCTACCTCATTAGCTAAACTTTCTGCAAGAAACCCATATTAAAGAATTGAAAAGTTACGTTAGGTAGTGTTTATTGTAAAGCTGCATGACAAGAAGTAACACACTGAAAATATGACTCAATATTTACATGAAAAATATCTTGGCATTACATAAATAAGGAGAAAAACAGCAGGTATTTCGTATAACTGAGGAACCAGTAGATTTTTTTAAAGTAGCATCTTTGTTTGTATTTTCCTAAAATTTACCTGGCATAAGCGAGAATAGCCATAAACAATACATTGATAGTTTACTGTTAATACAGAACAAGATGAATTTTCAATTATTTCCTTGCATTTTGCTAATGGCTCATTCCACATTTCCATATCTGTATCTACAACCTTTCTCAGAAAACCACTGTATCTGTTATTAGGGGTTCTTCCTGATTTGTTCATGAAGGGAGTGTGGGAAGAATGACTGTTATTTTGGCTCACAGACAGGGAATTGTGCAAATTCAAATTCAGTTGGATAATGCCAGAAGTGGTGGTGGTGTGTTGGGGCTCATGGGCGCTCAACATCGAGGTCATCAGCGCCCTGACACACATTAAAAGGAATGAATGTGGACAGACCTAAGAATACTAAAGCACATACTCAAAGAAAGCAGGAAAAGAAGGAAAATGCTACATAAGAAAGTAAAACCTAAGGAAAGGGGAAACATAGCAACAAGAATGTCACAGGAAATTGTTATTGGCTTGCCACTTACATAAAATATGGGCTAGCATGTCACACAGTGAGCAAATTAAAATCCTCTCCCTAAAATCTTTGTAAAAACATTTGACATGGCACAGAACTTTAAAACTTTAGCCACATTTGTCCGAGTGTTGCCTAAAAGAGATGGCAGGTCCGCTGTCAAGTCAGCTGCGGCCCGCTGGTCAGAAAATAAAAATTAAATCCAATAAAACGTGGCGCTCAGTGACCTGGACGCCGCAAGCACCACACATTGGAGGGTCCTCCCACCGGAGCAGGTAGCCATGCGTCATAGGGCTGTGGCCTATTCGAAGCCGAGTGAGGAGAACCTCGTCCCGTCGATGGGGCTGAAAGGAAGTACACCACACACGCGTTGTGGGCTTGACTATATGGAGCTTATTGTCAGTCACTTCCAGCCACTCATCCTCCCACCGACGCATAAACCGTGAGCTCAACAGAGAGGTGAGTGCGTGCAAGGGGATAGCACACTGAGATACGTGTGGGGCGAGACACGCCTCCTTGGCTGCGAGATCTGCCCTTTCATTCCCAGCAATGCCGACATGCCCCGGAACCCAGCAGAAAGCTACAGCCTTCCCCAGTCGCTTTAGTCGGAGGAGGGCATCCTGGATGGTCTGGACAGTTTTGTCTGCCGGATACAAATGTTGCAATAAGTGAAGAGCACTGAGTGAATCGGAACAGACAAGACATTTACGAGAGGAAGAATGTCTCGTGTGCTCCAGTGCCCGCAAGATCGCAGACAATTCTGCATCAATGACAGCGAAAGTCTGAGGCAGGCGGACCTTGAAGACACGATCTGGAAAAACGACTGAGCAACCAACAGAATCCCCTTGTTTCGACCCATCCGTAAAAACAGCTACATAGTCGTGGTGCTCAGATAAAAAGGCAGAAAATGCTGCATTAAAAACGGTGGCAGGAGTGCAACCTCACTTGTACTGCAATAAATCTAAAATCTCTCCGGGCCTCTTCAGTAACCAGGGTGGCAGGCGGTTAAAACCCTGGATTTGGGGTTGTACAGACTCCACACCAAGGGACTCTAGTACACATTGCACACGGATCCCAAATGGCAACGTAGCCCGGGGACGGCGGGAAAAAAGGTGGTAGGTGGTCCAGAGGTGGATGGGCAACAAGATGGTGAGCAGGCGAGCTGGGAGTTGCAAGAAACTTACAAGCCTGGCACACCAGCAGGAGCTGCCGCCGGATGGTAAGTGGCGGTTCCCCAGCCTCAGCACAGAGGCTGGGTATGGGACTGGTCCGATAAGCACCCGTGACCAGTCGAATCCCAACATGGTGAACAGCGTCAAGGATCTGCAAATAAGAAGGCCTCGCTGACCCATATACTGTGCACCCATAGTCCAACCGTGAACGCACGAAAGCTCGGTAAAACTGAAGGAGACGCGCCCTGCCCACTCCCCAAGACCTGTGACTGAGGCACTTGAGGATGTTCAGTGCCTTCAGAGTTCTGGCTTTCAAGTCACGTAGGTGTGGCAGCCATGACAACCTGGAGTCAAAAATTAGGCCCAGAAACCGCACTGTGTCTCTAAAATGTAGGACAGTATCCCCCATATGCAAGGCAGGCAAAGTAAAAAGACGACGAGAACGATTAAAATGAACACAAACACACTTATTGGCATAGAACCGAAAACCCGTCTTTGCAGCCCACTCCTCTAACCGCCGCACTGTTAGCTGCAACTGACGGCTCACGGTTGCAACACTGGAGGAGGAATAGAAAACAGCAAAGTAGTCCACAAATAAGGAGCACTGTACTGGACTCCTCACTGTAGACGTTATACTGTTGATGGCTATGGCAAAGAGGGTAACGTTTAAAACGCTGCCCTGGGGGACACCGTTCTGTTGCTCAAAGCGATCAGACAGTGTGTTACCAACGCAGGTCCGAAAAAACCGCTGAGACAGGAAAGACCGAATGAAAATCGGGAGGCGGCCACGAAAGCCCCATTGATGCAGTTGTGCAAGAATACAGTATCTCCAAGTAGTATCATATGCCTTACTGATATCAAAGAAGATACCAATACAGTGATGCTGGCGGAGAAAAGCCTGCTGAATAGCCGTCTCTAGGAGGGTCACGTTGTCGACCGTGGACCGAAATTTTCGGAATCCGCACTGAAAGTGGCTAAGGAGCTGTCTGGCCTCTAACAGCCAGACCAGATGCCGGTTAACCATCCGTTCCAGGGTCTTTCCGACACAGCTGGTCAAGGAGATACTACGATAACTACTGGGCATGTGCGGTCCTTTCCTGGTTTGAGGAGAGGGATGAGGATTGCCTCCCTCCACGAGGTGGGGAACACTCCTGTCTGCCATATGAGATTAAAACATTCGAGGAGGATTTCCTTTGACGCCGCTGGCAGATGTCGAAGCATTGAGTACCGGATGCGGTCATAACCTGGTGCAGTGTCAGAAGTCTCACTAAGAGCCGATTCAAGTTCCCACATGGAGAAAGGGGAGTTGTACACCTCAGAACTGTTTGACCTAAAGTCCAATTTCGCCCTTTCGACAGTCACACGGTAGCGATGAAATGCTGGATCCTGATTTGCAGAGGCAGTACTTTGTGCAAAATGCTCTGCCAGCGTCTGAGCAATGGCTCTGGGTGTCGTTTGGAGGCATCCCTGATTCAGGACAGCAGCTATTGGTAAACGGCTATTTTTAACCGGAAATCCGCCGGATGGCTTCCCAAACTTTTGTGGAACAAGTGGAACGGTTGATGGAGTCCAGGAACGCCTGCCATGACCTTTTCTTGCTCTCTTTAATGACATGGTGTGCCCTGGCTCTCGGGATTCGAAAGCCGGTAAGACTGACCGCTGTTGGACGGCATTTAAATCGGCGAAGATCCGCACGCCTGTCCCGGATGACTGAAAGGCACTCTTCTGTCCACCAAGGCACAAGGCGCCGCTTAAGAGTGCCAGAAGACTGTGGTATGGACAGGTCAGCAGCATGATGGATCACAAGCGTGATGTGATCCACCCATTCTTGGATGCTATTGTGGCGGTCAAAGACAGCCAACCGAGCGAACAGTGGCCAGTTAGCCCTGCCAATTATCCACGATGGTGGCCGCTGCTCCAGCAATACACCATCCAGGAGATGAATGCGGATAGGGAAGTGATCGCTGGAATGAAGGTCGTCAATGACCTCCCAGTGAGTCGGTGAGGGTTGGAGAGCAGAAAGGTAGGTCAATGGCTGAGAATGACCCTGTAGCAGGAGAGAAACGAGTCGGAGTTCCTGTGTTGAGGATGCACAACACTTGAGATGTTAGGAGGCTCTCCAAAATTCGACCTCGAGCGCAAAGAGAAGTGGAGCCCCACAGGACATTATGGTCATTGAAGTCTCCCAGGAGGAGAAATGGGCGGGGGAGTTGGTCGATAAGATCTGTGACAGCGTCTAAGGTTATTGCATCATCCAGAGGGGGTAAATAAAGGGAGCAAATGGTAAGCCTCCGAGGTGAATGAATTTCAACTGCAACTGTTTGCAGGTCAGTATCCAGGTAGAGAGCAGAGGAGTGGTGGTCATTATTGACAAATACAGCGACTCCGCCCTTGGCCCTTTCTCCAGTCAGGTCATCTTTGCGATATGACGTATAGCCCTTAGTACAGAAGCAACAGATGGTTTGAAATGCGTTTCCTGTAAACACAAGCACAGGGGGCGTTGCCGTGCTAGGAGGTGCAGTTCCTCCACATGTGCCCGGAATCCATTCATGTTCCACTGTATAATGGGAGCCATCTATCAGGGTGGGAGTACCTTCATTCTCACTTTCTGTCGGGGAGGAGAGCCCACAACAGACGGAGGCTCAGTTTTGGGACGAGATGAGTGCCCCAGTCTGACATTAACCTCCATCGCCTCTGAAGAGGAGTCGAGAGAGACGTCAGAGAGAATGACATCCACATCAGCAGACTGTAGAACGTCGGTCTCCTTTAGCGGGCGAGTCTTCACCTTTGTCTTTGGCTTCGATTTTCTGGCCTGAGGCGGCATTGGCGCCAAAACCTCAGAAGCAGTAGGGGGTGTAGCAGTGCTGGGCAGTGCACAAGACTGGACCCGGGAAGGGGTAGGAAGCTCCATGACGTCAGCTACCACGGCCTGATCAGAAGGCTGGGGGGCGGGGGGGAGCAACAGGCTTCACAGGAATGGCAGCAGCACACGTACACGGACAAACGCAGGTGCTAGTGCTGATAGTAGCAACCTCCGTTTGTGTAGTGGCATCGGATTTCGCACTGGCTGTTTGAGAACGGAAGAAAAGGAAGCAGCGAACGTGGGCGGCTGCATGGACTTGTAAATTTTCTTCGCCTCACCATAAGAGAGGCGTTTTGTAGTTTTAAGTTCCTGGATCTTCCGTTCCTCAAGGAAAACTCTGCAGTCCCTACTCCACACAGGGTGATCCCCAGAGCAGTTGACACACTTGGAAGGAGAGGAGCAACCAACTCCCTCATGGGCGGCCTTACCACAATTCCCACAAGTGGCTTCCCCTCTACAGCCGAGAGTAGTGTGTCCAAAGTGTTGGCATTTAAAACACCGCATGGGGTTGGGGTAATAAGGCCAGACACTGAGACAGAGGAAACCGGCCTTCACATGCTCTGGCAATTTGGTGGTGTTAAATGTAAGGACAAACGAGTCAGTTTTTATGAGAGCACCATCCACCCGTTTCATAACGTGTTGCATGTCAACAATTCCTTCTCGCGACCATTCAGCCTTCAGTTCGTCTTGGGGAATGTCAACGAGATCTCTGCAAGTCACAACACCCTTGCTGTAGTTCAAGGTGTTGTGAAATTCAGTCTCTATCGCAAACTCCCCAAGAAATTGCGCCTTCTGAAGTTTCTGGTCTTGCTGGAAGCTAGATGTTTCAACCAACAAGGTGCCATTTCGCAAGCGCTTTACAGATTTTAGAGTGCCAGCAATACCTTCTAAGCCCTTCTGGATATAAAATGGTGAAACTTTTGCGAAACTCCCATCTTTTCTTTTAATTACAAGAAACACATTCGGCGAAGCAGCATGCATTCTGTTACGACTACCTGAATCAGGAGGACTGGCTACACGAGCCCTCTTGTTAGATTGGGTGTTAGAACCTACCAGTGGCCCACCCTCTCCGCTGGGAGGAAAAGAAGAAAGAAGAAAAGTTCGAGGGTTCCATCTCGGTCCCACGAACAGCTAGGGAACTAAGAGTCCACCTAGACAGAGCCCCGTGTGCCTAGGTAAGCCTTATACAACTGAGGTGCGGCAGGTTCCCCAGAGGTTGCCCGCTAATGACTGTTCCACCTCAACAGCCATGCATCTCATCGGCGCGCAGCACCCCTTGAGATTGCGGGGTTGTTTCTAGAGGTTTATTCCATCCTCTCGATCCAGGCGGCCAAGCCAAGATCCCCACTCCCTGAGACACACAACATTCCACCGCTGCGCCGCACGGTGGTCGTTGAAGCATGCCCAGAGCTTACGGTGACAGGGGACTGGTGGAACTTACCAGTCCCCAGTTCAGGAACCCCGGGGTCGCCAAGCCCGTACCCAGCAAATGAATGCTGAGCCCCTGGGGGGGGGGGGGGGGGGGATAATGCCAGAAAAACAGGTTTTTTTTTTTTGATAATGCCAGAAAAACTGCTGAACCGGAAGATGTACTTTATATTCCTGAAGCAAGTGCTCACTTGTTCTCTGTAAAAGCAACTGCACAAAAAGGTTTTTGCATGAGACTTGATAATGAAAGTGTCAAAAATGAAGCCAAAGTAACTGGGGAAAATGATGATGACTAGTCGTGTCAGCCATAGTCTCTATGTTTCTGGCATACCCATTCATTTGTTGACATCAGATATGCTGAAAGTTAATCATCAGAGATTCATTCACCAAATACATGATGACATAAATTAGCCAGTATATATACAGTCTCTCATAAAAGCTTACTGTTACATATGTGTCAAAGATGATTTTAGCAACTTTTGCATAATTTTCTCCCTGAAGAAGAAGACTGAACCCAGCACCATCTAGGTACAGTACTTGAGTGAAGGGAAGACAAATGGTCATCTTATCAAACAGTTCAGATGTGATGGAGCCAAAGTTGCAGCATTAGAAAATTGCAGCGAAATGTAGGAAGATCTGCAGCGGATAGGCACTTGGCACAGGGAGTGGCAACTGACCCTTAAAGTAGACAAATGTAATGTATTGCAAATACATAGAAAGAAGGATCCTTTATTGTATGATTATATGATAGCAGAACAAACACTGGTGACAGTTACTTCTGTAAAATATCTGGGAGCTTGCATTCGGAACGATTTGAAGTGGAATGATCATATAAAATTAATTGTTGGTAAGGCAGGTACCAGGTTGAGATTCATTGGAAGAGTCCTTAGAAAATGTAGTCCACCAACAAAGGAGGTGGCTTACAAAACACTCGTTTGACCTATATTTGAGTATTGCTCATCAGTGTGGGATCCATACCAGGTCGGGTTGACGGAGGAGATAGAGAAGATCCCAAGAAGAGTGGCGCATTTTGTCACAGGGTTATTTGGTAAGCATGATAGCGTCACGGAGATGTTTAGCAAACTCAAGTGGCAGACTCTGCAAGAGAGGTGGTCTGCATCGCGATGTAGCTTGCTGTCCAGGTTTCAACAGGGTCCAGGTTTCTGGACGAGGTATCGAATATATTGCTTCTCCCTACTTATACCTCCCAAGGAGATCATGAATGTAAAATTAGAGAGAGCTTTGAGCACGCACGGAGGCTTTCTGGCAGTCGTTCTTCCCACGAACCATTTGTGACTGGAACAGGAAAGGGAGGTAATGACAGTGGCACGTAAAGTGCCCTGCGCCACACACCATTGGGTGGCTTGCAGAGTATAAATGTAGATGTAGACGCAGAAGTATTGGAATTGTAGACAAACAGAAGCCTAGAGCAGTGGATTACTCCACCCAACAAACCACAGTAAAATGGTGCTTCAAAAAGAGAAAACCACTCTATTGTGGAATGTGCACATTCTATGTTGAACCATAGTAAATTTCCAAAAGAACTGTGCACAGAAGCATGCAGTACTGCTACATACCTTTTGAATCATACTGGGGAGTCTACTATTGGAAACAAACCTTCTTATGTGAACTGTGGAATGGATGATCATCAGGCAACCTGAATCATCTGAGAATCTTAGCAACAGAATGTTGTGTGCCGTTTCTGATCCACCCTTGCCCTGCTGACTTCAAGTAATGCAGAAATTAGTAAATTTTGCAATGTAGTAACCACACATGCATTTCCCTGATAATTGCAAATTAGTATGAGCAAATGGAGGTTGAACAATAATAATTCGTTATTATTTATTTATCTTTGTGCTCACTGATGCTGAAATTGTTTTTGATCTGCTTGTATGGATTGTCAATTGTCCTTGATGTGATTTAACTGGATTGTTGTTTGAAAATATGTAAATCAAATTAACACGGGATGGCACTGATAAAAGTAGCCCCTGCAAGTATAAAGGAAATACAGTGAAATTACAGAAACTAAGAGCTGCAATAGACTTACCATTTATTTACAATGCAAAATACATAAAAAATACATTTATAGAAGATCCCAAAAGTGACCCCCTAAAATATCAATACACAGCTGCATGTCTAGGCACATTCAGATACACTGGCATGAAATTCACATACCGATGGCGGCAACTTCACAACTGATGTTGTCTTTCAGTTCCTGTATTGTGTGTGGATTTGTTTCATAGACCTTGCTCTTCAACTGTTCCCACATGAAAAAAATCACACATTGTTAGGTTTGGCAAATATGATGGCCATAAATGTTTGCTGGCATTCTTCAGTGAAGACATTATGGACTTGATCCAGGGATACCTTAAATGCTTGACATGTTGCCCATCTTGCCAGAAGAATCAGTATTGTCTTTCATATTCAGTGACCTGATCACAAAATGTATCAAAATTTTCCATACATGCAACTATGTTGAGGGTAGTGTCAAAAAATATCGATTCAATGATGCATGTTCCTGATATACCACACTAAACACCAATTTTTTTCATAATGGAGTGGTTGCTGACATGCAGTTTTAGGATTCTCCATTGTCCAGTAGCTTGTTTCAGTGAATTCACATGATGGGAAAGAAGGCACTATTCCTCATTAGGTAATGTAAAGGGTCTAACAAACCATCATTGATGTTATTCAAAAGCCATGTGAAGTAATCTACATGTTTCTGACTGTCATCATCCCTTAATTGCTGCACAACTGTCACATGATATGGCTTCATATTTAAGAGTTTTCAATATTCACTGGCACCACCTCCTACTTATATGCGCTTGTTGGGCCAATTTACCTCAAGACTTCTTTGGGCTCTGAATAATTCTTCAGTGAATGTCTGCAATAACTTCTGGCGTGTGAACTGAAGGTGCACTAATTTTTATACTCGGTACTGCTCTCTTTGCTAGTAGTCCTCTATCCTTAATTGAACCTGTTTTCACATACACTTCCAGAATTTCAATTATTTCGTCTATCAAGAAAGTTATTTTTTCAGAAAGAAAGAAAACATCCAACTTCACTGATGAAAAAACACAAATCCTGATAGGAGAATGTTAACAACTGTTTTCTGCATAAAACTGTCCGTTGTTGTAGTTGTTTATTTCAGATGTCAAAGTATTGCATTTGATTCAAAGGGGAGACACCTATTATTAACTGTGTCTTCCTGTATAATGAAGCAGGTTAATTTCTTCATGCCAACTTTTTACTAAACATCAAATCCTTCACTGCACAACAGTCTGAATAACTGTTCACAATTTAACAAAATCATTTACAAAATGAATTTACAGTCCAGCATCTCACACCTACTTCCATGCTGCTATTCAGCAACAAACAGACAGACTCCAACAAAACCAAAGACATACTGAGACACAAAGATATGCACATACAATCAATGTTTCTTAACCAAAGAGATACAAGTAATTATTACTTCATAAAATACAGCATTTTTAATCAGTTTTCTATTTGTCAATGTGTATGAAAAACACAAAGTATTATAAGGGGCATTCAAAAGAAATGAGCTGGAGTCATAATTACAGAAACCAATACCTGTATGTTAGAAGCATTGACCCTGGCTGTTGAGATACTTGTTCCACTGTGACACAAGGTGATGAATGGCTGTCTCATAAAATTCCTGGGGCTGTGATGTTAACCAATTCCGCATGTACAGCTGGATGTCATCGTCCAAGGTGAATCATTTGCCCATCAGAGACTTTTTATGGGGACCAAAAATGGCATAATCACAGTGAGAGAGGCCCGGACTGTTTGGACGGTGGCAAAGAACCTCCCATTCGCAGATCTCCAGGAGTACCTCGACTGTGTTGGCTGTATGAGGCTTTGCATTGTTGTGGAGCAGAATGGCACCATGGATGAGATTGCCTGGTCGTTTTGATTTGATTGCTTGGCAAAGGTGGTCAAGGTTTGCAAGTAACACAAGACTTTCACTGTTGTCCTGTGATGTGGGAAGTGAATCAGAAGGGAGCCATTTTGATCAAAGAAGAACGTCAGCATAACATTTACTGCACTCGTGTGGACAATGACATCCAGCGGTACGTGTGGAACTGGTTAACACTGCAGCCCTGGGAACTTTATGAGACAGCCATTCACGTCCTTGTGACACAGTGGAACAAGTGTCTCAACAGCCAGGGTCAATATATTTAACATACAGATATTGGTTTCTGGAATTATGACTCTGGCTCATTTATTTTTGAATGCCCCTTATATATTAATAATGTATTACAAGAGTCATAACTTTAAATTATGTAGTATGGTGTTCTTCAGTACTGCATGGAAAAAAAGGTTCTTTGTATTTGGCATACAATGCCCCATTGTAGGTTCCTATTTTTTTATTTTCATTTTCTTGTGTTTCTATCTGCAGACCAGCAGATAAGAACACATACTTAATGATCTTTGTTTCACTTCAGATGGCACAGATTTCTTCACTACTTCACTTAGTCTCTTTCATATCTGTGGAAGTACATAATCTCATTACTTGTAGCGTATTGAATTTTACTTTCATTGAATGTTCTAGTTATTGTATGTCAGCTTTTTTAAAAATGTGATTCAAAAAATAAACTAATAATATTCATAGGCTTATAACTCAATAATTCAAATAAATGCCATCTAATTCCCTGTATATAAATCAGAAAGCCACTACATAAATTTTTCATATGGTCAGCAACAATCTGATATTAAAAATATACCTTTATTCCTTTGTATTCAGTCTGTCTGCTACTTCCATCATTTCTGTTGCCCAAAGTTGCCCTTTTTACGATAATAATTATTTAGTATTACTTTAAATAGTATTTCTTTCAGTTACTAAAACCACAGCAACCACATACTGAGATTTTTATACATGAACTGTGCCATAGTCGAACATGACATCATAATACAGACTATAGTTCCATAACCCTGACTTCAGTCTTTTCATCAACTCTTCCTCAACATCATTAACATCATAACCTCTCTTCAGTATCCCACAAAAATTGAACTTCAATGTATCATCACAATATAGACTTAAGCCTATCAGCTTCTCTTTCTCATTTATGTGTTCTGAAATCAGTTTCCTCACTTAAAGGCACCTATTTCAAAATGGTTTTCACACATCAAATTCATCCCATAACTTTAGTTTAGGAACAGATTTTAGTTCTTCCTACAAAATACAAATGCTGATTGTGAGTTGACAATGCACCATGTCAGACCTGTATTTAGAATAACATATGAGTTTATGTATTCAAATACCATTTTCAGTAACTAGAATAAAATATATTGTAGCCAATAGGATCTGTTAAATGACAACTTGACAGCAGTAATAAAATATTAATTTTTCTTTCAAAGAGGAGATTATTTAACTCAAAAAGTAGTCACATGACTTTACAAGGGATTATTTACACAAGAAGCGTCACACTCATTGGCAAAGAAAACAAGCGACAAACATTATTCAGACACTGAAACAAGGGGAGCCTGATGACACAAAATATGTGGACAGAAGAAAGGCAGAAAACTGATACTGATGGAGAAATTTATCCAAAACTATTGCTCATCAAAAGAAGAAGAAACAAAGGATAGCAACACTTACAAGGCAATAGAGTAAGGGTGTGAAAGGGAAGGGCTCAAAAATTAAGCTGAGTAGCATTCGAAGGCAACCACCCACCAATATAAGCTCATACTGCTGATTGGCAGAACAAATGATTGTGGTCATGTCCTTAACAACAGCATAAGAAACCTTGCCACTGAAAATTGAACTCTGTAAACCAAAATTTGAACATAAACATATGTTTCATACATAAAAACATGAATAGTGTACTCAAAATAAATATAAACTGTATATGAGTAAGTTGTAACAAATCAGGTAGATTCCATCCTTTCTTCTCCCTCCCCTCCCATCCTTTTATTCCCAAATATCACTGACATGATCACTTACATGGCATGTGCACAGTACCAAAAATTTGGAATATTCACTCAATCATTAGCCAACTTTATCTATTACATTCTTTGGTTATCTGGAACTCATAAGTGTAATTAGTATACCTAAAAACTGTACTAATTACAAATGCAATTATTATAAAACTTTGTTACCAGCGCTCATATGTCAACATATACCTGTCTACTAACTTTTGATGATGTAGACGAAAAAGCCACAAGAGGGACTAGCATCCATACAGCTAATGTTGAAAATGTGATAGCAACTTCAACTCTCATATAGTTGCAGAGTAATTAACATTCAAAGTTAACGCATTTTTACTAAAAAGAGTAATTCAATAATACTTACTGTTGCATTTAAAAGTTCATATTTAGAAGAATGTCTCTCCACTATTCAGTTAATCCAAAATATAAATCGTAATTGGTAAAATATTAGTAAACAGCTGAAGGTAAATTTAGTTTGAAAGGTACAAGATCTATGTCCAAAAAACTGGAGAAATGTACCACAGACCCTATAGCCTCTGTTATAAGGCAGAAAATAGATTATCTTTTCTAAATTGTGTGTCAGAGAGTTTATTCAGTGACTGTTTTTAATAAATGATTGTAAAATGGTAGTTAATTTCATGAACTGTGGTAATGGGCAGTAATGCCTTTTGTGAATTGTGACAATATGATCAGACTGTAAGCAGTGTTAGATAATGACTTGATCTCGTCATAAGACATTTGTAGGTTATTTAACATCAAAGTGCAGTGAAAGTGTTTGGACTGTCAATCTGCTGTGGACCACCTCATTTAAAATAGCCTACTTTTGACAACCACTTTTCAGACACATTTGATAGAGACTCAGCTACCAATGGCTTATTGGCACAGGTAAATATGGTTATGTTACAATGTGATAAATGCTCAGAAAATGATTCTGAGACTGTAAGGAAAATTACTTCAATATGAAATATGTTGCAGGCATACATGCATTATTGATAAGAAACAGCACATAATAAAATAATTTACAAGACAGAAATGTGTATGTCAGAATCATTATTCATTTGAACTGAAGAGAGATAGTATAGGTAGACAGAGATAACATTGATAGATTTAAAGACAGAGTAAGAGGATACAGCACAGAAAATGAGGAGGAATTAATGCACAACAACTCATGAATGCTAAGCAGTTTGTGTACAAATGGGTGTACATTCCTGTGGGGTAATCATTTTTATCATAATCAAAAAGTGATATACTGCAAAAAAGTCATGACATTAATAGTAGTCGGTGCCTCCGAGGTGGCTGAGCAGTTCCAGGCGCTACAGTCTGGAGCCAAGTGACCGCTACGGTCGCAGGTTTGAATCCTGCCTCAGGCATGGATGTGTGTGATGTCCTTAGGTTAGTTAGGTTTAAGTAGTTCTAAGTTCTAGGGGACTGATGACCTCAGAAGTTAAGTCCCATAGTGCTCAGACCCATTTGAACCATTAATAATAATTACACATACATACAGAAATCTAGTAAATGCATTTTTCAATGTTTGATTAGTACAAGTAAATATTCTAACCTTTTTCAAGTCAGAAACATTTTTCTTTTGACAAAAAATTCTTTAAAAAATCATCTGTACCATTTCCCCTTTTAAATAATCAGTCTTGTCTTATCAAATGAGTGCTGTAAAATATGGGTCACTATACTCCATTATATTATAGTTATTTCCCATTGTAATATGATTTAATCAAGGACACTGTTCAGTACTGCCCTAGATAGCATTTTAATATACCACACAATCTGCATTATGCAGAACACAGTATGTAATGAAACATCTTTTGCTTCATAATGTATTATCAGATGTCAATGAATACATTATGTACTTGATGGAGTATAACTAATTGTGGTAGCTCAGAATCCTGCAGGGTAAAAGTAGTTAGCCAGAACTGTAATTAACAATAATGCATTATTTCAGACTCAGCAATTGGTAATTGTTATAGGAAAACTAATTACGTAACTTTTGAAAACTGTAAGTGGATATGTCATGATAACATTAGCATCAAGTTCCAACTTGTTACCAATTAGAAAATTTCATGAAAGCCAAATTAACAATTTGAAATTTGTCATGACATCAGATGTAATTAAACTCATGTACGATCTTAGAAAATCATGACTCAGAATGCCTGTAAGTAATTTTGTAATTACACTTTCTAGAAATTTCCAATATAAAGAAATGATCTTCCCAAGATTCTGACAATATAAAGTTTTTGTATAAAATATGAAGTTTGTAATCTTATTCCACAGTCTACAAGTTCTACAATGTACGTTAGCACAAAAAGTTATTAAATAATTAATAATCAATCTCCACTTTCATGTCAAATATAGTTAACTTCATTTCATCACTTTATTTTCATCTCAAAACCTAGAAGCAAATACTTAAAACTATATTCACTGTAAACAAACCTTTGTTTTCTTCAAAATTGTGTTGACAGTTGACAAAATATTTTGTAATAAAAGTTTCTAATTGTCTATTTTGTAAACTATGAGACCAAAAGAGCATGTATTGTCAAGAAAGTGTATTGGAAATTCTGCATGGGAAAAAAAAAGTTCAGGATGTGTCATTATTCTGCGGCAGAAGTTTGTTTGATAAAATATACAACCACCAAAATGAAGACTTTCTGGAGTTTACTTTTATTAAAAACACCAGATCCTTACATATATCTCAGGACTAACTGCAAGTGGATTAAGCATTTCAGATTACAGTTTCTGCAATATGGTGGAGATTTCTATTACAAAAGCTAAGTAATCAGTCTTCTAAAATTGACAGCAACTTTTTATTAAGTTATTCAGTATCTTTATGTGTTGTAAAGTTTAATTAATTAATCAGGTGTTATGTAAGAACATGATTTCAGTACTTGTACTACCCCATTACATTTTTTTTTTACCTCCAAAGTTATTTAATGCAATTATTGTTTTCCTCTGATTTATCAGAACCACAATAAGTAAACTCCCAACTCATTGCTTCATGTAAACACGTACTTCATGTTACATTTGACAATACTACACCATAAATCAGAATCCATTTCCATACCACCTTCTTACATCAAACACTTCACATCAACTTCCAATTCATTTCCATTTCAGCAATGCCTTATCACTTTATTTCTCAAAATACATATTCGCCTCACAACAGTATTGTCCACAAAGCAAAAATAAATAAGAAATATTCTGAGCATAGCACACATATTATTCTGTTCACAGTTTTCCTAACTTCCATCATACGACATATTTTCCAAATACTACCTACGTGATCTGAAAAGCAAACTTCTCTTTCTAAAAACAATATTCTCTATAATAACACAGCTAGGGTGGGATAAAAAGTTACTTCATGACCTGAGGATAATGTACTATAAATTTAATGCAAAATACTTTTTGTTGGTTCAGTTTCTTATAACCATTCTGCTCAAGTGCTGACTCCAAATAGTAAAAGAAAAAGTTTGACACCAAATATTATTCCAGAACTATTCATAAACATGTAAACACTTCCATGAAATTCAAAAGATATTAAATAACATAACTTCCCAATAGTATTTAGCTATTTAGCTTAAGCGAATAGAATAGATAACTAGAAAGAATAAGCTCCACACTTGCAAGATACCTTAATATATTTAGACTAAAGCACAACTTTCAAACATAGTAAGTTAGTACCAAAACATATCGAGTACAAGCATCAGAGCCATAGAATAAAGTAGCATATAATAAAGATAAAACACACTGAAAGAAATCATTGTTGTCTATGTCCACTGATTGCTATCACTTGCTGCTGCATCATCTCCCTATTTATATCCTGGTGGTGAACAGTTCTCCCAACCCATGCAATCTCTGGAGCAATAGGTGGAGTGCCTGTGGGCTGTACAGTGTGGTCCGTAACCTGAGGAGTGTGTGGCCCCTATAGGCCACAGTTTGTAGTGGCTGCACTATAAGTTTTGAGCTGGTTTTAGATGCCCTATGGAGACCATTTCATGCTCTCCATTCCAATCTATTACAAACTCATTCGGCAATCTACACAGCACTCAGATGGATCTGTATGTGGTTGGCCAAGAGTGGGACATACGTGGTCAACCCAAACCAATATATGCATTGATTAGGCCAGATCCTTGTGCATTAAAACTGCTTTGTTGCCATGACATTGTGGAGGATGCATGTTGATCTATGACATTCACTCTGTTAATCATCTACCAAAATTGGACCTGTGTTCCTCGGATGGTAGGATTGTAAGTTTGTCAGCCAGAAGATCAGTAGGTAGGCATGTTTGATTACCAAACAACAACTGTTCCAGGAACAACCTAGATCTTCTTTCAGTGCTGATCGAAGGCCTAACAACACCAGAGGCAAAGCTTTCATCCACTTAGAGCCTTTTGCCATTAACACAGCCTTCACATCAGTGAAATCTTTCAACCAACCCATTGCTTACTGGGTGGTAACTAGCTGTTTGAGTGTCACTGCAGCCACATATCTGTAGCAGCTCTTGAAATAAAAAAGCCTCAAATTCTCTACCACAGTCAGATGTGAGAACTTGTGGTGTGCCATTGTGAGCAAACCAGCTTGCCAGTAGTGTGACAGACACAGTGTTTGCCAAAACACTGGAAATAGGAAATGCTTCTAGCAAATGGGTAAACCAATCCACCACCATCAACACATAGCTACAATTTTTGGAACATGGAAATGGGCTGTAGGTTCAGTGAATGTTCCCATACATGCAGGCACGTCTGACACTGTAAACAAGAATGAGCCCAGCACTGGGAATCCATTATTATTCTGGGCCATATGATGTATTTTGCAAGCAGTTTAGATAAAGCTCTGGGTCCTGGTAGGCTAAATTATGGAAAGTGCAGCAAACCTCTTTCTTGTGACTCAATGGAATGTAAGGACGTTATCCACCATGTATACGTCAGACCATAAGGTAACTACCTGCTCCTTTTCTTCTGCTCTTTCAAACCCAAACCATGAGCTTGGTTAGCGAATAAATGAGCCCAGTCGTAGGCCCCCTTTTGATCACCTGCTATTTTCTCCCAGCAGACCGTCCTGATGCTGGTGTAGCTATGTGATAAATAATCAGCCACAACATTATTCACACCATTTAGTGTCTAATGTCTGTGGAGTACTACGCTACAAAGTCCACTGTGCAATATTGATGAGGCAATGCTGGGTCTCTCATCTTGGAAAAGGGGTACTTGATCTGTATAAATTGTAAAGTGCTTGAATTTAACTGCTGCATTAGTGGCTAATAATTCATGGTCTGTAGTGCTCCATTTGCACTCTTCTGCCAAGAGGTGGGAAAAAATGAGGACAATAGCCAAACACCATTGATTCTCTGTTGTAATGTCACACTCTCTGCCTTCTGACTGACATTGGCCATGCTTGCCAGCTTGGCATCATGAATAGTATGGTGTAACAGCACAGCCTCTGCCATAGCATCCTTAACATCCTTAAAGATCTCCAGTAGACTCTGGTTCGATGGACCTTCTTGTTCCCTCAGGTGATCTTTCCCTTCAGGAGTGCCATCAAAGAAGCTTATTTTGCAGCTACTTGTGGCAGATGGCATCAGCAGAAATTAATTGTTCCCAAGGATCTTCAGAATTCCTTGAAAGCACTGGGAACTTGGAAGTCATGGACGAGTTTTACTCTTTCAGGGTTTGGAGACAGACCTTTCATGAAAACGACGAACCCGAGAAACTGTTCACTCTATTTCCTAAAAATGCACATGTATTTGTTGATTATCACTCTAAAGTCCTTAATCCTTCAGAGAAGGGTATGTAGATGCTCCTTATGTTGTTCCATATTGCTGGAGAAAACAAGAATATCATCCATGTAACAAAACAGGAATCGAAACCCTTGAAGCCCTAGTGAATAAATCTTTGCCATGATTGTGTGGCATTTTTGAGACCAAAGGGCAAAAAGCTGAAATGGAACAAACCAAATGGAATAGTGATAGCAGTCTTCTTTCTGTTTCCCTTTGCAACTGGATCTGTGCATATACCTTCTGCCAGTCCCACCCTGCTATGGCTTTGTTGCAATCTGCCAGCTGAGGTAATGAATATTTATTGGAAATAGTATAGCAATTTAGGTCTCTATAATCCCCACTCATCTACATCTACATGATTACTCTGCTATTCACAATAAAGTGCATGGTAGAGGGTTCAATGAACCACCTTTAAGCTGTCTCTCTACCTTTCAACTCTTGAGCGGCACACAGGGAAAACAAGCACTTAAATTTTTGTGTGCGAGCCCTGATTTCTCTTATTTCATCATGATGATCATTTCTCCTGAAGTAGATGGGTGCCAACAGAATGTTTTCACAGTAGGGGGACAATACTGGTGATCGAAATTTTATGAGAAGATCCCGTCACAATGAAATGCGCCTTTGTTTTAATGATTGCCATTCCAATTCCTGTATCATGTCTGTGGCACTGTCTCCCCTACTTTGCGATAACACAAAATGAGCTGCCTTTCTTTGTACTTTTTCGATGTCATCCATCAATCCTATCTGATATGAATGCCACATCTCACAGCAATGCTCCAGATTAGGAAGTACAAGTGTGGTGTAAGCAGTCTCTTCAGTAGACCTGTTGCACCTTCTAAGTGTTCCGCCAGTGAATCACAGTCTTTGGTTGCCTCTGCCCACAACATTATCTATGAGATCATTCCAGTTTAGGGTATTTGTAATTGTAATCCCTAAGCATTTAGTTGAATTTACATCCTTCAGATTTGTGTGGCTTTTCACATAATTGAAATTTAGTGGATTTCTTTTTGTACTCATCTGAATAACTTCACACTTTTCTTTATTCAGGGTCAATTGCCACTTTATGCACCATACAGATACCATTTTGCAATTCGTTTTGGTCATCTGATGACTTTATAAGACAGTAAATGACAGCATCATCTGCAAACAATTGAAAACAGCTACTGAGATTGTCTCCTGTCATTAATATAGATCAGGAACAATAGAGGGCCTATAACACTTCCTTGGGGAACACCAGATATTATTTTTGTTTTGCTTTCCATTTATTGCCACAAACTGTGACCTTTCTGACAGGAAATCATGAATCCAGTCTCACAACTGAGGCGATATTCCATAGGCACGTAGTTTGATTAGAAGATGCTTATGAGGAACGGTGTTGAAAGCCTTCTGCAAATCTAACAATATGGAATCAATTTGACATTCCCTGTTGATAGCACTCATTACTTCATGTGTATAAAGAGCTAGTTGTGTTTTGCAAGAATATTTTCTGAATCCGTGGTGACTACACGTCAATAAATCATTTTCTTCAAGGTACTTCATAATGTTTGTATACATTATATGTTCCAAAACCTACTGCAAATTGGCATTAGTAATATGCGACTGTAATTCATTGGATTACTCCCACTTCCCTTTTTGGGTATTGGTGTGACTTGAGCAATTTTCCAATCTTCAGTTACAGATCTTACTGTGAGCAAGTGGTTGTATATAATTGCTAACTATGGGGCTATTTCGTCAGCATACTCTGAGAGGAACCTGACTGGTATACAATCTGGACCAGAAGCCTTACTTTTAAGTGATTTAAGCTGCTTTGTGACATCGAGGATATCTATTTCTATGTTTCTCACCTTGACAGTTGAACCTGATTGGAATTCAGGAATATTTACTTCATCTTCTTTGGTGAAGGAGTTTTGGAAAATCATGTTTAATAACTCCGCTTTAGTGGCACTGTCATCAGTGACTTCACATTGTTATCGTGCAGTGAAGGTATTGATTGCGTCCTGCCACTGGTGTGCTTTATGTATGGCCAGAATCTCTTTGGGTTGCAGAAATTATTGAAAGCATCTCATATTGAAGCACACACTATATTTCAAACTTCTGCAAAACTTTGCCAGTCTTGGGGATTTTGTGTTCTTTTAAATGTCGCATGGTTTTTTCACTGCTTCTGCAACAGCGATCTGACCCATTTAGTATACCATGGGGGATCAGTACCATCACTTACTGATTTATGTGATGTACATCTCTCAACTGGCGTTGATATTCTCTCTTTGAAATCATTCCACAACTTTTCTACACTTAACTTCCATCCTTAGAGTCACAATGCCTTCATAATCTGTCTATCTATATTATCCTTAGCTGCAGTGAACTTTTGTGGCATATGCCTGCATGGGTGGACCATTACTGGAGCGCCGAGTAAAGACTGAATGCAGTGCTGAGTGTTGTGTTTGCAAAATGTTCCTGATTTCTGTAATCTCCAGAAATTCTTCAGTACCAAGTCAGATATGCTGAGAACTTGCACCAATTGAGCCACTAATAGGAGCCAGTTCCCAAAATTTGTTCTGTTATGTTTTTCATGAGGAATGGCCATGCAAATGTTTGTTGTAGCTCAAGATCGAGTGTCAAAACTTTTTTTTCCCATGATATCAGTTCGAAATTCTTTTTTTTTTCCAAAGGTTTTTGCAACCTTGGGGCTCTCACCTGTAAACTTACAGCCAGTAACATACTGCAAATTAGAGCCTGTGTCTACCAAAAACATTGTTCCTGAGATGTGTGGTCTCTCAAAAATAACCAGCAAGATTGCGTCTCACTTGCACATGCAATACCAATCTGTTTTGTTGGTTGCATCCTATCCACCAGCTGGAGCTCCTCAACACTGTAGTTTTCAAATCCTCCCATAAATGTTATGCACTGTCTTCTTATAGGCCTCTGGGTTGCAGACTAGTCAGTGCCTTCCATCAGCATAAAATTAGTTCCAAGCATCCTGTTACAAGTCAGAGCTACGTCATCTGTTGATTGACACTCGTCAAATGTGAGATACCCACACACATTACAGCAAAAATATCTGCCCCCCCCCCCCCCCCCCCCAAAAAAAAAAGTTTTCATATGAGGAGCATTGTGCTGCCGCCTAATGCCAGGTACTCTATATCAGCAACCTCAGTAGTCATTAGACATCACGAGAGAGCTCAGGTGATTGGGCATCACTTGTGTCATATGTCTGTACACAAAATTTCCACACTTCTAAACACCCCTAAGTCCACTGCTAATGACGGGATAGTGAATTGGAAACGTGAAGGGACATTACAGCACAAAAGCATAAGACCAACCTCGTCTGTTTACGAGAGACTGCCGGCAGTTGAAGAGGGTCATAATGTCTAATGGGCAGACATCTGTCCACACCATTACACAGGAATTCCAAACTGCATCAGGATCCACTGCAAGTACTATGACTGTTAGGCAGGGGACTATAAAACTTGGATTTCATGGTCGAGCAGCTGATCATTAGCCACACATGTGCCAAACGACACCTCGCTTGGTGTAAAAAGTGTAAACATTGGAAGACTTAACAGTGGAAAATTTTTCTGTGGAGTGGTGAATCATGGTACACAATCTGACGTTCTGATGGCAGGCTGTGGGTATGGCGAATGCCCATTGAATGTCAACTGGTGTGTGTGTAGTGCCAACAGTAAAATTCTGAAGCGATGGTGTGGTCTTGTTTTCCATGGAGGGGTTAGGACCCTTGTTGTTTTGCATGGCACTATCACACCACAGGTCTACATTGATGTTTGAAGCACCTTTTTGCTTCCCACTGTTGAAGAGCAATTTGGGAATGGCGATTGTTTATCTTTTAACACGATTGAGCACCTGTTCATAATGCACAGCCTGTGGCAGAGTGGTTACATGACAATAACATCCCTGTAAGGGACTAGCATGCACAGAGTGCTGACCTGAACCCTGTAGAACACCTTTGGGATGTTTTGGAACGCCGACTTTGTGCCAGGCCTCACTGACTGACATCGATACCTCTCCTCAGTGCAGCACCCCATGAAGAATTAAACCCACTTTTACAATTCATAATTCTGTGAATTTAACAGGTTGTCTGCTTGCGTAATTTGTACCTCATCCAAATGTGCCCCCAAACAATGAAATCTGTTGAGTGTGGCTACAACACCATGTTCCAAAAATATGCTCTCTACCTGACTGAACCGTAGGTGCGGTCTTTTCATTCAGAAAGTGGAAATTTAACATTTCCAAAGTTCATATCTTGAAATGTAGAGACTGTAGGTTCATTTCAGGACCTTGCTTCTACTGTGGTGTCCTGTGTAGCTGCATTTTGAGGTTGCTGCTGTGGCTCCAACTTGATTATAGTGCCATCAATACCATTAATCATGATTCTAGATCATCAGCAGGGTCACCACTTTAGCTACCTATCTTAAGTGAATAGAATTGATAGCAAGAAAGAATCAGCTCCATGCTTGCAAGATGACTAAATATATTTACACCAAAGCACAAATTACAAACATGGTGAGTTCATGTCGAAACGTATTGAGTGTGAGCACCAGAACCATAGAACAAAGAACTACGTACATAGAGATAAACCCCATGGAAAAATATCACTGCTGTCTATGTCCACTGATTGATATCACTTGCCAATACAAGTATTTTTAATGTAGACACTGTAAAAATGTTCCAAATAGTCTCAGATTTCATCTACCAATGTTTTTTTTTCACAATGATCATGACTAAGTTTCAATCACATCTAATGAAAAATTCTTCAGTAACATTTCTCATCAAAACAGTGAATAGCAGGTTTTAGTATATAATTGGCATAATATTGTTTTTAAATACTGGAAAAGTTTACCCTCCAAAGTTTTCTTATTACTCCAACAAATTAAAAAATTTCATAGCAAAACAAAACTAATTTCTTTGTACAAATCACTAGAATCATAATACATTGCATTTTCCAGTACTAACCATCCTACAAAATTGTTCAAATTATAAATAGTAGACATAATAGAAGCAAAAGTTAATCACTGTACAGTAGCAACCTTACCATTATGTGAGTTAAAAACAATCTTCTTCTGGAAGACATCTGCTGATGATTTTTCCATTATGAAGTTTAATTAAAAAGTAATTTTATTGTTAATTTTTTAAATAGTCTCTCCTAAACTAACAGTCACCAGTCACTGTAAGCTTGTTTAAAAAGGCATTCATGATTTTACATTCGCATACTTTAGAATTCTTTTGCCTTAGTTACGCTGCCGAGTTCTGACTAGCTGTTTTTTCAGCAGAGCGAAAAACTTTAAATGTATCATCATGGCTTACTAAATCTATACTCAATTCTTTCCAATTAATGTTAAATTCTCTGTAAAATACGTTTAGGTACTCGTCACACCAACCAAGCTTTAATGTTACACAGAAATCTGACAATTTTTCGCAAACAGTTTTGTTGTTGTTAATATTGTGTTCTACAAGATTTTCTGCATGTAATGTTGAAAGTTCACTTCTCACAACAGGGAACTAATCTGACTCAGCAACAGAATCATCTATGATATCTTTGTAGAAATTTTCTACTTCATGCAAACGTGTCATCTTCAATAACATGAATTAGTCACATTCTTACCTGTGCCAACTACAACAGGCACACCTGAATCTTCAGCACAAGCTACAAGGATAATACCAGCTAGCAAAACTTTATTTTAATCAGTCACATTGCCTTTAGCATACTCAACATCAACTACTTTATTATTATCTACTATTACTGTTCCTTTTCACAAATTATCCCAAGTTTGAGTTACCGCTTGTTCAGAAACACTACTTTTAGCAGAAATAAAGCAATTTTTCAGAGCAAAACCTTCTATCATTCTTTGAAGTTTGTGAATTTAACTGTGTGATGCTTTTGTGTCTTTATCTAAATTTGCTATTTGTTGTGTAGATTGTTTAATCTAAGGGCAGAGGATAAGCTACTGTAATCAGTTCAATGGTAGGATTTTTCATGTCAGAAACAACAGCAAACCACCACCACCAACAACAACAACAACTATAGTTCAAGTATACATGCCAATGTCACAAGCAAAAGATGAAGAGACAGAGAAAGTATATGATGATATTGAAAGGGTAATTCAGTGCATAAAGGGATATGAAAATGTAATAGTCATGGGAGACTAGAAAGCTATGTGGGGGAAGGAGAAGAAGATAGGGTTTCAGAGATATATGCACTTGGTAGTACAATGAGAGTGGAGAAAGAATAATTGAGCTCTGCAAGAAATATCAGTTGGTAATGATGAATACTCTCTTGGAGAATCACAAGAGGAGGAGGTCAGTAGGAAATGGCTTGGAGATATGGAAGGATTTCAGTTAGATTACATCATAGGCAGGCAGAGATTCCAAGATTAGGCAAGGTGTACCCAGGAGCAGATATAGACACCGATCACAATTCATTAGTCATGAAAAGTAGGCTGACATTTAAAAGACTAGTCAGGAAGAATTAGCACACAAAGAGGTGAGATACGGAAGGTACTGTAGAATGAAGAGTTCTCTCAGGCTGTAGATACTGTAATAATGAATTGCTCAGTAGGCAGTTTAGTTGAAGAGGAATAGGCATCTCCAAAAAGGTACTCATGGAAGTTAGGAAAAAAATATAGGTACAAGGAAGGAACCATGAGTAACAGAAGAAATATTTCGACTGATTGATGAAAGATGGAAGTCCAAAAATGTCCAGAGAGATGCAGGAATACAGAAATGCAGGTAACCCAGGAATGAAATAAACAGAAAGGGCAGGGAAGCTAACGTAAAATGGCTGCATGAAAAATGTGAAGAAGTCAAAAGAAAGATTACTGTCAAAAGGACGGACCTAACACACAGAAAAGTGCTTTGATGGTATTAAAAGCAAGGGTGGTAACATTAAGTGTGCAATAAGAACCCCACTATTAAATGCAGAGTCTCAGAGCAGATAGATCGAAAAAGTCAATTCAGGGTCTCTATGAGGGGAAGGACTTGTTTGCTGTCATGATACAAGAAGAAACAGGAGTCAAAGGGAAGAGCTAGCAGATCCTGTATTAGAATCAGAATTTAAAAGAGCTTTGGATGACTAAAGATCAAAACAAGGGAGAAGGGATAGATAACATTCCATCAGAATTACTAAAATGATAGGAAGAAGTGGCAACAAAATGACTATTAACATTAGTGTGTAATATGTATGAGAATAGTGATATATGATCAGACTTTCAGAAAAACATCATCCATACAACTTCGAAGACAGCAATATCCAATAAGTGTGAGACTTTTTGCACACTCAGTTTAACAGCTCATACATCCATATTGTTGACAAGAATAATATACAAAACAATAGAAAAGAAAATTGAGGATTATAATATGGTGATCAGCTTGGGTTTAGTCAACATAAAGGCACCAGGGAGATTAGATTGGTACTTGTTCCATAGATCATGAATATGACACTTCATAGGAATTACCCACTTACTATATCCTACAATTCATCTAATGAGTAGAAGGAGTTGCCATTCAGAAATTCTTTTAATTTCCTTCTAAATGCTACATGACTATCTGTCAGACTTTTGATACCATTAGGTAAGTGACCAAAGACTTTTGTGCCAGCATAATTTACCCCCTACTGAGCCAAAGTTAGATTTAACCTTGAGTAGTGAAGATCAGATTTAACCTTGAGTTTTTTTTCCATAGGTAATATTTAAACCATTTGAGCACTCTCCCATTCATACCACAATACTTGTGCTTATCTATAAGTATTCCAAGATTTACACAATCAAAAGCCTTTGAGAGATCACAAAAAATCCCAATGGTTGACTTCTGGTTACTCATGGCATTTAATATTTCATTAGTTAAAGTATTTATAGCATTTTCCATTGAAAAACCTTTCTGTAAACCAAACAGATAATTTGTTAAAACTTTATTTTTACAATGGTGTGAAGCTACTGTAGAATACATAACTTTTTTCAACAATTTTGGATAAGGCAGTCAGAAGAGTTGTTGGCATCAGACGTATCCCCGTTTTTATGCAGTGGTTTAACAATGACATACTTCAGTCTATCTGGAAAAATACCATGCTTCAGAGAGCTATTACATATGTGGCTAAGAATCCCACTTATCTCTTGGTAACAAGCAAATTTCAGAAGGAGAGGTAGGTGGAATTTCAATTGTACCAAATTGTGTGGGTAAGGCCTGTTCCATTAACTGCCTTGCTTCTTCTAATGAACATTTAGATCCTATTTTCTCTACAACATTTAAAAAATGGTTCTTCAAAATGTTTTCGACCTCTGGCTTGGCTTGTTGTTTGTCAAGTTTCCATTTGCTTTGATGGTAATGCTGTCATCCTGTACTCTTGGTTGCCCTGTCTCCCTTGTAATAATATTCCAAATTGTTTTGATTTTGTTATCAGAGGCATTAATCTCAGACATGATGCACATGCTTCTGGACTTTTTAATAGCCTTTCTTAATGTAGCACAGTAGTTTTTATAATATCTGGCTGTTTCTGTGTCATTACTGTTTCTTGTTTTTAGATACAGTTCCCTTTTGTGGTTACAAGATATTTTTATTCCTTTAGTAAGCCAAGGTTTTTTGCGTAGTTTCTTATAATTAGATTTAACTACTTTCTTGGGGAAACAGTTTTCAAATTCTCTTACAAGTGTATCATGAAATAAGTTATATTTTAAATGACTATTGGGTTCCTTGTACACCTCATCCCAGTCTAACTTTGGAAGATTTTCCCTGAAATTTCTAACTGTTGTGTCATTAATCGAATGCACAACTTTGGAGGGTAGTTTTGAATTACTGAATTGAGCTATGTCATATACTGTAACTAGCTGAGCACCACAATCAGAAAGGCCATTCTCAACAGGACAAGTATTTATGTTTTTAAACTTATCTTGGTCTATAAAAGTGTTATCTATCAATGTGCTGCTGTCCTTTACTAACCGAGTAGGCAAATTAATGACATATGTCAAATTGAAAGAACCAAGCAAGACTTCCAGGTCATTCTTCCTATTACACTCTTTCAGTGAATCAACATTGAAGTCCCCACAAATAATAATTTGTTTTCCCGTGTCTGACGGATAGCAGAACAAGGCATCCAAGTTTTACAGGAATAAATGAAAGTTTCCTGAAGGGGACATATACACTATTAAAATTAAATTATAAAAGAGCCCTCCTTCAGTTTAAGTTGATAGGCACATTCTTCTGTATGTTGCTCTAGACAAAACTTTTAGGTATCCAAGCTTTTTACACAGTAATAACTTTTGACATATTTGGCAACTCCTCCTCTCACCTTATTCTCTCTACTCATATGTGCAGCTAGTTTATAACCACTGATATTGACCTTTTCCATATCAGACACAATGTGATGCTCAGACAGGCATGGTATATCTATTACATTATCAGATTCAATGTCATCTAAACAAACCAGGAGCTCATCTACTTTATTCTTCAATCCCAGAATATTTTGGTAAAAAATGGTAACATTATTTTTTACTTTACTTTTGTGAGAATCTACTTTTTTCTTTAATCCACCAATATTTTAGTTAAACATGGTAACATTATTATTTACTTTACTGTTGTGAGGATCTTGTGAGTTTTGGACCTCTTTAGCACCCACCTGCCTGAACTTCTCATTGGACACTGATATTAGTCTAAAAAAGAGGTACATCCATGAGTACTAGTGTCCTCCTTATGGATTTCGTTAACAACCCTGCCAGTTTACCCTTCCCTTTCCTATTGAGGTGTAGGCCATGCCTTGTGAAATCCCCCCTATCAATAGCCTCAACAGGAACCAATCCAATGTCTGACAGAGTGGCCGCCCTATGCAAATTGATCCAACTCCATATTTACCCTTGTGACAGAGCGGTTCAACTGGAACTGATCATGCTGCATGAAAGCAGGCACCAGCCCAACATTGGTATGAGTCATTGCAGAGGCAGTTCTCACATTTTGGTTGATAATGGAAGCAAGACTGAAGAAAAATTAAGACATGTTTATAGGATTTATTGACCTGAAAAAAGTCTTTAGCAATGTCAAATGGTGCAAAATGTTCAAAATTCTGATAAAAATAGGGGTAAGCTATATGTAAAAGAATCATAAGACTGGAAAACCAAGAATGATGAACTTGGGTTAAAAAGCGGTGTAAGATGGGGTTATAATCTTTCACCCCCACTGTTCAATCTATACATCAAAGCATCAATGACAGAAACAGAGAAAGGTTCAAGAGTAAGATTAAATTTCTGAGTGAAAGGATATCAACAAAAAACTCACTGATGACATTGCTATCCTCAATGAAAGTGAAGAAGAATTACGGGATTTGTTGAACTGAATGAATAGTCCAATGAGTACAGAATATGGACTGATAATATGCTGCAGCATGATGAAAGTGATGAGAACTAGCAGAAATGAGAACAGTGAGAACTTAACCTTAGAATTGGGGATCATGGTAAGGAATTCTGCTGCCTAGGAAGTAAAACAACCCATGATGACTGGAGCAAGGAGGACATAAGGGTAGACTAGCACACTGACAAGAAGAAGGGACAGGATGATAGGACATCAGATGACATCAGGGGTTAACCTCCATGGTACTAGAGGGTAAAAACTGCAGAGGAAGACAGAAACTGAAATACAGCAAGAAAATAATTGAAGTGTTGCTCTGAGATGGAAATTTTGGCATGGGAGAGGAATTCGGGGCTCATGGCAGGCTGCATCAAACCATGACTGATGACTTTTAAAAAAAAGAAAATACTTATCTTCATGCTTGCTGGTCTTGAAATTCTTGTTTGGCTGTTCACTGTTCATCTATATGGTAAATAAATTTACAGCCAGCACCTCATACCTACTTCCATCTCACTAATCAAAAACAGTCAGACAGATACCAACTCTTGTTCACAAAACCAAAGATATACAAAGATACACATAAACAAGCAATGTTTCTTAACCAAAGAGATGCAGACAATTAATTTCTCATAAACCGTAACATTTTTATTAGTTTTATCTTTTTGTATTATGGGAAACAGTAAGCATTTTATTAATAATGTATCTTGAGAGACTAATTACTATAATTTATGTTGTACTGTGTTCTTTGATAGTTCACAAGAAATAAGGTGTGCTGCGCAGTTCCATTACAATGTGAACAAGAATTTTTGTGCAAAGTTGATGAAAAGGGTGTGCAGAGACATCTGGTTGGGAACATAAATAACAGTGGTGATATTAGGGTTTGAATTCCATCTTATTGGTAGATTATACTGCATAATGATGTAAAATTTAAGGCTGAAGCTGTATGTAATCTTCACATCAATGCCACTGAATTTGAAGTTGTTCATGATGAAACCAAACCATTCAACAGAGTCAACCTAGTCAGACTTCCAGTAATACAAGGAATCAGGAAATGTCAGCCATGTACAAGAGGCGAGAAGGTTTAAAAGAAGAGGAAGAAGATCTGGATAGGAAATCAAGTTCTGGAGGAAGAGAAGTATTAAGTGAGAAGTGGAGGAGCAAATGTGAGAATAAGAAACCTGAATGGATGACCAGTGTATGTGTATGTGATTGACACTTGCAAACAAGTGAAATCTTGTACACCCTATGCTGATGATGCAAGTAAAGAATGGGTATCTAAAAATCCAATGTGTCATTGAAAGTATACATCACAGTTCACACAGAAACCTTTTCAAGGAACTGGATATTCTAACCACTGCCTCTCAGTATATTTGTCTCTTAGTGAAATTTATTGCAAATAATGTGTCTCTATTTCCAACCAATAGTTCAATACATAACATAACACTAAGAATGAGAACAATCTATGTAAAGACCTAAAATCACTTACCTTGGACCAAAATGAGGTTTAAATATTCAGGAACACAAATTTTCAATAAATTTCCAGCAATCATTAAAAACAGATAAAGCACAGATTAAACAGAATTTTAAAGCCCTTTTGGTAGGCAAGTCCTTCTACTTTGTAGATGAATATCTTAACAGGGACTGTTAGATGAGCTTAAGTAAAAATGTCTGTTATACTTCAGTTTTGACAGCACTTAGTAACAAAAGTCAAGATTAGGTACTTTGTATATGATAAATTTATTAAAAATCATCTATGCTTCACTCTGACAGTGTATTAATTCCGTAAATATTAGCAGTTCCAGTTTACTTTAATGCATTCACATATCTTGACAATTTCCTGACAGGTGATCAGGAAAGTCAACATTATATTAAAATGTTCTATGTTTTTTATATTATACTTTCCAAAATGTTCCACACCCATGCTAATTACCTTATTTTTGGTCTATGGATTGAAAACTAAGTCTAATCTAATCCAAGCACTTTTTGTGTCAGGTAAAGATTATTTAAAGGGGATATTGGATTTGAATGCAATCAGAAGCCTGGCCTGTTAGCTGATCTACAAATCAAGCCATTGTCAAGGGTCTCTGTGTGAGAGAACTGGGGTGCAGATGATGAAATCTAAGTGAAATCCAGTATCAACTTATATAGTTTTCTTTGAAGGAAATGTTAACATAAAAATGTGTATTGTTGTATCTGTGTCATATGAGTTTTCATAATTTATTATGCTAGTACAATGGAAACTTTGGACTGGTAAAACTGAAAGTATTTGGTTCTGTCTTGTTGTGAGTTTATCTCTAGGGAACCAAGTTTTGTAAATCTCTTGTACTCTGTTTGAAATAATGTTAACAAAAGAAAAAAGGTATTTTTCAGATAATTCTGTAATTGAAACATGATTTTTTCAAGTATCTTCTTCTATACCCAAATCATAACCATCTTTTGCTGCAAGACAGCATTGCTTCATATGCAACAATCCACAGAAGACTAAGAATAACTTTAAAACACACATGTACACCACAAATATATACACTCCTGGAAACGGAAAAAAGAACACATTGATACCGGTGTGTCAGACCCACCATACTTGCTCCGGACACTGCGAGAGGGCTGTACAAGCAATGATCACACGCACGGCCTAGCGGACACACCAGGAACCGCAGCATTTGTGCACCGCCGCCATCAGTGTCAGCCAGTTTGCCATGGCATACGGAGCTACATCACAGTCTTTAACACTGGTAGCATGCCGCGACAGCGTGGACGTGAACTGTATGTGCAGTTGACGGACTTTGAGCGAGGGCGTATAGTGGGCATGCGGGAGGCCGGGTGGACTTACCGCCGTATTGCTCAACACGTGGGGCGTGAGGTCTCCACAGTACATCGATGTTGTCGCCAGTGGTCGGTGGAAGGTGCACGTGCCCGTCGACCTGGGACCGGCCCGCAGCGACGCACGGATGCACGCCAAAACCGTAGGATCCTACGCAGTGCCTTAGGGGACCGCACCGCCACTTCCCAGCAAATTAGGGACACTGTTTCTCCTGGGGTATCGGCGAGGACCATTCGCAACCGTCTCCATGAAGCTGGGCTACGGTCCCGCACACCGTTAGGCCTTCTTCCGCTCACGCCCCAACATCGTGCAGCCCGCCTCCAGTGGTCTCGCGAAAGGCGTGAATGGAGGGACGAATGGAGACGTGTCATCTTCAGCGATGAGAGTCGCTTCTGCCTTGGTGCCAATGATGGTCGTATGCGTGTTTGGCGCCGTGCAGGTGAACGCCACAATCAGGACTGCATATGACCGAGGCACACAGGGCCAACACCTGGCATCATGGTGTGGGGAGCGATCTCCTACACTGGCCGTACACCTCTGGTGATCGTCGTGGGGACACTGAATAGTGCACGGTACATCCAAACCGCCATCGAACCCATCGTTCTACCATTCCTAGACCGGCAAGGGAACTTGCTGTTCCAACAGGACAATGCACGTCCGCATGTATCCCGTGCCACCCAACGTGCTCTAGAAGGTGTAAGTCAACTACCCTGGCCAGCAAGATCTCCGGATCTGTCCCCCATTGAGCATGTTTGGGACTGGATGAAGCGTCGTCTCACGCGGTCTGCACGTCCAGCACGAACGCTGGTCCAACTGAGGCGCCAGGTGGAAATGGCATGGCAAGCCGTTCCACAGGACTACATCCAGCATCTCTACGATCGTCTCCATGGGAGAATAGCAGCTTGCATTGCTGCGAAAGGTGGATATACACTGTACTAGTACCGACATTGTGCATGCTCTGTTGCCTGTGTCTATGTGCCTGTGGTTCTGTCAGTGTGATCATGTGATGTATCTGACCCCAGGAATGTGTCAATAAAGTTTCCCCTTCCTGGGACAATGAATTCACTGTGTTCTTATTTCAATTTCCAGGAGTGTAGTACTGGGCTGCTTGACAAGATTAATGATTTAGCATCTAGATGGAATAAGTGCACATTTGGTGTCTGAATGTGTGTGTCTTCTGCTAGAAGAAGAACCAAGGTTCGAAAGTTCTTTAATGCTGTAATGTGTTATATTTAACTATGCACTACACATCAGTCTGCTAATGATGTGCAGTTGCCTTTCCTTTATTTTACATACAGGCAAATAAACTGTTACAAGTGATAATGAATGTAGCAGGACTTTAAGATCTGGAACACCTGTTTAAACAATAACAGCGCTGAGGAGAAAATGTGCAAAATTGGACATCTGAAACTTGGTGTACCACAGGTTTCTTGAAGGTACTATAGAACAAGTTCTTGAGAGGTTGTTGTAATAATGCTATGTGGAATTACTTCATTTGTTTCACTCTATTCCTTTAGATGAATGATTTTCTATCAGCATCTTTCTGCTATTTCTAACTATTCTCGGGTCCGTCATAATTATTATCATGTTGATTGTTGCCGACTTACGTGGTGGGCCTTAATAAAAATTATATTTCATATCATTTTGATTTACAATTAAATGCTTTTGTGAAGTTCTCCTTTTTAACAATATTAATCTTAAATTATTTGTTACGTTATTGAATGTTAGACTCGCTGAATCTTAAAACACGAGCATATAAGTTGAACAATGGAATAAACTTTTTATATTAATTTCCTCGGCTAGTCAGTTCACTTTAAAGCAAAAAATCTTTAGTTATTAATAACAATTGCGGCTCACACAAGCGCGAGAGTATTTTTCTTACCTCCGTTAACCATTGCATTGTAGTCGGAGTGCTGGCTCGGGCTCTCGGATGTTGTACTGAAAATAAGAATCTTCAAGCTACGTATTTTCTGCAGCGTGGAGAAAAATGTATATTATGTTAATAGCGGGCGAGTGTTTTGCTTCCACTAAATTTTATAAGTTAATATCGCCATGTAATGGCGTCGTTGGCTGCATCGGCCGCTGCGATTGTTGTACTGTAAATTACTCGAATGCAGGTTAGTTCAAAGGAAGGCGGACATGAAATCGGGATCACCTCTTACAAATTAAAAGTGAACAATAATGTTAAATCAATATATTATCTGCTTAATTAGTACAAAAATGCTTACATTTGGCAGCACTCGCAAGATGTCCGTCTACACGCAACCAAGACAAGAGAAGAAGTGAAGACGACTAAAAAGTTAACAAAAGAGCGTATCTTGTCAACTCTTTAGATCATTTCTTTGCCCTCGAAACTTACACAGAGAAATTATTATAATACGGGTACATGATAAAAATGTATATTATTCAATTTTAAAATGTCTCTTCTTTAAAAAATATTGTTTTTTAAGTCTTTTCTTATTTTTCCCAGGACGCTATATTGCCCCCAGACATGTTTATGCCATAAAAATGTTCGAGTTTTTTGACATAAATATTTCCTGTTTCCTGTCCACAGTGTCCACATGCAGATTTTTTCCTACACAGACTACATATGTCACATCGTATTTTTCAGTCATTGTACTTAATAATGTTTGTTGCACACAAAGTAATAGAGATGAAGTTATTTACATAACAATATAATATACAATTGGTTACGAATATAGTCATGTACAAAAGAAAAGACATAGAATACAATTAGTTTGACAGTTACGTTATGACCTTTTACATTGGTACATTCATTTTGGCTGCTTCTTTTTTTAGAGTTGCAGCTTATGCAGTGTTCAAAGGCATACAATTACGAGTTAGTCTGTAATTCTTGAAGTCCCAGGGGTGTCAACTACTCGCTCCCCATTTGGCGCGGTCGTAGGGAAACCCTGGGAAAACCGCGGCGGAGCGACAGACTAACTGCTTAGGTTGCTTTCACTTAATTCTTTTTGGAATGTCATTGAAGTACAGGATGTGCATACGTTACGAACAATTTTTCGTTACACTCTGCAAAGAAATGAGGTCATTATAACAATTAATATATCGTCGTTGTTGATTGCGGTGTAGTTAATGATCTACGCCGCGACGTTTAGTTTCTATCGTATCTTCCTTCGTCGTCGGCGTTGTCGTTGTTGCCGTGAGGCACCGTTATACCAAGTGGAAACGTGCGTCGATCTTATTAGAGCATGAGACATGGTAAGCTTAAGTCATTGACAACACACAGCTGTCACGGTAGCACCTGATTCCAAAATAGCTGCAGTAGTTAGAATCTACGAACTACCCCCTCTTGACCAGGTCCCCAAAACTTAACTCGTAACGAGATCCCTTCGAAGCAAAATGTCATAACGATCGTCTATGAACGCTTCGTACAACGGTAAGAAATGTTACAGTTTATGGAATAATAACAGATATGACCAAACTGTATTGTTTCTTCTGTTTTATTTAACGTAACTTTGTTCACAGTTCTATTTCGCATTCACACTCATATGGAGTATATGCGAGTGCCTGAACCCTAATTCCCAAGTTCCATCGAAAACCTTTGATGAACAGTTTTGATTACTCGACACCAACAGTCAATGATAATGATACAGTTTTTTCTCCTTTTAATAAATTGGAGCCCGCTCTCTGCGATATAATTAAAAAAAAAAAAAAAAAGAACGGTCTCAATACCGCGCCCCTCGTGAGATACGTATAGATTTATCCCGGAATTGACCACCCTTCAGGTGTACCCAACCTAATGACCACACTTCGCTATCCGTGATTTCGTGTAACTACTAAATGTCCTTTTGTTACTCTGATTGTATACCGTAGTTATTTAAAACTCGCCCCTATATTTTTTTCACTACGCACAATTAGCACTTCTTTACTTGTTTATTTCTAAGAGTAAACGAAAAAAAAAAAAAAATGACGCCGTATCATTGGCTTCGTCGATACAAAGCAAAACACCTCAATATGGCCAATTTAACCTCTTCTTATAGGATCGGCTACCTTACTCATTAATTTACTACATATTATTTCCAGTAACACTAAACAGGTATCCCCGTTAAATTTTAATTGTATTCAAAAGCATGTTATTATTATTATAACCGAACAAATCGCGCGGGCTGCGTTTTTAACGACAGCTTTACTCTTGCCCAGCCTTTATTCATGCAATATTATATATAAATACACAGACAGGACCGAAAGATCGATCTCTCTACCGTAACCAATAGGGGCAAACACGCTATTCAAGTTCCGTTACATCTATGTTGACTCGTATTGTTACATGGCCCCCCAAGACTGTGATGTCTTGAAGAAGGTTCCAGACAGAACAGGCTTATTTGTTGTGTACTGTGACAGGAGAGGGTATTTGTTTTGGCGAATCCACTCACTCTCAGATTCACCCAACAAGTCAGTACATACATTCTACAATATTTAAGTTGAGTTAATGGGCCTAGACAACATACCCTCAACTAAATTCCACATTTGTTTATAGGTCGTCTTAGAAACACTTTGCACTAATCACTTCATATTCACACCACATTTTTTCTTGGACGAAGCCCTCAGTTCTTCAACTGACTGTGCAAGACAGGGATCACAGCCGGATTCGACGATTGGCATCCTAGGTCAATACCCTTATCAGGCCACTTGTTTAACCAGAGAGGATTTGGTCCTCTTCTTTTCCTCTTAATTCCACTTTTAAATCATCCATCCTCGCTGTTCGGTGAGAGGATAAATCGTATTTCAACGTCTGCATAGTTGCTGATAACAAGAAGGTATCTCATGGATATCTTCGGTACTTTCTTTAATTTTCTTTGTAAGTTAGTATAACTATGTATTTATCCATGAATGCTCCTATTTAGTCCACGCTGAGTGTAGTCTTGGTATCATTCAGCGTTTCTTGAATCTGTATTTAGCTCATTTTCGATAATACTTCTTCAGGTCTATGTCAGGGAACAAGCCTTCAATTACATCAGGATCATAATCTGCCAGGAGGTAGCTCCCTTCATAAGGTATTTTCATTATTTTGTATGCACCTGTATATAAATATTGCCATTTCTTATTCAGTCTTTTCCTGGTTGATGCTTTTGGGTGATTTCTCAATAAACTTTCTTCCCCTACATCAGAAGTGACTACTTTCTTCACATTTTTATCACAACGTGTTTTTCTCAATTGTGCTTGATGCTTCAGATTTTCGTAGACCTTCTTCACCATACCTTCTTTCTTGATAATCCTTTGTTCTATTGCAGGTAATTTCTTCATCCATTCGGACACAATACTGTCACCAAATACTATTTGATTAGGTGAATAACCTATCGATAAGTGCAGTAAGTCATTACACACTTTCTCAAATTCATAAATCCAATCGATCCATTTATAATGTTGTTCGGGTATTTACGTCTGTAAAAATCAGTTCAACTCTCAGAAGATTCCAAGAATGATATTTTCTTTCTGCAGCGGAGTGTGCGCTGATATGAAACTTCCTGGCAGAATAAAACTGTGTGCCCGACCGAGACTCGAACTCGGGACCTTTGCCTTTCGCGGGCAAGTGCTCTATCATCTCAGCTACCGAAGCACGACTCACGCCCGGTACTCACAGCTGTACTTCTGCCAGTATCTCGTCTCCTACCTTCCAAACTTTACAGAAGCTCTCCTGCGAACCTTGCAGAACTAGCACTCCTGAAAGAAAGGATACTGCGAAGACATGGCTTAGCCACAGCCTGGGGGACGTTTCCAGAATGATATTTTCACTCTGCAGCCGAGTGTGCGCTGATATGAAACTTCCTGGCAGATTAAAACTGTGTGCCCGACTGAGACTCGAACTCGGGACCTTTGCCTTTCGCGGGCAACTGCTCTACCATCTGAGCTACCGAAGCACGACTCACGCTCGGTACTCACAGCTGTACTTCTGCCAGTATCTCGTCTCCTACCTTTCAAACCAGCGCACACTCCGCTAGAGAGTGAAAATAATATTCTGGAAACGTCCCCCAGGCTGTGGCTAAGCCATGTCTCCGCAGTATCCTGTCTTTCAGGAGTGTTAGTTCTGCAAGATTTTTCAGGAGAGCTTCTGTAAAGTTTGGAAGGTAGGAGACGAGATACTGGCAGAAGTACAGCTGTGAGTACCGGCCGTGAGTCGTGCTTCGGTAGCTCAGATGGTAGGGCACTTGCCCGCGAAAGGCAAAGGTCCTGAGTTCGAGTCTCAGTCGGGCACACAGTTTTAATCTGCCAGGTAGTTTCATCTGGGAAGATTCTCTCCACCGTATTTCGACAGCGTAAAATCTTGAGATGTAAATGTGCTGGATTCCTTGTTCTTTCATAGTGTCTCTCCATACTTTGCTTGTATAATAAGCAGCATTGTCTGTCAAAATCAATATAGGTTTGCCAAGTTTAGTTATATAGTTGTTGATAAATTTGCGTAACATGGGTCAAACGTGGAGATATTTCAATGGATATAATGTCACATATTTTGAAAACAGGTCATAGGAAGCCAAAACATATTTGAACCGTCCATGTGTCATGGGACATGGCCCACAGACATCACATGACACCAACATTAACGGTTGTTCGGGTATGATCGGATGTAATTCTATCTTCCGACAATAGTTTATGGGTTTTGCCTTCTGACATATTTTGCACTTCTTAAGAATATTTGTAGCTAGATGTCCCAAAGTTGGATGATAGAAGTATTGTGCTATTTTGGCTGTACATTTAGCCGCACCAAAATGACCCCAATTCAAGTGAGTGTACTACACTAGTGATTCGAAATATTTATTTGGAACACAAACTTTCCAAACATCTTCTTCATCCTTTCTTCGATACAATATTCTGGATTTTAATTGATACTGTTCTTGAGAGTGACTTAGCGTTTTGCTTTCAACAGCACGTCTAATGGCTTTCCACAACTTAACGTCTTCTTGCAGTTGTGGGTGACTTCGACATAGCTGTGAAATCTACCTCTCACTATATTGCCTTGATAAATTCATGACTTTAAAGTCAACAGTCTGTTCTTCGCACTCGTCGTCATTCTTTCTTTTCGGTAGTCTTGAAAGAGCATCTGCTATGATGTTATCTTTCCCTCTGATGTATTTGAGCGTAATATCATATTCTTGCACTAGCAAGGCCCACCGGGTTAAACGTGAATGGAACATCCTTCCCGTTAAAATAAAAGATAAAGCTTTGTGGTCACAGAAAACAATGATCTTCTTTCCAGATACAAAATAGCTAAACTTTCTAAGTGACCAGACCAAGGCCAGTACTTCCAATTCAGTAGTACAATACGCATGTTCACAGCTAGAGAGTGTTCTGCTGGCAAAACCAATTAGTTTGATGATACTGATATCTTCTGCATTGTCCATCTGGAAAAGAGTGGCACCCAATCCTGTTTCAGAAGCATCTGCAGCAATATAAAAATCTTTTATTTACTTATTTATTTATTGAGTCCTTTGTTGTAGTTTATTATCAACTGATTTTCTGCTGTCCAATTACTTAGATGTTTTGTAGCTGTGTTTACTTCTTCATGTATATCTTCATTTTTTGCTGCTTTTACCAGTATTGTTGTGTCGTCAGCAAAACAGTATTACTTTGTGGGAATCAATATGTATATTCAAATCATTGATATATAACAAGAAAAGTAGGGGTCCCATTACCGAGCCTTGCGGTACCCCGTAAGTGATTGGGCTTTCTAATGATACATATTCTCTGATTATTCGTGCTTTATCATCTATATGTCTGATGGATACTTTTTGTTTACGGTCGCTGAGAAATGAACGAATCCAATCATTTGTCAAACCCATAATTCCATAGTGCTCTAGCTTCTTCAATGGGGTTTTATGGTTTACCATATCAAAGGCTTTGGTTAGGTCCAAAAATATACTTGTTGTTTGTTGTTTTTCATCTATTGTTTTTAATACAGTAGATATGCTTTCATAGATTGCTGTCTCCGTTGATTTCTTGCTTCTGAAGCCATCTTGAGTATTAGATAGAACACTGTTTTTGTTTATAACCTTTAACAACTTACTACACATAATTTTTCCTATTACCTTTGAGAAACAGGATGTTAATGTAATGGGACGATAGTTTATTACTTCATCTTTGTCACCAGCTTTGAAAATAGGGATGACTTTTGATGTTTTTAGTTGGTCTGGAAAGATGCCTTACTCTAGAGAAAAGTCGCATAAGTGAGTAAGGGGGTCAATTATATTTTGGATACAGAGTTTTAGGATTCTATTCAGTATACCATCAACTCCTGCTGAGTATGTTGCCTTTAGTTCTCTGACAGCCTTCAATGCTTACTTGGTCCACAAACATTGAAAATTTAATACTGTTGACCTTGTTTACCACTTGATGCTGAGTTGAACTAAAATTAGTTTTTATTAAATTTTCAGCTATCCCAGTGAAGTATTTGTTGAATATGTTTGCTGTTTCTGTAGGCTGTAAAATCTTTTTATTGTTATGTATCAAGACAATGTTCTCCTCAGTTCTCTTATTTTTGCCACTTTCTTTTTTTACGATGTCCCACATAGCTTTCACTTCATTTGTAGAATTATTTGTAGTAATCGTTATACATTCTGTTTGCCTGATCAAGTCTCGGATGATGAAACAGAGGTGCATTAGTCAAAGCATTGCGGATGTTATCAAAAGCTTGCGTGCATTCGGTATTCCATTCCCACATGACATTTTTTCTTAACAGCCGTAACAAACAGTCTTGGCTTCCTAACTGATTGGGTAAAAATCGTCGAAAAAATGAAACTAAGCCGATAAACGACATTAATTTCGTTCTGTTCTTTGGATAAGTACATCTGTTAACTGCATCCATCTTTTTAGGATATGGTTTTATCCCTTCAGGAGTAATTATATGTCCAAGAAATTTCAATTGGTTATGAGCAAACTTGGATTTGCTCAAATTTACAGTAACTCTGTATTCCAAAAATTTCGCAAGAACTCTTCTTAACAAGTCCAAATGTTCCTCCCAAGTTTCAGAAGCAATTAGCAAATCATCCACATATAAAGTAACATCATTCAAAAAGTCTCTGCCCAGTATAGTATCTAATGCCGATATGAAAACACCACCGCTTATTTTCGACCCAAATGGCATGACGGTAAACTGGTAACGTCGGCCTAGAAAAACGAATGCAGTATATTTTCGAATCATCTTATTGATCTCTCTGGCATCCAACACCAATGTGATGTCACCATTGGGTTTAATTACCACTACATGAGGGTTACAATATTCGGAATCTGAGGGCTCAACAATACCCCATCCTAACATTTTATTGATTTCCTTTCTGACTACTTCTTTCTTTGTCCATGGGATAGAATCGGAAGTACGACAAAATGGTCTAATAACGTACGTCTTTATATGGTATTCAAAGTCTTTTATTATACCTGGACGTTTACTAAAAATCGACTGATATGCTTCCAACAAGTAGTACACTCCGTCCCTTTGGATAACAGATAAATATTCTCATTCTATCACCTTTTCTTGCAATGACATTTTATCCATCATTTCTTCAGAACATTCAATAAGGCAGATATCATATACATTTTCATCATCAATACTGACATATTTTACCATTAGATTCATATACAATTGATTTGGAATTACTCGGCCCTTTCTCATGGTGGCTGTCAAAACATTACCACTGGAATTAAATATACATTTAAATTAATGATTGCACCTGTCTCACATACAAAATCCAGACCCCAAATACATGGCACTGTCATTTTAGGAACAACCAGGAATGTACTTTCTATTTGTGACCCCGTATTGTAACGCCGACACGTACCCGTTTCACAACTCTTTGCATTTTTGCGCTGAACGCGCCAGACATTGTACATCCTGTGATAGGAAAAGTGAGCATTTTTACCCCTCGGCTTATCTGTTTTAAACGTGACACTAATAGTCGCTCCAGTATCAATTAATATTTCAACATTATTTATACTTGTTGGAATTATTGCCTGTAAAATTTATCCGCATTTATTAGAAACTTCAGGTTTTTCTTCAATAAATTCATTCCTTATATCCTGATCATTATTGTGCCTGCCTTTCTTCTCCTTTCCAGGAAGGCTTTTGATGACTGGTATTAGTTTAATCTATCTTGTTGAGTCATCGGTGCGGGTTCATGAACTTCCACAATCCGTACAGTATGATCCGAGTTGTGGTATTCACCCCGTCGCACATTGGAGGTTCCTTCGCCCCTTGGAATATATGCCTCGAGTCCTCGTCCAGCCCAAGGGGCGAAGGAGCCTCCAATGTGCGACGGGACATGGGCTCGTCCCAGGACCTGGTTTTGTTTATATACTTTTCAAAATATCTGCTTAACGTTCCCACCTTAGGATTGTACATTTCTGGACTGTACAGCTCCTTGCGTAGTCTTTCTTGGACGCTATCGGACCAGAATTGTTGCAAGAATGCACCTTCAAACTGTTGCATCGTTAGACATTTTTCGGACACGTCGGTGGCCCACAGTGCCGCGTCACCTTGAATAAACAAGACCACGAACTGTATTCTTTGACTTTCCGTCAATGTCCCGGGAAACACATTCCTGAAGCTCTTGATGAATACCTATTGAAGGGCTGGAATGTCCTGTGTTTTATCACATTGTCCTCCTTTTTGCACATCTGATTGCTACCTTCTGTGGCATCATAACTTCGTGATGTGCGCTGCACGGTATCGCATATTGTTCGTGCCCGTAATTAACATTCGGTTTTGGTTGCGCACTCGCAGCGTGCATACAGTCTGCGTTAATATAGCAATCAGTACGCGGGAGTCGGATTCATTATCTGTCCGCCACTGTTTACATTGCTTTTCAACGCAGACAGTCTCCGCGCGACCTCCTGTTGCCAATTCGGCAACTCCGCTGTCACACGGGACACGGGACCTTTGTTAATTTGGCGTGTAGTGCGGCAGCGCTAGCGTCAATATTTACACTCGCGGCCGCAGTCGCTTGTTCTATAGCTGTTTTTACGTCGCTTTCAATCTTTGCAGATATCTCGCGATCCTTTACTTCTAGCCATTCATTAAATTCTTTTTCGACTTTTTGAGCTTGCACTTCCAAATATGTATCAATACTTTTTCGTGCATCTATCTCCATATTATCCACGCGGTTGGTTCAAAGTATGGACATTGTCTTCAAGCCTAGCCTGGGATATCTGTAATTTTTGCATCTCGGCGGCTACGCTTTGCACAAGATCGTGTATTTGTTTGCAAGCGTCCCGCATCTCGGCAAGTTCGCTTTGGATACTGTCTAGTTTCGCTTCACTGCGCTGCTCTTGCTCACTGAGCTTCTGCGTAAATTCTTTTCCTTGCTCATGTAGTTTTGCGTTAATTTTTTGTCCTGCTCATGTAGCATCTGAGTCAGTTTTTCGTCTCTTTGTTGCCCTTGCTCATGGAGCATCTGAGCAATTTTCTGATCTCTCTCCCTAACTCTTTCTTCTAACCTGCGCAGAAATTCTGCAAATGGGTCTGCAATCGGTGAGCAGACTGGTGCCCCGCTTAATCTAGCACTCGATTGGAGTAGTTGTCCCATTCTTCTGTGGAGCGTCATTCGCCGTCCACAGATCCTCGCCCCCCGCTCCGGAAATGAAGTTATCCGAGGCGGTGGCTTGGAATTCGTTAAATTCCATATGAACAGAATTTTGTTCGTCTGATATGCATGCTTTAGGTTGTCCTATCTCACCCATAATAAATCCACTTTAGGACACTGACAAATCTTTAGCACTGATACATACACGAATAATTATCCCCTCCAAAAATAAACACATAAATACACAAATACACCGGCTGAGGTACCCGAGCGGTTCTAGGCGCTTCAGTCCGGAATCGCGCGACTGCTACGGTCGCAGGTTCGAATCCTGCCTCGGGCATGGATGTGTGTGATGTCCTTAGGTTAGTTAGGTTTAAGAAGTTCTAAGTTGTAGGGGACTGATGACCTCAGATGTTAAGTCCCATAGTGCTCAGAGCCATTTGAATTATTTTTACACATATACACACAATTAATTTGCACTTTACTTACTATTTGTTTTTTCACCGATGGTATCTCATGTGCATATGGGTACAATATTCTGCACAGAGCTACACAGGATGCTTGCACAATAGGTCTTACCTCTGTTATTTTTCTTTCACGTAATCCTTTTTCGTTTCTACACTTTTTCTTCTCCAGATCTCCTCAGGGTGTGGTTTTGTTGTTGTACATGTAAAAGAATTCATATAGGCATTTATATTTTACAACAATTAGGCACATACACAAATACATTCCTTACAATAGAATCTATTGATTGGGCCCCAAAGTTGCGGAGCCAATCTTGCGTCCGTCGGCCGCCGTAATTTAATATATTATTATTATGTTGATTGTTGCCGACTTACGTGGTGGGCCTTAATAAAAATTATATTTCATTTTATTTTAATTTACAATTATATGCTTTTGTGAAGTTCTCCTTTTTAACAATATTAACATGAGCATATAAGTTGAACAATGGAATAAACTTTTCATATTAATTTCCTCGGCTAGTCATTTCACTTTAAAGCAAAAAATCTTTAGTTATTAATTACAATTGCGGCCCACACACGCGCGAGAGTATTTCTTCTTACCTCCGCTAAACATTGCATTGTAGTCGGAGTCCTGGCTCTGGCTCTCGGCTGTTATACTGAAAATAAGAATCTTAAAGCTACGTATTTTCTGCAGCGTCGGGCGACTATGGAGAAAAATGTATATTATGTTAATAGCGGGCGAGTTTTTCGCTTCCGCTAAATTTTATAAGTTAATATCGCCACGTAATGGCGTCGTTGGCTGCATCGGCCTTAAAAGTGAACAATAATATTAAATCAATATACTATCTGCTTAATTAGTACAAATATGCTTACATTTGGCAGCACTCGCAAGATGTCCGTCTACACGCAACCAAGACAAGAGAAGAAGTGAAGACGACTAAAAAGTTAACAAAAGAGCGTATCTTGTCGATTCTTTAGATCACTTTGTTATATTTCTTTGCCCTCGAAACTTACACAGAGAAATTATTATAATACGGGTACATGATAAAAATACATATTATTCAATTTTAAAATGTCCCTTATTTATAAATATTGGTTTTTTAAGTATTTTCTTACTATTTCGCTAGGGACGCTATACTATACACATAATGTATATACCACATATACCCATGATTTCCAGATTATTATTCGTGTTGTATTGATTATAATATTAGTATTCATATTATAATTGATAACTTGGTGATTCCAATGCCTTATTAATTTCCCATAAAACATTTTTCTGTAAAATCAGTAGTTATTAAAGTTGTCTCGTTAGCATGTATTCAACAGAATAGTGTCAGCTAATAGGAATTTCTTCACAAAAAGTTTCCACTCACTAGATAGTCTTAATTTCATGCTTTTCAGTAACCAGTTCAGTCTTTCCACAAACTCATAAAATCAGAAATCATCCATAATTAAAATTTTACCACACCTCAAAATACTTCCAGCATATGGGGCCATAAGCGTGTTCCTTTTTCCAGACCTGATATCATATTTTTGTTGTTCTAAGTTTTCTTAATTGAATAGTGCCTTTGTTTACCCAATTAAGCAACTAATTAAGAAACAGCCCAAATTAGCAAAACTACGACCCCAGAAATTTTACATGAAAGTACATGTAAGTGTGCAGTGTATGAGTCAAAGGGTACCTAGAATTTTAGTATTTCCAATCATCTAATATACAGCTAAACTAAATTCATCTACATCTACATCATACTCAGCAAGCCACTTAATGATGTGTGTGGAGGGTACTTTTTGAACCACTAACTTAGCCCTCGAACTCTGTTCCACTTCAGAATAGCAGGCAGGGTAGAATGACTGCTGGTAAGCCTCTGTCCTGGCTCTAATTTCTTGAATTTTCTCCTCAATGTTCATAATGTGAGATGTATGTGGGGGAAAGTAATATGCTGTCTGACTCTTCTGGGAAAGAGTTCTCTCAAAATTTCAATAGTAAATCTCTCCATGATGCAAAACACTTTTCTTGTAACGTCTGCCAATGGAGTTTGTTGAGCATCTCCATAATGCTTTCACACTGGCCAAATGATCCCACAATGAAATGTGCCACTCATTATTAGATCTTCTCTCTCCCTCTCTCTTCTATCAGTTCTCCTTGGTAAGGATCCCAGATAGATGAACAATACTCAAGAATTGGTTGAACAAGCACATTGTAAGTCACTTTCTTCATGCATGAATTACATTTTCCTAAGGTTCTTCCTATGAATCTGTCTCTGGCATCTGATTTTCTGACAGTTTATTTTGTGTGGTCATTCCACCTAATGTCACTCTGGGTAGTTACTCCTAGATATTTTATGGTAAAAATACTGTTTCCAGCAGCCTGTCATCAATAGTGTAGCTGTAATGTAGTCTATTTCTTTTCTTGTGTATGCACAATATGTTAAAGATGGTGTAGATAAATGATTTGCCAAACCATCTGACAGTTGCAGAAACAGTGATGTTTGCTGAAGACACTACATTTTTATAAAAGGATACACTGAGGATGACCTACAGCAGAGTGCCTCTAGGACTATAAATGATACAGGAAAATGGTTTAGTGATAATGCTTTGATCATACACTCCTGGAAATGGAAAAAAGAACACATTGACACCGGTGTGTCAGACCCACCATACTTGCTCCGGACACTGCAAGAGGGCTGTACAAGCAATGATCACGTGCACGACACAGCGGACACACCAGGAACCGCGGTGTTGGCCGTCGAATGGCACTAGCTGCGCAGCGTTTGTGCACCGCCGCCGTCAGTGTCAGCCAATTTGCCGTAGCATACGGAGCTCCATCGCAGTCTCTAACACTGGTAGCATGCCACGACAGCGTGGACATGAACCGTATGTGCAGTTGACGGACTTTGAGTGAGGGCGTATAGTGGGCATGCGGGAGGCCGGGTGGACGTACCGCCGAATTGCTCAACACGTGGGGCGTGAGATCTCCACAGTACATCGATGTTGTCGCCAGTGGTCGGCGGAAGGTGCACGTGCCCGTAGACCTGGGACCGGACCACAGTGACGCACGGATGCACGCCAAGACCGTAGGATCCTACGCAGTGCCGTAGGGGACCGCACTGCCACTTCCCAGCAAATTAGGGACACTGTTGCTTCTGGGGTATCGGCGAGGACCATTCGCAATCGTCTCCATGAAGCTGGGCTACGGTCCCGCACACCGTTAGGCCGTCTTCCGCTCACGCCCCAACATCGTGCAGCCCGCCTCCAGCGGTGTCGTGACAGGCGTGAATGGAGGGACGATTGAGGACGTGTCGTCTTCAGCGATGAGAGTCGCTTCTGCCTTGGTGCCAATGATGGTCGTATGCGTGTTTGGCGCCGTGCAGGTGAGCGCCACAATCAGGACTGCATACGACCGAGGCACACAGGGCACACCCGGAATCATGGTGTGGGGAGCGATCTCCTACACTGGCCGTACACCTCTGGTGATCGTCGAGGGGACACTGAATAGTGCACGGTACATCCAAACCGTCATCGAACCCATCGTTCTACCATTCCTAGACCGGCAAGGGAACTTGCTGTTCCAACAGGACAATGCACGTCCACATGTATCCCATGCCACCCAACGTGCTCTAGAAGGTGTAAGTCAACTACCCTGGCCAGCAAGATCTCAGGATCTGTCCCCCATTGAGCATGTTTGGGACTGGATGAAGCGTCGTCTCACATGGTCTGCACGTCCAGCACGAACGCTGCTCCATCTGAGGCGCCAGGTGGAAATGGCATGGCAAGCCGTTCCACAGGACTACATCCAGCATCTCTACGATCGTCTCCATGGGAGAATAGCAGCCTGCATTGCTGCGAAAGGTGGATATACACTGTACTAGTGCCGACATTGTGCATGCTCTGTTGCCTGTGTCTATGTGCCTGTGGTTCTGTCAGTGTGATCATGTGATGTATCTGACCCCAGGAATGTGTCAATAAAGTTTCCCCTTCCTGGGACAATGAATTCACGGTGTTCTTATTTCAATTTCCAGGAGTGTAAATAAGGATAAAATGGTATTAATGAATTTCAGTAATATTAAAAGTAAAGCTAAAATAGGAGTAAAAACTGAGTTAGAGAACTATATTATTGCTCAAGTTCCATACACAAAATTCTTCAGTGTAAGGGTGGATGAGCACTTGAGATGGGAAAAGCATCCATAAGTTTTGAGTAAAAAATTAAGTAAATGCTGCTATGTGCTAAGAATGGTTTGGGAATGCTGCAACACTGAATCATTGCCTATTGTGCTTACATGGACAGTTTGCTTAGATATGGTGTGATCTTCTGGGGAAATACAGGTACAGCAAAACAAGCTTTCAAACTTCAAAAAAGGGCTATTAGAATAATGAAAGGGGTTCCCTGCAGAGTGTCATCCAGGGAAATATTTGAAGAATTTAAAATAATGACTCTTCCTAGCTTATACATCTATGAATGTGTATGCTTTCTGAAAACTCACTAGGAATTTTCAACATTAAATAATCAGGTTCATAACCATGAAACAAGGAACAGGGATAGTTTTCACAGAGACACCCACATAGGAGAACTCTACCAAAAAAGTGTAAACTACCAGCCCCAAATACTTTTTAGTGCATTGCCTTCTACAATAAAGAAAATTAAAGAATTTCATAAATTCAAGGTAGATCTTTAACAATTATTACTTACACATAGTTTTTATAGCATTGAAGAATATCTGAAAATGTAAAAGTAATATTATTTATATATACTGATATAAAATATTCGTATTTGTTATCCAGGTTTTTAAAACAAATTAAAGATAAGAAACTTAATTGTAATTGACTACATCCACACAATGTATATTGTTAATGGATGAATAAAGAGATTGATTGATTGATTGATTTATATACATTCAGGATCAACTGCCAGACTTTGTACCATTCATCAATTCTCTGGAGGTCATTCTGCAAATTGTTACTTTCTTCTGGCATTGCTACTTTGTTATGAACAGCTGCATCATCTGTGAACAGCCTTAAAGAGCATCTAATGCTTTCTACTAGATCATTTATACTTAATTGTAAACAATAAAAGTCCTATCACACTTCCTTGGGGGTACTCTGGAAATTACCTTTACATCTACTGATTTTGTTCTGTTAAGGGCAACATATTGAATTCTATCTGCAAGGAAGTCCTGAACCCAGTTACAGATGTACTCCAGTACTTGATAAGCTTGCATTTTTGTCACTAAACAGCAGTGTGGGATGGTGTCAAATGCCTTCCTGAAGTCAAGGAACACAGCTTCAATCTGAGCACCATTGTCTACAATGGTGTGTATCTCAAGGAGGAACAGAGCAACCTGAGTTTTGCAGGACCTCTGTTTATGGAAACCATGTTGATTTTCATAGAGAATATTTTCATTCTCCAAAAACACTATAATTCTTGAGCATAAAACATGTTCCATAATTCTACAACAGCTTGGTGTCAACATCTGTCCTACAGCCCTTCTTAAAAATGGGATTGACCTGTGCTTTCTTCCAGTTGCTAGGTCTCCTTCACTGTTCAGGAAATCTACAATAAATCATTGCTAGAAGGGGAGCAAGTACTTTCACATAATCTTTGTATAATCTTAAAGGTATCTCATCTGGTTCCGACTCCTTTCCATTATAAAGCAGTTATAGTTGTTTTTCTGTTCCGTGATCAGTTATTTCAGCATCTACCATTTTGAGATTAGTACAAGGATTGATACACTTTTCCAGCGGGAAACAATTTTGGAAGACCGAATGCAGTATTTCACCCTTCTCTCTGTTATCTTCCATTTCACTGCCTGTATGGTCACTGAGTGAATATATAGAACATTTTGACCCACTTACTGGTTTTATGTATGACAAAAATCTTTTAGTGTTACTCAGATCAGTTGACAAAATTTTGCTATCAAATTCATTGAATGCTTCTGTCATTGCTCTCCTTATGCTCATTTTCACTTCATTCAGCTTTTGTTTGTCAGCTAGGCTATTACTCCTCTTGAAGCTGAGCTGAAGTTCTCTTTTCTTATGTAGTAGTTTTATAACATGGCTATTAACACATGGTGAAATTTCCCATCCCTGAAGACCTTACTCAGAACATTATTGTCTAGGGCATATTGCATGATGCCTTTGAATTTTTTTCATTTATTCTCCATATCTTTGTCTACATTTCTAAATATTTGATGCTGACTGCTTAAATACTCTGAAATTTGTATCCTGTCACTCTTGCTAAGCAAAAATATCCCCTACCTTCTTCTATGACCCATTGTCATAGTTGCCATCACAGACTTAAGATCACTGATACCTTCCTCTATGTAAACTGATTTGATAAGTTCAGGTCTATTTCTTGCCAGGAGGCCTAAGATGTTATCCTCATGAGTTGGATCTCTAACTATCTGCTCAAATAATTTTGGGATAAAACATCCAGAATAATGCCTCACAAATCCCTGTCTGTGGCTCCAGTTTTGATAGTATGACACTCCCAGACTATATCTGGCAAGTTGAAGTCACTCCCTATTACAATGGCCTAATCAGAAAAATTACTAACGATATTCTTCAAGTTCCATCTGAAGCACTCTACCACTAGAGCTCCTGACCCAGGCATTCTATAAAAGCATCTGATTATCATTTTTAACTGATCTTTGATACTCAAATTCACCCAAATTAATCCTCAATCAGAAACCATGATGACCTAACTAGATTTTATTGAATTCTTCACTGCAATAAACACACTGCCATCATTGGTGACTAACATATCCTTATGATAAATTTCCTAATGTGAACTTAGAATTTTGTTGTCATTAATATCTGGTTTAACCAACTTCCTGTTACTACTACTATCTGTGAATTATAAACTTTAGTAAGTGATACTAATTCTGGGATCTTTCATTGGATGCTCCTGCATTGTTATTTATGAAGTCCATAGATAAACACCACTATTAGATACTGTAACATTACCTGCTTCCAACGGTGTTAATTCTTATGATTTTAAATTTAAATAACAAGGTAAAATGTTGCCAAGGGCAGGAAACATCACATTGCCAGCAAGAAGAAAAAATAATAGTTAAAAAATTAGAGAGAAGCCATTGAATCTTACACTGTTCTTGCAGCATAAAATATTTCAGTGAAAGAGTATTTCATACTAGTTTTGCCAAAGGCCCAGAAGTCATCATTAGAGAGCAGCAGATTGGGTTATACAAGCTCATGTTATTGTTATTGTTAATTGCAAAAAAAATAGTTTTCATAACAGTAATAATTACACCTTTTTTGTACTAAAAGACATAGATTGTTCTTATGAGTCTTGAAATGCGAATACTGGATAATCAATATCGAGTGAGTGCAATCATTGATTCATGATTACCTTTATTTTTTTTTAAATATTTATTTGGTCCTGTTGATTATACATTATACAACCAGTGTACAGGTAACATAGGACAAGTCAATCGATAAATTACAGTAGTACATGAACATTTACACATCATATTACGCAGATACTTGTTTATTTATCAAGAACAATTACTTGCATGCCGTATTAAAGCCTGCATTATGCCAAAAACAGTTTAGTGACTGTTTAAAATAGTAGAATAAGAGATAGGCCATATTTTTATGCTACTGACAGATATAAGCAGGTAAATTTGCTTCATGGTCATTGTTTGGATTGAATACAAATTTTAACTGCATTCCTTAAGAAGAGGTTGAAGTGATTGATGAAGAGTGTGGGATACATGGGAGCTCATATTTTCTCATTATAACATAGATAAATTTACATTTTATCACCACAATTTCAGTTAAACTACAAGCAACAACATCACACTTTATCTTCAAGAGAGTGCTTTCCTTAGGCAGTTTCCCCCACTCTTATACCTTATAACTCTTAAGTATTCATTCATTTTATAGAATGTTTGTTCAATGAGGAATAATTTTAGTTTCCTTTTGAAAGCATTATTTATTTCCTTTTTTATATTGATAGGGAGCTTACTGAAGACCTTTATACCTGGCTCAGTAACTCCCCTATGTACTTTAGTGAGTGTTTCAGATACTTGGTGACAATTTTTCACCTGCCTTGTATCATGGTTGTGGATGTCACAATTTTTATGAAACAATTCTCTGTTGTTGGCTACAAATAACATCAGTGAGTATATATACTGACCCTGTGATGGTAAGTATCCTGAGAGATTTGAAGAGACCTCTGAAAGATGCCCCATTATTGACCCCACATATTAATCTCACTGCTTCAATGCACAAGTTGCCAAAGTAGCGTTAAATTGAAAGACTTGCACCCGGCAATTGGTCTACCCAACAGGAGGCCCTAGTCACAGAAACATTTATTTCACTGCTCATTTTTGTATTCTGAAGAGTTTTTCATCACCTGCAGCATTTCCCCAGAAGATTATGCCATAGGAGAGAACAGAATGGAAATATGCAAAATATGATACCAACATTATTTCTCTGTCCACTAACTGATGGAGAGCTCTTAGTGCAAAGAATGATGAGCTAAGTTTCTTGACCAGCTGATCAATTTGTTCTTTCCATCTTAGGTGACTGTCTATCTGGATACCTAGGAATTTTGTATGTGTGGTTTCACTAATTTTGTGATTGTTAACATGTATTTTGGGAAGTTTATTATTTTTATTTTTTATCAGAAACTGTATAATATTGGTTTTTGAAAGATTTAAGGTTACACTATTCACAGTGAAGCATTTGTGTACTTGAATAGAGACTGTCATGTCAGTGTCCTGCATTGTGGAGTTGGGTACTTTTACAAAGATACTTGTGTCATTGGCAAACATTGCTGTTTTTGCTCTGTTATTAATTGTGATTGATAGATCATTAATGTAGATCAGGAAAATTAGTGGCCCAAAAATTGAGCCCTGTGGGAGTCCATACTTTATATTTCCCCAAACTGATTTTAATGATGTACCTGTCCCCCTTAAGACAACCCTTTGCTTCCTGTTTTGAAAGTATGATTCTATCCAAGTCAAAGATTTGTCTTTAATGCCATAATGTGGAAGCTTTTTTAAGAGTGTGTTGTGATCTACAGAATCAAATACCTTGGCAAGGTCACAAACTAACCCCATTTGATACTTTTTGTAATTTAGTTCACCTAAAATTTCATCTGTTAGGTTAAATATAGCTCTGTCTGTGGATGAGCCCTTACGAAATCCAAATTGTGTAGGAGCCAGAAAGCCATTTTGTGTAGTGTGATTATAAATCCTGTCATACACTATTCTCTCAAATACCTTTAAGAACACTGGCAGCACAGATGAGCTGATAGTTGGATGTTTCATCCATTGCTCCACTTTTATGGATTGGTGTCACTATTGTATGTTTTAATCTATCTGGGAACACACCAGTTTCCATAGACTGGTTGCACAAATAGCATGTTATATAACTGATTAAGTCTGCACATGAATTCAAAATCCTACTTCATATGCCATCATATCAACAGCAATCTGAGTTTTTGACAAATTGTTGTCAGGTTTTATGTTCCCATTTGTCTCACTTTTTATGATGTACCATATGGCTTTTATTTTCTTGTTTGAGTAGCTAATTTTTTGTGAATAGTGCAACTATTTGGCCTTCTTGATTACACCTGTTAGAATTTTAGTGTATATCCTGTAATGTAACTTTACTGCTGGGTCTGTACTAGTCCTCTGTTGTACATACTGATCTCTCCTTTTGTTACACGATATTTTTATGCCAGTAGTTAGCCACTCTTTCCTTTTACTACAGGTTGGTTTGATTACAATATGTCTTTGGGGGAAAGAAGCTTCAAAATGTTTAAGGAATAATAAAGGAATAATAATTCACTGTATCAGCCTTGTATACTTCCTTGCATTGTTCATGGCTTAAACTATTTCTGAACAAACAAGTAGATTCAGTATTTATTGTTCTAACATGTTTAACTTGGCTACAATGGCCATGTGCTGTTTTCCTGCTGGCAAGTTTTGATATAAAAACTAAGTTTACCTTTGCATGGACAATATGATTAATGTTTTTATGTTCTTTGCTAATTACTATGGTGATGAGATTTGTATAGTGTGTGATGGATGAGTATTCTTCATATATGTTAATAAATACACTAAAGTGTTGACTAATGCCATTGTATTGTTTTGTATTCCATGGAAGTGGGGACGACATAGAAACGATGAAGGGGCTTTGTCCCCTATGTAACCCTCAATGGTACACATCCCAACAACAGGCTACACCATCGTCCCACACAAAACCCAAGGTTAGTGTGTGGTTCCTCCCCCCCCCCCCCCCCCCCTACCCTCCCCCTGGGAATGTCTCACACCAGACGAATGTAATCCCAATGTTTGCATTGTTCAGTAATAATGGTGTACGCGTATGTGGAAAAGGTACTTGTTCAGCAATTGCTGACATAGTGTAACTGAGGCAGAATAAGGGGAACCAGCTCTCGTGTTTGCTGAGACAGATGAAAAACCACCTTAAAAGCCATCGACAGGCTGGCCAGCACACTGAACCGCCAAGCGGATTCATGCCAGAGACCAGCATGCCTTCCCATCTGGAAAGCAGTGTGTTAGACTGCACGGCTCAGCAGGTGGGCTGACTACTACCTTCTACTCCATCGATGAATTTCACATTAGAACCAACTAATTGTGTGTGTGTGTGTGTGTGTGTGTGTGTGTGTGTGTGTGTGTGTCTGTGTGTATGTGTGTGTGTGTGTGTGTGTGTGTGTGTGTGTGTGTGTGTGTGTGTTGTGTGTGTGCAGTAATGTGTTCATTGTAAATAAGTGTTATAGTAGTTGCATTTCAAGTTTATTACCTTATTAATAAATAAAAATCTTTTTTGTTTTAAATTCAGTGCATTAGTATTTGAAAAATGATTCTTTCCTATAGTGTTCATTAAAAAATGTCGACCATTCCACTTGGAACATTTGGAATGGTACATTAGCTTATTTGTTTGAGTTGTAAATATTTGTCATGAATTGTTTTTATGACATGTTCTACATCCTGGAGGACCTCCTTACTACATATCAATTGGAATGAAAGTAAATCTAATCTAATACGAGTCATGCACATTACAAGAGGATGCAGAATTCCTCTAAAGTAGTAATCTTGTACCAAACAATAAGAAATATTCTTTTCATCTAGCTATACAATGCAATGGATCCCAACACAACACCAATGAAGATGGAGTGCCACAACCCACTGGCTGGAGCAACACTATGCCACAGATAACTGCTCTGAGCATAAGTACAGGCTCAAACAATAGTAACAAGAACTATAACATAAAAATTATGCCTTTCTAGACTACCAGGGTGCAACTTTAGTTAACAAAATTGGAGACCATTTTTTGATTACATGGACTTGTATCTGATATGGAAAAGTTTAGACTGATTATCTCGCATTTCAGCTTAAATGTGATCAAACAGTTAGATAATGTTTTACATCAACACTCTTAGTCTGTGTTTAAAGAAGCTGTACCCCCAGTGTTCTTGTGCTGCCACCAGAATCAAGATTACAAAAAACTAGTGAGGGCGAAGCATGTGTCAGTGATTCCCCATCCCAAGTGCTTCACATGTTAGGTGCAATTGTCAGTAATGAACTGCTGTCAGAGCAGTCTTTAAAAATTTTCTAACTTTGAAGACTCCCATAAAATGAGAGGGCCATTCTTTGTTTTCTTACAGAACTCTCCCTTGGCAAACTGGCATGCAAAGTGCATGTGTTTATGATTGTGTACACTGACTTTCCATTTGTGTTCTGCTAAATGGATGATGTGTTAACTATTCTCAAAACTCAAAGAGGAGCACATTAAGCATCTGTATAATTTGTTCAAAAGACGTAAAGTTTCTTGGAAGCACTGGAACATGCCACGGTATCTCAACACTTCCTGAAAACGTTAGAGATATTGTAAACATGCTCCCTCTTTCTATGTTTCCTAGAGCTGTTAAATTATTACAGAAGACACTTGCATCATTTGGCAGAGCTGCAGGAGCTGCTTAATGAACTGCTCACTATTAAAAACACATCCAATAGCAGGGAGGTTCCATGGACTCCTGAAGCTAAGTCTGCATTTAGAGACCTAAAAAATGTTTTGGCAAATGGCACATCCAGTTCTAAATGCACTAGCCACCTTGTAGAATGACAAAAGTTGGAGGGCACTAGGTGTGTTACAATAATATGTTACAATGAAAAAGCAACTTCTGGCTTTTCATTTCCAAAATCCTGTTGGTACAGCAGAAAGTATGTAGTGCATTTGACAGGGAATTCATAGCCACATATCTAGCTAAGAAAATTTCTGGCCACTCATAGAGGAACAAGTATTTACAATTTTCAAAGATCATAAACCTCTGACTTCCATATTCCGACATGTTACTAACCTCAACTCACCACATCAGATTCAACAAGCAGAGACCATTGCCTAATTTTCCACAGTGCAACACACCACAGAGCAGAATAATTTCATCGCTGATTGCTTTTCTTGTAAATGTGTGGCAATTCCCATTATTAACTGGGCTGACATCGCATCAGAACAAAATATGGACAGCTTCCTTCAGCAATGTCATGCTGATCCTGCATCAACTGGCCTGTGCTTTGAGCATCTGCCACTGCTTAACACAAGACAAGGAATTTGATGTGACTATTCAGGAAAAAGTTACACCATTTGTCTCAATAAAATGGCAATACCCAGTGTCTGAAACCTTTAACAACCTAGCACACCCAGGAATAAGAGTTACCGCTAAGTTAATATGAGGCACTATTGTGGGGCCAGGAATACAGAAAGATTGTCATTGATTGACTCAACACTGCACGAAATGTCTAAGTTGTAAAATCTCTTGCCACAGCTTTGCTCCACTGCATGAGTTCCCCTCCCCTTCAGGAAAATTCTCACACTTACATTTGGATAACATAGGTCTTCTTCCCCCTTCAGGAGGCTTTTGTTTTCTAGTTACCATGGTAGATAGATTTACTAGGTGGCCCAAGACTGTTCCTGTACCAGATAATTCAGCAGTGTCTGTTGTCTGAGCATTAATCTCTACTTGGGCCTCCAGATTTGGCAGGTGTAGACAGTTTGAATGCCAACTGTTTGAGCTCTTGAGATTATGTGGATACAAACATATATGAAATACGAGCTACCATCAAACCAGCAATGGGTTGATAGATCATATGCATCACACCTTGGAGACTGCCTTGGCCTGCTGTACAGAATCCTGGACAACAGCATTACCCTTAGTACTTCTAGGCCTCCACACAGTAATTTAAGAAGACTTAGGCTGTTCCTCTGCTCAATAAATTTATGGAGAGCAACTGAAATTTTGGGTGAATTTTTCTCACCTTCCCCCTTCTATCTATATGTTAGGGAATATATCACTTTTTTTAGAAATTCTGCAAACTCAGTGCAACTCATCAAACCTACTAATCTATCATGACATGGAGATAAATAAATTTTCTTCCAGAAAGACTTGTTAAAATGTGATTTTTTTATGAATAAGAGGGGACATTACCAGATCACCTCTCTCTCCTCCATACATGGAAATCTTTGAGGTGATTGGAGGAGGTGACAAAACATTTTTAGTTGAAAAACATGGCAGACATGAAACAGAGTTGGCTGACTGTCTTCAACCAGCATACCCCGAAACATGTCCAGATGAACCACACAATGAAAGAGCCTTACTGTTATATTCCCCTCACAACTTATCAGAAAGGGATAGAGACATTCTTATCCCTGAGCAGACTGAAAAGCCAATTGTGCAATTGTGTTTACACAGTCTGGCAGGCAAGTACTTCGTCAACACGCCATGATCAGGGGGGGGGGGGGGGGAGGGGGGGGGTCAGGAGGTGGCAGCGTTTTCACATTCAATCCAGTTGAAGGACCAACATACTATGTGAGTAAGTATGCTACACACATGAACTGCCAAGCTACAGCTCTACCAAAAGTAAAGGGGAGGGGGGGGGGGGGGGGGGTTGTCTGGAAGGACTAAAATGTACAAACTATACGGAGAAAGTGCTATCATTGATTCATTGATTAATGAATAACTGTGATATAAAAACTGAATTTATCTTTGCATTGGACAATATGACCTATGTTCTTTGGTAAACACTATGATGTTGAGATTTCAGTTATGTGTGTAGGATGAGTATTCTATGTACAGTGAACAAATAGAGTAAAGTGTTGACTACTATCATAGTTGTGTTTATTACAAGTGGATACAGATTCACCCTACAGAATATGATCATTGTGTCATCAAATTGGGAACTTCCAACTAATTTAAAAGGATTAAAAAATATACAGAAGAATTAATTATTAGAGGTATACAGGGTTATGCACTAAATTACTAACAAAAAGTTGTAAATGACTGAAAGCTATTATTATTTCACTGTAAAAGTCATCTTGCAATGGATGGTACAACATTCTAGTAATGAAGAAGAAAGAATATGGGCTATCCATTCTCTTACGGTTTAACAAAAGAAAATCTAAATTGTCACAGATAATTTAACACTGAAAAAAAGTTCATTCTCTGATAGATAATCTTATTATTAATGTCACTGAAACACAATGATCTGTTACATCACCCCATTGTTCAGCAGAGACAATGTTTATTATAGTACATGGGTGCACCATTCAAAGTCTCTTTAATCACTTTTCTCAGGCAGTTGAAACAGTCAACATACAATATTAGTAATCAAGTGCCATTATTAAAGGTACATAGAGTGGTTCTCTTAAAGTAATCACCTGGTTACAGACTAATAAAGGTTTCTTTAAACAGTTTTATAAATCATCATGGTAAGGATGGATGTTATTGTTATGATATTCATGCAAGTGATAAGAGAACAGCAGACTTTATAGAAGTTCTGCCATAAAATACTGGATATCTTGACTTAGGATAATGTCTGATTTATTTCAATGCTCAGGACTACATTTAAGAGAATTTTTGCCCCCCTCCCTCCCTGCAGGAAACCTGAAGAAACTGTGATGGCACCTTCAGATTTTAACACTTTACAAGATTAAAAATATTACAGGTCATTTCAAGTGAATTTATATTCTTTCAAATTCTGTATGAAATGCAGCACAAAGACCGAGGCTTTTAGGCATAGCTTTTGTTATAAGTTACTTTAACAAAACATTTTGCTTAGGAAAGTGTTATTTACCATATGTTTTAAAAGCCTTTGCATGTGCAGTTTAAATTTGTTTGAATATTAACTGTTTTACAAAATCAACATGAATGTATGTATCTCTAAACATTGTCTTTGTTTTGAGTTTGTTGTTGACATTTGTGGTATAGCATAAGTGCTGTATGATCTGCACTATAGGTACACTGTGAAAATACCTTCAGTTCATATCTCATGACAAAATGTTGGAGATGCCAGATTGTTGTGATGATTGGTTGGATCACCTGACAACCTGGCAGACTCTTGAAGACATGCGCAAACTATTATGAGAAAGTCTATTAACAAAGTTTCTAGAACCATATTTAAATGATTACTCTAGGGATACACTAGAACCCCTTAGGTATTGCTAACATAGGGATCATGGGGATAGGATTAGAATAATTACTGCACTCACAGAGGCATTCAAACAATCATTATTCCTATGCTCCATGTGTGAATGGAACAAGAAGAAACTATTGCAATGGAATGTTCCCTCTGCATGCACCTCACACTGGTTTGCAGAGTGTAGATGTAGATGTAGATGTGGCAAGATAGACCAAGGAGAGGAAGTAGTTGATAGTTGATGGCTGCAATGATACCCATTATGCTGGCTAGGATTCAGACAGTGAGGCTGATAACCAGAACAGTGGGAGGATTCCTCAGCATAGTTTTCATTGCATTTCAAGGAGACATTAGGTAGCCTCACATAATCAGCTTACGTTTAACATTTGTACAAAGGAATCAGGACTATATAACACTTAATTTGTGTAAGTTGTGCTGAAAAGAAGAACTTTGTTAGCATACAGCTCAGTAATTTTCACATAGATAAGAATAATTGAAGTTAACTTAAATACATAAATTGAATCTGTGTTTAGTTTGGGATATCCTCACACAATTCATTTTTAAAGGTTTACTTACTGTTTGGTATATAGTGATTTAAAGTCAACTGTATTATTCAATCAGTGGTTAGGTTAATATCAATTTTATATAGGTAACCCCCTTAAAGAGTACTGAAAAAGTGTCTCTGCTGGGAGACTTTTTATATATGTTTATTGTATAATAAGAAATAAATTACATACATGATAATTTTTTATAGCTCTGGTCTGAGCTATTAAAGGTTGATATCCTTCACATCTTACCATTGAGGTAGACCATTGCAACATTATTTATTTAAAGCACAAAACTGGTCTTACTGTATTTGTATTGAAGTAAAATCCTAGCACAAAATCACAACAGAACACGGAAAGAACAGAAAACAGGCTTAAATCAGAGCAGAATATTGACTTAGAAATCCCAAAGTGCCAAATCATATTTAATTATTCAAAGCCCACACGTATTTATTGACATTATCATGTGTATGACTTTGAATGGTATTATTACAATTCAGTAACTTCCTCCACAGATCATGGTAACTGCTATATCACATACATACATATGATAAATATTGATGGCATTTCCGACATGGACCAAGCTCTGATTTCATTTAGTTTAAAGGTGCTATGAAAGAGCAACAAATAAATATTTCTTATAGTTAAATACAACCACCAAGCATCGACAAAAATTGGCTGTACATGTTTGTTGTGTTAAAAAATCATAACAAATATCTTGCTATGATTGTGGGTCTTTTCTATCCATTTTTCACCTTATGAGACACTATACATTTATGTGGGTAAAAGTTTAAAAATTGCAAATACAAAATGTAACTTTTTTTGCTCAAGGACATATTTTACCCTGTTCTGGTACTACCTGTGACCATAATTCTTACTGCCTTCCCTACAAACCCCAAACATAGACAAAAATTGCTTGTAAACTTTTATTTTCTTGCAGGGGACCTCGTTGAAAGTCTGATTGTTGAGTTTTATTTTTATTGTTGATTTATAGACAACCATTATTACTAGAAGTTTGCCACAGTAAAGCAAATATCTTTCTTGTAAGGAAGATTTTCTAAAATGAGGCAAAAATTCTTGCTGCAAGTTTAATAGATCACAACATATTTGAGTTCAGAGCATTCAAGTGAAGAAATGGAGGACAATGAAGAAACAAATTGTGCAGGCAACACACCAAATAAATGTCTTAGAAGTTCTAGTAGAGTGTATTTGGCAAAAACTCCTAGGTAATTTGAAAGAGATTTAGCTGTCGTAGTTGATGAGTCTCAGGGAATCACTACAGCTGTGAAAATAACAAATATATGTAAATCATTCAAAAAAATTTTCATTCCTGAAATAGTGAGGAAAATAGTTGACTATATGAATGAAGAAGCTGAAATAAAAAATGCATCTCCTGCTAGCAAATCTGAAATATATGCTCTGAATGGTATTTTAATTCTAGTGGAAGTTTACCAGGATATCAGTATTCCAATATCTGAATTATGATCAAATTTATTTGGAACAGCCATATAGAGGGTGAACATTAATAAAACTGACGTACTGCAGGGACAGATTCGTGACAGGAAATGGAGGAAGAAAGATCGTATGAACAAGTGTCCAGAAAAGCATCATTGCCACAGTAGATGATACTGATGAAATAGAGTTTCTCTGACCATGTGCCATGGATTCCTTATATGTTGCAAACTGTGTAATTGATGCAGTGTACTGTAAGCAGCAGATTGGTCCAGTATTCATGTCAGGAGCAAGTGAGGTTGCTGTTTGTGTATGGACAAGCAGATTGAAATGGTCAAGTGGCAGCACAGCTATGCCAACTTAAGTTCCTTCACAGACACCAAACACATCACATAACGCTTCAAGCCCTTTTTGGGGTCCTTTTAAGCAGATGAACATCAAGGAGGCATGTCCATAAACCAGATTTGGAGGACCGGATTCTGCAGAATATTGAGACGAACCATAGTACAGGCTCCTGGCAAGAGTTCACCACCATGGTTTAATCTGAAATATGATTATGTCTATCTTGAATGACAACTGCTACTCACCTTATCATGTGCAACAAGTGCAAAGACTGTAGGCACCCGATTTCCCTCTACTGGAAGAATTTTGTCAATTAGTTTTTTGCACCAGACCATCACAATTATGGGATTTCTGTCATCAGTCATCTTTACTGACAAAGCAGCCTTTACTACAACTGGCATCATAAATCTGCATAATCATCTTCTGTGGAATATAGATAATCCTCAGGGAGTGGTTGAGGCATCTCATCAGTGTCAGTTCATCATCAATGTTTGGGCAGGCATTCTTGGCAACCACATAGTTGGACCAGTTACTATTCCACTACACCTCAACAGAAGGATGTACCTGAACTTACTGCAGAACACTCTGCCTGGGATGCTTGAGAATGTGCCCTTGGAAATATGACAGGTTTTGTTGTTTCTGCATGGTGGAGCACCACTCCACTTCCTCATTACTGTTCGCTGACACCTCAACAACATCTTCCCTGGACAGGGGACAGGATGCGGTGTTCCCATGGAAGCCACTTTGAAAATTTGTTGTGATGTGGATGTGATGCAGCTCTGTCCTGTGTTTTGGGATGATTTTTTGTCATTACACGCACACCATACATTTATGGACAGTTGGTCGTAGGGCCTTTTTTCCTCTACTTCTAGTCAGAAATCTGCCCTGCAGTTTGTTGGTTTTATTAATATTCATCCTTAATAGGGGAAGTACGAGTAAGACAAGACATAATCAGCTATTGCAAGTTTTTCATTTTGATGATAAGGGCAAGCAGAAAGATGTGTGAATGACAAATTTGTGCCACTGCATTAAGGTTTTGAAGAAGTGAATGGAAAATTCCAAAATTACTTCAGAAGTGGACCATACAATATGTTTGGTGAATTGCAAAGTCCTTTCAGAGGGCATTGTCCATTTAAATTTTTCTTTAAACACAAGCTTGGGAAATATGATAAACTCATTATAATTCTCAGTAGTTGGGCTGCCCATGCCCAGTAGGACTGATGGGGCTGTTTATGACAACTACAGAACACAACATGGGCTGCAATGATATGCATGTGTTTATGGTGGCAATTATACAATGGTTTATACATTTTGTTGAAATAAAGTTATTCTGGTTCATGAAACAGTATTAACTGGTACAACAATTCGTAGATCCAAGGGCAAAACCATGAAAGAAATAATTTCATAAAAATGTTATGAGGGGGGATCAAATGTAAACAGAATTTTTGTTCCTGAACATCAACAGTTGGTAGCACCGGCCCTGCACATCTGCTATGCTTATGCATGACTGTTAGATGTGAGGAGTGCATGCTGTTAGATATTTTCCACTGTTTCATCAGTAATGTTCACAATTTCTGAGTAACAGTAGCACCCATCCATTGCGCAATTCATAAATATCAAATTTCTTGCTTGTGAAGGAATTACAGTGGCAGAAATTTGCCAAAAATTGACTGTATATTACATTGATAAAACATTATTAAGCACGTGTGTGTTTGCCTGGCATAAAAAGTTCAAGGAAGGACAAGAACATGTGGAAAATCAGCGACATGACTGCCATCATTGGACCAGCATTACAGACAACAACATTCGAGTGATTAAAGGCATTATTGATGATGATGGACAGGCAAGAGTATTAGAAATTGCATAAAAAGTCAGAATCAGTTATGGGATATGTCAAGCAATCATCACAAATGACCTACAGTTCTGTAAACTGTGTTCCAGATGAGTGCCTAAACTTTTGACCAAAAATCTGAAGTTGAGATGTTTGGAGGTCTGTCAGAGGCTTACAGTAAAGTTTGTGGAAGAAGTTGATGAATTTTTGAGTTGGATTGTCACCTGCAATGAAACATGGGTTCACCACTACACTCGAGAAGGCAAACAAGCCAGTAAGCAGTGGCAGAGGAAAGGAGGGGCAGCACAAGTGAAAGCAAAGACTCGAATGTCAGCTGGCGAGGTCCTTTCATCCATTTTTTCAATCAGCAAGGCATTTTTCTGATTGATTTTTGCATGAGTGATCCACAATCAGTGCTGCTTACTACTGTGAATTGTTGAACAAGGCAAGAGTTGCATATCACCACAAAAGACGAGACCAATCGATTCGACAGGTCATCCTCCTATGCGAAAATGCGCAACCCCATTCTGTAGCTCTGACTGTCTCTAAGCTACAGGAAATGCACTGGCCTACACTTGATCATCCTCCTTACAGCCCAATCTTATCGTCCTGCTATTTCCATTTATTCAGACCACTGAAAGAAGCTTTAGGAGGATAACAATTTGAAGATGACGAGAGTGTGGAAGACTTTGTGGGCAACTGGCTGGTGACATGAACTAGTTCTTTTTATGATGAGGGCATCAAAAAGCTACCCATACGCTGGGACAAATACATTTCCAAAGCAGGAGACTATGTGAAAAAATAAATTATAATTGCCTTGAGTTTTTCAATAAATGAATTTAAATAAAACATTAAATGCTGTTTATATTTGATCCACTCTCATAACATCAGTGGCACCAAAAGCAATGAAGTATTGCTGAAGCCACTTTCTTTAAGCTGTCCAGTCTTCACCCTCATCATCATAAGGGGGAAAAGGCAGCAGGTACACAAATGATGTAGAAGCCTTTGTAGTCAACATGGCCAACAAATTTCTAATAGCAACTATACGAATCTGTTGCTGCTTGATGAGAGATTTGAGAACTGCCTCCAAAGATGTGAGAACCAGAGAAACAGTCAAACATACTGAACACACAAAAAGGGAACACTACTCTTGTTGCCAATAGTGTCACAATGAAAGTTGCAAGTAATGGCGTAACTACCAAAGACAAGAGTTTATTAATCCACACTCAAGGACACACAAGCACATAAACTATAGGCACAACTGAGGAAGAGTGCTTGTCACATTGTCATTGTATAGGGAAGAGCTCCAACAGTTGCAAAGTCTAACAGAAAGAAGAAGGTTCTGCTGCTAGTTAGTTCACATGGTAGAGGTGTGGGCCAGCAGTTGCAGGAAATGTTGGGAAGAGAGTACCTGGTCACCAGCATTGTGAAGTCTAGTGCAGGGTTGGCTCAGGTGAGTGACAGCATAGGGGACTTATGTAGGATTTTTATGAATGAGAATCAACTAGTGATAGTGGGTGGAGCAGAATAATTTTTTGTTGGAATTCCACAATTTTCATGAAACTGTTACAAATACAGAAAAGATTATCTAGATGATCCTATGCAGGGATTGCTGTAGACCTCCTTTTCAAAGTCTGAAAATACTGCTCTGACCTGTTTGTATGTTTACAAAAGTTGTGTCTCAGTGACAACATATTTTCAAACATGATTTACAAGCATTTAATTCTAGGCAGAAGCTGAAACTAAACATAAAAACAGTAAATAAAAACTTATGCAGAAGAGAAGTACACCATACTGGGGTTATATAATAAGACATCTATTTACTTAAAACGCAGACCAACATTAAATACATTTAACGTGAAATTAAAACAGTTCTTGCTTGACCACTGTTTGTACTCTGTCCTTGAATTTCTTGGACATCATTCTAAGAAAACCTGATTTATCCAATATTGTGAATTATATAATAATATATAATGTCACTTTATATTATCATTTCCTTTCATTGTGTTCATCACATAGTCCAAATTTATAACTAGTGTAGTTATAAATTAACTGTGTCATCCCTGACTTGCTATTTATCATACAGACAAACATTGTAGCATTTACCATATAGAAGATAAGCTGAGTTATAGGCAGGCACAACAAAAAACTGCTGTACATTTAAGCTTTCATCCAAAAGGCTTTCTTCTATAGTAGAAAATATGTATGTATTCAGACAACCACAACTCACACTGTCTTTTTCCATTGATGCTGGACTCAGTCTGAAAAATGCCTTTGTTTTAATGATTGCCACCACAACTCATGTATCATTTTCCTGAGATACTCCCTCCTATTTCATGATAATCCAAAATAAGCTGCCCTTCTAAGAACTTTTGCAATATCCCTCAGCAGTTCCATTAGGTAAGGATTCAATACTGCACATCAGTGCTCTAGTAGTGAATGGACAAGCATAGTATAGGCAATCTCTCTGCTAGACCTGTAGCATCTTCTAAATGTTCTGCCAACAAAATGCAGTCTTTGGTTTGCCTTCCCCACAACATGATTTGTGCGATACTTCCAATTTAAGTTGTAAGTAATTGTAATTCCTAGATATTTAGTTGCATTGATAGCCTTTAGATTTGTGTGATTTATTGCTAGATTTATTAATGGATCATTTTTGGTATTCATGTTGATGGCCTCACACTTTTCGTTATTTAGGGACAACTGCCACTTTTTGCATGTACAGATATCTTATCTAAATCATTTTTCAATTGGTTTCTGTCTTCTGATGACTTTACTTGATAGTAAATCACAGCATCATCTACAAACAAACTAAGATGACTTTTTGGATTGTCTCCTAAATCATTTATATACAGATATGTTGTCCAAACCATTTTTAATTGGTTTTTGTCTTCTGATGGTTAAACTGGGTGGTAAATGACAGGATCATCTGAAAACAATCTAAGATTACGTTTTAGATTGTCTCCTAACTCATTTATATAAATTATGGTAAGATTCCAAAAATGTGATAGGAATCTAAGATCATTGCTACCCAAAGGCCTTGCAAAACTGGAGATCACCCTGAAGACTACAGCCCATATTTGCTGCTGTGCAGTATCTGCAAACTATTTGAGAGGGTATAAATGGGTAGAATATGACGATTATCCTAGCCCTCATAACCAATGTAGAGTGCGGATTTCAAAATAATTTGAAGACTGGAGTGGTGTTGCTTGATCTCACATCTGCCTATTATGCGGTTGGATTCAAGGTCTTATCTACAAATTAACAAAGACACCAAAATGCAAGAAAAGTCTGGAACTCCTATAGAATTTATTAAGCAAATATAAATTTATGGGAGAACCAAATGGGAAAGTAAGCAACACAAGGTTTTGAAAAATGGAATACCACAAGGAACAGTATTGGCACTAGCATTTAAACAACAGGATAGCAAACAGAGAACTGAATCTAAATGTAAAGGGCCAAGCAATTAGACACAGGAGAACCCCTAAATACCTGGGAATAAAACTGGGCCATACACTAACATATAAGTATCACTTGGAAGATATAGCCCAGAAAATCAGAACAAGAAGTAATATAATAGGGAACCTAGCACAAACAACCTGGGGCAGCTCAGTGGGAACATTACACTCTTCAGAACTGACTCTTGGCTGTAGTGTTGGTGAGTACTGTGCTCCAGTATGGGTCAGGAGATCCACACAAAAAAGATAGACATCCACTTCCATGAAACCATGAGGATAATCTCGAGAATACTATCACCAATCCCTATTTCCTGGCTTCCAGTCCTGCACATCTGATGACAAGTAGCAGCTCAGTGAGTAGCTAACTGATTAGCCGGAATATTATGACTACCTACTGTAATGTACCCTCTTTCGTCCGGGGTGAAAATCAAATATCGAGCAACAAACTTTCAATTCATTTAAATGCTATTTAAAACCCTGAGATTATGATGATCAACTGACGACACCCCACCAGCTTGGGTGCTCTGTATCTACAACTGACGATGTTAAGCTTAATATTTAGACAAAAGAATGATAGATCACAGAATACTAAAACTAATTAAAATACCTTACCTTTAGTTGCTGAATTTGGTCTCATTGTCTTGATTCTCGCCATGGTGTGTTCCATCCATCTAACATAGTTAATATTAGGTCCGGGTCTTTGTGTGCTAATGAAAACTGGTACTCGCTTTTTGTTTTACTATTGATTCTTCATTTTTATTAATTTAACTTTTTCACAATAATGTCCATCTTCATATCACATACTATTTATGATACTCTCTATATAAGACGACAGACTTCCTTCCGTACTCCCATCAACAGTCCACCTCACAAAACCACGCTCTCCCCACAACAGTCCCACTAACTCATTCCAACAGTCACCTTAACAATGTCCGACTCTCTACCTTTCACACACAAATGTCTTTGGCTCACACTGGTGCCAACATATTCTCCAGAAATAAACAAATAAAGTTCACATTATAGAATAATATAATAAAAAAGATTTGGGCAAAATTAAATAGTACATACAATAATATGAGGTCTCCACAGTACATCGATGTTGTCGCCAGTGGTCGGCGGAAGGTGCACGTGCCCGTCGACCTGGGACCGGACCGCAGCGACACACGGATGCACGCCAAGACCGTAGGATCCTACGCAGTGCCGTAGGGGACTGCACCGCCACTTCCCAGCAAATTAGGGACACTGTTGCTCCTGGGGTATCGGCGAGGACCATTCGCAACCGTCTCCATGAAGCTGGGCTACGGTCCCGCACATCGTTAGGCCGTCTTCCGCTCACGCCCCAACATCGTGCAACCCGCCTCCAGTGGTGTCGCGACAGGCATGAATGGAGGGACGAATGGAGACGTGTCGTCTTCAGCGATGAGAGTTGCTTCTGCCTTGGTGCCAATGATGGTCATATGCGTGTTTGGCGCCGTGCAGGTGAGCGCCACAATCAGGACTGCATACGACCGAGGCACACAGGGCCAACACCCGGCATCATGGTGTGGGGAGCGATCTCCTACACTGGCCGTACACCTCTGGTGATCGTCGAGGGGACACTGAATAGTGCACGGTACATCCACACCGTCATCGAACCCATCGTTCTACCATTCCTGGACCGGCAAGGGAACTTGCTGTTCCAACAGGACAATGCACGTCCGCATATATCCCGTTGCACTCAACATGCTCTAGAAGGTGTAAGTCAACTACCCTGGCCAGCAAGATCTCCGGATCTGTCCCCCATTGAGCATGTTTGGGACTGGATGAAGCGTCGTCTCACGCGGTCTGCACATCCAGCACGAACGCTGGTCCAATTGAGGTGCCAGGTGGAAATGGCATGGCAAGCCGTTCCACAGGACTACATCCAGCATCTCTACGATCGTGACCATGGGAGAAAAGCAGCCTGCATTGCTGCGAAAGGTGGATATACACTGTACTATTGCCGACATTGTGCATACTCTGTTGCCTGTGTCTATGTGCCTGTGGTTCTGTGAGTGTGATCATTTGATGTATCTGACCCCAGGAATGTGTCAATAAAGTTTCCTCTTCCTGGGACAATGAATTCACGGTGTTCTTATTTCAATTTCCAGGATTATACATTGGTATCTCACCCAGGATGCCTCTTCTGGGTTTGATTACCAGAGTTCACTTACATATTTATATAACGATTGTACAAATATATTAGACACTAAAGTAAGACATAAAAGAGATAAATGTGGTCTTATATCGACTTGGTTTTAACATCAGCTAAAAAGGTTATTTTCAATTTAGTTCAGACATCTACTGAGAAATATGTGGCTAATATTTTTTTATGTAAAGAGTATGATTTGAACAATCTCAGTTAAATAAGCGTCTCAGCATCCTCATATCAATAAGTTTTCCATAATGTAACGTAAAATAGCTAAAAAGTGAGAGTTTAGAAATGACAGTGCAATGAGATCATGTTAACCCAGCCATCATCAGTGGTATCATGCTTCACTTGTACATATGTATAAAATAATTCAAATGTACAAATTCAGAGGTGGCATTGCAATGGGAATCTGTAAACCCCGTCAAATGTAGTGGGAAAATACTTTTCTCACTAATATAAATTAATTAGTAATAAAGTGAATACATGTAAATACTACACAAAGTTTTGTGCTTGTCAGTTCCTAAATGTACTTTATCCTCTAATCCTAATCCACTCCATGCTGACACTCATCCAACCTACCCTTATCTCATATTCTGTGTCTATACAAGATCAACTTCTTTCAGAGTTAGTCAGTAAAACATAAATCTGCGGAGATACAGAGCTCCATCCACATAAAAGTGTTGTTGTTTTCTCAACTGATCAGAACAGAAGCTAGCAATTGCTTGGTCAGGTCAGTTTTTCAATATAAGATAATAAAATAGCAAACACACTTCTAATCCTAAAATTCAAAGAAAATATAAATACATATATATGAAAATTCCCTCTACTCATGGCATAGGCAATGTGTAATCATGTAAAGTGTATATCTATGTACAGTGTGTAGTCCTCTCTCCATACCCAGTTCCTTTGTCACATAAAACATGTAGATTAGTTAATTATATTGCAGAATCATCCACCTTCTGCCACCAATACTCAGCCTACAATCAATCTTGGCCATATGCACAGGACGCAAGACTAAACAGTATGTAGAAGTCCAACCAGTACCAAGGCGCACGGTGTCTATGTGTCTCCATGAGAACCACATAGTATACACAACTGTGGGCAAAACAGGATCACCATCACTATTAGAGTATGAACGCTGGTTCACTCAAGATTAATTGCAGTTTTTCATCCTCATACTTCAACTCACATAGTTTGTAGTAAAGACAGGTTACTCTGGTCATAACTTCTCACAGTCACATGTCCATATCGTAGCATATAAGTCACTTCACAAGTGTAAATTTGTGGTTAGTGTAGTTGCCTATGTCATTAGACATGACGTCTACTCCCCATTTCATTAACCCCTACTGAGCTGACCACACAACAAAACCAAAGTTTCATAGCTTTGTGCATAAGTAAGTGAAATAGTCAGCATTTTGATATCTGCAGTTTCAATGTATATCTTCAGTAAGTGATTAATTCCAGATTTCTAATGTCATTTAGAGTGTACAGTTTTATCATATATAGACTGCTTTCACAGTTATTTCATAGATCTCAGAATCAAATCTTGACAGAATTACCTAAGTGTTTGTGTATTACAGACACAACATTGTCAGTGGCAAGGTAAGTTTTGACTGAGATGTCTCAGTGGTATAGAACAAACGTCACACCTCCGGAATTTTGACTAAGTAATAACGCAAGGCATAAAGAAATTTAAATATTACAAAAAAGGATTCACGAATAAAAGTTTACCACTGAAAAATCACATCTACTGTTATTTCTCTCCAGTCCTATCATTGTGTTTTTATGTTAGGTATCAGTAAATCAAAATGTACATTTCTAAAGAGTATGGTATCCTATTAAATCCATATATACTTTAGGTAATAGTAGATAAGCCTCACAACAGGCAATGGTACAAATTATTATACTTAAGTACTCATATTTTGTGAGTTATGCCTCTACAAGAAAAACAATATATAGCATATATAAGTGTTCTAAAACTATAGTTCAGGTAAGTTTCTCACAGAATTGATAATTGTTTCACTGGTTCAAGAGTAACTGCCTGTCCAGGTATCTACTTATGTGCACAGTGCACATGTTTTCAAACAAGATAAGACTAGTGATCTGTCTTGAAGCAACATGGCCCAATACTGCGTTAAAAGTCCAAAGTTATTGGACAAGACAAAGTTATAGAGTGTGTTGGTCAGTTAGTCATAAAGTCTGGTTCATAAAGGATCTTCACTAACAAAATGTTACAAACAGTTTACACTGTGTATAATAAATATCAATAACAAATATACACTCCTGGAAATGGAAAAAAGAACACATTGACACCGGTGTGTCAGACCCACCATACTTGCTCCGGACACTGCGAGAGGGCTGTACAAGCAATGATCACACGCACGGCACAGCGGACACACCAGGAACCGCGGTGTTGGCCGTCGAATGGCGCTAGCTGCGCAGCATTTGTGCACTCCCGCCGTCAGTGTCAGCCAGTTTGCTGTGGCATATGGAGCTCCATCGCAGTCTTTAACACTGGTAGCATGCCGCGACAGCGTGGACGTGAACCGTACGTGCAGTTGACGGACTTTGAGCGAGGGTGTATAGTGGGCATGAGGGAGGCCGGGTGGACGTACCGCCGAATAGCTCAACACGTGGGGTGTGAGGTCTCCACAGTACATCGATGTTGTCGCCAGTGGTCGGCGGAAGGTGCACGTGCCTGTCGACCTGGGACCGGACCGCAGCGACACACGGATGAACGCCAAGGCCGTAGGATACTATGCAGTGCCGTAGGGGACCGCACCGCCACTTCCCAGCAAATTAGGGACACTGTTGCTCCTGGGGTATCGGCGAGGACCATTCGCAACCGTCTCCATGAAGCTGGGCTACGGTCCCGCACATCGTTAGGCCGTCTTCCACTCACGCCCCAACATCGTGCAGCCCGCCTCCAGTGGCGTCGCGACAGGCGTGAATGGAGGGACGAATGGAGACGTGTCGTCTTCAGCGATGAGAGTCGCTTCTGCCTTGGTGCCAATGATGGTCATACGCGTGTTTGGCGCCATGCAGGTGAGCGCCACAATCAGGACTGCATACGACCGAGGCACACAGGGCCAACACCCGGCACCATGGTGTGGGGAGCGATCTCCTACACTGGCCGTACACCTCTGGTGATCGTCGAGGGGACACTGAATAGTGCACGGTACATCCAAACCGTCATCGAACCCATCGTTCTACCATTCCTAGACGGGCAAGGGAACTTGCTGTTCCAACAGGACAATGCACGTCCGCATGTATCCCGTGCCACCCAACGTGCTCTAGAAGGTGTAAGTCAACTACCCTGGCCAGCAAGATCTCCGGATCTGTCCCCCATTGAGCATGTTTGGGACTGGATGAAGCGTCCTCTTACGCGGTCTGCACGTCCAGCACGAACGCTGGTCCAACTGAGGCACCAGGTGGAAATGGCATGGCAAGCCGTTCCACAGGACTACATCCAGCATCTCTACGATCGTCTCCATGGGAGAATAGCAGCCTGCATTGCTACGAAAGGTGGATATACACTGTACTAGTGCCGACATTGTGCATGCTCTGTTGCCTGTGTCTATGTGCCTGTGGTTCTGTCAGTGTGATCATGTGATGTATCTGACCCCAGGAATGTGTCAATAAAGTTTCCCCTTCCTGGGACAATGAATTCATGGTGTTCTTATTTCAATTTCCAGGAGTGTATTAAGCATAATGTCTAAATGAATAAGCTCTTTTGAGCACAACATAGCCATATTCAAACAAATGAAGTATGGCCTCATCAACTTACACTAACACAGAGATACTAAGATTAAAAATCTATATTTTCAAATCACATGAGTATAAAGAAACATTTAAGTTTTGCACTCATCGTGCAAGGCAAGAGCATAAGGTATTCATTGTAATAACCATAAATATATACAAAGCAAAATGCAAGATTAAACAGCAAAGATACAGATCAAGACAGAGTCCCAGATTTTCAAAATTGTGACACTGTAAACTTAGCTTGGACTTTTATAATGCTTCAACTCCGTGATGTTACGTAGACCAAAAAGTTTTCTAGATTCAGGATAGATCAACCTATAGGCATTTGGATGTTTGTTCTCAGATATCACAAATGGTCCTATATAAATATCAAAGAATTTCTTAAGTTCCCCACACAATGATTTTGTCTTTTCTACTGTTTTCACTAGGACTAAATCTCCCACATTAAACTCGCACATTTTCCCCTTCTTATCATGTCTAGTTTTCCTAATTTCTCCTTGCTTTTTCATGTTGTTCCTTACAATCTCCTCTCTTTCTTCTTTTGACAAGCTGTTACATGCTGGAAACTCAATCAATTCACTAATAAGATTTGGTGGCTTTTTATCATAAAGTATCTCATGTGGAGAGAATCCTGTTGAACTGTGCTGTAAGCTATTCATCACATCTTCAAGTTTGCTAATGTAATTTATCCAAGCGTTGTGGTCAGTATGACAGTAAGTCCTAAATAATGCCCCAATTTCACACATGTATCTTTCGGCTGGGTTGCTGGATGGGTGATAAGCTGAAATAACTATGTGATTGATCTTCTCTCTATATATAAATGTTTCCCAACTTTTGGACGTAAACTGTGATCCGTTGTGACTAAGAATTGCCTTGGGTACACCTACACATTTAAAATAGTCACAGGTAAAACATGAAATAATGTTTTTGCCAATAGCATTCCTCAATGGGTACAACTTAATGAATTTGGAAAATAAGTCCACCACTACAAAAACATACATAAATCCTCCTCTAGTGGTTGGCAGTCACCCATACAAGTCAATTGCTACAACATCAAGCTGCTGTTTCGGAAGTATATTTTGCATCTGACCTCTACTCGTTTGATTGGTTACCTTGAGTCTCTGACACAAGTCACAAGTGGACAAGATTTCCCTCACAGTCCTAGTCATATTGTAAAAGTAAATGTTTTCTTGAATCTTTTGTATACATTTTGCTGCCCCACAATGACCATAACTTTCATGGGTATATTTTACAAGTAATTTGATAAATTCATATGGCCAACATAACTTCCATACCTCACTATCTTCCTTCATCCTCCGAAATAATATTCCCCTATGAACTTTGTAATACTGCCCTACTTTTTTTTCCCCCTTCTTTCCAATATAACTTTTCACCAGTTTCCACTCTTCATCATGATTCTGAAACCGTCTAATGTCATTGCAGATTTTCACGACATCTTTCTCCTCATTTATCCCTTTTAAATACATAATTTTAAATTCATTCCCTCCTTCATCACCATTGTCACCAATAGATTGTCCCAAAGGATGCCTTGAAAGAGCATCTGCTATGCAATTTTCATCACCTTTAATATATTTGATGGTGTAGTTAAACTGCTGAAAAAAAGTGCCCATCTCGTGATTCTACTATGGTATAATTTACATTCTTGTAAGTAGGATAGTGCTTTATGATCTGAAAAGACTATCACCTCGTGACCCAATAAATAATTCTTAAATTTGGAGAAAGCCCAATGAACGGCTAATAGTTCCTTTTCTGTAATGGTGTACTGCCTCTCTTGTTTCTGCGATGTCCTGCTGGCAAAAGCAATAGATGTATGTTCTTCCACCCCATTCAGACTTCTCACTTGGAAAAGGTGTGCCCCTAAACCATAGTTACTACTGTCAGTCATAATACAGAAAGGCAACCCAAAATCTGGCCTGCATAAGATTTTACTATTTACCAACTGGTGTTTAATCTCTTCAAAAGCAATCTGACAATCTTTATTCCAATCCCATATAGTATTCTTTTTAAGCAAATTCCCTAAACAATGTGCATTAAGAGCCTGAGTAGCACAATACTTCCTATAGAATCCACACAGTCCGAGAAATGACTTTAGCTGTTTCTTATTCCTAGGTGGTGGAAACTTTGCAATTGCTTCAATTTTCTCATCATCTGGCATAATTCCATTGTCAGATATAATGTTCCCCAAAAATTTTAATTGTTTCACTGCAAATTTACATTTTGATAACTTCAGTGACATTCCTCCTTTTCTAAACTCCTCACAAATTTCCTTAAGTAACCCTATGTGTTCTTCCCAACTTTTACTGGATACCAAAATATCATCTACATATATAATTAATTTGTCTAACAATTCCTTTCCCAACACATAATCTCAAGCTCTGATAAACTCTGCAACAGATATTCAGCCCAAATGGTACTGCACTAAAGGTATAACATTTTCCATTATATAAGAATGCTGTGTATTTCTGAGATTCCCTTGCTAATGGTATTTGATGAAATCCAGAGGTCAGATCGAGGGTAGACATAAACTTTACATGTTCAAACTTGTGTAGTAATTCATCAATGTTTTCAGGATGATCAGTTTCCCTACATAATAATTTATCGAGGAACCTAGAATCTAGGACAAGTCTGAAACTATTATCCTTCTTGGCAATGGCTATGATAGGATTATTATATTCATCTTTTCCAACTCCCTCTCTACAGCTTTCCTCCTGCTTAATGGAATCTCATAAGGTTTAATGAAAAATGGATCTAGCGGTTTGAGTACAAGTTTACATTCATACCCTTTCACTCTGCCTGGTCTGTCACTAAATACATCAGAATTTTCCCATAAAAGTTCCATGAGATCAGATTGTTGTTCCCTAGTTAAACTCTCTGCTACAGCAATCTTATTTTCTACTATGCTTTGATAATCTTTGTCATCAATAGAAGTCTGTTTTTCAAAAGGATCAGTGCATCTCCCATCATCTAAATAATCCACCCCCCTGATCTGATTATGACTATTACTATTCTTCTCAATGAAGCTCTCTGTATACAACTTATTTTTATCTGTTGGTTCCCTAAATTTGACAGTTTTGTTTTTCCAATTAAATCCCATATCCACTTTTACTATCCTATCCATACCTAGAATTATGTCCTCACTCAGGTCCAGAATGACAAGACAACCCTGATCAAAGGCCACATCTCCAACTTTGAAAGACAAAAGAATTTGACATTTTACTGTTTCACTGAATCTTCCTGTCGCTCCCCTAATTTTAACCCCAACTACTGGTAATTCTGCAAATTCATGGTTTTTATTGATCCTATCCCTCAATTTTTCACTGATTCTTGATATCGGGCTTCCAGTATCAATCAAACAATAACCTGTCCAATCATTAATACAAATTTGCATGTATGGGCTTCCTACAATTTCACTCTCCTGCTCACCAACATCTTCATGCATCAAGTCATCTTCTACGCTTTTAAAATTCATATCTTCATTTTGTTTGACATAAGCTAAACTATTTTCAGTCTGCACATTGTGCAGAAGCCAACTACGATTCTCAACACAAACATAATTAGACACATTATTATTATCAGTAATCATAGGCAATTCTTTACATTTTATACCTGTTTTTGCTTTTTCCCACCAAATAGGATATACCTTCCCGCAGATGGATAACAATTGTATCCAAAACATATTATGTTTATTAGCCTCATTAAGGCTGTCCCACAATCTACAAATGAACTCTTGTCCCTGGTTTCCTAAGTTAATAATTACCTTCTCTTCATTCGCAATATTAATGTCATCCCTGTCTATCCCCTCGATTACTGGTGATGTATAAACCCATGTGATTGCAGCCTGATCCTCTTGTACTGAATGATTATTTTCTCTAACACTATTACCCTCCTCCTTCATAACTACATCTGCATCATTCTTAATCACTACAAATACTCTTATCTCACTTCTATATTCCATATCATCACTATCATCAACTGCCTCTTCCTCAGCATCATTTAACATCTCACCATTTGACTCAACTTCCCTAACCTCAGCTACTTCAGCACGACTTCTCACATCAACATCACACTCTACTTCTTCTAATTCTACAACCTTATTATTCAGTACTTGATTGACATTCTCACCCACAGAAGTTTTTACATCACTCAGATCTCGATTTACTGCAATTTCATCAGAATACATTAATGCATTTATTCCGAAGGTATCATAACTATTATCAACATAGGAACACCCACCTACATCCCCCCTCACATCACTTTCTTCCTGCCTAAACAAATTATTCATTATCTCCCCACTAACCTCTGAATCTTCATTACTAATGTGTCTGTGCTAATAGCCTTCTCACTGACTTGCTGCCAAAACTGTTTATCAAATGGTCTCTTATCAATTTCCGGTGCTCTTGTCATGTTATTACTATGTCTTTTTCTGTAATCATTTTGCCCATACCTATTCTGGTTCCACTTAGCCTGATTTCTAGCATTGTATCCGCTCGTCCCAAACTGACAGGCCCTCATTGGAACGGCTCTTAGTTTAACCGGTCTTGCCCATTCCCATCTCGTCTTCTATCTGGATTTTCCCATTGTCTATTTCTGTTCCCACCATAATAATTACCTCCCTTATTCTCATGTTGACGCCAGTTGCTATTCTCTCCTCTATTGAAATCTCCCTGAAAATCACCTTGACGATCCTGCTGATTATTCCCATTATGATTATTTCGTGTACCATTATTCCCATTATTAGAATTTTGGTTCCACCCTCCATGATTTTGTTCATAATGATGCCCATTAAATCTTTTGCTTCTTTCTAATGCAAGATCCAATTTCTCCACGTAATTCAAAAATTGTTCAACTGAATCATCTGGCCCATATACCAAGTCCCACTAAACTCTATTTGGTAACCTCCTTTTTAGAGCGTCTATTTGCGTTAGTTCATCAAAAGGTCTGTCTAAATGCGCCAACTTTCTTAGCTGTTTCTCGCAAAATTCCCTCATTTTGTACCATCACATTCTTCATAATTAGGCCCATTAAGAAAATCGCTTTTGATTTTGGCCTGAACAGACACTGAGAAAATTTTTTTCAAAAAACTTTTTTCGAATTGACTATAGGTTAAATCAGAACTGGCGGTTAGATTAGCCCACGACAATGCTTCTCCATCTAAGAATTTTTTAACAAATTTGATCTTTACAATGTCACTCATTTCGAACGAAAAATTGTCACGACAATTCATAATGAAATCAACTGGGTGTAATTTTCCGTCTCTCCGAAAATTACGCACGTTTGTACCTGGCCAAAATCCGTTAAATGAAGTCGCTACCGATTTCATAGCTAAATTATTCCAAATTTCATTTAATTGTTTCTGTCGAACTACCTCATGCTCATTGTCTTTAATTACATTGTTACAAGAATCTACATTATGTTCAATAATTTTCACTTTTTCTGTTACCTTGTTTTCGAACAATGACAATTTGTCATCGACATTTTTCGTATGTAAGTCAATTCTGGTAATCATTTCCCTATCTTTAATTTTTCTCTCACTCGAAAATGATTCAAAATACTTCGCGGTTTCTTCCACTTCCCGTTTGATTGTTAATTCGACTTTATTGAGTTTATCTTCGACATTGTCTACCCTATCTTCAATTTCGTCTGTTCGCTCCTCCAAACTGGTTTTCGTCTCTTTCATTTCCGATCTGATAGTTGAAAATTCATTAAAGAATTCCTTAGCCAATTGGCTATTTCCTTTTAAAAGCTTCTCTTCTAAATCAGACACTTTGTTTTCCATACTTTTCGCGTTTTCTGTAATTGCATTATTCAAGAAACTAAATTGTTCAGAACATTGCTTATTCAAACAACTAAACCGTTTGTTCAAAGTATCGAATTGTTCAGCATTCTTTGTTAACAGTAATTGCAACATAGCGGACATATCTAATTCTTCAACCTTTCCTTCCGATTTTTTACCTGCCATTTCTGTACTAGCACTTGCTTGAACACTTTCGATAGACTTTTTATCCCCTGCTGATTTTGTTCCAACTCGTCTGTCACGGTCATTTTTAATCGAATTAGGAAACTCTTGCTCCGACAAAACGCCCAAAATGTCAACAATACAAATAACTTAATAGGTGTACTTATCTCGTTTCTCCGCGTGGTCCCACGTCCGTTATTATTTACTTTTCTTATTCTTGTTTGGTTGTTACTTCCATTTGTCAGTAGATTATATTTCCTTTCATTTAGATCGTTCTCCTCTTCTTTCTAATACATTATTAGTCCATACCTGTTAACATAAAACGAGTATCAGTCCAATAATGCAATGGATCCCGGACGAGAGCCCCCAATTGTAATGTACCCTCTTTCGTCCGGGGTGAAAATCAAATATCGAGCGACAAACTTTCAATTCATTTAAATGCTATTTAAAACCCTGAGATTATGATGATCAATTGACGACACCCCTCCAGCTTGGATGGTCTGTATCTACAACTGACGATGTTAAGCTTAATATTTAGACAAAAGAATGATACATCACAGAATACTAAAACTAATTAAAATACCTTACCTTTAGATGCTGAATTTGGTCTCATTGTCTTGATTCTCGCCATGGTGCGTTCCATCCATCTAACATAGTTAATATTAGGTCCGGGTCTTTGTGTGCTAATGAAAACTGGTACTCGCTTTTTGTTTTACTATTGATTCTTCATTTTTATTAATTTAACTTTTTCACAATAATTTCCATCTTCATATCACATACTATTTATGATACTCTCTATATAAGACGACAGACTTCCTTCCGTACTCCCATCAACAGTCCACCTCACAAAACCACGCTCTCCCCACAACAGTCCCACTAACTCATTCCAACAGTCACCTTAACAATGTCCGACTCTCTACCTTTCTCACACAAATGTCTTTGGCTCACACTGGTGCCAACATATTCTCCAGAAATAAACAAATAAAGTTCACATTATAGAATAATATAATAAAAAAGAGTTGGGCAAAATTAAATACTACATACAATAACATTAAATAAAAAGAATCTTAGAAATGAAATTGGAGCACTGACCCTGCAAGGGCAGATGCGACTATAAGGGTGATATCGCACTCTTCAGTAGTCCGTTACATTACACTACCTAATAGCCGGTATGTCAGCCTTTGGCACAGATGATAGCAGCAACATATCATGGCATGGAAGGAATGAGACCTTGGTAGGTTGCTGGAAGGATTTGTCACAACATTTGATCACACAAGTACGCATGTCACCTATTTCCTGTAAATCCCACACAGGCAGTCTATGAGTTACTACGCCACATCCGATCACATCCCAGATGTGTGAGATCGGGTTCAGAACTGGTGAGATTGGGAGCCAGCACATCAATTGGAACTCGCCATGTGTTCCTTGAACCACTCCTGGCTCTGTGGCATGGCGTATTAACTTGCTGAAAAATGCCACTGCCATCGTGGAACATGATCATCATGAAGAGGTGTACATGGTCTGCAACCAGTATACAATACTCATTGGCCATCATGAGCTTGCACGTGCTCCACTGGACGCATGGATGCCCTTGTGAATGTTCCACAGGGCATAATGGAACCGCCGCCAGTTTGTCTCCATCCCGTATTACAAGTGTCAAGGAGCTGTTCTCCTGGAAGTTAACGGATTTGACCCCTTTCATTGGTATGACGAAGAAGATATCAAGATTCATCAGACCACGCAACATTCTGATATGTCAACGTTCAGTGCCGGTGTTCACTTGCACATTTGACTCGTTGTTGCCGATGTTGTGGTGTTAACATCAGTGTATATCAATCAGAGACGATCATGCCCTACACATCCACCAATATTTTCCTACTGAAGACTGTCTCAAATCCCAAAAACATGTCAAGATAGACGAAGTAACACCCAAGGATGCGAAGACAACAAGGATGGAAGAGTGTTTGCAGATAGCCGTGAAGAACAGCGGTTTGGTGCCTGACCAACAGTTCAAGTGCCAGGCTTTGACCTGCCATGGAGACGTTAGATTTCAGTGAACAGATTGCGATCCGGATTGGGACGATGCAGACAATTAATGATGAAGTGGGGACTTGCCGAAGATCCAAAGTGTGACTGTGGAATGGAGCAGAACATGGACCACTATAATGAGTGTGATGTCTTGATGACATCCATATATTTACAGACAACGCCAAAGATTGGCTGCAGAATTCCATGTTTATGTTGTAATAATGTATATTTGTGTGCCTTGATGCTTTTTGTTTGGTTTAAAACTTATTTTCTGCAATCTGGGTATCGAACGCAAAAGAAAATAAATGGGAACAGCAGAGGAACTATTAAACTTCCTTGGAGAACGTCAGATCACTTTTGTTTTAGTCAGTGACTTTCCATCAGTTCTACCAACTGTGGTCCTTACAAGAGGAAATCACGAATCCAGTCTCACAACTGAGACGATATTACACAGGCACACAACTTGTTTTAAGCCGCTTATGAGAAACGGTTTCAAAAGCCGTTTGGAAAATTATAAGTATGGAATCAATCTGAGATCCCCTGCTGATAGCACTCATTTCTACGTGAGAATAAAGAGCTAGATGTGTTTCAGAAGATCCATATTTTTCTGAATCCGCGTTGACTGTATGTCAACAGATCATTTTCCTTTAGGTAATGCATAATGTTTGAAATCAGTACATTTACCAAAAATCCCCCCCCCCCCCATGAACCATGGACCTTGGCGTTGGTGGGGAGGCTTGCGTGCCTCAGCGATACAGACAGCCGTACAGTAGGTTCAACCACAACGGAGGGGTGTCTGTTGAGAGGCCAGACAAACGTGTGGTTCCTGAAGAGGGGCAGCAGCCTTTTCAGTAGTTGCAAGAGCAACAGTCTGGATGATTGACTGATCTGGCCTTGTAATACTAACCAAAACGGCTTTGCTGTGCTGGTACTGCGAATGGCTGAAAGCAAGGGGAAACTACGGCCGTAATTTTTCCCGAGGGCATGCAGCTTTACTGTATGATTAAATGATGATGGCGTCCTCTTGGGTAAAATATTCCGGAGGTAAAATAGTCCCCCATTCGGATCTCCGGGCGGGGACTCTTCAAGAGGATGTCGTTATCAGGAGAAAGAAAATTGGCGTTCTACGGATCAGAGCGTGGAATGTCAGATCCCTTAATCGGGCAGGTTGGTTAGAAAATTTAAAAAGGGAAATGGATAGGTTAAAGTTAGATATAGTGGGAATTAGTGAAGTTCGGTGGCAGGAGGAACAAGACTTTTGGTCAGGTGACTACAGGGTTATAAACACAAAATCAAATAGGGGTAATGCAGGAGTCGGTTTAATAATCAATAGGGAAATAGGAATGCGGGTAAGCTACTACAAACAGCATAGTGAACGCATTATTGTGGCCAAGATAGATACGAAGCCCACACCTACCACAGTAGTACAAGTTTATATGCCAACTAGCTCTGCAGATGACGAAGAAATTGAAGAAATGTATGATGAAATAAAAGAAATTATTCAGATAATGAAGGGAGATGAAAATTTAATGGTCATGGGTGACTGGAATTCGAGTGTAGGAAAAGGGAGAGAAGGAAACATAGTAGGTGAATATGGATTGGGGCTAAGAAATGAAAGACGATGCCGCCTGGTAGAATTTTGCACAGAGCACAACTTAATCATAGCTAACACTTGGTTTAAGAATCATGTAAGAAGGGTGTATACATGGAAGAACCCTGGAAATACTAAAAGGTATCAGATAGATTATATAATGCTAAGACAGAGATTTAGGAACCAGGTTTTAAATTGTAAGACATTTCCAGGGGCAGATGTGGACTCTGACCACAATCTATTGGTTATGATCTGTAGATTAAAACTGAAGAAACTGCAAAAAGGTGGGAATTTAAGGAGATGGGACCTGGATAAATTGAAAGAACCAAAGGTTGTACAGAGTTTCAGGGAGAGCAAAAGGGAACAATTGACAGGAATGGGGAAAGAAATACAGTAGAAGAAGAATGGGTAGCTTTGAGGGATGAAGTAGTGAAGGCAGCAGAGGATCAAGTAGGTAAAAAGACGAGGGCTGGTAGAAATCCTTGGGTAACAGAAGAAATATTGAATTTAATTGATGAAAGGAGAAAATATAAAAATGCAGTAAATGAAGCAGGCAAAAAGGAATACAAACATCTCAAAAATGAGATCGACAGGAAGTGCAAAATGGCTAAGCAGGGATGGCTAGAGGACAAATGTAAAGATGTAGAGGCTTATCTCACTAGGGGTAAGATAGATGCTGCCTACAGAAAAATTAAAGAGACCTTTGGAGATAAGAGAACCACTTCTATGAACATTAAGAGCTCAGATGGAAACCCAGTTCTAAGCAAAGAAGGGGAAGCAGAAACGTGGAAGGAGTATATGGAGGGTCTATACAGATTAGATTAGATTAGATTAGATTAATACTTGTTCCATAGATCATGAATACGACACTTCGTAATGATGTGGAACGTGTCAGGGCGATGCACTTGAGGACAACATTATGGAAATGGAAGAGGATGTAGATGAAGATGAAATGGGAGATATGATATTGCGTGAAGAGTTTGACAGAGCACTGAAAGACCTGAGTCGAAACAAGGTCCCCGGAGTAGACAACATTCCATTGGAACTACTGACGGCCTTGGGAGATCCAGTCCTGACACAACTCTACCATCTCGCGAGCAAGATGTTTGAAACAGGCGAAATACCCTCAGGCTTCAAGAAGAATATAATAATTCCAATCCCAAAGAAAGTAGGCTTTGTCAGATGTGAAAATTACCGAACAATCAGTTTAATAAGCCACAGCTGCATAATACTAACACGAATTCTTTACAGACGAATGGAAAAACTAGTAGAAGCCGACCTCGGGGAAGATCATTTTGGATTCCGTAGAAACACTGGAACACGTGAGGCAATACTGACCCTACGACTTATCTTAGAAGAAAGATTAACGAAAGGCAAACCTACGTTTCTAGCATTTGTAGACTTAGAGAAAGCGTTTGACAATGTTGACTGGAATACTCTCTTTCAAATTCTAAAGGTGGCAGGGGTAAAATACAGGGAGCGAAAGGCTATTTACAATTTGTACAGAAACCAGATGGCAGTTATAAGAGTCGAGGGACGTGAAAGGGAAGCAGTGGTCGGGAAGGGAGTAAGACAGGGTTGTGGCATCTCCCCGATGTTATTCAATCTGTTTATTGAGCAAGCAGTAAATGAAACAAAAGATAAATTCGGAGTAGGTATTAAAATCCACGGAGAAGAAATAAAAACTTTGAGGTTCGCCGATGACATTGTAATTCTGTCAGAGACGGCAAAGGACTTGGAAGCGCAGTTGAATGGAACGGACACTGTCTTGAAAAGAGGATATAAGATGAACATCAACAAAAGCAAAACGAGGATAATGGAATGTAGTCGAATTAAGTCGGGTGATGCTGAGGGAATTAGATTAGGAAATGAGACACTTAAAGTAGTAAGGAGTTTTGCTATTTGGGGAGCAAAATAACTGATGATGGTCGAAGTAGAGAGGATATAAAATGTAGACTAGCAATGGCAAGGAAAGCGTTTCTGAAGAAGAGAAATTTGTTAACATCGAGTATAGATTTAAGTGTCAGGAAGTCATTTCTGAAAGTATTTGTATGGAGTGTAGCCATGTATGGAAGTGAAACATGGACGATAAATAGTTTGGACAAGAAGAGAATAGAAGCTTTCGAAATGTGGTGCTACAGAAGGATGCTGAAGATTAGATGGGTAGATCACATAACTAATGAGGAAGTATTGAATTGGATTGGGGAGAAGAGAATTTTGTGGCACAGCTTGACCAGAAGAAGGGATCGGTTGGTAGGACATGTTCTGAGGCATCAAGGGATCACCAGTTTGGGTGGATAGGTCACATAACTAATGAGGAAGTATTGAATTGGATTGGGGAGAAGAGAATTTTGTGGTACAGCTTGACCAGAAGAAGGGATCGGTTGGTAGGACATGTTCTGAGGCATCAAGGGATCACCAGTTTGGTATTGGAGGGCAGCGTAGAGGGTAAAAATCGTAGAGGGAGACCAATAGATGAATACACTAAGCAGATTCAGAAGGATGTAGGTTGCAGTAGGTACTGGGAGATGAAGAAGCTTGCACAGGATAGAGTAGCACGGAGAGCTGCATCAAACCAGTCTCAGGACTGAAAATCGCAACAACAACAACCAAAAATCCTACAGTAAATCGACATCAGCGATGTGAGTCTATACTTCGTCAGATTACTCCTACTTCCTTTCTTGAGTATCGGTTTGACCTGTGCGGCCGGATGAGTGGCCGAGCGGTTCTAGGCGCTACGGTCGCAGGTTCGAATCCTGCCTCGGGCATGGATGTGTGTGATGTCCTTAGGTTAGTTATGTTTAAGTAGTTCTAAGTTCTAGGGCACTGATGACCTCAGAAGTTAAGTCCCATAGTGCTCAGAGCCATTTGAACCATTTGATCTGTGCAACTTTACAATCTTTAGGTACAAATCTTTCCTCGTGCTAGCGGTAGTATATTATTAACTAAGGACCTACAGTATTACCTTACTTTAAAAGGAACCTAACTGGTGTGTGGTATGGACCGGAGGATTTGCCTTTATTAAACGATTTAAGCTGATGCCCTGCACCGAGGATATCTGCTTCTAAGTTACTAATATTGGCTGCTGTTCGTGATTAGAATATTGGAATACTTGCTTCGTCTTCTATGGTGAAGGAATTTCGGAAAACTGTAATTATATAACTCCGTTTTATTGGCACTGTCATCGGTAACATTACCTTTGCTATGCGCAATGGAGTTATTGATTGCGTCTTGCCGCTGGTGTACTTCACATACACAGAATCTCTTTGGATTATCAGCTAGATGTCAGACAGAGATTCGTTGTGGAATTATTGTATTATAAGCATCTCGCAATGCAGTTCGCGCTAAATTTCAAGCTTTTGTAAAACATCGCCGATCTTGGTGATTTTGCATTTTTTAAAATTTTGTATACCTTTTTCGTTGCCTCTGCAGCAGTGTTCTGACCTGTTTTGTGTACCGCAAGAAATCAGTACCACCTTTTATTAATTTAGTCGGTATAAATTTCTGAATTGCCACATATACTATTTTTTTAAAAATTTAATCCACATCTGCTCTGCAATTACCTAGTTAGTTGGCAAGGAATGCAGGCTGTCTCTGGGGAAGGCATCAAGGCGGATTTTATCTGCCTTTCTATGTACATTTATTTTACAAATACTTTCGCTGGATTTGGATGTTTTGATTGTCAGTCTCGCTACAACGACTTTACACTCACTAATCCTTGTATCCGTGATAACGCTCAGGATTATTTGCAACAAATTTATGTCGGCGGGTCCGTAGCTCTGTGCACCTGTTCTGCAACCCATTCTAAAGAATGAAGCGAGCTACTCCTTTTGCCAATCATATACATTCATGAGCCGAAAGATTACGGTCGTCGCAAGACAGGATGCCGGTGGCGCTGTGGGCACGTGACATGCAAAGGAAAGTGTATCAGCGTAGTAGAGCCGAGTGAGGAAGCATTCTAGAGACTGTACGGGCTGCAAATGGGGAAATCCATTGACTTAAGCCACTTCGACAAATCCCAGATTATTACTGCCCGGTATCTGGGATCGAGCATTTCGGAAACGGTGACACTGTTTGGCGGTTCACGTGCTACTGTCAGAAGCGTCCCTGGAAATTAATTGAAGGACGATGAAACTGCTACAGGGCGACAAGGTGTTGGACGTCCACGACTCATCACATAAAGGACGGAGTCTTACCTATTCTGTGAAACAGGATAGACGGCTATCTGGGCAGTTCTGTCAACAGAGTACGATTTGTGTGCACGCACAAGTGTTTTAAAGCACACCGTTCAAACGGTTCAAATGTCTCTGAGCACTATGAGACACAACATCTGAGGTTCTCAGTCCCCTAGAACTTAGAACTACTTAAACCTAACTAACCCAAGGACATCACACACATCCATGCCCGAGATAGGATTCGAACCTGCCACCGTAGCGATCGCACGGTTCCAGACTGAAGCGCCTAGAACAGCTCGGCCACAGCGGCCGGCGCACACCGTTCTTTGTGCGCTGTTGAACATGGGGCTGAGCTACAGACAACCCCTATGCGTTCTCATATTGACTCAACACTGTCAGTTATGACTGCAGAGGGTACAGGGTACTCGAGTTTGAACCATGGAACAATGGAAACGCCTCGTATGATCGGAAGAATGACGTTTCTTGTTACACCAGTTCGATGGGTTCGTGTCTCGATATCAAAGCGAATGGCTGCTCAAAAGGTGCATCGCACCACGAGTGGGTGCCAGTTTGGCTACTATTATGATGTGGGGAACACTCACCTGGGCCTCCATGGGACTTGTGGTAGGAATCGAAGGCACGATGACATCTGTGCAGTAAGTGAATATTATTGTGGACCATCTGCGGCCCATCATGCGTGATGGCCTCCCTAGCTGCGATGGCATCTTCCAGCAGGATGAAAACTGTCCGTGTCACAAGGCCAGGATCGCACTACAGTGGTTCGAGGAGCTTATTAGTGAAGTCATCAAAATAAACGCGGTGGTTCTGGGACACTATCGAGTGTCAGCTTTACACCCACAAACCACTGACCCATAATTACTGGAATCACATGACCTATGTGTAGACATCTAGTACCGTAAACCTCCAGAAAAGTACCAAAGATTTATCGAATCCATGCCGTATAGATTCGCTACTGAATTACATTCCAAATGTGGATCAACATGCTATACGGCAGTTGATCATAACGTTTTGGGTCACCACTTCATGATGGTCTGTTATTCCAGTTCAAGTTGCTACAACATATGCCAATTGTTAATTTATTCGATATAGACTAGTGGACAGCTAAATATGTCAGCTGACCTTTCTTTTATCGCGTGTCTTGTTTTTGAATTCTGCTCTCATATACTTTGGGAACTGTCATTTCCGCTTCTGGGTAACAATCGGAACAAGGAACTCAGTTGTGACCTTAGTTAAACAGCTTTCCAATATAAAGTTATCAGTTTCAACTGAGCAAACGGGAAGAGAACAGTGAGTCGATAAGGTATCCTTAAGGACAGATGGAAGGAGATAATATAGAGTCATGAGAAACGTTGTGTAGAGAGTTGCTGTCTTGATACGAGAGCACTCATACGACCATGTCGTTTCATGCGATTCAGATGCCGTCAGACCATGTACTAGCCATCGACGTGACAGCCGAGCATAGGATGGGCAGGACAAATGACATCAGGGCATTTGATCATAGCCAGATAAGCGGTGGCCGAGTCGGGGGCAGTCCATTTCCTATGTCACTGGGCTTTTAACATGCCACTACCTCAAAGATGTACCTTGAGTACAATGACTAGGGGAAAGCCGCGACTGCCAGAAACTCCTGTTGTTGACGAAAGTCTGCTCCTCACGGATTTTAGGAAAGGATAGACGAGCCACAGTGCAGCAAATCACTGGCCTCTTCAGTGTTGGACTATGACAATAGGCTAGCAGCTGTAGCATTCAGAACAGCCGCCTCCCTATGGGGTACACAAACCAACGCCCCGAAGTGTGCCACTGCCCATCACACATCACAGGGAACAGCGATTTGTGTGGCTGTGGGTACTTCATTAATGGACTTTTGTAGTATGGAAGTTATCCTCTGAACAGATGATCCTTGGTAAATGCTGGTACACTCTGATAGCGGGATATGAGCACGTTGACAGGTATGTGGGAATTACACATTGTGCCTTGAAATGGGACGCACCACTCAGGTAGGGGTGGAGATGTTCCCATATAGCGGCTGTTAATATTAGATTATTTTGGGTCTCCGGTTTGTTTGAGAATATCTATCACTGATAAAATATCTACATTGACATCTAAATCCATATTCCGTAAACTAATATAAAGAGCATATCAGAGGGTACGTCCCATAACACTGTATATCAGGACTCAGGTAGAATGTCTGCTTCGCTGAACACTATAATTATGTATTCGTAGTCCCTGAGGAAGGTGGTTAGATGGCTCTTTGCATTATGGGACTTAACATCGGAGGTCATCAGTCCCCTAGAACTTAGAACTACTTAAACCTAACTAACCTAAGGACATCACAAACATCCATGCCCGAGGCAGGATTCGAACCTGCGACCGTAGCGGTCGAGCGGTTCCAGACTCAAGCGCCTAGAACCGCTCGGCCACACTGGCCGGCTGAAGGTGGTTAGTTAGTTACATGTTCTATAGATCATTTGAACGATTCTTTTGCCGAAATGATTTGGAGCGAGTCAGTTTATAAATTATGTATAGGCCTAAATATGATTAGTGTTAACATTAATGAACACATAATTTTTCAGTCCTACTCATGCCATTACACTTAAAAATTGATGTTTCCTTTTTCTTTTATTACTATTATTATTTTTTATTGACTTCCAGATTTTTAATAGAAATTTGTCAATGGAATAGAATGAGTTGACCAGGAAAAAATTAGATTTAAAACTTGCTGCACTACCTGTCAGATATTTTATTCTATTGGGCAAATATCAAAAATTTTTGTTGCCGCCTACTGCAGTCCTTTCTGAACCACTGACATCTTTAATAGTCAATAATAATGGCCATTTTTCCCTCCAGTGTAGTAGGTATGAATTATTTATGACGAATTTCACTAGCGAATATATGTATTGTGACTTTGCTGATAAAGTACTTAGCTCCTTGAAGAGGCGTCTACATGACGTCTATGGATAAACAGCGCACATTATTCTTAACATTCGCTTTTGTGCAATCAATATTTTCTTTGTAAGTGATGAGTTACTCCAGAAAATTATTCCGTAAGATATTATCGAGTGGAAATACGCAAAATATGTCACGAGGTTCGTTCGTTTTGTTTTCAAGATTAGCAATTATACGAAGAGCAAAACTTAATTGTTTGCTTCTTCCAGGATACGTTTTCATCAATACGCAAGGCCAAAAACTTTCAACATTCTATCTTATTTATTAAGTCCTGCCAATGAGCTACATCAATTGTTTGTATGACTCAGTTTGTTGTACAGAACTGAATATGGTTTTATTGCTAAATTTGTGCAGATTACGTTTTCTGAGAACGAATTTATAATCCTTTGGAAATTATCATTTACCACCTCTTCTGTTGCCTTATCTCCAATGGGATTTATTAAACACTAGTATCGTCTGCAAGAAGTACAAATTCTGCTGGTTATATATTAAGTTTGTGGTCATTCACATATGTAAGGAATAGGAGCGGCCCCAAAATTGAACCTTGTCATACTTCCTTTATGATTTCTCCCCAGTCGTAAAATTTTCTACCTTTCCGACATATGTAGGGAGCTGTAATACATTACAGTGTATATATTGAAGTACATTGTAATGCATGTATGACCGAAGGAACAATGCAGTGTACCTCTGAACAACCCAGGCACTACAATATAATACACTATTTGATTAAAAGTACCCGGACACCCCCAAAAACACACGTTTTCATATTAGTTGCATTGTGCTGCCACCTACTGCCAGGTACTCCATATCAGCGACCTCAGTAGTCATTAGACATCGTGAGAGAGCAGAATGGGGTGCCCTGCGGAACTCAAGGACTTCGAACGTGGTCAGGTGATTGGGTGTCACTTGTGTCATACGCCTGTACCCGAGATTTCTACACTCCTAAACATCCCTAGGTCCACTGTTTCCGATGTGGTAGTGAAGTCGAAACGTGAAGGAACACGTACAGCACAAAAGCGTACAGGGCGACCTCGTCTGTTGACTCACAGAGACCGCCGACTGTTGAAGAGGATCGTAATGTGTAATAGGCAGACATCTATCCAGACCCTCACACTGGATCCACTGTAAGTACTATGAAAGTTTGGCAGGAGGTGAGTAAAGTTGGATTTCACGGTCGAGAGGCTGCTCATAAGCCACACATCACGCCGGCCGGCAAATGCCAAACGACGCGTCGCTTGGTGTAAGGAGCGTAAACATTAGACGACTGAACAGTGGAAAAATGTTGTATGGAGTGACGAATCACGGTACACAATGTGGCGATCCGATGGCACGGTGTGGGTATGGCGAACCGCCAACCGTAAAATTCGGAGGCAGTGGTGCTGTGTTGTGGTGTGGTAGTGTTTTTAATGGAGAGGGCTTGCACCCCTTGTAGTTTTGCGTGGCACAATCACACCACAGACCTACATTGATGTTTTAAGCACCTTCTTGCTTCCCACAGTTGTAGAGCAATTCGGGGATGGCTATTGCATCTTTCAACACGATCGAGCACCTGTTCATAATGCAAGATCTGTGGCGGAGTGGTTACACGACAATAACATCGCTGTAATGGACTGGCCTGCACAGAGTCCTGACCTGAATTCTGTAGAACAGCTTTGGGATGGTTTGGAACGCCGACTTCGTGTCAGGCCTCACCGACCGTCGTCAATACCTCTCCTCTGTGCAACACCCTGTGGAGAGTGGGTTGTCATTCCCCAAGAAACTTTCCACCACCTGATTGAACGTATGACTGCGAGAGTGGAAGCTGTTATCAAGGCTAAGGGTGTGCGAGCACCATATTGAATTCTAGCATTACCGATGGAGGGCGCCATGAACTTGACAGTCATTTTCAGACATGTGTCCGGATACTTTTGATCACATAGTGTATTTCTCAGAATGTCTTTTGTTGACTGACTACATTTTCCCAGCATGCTACCAATAAACCAAAATCCGCCATCTGTCTTACCTACGTTTCAGTCCATATTACCGTCACAAATGGTTACATACAGGCACTTGTAACAATTGACTTGTTCTAGTTTAGAGTTTTTGAAATTGTAGTCATAGCGCACTACGTTTCTGCGTTTACAGTTCTACATTTTTGGGCATTTAAAGCCAGTTTGCTAATTTTTTCACCTCTTTCAAACCTTATCAAGATATGGACACTTGCACAGCTTTCGTCAAATACTTCTTCACCACATGTAACTGCATCAACTGCAAAAGTCTGAAGTTACTCTTAATACAGGCTACGAACAACACAGAAATCGACTACCAGATGACGTACATTCTTCGCCTAGAGCACTGAGCAAGCCTGCATCTCAGCCATCCTCTCGCTTCCGAACCGTATTAGAATCGTTCGAAATTATATGTTCCAAAAGAAAGGTGTCCGTTATTCGGGAACATACATTTTTAATAACTATTCAGCAGCTGTAAAATGTGTAGCCGCTAATAAAGTATAATTTAAAAGAAGGCTAAATGGCTATTGGTGACCAGTCACTACTCCACCGACGAATATCTTCGTAGAGTCGACTGACGATAGTAATTCCAAGTAACTTCTGTACATCGGCATTACAGTAATGCGAACAGTGTAGGCAAGTCTTGTAAAATTTCTTATGGATTTCAGTGTAAAAATGTGGTTGCGAAAGATTGGTGCTACCTTCCAAACGAAAATATGTTTCAAAGTTTTGATTTCTTCAGTTTCCTTGTATCTTCTTTCACTTAGGGTCCGTGCCGTGCTTAATTTCTAAAAGGTTTCGATGCCGGAACGCAGGTCTTCAGTCATACAACACCACAGCCATAAAAATCTCAAATTTCGATTTTTTAAAACTTGTGATAAAACTTACAATGAGAAACCATTTTTTTTAAATAAATAGGCCCTTCTGTTCTGAAACTCATTTTCTAAAAAGGTGATTTCTTATAATCGAACCGAAGAAACCACACACTTTGGTATAAACCATAGAAGCTGCCGTCTGTCACCGTAGCAGTGTCACTTTACTGCCTGGTTCTGCTGGATACATATCGGCACAAGTCAGCACTCATTTTGACTATGACATCAAGTTTACAACTATTGCTAGCCACAACGTTTTAACAGTTGTACGGAACCTGCTCGGTGAACATTTGTCCAGTATTAATAAAGCATTTAGCGATGAATAACGATGATGATATTCCTGGCCAATCGTGGTCACGTACAATTCCAGTTCCTGATTAGTTAGGAAAAACAATAAGCGATTGTGACTTGAGACACGGAGTTGGATGTTTAGCAAATACTTAAATATCATTTGTCTTCTACTGAGCACGACGGGCAAAGAGACGTGAGCGAAAATATGTCTACGTATCGGTTCGAAAGGCTGCCAACTTATAACCATGCTTGCGCCGTGCGCGCTGTTGGTCTGCACTTACGGCACAAATTACCACATTGAAGAAACAAAATTTCGCGAAACCACATTATGCAGATGCTTAAATTAAAAGGTCTCATTGCGTTATTTATTTTTCATTGCCACACATAAAAGGAGACATCGCCTTTCTGCTAGATGCCAAGGTTGCTGGCAGTCTTAAACGGAAGGCGAAATGTACCCATCCCAATTGCGGAACTGCACTTACTTTATCTTGGTTATATTGTAGATCTCTGAGGTTGCTGACAGTCCTAAACAAAAGACAGTCAATACGAATGTCAACGATGCGTACCGATGACAACTTCGGAGCGAAGATCAGCTTATCTTGGTTATACTCAACACACACACACACACACACACACACACACACACAAACGCGCCAGCACAGTACTTTGCCTTACGTGCCGGCCCATCACATCGCGTCGGTCACCCATGTCACGTCCAATGGTACTGACGCGGCAGAAAATTATAATTACCTTGCGGTTTATATACGTCTGCGGTTTGAAACCCCGGTGTTGACTTATTCCTGCGAGGTCAAAAATAAAAATAAAAAAATAAAATAAATTCCCTGGGAGGTGCCGGAACGTCGTTCCGGCGCATTCCGCCCGAAATTCAGTCCTGGATATGTGGAAGGATCATCGGCGTATCTCTTCTTCTGTAAATATTCCTTCTTTCTTTTTATGGCAAGTTTTGCATCTTTGAGCATCTCCTCGTCAGGGATCTGTCCGACTGAAGAATACACCACGGATATGTCAGTGTTTGCGTGGTCCTAAGGTCACTTGACAGTTCAGCACATCTTGGACACCATCGAGTGGTATGTGCTCACCTCGCGATCTGCTGGGAGCTGTGTGCGTGGCGTTTGAGCTGTCAGACGCCAGGATGGCTCCACAACGCTTTTAATACCTCGTGGTGCTGAGGCCACGACCCGGCCCCGGCGGAAGCGGCAGCTACCCCCATCCTGCTGGCTGCCTAGCATTCAGCTGCGAGCTGCCCTCTTTCCAGTCGAGGGCCGGCTCCGGGACCCTTATTAGCGCACACAGCAACAACACACTGCGCTCGTTGGCACTGATTAGCGCACTTTGCTAAACATCTCCAGCAGCAAGTCAATTCTGAGTGCCTTACAAGCTCGTTACGACTGTGTTGTCGGTACAGCTGTTGCACAGATACATTCAGTCACTTACGTCCAATGTTGTTCTCCTTCCTATATTTCAAACTACATGTATATTCCACGAATGACTAGAAACTGAGTAACAGAGAGTACTTTTGGAACCAAATATAAGGGTTTGTTCCCACTAATGGCGACAACGAGCAATAATTCTTCATTTTTAGTTTTTTTGTATCTCTATCGGTATAAGGGGGACCCTTCCAGGATAACTCTGTTGTCCGTCTGTCAGAGTGTTAAGAATCATTTTTTAAGGGAAGGATAGACTTACCGAGTTGAAATATATGTCTCACAATAAAGTCTACGGTCCTTTTGCGGTGTAAAACATTTAAGCTTCTACGCTAATGTAATAAAAAAAAACTATGTTACACGTTTTGACACTCGCAAACTCACTCCTCAAAACCTGTAGGGTACTTCCCTTTGCCGTACAATCATGGCATTAGGCAAGGAGCAATTTTAGAGCGCAAATAACAGAAATAGATCGAAAATTGTTAGTTTGTAATTATATCACATGGACTTTTTTTTTTTTTTTTTTTTTTTTTTTTTTTTTTTTTTTTTTGTTCCTTGTTATCCCACTATCTGTTTGTCCGTCTGTTAAGATATTTCTGACTGTAAGTCTTACAACAAGTTTTAAAGAAGCGAAACTCGAAATTTTTATGCCTGGGGTGTTGTATGGTTGAAGATGTGCATCCAGGCATCTTAACTTTTAGGAATAAAGCACTACGTGGACCTTAAGTGAAACGAGATTCAAAGAAACTGAATAAATCAAAACTTTGAAACATATTTTAAACATTTTTTAAAAGTTAGTACCAAACTTTCACTAACATATAATTATGCTGAAATCCATAATATAATTTTACAACACCTACTTACACAGTTCACACTACTGTACTGAAGCTTATTGAAATTACTATCGTCAGTCAGCTCTACTAAGAAATTCGCCAGTGGAGTAGTGGCTGACCACCAATAAGCCAGTTGTTCATCTTCTAAATTACACTTTATTAGCGGCTACATATTTTACAGCTTTCGAATTGTTATTAAAATGTATGTTCCCGAATAACGGACGCCTTTTCTTCTGGAACACACGATTTCGAACGATTCTGATACTGTTCGGAAGTGAGAGGGCGGTGCGATGTCTTGCTGAAATGCAGGATACTTGCTCAGTGCTGTAGACGAAGAATGTGCGTGATCTGGTAGTTGAGTCCTGTGTTGTTCTTAGTATATATTAATAGTAACTTCAGAGTTTTGCAGTTGACGCAGTTGCAAGTGACGAAGAAGTACTTGACGAAAGCTGCGCAAGTGTCCAGTCATATTCTGATAAGATTTGAAGAAGGTGCAAACTGCCTTTAAATGCCCAGAAATGTAGAACTGTAAACGCAGAAACGTGGTACCCTTTGCCAACAAGTTCAAAAAAATCTCAACTAGCACCAATCAATTGTTACAGATATCTGGCTGTAACAATTTGTGGGGCTATGAAATAAAATGGTAAGATAGTCTCGGTCGTAGGTAAGGGAAATGACGCACTTTGGTTTATTGGTAGGATAGCGACAAAATGTACTCAGTCTACAACAGACATTACCGAAGATTCGACATTGCTGTGCCTGTGTTGTCCACAGGTGCGTTCGGACATTATAATGCTTTATAATGTTCCCTGTAAAAATCTAGAAATATATTGCAGCTCTCTATATTTGTCGGAAGGGTATAAAGTTTTAATGACTGTGGAGAAATCATGGAGCACAAGGTTCTATTATGGGTCTGCTCCTATTCCTTATACTCTATATGTTTTCCAACATAGCGGCGTACAAAGACATGGCTCAGGTCGACAATGAATGAGGATCAACTTACTAGCTTAGCTCGGTTGAACAATCACCCTGATATTAATTGTTCTACTGATGGCGTAATTAACCAATTTGCCTGGAAGAATGGGGGCATAGAATTAATCACTTAAGGAAGAGAACCACAATTGTAACTTTTTTATATCATAAGATGGCATTGTCTTGTATATGTGTATAACCGGTTTAAATAAAACTTTCTTAAACTTTGCATTCTACTTAACATGTAATCCTCAGAATTGGTGTTTCTTGCAGGTGATACTAGTGTTTCATAAAACCCATAAGAAAGAAAGCAACAGAAGAGTTGGTAAATGATACTTCGGGAAGAATTAGCACAAGTCAGTGGCGGATACTAAAAGACCTCAAGGAGGGGGCGCTAAAGATATCTTGAGCTACCTTAACTTTTATCGTAATAAAAAATAATCAGGTAACATGCGTAACTGCAGCAAAACATTTTCTGGTTCTAGAGGTGGAATGGAAGGAGCTGGTATGCAAATTATTTTTAAGAGATCTGTTAAGGAAGGTGATGTAAGATATGTGAAATATCTTGGGGATGGTGATTCCAGTGCATTCAAGTCTGTGAATGAGAGCAAACATTATGGAGAACTTTCAACTGAGAAACTTTAATGCATAGGTCACATCAAGAAGAGAATGGGCTCAAGATTGAGGAAACTTGTCACTGACATGAAGGGCAAAAAGTTGGAAGATGGAAAGGACATTGGTGGACACAACAGACTCACAAAGAAGATGACAGACTCTCTTCAAGTGTGTTATGGCAGGGCTATCAGACAGAACCTATCCAGTGTAAATGGCACGAAAAGTGCAGTATGGGCTACATGTTTCCACATTTTGTCAACAGATGAACACCCATTTCTGTGCCACATTAGCTGGTGTAAAATATCTACAAGCTCAGAGGGATAACAACCCCACCTTCACAAGGAGAGGCTTCCAAATTGTATCCTGGATCTTGTCAAGTCCACTTACAGGTTTCTAGCCAATCCTGCACTTTTAAAAAAGTGTGTTCAATGCAAAACCCAAAATCAAAATGAGTCTCTAAAGTCACTCATATGGAAACGATGCCCTAAAAACATTGCATCTGCTACAGTTTTCAGAATTGCAACTTATGATGCAGTTATTGTATTTAATGGTGGGAACGTTGGGAGCATGAATGTATTAGAAAGAATGGGCTTCAAGATAGGAAATTTTACTCAAGACATCCTGAAAAAAAAAATAGATTTACAGCGCGTCTCTGCAGCTGAAAAGCCAGTTGAAGACCTGGTAAAGGAAAGAAAACAGACAACAAGAAACCAGAAGAGAAGCCTTGAAGGAAAAGACGACCTGGAGTGCAAATGTGGTGCCTTCTGAAGAAGTGACATTAGGAAGAAAGTTAGGTTGAACCTTAAATTGCGTTTCCTGAAAAGTTTGTTTTTTAAAGTTTATGTACCTTTTCCTCAGATTCTATGAATGCTAGAATTGTGAAATTTTGTACACATATTTCTGTAAACCTAATAAACGTTGTCTCAAGAGCAAATTTTGAAATTCTGATTGCAGTCTGAGATATGGGGCAAAGTGCTTGCAATTTTGCATGAATTAAAAATTGTACTTGTAGAATTATAATTAAAAAATTTTGAATATTCTCCTATTTGACCCATTCCAAAAACCTCTTGAGAGAAGAGATGAAACAGAGAAATTTTTGTAGAAATCTCTTGAAGAGTTTCTGAGAAAAAGGAACATACATTATTTTTTGAAAATAAAACTTCAAATTTCATTAAAAATGTTGAATATCTATAATCAAAGGATTTTATATGTAAATGTGTTACTTTAATATAAAGCGTGCAACAAAATTTCTTTGTCCTATCTCCAAAACAGTAGATTTGGTGCATTTTTGAAATAGTGTGTGTTTTATATAAACGTTCCCCCCTTAATTGGCGTTTTGTGTGACGTTTCGTGGCCATGGTTGGAGCCAACGACCTATATAAACAACATAGACTGGCTATGGCATCGCCATCTTTGAAGCAACTTGAAAACTGAGCCGCCATGTCTTGTAGCGTCAAGGTGCAACCCACACGTCGTCTACTAATACTGAATGTTGTTATTGTTTACTACGCATGGCGTTAAAAAAAATCTGCATTGACATTCTGATTTCTCTACTGTAAAACATATAGTGATGAAGGATAAAAGAAATGAAACACACTTCTGACATCGATTAATTGAAAAGTTTATTACGAAATGTTGCAGTTCATTTCGCTGCAATGCCATATAGATTAGGTCAAAAACAATTTTAAATAGTTCAGTAGGTCCAAAAACGATCAATTGACAGCGCCGGGCCTTCCATTGTCCCTTAAACAATAGAAGTTTGTATACATTTGTCGAATACGTTTCCCTGTCCTCTATTGGTCTGGTTTTTGCACAAATGGTGTAACCTACAATTAAAATACTATTATGACAGCATCCTGACTAGAAAAGAGTAATGTGACTCTTCTCCAAATTCAGATGGCACCATTAGATGGTCAAAATCGAGTAAATAAAGTCGGACTGTCACCCAACATTCTGAACAATTCCACACACAACCGCAGAAGGAAGTTGTTCTTCCATATTAAATCTTGACAGTCCCTGAAAACCCTTTCTGCCACTGTTAACAATTTGAATACACCCTTTGGAGCAGTATGAAAACTATTTTTGATGTATTTTATTGGAATGATACCTGTTTCTCCATCAGTTTGAGCAGAAAGAACTTAAAAAAACTACACATTTATCTTTTTTACAAACTTGCTGACAACACTTCCAGAAATGTACTCCACCTGGTTTTGCACAAATGGTGCAAGCTACATTTAAAACACTGTTTTGACAGCATCTTGGTCACAAAAGAGCAACAAGACTCACCTGCAAATTAACACCATTATATAGTCAAAATCAGTAAATAAATTCCGCCTGTCACCCAACGTCCTGAAAAGTCCCACATACAATTGCACAGTATATTTCTTCCATATTAAGGTTTGGCAGTTTCTTTTGTTGCAATGAAATGTTTTTTTCTGTAAGTTTGAGCAGAAAGCCAAACTTTTAAACAACCTACACATTTAAGTATTTTACCAACTTGCCTAATACACTTAATTTCACTGTAATGCTATATACGTTCCATCAAAAACAATTTTAAATAGTTAATAAGTTCCAAAAAAGAGCAATTGACACCACAAGACCTTTCATTTCCCCTTAAACAATATCAGTTTTATATTCATTTGTCTGATTTGTTTTCCCCCTTTCTTCCACTGATTTGGTTTTGCACAAACGGTGTAACCTACGAGTAAAATACTGTTTTAACCGCACCTTGACTAGAAAAGAGTAATGTGATGGTCAAAGTCAGTAAATAAATTTGGCCTATCACCCAACATTCTGAATACTTCCACATACAATTGCAAAAGAAACTTCTTATTACATATTAAGTTTTGACAGTTCCTGAAGACCCTTTCTGCCACTGTCAACAATTTGATTACATCTTTGGAAGCAGTATACAAACTATTGTTGATATCTTTTACTGCAATTAAACCTGTTTTTTCCGGTTTGAACAGAAAGGAGAACTTGTAAGCAACCTACACATTTAACATTTTTACAAACTTGCATGACAACACTTCCAGAAATGTACACTACCACCCTTCCCAAATGCAGAGTTAACCTTTCGTACTCTGGAATGTAGTAATCATGGTCAAATTCCTCAACACCACGTGAATTCTCTACAGGATTTGATATTGGTACCAAAAGTTTCTCCAAATCTCCCCCAGTGCTATTAGAATTTTTTGAGGGCTCTATTTGTGTTATTAAGAACTTTCTCTCCCCCCCCCCCCCCCCCCCCCCCCATGAACCATGGACCTTGCCGTTGGTGGGGAGGCTTGCGTGCTTCAGCGATACAGATGGCCGTACCGTAGGTGCAACCACAACAGAGGGGTATCTGTTGAGAGGCCAGACAAACGTGTGGTTCCTGAAGAGGGGCAGCAGCCTTTTCAGTAGTTGCAGGGGCAACATTCTGGATGATTGACTGATCTGGCCTTGCAACATTAACCGAAACGGCCTTGCTGTGCTGGTACTGCGAACGGCTGAAAGCAAGGGGAAACTACGGCCGTAATTTTTCCCGAGGGCATGCAGCTTTACTGTATGATTAAATGATGATGGCATCCTCTTGGGTAAAATATTCCGGAGGTAAAATAGTCCCCCATTCGGATCTCCGGGCGGGGACTACTCAGGAGGATGTCGTTATCAGGAGAAAGAAAACTGGCGTTCTACGGATCGGAGCGTGGAATGTCAGATCCCTTAATCGGGCAGGTAGGTTAGAAAATTTAAAAAGGGAATTGGATAGGTTAAAGTTAGATATAGTGGGAATTAGTGAAGTTCGGTGGCAGGAGGAACAAGACTTCTGGTCAGGTGACTACAGGGTTATAAACACAAAATCAAATAGGGATAATGCAGGAGTAGGTTTAATAATGAATAGGAAAATAGGAATGCGGGTAAGCTACTACAAACAGCATAGTGAACGCATTATTGTGGCCAAGATAGATACGAAGCCCACACCTACTACAGTAGTACAAGTTTACATGCCAACTAGCTCTGCAGATGATGAAGAAATTGAAGAAATGTACGATGAAATAAAAGAAATTGTTCAGATAGTGAAGGCAGACGAAAATTTAATAGTAATGGGTGACTGGAATTCGAAAGTAGGAAAAGGGAGAGAAGGAAACATAGTAGGTGAATATGGATTGGGGATAAGAAATGAAAGAGGAAGCCGCCCAGTAGAATTTTGCACAGAGCACAACTTAATCATAGCTAACACTTGGTTTAAGAATCATGAAAGAAGGTTGTATACGTGGAAGAACCCTGGAGATACTAAAAGGTATCAAATAGATTATATAATGGTAAGACAGAGATTTAGGAACCAGGTTTTAAGTTGTAAGACATTTCCAGGGGCAGATGTGGACTCGGACCACAATCTATTGGTTATGACCTGTAGATTAAAACTGAAGAAACTGCAAAAATGTGGGAAATTAAGGAGATGGGACCTGGATAAACTGAAAGAACCAGAGGTTGTACAGAGTTTCAGGGAGAGCATAAGGGGACAATTGACAGGAATAGGGGAAAGAAATACAGTAGAAGAAGAATGGGTAGCTCTGAGGGATGAAGTAGTGAAGGCAGCAGAGGATAAAGTAGGTAAAAAGACGAGGGCTGCTAGAAATCCTTGGGTAACGGAAGAAATATTGAATTTAATTGATGAAAGGAGAAAATATAAAAATGCAGTAAATGAAGCAGGCAAAAAGGAATACAGACGCCTCAAAAATGAGATCGACAGGAAGTGCAAAATGGCTAAACAGGGATGGCTAGAGGACAAATGTAAGGATGTAGAAGCTTGTCTCACGAGGGGTAAGATAGATACTGCCTACAGGAAAATTAAAGTGACCTTTGGAGATAAGAGAACCACTTCTATGAACATTAAGAGCTCAGATGGAAACCCAGTTCTAAGCAAAGAAGGGAAGGCAGAAAGGTGGAAGGACTATATAGAAGTTTTATACAAGGGTGATGTACTTGAGGACAATATTATGGAAATGGAAGAGGATGTAGATGAAGACGAAATGGGAGATACGATACTGCGTGAAGAGTCTGACAGAGCACTGAAAGACCTGAGTCGAAACAAGGCCCCCGGAGTAGACAACATTCCATTAGAACTACTGACGGCCTTGGGAGAGCCAGTCATGACAAAACTCTACCAGCTGATGAGCAAGATGTATGAGACAGGCGAAATACCCTCAGACTTCAAGAAGAATATAATAATTCCAATCCCAAAGAAAGCAGGTGCTGACAGATGTGAAAATTACCGAACTATCAGTTTAATAAGTCACAGCTGCAAAATACTAACGCGAATTCTTTACAGACGAATGGAAAAACTGGTAGATGCGGACCTCGGGGAGGATCAGTTTGGATTCCGTCGAAATGTTGGAACACGTGAGGCAATACTGACCTTCCGACTTATCTTAGAAGAAAGATTAATAAAAGGCAAACCTACGTTTCTAGCATTTGTAGACTTAGAGAAAGCTTTCGACAATGTTGACTGGAATACTCTTTTTCAAATTCTTAAGGTGGCAGGGGTAAAATACAGGGAGCGAAAGGCTATTTACAATTTGTACGGAAACCAGACGGCAGTCATAAAAGTCGAGGGGCATGAAAGGGAAACAGTGGTTGGGAAAGGAGTGAGACAGGGTTGTAGCCTCTCCCCGATGTTATTCAATCTGTATATTGAGCAAGCAGTAAAGGAAACAAAAGAAAAATTTGGAGTAGGTATTAAAATTCATGGAGACGAAGTAAAAACTTTGAGGTTCGCCGATGACATTGTAATTCTGTCAGAGACGGCAAAGGACTTGGAAGAGCAGTTGAACGGAATGGACAGTGTCTTGAAAGGAGGATATAAGATGAACATCAACAAAAGCAAAACGAGGATAATGGAATGTAGTCAAATTAAATCGAGTGATGCTGAGGGAATTAGATTAGGAAATGAGACACTTCAAGTAGTAAAGGAGTTTTGCTATTTAGGAAGTAAAATAACTGATGATGGTCGAAGTAGAGAGGATATAAAATGTAGACTGGCAATGGCAAGGAAAGCGTTTCTGAAGAAGAGAAATTTGTTAACATCGAATATAGATTTATGTATCAGGAAGTCGTTTCTGAAAGTATTTGTTTGGAGTGTAGCCATCTATGGAAGTGAAACATGGACGATAACTAGTTTGGACAAGAAGAGAATAGAAGCTTTCGAAATGTGGTGCTACAGAAGAATACTGAAGATAAGGTGGATAGATCACGTAACTAATGAGGAGGCATTGAATAGGATTGGGGGGAAGAGAAGTTTGTGGCACGACTTGACTAGAAGAAGGGATAGGTTGGTAGGACATGTTTTGAGGCATCAAGGGATCACAAATTTAGCGTTGGAGGGCAGCGTGGAGGGTAAAAATCGTAGAGGGAGACCGAGGGATGAGTACACTAAGCAGATTCAGAAGGATGTAGGTTGCAGTAGGTACTGGGAGATGAAGCAGCTTGCACAGGATAGAGTAGCATGGAGAGCTGCATCAAACCAGTCTCAGGACTGAAGACAACAACAACAACAACAAGAACTTTCTGTATGCTGATCTAAACTGCAAGGCATTGGGATTATTCCTATTGCCCCCACTTCTGCGAATGCTAGAAAAGAATTGTTCTAAGTGATCTTGGCTCATCCTCCTTGTCAAAATAAACTTAAGCACTGGAAATTCAGTCCACACATACACTTCAGCCACTTGTTTTAAGCTTAAGAGATCTAACACCATTCCAGAAACACCCATTTTTCTACCGTATAAATATAGTAGATCACCATTACAAAGTTTCAATTTCATAAAATACTGAATGGACTTTTCAATAATTTTACAGACTATTGTTTATTACGTTTAAACACTGCTGTTTTGATGCCTTTGTTCGTAAGGTTGCACAAATTAAGTAAATCAAAAGCAGTATTCACCATTTTTATGAACTTAACAGTGTCCTCAAAATTGAAAAACTCTGGTAACTGTAAGTCTCTGCAAAATATCATTGCATCAGCAACAGAATTACTCAGAGTCTGGGCAGCCAATGCTACCTTCATTTTCTGAGATTCAAATTGAATGTGTGTCCTCCTAATTTTATTTGCCACATGCAACCCTTCCTGTTCTTACAATTCAACTAGTCTATTAAAATATTCCCACTTATTTACTTGACCATCCTCATCCAGTAATTCTTTTTTTCCCCTAAAGTATTCCACATTAATTTCAACATGTGAGCAGCATCAAAAAAATAAAATATTTTTTGTCATCATTTGAGGTATGATGAAATCAGCATTGGAAGTCACTTACACCTACCTTAATTCCTACTTTGCCTATAACACACCTGTTAGCTGCAGCACCATCACAAACAACACCAACTATATGCACTCCTGTTTCCTCCAATTTACGGAGGTACTGCTGCAGTCAATTAAGTTTCACACTTGCTGTTAAACCATTAAGAAAACAATAACCAACAGGAATTTTCGAACTCCTATTAATCCCAGTGACCATAAACACTAGTGCCTCTTTCGCTATTTGGCTATCATCACTTTCCTCACATCCTTGCCCTAAGTCAACATAACCCCAGACCTCATTACCATCCCATATTAAGTCTTTTTTAATAGCCATCTCATCGAACATAAGTGCAGCTAAAATAGGTCCTGAACTACGGTGAACCTCGTCTGCGAATTTTTTTAATGCTTTCTTCTGTGAATCCAGGACTGCCATTTACTGTAGTTGCCCACCTGCGGAGCGTTCGAGAATGGGGTAATTCAACAAACTTCCTCGAATAATGACAAGCTTTGGAGGAGTAAAAATTGAGTGTAACAGCAAATGGTCTTATTTCTTTAGGATATTCAGGAATTGAACATTTGTTTTGCATTGCAAAAAGTTGCTTCAGAATATCACTATTTTTGTCACATCCTGTCACTTCAGAAATACAGTCTTGAAGTCTCTTATTTAGGCCTGCAATCACTGTTTTATGTGTCACATTTTGTTTCTTCTTTCTTGAAACACTTTGCCTTGCATGTTTTGCTTGCTTCCTCAGCTTCTCGGTCCTTTTCTGTAGTGCCTCATAATTCTGTTTCAATTTTTTGGGGCTAGGTAAACAGTAAGAATGATCTGTATGATCTTTCTGATTCATTCTTACACCTACAAAAATGAAGTATTATCATTAAGCTTTATTTTTCTGTCAACATACATTGAGTAATAGTAAAATTCACACATAACCCATATAGCAAATAAATAACAGGAAAACTGTTTTACCTGGTTCATTTGATAAGGAAGCTGATTCTTCAATGACAGGCCGTTTCCTTGGTTGTCTCTCTACTACAGTTGTTTTCTGCAGATGGTCAGGAAACGTAAATATTGTCGGTACTGCGTTTGCCAGAAGTCGCCTTTTCTGGTTTGTGCTATACATGTACCTATCTTCAAAGTGAAACGAGCATATGTAGCTACATTGAGTTGGCTGCCACTTATCTCGCTTCATATTGGCTACCCACCGACTTAACAGCTTTCTTTTTCAGAGGAAATCTAAAAATAAAGAGACATGTATACAGTAGCTTATTTACATTTTTTATACAGCTTAAACACGAAAATGATGCACAAGACGCTAAGTGTATCACGCATTTAGATACTCATCTGAAATATGATATTCCAGTTGTTTTATCACTTCTATTAGCGCAATTGTACGCTGCACATACACTGGGTATTATTCGCGATCGGCCAATAAGACTTTTAAAAGAAATTACAACCGGAAAAACAGTGATTTTCTAACACCAGTACTATACCCCAAATGTAAATATACTGACATGCAGACGTTCCAAAAAATGGCGGCCGGTGTTGCTTTTTGCTGCCGCTGGGGGCGCTGTTACCGCATGGATAGCCACTCTGTGTAGTTTATATACCTCCTTGGTTGGAACTACGAGCTGGACAGCTACAGAGGAGGCGATATCTGGCGGAAAAAGCAGTAAACAGCCGCCATAACTCCAGAGAGCAGCCAAGAATGACCATAATCTATATACATGTATGTACGAGGGCGTTCCGAAAAGTCATGCCCCCGAATTTTTTATTCTTTACTCAATTTCAGTTGATGTACTGCATATCACGCAAATTACTCGGTTGGCTTTTCGCATTGATGACGCAAGTTGCAACCAGGTGCCTGAAGAGGGCTGCTGAATCGATGTGTGTAACATGGCAGTGCGAAAAGTAACTAAGTTGGTTTTTGAGAAAAAGCGTGCTGCATTCCAGTTTCTAACCGCAGATAACGTGCTTCCAATTGAAATCCACATCCGGACCACCTTCTCCTTGAACATGACAATACCAGGAACACACACGAATGCTGTAACATCTGCACCAATCCGACGCCATGGCTTCACTGTCATAGATCATCCTCCATGCTGTCCCGACTTCGTTCCATCCCATTTTCAACTATTTTCGAAATTTAAGGAACACCATCGAAGACTTTACTTTGGTACAAGCAGAGGTGAATTTGTGGTGCCACCAATGAAGTCAAACATTCTACAGTGACAGTATCAACTAGCTAGTCTCTCATTGTGAAAAATGTGTTCGTCGCCAGCATTACTATGCTGAGAAATAATGAGAAATAAATATGTAAACAAGATAAATGAAGATGTAGGCTTTTAATAATGTTGATTTTATTTAAAAAGCTTTAAGAGTTTTCGCATAAAAAATTCGGAGCCATTACTTTTCAGCGCGCCTTCATGCATATTATAAATTAGCCCATTGCGTTTTTCTGTCTACTTGTAAATGCTAATCTCACCTATTACTGTGGGGCTTTTGATACGCTTCTCAGAAAGAGATGACTGAATCATGAGGAGGGTTTGTTCGTATAATCCACTGGCAGTGAATACTGCATGTTGCCCACACATAGATGGGACAGGTCGCTGGTACTAAATAATGGAATTGGGAACACCAGCTGCGAGAATGTAATAACATTGTTACAAATAAAAGTGTTTTGCACCACGGTTATAAATAATTTACAAATCAATAGTATTAATGGAATAAAATAATGATGTGGACATTATCAATAAAAATAAAAGGTCTCAGGGTCTTTATTAGTGGTTGCTGAGAGACAAATGGAACTTCATCAGGCGTACTTTGATGGGTGTACTGCAGTACAAGTCATTTACCGAGTGATGGTCGGGACGTTGACCGCGTAGCCGATTTCGGGTTGGAGTCAGCTGGCAGCATCTTGCGGTGACGAGGTACTGGCCACAGTTTGGCTGGGTCTCCAGAGTGGGCGGTAGAGACGCTGAGAAACCATGTCTGATCAAGACGTTCGTCCAGATCCGCACATGGACGCCTCCAGGTGAAATCTCTACTATCAAGTCTCCAAATCAAGCCCCCAACACCAGGACGATCTCTGCTCTAGCGTCCTCCCAGGGCCTGACGGTGCACTTGACTGGTCAGCTCTTATTCTTCCTCTGGGCAAGCAAATAATCTTGCAACATCTTTGTATACCGTCCACAATTCCATTGGGACAGAGACAATGTAAAAACGCCAAGACAGTTGTTCAGAGGGCATTCCTTCGCTTGGCAAGTTACGTCACGTCCATTAAGTGTTGACGTCTCGTGTTCTGTGCTCGTGTAAACTGGCCATCTATGCCTTCGAAAAGCGCCCTTAAATCTGCAGACGTTTGCTTTCACTCCAGTCTAACAATACTGGTACGGATCATTGACCAGTCTATTACCCATTAGGATATACAGTAGAGGGTGGGAAGTGCCCTGTCGCTTTCTTCGGTTCCAAACTGAACAGATATTGCCGCTCCGGTTCCAGGTGGCTGGTTAAGTGCCTCGTCTGGCCGATTATTACAGTAAGTGACTCACTTAGCTGCTACTTATGCAATTCATTACATTTTATACTTGCTATAAAGCAGTAGAACAACTCGTAGCCGGCCGCGGTGGTCTAGCGGTTCTAGGCACGCAGTCCGGAACCGTGCGACTGCTGCGGTCGCAGATTCGAATCCTGCCTCGGGCATGGATGTGTGTGATGTCCTTAGGTTAGTTAGGTTTAAGTAGTTCTAAGTTCTAGGGGACTGATGACCACAGATGTTAAGTCCCATAGTGCTCAGAGCCATTTGAACCATTTGAACAACTCGTATTTAATAAATAGAAAAGGTAAGGCTGTGACTTAGAACTTCTGAAACAAAACTAATGAGTCTGACCTGACTACAATAATTCTGTTTACTACAGGAAAATTGTTAAGAGAAACAAAAATAGAAGAAAAATGACTAAGATGTGTATGTATACGGTATACTGCTGACAAAGTGAACCGCCCACAGGAAACGGTGAGATATCAGTGTTACTTCCTACACATACTCGCCATAGGTGGATATGTAAATCATTAGAGTTGCAATTCTTTGTGACAGGTAGAATCGACACAAGGCTGACTTAGCGCTGTTCATGTTTAGTAATATAACTAGGCCTGCTAAGGTATACAGGAAGCGTGAACAATGTCAGATGTTGAGTGACAACTGTGAAGGATGCGGAGATGTCGGGTACTCGTGTGTGACAGTGTTATCAGCACCCAACATTGTTTGAAAGCGGTCTCATTGTGGTCCCTGTGTGGCCAGCTGGTCGAATCGTGTGGCAACCGGATTTGTTGGGCATTCGGATGTAACACTGGCCCGATATTGGTCTGCATGGGAACGAGAGATCAGGCATACTCGTTGTCCGGTTTGTGGTCGATCACTTACGACCACAACAAGGGATGGTTGCCGTACTGTGCACTAAACACCCCTTCACAACTGCGGCTAACATTCGAGAACAAGTGGACTTCTTGCAACATTTTCTGTAATTCCACAACATTGGCCGGAAACTAGCAGCAGCCGGACTAGTGATTTACTGACCCATGCATAGATTGCCGTTAACACCACAAAACAAGCTGGTGCACCGAAACAGTGCACGAATCCAGACCAGACGGAGACAACGTCATACTGTAAAGGTGGCTCATACGGCCAAGTACTTTGTAGTTTTAACTCGATTTTGTAACCACTGAAATATTAAATGAGGGGACAAAGTTCAGGAGGGGAAAGGAACACAGGAGTTCGTATCAACGTACGTTTGGAAATGCACGGTGAGTCTGCAATAGAGCAATTAGTATTGGCCCTTTACATTAGATTGAACGTACTTACGCAGTCTTCTTGTGTTAACTACAGGAAATCCATACGCAATAGCTGAATCATCATATTAGCAGCGGTTAGTACCAGTGTTTGTGCAAGGCTTTTTGGGGATCATCTCCTTGGACCACTTGTTTTGCCACAATTCCTCAACAGCCACGAATATGTGGAATTGCTAAACGACACTTTGACTCATTTACTGGGGAATGAGCCTTTGGCAAAACGACAGGTAACGTGGCTGGTGCGTGATGGAACACCAGCTCACTTTATTATCTTTGTTCGCCGACATCCATGCAACATCTTGCCCTTGCGTGTGGCCACCTCAATCACCGGACTTAAACCCTCTTGACTTCACTTGCAGAAAAGAATTTTGCATCTCCATCCAGTTGCTGACGTGCAGATCGTTGAATAGTATACCTGTGTAACCTGTTATGAAATGTATTTACAGCCTGGAACATTCGAAAGAGTGAGGCAGTCTATGTGACGTCTGAACGCATGCTTTTATCCCATGAACGTCACGTTGAACATGGAAGAAATTAATATCATGTAAAATGTAATTGATTTAATTACTTCGTTGCTTTATTAAAGGCTTATCATTCATTTCTAGAAATATTTTGATATCAACTCCTTTGTTCCTTTTCTACGAGTACAAGCCTTTTAGTACTCGTTATATTCCTATCTCTGCACGCAGGGAGTAGTCTCGTCTAAGGAGCCATCACAGCTACATTTACCAATTACTCGTTCATTTTGATGGCGTCGCCCACGTCGTTAGCCAAGTAACAGCGCACCAAAACACCAAAATAGAATATTTTGGCATATTTATTTACCAACAAATTAGTCAACTTTGTTTGGTATATTTTGCGGGATGTGCCTGCTGCATCACTGATGAAAGTAATGTCCTTATACAATGAAACTCATTGAATGGCCCCTTCTGGTAGCCTGTTGGGTCTTTTCGGAACATCAATTTGTCAATCTGCCCATGTTTCTTCGTGCACCCATCTCGAGGTTCAAACAAAGGATTCAGTGGCTATAGTGTTTGATGGCAACGTAGCTGTTGCCTGTCATTCTAGAAAAGCGGTAAGATTTGCGCCGCTTGCGTGAAGGAATCTACACCGTCCAGAAATGCTGCTCCTGTTTGCTCAAGGGATAATACAGAAGGTTTGATAACGATACAACCGGCTTCATGAGACTGTATCTTCTATGTGTATGAAGATAGAAACTTGGGTAAATTTTAATTTATATATCGAAACTAAGAGTCTAGCTTGGCGCCAGTTGTAGGGCCCCCTTGTATGTGGGTGCCAATAGAGGCCTCCCTGGGCAGCTATCTGTTTCGTTACCCAATGTCTGTCGAGTTCTGTTGACAATAACATAGCAACAAAACGCGTTTTGCGTTCTCCGTTTCAACAGCTGCAATTCAGTTGGAGCTGTGTGCCATCGAGAGCATGGTACTGCACCTCCTACAATTCAAAGCATTCGATGACAGCACCAGATATATAAGAAGGGCGTTGAATAAGCTGCACAACATTTTTTTCTCAGCCAATTTCGACTGAAAAAATACTTGCTGTGGGACGTCGTCGTATTTTTCTGCTTCAGTTCCTATAGTTTCATGACGCTCCGTTAGGAGGCAGCGCTACTCTTAACCTACTAAATGGCGTCCATAGCAGAGGTTTGTTCTGAGCAGAAACCTGTCATTGAGTTTCTTTTTGCGGAAAAACGTAGAATCACAGATAATCATAGGCGACTGCATAATTTTACAGAGACCTGGCAGTGAGCGATAGAACGGTGAGTCGTTGGGTGAGGCGTCTGTCACCACTGCAAGGTCGCACGAACCTGTCCCATCTCCCACGTACTGTGACTCCTCCAATGTTGGAACGTGCAGACACTCCCATTCGAGGTGATCGACTGAATGCAATCAAATATCTCGTTGCTCAACTGGAGGTCTCTGTTGGTAGTGTTGAGATACTCATCCACCAGTTGGGGTACTAAGAGGTGTGTGTGCTCACTGGGCTCTTCATGAAACTGAAGGAACTACTTTGGCGTGCTGCTCGTCACAAAAATGCAGACGAACATCTCCTTCTCTATGACACCGCAAGGCCTCACATAAGTCTGCACTCCCAAGAGCAGTTTAAGAAACAACATTGGACTGTTCTTCCTCATCCGCCCTAAAACCCGGGTCTCTCACCTTCTGACTTCCATCTGTTTGGCCCAATGAATGATGCACGGCATGGGAAGCAGTGGATGATGGGAATGTTATTGATGCAGCAAGGCGTTGGATCCGATGTCGATTAGGGGAGTGGCACCGTGCAGGCATACAGGCCCTCCCAGTAAGGTGGCGTAAGACCGTCGCATTGAATGGAGATTATGTTGAAAAATAGGATTTTGTAGCCAAAAGAAATGGGAATAAAATGTTGTACTGGAATCTTGAATAAAACAAAACTGCTTTCAGAGAAAAGTGTTGCATTACTTATTGAACGCCCCTTGTAAGTGGAAGTTGACAGGGCGTTCTCATGTGGTGATTCAAGAAGTACAGAATACACATTTAAACTTTCAACTAGCCATCATTTGTTAACATAATTTCTACTGTCGTAATGTATATTTATTTCTCACCACTTATTTTGTTCTCTGTGTTTACCACAATATTTAGTCGCACATAATATCACTTAAGTAACCTTTCCTAACAAACCGGTTGCTACATTTGTCTTCTTTACCTGTACTTAATACTGCATATAATGTAACGTTAATTTTTTGTAAATTTTCCAGTGTCAAACCGATATGTATATTGTAATATTTCTGAGAGAATTTCTTTGGCACTGTTGCATTTGTCATTGTCTATGGTCTATGGCATTTGTAATATCACCATCTTTGTGTACAGTTTCCCCTGAGGTAAGGCCTAAATTGACTTTTCTAACACCGTTAAATATAGGTTTTGCGATGTTCAGTTGTTTTACAGGAATGGCCTCTGGAGATCGGCAGTTCCTGTTTATGATTTAGTTAGCACAATCAATATTTCTCTTGAGTTAACTAGGAAGGTTACAACTTGTTGGTCCGTCCAGTTTTTTTCCTTATCCATCACTCCATCACTCCGGCCACATTAGCCGACATTTTTAAGAGCAAGCAGGAACATGACAATCCAAGTACGTTTCAAAATCAGATCGTTCACGGGGGAGAGAACATCGGGTGTGGAAGAGAAATTTAGTCAGCTAGAACGACATTAGCGGAATCGAGATTGGAGTGTTTACCTGACCAATCATGATCGGTAGTTGGTTCATAAAATGTGTATGAAACGTTATGGGACTTAACTGCTACGGTCATCAGTCCCTAAGCTTACACACTACTTAACCTAAACTATGCTAAGGACAAACACACACATCCATGCCCGAGGGAGGACTCGAACCTCCACCAGGATCAGCCGCACAGTCCATGAATGCAGCGCCCTCAGACCGCTCGGCTAATCCCACGCGGCTATCGGTAGTTGAAAATGTATATCTGTGATATTAAAAACTCCAGATGGCAATAGCATCACACTACATAACTCATGTGTTGCTTTTTGGTTCTTCTTTGTAGCAAGGTGGTTGACGTCGGAGACAATGTTGTAATCTATCAAAAAAATACTAAGAACAATTTGCGTTACGGATGACAGAGAAACACTTTGTAGAGCGTGTAGAAGCTTCGTCGAGAAAGGTTTTACTTCTTGTCTGCTTCCCGATGATCAGGCAGCGGAATTCGAGAACTTCAAACGTAACTGCAGAATGGAGCGAGATGGTAAATGTAAATGTCGTGCGACTAGAGCCTCCAGCCGGGTGGACCGTTCGCCGGTTGTAGGCCTTTCGATTTGACGCCACTTCGGCCACTTGCGCGTCGAAGCGAGATGGTGTAATGACTGGAGAGGAGGGGAGCTTCGATGAAGTTCTATTCGAATATTCCAATATTTTCCTTAAAATACTGCATCGCAGAAGAACCCCTCAATAACAGCAAGGTTGACTTCTTATTCCTGCTCAGTTGCAGCTAATATGTCTCTTCTAACTGAAAACTGAAGGTGCTCTTACCTAGCCAGGAAGCTAAACGAATGTTTTCGATCGAACTGAAATCCTCACTTGCATGGAAGAATTTTAAAAAGGGAAACCCATTGAAAAAATGTACATCACATTTTGAAAATCTACCATGTAAAGGAATGGTCTGATTAGAATACGGAAAGCTCGATTGTACTGAGCATGATGACGGTAATCGCTGTAACTTTTTACGCGGCACTGTGTTGATGTGTTGAACTTCAAACATGAAAGTACAAATCTGAAATTAATACAAAGCTTGGCGTACACTGAATAAGAGTAGAGCAGAACCGAGAGTGCACCGAAAGCAAAAGTGGGTTCTCGGGCAGTTAACGCCGAGGAACTAACTAAGCGACAGCTTAGCGCTGTTCGTTGTTTTGCAATGATGGAGCCGCACTGATAAGTCTGAAACCAGGACTTCAATTAACGACACGCGTCCCAGCTGCACTGCCAATACTTTTTATAGCGTCCGCTCTACTCGTATTGTTTTTTACGACCAGCAACATTATGGTGATCCATAACGCGGTCGATCGTGTCAATTATTTACACCAGAGGGTAGCTCCAGTTTCCTGTTGCCTCTCCCTTCTTCTACCGGATGAACTGAGGTGAAGAACAGAACACCAAGAGTTTTTAACGAGAAGCAGCTGAATCAAAACAGATTTGACATTCAATATGTTTTAGTTTTAATATAATATACTATAGCAATTATTTCTATGTACGTTTCATGTACCATCGAACTACGTTACGTGGCAATGATATATTATGCAAAAATTGCTGTCGTTCTTAAGTTTTGCTCATCAGTTTACTTTCGTGTTTTCCTGTGAATGTTTGAAACCTATGTATTATGAAGTGGCAAAGTTATGACAGTAGACCAAACCAACTGCCGACGGTATAAAACTTGTTAATTTTCATCAAATTTATTTGTTTTACTGTTACCTTGAAAGATGAAGCAGTGACAGTGCAAATCTGCAGTTGTTTTCGAAGAGATTAGCTTACTGAAAATGATTTCTCGCTTAGCAAAGGGTATGGTGAAACATGCAGGAGCAGAATACACCCTGGTATAAACATTTCATTTTGTAATATGTTATCTGACTTGTCTGTAACGCATTGAAGATTTTTGGTTTCTCCTGTACTGCTACTTGGCTGCAAGTACTCTTATTGTACACCATGTCTGTGACTATTGTGGTATTCGCGTTGATCTGTTCTCGTATCACACTACACAGACCTTCAAGCAGTCGGATTTTGGGTAATTAATACATCTGTGACGTCAGTCTAATCGACAATTGAACTAATAACTTTGAAATTTATATTATTTATCATGTAATCGTAAATATGTCAGAGTTCTCTAGATCTACTGTATCCGGAGTCATGACAGCAGTCGCTTCCTAAGTACGGAAGTGGTAGAAAAATTAACCTTACAGGTTGAGACAACATATAGTTAAAGACTGTTGTGACCCTTGTAACTTCTGCCACGAAAGTATCTATTAAGCTTAATTTACGTTTACTGATGGAAAACCCGCTCAGGAGGAAGCAGTACGATGGAAACTACATGTCAGCGTGTAAAACCATTCATAGTAAAAATATATGACCAGATTGTTCGTAGCGTTTGTAGGCCATACACAACTTAATTCTCGTTGGATGCAAGTCGAGGTATTCTACAAGCTGCGGCCACCGACGATCGACGGTACCTGTCGGTTTGTCTGCAGATCATTCGTGCAGAACTTCACCTTTTCCAACCAGAGAGTGAAGCATAGCGCTAAATGTCATAATCACACCCAGAAACCCACATTCCGTTACACTAAGCTCCACCTATCACTTCTTGGTGTAACTCTTCCTGTACTCCAATTCCACCAGCACTGCTCTGCAGCTGCTGTTAGGACAGGCCATCACTTCAATTGTTATCTCTGTTCATAACGGCATAACTTGATTGATGACTCAGAAAGCAATCCACGTAGAATTTACACGTGTTCCATGCCACTGTTGCCTGCATGGTAACCTTATGTAGCTTATCTAGAGCATTTGGTGAATTTCCGCCCCTAAGACCAACTCTTGCGGTTCTCTGTGGTGTTTATACCACTATACACTTCATGATAATGAACGTTACCAGTACACAGTGCTCAATATTCCGCGTTATACTTGCACAACTCTAACTACAAGAAACAAGTGCGAAATATTAATGAATTAAGTTAACATACTTGTTACAAAAGAAGGAAGAGTAGGGTTAACTCCCTGTTGGCATCGAGGTCACCAGAGACAAGGGAAAATCTGGTATCCGGGAATGATAGGTGAAGAAGATCGGCCGTGCTCTTTCGAAGGAACCATTCCAGCATTCACCTTAAGCATTTTAGGAAAATCACGGAAAACATAAATCTCTATGGCCAGACAGGGATTTGAACCGTCGTCCTCCCTAATACAAGTCTAGTTCCTTAACTATGCACTACCTCGCTAGCAACCTTGTTACAGCCAACAGAAATAAAAAATCTGTGATTATCATACCGAACGTGTAATAGCGTTTATGACATCTGTGACTTCTCGGAATACACTTTCATCTTCAAAATTTTATTGGCAAAGGAAGCAGAGAAGATGGCAATGATCAAGAGAATGTAGACCAATTTTCTGATTAGAATCCTAAAAGTCTTGTGAAATGAATGAATGTGACACTGCAGGTGCTTTGTCCTACGGATGGAAATGTTAAACTTAGCGTTCCCGTTAGGTTACGTGAGACGAATGTGCAATGGGTTGGAAACGAGTTACCATACTAGTGCAGAAAAGTTACTGATAACTTACTCAAGCGACTATCACAGTCATCCAATGATACAGGTACAAACTTGCCACATTGCACTAAAGAAGGGAAATGGATGTTTCTCATTATTACGGTATGTCACACGAAAATCTGTGAAAACTGGTTCAAAAAATTTTGGTTTCGCTGTTGACTGGACAGAAAATACTCCTCTATTTTCGCAGCTATGTTCATATCTATGGTGCATATTTGAATCATTGGATACCTATTGAAAATGTTTTAGCAACCGCGAGAAAAACTGAGTCGTGACCATATCGCTTTACAGCTTAACTTTTGTATTTTACAGCATAATTACACCATTACTGCAACATATCGCCACACTTTAAAATGAATGTCTTTTTCAGCGTTTTACCAAACATTCATCAATTTTGTCATATTTATGTGTCAGATCAACAACATTTTTAAATGAGTTACCAAACTGGTCATCAAAAGATTAATGTTTCATGTGCATTCATGCCGATTAAAAATCTAATACAGTTTTGAGAAAGATTAAAATTAAACCACCTGACCGATATAAAATCCATAAAATCCTAATCATCGCCTTCCGGGAAGATCTCGTAATCAGGTTTTTTAAGTAACTGAAAACTATGAACTATTGTAACTGAAAACGTATCATATTTAGGAAAAAATAAAAACAAAAACTTATCTCGGAATTTACCGACCGAGATGAGATGGCTTAGCGGTATGACGCCGAACTCTTGTTTGAGTGAAGAGAGGTTCATGTCTTTTTCGAACATACAGGGTGACAATTATTGTACTTGTATTGAAATTACAAGCCTCAAATTAATAACAGTAGTTCAGGATAAGGGTAAGATATTAACAACAGGTATATTACGGATATAACAAAATCCTACTGAAAAATATATTCCCGTACGAGAGAGACATTTTTCTTGAAAATGGCTTCCCCGGTGTCGGCGGATAAATACGACATTGCAGTGCCTATATTATACTGAATTACTATGCAAAATTCCTTTGGACATGCATCGTAATTCAGAATAAGACAGGCGCTACAATATCGTATCGTATCGCTTGCATCTTAGGTCGCGAAGTGCTCTTAATATTTATGAAACAGATTTAACTGAACCGTTCCAGTAATTACGGAGTGCATTACGTTTAAATATAGGCATGAGGCGTGGTTCAATGGATGACTGAAAAAAATTATCTTTCAAGATTTTGGGTCGGATCCCCAATTGGTCCTCGATTTCTTGGTCTCTCTCAGTTATTCTTCTTTCATTTCTGACACTGATTTGCTTAAGTGAAAAATGCCGAGTTTCACCGTTGTACAAAGTCCATGTCAAAGTGGTTAAGTCAGCTATAATGCCAGAAGACGACGAAGTCATACCACCGCCAACAGGACCAGGTGTATTAAAGCGCAATGGTGTTCTTTCCCATCTTAAGGATGACGACAACTTAGCCTTTTGCGTAATCAACGATGGCCAGATGTGTAGCAAGTCTTTTTCCTGTGAGCGACTGTAGTGCAATGACAGTAAAATGTTTTATTTAAAAATACACTGGTATGCCCAACTTGAGGACGAAGGTAACTTGTGCATGATGTGTCACAGCTAAGTAACACAATTCGATGAAGCTTAGACCATACATAGAAATAACTGCTACAGCAAAGTACAGAAGGTAAATGAAAGAAACATGCAATGATACGAACAAAAATCATACTTTTATTCAAATACAAGAATTACCACGGATGGCAATGGAAGTTGTGCAATGTACTTTCGTTTGGCCACAAGACTGGTAATGAGTTCTTGTTGTGGAGTGTTCCATTCTTCCACCAAGGCAGTTGACAACTGTCACATTTACGTTGATGCATGTAGACTTCTTCCCAATGTGTCCCACACGTGCTCGATGCGATTGAAGGCTGTGAAACAGGCAAGCCAGTACAGTCATCGAATAATCTTCATTTTCAAGAGCTTCTCCAGCTGTGGTGCCCGACATACTCGTGCGTTGTGATCCATAAAATTGGAAAGGAGTGTAGTATCAAAATAACGTTGACTATTTAGTCTACTGTGTTCAGAGATTTGTGATGAGGCCAAGAGTATAGAGACTGGACCAAGGAGGAGTGTGGGGTCACGTGCTCTTCTCGGATGAGAGCAGTCTGCGTAGTGATTCTGGACGTACCCTCACACGGCGAGGGTTGGGGACACGTAAAGCACCCAGGAGCATTGTCGAACATGGTCGGCTAGGTGCCCCAAGTGGTGTGGGGTGGAGAGTCATGGCGCTGCAGGGCCGTACTGACATCGCCATGCTGACCTCCAAATCTTGAAACACGGCCAACGTTATTGTCCCACTGTGCTACTTACTCGTGTCGTCTTTTCAGGGATGCATTCGGTGCTGTCTTCATCTGGATGACAATGCGCGACCGCATCGCGGAACTAGTGGATATTTGGCGAATGGAGTGACCCGCTCATTTCCCCAACTTAAATCCCATAAAGCACATACGGGATGCTTTTGGAAGACGCATTGCAGCACGCCCACGTGTACGAATAAACATTCAGCAGTTGTCAATCGCGCTACTGGAGGAATGGAACGTCCTACCACATGAACTCCTTATGAATCTTTTGGGCAGCATGAGAGCACGTTACAGAGCGTGCATCACTGGCCGTGGTGGTCGCACACCCTACTAAAAACCATGTCCTGCGCTTTTTATTGTCCAGGGGACCCTCATAAATCTCCGTGAATTCAGTGTTATTATTACTTTCGAATAAATCTTTGTTCCTCTTCCTTTCACTGCCTATTTCTTTCAGTTATACTGTAGAATTTCTATCTGTGTTGTAATTTACATTGAGCTATGTTACGAGAGCGAGTCAAATGAAAACCTTAAAATTTTCTAAAAATGTTATTTATTGTGCAGAAGTGGTACAAAGCTGTATCACTTTTCAACATAATCTCCCCCATGCTCAATGCAAGTACTCCAGCGCTTACAAGGTGCATAAATTCCTTTAGAAAAAAATTCTTTTGCTAGTCTGTGCAACCACTCGTTCACCACGTGGCGTACCTCTTCATCAGAACGGAACTTCTTTCCTCCCATTGCATCTTTGAGTGGTCCAAACATATGGAAATCACTTGGGGCAAGGTCTGGTGAGTATGGTGGATGAGGAAGACAAAATGCAGGTCTGTGATTGTTGCAACTGTTGTACAGGCAGTGTGGGGTCTTGAATTGTCATGTTGCAAAAGGACACCTGCTGCAGCAATCCACATTGCTTTTATTTGATTGCAGGTCTCAGATGATTTTTTAGATCTGTATATGATTCACTGGTGACAGTGGTCCCTCTAGGCATGTAATGCCCCAAAATGACGCCTTTTTCATCCTAAAAGAGAGTCAGAATAACCTTCCCTGCTAATGGTTCTGTTCGAAACTTCTTTGGTTTTGGTGATGAGGAATGGCGCCATTCCTTGCTCGTTATCTTCGTTTCCAGCTGGTGGAAGTGAACCCAGGTTTCGTCCCAGTAACGATTCTTGCAAGGAAGCCGTCATCTTCTTGTTCAAAGCGCCGATGAAGTTCTTCCTAAGCATCAACACATCGTTCTCTCAATTCAGGAGTCAGCTGCCGTGGCACTCATCTTGCAGACACTCTGAAAATGGAGCACATCATGCACAATGTGGTGTGCTGACCCATGACTAATCTGTAAACATGCTGCAATGTCATTCAGTGTCAGTCGGTGGTTTCCCTTCACTATGGTTTCAACTGCTGCAATATCCTGTTGAGTCACAAGTCGTTGTGCCTGACCTGGACGAGAAGCATCTTCCACTGAAGTCACACCATTTTCGAACTTCCTACTCCATTCGTAGACTTGCTGCTGTGACAAATATGCATCACCGTACTGAACCTTCATTCGTCAATGAATTTCAATAGGTTTCACACCTTCACTACGCAAAAACCGAATAACAGAACGTCGTTCTTCCCTGGTGCAGATCGCAAGTGGGGCGGCCATCTTTATACTGATGCTGCGACGGTACGTGGCATCTGCACTATGCTGCCACCTACAGGCCATTCTGCACGCTATTTATAGCACACTTACCAACTTACAGCATAACGGCGCGAAATTTCGATTTTTTATTACAAATTTAAGGTTTTCATTTGACTCACCCTCATATTTGGCGGTGACACACCACGCAGGAGGTATTATCATCCTTTAGTTCTGCGCACCAGTGTAACTAGCTAGAGCGAACAGTTCTGTCTTGTTACGTTTTTCCGTTTTTTTACATCAAACTAACAATATTACTCTTACATTATATTGAGTCACGATCTTCAAACCTTTCCATCTCCTAAAGTTTTCATGCACTTAAGGAACAAGATCTCTTTGCAACCAACTAAATTCAAAGCAAGTTGTATGTCCACTGATGAGACAAAACATTCTGAACACTGCCCATTCCGACACTGTATGCTGCTTGTTGCCGTTGCAAGCACGTCTTGCGTTAAGGAAAGTATCAGAAGAAAGACGAATGGAGAATCACTATAGTGATGACACTGGTTGCAAGTGGGGAAACACACTGACATAAGTGTCTCTGACAGAAGGGTCGCCGGCCGTTGTGACCGAGCGGTTGTAGGTGCTTCAGTCTGGAACCGAGCGATCGCTACGGTCGCAGGTTCGTATCCTGCCTCGAGCATGGATGTGTGTGATGTCCTTAGGTTAGTTAGGCTTTAGTAGTTCTAAGTTCTAGGGGACTGATGACCTTAGATGTCAAGTCCCATAGTGCTCAGAGCCATATGAACAGAAGGGTCATTCCGTGTCAACTCACCTAGGCCTCCATGCTCTACCATATGAGCTTTCGTTGAAACTTTTATGTGAACATTTGCGCATATCTCCAACACTGACGAAGTTTAATATTCGTCGAAGTAGTACTAGCCGAGATACAGTCGCATGTTCGACTGATGCGCCACTTTGCGCAGAGCGAAGGTGAATTCCTGACGACTTTGAGCTGTTGTAGCTCGGGCAATATGTTTTTAAAAGAAATGATATTTGGCTGACTTGTACAACTTTATGTGTTCTCTTAAGAATTGATAATGAACAGAATTTTACAACCGATATTCAGCCTAAAGTTTAGGCGAAATCGCCCGAAAAAAATCCGCACCCAAAAAACTTCCAATGTTTGGCTTCTTATATCTCAGGGACTAAAGTATGAAGAACGTGAAACTTAGCACGTAGTAACCTAACAACACAAGGTTTTCAAATATAAAGTTTCGTTTATGAGTCACTTTCCAATGCGAAATAAATTAAGTGCAAAGTTGAAGATTTTGTGAAAAGCTAAAAATGCTATACTTTAGTCCAGATTTTGCAAAAAGCTGTGTTCTATAATGCTCTCCAAACTAGGTTTATTAGAAAGAGCTTGGTTATTGATTATCCAACGCGAGTTAAGTATTCTAGATAATTTGAATCAAATTTGGGCACGAAAATCGCGGCACAAAAAATGTAAACTTTGGATTCTAATATCGCGCAGAGTCAAAGCATGCTGAACATGACACGTAATACGCAAAAGCTCGGGAGCACAAGGGTTCAGAATACAAAATTTCATTCACCTACTATTTTACAATAATCTACAAATTCGTCGAAAAGATGAAGATATTTGTGAAAATGAAATAGGATATATGTGACACTTCTTTTGCAAAACGTTTTCTATTAAGGTTCTAAATGGCTCTGAGCACTATGGGACTTAATATCTTAGGTCATCAGTCCCCTAGAACTTAGAACTAGTTAAACCTAACTAACCTAAGGACATCACACACATCCATGCCCGAGGCAGGATTCGAACCAGCGACAGTAGCAGTCCCACGGTTCCGGTCTGCAGCGCCCAGAACCGCATGGCCACTGCGGCCGGCTGTCTATTAAGGCTTCAAAATCATTCTCACTTGAAACAACATGTTTTAAGCTCCCCCAGAACAGTGGGGTTAGTATCCAATATGGGCTAACAATACTACATAAATTGAGGCAACGTAGCCGGAAAAATCACGCTGCGAATAAAGTTTTAATTTTGGCTTCTTATATATCGTTGGTTAAAGGCACGATGAACATGAACCTTTGAACACAACAACGTAAGCTTTTACAATATAAAACTTCATTCACGTATTGCTTTCCAAATTTCTACAATATCACTTCAAACTTGATTTTCGTAAAATTTACAAAAGTATATAACATTCATTTTTCTTTTAGAAAATTTGTTTTCCATAACTGATTTCACAGTTGGGAAGAGTGTATTTTCAACCATCCAGAAAATCACGTTCGATTTTCAAATGTGCGCTAGCAATACCTGAAAAAGACGGACAAATTTGAGGGAATGTACCACGACAGCAGGCTACGTCGCAACAAGCTGTTGTCCATGTTTTGCTGCATGTGGTTTTTATTTTTAAATTTACAGGTAGTGTCTCACTCTAATTAGTTGGTCCATGATGACATTGCCGTTATCGGTTCAAGAACATGAACCACCAACCCCACCGTCATAGAGGTCACGCTATTCCAATCACTGAGGGGGGGGGGGGGGGGGGCAGTTCATTATGTACGTTCCAAAGCCTGCAAATTGGTTTGCTCGTTGGGGACCAGTGAGAATATTCACATAAAATTTCATCGAAATCCTTAATGGTCGAGCAGGAAAATTATTCCGAAATTTGGAGATTTGACATGAAATGACCAAAAGGGCAGACTTTTACCATCCGACGCTCGACAACGAGTGTCTTGGCAATGACCGGTCGGTTGTTGGCGTGCTGCTGTCGTGAGAAACTGTGGAAAATGGTTGAAGGACGGTGAAACCACTACTGGGCGACAAGGTATTGGAGGTCCTCGTCTCATCACGGAGCGTGGAGGCAGGAGGCTTGCCTGCTCTGTAAAGCAGAATAGGTTATCTGTGGCAAATATGGCGATAGAGTACAATGATGGCGCGAGCACAAGTATTTGGGAGCACTTGTTCAGCGCATTTCACAGGAAACGACCCATATACGCTCCCATGTTGACACAAAAACCAACGTAAATAATGAGTGGGCACGAGATCATCGAAGTTGGGCCGTTGATCGCCTGGTCGAATGACTGACGTTTCTTCTTAGACCAGATCGATGCTCGTGTCAGGGTAAACTGCCATCTAAATGAACGGCTGCTCGAAACTTACACCTCGCCACGAATGCTGTCCGGAGGGGGGGAGGGGGGGGGGCAGTATTATGCTAAGGCGATAATTCATATGGGCTTCCACGGGACCTAAACAGCCTGACTGTCCCCCAACAACAATACCGGTATATCGGCTACAAACAGGCAAATACGTAAAAAATTTCGATCACGAATGTCGATAATGAGTTCCACCAACCGAAACATTGGGACGAGACTGTTTTGGCAGCCTTAGGACACATTTGAGGGAAGTGTTTCAATTCGAGTGATTTCTTCTCGTGCTTTGAACTTTCAGTCTCGCATACGAGCAGCGACATGAAGCTGCTACGTGATAACGTTTGTCACTTTTAATTTAATACATGTCAAGTGTTAAGCCGAGAGCAGCTGGCGTGCCCGCATTTGGAACGTGAGTGGTAATACGACACATTGTGAAACAGCGTCCAGCTGATTTATTTACACATTCGTAAATACGCAGCTCTAAAAATAATTAAATATACACTAACTGACAGTTTTATAACATTACAGTACACCGTATCTCCTTGATTTTTTCCACTACATATGACTGGTGTATTACGTAATGTGAAACAAGACATTTCGAACTTGGTCTGTTTCAGAAATTTGAGATTTTAAGGCTTTATTTTATCCCCTATTTCCTCACCTGCTCTGGAGTGATTTTCATCAATCAGGGATACATCGCGAAGATTTTATCAGTACTGTGTGTAATAGAAGACTCGTCTCAAACAAAACACATTTCCAGGAAGATGAATTTATTTATATAGACTAGCTGTTTCTGGCCACGCGTTGCTGTGAGGCGATCAGGTTAAATAGAAAAGAAAGAAAACAGAAAGCACACGTTTCTAAAATATATGGGAATTTGATGTAAGTCCTAATCATCTCCTCCCCTTCCGTCTCGCCCACCTCTTCCTTCCTCCCCTTCTCTTTGTCCAACTCCTCTTTCCTCCTCCTTTCTCTCTCCATCACCTCCTCCCCCTTTTCCAAACCCTCTTCACCCACCCCCCCCTTCCTGCACATCGCCTCCTGCCTCTCTCTCTCTCTCTCTCTTTCTCTCTCTCTCTCTCTCTCTCTCTCTCTCTCTCTCTCCCTTTCACTGTTCATCACCTTCTCCCTATTTCTACGTCCATCTTCTCCTCCCCCCCCTCTAAGTCCATCTCACTCTGCCCCCTCTGTCTTTCCATCTCCCCCTTTCCGCTTTCTGTGTTCATTTCCTCTCGTCCCTCTGCCCATCTATTTTTTCAGGCCTTGAACCTTGTTTATTGTTCTTTCAAATTCAGATTATATAGTAGTATTCTAAACGTAAGCTGGTAAGCCAAATATACATCTTTCCCGTGTGTTAAAAGAACTATCTTATATTTCAGGGGACGATAGTATGCATCAAAACAAGGCAAAAATGTCTTACATACATGCGTCCTATAAGGCGTACTTTCTGACATATGAAATGTGAACACGTGTTCAAGGGAGGTGCTCTTGTAATATCATCCATGGCAATGCATTACTTGTCCTACTACATAAGACTACCCGATAATTAACCTTAATTATTGAATATTGATAGGTAGGAAGGCATCACGAACATGTGGTTGCGAATATTTAAAGCGTATATGGAATATGGAAGTGGAAATAATTAAAAAAGAGTATTTTTCCAAATTTTAAAATATAAAATAACTGACAACATTACAATATTTTCAACAGGTGGACATAAAGTACCACCTCCCAACCCCCCCCCCCCCCCCCCCTCTTTTTGGTACTGCGAGGGTTAAGAGACGATATATAAGAACTCACATTTTGACCTAATTTCAGATTAGTTTTCTACCTAAAAAGGCTCCTTTAGTGTTGTTTAGCTTCAACATAAGGAGGGATACGACACAATTTAACTTGTGATTTTCTGTAAGAGTTTATCAGCCAGTTCTGCACGATAGTAGCTGTTCTGACCCGAAGAACACATCGTCAGAACAGTGACATAATTCTGCTGCCTAAGGAGTGAGATCATACCAGATGTCTGGAACAAGAGTATCATTTAAAGCAACCGGCATATAAGAAGAAAACTTTCTTTGATAAATGATATCCCGTGGTCTCAAATACTGATATGGAAGTTAAAACAGTGCACGATTGGGGTATACTATTTCTTAGAAGCGATTTATGCTACGCAGAAAAATCGAAAAATGAAAACGTAGGGAACGTGGAACTTCAAATATTTTTAAAATTTAGGCGTACAGATAAAGTAGGATATTGGAGCGGCGCAAGAAAGAATGGGCTTCCTTATCAGAGGAAGGAACAGGAAAATTTCACTATATGGCTCTGAGCACTATGGGACTCAACATCTGAGGTCATCAGTCCCCTAGACTTAGAACTACTTAAACCTAACTAACCTAAGGACATCACACGCATCTATGCCCGAGGCAGGATTCGAACCTGTGACCGTAGCAGCAGCGCGGTTCCGGACTGAAGTGCCTAGAACCGCTCGGCCACAGTGGACGGCTTTTCACTATATGTTGAAGGAACAGGTAGAGGAATAAAATTACAGGATTACATGTAAGTGAAACAGATTATCGAAATTTGGAATGTATCAGATTTTCTTTAAGTCTAAATTTACTAAAAAATGCTACAATAAGAAATACAGTATTATTATAACTCAATCTTATTGTAAAATACAGCAGTGCTTTCGTCTGTAGTTAAGATGGAGTTGTGTAATTCTGAATTCTAGTGAATGATTAATTGTTCACAGTAAACGTTAATATGTGACTGGGTGGTTGTGAAGGAAGAAAGTAATGCGGATCTAAGGAGTGAGTCTAGTGAGAATATTACAGTGATTGATGTAAAACAGGCGTTATGCGGATTGGATTTTGCGTAATATAAAATGAGAATTTTGGTAATCAGACCGTGATTATGGAGTTGACAGCAGCTGATTCAACGGACAGATATCTACACATATTTCTGGATTAGCGGGCTGTAGTTCCTTTGGGAGACAATGCGTAATTTGTGAAGATGTGTATCGACAGGCAGTCGTCAGCGACTCACATTCAACACGGATTTTGTTACTCAAGTTTATAAATTTTGTAAGTTACCTGGGAGTGTACTGAGAGTTTGAGAAGGAATAGGGATTCGATCAGCTAGCAAAGAATGTGTACGGAAGGGAGAAGATGACTAAGGACGTGTCGCTGAATTATCTGAAGGGGTTGGTAGAACCTGACAAAAGTAAGACTAGGTAGGGTATGGATTTGGATGTATAAGTTTGGATGAAAATATGTTATTCCTATTCGACACACATAATTTTTCTGTGTCATTCATATTGAAGAGTTTTTAAATAAGGTTACCAGTCGCCATTCTGTGGAAAACTAGTCTCAGCTATGATAGTATGTGAGCTAATAAGTTGAATCTGACATGACTCAAATAATGAAAAGCTGCACCAGTTACTTATTTTTTCATGCTTGGCACCACACGTTTCGAAAACTTGTTCATATTTTCAAGTGCACTTATGTCTACATCTAAATAAATATTTTTTGTGATGTCTGCATGTGTGATTTTCTCCCTCTCTTGCACTGTAGTTGTCTTTTTGAGGTTATAATGTAATTGGAAATTCGTAAAAATGAATCTTGTAACGTTTTGTATATGATAATGCTAGATATACTATTTTTGTTTCTTTACTTACAAGTATTGTACCTCCACCATTACACAGAGTATCATACACACTCAAATCGCCACTTCCACTATCTGCATTTGTAGTCAAAACATGCTGTAGAGATATTACCACAGTATTGTTTCACAGAGAGAGGTGTTACATTTTCTGAGGATTACATTATACAAATAAAGTAGTCAGTCATAAAATTTATTACATCAATATTGACAATTCAACCATCGATTATGTTTCCGTTTTGTTGTAGATGTTGAATAGAGTCTATGGGGTAATGCGCATATTTATGGAAATTACTACAGTTCCCACCTACAGAAGAAACATTTGAAAAAATTAACTAATTCACTTTCTAGTTTGTCATTGAGAAGTTCTTCTGCTTGCTTTATGTGGTGTACAAAAATTTCCATCTCCATCATTAAATATACTGTATGTGGGTTTTGGAAGTGGTGTGTGTCTTAAAACTTTTTGTAGGTTCTTGAATGGGCGTCCAGTGTTTCCATGTGTGTTGCTATTGCTGATTTTGTAAATTGGTTGTGTGTGTAACAGTTGATGTGTTCAATGCATCTAATTTAGAAGTTCCTGCCAGTTTGTCCTCTGTAGTAGTTTGAGCAAATTTTATATGTGATTTTGTTCATTCATGAGTTTAGAGAATTTATCTTTTTTTATTATCTAAGTTGTGGACTAATTTCTATTATAGTTTGTTGTCTGTGGAGAAAGCTACTTCCACTGTATTTGACCTAAGTAGGTTGTTATTTTTTGAAAATTGTTGCATTCATAACGTATGCTGAGCAAATATTTGATTGTATTATTGGTTCCTTCTAAAGATACAGAAATATCTTTCTTTTTTGTTATTTATTCCTCGATTTTACCCATCATTGGGCTAGGGAAGTCATTAGCCACTGCAGTTTGCTTGATGATATGTAATTCTTTCTCCCTGTCCTGGAATTTGATGAGTTACGTGTAGGGCGGTAAAAGCTAAAGTAGTTTATCCTAAGATTCTTATCTAAGGTTGATAGTTTCGTTGTTAGCTACCAGAGATTATACCAGTATGGGAAAGTTCGTCAGTCTACCGACTGACGGATTAAACCAGTGTATGAATGAATTATACGTGCAGTCCATCAGCAGAACAAAGCGAAAAACTTCATTGTAAATGGATCGTTAAATGTTCAGATGTTTGTTGACACATTTTTTGGGGTGAGCTCCTGAAGCAGCTTAAGGAAGGAGTGGATGCGTCTTACGAGCGGTGCGCGACGTCCACTCTCGTCCGCGAATGGTTCGCTCCCGCGACCGCTCGATGGCAGCACCGGCGCGGCGGCGCCCTAAGCGGACATTGCGCACGCGTATTCGGCGCCGAGCGGGCCTGATATAATATCCCCGCGCTCCCGGCAACCCTCTTGCACCTGGCCGGCTGTCCGAGAGGGTGCTGAACAGTTCTTGTCAGGAAACACACACAGGGGACAGACATGGCAGAGAAGCAAGTCGAGCAATTCTACGCACCGCCACCCAAGCTCGGAAAATGGGAAGCCTTTTCGATCTTCTTATGGAACCCCGAGACGCACCAATTCCTCGGCCGCACCGGCGCTAGTTGGGGTAAGTCTTTCTCACATTTCGCTACGCTTTGAGCCACCTTTTGCATGTTGTACGGCAATATTACAGTGCAGCAATTCCAAAAACACAAGAATGCGATCCCACTCGTGGTTTCCGAGCGAAAGCTCTGCTGCTCTTGACACAGGAGTGCAGAAAGTCCTGGAACAGAGGTGAGGGGTAATGTAGTGTGCTTAATCGTCAACACAAAGATCAATCTAGAAAATGTTTGTCAATGAAATGTTTTACAATGTAGTGTTCGAGAGCGATTTAAGCAACAAATTTGTTTGCAGCATGCACAATAAGAACTTGTCAATAGCCGCTGCAACTGTCATTGCTTAGGAAGCGCTGTGTAGCACGCTGTCATTTCTTTTGCGTAGCTGTAACAATACAAACGCTATAGGCATTTTGTTAAAAAAAATTCATGCGCTTTCAGCCAAAGCGCCTATCGCGCGCAAAGGAGGCAAGTTCAGACTGGTGATACGACGCGAAGATTACAACTAGCTGTAGTGTGTGCTATGCGCTGCTGTTTCACTTCAAACAGTTCTTGCCATGCCGTCACTGACAGAGTCTGCCATGCACTGGTATTTGAGCAAGAGCTCACGTCACAAGCGCAATCCGTTGGTAACTGGCGGTTGACTTGTTTTAAGTCCCCTTTGCCTGCCCGAAAACGCTGCTTGCACATACAAAGGAAAAGGAAGATGAAAAGTTGGAATTTAAGGTGTTATCGATAACTAGGTCATGAGTGATGGAGCGCTTGCTCGGATTCAGGTGAGGGTAGCGGCTGTATTCGATCGTAGTAACCTGTCAAGAATTTGCCTTAAAAGATTTACGGTATCCACGGAAAATCTGTATCGCCATGTTCATTATCTCTTTGTCACTCGATACAACTGAGTTATTCCCTTCAGGAATGAGTTTCGTAATTCTTGCGCAACATACTCTATGCTTCTTCCGCGACTTGTTCGCACAAGCACAGCAAGTACCCTACGATTCCGTCTTTATTCCTCTTAGTTGCACACACTCATTACGCACGCAATTAAGATTTGCTGGTAATGCGTTGTAGTTCGCTTCCTCTTTTACGTTGAGCCAATAGCACTGCCTTTGAATCACATATTTGTCAAAATTAGGGAATATTTACAATCCGGTTTGTCAGTCACTGCCCACAAAATTAAAAATCTTGTGCCGCCTATTACTTATGTATGAACAACCACTCTTGAGTACGTGCGCCAGCATACCTGGCACTGGTCACATGTTGCAATTATCTAATGCAATTGCCTTGCGAGTAAGGATTCCTATCTACGAAGACACGATTCAACTTCATAGTTACAATGAAAAATGTCTACCACATAATTTGATGATTCCAAAGCTTTCAAAAATACTAAACTGTATTCCCGTTCTTCAGTGCTCTGTAAATGCGCAAGTCAATACGGATTAAGTGCTGGATCGGTACTGTTGGTCTCGACATGAATAGTCCGTGTGCCTGGTTCCCAAGCCAACTGAGCAAGCTGGAGCAATGTTTAGAAATCTGGATGAGAAGGTTTTAGGAAGCACTGAAGTTAAGATGTTCTTCCGATTATTTGAATTTATATTTTTCTGATTCCGGTAGCGAGTGTAGGGGCAGCTCCTTCTACATCCTTGTCCATCGGACCCATGCTGCATCTTTAGTAGTTATGTCGTGAACGATGTGTTAATCTCCAACTTCCCTTCCCATACTTTTCCTTTTTCAATATTCCCCCCTCCATTGGCCTCTCTATTATCTGCTCTTTACGATCTGGATTCCTCGGAATACCTTGCATCAATGTGTCCCACAAACTGTTGACGACTTTCCAGAATTAATTTTCCTTTTCAGTTCTTCGCTCTAGCTCTTCGCTTGGCATTTACTTGCTCATTTCGTTCCTAAAATGATAAAATGTTATAGTGCACAGCTTCTTAGTTGTATTTATTCTTTTTATTTTTATTCTTTCAGTTCCTCAATGCACAAGTTCACTCAAATGTAGTACTGTATTCCAAACGTGCAACCGCAGAATCATTTGCGTTACCTCTAAATAAATGATACTAATATATTTTTGTATTAAGCATCGAAAATTTCTCTGCTGCTGTTAGTCAAATTGCCGCAAATTTTTATTTCTTCGGAAATGTTGTACTTCGCCGAATTCATTCTTAATACTGTACTTTTCCAGTCCTTTGAAATGTATATATAGTGTATGATAGTACTAAGAATATTATTGTTCAAGGCTCTGTTTATGGAAATTCTTTAATCTGTAACTTTTCCCATGAGTCAGCATATCGACCCAGGCGCTCAGCTGTTGAATAACCTCAACCAAGTAATCGACTTTTCTCTTTTGGAAAATTTTAACCATTACAGCAGTAATTTAGTGGCTTATTGCTACAGAATAATGAATGGCGTACGGAGCGAGCTAGTAGATCGAGAGCTTTGAAATGATTTAGCATTTTTAAAAAATCATTGTACGGAGAGCGGAAGTCTATATCAGTATGGACACCTATGAAAATCCAGGAGCACTATTACAAAATGATTTGGGGCTCGAGATTATCGGCAGTGAACGTTCACAAATAGTGTTTCCGTTAGTATTACTCTGAATGAAGAGTATAACAAGTGTTATGCGAAGAAATGGAAGTAATATCCACTGCGATTTTGATACACATCAGCCTGATGGAAAAATTTGCGTCTCCCGACTCATGTAGAGATGTGTTGTGCGCTTCACAAAATATGAAAATATAGTAGCTTTTGAGAACAATAGGAATGAACTGTAAATGTAGTCAGTGATTTTATTCAAATACCTAGGCGTAAAACTGTGTGAGAACATAAAGATCAGATAGCTGATGGTAGGTACAGCAGGTCAGTAGCTCCGATTTGTTGAGAGGGTGCTGAGAGACTGTACTTTGCCAAAGGAATTTCTTTCAGAACACATCACATATATATGAATAATACCCAAGTGCGTGGAAACTATATCCCGTAGAATTATGATACCATATCGGATATACAGGTAATACGAAAGAAGATGGATCTATTTTACTGTCGGGAAAGTGTAAGTGAAATAGCACATAATCTGGAACAGAAAACACTCCATGAAAGACAAAAACACTGACGTACAAAATTTAAGGAAGGATGAAAGTTTCGCACGATGTCTCACTGCCAAGTAACATAACTCGATCAAACTTGGACCGCAGATAGATATAACCGCTACAGTACAGTAAAGAGGGTAACTGAAAAAATACACAATGAGACGACGAGATATGACACTGTTATTGAATGACAATAATCTCATTGAACTCATCGCGACTCATGATGGTCCCCATGGACTTTATAAAAAGCGGGACATCGTTCTTAAAAGGGTGTGCGGTCATCACGGGTGGCAGTGCAACGTTCTCGCATGCTGGCCATTGGGTCGGTAACGAGATCTTGTGGTGGGGCGGTCCATTCTTCCACCAGAGTGGTTGACAACCGCTGAATGGTTTTGGTGCAAGTGGACGCACTCCAATACGTCTCCCTTCGCATACCACACATACTCAGTGGGATCCAAGTCAGGAGGACGGCCAGGCCAGTCAGTTGCCTGAATATCCTCCGATTGCAGGAGCTCCTACACCTGCGTTGTTCGATGCTGTACTCATCCACAAAAATGAAGTCTGGGCCGAATGAACCTCTGAAAAGACGCACGTCGGAAAGTAGTACAATGCCACAAAAACGTAGACTAGTGAGTGTGACGTGTTCCAAGATTTGGTGGTCAGCACGCCTGTGCACGATTGGGGCCTCCCACACTGTAAAACCAGGACCATAAAACGATTATGTTCAACAAAAGGGTGCATTACATTTTCGCACCTCTCGCCATATGAGATTACGTGCAGCATTGTCGAACAATGGTGGAACTTGTGATATGATGTGGGGAGGCGTAATGTCGGATGGGCGTACTGACCCCCAAGTCTTTGAACAGTCATCGGTAAACGTTATTTTGGCGCTGTACTCGTCGCCCATGTGCATTCGGACCTTACTTCGGTTTTATGGTGACAATGCCCAACTGCATCGGACAGCGAAGGTGGAGAAGCTGTTGGATACTCGGCGAACTGAGTGTCTTGGCCATTCCCCCGCCTTCAGTCCCATCGGGCACGTGTGGGATGCGTTGGGGAGACGTATCACAAAAGTTCCCCACGTACTGTCGACCATCTAGCAGTGGTCAGCCGCTCTGGTGGAAGAACAGGATGCCCTACAAAGTGAGGTCGTTACCAATCTTGTGGCCAGCGCTGTAGCACGTTGTAGAGCATCCATTGCCGTCCGTGGTGATCACACACACTATTATGAACCATGCCCCACCTTTTTTAATGCACAGGGGACCCTCATGAACAGCTGATGTCACTACTATTATTGTCTTTTAATAAAAGTGTTATTTCTGTTTGTCTCGTTGCGTGTTTCTTTCCGTTATCTTCTGCGCTATACTGTAGCAGTCCTTTCTGTTTGTGGTCCAAGTTTCATCGAGATGAGTTATTCAGCAGTGACACATCATGTGAAAGCGATTTGTGTTCTTAACTTTTGATCACCAGTGCATGCGCCTTCGAGTGTTCAGCTGAGTTGTTGCTTTCTCTCATCCGGCAAAATGTTACATCTAAAATTCGAAGAACCGACTTCCACGCTAGATTACTTAAATATCCTTCACCTTGTACATATCACTTCTATGACGATCCCAAAGGTAAAATTAGCTCAGTAACAGCTTGCATAGAGGTTCTCCCCACACTCAACCAGTGAATGAAACGCTAATAATTTGTGATACAATGTATAGTGAAAATAATCGTTTGCCACGCGTTTTAGAGGGCTTAGGAATGAATCGATAAGAATCTTCGGTGTGAAACTCGCCGCCAGCAGCGAACACTTTTGCGGCCCATCCTTTCGATCGTAGCAATGTTTTTTTTTTCTTTTTTTTCTTCACTAGCTCTGTGCTTCAAATAAACTCACCGGACAATGTATTAGCCACCACCTAGAAAGAGTATCCTGGTCGCTTTGCTGCGCTCTAGGTGGTGAACTGGTTACCAGGCACTCATGTGACCATCCAGTGCTGACGTAACTGACACCAGTGAAACATCTAAATCTACATATACACTCCGCTAGCCACCAAGCGGCGTGTGGCGGAGGGCACAGTTCGCGCCAAAGTCATATTTCCCGCCCCCCCCCCTCCCCTCTGTTACATTCGAGGATCGCACGAGGGAAAAACGGCTGTCTGAAAGTCTCAGTACTAGCTCTAATTTCCCTTAACTTTGAATGGTGATCACTGCGCGTTTTGAAAGTTGGTGGTAATAATATATGCTCTACTTCCTCGGCGAAGATCGGATTTTGGAATTTAGTGAGCAGCCCCTTCCGTTCAGTGCGTCGTGTATCTGCAAGTGTATCGCACTTCAAACTTTCTATGAGATCTGTAACGCTCTCGCGATGGCTAAATGTATTAGTCACGAATCTTGCCGTTCTTCTTTGGACCTTTCAGTCTCTTGGAGGAGAGCCAATTGGTAAGGGTCCCATACAGATGAACAGCACTCTAAGACTGGACGAAGTAATGTATTGTAAGCAATTTCCTTCGTTGAAGGACTACATCGCTTCAGGATTCTACCAATAAACCACAATCTAGAGTTCGCCTTGCCAGTTACTTGTGCAACCTGATCATTCCATTTGAGATTCCAATAGTCACACCCTGATACTTGAAGGATCTTACCGCTTCCAAAAACTGAACATTTATTTTTTACTCTGTGTGTATGTGTCAAATGGTTGTATGAAATCAGATCAAGAAGATGGATAGCTGTGGAGGCGTATTATAAATGAAATGAAGTGATTGAAGTTGGTCGATCTGTTGATGTACCAACGCAAACTGTCCAACCTGTCTACAAGGAATGGTGTACCACTCGCAGTCATAGAACATGCCTTAAGAATAATGGTCGTACAAACGACAAAACTGACAGAGAACAGGTGCGAGCTTCACCCCGTGTCAATGACAATCGGCTGAGAAACCGGTAGCAATTTCCGCTGTCATTAAATGCCCATCCATCTCAACCAGTTTCCGAGCGAACATTGTCAAGAGAAATGCATGTAGTGACCGTTAGAACCGGTGTGCTTGGAAAAGGCAATTTCTCACTGCGACACCTGAAGCTGCACTTCTTCAGTGGTCCAAAAAATGCAGATACTGGACAGTGGCTGACTGGAATGTGGCTCGACGAGTTGTGTTTCGCCTCCTTTCACATGACGCCAGGCGCCGAGCAAGCCGATGGCCCGCAGAGGCACTGTAGCTTCAATGTATGGTAAATGTATCTCACGACAGAACGGTTCTGACATGTTTGGGGAATGTTTCTTCTTCCGTGACTTGGACCCACTTATTCAGGTAACTGTGAACATGAGTCAGGGTCCAGAATGAACTTCCTCATTGCGGCGGAGTGTCTGTTACTTTGGAACTCACTGGCAGTTTCAAACTGTGTGCCGGATCGGATCTCGGATCTGGGACCTTTTCCTTTCGCGAGCAAGCCCTCGTTAAGATGATTATTTCAGCATCAGTGTTAAAATATAGGCACAGCCATCTTTCACTATGCAAAAAAGCTGACACTGACGCGTTTGGAAGGAGAAAACCAACATCATTAGAATTATTTTAAGCGTCTTATGAAACCGATAGAGCAGCGTTCTTGATGACCAAGTGTTGCCCTCTTTTGTACAACTTTATGATGAGTATTGTGTTGACACTTCTGTTTTCTAAGATGTCAGTAATCGTTTTCGTGATTAGATGCATACGTTATTGATTTTACAAACACTTCGGAACCCTGTCGGCTCTCGATTGGCTTGCAAAATCACCCCATAGTCATTCCACGGAAATAGTCTGCAAGTGGGTGGAAACGTTGTCGTCAACGCCCTCCGCAGTTTGGGAAGTTCTCATCCTCGCCGGACTGAAACCGTTGCCTAGACCAGAAGCAGTTGTATTACGTGAAGTCTCCAGATGGTTTATACTTTGTCTGCTACGGTTATGTAGGAGTAGTAACTGCCTTTTCAGTATTAGTTGACTGATAAATGGATTAATCCTCTACTGACTTCGTCGCTACTTCTCTACAGGAGGCAGAAGACACACTGCTACTCTATGTTTGACGTTGACTGCGTAATGTCGTTAATAAAACCACAAGCAGCTCCAGAGTCAAATAACAGTGATTTCTCTGAGTTGATCTGTTTGATGTGCGTTAACAGTAAACGTTTTGCTTTCATTAAACCAGGAAAAGAGATTATTCACGTTACAAAGATTAGTTGTGCTATTAGCGTGAGAGGAATGAAGTAAATATTAATTTCTTTCGAATACTCCAGTATTCTACGGTACATAAATATTTCGGCTCTTTGCTTTCAGTATGTCCGTGTCGAAACTAAAGTACTACTACCTTTTTTTTACTATTCGTATTCCTTGCCGTGGACTCGAATTAAGAAGAGCTTGCAGCACCTGAAGACCACGAGTCGGTCTATCGTCGAAATAGAATCAAGAACTCTGCTGAACATTCGAAAGCACACCAATCACGCAGAGCAGAAGTCAGAGATCAAATGGAAAATTGCTGACGAACTTCAAAAATTCCAAGAAAAATGACAGTTTTGCCGTGAACCTGCAATTCATTGAAAATACGTGTTATTGATCCACAGGAACCTACTACTCGGTATGGCCCTCGAGTCTGACATGCCTTACGTAGACGAAGCTGGACACTCCGCACGCGCCGAGCGGTTCTAGGCGCTTCAGTCTGGAACCGCGCGACCGCTGCGGTCGCAGCTTCGAATCCTGCCTAGGACATGGATGTGGGCGTTGTCCTTAGGTTAGTTAGGTTTAAGTAGTTCTAAGTTTTAGGGGACTGATGACCTCAGATGTTAAGTCCCATAGCGCTCAGAGCCGAACCATTTTTGAACACCGCACGCACTGTGGTGGACGGGTGTCTTCCATACGTAATCAGCATGGTTTCAGAAAACATCGTTCTTGTGCAACGCAGCTAGCTCTTTATTCGCACGAAGTAGTGGCCGCTATCGACAGGGGATCTCAAGTTGATTCCGTATTTCTAGATTTCCGGAAAGCTTTTGACACCATTCCTCACAAGCGACTTCTAATCAAGCTGCGGGCCTACGGGCTATCGCCTCAGTTGTGCGACTGCATTCGTGATTTCCTGTCAGGAAGGTCGCTGTTCGTAGTAATAGACGGCAAATCATCGAGTAAAACTGAAGTGATATCAAGTGTTCCCCAGGGAAGCGTGCCTGATCTATATAAATGATCTGGGTGACAATCTGAGCAGTTCTCTTAGGTTGTTCGCAGATGATGCTGTAATTTACCGTCTAGTAAGGTCATCCGAAGACCAGTATCAGTTCCAAAGCGATTTAGAATAGATTGCTATATGGTGTGGCAGGTGGCAGTTGACGCTAAATAACGAAAAGTGAGAGGTGATCCAGATGAGTTCCAAAAGAAATCCGTTGGAATTCGATTACTCGATAAATAGTACGATTCTCAAGGCTGTCAATTCAACTAAGTACCTGGGTGTTAAAATTACGAACAACTTCACTTGGAAAGACCACATAGAAAAAATTGTGGGGAAGGTGAGCCAAAGGTTGCGTTTCATTGGCAGGACACTTAGAAGATGCAACAAGTCCACTAAAGAGACAGCTTACACTACACTCGTTCGTCCACTGTTGGAATATTGCTGCGCGGTGTGGGATCCTTACCAGGTGGGATTGACGGGGGACATCGAAAGGGTGCAAAAAAGGGCATCTCGTTTTGTATTATCACGTAATAGGGGAGAGAGTGTGGCAGATATGATAGGCGAGTTGGGATGGATGTCATTAAAGCATAGTGGTTTTTCGTCGCGGAGAGATCTATTTACGAAATTTCAGTCACCAACTTTCTCTTCCGAATGCGAAAATATTTTGTTGAGCCCAACCTAGATAGGTAGTAATGATCATCAAAATGAAATAAGAGAAATCAAAGCTGGAACAGAAAGGTTTAGGTGTTCGTTTTTCCCGCGCGCTGTTCGGGAGAGGAATGGTAGAGAGATAGTATGATTGTGGATCGATGAACCCTCTGCCAAGCACTTAAATGTGAATTGCAGAGTAATCATGTAAATGTAGATGTAGATGAGTTCTTTTAAAAGCTGGCCGCTCGGCTGACTTGCGCTGGCGGATACCTTAAGAGTGTCGGGCGCAGGTGCAGCCAGACAAACGACAAGCTGCAGCGCAGCGGAGAGCGGACGTAGCGCGGCGGCACTTGCCCGTGCCGTGGCGAGCGCCGCCCTCTCCAATCCGTCAATACTGGGGCAGCCGGCGCCTAGGCGGCCACCGCCGCTGCCGCCGACGCACTATGGATCGGCCAGAGCGCTGCAGTGGCTCTCTGGCTGCACGGCCGAGGGGCGGGCGCTGCGCCCGAGCACCATTCTCCCACTCCCGTGCGGCGTGTGTCCTCTATTATTCTCTACACAAAGGAGTTAATGACTTTTAGCTGCTAGTGGTCATTCACTTTCATCAATAGAGAATCTGAAAATTTGTGCGGGACCGAGATTCGAACCAGGGTCTCCTGCTTACTCGGCAGATATTCTGACCACTGACCCACTTGGGCACAGTGGTCATCGCAACTGCGCCGACTACCCTAGCTCGCTTCCCGTCAAACCCAAATTCTCAACTTAGCCGCATACTACTGACGTGGTACCCTGCCCACTGTCGTTACTCGCGACGTTTCGCAGATTCCTGTAAGAGTTGGAGCGTGGTGTGCATCTGCACTGAACGTCTCTTTGACCAGCCTCGCCCTAATTATATAACAGCTGTCTGATCTTTTCGGACATGGATCTGACGGAAGGTGTGCTAAGGTAGTCCGTGCACTTGCGATGCCTACTGTGTCCAAATGGCTTGATGGTAGTCGCGTCTCACTGGATACATCTATCGGCATCGCCATGATGTACCACGTGTGGCGTGCGAGGCATCGATGGCCATCCACTTGTCTGCGCGCCGGCCACTGTGGCGAGCGGTTCTAGGCACTTCAGTCCGGAACCGCGCTGCTGCTACGGTCGCAGGTTCGAATCCTGCCTCGGGCATGGATGTGTGTGACGTCCTGAGGTTAGTTAGGTTTAAGTAGTTCTAAGTTCTAGGGGACTGATGACCTCAGAAGTTAAGTCCCATAGTGCTCAGAGCCGTTTGAACCATTTGGTTCGCCACATATTGGAGCTCATCACAGACGCGACTCCTGAGAGCATCACTGCACAAGTGCTTGTCTTCCCGGATACGGATTGTTTCCCGCCAGCGAAAATCCATTCTGTGACTTGTATTAGGTGGCACGGTGCCCGCTACCTGTTTGGTGCTGGTGACAAACAAGCCCTCCACTTCTGACAATACCTTAACTATCGTGCAGTTGTCGAGAACCATAAGTATCAAGATCATTTCTCGAACTCTGGAGCGCTTCCATCAACCCCCCTTCGCAGCTGGATCATCCATTCCAGGAGCAGCTGACATAGCTCCTTCCTTCGGTTTACAGATTCGATCCCCTCAACGGTTATTTAACACACTTGCGAGTAGACCTGCATCGATGGTCTACTGATACGTCGCCACAACGTGGGTATCCTCCCACTGATGTCGAAGGCGTTCACCAATCTTTGAGAGGACGTCATGGTGCGACTGAGATGGATTAAAAAACAAAAAATAAAAAATACCTCCCTGTATCCTCTGTTCCTGTTTTTAATAGGCGTTATTGACATCTTTATTCATAGGGGCTAACGCCTCAAGTAGTGTAGCTTTTTTGGGGGCTTCTCCTTAAGTTTAGAATAAGAGTTTTGGTGGCTTTAGCTACTCCTCGTTTTTAGACTTTGGTATATTTGGGTCTTAAAAAATGTGGTCAGAGCAATGTCCAGTAAGCAGGAGATACCACATACACTTCATTATTCTGCAGAATGATGTCGAGGGTATAGTCGTACATCACAAAGAGTATATGTCTGAATCAGTTGTATCCCCTACCCCGCCTTTTGGCTCTTCTTCACGATAACTCCTTGGACTAAATGAACACTGGCGAAACGATAGTGTATAGTATAGTACCTGACAGCACACTGTACAAAAAGTTGACACCCCCAGGACCCTCAGGAGACTTCACTCTAGCCACGATAATGGCTTCTATCCATGATGATGGCCTCAGTTATGCGAGGAATAGTGTCCACAAGTTTCTTCAGGTACACCACACCCAGCTGGAGCCGCTAACTTATGATAAGTTAACGCGGAGCTACCAAATTGCGTCGATGTTAATTGCCCCCAGCCAAATGCTTGCCCCAACTTATTCGATGTGAGCAGTTAGCCTGTCCTCAACTCCCAGGTAGAAGTGCTGCCAAACTGGAGCGAGACAGTGGCTACCGCTGTAGGCGTTGTGCATGTCTTGTGTTCTGTGGGAACCGCGTCGAATGCGTGGCAGGGGAGCGCGCCAGGCACACGCTGGCGCCACTCACTGCATCGTGTGCGGGGGATTATACTGTGGCCGGCCACTGGCGAGGGCTTCCCTTGTCACGCACCGCTGCCCCTGTTGCGTCGGGTTTCACCAGCGTGTGCACTGTTCGCTTCCCAAAACTATTTGCACTGGCTGCAGACTCTCGTTGATAGAAAAGAGGCGCGTTTAATATGGAGATGCAAAGATGTTAACTTCGTTGTTTTTGTTATGTTGGTACGTTATGTGCAGTAACATAGATCAAGAGGCAACGTTATCTGCGGGATGCTTTTACTGGTGTGAATTTGTAGTGCAAATGAACAAATGAAGTACCACACAGTTATAAAATTCTTGTTTTGGACAGTTTATTGGCAATCTGTGTTACTGTTCGTTGATGAAGCGGTTGTCCATAGAAAGATGACAGCGTTAGAAACTCCTTACGAAAAGTGGAGATAGTAGTCGATGATCAGCGCCATTAAAAATATTGGCGTTTGAATCTATAAATGCAGTTAAATAAAGAGGTGAGAGATTGAAAAAAAATGGATTAGTGCGAGGATGACTCGCGGTCCGAGGGTTCCGTATAAATTTAGTTATGTATTTAGACACTTCATCCATCCTGGGAATTGATAATTTCGACAATTTTTGCCTGTTACCGATATCGGTACTGGCAAGATATCAAAATATGTGACGTAAATTTGCCGTATCTTTTGTTTGCGTTGACATAGAACCTTAAAATTTTTACACCGCCCAAGGACTGTAGACTCTAGTGCTGACATACGAGAATTTAAATTTCATACGTCTACCCATTCTCAGAAAAATGGGTCTTAACAGGCGGACTGGAGGCTGATGTTTGGTTGGATGATGGCGGATTTCTGGGTCAGGAAGAGAGATCCTAGCGAAGTTCCATTGGTATAGGAGATTGAGGGTATGCAGGTATAGGCAGAAGTCCGATATGGGAGGAATTGGAAACACGATGAGGTTTTGGTATTCTAGTCTACAGGATGTATAGAATTTCCAAAGATGCTTCATGCATTTAAAGAGCGAGGGGAACGTTAGCAAATGCTTTATCGACCAAGAAGAAAGGCTGTTTTGTTGTTTATCAATAAATTCCACGAGTGAACCCTATTTGAAACGAAAATAAGTAATGGATAAAACTTACCAAATATTCAGTTGATTTGCACAATAGAAAAACGTAGGAATTTCTCGTATTTCTGAAATCGGGGAAAGGAATAAAACCCAAACCAATAGAGGTTATAAAAATAGCAATACAGAAACATCCTATGCATAAGATTGATCATAATAAACATTTTTCCACTCTCGTGGCTCGTATGATCATTATCCTAACGTCGCTACTGTTTTTTCTACATCTCTTGAGAAAGATATGTTTTCTGCTCAGAAACACATGACCCGTACTGTACGCTGTTCGTCGCAGGCGCTGACGCGAACACATTGTGGTCTCTCGTGAGCTGCAACAGCTATTCGCTGTCACACAGAAATATATAGCCACGATATATCATTTAGCAAGACAGCTACAGTAACGAAACAATTTCCTGGAATGCATCTTAACTGGAGGTCTGTTGATACATTGGCGGTAACAAATAAATTTTCGGAGCAGGTCGGTTATTTAAACATATTGTCGGCCTGAAATTCTTGCTGGCACGATTAGTTCCTTCCGAACTCAAATTCGGCTGTCGCAAAATCGAGGATGGAGAGGGTTCCACAAATAACTCTAAGGTTAAAGCGTTTCTTTGAAGCCGAAGCAGTGACTTGTGAAGCTCTACACATCCAACAGACACGACGAAACAGTTTCCGGGAAAAGCTAATGTTGACTCAGTGCTTCATTTAAGCAATATATTCCTCTATAATGAGCACGGTAAATCCGTAAACCTTATATCTTACAAACCCAACAACAATTCATGAAAAAGTTTTTTGTCAGCAGAAGATGTGTGATAATGTCGTTTCCATTTTAGTAAACAGAGCCGACAGTTAGAATATGGAATATGGGGATTCAGACGGCAATAGAGCGATTTGTGGAAGAAAATAAAGCACAGAATTAATGACATTGCCAATAAAATTTAGTTATGTAAGGTGAGAAAGGTAAAGTTCCGTATTCTGGCCCTAAATGGTCATTCGGGTCGGCTCGACCGCCATGTCACCCTCTGACAATAGCGTCATCGGATGCGGAATAAACGGGCATGTGGTGAGCACTCTGCTCTCCTGATCGTTGTCGGGTTTCTGGGCCTTTGAACCCCTGCTGATCGGTCGAGCAGTTCCTCGGTTGGCCTCTAGAGGCTGAGTGCAACCGAACAAGAAAGGAAATCCCTAACAGCACAGGAAAGGTTCAGTACGGTGTTGCATCTTTGTCACAGCAGCAAGTCTACGAATGCAGTAGGAAGTTCGCAAACGGTGTGACTTCAGTGGAAGATGTTCCTCGTCCAGGTCAGGCACAACGAGTTGTGACTCCACAGAACATTGCAGCAGTTGAAGCCATAGTGAAGGATAACCGCCGAGGGACACTGATTGACATTGCAGCATGTTTACAGATTGGTCATGCGTCAGCACACCATATTGTACATGATGTGCTCCAGTTTCGCAAAGTGTCTGCAAGATGGGTGCCACGGCAGCTGAATCCTGAAATGAAAGAACGACGTATTGATGCTTGTGAAGAACTTCTTCGGCGCTTTGAAAGAGAAGGTGGTGGCTTCCTTCCAAGAATCGTTACTAGGGACAAAACCTGGGTTCACTTCCGCCATCCGGAAACTAAGAGAGCGAGCGAGGAATGGCGCCATTCCTCATCACCACGTGATTTCCTTATATTTGGACCACTCCAAGACGCAATGTGAGGAAAGGAGTTCCGTTCTGATGAAGAGGTACGCCAAGCAGTGCACGGGTGTTTGCGAGGACTACCAAAAGAATTTTTTTCTAAAGGAATTTACGCACTTTGCAAGCGCTAGAGGACTTGCATTGAGCGTGGGGGAGATTACGTTGAAAAGTGATACAGCTTTGTACCACTTCCGCACAATAAATAATATTTAAAAAAATATTTACGGTTTTCATTTACATGTAACACACTCAGATGACTGAGACCAGGACGGATGCGATGCAAGAGTAAATATGTGAAATGTTGCTATACAGAAGACGAAATATGCAGGTAAGATTTGTTCTTATTAATCTGCAGGAACTTGCAGGAAAATGTATAATTTCTCTCTCTCGCTCTCTCTCTCTTTCTCTTAAGTACTACTCTTTGAATTTCCATCTTTGCTTCAGGTGCTACTATTTGAATTTCCATCTTTGCTTCATTCTCCAGTAAATAAATATTGCGACGTGGCTCACGGCAAGGTCACAGAATAATTTCTACAACAAGAAGACACTGTGGAGGAAAAGAGAATTTCAGAATATGCCAGTGGTGTCGAAACTGGAAGTGTAAGTAATATTGTATCAAGGGCGTTAGACAGTCGGTAGCTCATTATGCAACTACTCAAACCGGTTTCAGAGATTTAAAAATAATCTTGAAGGATGAATAGTCGCTCCATACGAAATAAAAAGAAGACGTATCTCCTTGAGCAATTATTCCCCTAGTTCTTACAATTATCTGAATTTAGTTTTACTCCTTCAGGATAACAACAACCTGTCTTGTCATTGTAAATCGTCAGCTTTGTCTATAAACATCCGTCTGTACGTAATATTTGTGTCAACAGTGCTGTAAAAAGATGCAAGATTTTCGTTGCAAGCAAGCCTAGACTGGATTAGTTCTTATCTGAGATAGGCGTTAATTTGGTTTTAAGTCACTGTTAGGTCCAGTTACAGTTAAGTAGTCCTATTGTTAGATCGATTTTTGTTGTAAGTCACCACCGCCGCAAGGAAATTTCGCCACCATGAGGAAGAATTAAAATCCCACACATGCCATGAGCTAAGTGTAATTTTTAACGTGGACAGCTTTATGAAGACAACCCATTCGGCGCGGCGCTGTTTGTCTTAATACGCGGCTTTATTAACAATGGCTATTGGATGCTTTTATTTAATTGTAAGAATTAACCTGTCTTAAACAATTATCGGTGTCGTGTTTTCTCTTGAGGTAATTTAATATCTGGAGGCACGACAATTAACGAATTTTAAGTCGTCGCGTATTGTATTGTATTGTATGTTAACCGGGGTCCTAGAAACGACGGAGAGGCTCCGTCCCCGCCGCAGCCGCAGTGGTCCACATCCCCACGACGACTGCCGCAGTCCACTTCACCCCTCCGCCGCCCCACACCGAACCCAGGGTTATTGTGCGATTTGGCCTCCAGTGGACCCCCGAGGGAACGTCTCACACCAGACGAGTGTAACCACTATGTTTGCGTACGAGTACGTGGAGAACTTGTTTGCGCAGCAATCGCCGACATAGTGTAACTGAGGCGGAATAAGGGGAACCAGCCCGCATTCGCCGAGGCAGATGGAAAACCACCTAAAAACCATCCACAGACTTGCCGGTTCACCGGACATCGACACAAATCCGCCGGGCGGATTCGTGCCAGGAACCAGGCGCTCCTTCCCGCCCGTAAAGCCGTGCGTTAGACAGCACGGCCAACCGCGCGGGCTAAGTCGTCACGTAACTCCACATTAAGAGCAGATATGGAAACTCTGCAATAACTCTTCATCACTCATTTCTGCAAGAACAATTTTGGAAAATTATTACGCAGTAAACATGCGAAGTGAATTTGGTGTTAATTTACGCATCCTTCATCTAGTGTTTCCTATGACACACAGTTCTGATTAAAGCGAAGACATAATTTAGCAAATTGTATTTAAATGATCATGATACTGGTTTGACATACATTAAACGAAGTTGTCCATAACTGGAAGGTCTGTTATAATTACAGAATGAAAAAATATTTACCATTTATTGTAGTGGAGCAGTTAACACAATTTGCTGGCACTTATTAACTGAAACTGAAAAAAAAAACACATGTGAGAAATTAGAGGAGAGCATGACACGTACCTTAATATATCTTTGCTGCATGCATAGCAGCAGGTGCCATAACGGGGCTAAGATGCTCTGTACCACACGTGAAGACCTCATCAGCATTGCTAACAGCGAAACAAACTAGTCCGCTTCAATGTATTTGAAAAGTATCGCCGAATTATTACTCGAAAGAATCAAAGGGTTAAGAGGCACTGCTGTGGGATCCCTGAAAATTAGGGAAGGTAGACGACGTACGGAAATAGTTCAGATTACTTAACAACAAAATACCTCATTTAGTAGGGAAATACACTGTGCGTCAGAAGCGTGCAAATGACTACATTCACATGACATTAGTTTCTCAACGCACTACAGTGTCTAGACTTAATACCGTGGTCAACGACACTCCCTAGCCTTGGATTAATATCCCGAAGTTAAAAATCAGAGAGAAGAGCTGTCTCCTGTTCGGCTCTCATTATACGTAAAAATGGTTGTGTTAGAGGACTGGAAGTCAGCTATATTCGTAGAAAACCAACTAGCTGTTTTAGAAATGAGATAAATAAACTCGCTGCCTAGTGAGCTCATAATTGTATAATTTCTTCAGCTTGTCGCCATCAGATATTGTAACTTTCTTGGCAACGAAGAAGCTAATTCTTAAGCTACATGGCGTGGGACACTGCTCAGACTGCGATTGTCTTGAGCGAGTCCAGATCGTACTTTGTTTCAGTGTTGCGTGAAAGTCATTATATATGTATAACTGATGAGCCTTCCTGTTGTCTCTGTAATGAACAGAGAGACAGATTCCCTGCAGCTTGCCTGAGGGCAGCGTTCGCAGTTCCTTGCAACCTAGCAGCAACTTGTATTAGCGGGGCAGAGAGGGACGGGTTTCCGGGGCCACACTCGTTAACGTCTTGCGCTGAGGTTAAGTAATCCGAGAGCGCACTTTAATTGTCGGGCAAGGACGCGTCTGCAGACGACGGACCCAGTCTATCAGCTGTCGTCTGCCGTGCCTCGCAGCATGTGATGAGACGCGAGCGTCAATCAATGTACAGCAACAACTCTTGCACAAATCACTCCGACTACACCGACACTCATTATTATTATTAGTATTATTATTGCGATGATAATGATCGTTGTGATATCGTCCAAAAATCGCGGAGCCACACAACATATGTCAAAGCGCATCGATACCACAGACATTAGCGGTGTCTCGTTGCAGTCCTTTACGTCAAATGGGATAGGATCTCAGCACATGATCGCCCTCGCACAGAGGTCATTATAGAGCTGAGTGTGAAAGTACTCTGCTCCAGTTCGTGTGTCCAGCTGAAGCAGTCGCCATCGTCGAGTAGGACTAAAGTGTTACTCAGGTCTCAGTTGGAAATATACTTTTGTAAAAGTTGAACATGTCCTCCTCCGGTAGCTGAGTGGTCAGCGCGACAGAATGTCAATCCTAAGGGTCCGGGTTCGATTCCCGGCTGGGTTGGAGATTATCCCCACTCAGGAAGTAGATGTTATGTTGTCCTAAACATCATCGTTTAATCCACATCGATGCGCAAGTCACCAAAGTGGCGTCGAATCGAAAGTCTTGCACGCGGCGTACGGTCTACCCGACGGGAAGCCCTAGCCACACGACATTTACATTAAACCTTGAACATCGTGCAAGGTGAGCCAAGATGGACTTTACAACTTTTGATAACTGAGATAACTTAAAGAATCGGTAGGTTTGTCATTTTGTAGCAAACAACCTCAAGATTGAGTCACGTAGTGCATCAGCACCACCTTCCACCACCAGGAGTGCCAGCATAGTGCACAGTTAAAATGGCTACTTCCACTGGTGCGTAGCGTGCTCGCTGTGTGTTTTATGTATCTGGATATGCTTGAAAACTTTTTAATACCACAGATCGCTGAAGATGACCGAGGTGGGATGGTTTACTACCATTAAGACCTCCTCATTTCGTTACGGAAGTTCGAGGCTTCCTCTATAATCACTTCCTTGATCAGTGGATTGGCCACGAATGGCCAATCACATAGCCACCTTGACTTGAAACCACTCATCGAACGTACGCTGCCGTTGTACAAGCTATGCCTGATTAGCTGCAGCGATTGTGGGAAGAAATTGATCTTTGCCGCATCACAAATGGTAGTCACATGGAACCAAATTGACACTTCCGTGTGAAATGTGAGGGTGTTTGCTACAAAACGACACATCTACCAATACTGTAAGACATCTCAATAAATTACTATAGCATTCCAAAGTTGTAAAGTTCTTTTTGATTCACTCTGTATTTCAGGAGTGGTTCAAATGGCTCTAAGCACCATGGGACTTAACATCTGAGGTCATCAGTCCCCTATACTTAAAACTACTAAAACCCAACTAACTGCCCGAGGCAGGATTCGAACCTGCGACTGTAGCAACCGCGTGGTTCCAGACTGCAGCGCCCAGAACCGCTCGGCCACAACGGCCGGCTTCAGAAGGGGATTTTGTAAATTATTGCATCAAATGATGCTTTAATAGTCAGTGACAGTCGTAAATTATCAAGTAATCCTTGGAAAAGAATTGTATCGAGTTACAAAAATGCCTTTGTCATTCATGTAATAAAGTGAACTAATATATCATATGTTGTAGTTCAGATGAGTCATCTCCCAGAGCAAAGAACCCAGCTATGGCCGGACGACTGTAGTTTCTTTTGGTCCTAAAAATCGTAAAACATCACATAACTGGTGTTAATGATTAAACTTTCATTCCATTCGGAACTGACGTCCAACATCAGTATGAGGTGTGAACTGCACGGGCACGGTTTGCCTCTTGTATCTGTCGCTGCATGGAAGAAAACAGCTTCCGCATCTCATCTTAAGGAATTGATACTGAAACCTGAAAAACGCGTTGTGACAGTAAATGAAGGTCGCTGGCTGGAAGCTTCTATGAAAGCATACAAACTATTAAAACGTGAACTGCAAGGAAAAACATAAATAACGTCCTCAAAACATGCACACACACACACACACACACACACACACACATACACACACACACACACACACACACACACACACACACACAAAACGAAAATCACGTTGTCAGATCTAAAACTTTCGATGGGAAGGGAAGAAGCATTGAAAAAAATAATACAATAGATAGCTGCGGCAGGGTGATCGCTGGACTAAATGAGATGAGCCACTCGGCAACTCATTCATAAACTCTACGACACTGGTCCCGTCGGCTAAGATAGAGTGCGGATCCCCACGTAAATTGTTTCTTCTTGCTTATCACAATATAAAATGTACTCAGTTAAAATGTGGCATACAGTGATTTTCACGCCACGGAGATCACAGACTGTGAGGAGGTAGGGGTGGGTTACCGGGGGATTCATCTCGCCGGAGTACGACGCCTTGTGCTGGGGGCACAATGACCAATTCAGAGGCGGCTGAGGACACTTCATCCCGCCGAAGTGACTGGCATGAGGATCTCCACGGCCGGATGGCTTACTTCACCAACCTCTGATCATAGACCCTCACTGCCAGTTACACCTGCTCCCACAACTGCATGGATTTCCAACTAAACAGCGAAACGGTAGGCTGCAAGCGAATGAGCCACTGTGTTACATTGTGTTCCCTGCGGGCGTCCTTGGCGACTGGGTCTGCTTGTTCCATTCCGCAAATTCCCACTTGTCCTCGTACACAGCAGAATGATAACTGCTTACCTCGCTGTTTTAAAACGTGCAATTGGTCATGTATTAAACGGGCAATTTTCTCTGCAGAATACATGTATTGCAACGATTGTAGGATCATGGCTAAACCGGAGCAGAGGAGAAACTGTGCCCAGAAGAGGACTCAAATGCTCCAGTGCTTTCACGATTGCATGGCGCCCTGTTATCACTGTTCTCCCGGCCAAGGCATCACTGCACCCCATCTTACCTGTTAATGCCACAAAAATACAGGTATTGGCCAACACTCTTCCCTGATTCTCGTGTCTGAGACTCCGGGTACTGCTTTTGTTCAGCACTCCGCGTCTCGATTACCACAGCGTTCTGAATGAGCCATTGTCCCTCGGCATTACGCTTCCTGCGTTTCGGCAGCAGTCGGTAGTCGATAGTGGAGCTGCTGAGCTGTGCTGGCGGGTGAGAAGCGGCCAGCTGGTCGCTTAGCTATCAACGGCTGCTCGCGAGCAGCGCCGGACTGCGATAAAGCAGTGGCCGTGCCGCAGACGAGCAAAACAGCGACACGCGGTGACGTCAGCCATAGTTTTTATTCACCAGTTGAGTAACGACTCCATGTACAGCAGGGCTGAGGAGCCAGTCTTCGAAGAAATCAGTCCATCATCCTTCCTATGATATTTGTGGATTTCAGATCCAGGAAACGTCTGCAGCAGTTCAGCTTCCTTCATTACTAATATCAGCTTGCAGACATGCGCAATGTAATGGACATTATGCAGTGGCCGAAAACGTCTTTGTGTTTCTGTCACTTAAGGTATCGTCGTCGTCTGCTCTCATTAGGCCCTGAGCTCTCTTGAGCAGCACCTGACTGACCCTGCTGTCATGCACTGAAGCGCCAAAGAAACTACTATAGGTATGCATATTCAAATACAGAGATACGTATACAAACTGGCAGATACGGCGCTGCAGTCGGCACCGCCTATGCAAGGCAACAAGTGTCTGGCGCGGTTTTAGATCGGTTATTGCTGCTACAATGGCACATGGTCAAGACTTAAGTGAGTTTAATCGTGGTATTGTAGTCGGCGCACCAGCGATGGGACACAGCATCGCCGAGGTAGCCATGAAGTGGGATTTTCCCGTACGACCATTTCACGAGTATTCCGTCAATATCAGGAATCCGGTAAAACATCAAATCTCCGACATCACTGCTACCGGAAAAAGATCCTGCAAGAACGGGACCAAAGACGACTGAGGAGAATCTTTCAACGTGATAGAATTGCAGCCTTTCCGCAAATTGGTGAAGATTTCAGTTCTGCGCCATCCACAGGTGTCGGAGTGCGAAACATTTAATGAAAAATCATCGATATGGGCCTTTGGAGCAGATGGCCCACTCATGTACTCTTGCTGACAGCACTGACACAAAGCTTTATGCTTCAATTGCGCCCGTCAACATCGACATTGGACTGTTGATGACTGGAAACATGTTGGCTGGTCGGACGAGTCTCATTTCAAATTGTATCGAGCGGGTGGACTTGTAAGGGTATGGAGGCAACCTCATGAAAAAGTGGTTCAAATGGCTCTGAGCACTATGGGACTTAACTTCTGAGGTCATCAGTCCCCTAGAACTTAGACCTACTTCAACCTAACTAACCTATGGACATCACACACATCCATGCGCGAGGCAGGATTCGAACCTGCGACCGTAGCGGTCGCACGATTCCAGACTGTAGCGCCTAGAACTACTCGGTCATTCCGGCCGGCCAACCTCATGAAACCATGGACCCTACATGTCAGCAAGGGACTGTTGAAACTGGTGGAGCCTCTCTAATGGTGTGGGGCGTGTCAGTTGGAGTGATATGGGACCCCTAATACATCTAGATACGACTCGGACAGGTGACACGTGCATAAGCATCTGTCTGATCACCTGCATCCATTCATGTCCATTGTGCATTCCGACGGACTTGGGCGATTCCAGCAGAACAATACGCCACTCCACCTCACACTTCCAGAAATGCTACATAGTGGCTCCAGGAAAGCTTTTCTGAGTTTAAGCACTTCCGTTGGACACCGAACTCCCCAACCATGAACATGATTGAGTATATCTGGGATGCCCGGCAACTTGTTATTCAGAAGAGATCTCCAGCCACTCGTACTCTTATGAATTTATGGACAGCCCTGCAAGATTCATGGTCTCAATTCCCTCCAGCAGTACTTCAGACATTAGTTGAGTCCATGCCACGTCGTGTTGCGGCACTTCTGAGTGCTCGCAGGCACTACACGATATTAGGCAGGTGTACCAGTTTCTTTGGCTCTTCAGTGTATGTTATAAGTGATCGGCGGGTTCATAATACTGAAGCTGAAGAGAAGTAATTGAGAGAAAGTCGGCCCCAAGATCGGAAACCAAAAAACATGTACTCGTCGTCTTGTATATTGCATGCACTGGTCAATGACGCGTCCAACACTGAACATTGCATAATTTGTTTGACTAGGCTCATGTACAGTATTTATTAATCGCCCCTGTTATTTTTTTAACGCCTGTAAGCATTGTGTTTAAGAATGCAAACTACACGCTTTGTATCTATTCTGTTTGTTGACCGATGGCAAAAATAATCAGACAACGAATGTTCATCGTAGCCTATTTGGGTCTGGAAAGTGCTTTATCGTGTCTATATGGAAAATAGAAAGCTTTTAATAAGGATATGGACAAACAGATTGATGCTGAATCGTCGTAATGTGCCTTTCGGCATTAATTTTAGGCGAAAATGCTTTTTTCTCATCAAAGAAAGAAAGGAAAGGAAGGAAGAAAGTTTCCAATTTAACACCCTGTTGGCGTCCAAGTAATTAGAGAAGAAATGCAAGCTCGAATTTCGTAAGGACGGAGAAGGAAACAGGACTCTACCTCGTTTAGCTGCAGGTAAAAAACGTAAGGAAATATTTATTACAGTCGATCAGTGAATTGGAAAGCTCGCAGGTTTCAAGTTACTTCTGACGGTGCAATCTGCAATGGCAGAAAAGAGTAAACTAAGCGCAGTAAAATATCTGCAAATATGTAGAGGAACTATCTAAGTCGCGTTATTATCCAAAGCACATTCAGTGTACCCATACTTTAGTAAATGTTATACGCACCTGCGCCTCTCTCGTACGACAGAATATTATTAGATAGTGAATAAACTGTCACCATAATTTAACTGGTGATTTTGTTGCACTTTCACGTCTCTACTTCAACAAGTCAACTGTACATTGATTAATTCGGTATCTTCTCAGTGCTTATCTAACTTTTTGTCCGGTTAACGACCTAACCTGTGAATCTTTCAGTGCACGTAGTCAACATGTGATCCTGAATGAAATTTTCACTCTGCAGTGGCGTGTGCGATGATATGAAACTCCCTGAAAAATTAAAATTGTATGTCGGGTCGATACTCGAACTCGGGACCTTTGCCTGTAGAGGACAACTGTCTATCGCCCGAGCACGCCAAGGACGACTCAGGACCCGTCCTCACAGGTTTACTTGCGCCAGTATCTCGTCTCCTACCTTTCACACTTCACAAAAGTTCTTCTACGAACCTTGCAAGACCAGAACTTCTGGAAGAAAGGATACTGTGGAGGGATTGCTTAGCCACAGCCTGGGGGTACGTTCCCAGAATGAAATTTTCACCCTGGAGCGGAGTGTTCCCTGATATGAATGATGATGATATGACATCAGCGCACATTACGCTGCAGAGCGAAAATTTCACAATGGAAACATCTCCCAGACTGTGTCTAAGCCATGTCTCTGCAATATCCTTTCTTCCAGAAGTGCAAATCTTGCAAGGTTCGCAGGAGAACTTCTGTGAAGTTTAGAAGGTAGGATATGAGGTACTATAGGAAGTGAAGCTGTGAGGACGGTCCTGAATCGTGCTTGGGTAGCTGAGTCGCTGGAGCACTTGCACGAGGAAGGCAAAGGTCCCGAGTTCGAGTCTCGGTCTTGTACACAGTTTTAATTAGCTAGGAAGTTTCATGTGATCCTGAGTTTTAGTCTCTTGTTCCTCAGAGTGCAATCCTCCGAAATTTCATTACTTCGGTAACTGGAGATGTAGCAGTTAAAAATTATGTGATGTAGTGTGCATTCATGCTTCTTTTTGTAGAAGTTTAATCCAATATTAGTGTGAACAGGGCCATGCATAATGCTGCATTTATTTAAACAAAGTCGCATTTGGGAAATAACTTCTGAACATTCTGCTTTGAACATTCTGCTTCAAATTTTTTGAGCTTTCTATTCGTTACTTACGGTGACGGCCGGAATAGTGCCTTAAACAAGGCAGAGTCCTATTTCCTTCTCCGTCCTTAACGAAATTCGAGCTTGCACTTCTTGCTTAATTACTTGGACGCCAACAGTGCTCTAAATTGGAAACTTTCTTCCCACCTTTCCTTTCCTTCATTGATAAGAGAAGAAAAACATTATCGCCTAAAATTAATACCGAAAGACACATAATGACAATTCAGCATGAACCTGATTGTCCGTATTCTTACAAAAACCGTTTTACTTTGCGTTTAGGCACGATAAAGGGCTGTCCAGACCCACACAGGGATTCCATTACTTGACGTGCAGTTTGCGTGACGGAAAGGCTCCAGGAAAGAAGAGAGAGCTGTGTAAGGCGATGGTCACGCACTGAGGCGTTTTATAAACATGACGCCGTTAACAGTGAGGACCACGAGTAAAGGAAATAGCATTTAAGACGCTGCAGGCGCTTAACTTTACTGCTCTGTCATTACAGGTGCCTGTCAAATGTGCAGACGGGAACGCTGAAAAAATCGTAATCCATAAACATGGTAGTTAACACAGTTGGCAGGGGACTAAAATGGGAGGTTTCGCAAGCAGTGCTCTTTTCTTAACGCTAAACTTTGTTGGGCGAATTAAGAGAATCGACATTCAGGGCACACTGTACAACAGCTATGCTGCCTCTGTAGTAAATATCGTGTAGAGACTTTATGACTAAGAGGAAAGAGATTAGTGCTCGTGCCATTGCTAACAGAGTAACTTTTTTGTTCTGTAGGCAAATGGAGTAGAATGTGAAGTGGCTTATATTTATGCGAAGCACTTTCCCTCATGCACAGTGAAGTTGCTTTTGGAGCATAGTTGCAGATGCAGACAAGAAGCAGGTAACCAAACAAGGTGATATTTCTTTAAAGTCAGTACCGCCATTAGAGTGTTTTTTATTTGCAGTGTTACATTTACACGATCATGATTTCAACTTCACAGTGCCATTATCATGTATTTTAATGCTATCCAGTGCCTAAGAAGGCGTACTGTCGTATTTAAAATACACTATAAGACACATTGTCTAAGGGTCAATATTGTTTAGTGGTATGGATTTACTTCTCGTCTTGGCAAGTATACGTGTAGAATGGTGAGAGGCATACTAATTACTAAACTGATAAAATTCTACCGGTTAACAAATAAAACCTGCAACTTGCTTTGCTCTGTTGAAGTCTGCAGTTTCTGGTCTCAGGAAGCGGAACAAGATGCAAGTCAATGAGCATATAGTTCACACTTGGTTTATAAAGATCAGGCGTATCCCATGCTAACGGCATGGAACATTAATCGCCTGCAGACTGAGACTTCAAAATGTGCTTTCATTGTTTAGACAAATGCAGAAGGGCGTTGCGTTGTTCCGATTTTTTCTCCGCCGACTTATTGCAATAGAAAGTATGTCTGTGTTGATGAAGTGTGTTTGTATTTCCATATCCCCGGATGCTTAGCATGACATCAGAGTGCGTTTAGCAGAGTGTCAGGAGACTTTGGTTCTTCAGAGCGTCTGAGCCACGGTTGGGACATGGGTTAATGATTCAAATGGCTCTGAGCACTATGGGACTCAACTGCTGTGGTCATTAGTCCCCTAGAACTTAGAACTACTTAAACCTAACTAACCTAAGGACATCACACACATCCATGCCCGAGGCAGGATTCGAACCTGCGACCGTAGCAGTCGCACGGTTCCAGACTGCGCGCCTAGAACCGCGAGATCACCGCGGCCGGCATGGGTTAATGTTGTCACTAGCTATTTATACATGTTGCTTAGCACTCTAATACTAATGATGAAAATCACAATAGTGCAATTATTTCGCAAATGACGAGAGAAAATGAGGAAATAACATGAATGAACGTGTAATAATGAACGTCGAAAAACATATGATCAGGAGACGTCATCAATAATTACAAGGAAATGCAACGGGCAATGGACTCCAAGTAGACTCAACATCTGAATTAAAGCAAATACTTCTCAAGCAAGAGCTGAAACAGGTAGAAATGTTGGCTGACACAAACTTCAGAATTTATTTTCATGCTGCTGAGTTGTTTATATTTAACTACAAAGTAAATATGAGCTACAGTTCACGTTCGACTCCCTGTTTCTCAGACAATCTTTGTGAAGGTTTATTGTACTCCATTATTCGAAAGAAAATTTGAAAGAGACGGAAGTTCCTCGTAAACGTGGCCCTAAAATCTGTTAGTGTTTCTGATATTTGATGATCTTAAAAGTCCAGATATACATCACTTCTAACAGCAATTCCTGTCAGAGGCATACAGTCAGCAATAAATTTCAATTCAGAATTTTGAAACGTAAGAAATAACTGAAATGAGAATTCTTAAAACATGTACTCTTAAACTCTTACTATTCTGTATGGGATACGTTTGTTTCATTTCCATTTTTTCTAATAGGTATATGATTTTCTGTTTAGGTTTCTGGACGCCGAAGAATTATGGCGTCCATGTTTCAATCTTGTTATCTTCGAAAACATTCATCCCACTTACACTTGCTTATTATTTTTTGACCGCCGTTTTATATACCGCATCATACAGAGTGAACATACATTTGAAACCTACAGGCACCCCCCCCCCCCCACCACTCCCCCTCCCACGAGGTGGGATTCGAACCCACAATCTTCACTTTGTGACGCAGCGACCCTAGGATATGACTACAGGTCACCTGTCTACCAACTGGTGGCGACTGAAGCAAAGGGTGACACAACTCGGCATCGCTAGCATGTCAGTTCTCTGACACTCAGACCGCAAATGTTTTTCAGAAGTTGAAACAGTAAAATTCAAAAAGTCTATCACATGCTTGTGTTTATTTTGAGAACGTGCCAATAGCGTCTGTAATATAGCCTTTTCATTTTTCTGTCATGAAACAGATTGTTGTTGCTGTTGTGGTCTTCAGTCCTGAGACGGTTTGATGCAGCTCTCCATGCTACTCTATCCTGTGCAAGCTTCTTCATCTTCCAGTACTTACTGCAACCTACATCCTTCTGAATTTGCTTAGTGTATTCATCTCTTGGTCTCCCTCTACGATTTTTACCCTCCACACTGCCCTCCAATACTAAACTGGTGATCCATTGATGCCTCAACACATGTCCTAGCAACCGATCCCTTCTTCTAGTTAAGTTGTGCCATAAGCTCCTCTTCTTCCCAATCCTATTCAATACTTCCTCATTAGTTATGTGATATACCCATCTAATCTTCAGCATTCTTCTGTAGCACCACATTTCAAAAGCTTCTATTCTCTTCTTGTCCAAACTATTTATCGTCCATGTTTCGCTTCCATACATGGCTGAAACAGATTATGAGAATGTAAAGTTGCTTGTTCATGTAGCATCCCAATTTGCCTTATCTCTTCGTAAGACCTTATATCTGAAAGATACGCGGGTGCTAATAAAATACTACATAATCTGTCTCAAACAAGTGCTCTCCAAATTGTCAGTTGGCATCAGCGGAGTATATTTCCAAAGCTGTCCACTTAAGATTATGTTATCAAATATTTTCTGTGGAATCGTTATCTTTCTGATTAACGTACCATGAGCTTCGAAGAATTAACGCTGTCCATATACAGTACGTGTATCATATGCTGTGCTGCACTATTTACATGTAGTGTCTACATGACGTAAATATTCAGAGAGACAAAAATGCGAAAAAATTGTATGAGCTATAAAGAACTCAGAATACGCGGTGCCGCTCTCGTCTGCAATTTGTCGCACTGTACCTCTGCTTCCACACCATGCTTACCGTCTCTCACATGCATCTATATTAGGCTAAGTCATTTAATCCACCCCGCTAGATAAATCCTATGAACTCTTTTGGATACCACATAGCTTTCATAAACTAGAACAGCAACATCATTTTAGCTACTCTTACCTGTTGCCATGCCCACACCAATGCATCTCTTATTTTTTTACCTGCGCACGCTCTGTATTCTGTTTTGAGACAGCTTTTAGAGACATTCCGCCCTATCTCTGTATCGTTGCTATAGCCTGTAGCCCGTACCTTACTTTGTCCTAACCACAATTAAGTTCCATCACTCATATAACTTCCAGAACAAATCATCTTCATTCCCACTCCAAACTTCTCCTCTCCAACTGTAGCAATCGACAACTTTCGCTCTTTGTCCTACTACAACCTTAGATTGGTGCACTAGGCTTCACCGAGCAGCCATGATCAACAAATTAAATATATTTTCTAAGAGCACTGCCCTGTATATGGCGAAGTCGGATCATTTTCGTCAGTGTGTCTCTAGCAATGGAGCATGGAAGTGAAATATGGATCATAGATCAACTGTAAGAAATTAAGTGCAGAGATAAAGTACGAATATACAAGGTGCACCTGAAAGGTTCGCTGATTCGTCTCAGAAACTAAAGAAAACAAGAGTTACAAACAAAATACCTCTTCCGGCCTTCGAAGTTATCATAGTTAATTACAACACATTTCTGACATCAGTTATAAAACGGTTGGAAACTGTTTGCAAACGCTTTTTGTGGAAACGACCATAGCGCCGTGGTCACACGTTGTTGGATATCCGCATCATTTCAGGAAATGGGACCTGATACTTACTACCAATACTATTCGTAGATCAAGCGACGGTCAATAGTGTTCATCTTCTTCCTCGCCTCTATGAAAGACTGCTAATAAAAATCAAAATTAAGACTACGTTGATCGTCAACAGCAAAGATTTCCTCCATCATGAATTTCTACCCGTGGGAGGCGGGGAAGACGATGAACACCATGCCACTGAGTGCCACTTGTTCTCCGGACCAAACTGGTAGCATCAGGTCGCATCGCCTGTAGTGATGCACATGTCCGACAACGTGTGACTAATGTGCTTCGAGCAGTTCCACAAGAAGCGTTTCTGGCAGTTTCCAATAGCTTTACGATCGATGTCAGAAGTGTGTTGTGGCTGATGGTGATTACTTTGGAGGGTGGAAAATGTATTTTGTATGTAACTCTTATTTCCTTTATTTTCTGAGAATATTCACGAAACTTTACATAGACACCTTGTAGCATGTAGCGTGTGTAGCACTGATAGTAGTATAGTAATAGTGCTAGTAGTTGTCACCATTTCCGAAGCCTGGCTTGATGCAGCTCTCCACGTTGGTCTATCTTGTGCAAGTCTGATAATATCTGCGTAACTACTGCACTGTATGTCCATTTGAACCTGCTTAGCGTATTCATACCTTGGTCTCCCTCTATAATTATCCTCTTCAAACCTTCCTCACTTGCCACATTTACCAAATGAACTGTTCCTCGATGCCTCAAAACGTGTCCTATTACCTTATACATTCTAAAAGCTTTATTCTTCCCAGTGCGATTCGGTACTTCTTAATTAGTTACCAGGTGCAACACCTGATCTTTAGCCCGTCAACATCGACATTGGACTATTGATGACTGGAAACATTTTGCCTGGTCGGACGAGTCTCGTTACAAATTTTATCGAACTGTTGGACGTATACGGGTATGGAGACAACATTATGAATCTATGGACCCTGCTTGTCAGCAGTGGACTATTCAAACTGGAAAAGGCTCTGTTAAACGTGGGGCGTGTGGCGTGTGCAGTTGGAGTTATATGAGACCCCTCATGTGGGACTCTGACAGGTGACACGCACGTAAGCATCCTATGTGATCACCTGCATCCATTCATGCCCATTATGCATCCCGAAGTACTTGAGCAATTCCAGCAAGACAATGTGACACCTTACACGTCCAGAATTACTACAGAGTGACTCCAGGAACAAATGGCTCTGAGCACTAAGGGACTTAACTGCCGTGGTCATCAGTCCCCCTAGAACTCATAACTGCTTAAACCTAACTGACCTAAGGACATCACACACATCCATACCCGAGGCAGAATTCGAACCTCCAACCGGAGCGGTCGCGCGGTTCCAGACTGTAGCGCCTAGAACCGCTCGGCCACTCCGGCCGGCACCACAGGAACACTGTAATGTTCTAATGTCTGTCAATTCCTAAGGGGCTAAACTGCTGAGGTCATCGGTCTTAAACTAATTTATGCTAAGGACACCACACACACCCATGCCCGAGGGAGGACTGGAACCTCCGTCGGGAGGGGGCGCGCAATCCGTGGCATGGGACCTCAAACCGCGCTACCACGCCGTGCGTACAGGAACATTCTTATGAAATTACAAAGAAAGGAACACCTTTAGCTGCTTACAGGCGTTGACATACGTCAACGGGGACAGATGAAAATGTGTGCCCCGACCGGGACTCGAACCCGGGATCTCCTGCTTTCATGGCAGACGCTGTATCCATCTGAGCCACTGAGGACAGTGCGACTGCAGGGATTTATCTCTGGCACGCCTCCCACATTCTCAACGTATTGTCTCGAACTACATTCGTAGTGCACCCGCCCATTATACCCATTACTCGCGGCGCGTTGCCGATTCCCGTAAGAGTGCGAGCACTGTTTATGCATTCGCACAGAAGAAGAAGATGGTCCGAAAGAACAGATACCATCTTAGTATATACACTCTTTTGAGTTTAAACACTTCCGCCGGCCACCAGACTCCCCAGACATTAGCATTATTGAGCATATCTGGATTGATTGCAACATGCTGTTCAGAAGAGATCTCCACCTTCTCGTACTGTTACGGATTCATGGACAGCCCTGCAGGATTGATAGTCTCAGTTCCCTCCAGCACTACTTCAGACATTATTTGAGACCGTGCCACGTCGTTTTGCGGCACTTCTGCGAGCTCGCGGGGGCTCTATATGATATTAGGCGGGTGTACCAGTTCCTTCGGCTCCTCAGCATGGTTCTGCAGAGCAGTTTTCCACCTGCTGCCCCCGCCCACGTGGTGTGTAACGTTATTCCCTCTCTCGGTGGAGCCGGTGCAGGTGTTAGCGCGGAGTGTGTGTGGGCCGGCCTTGAGGCGGCGCGGTGCGCCGCAGGCGTGGGCGCAGTGGCGCTGGCGGGTATCGACCGGCGCAGCACGGGCCCGCCGCTGTCCCCGCCTGCCCGTCGCTGTCTCTGCCCGAGGCCGCGCCGCCGCAGCCGCCAGGGGTAGCGCCCCGGGTCGTTGCTAGGGCGCCGCACCGCCAAACACCGGCGTATCCGCTGTCGATACGTCGTGCTTAGCCTCGAGCTATCGGCGTAGCCCAAGTGCCAGGGCTTACAGTCGTATTCTCTCCTTTAATCCTTTGCTGTCAAACAGTAGCACCCAGTAACACTTGAACAGGATTACTCCTTATCTTGACCACAACCAACATAAAATAAATATCAACGAAATGTTCAAATGTGTGTGAAATCTTATGGGACTTAACTGCTATGGTCATCAGCCCCTACTTAACCTAAACTAGACTAAGGACAAACACACACACCCATGCCCGAGGGAGGACTCGAACCTCCGCCCGGACCAGCCGCACAGTCCCTGACTGTAGCGCCTCAGACCGCTCGTCTAATCCCGCGCGGCATCAACGAAATGTTCTGTGCGGGACGTTAACCAACATCACTGTCATTCTTGTAACTTCGTTCGTTGTGGATATACGGACAGCAAAACGTCTTCTTTTTAATAATAACCAACATCTTTTATTTGGTATATGAGGGTATGGCAGTGGTGGCCGGGAGACCCCTCGCGGGGCGGGTCGGGCGCCGGTCCACAAATTCTTCAACGCCCCTACGGCGACTTACGAGTTGAAACGTCCCCTTAGAACAATTTATACACGACTGTGCTTAAACTGACACACAATATTTTTAGCGCGACGCAATCTGACTTTCAAAAATCCCTACAAAAGAATGGCCCTGATTAACATTAACCTATACGTTTCACAAATCACTTACCTCACAAAAATCTTCGTTACTCAAGCTACTGCAATACAGCGAGCGCCACTACTGCCAACTAAATAAAAGATTCAAACTACTGAAGGCACTAACTACTGATAGGGATAGTTAGCAAAAGAAAGATTTTAATACAGAACAAACAATGCATTTACCTTAATAGTCGTAATATATATATATATATATATATATATATATATATATATATATATATATATATATATATATATATATATATATATCAGTTCGTGACACCAATTCTTACAAATTTCAAAACTCCGCCATCTCTCTACCCACGTCCACCACTGCTGGCGGCTCACCTCCAACTGCGCAACGCTACGCGCTGTTAGCATCCAGCTGCCGCTGCTCAACACTACAATGGCAGACAACAATGCAAACTAAACACAGACTGCGCACAGCACAGCCAGTGATTTTTCATACCGAGCGCCAATAAGAAAGCCTAAACAGCCTACTTACAGAGTGAATGAGGATGAAATGATGATGAAAGACACACAACACCCAGTCATCTCGAACCCGGGACCCCGTGCGCGGGAAGCGAGAATGCTACCGCAAGACCACGAGCCGCGGAGTTTTATTCGGTAATCTACTCCTTCTCCTTAACACCTCTTCAAAAACTCATCACAGTGTATGATTTACGAAAACATGGTGTCATTAAAAACTTACCACGAAACTGAAAATGGTTCAAATGGCTCTGAGCACTATGAGAGTTAATATCTATGGTCATCAGTCCCCTAGAACTTAGAACTACTTAAACCTAGCTAACCTAAGGACATCACACAACACCCAGTATCACGAGGCAGAGAAAACCCCTAACCCCGTCGGGAATCGAACCCGGGAACCCGCACAAAACTGACTTGGCTCTCCTACTACAAAGTGAAGGCCGCGATAACGTAACTCGTCAGTTGCTAGAGATTTCGCTACGAATTCCTCTCATGTGGCAACCTCTTCATCTCAGAGTAGCCCTTGCAACCTACGTCATCGATTATTTGCTGGATGTGTTCCTTCCTCTGCATGTTGTACCCTCTACAACTCCATCTACTAACATGGAAGTTGTTACCGGATGTCTTAAAAGATTTCCTATCATCCTGACCCCTCTGCTTGTCAGTGTTTTCCGTATATTCTTTTCTTCGCCTATTCTAGGGAGAAACTCCTCATACCTTGCCTTATTAGTCCACATAATTTTCAGCATTCTTTTAGAGCACCACATCTTAAATGCTTCGATGCTCTTCTGTTCAAGTTATCCCCCATTCCGTGTTTCACTAACATACGATGCTGCGCTCCAGGCGTACATTCCCAGAAATATATTCCTCAAATTACGAGAAGACTTCTCTTTACCCGTCTGGTTTTCCTGTCTTCATTGCTCCGTCCTTCATGGGTTCTTTTGGTGTCAAGGTAGGAGAATTCCTTAACTTCATCTACTTCATGATCACCAATCCAGATGTTAAGTTTCTCGCTGTTCTCGTTTCTCCTACTTTTCATTACTTTCGTCTTTCTTTAATTTACTTTCAGTCCATATTATGTATTCATTAGTCTGTTCATTCTATTCGACACATACCGAAATCCTTCTTCACTTTTGCTGAGTATACCGATGCCATCAGCGAATCTTTCCTTGAAAACGTGTCGCCTTAAATTTTAATCCCACAGTTGAAACTGTCACTGCTTCTTCGATGAATAGGTTGAACAGTTGTGGCGCAAGACTACATCTCTGTCTTACACCATTTTCAATACGAGCAATTCGTTCTTGGTCTTCCCCTGTTTATTATTTCCGTTCGGTTCTTGTACATATTTTACAAGGGATTGCCCAGAAAGTAATGCACTGCATTTTTTTCTTCAACAATTCTTCATTGAACATAATGAGAATTACACACACGAAATAATGCTGATTTATCTACACACCCTATTTTTCCACGTAATCTCCATCCCGTTCTAAGTCCTTCCTACAGCGCGCAACAAGAGCGTGTACGCCCTGTCGGTACCAATTCTTGTCCTGGTGGCGGAGCCAGTGCTTCGCTGTGTGAATCACCTCCTCATTGTCCTCAAAATGTCTTCCACTAATGGCATCCTTGAATGGCCCAAACAAGTGGAAGTCTGATGGAGTCAGGTGAGGGCTGTCAGTTGTGACAGCCGTGGATGGTCTCCCCGACCGCTGCAAATCACGGAGCTCCGCCCAACCGCCTTCTGGTGACGTCACCCTCCGTGCCCAGCGACTAACTGTCTGCTGTCGACAGCAGATGCTCCACAGACTTTACAGAAGCGTTTGTGAATATTCCTCACAGCTTCTTGCTCTGCATTGAGAAACTCAATGCGGCACGTTGCTTGTAACGTACATCACCTACAGACGCCATTTTGAAACTGTCCCGCAGCTACGCCATCCGTCGAAAGTGATGTAAACTTGGCGCGCTCACTCAGGAGACTTCAAAAAATACATACGTAACGTTTCGTATTCGTAGTATTGTTTTCGGCTGAGAAGAAAAATGCAGTGCATTACTTTCTGGGCAATCCTCGTAAATTACCAGTTTTTTCCTGTAGCTTACCCCTATTTTTCTCAGAACTTCGAACATCTCGCACCATTTTACGATGTCAAACGCTTTTTCCAGGTCAACAAATCCTGCGAATGAGTCTTGGTTTTTTTCAGTCTTGTTCCCATTATCAGCCACAACGCCTGATCGTCATCTAACACATCCTCAATTTTCTTTTCCATGCTTATGTACATTGTGCTTGTCAACAACTTGGATGCATGAGCTGTTACGCTGATTGTAAGATAATTCTCGCACTTGTCGGCTCTTGCAATCTCCGGAATTGCGTGGATTAATTTTTTCCGAAAGTTGGATGGTATATCGCCAGTCTCATAATTTCTACACACTAACATGGGCAGTCGTTTTGTTGCCACTTTCCCTCAATGATTTCGTTGGGGTGTTATCTATCCCTTCTGCCTTATTTGATATAAAATCTTCCAAAGCTCTTTTAAATTCTGATTCTAGCACTGGATTCCCCGTCGACTCTTGTTTCTTCTTCTATAACGGCATTAGACAATTCCTCCCTTCATAGACGCCTTCAGTGTACAGTTTCCACCTATCTGCTCTCTCCTATGCATTTAACAGTGGAATTTCCATTGCGATCTTAATGTCACAGCCTTTACTTTTTAATTTCACCGAAGGCTGTTTGAATTTTCAGTATCCTGAGGTAGTCGTTCCGCTAAAAGAAAACAAAAGGGAACACGAGGAAAATTCAAATTCAGTCAACCATCTTCAGTTGTTGAGTACAATGTAAGTCAAAGAAGAGAAAATAGACATGTTACTCATTTATGGAGAATGTAAGTAGTAATTGCAATTTTTTTGCTTTTTTACAAAAGGGTTACATTACTGTATTTGTTAATAAAAACGTACAGTACATTTGGTACAGGCTGCACTACATTTAAACGACATGTTGTGTATAATAAAAAACAGTCGTTGATTAAAAACTGCCTTAACATTACTTCTCTTTTCCTGTGGTTGAAGGTAAGCGTGACAACATAAACACACTCCACTTGTCGAGCAGGTCGTGGACTGCCATGTCTACGCAAAAGTTATCGCCAGGTTTTCCTTGACTGCATGGTAAGGTATAAAACGCTGTAAGCCATACAAATACTGCGTAATGAAACAACAAGATCCCTCTGCTTTATCTCAAAAAACTATTTTACAAGTCGCAACTTAATTTGGTGTTAAAAAAGTCAAATATACGCTCTTCGTTTCCAGAATAAGTCCTCACTATCTGTGGCAAAATAGTTCATTTTTATTTGCAGCTCTACTTAATTTATTACGCAATGTCATTTTTGCCTATCGACACGTTTGCAACAAATTGAGAACCCTATTGTACTTGTCTGCACTAGAGGCAGAATCCGAAGAAAGAGCTTGTGCGGTGATCGGTCAGACTTGCTCGAATATCAAAAGCTTGCTGGTAGGCTAGTAAGTTTAAAAGAAGCCATCAAAGCGGCGCTTTGCTGATGTTACGTAACGGCCTGATAAGCAGTGACTGCACTTACCAGCGGATCATCCCACACAGCTCCGCTTATCTGCCCGCACTGTCGCTCTGAAATATTTTCGATGGCAGAATCAACATCACTGCGTCCGGTTTCATAGCCAAACAGCGTTGATCCCTGCTTCCCTGCTTATTTGATTCTTTACATGGAAAAGATGGTTACATTTTAAATGTCTCACTGTTCTCGCTGTCTGCACAGCCATTACGTACGGAGGACCGTGTGCAAGGAAGGATAAGTAAATCAGGAGTCTCCAGGTTAAAGATATCTCCTATACTTCCGCTTATAGTGATAGGATAACAATGGGACAGCGAATTAACTGTCACCTTTCGAAGCGGATTATTCCGAGTTAAGGGTAGCCGGACGGGGATATGAACTACTCTCCCCTTGAGTGAGGTCCCCAACACACGTCTAGCGTTTGAACCGCTGCGCCACACCTCGCTAGATCTTGGTAGCAGAATATGGAATTTATAACATACTACTGATCTGAACAATCCTATGTTCTCCCTACCTGTCGAGGAGATAAGCTACTATTTTGGATATCTGAGACTATCACAGACACGGCGTCTAGACTGGACTGTTTGATTCTGTTTTCCTTATAATGAATATAATTTGTTTAGAAATTTCATAATCGTGTTGGTCAGTGTCCTTATAATATTACTCTGAGATGATGTAAATATTGCAAACAGCAGTGGACTAAATCTTGTTCCAATCTCCTGCTGACTTACACATGCTGAAGCTCCCATTTCTGAAACTAATGTGAATCGTTAGAGAACTAAGCGCCAGACTCCTCTAACAGTATGTCTTCAAGATTGGAAAGTATTCTCTGCTTAAAACAACAGTGCTCTCTGGAAGATCACAGAGATTATTTCCAAAATCAGTTAAAGCATTTTAGCCCTACCGTTCATGAAACAAGTGTAAAACTAACGCTCTCTCATTGAGAAGTAACGAAACTACAGAATTACTTATCTTGTCTGCTTTCCTGTGTAACCGACTGTTCATTTGACGTGGCACGGCAGTTAGTATATTGGATTCGTTATTTAGAAAAGGGCGATTCACATCCTTATCGAGACAGCTATTTGGTTTCGTCGTTGGCCTACATTACGTTAATTTCCTTGGATGGTTAACGGAGCAGAACACGGCCTTTTCCTTCCCCCTTCCTGTACACAGTAATTTACCATTCTTGAGTAACCAGAATCTCGATGTCTGCATGCAACAGCAATTCCACCCTTAATTAATGCCATTCCTCTGACGTCTCTGTCAGAACAGTAGGAACTGTGTAGCTACGAGGAACAGTCATCATTTCTAGATATGATTATATCCTTTCTTCTTCACCAACAACGTTCTTAGTTAGCCCTGGGCCGACCGCGGTGGTCTCGCGGTTCTAGGCGCGCAGTCCGGAACCGTGCGACTGCTACGGTCGCAGGTTCGAATCCTGCCTCGGGCATAGATGTGTGTGATGTCCTTAGGTTGGTTAGGTTTAAGTAGTTCTAAGTTCTAGGGGACTAATGACCACAGCAGTTGAGTCCCATAGTGCTCAGAGCCATTTGAACCATTTGAAGCCAGTTAGCCCTGGTTTAACTGCTGCTGGCGCATGATATATAAGGAAAAAACATTCAGTGAGTTTCCTTTAAGCGATGCTTTGTAAATAATGACGAATACATTTCATTTGATAACTGCGATAATATACAAGGTCCATGTCTTTCGGTCAAGTTAGAACTCAGTTTGGGATTTGATGAAGCTTTAAGCAGGAAGGGAAGGGGGTGGTCATTTAGTCTTGAACAGAGAACATCCCGATGATCGCCTACAGCATTTAATAAAATCTGTAAAGGACCTAATCCATCACGAAAGTACGTATAACCAACACTGATTCGTACGAGCTAGCTGTAGGCGTTTACGGACAGAGGAAAGAAGTCTGTCATCGTTAAGGAGGAAGGATGGAGGACAGCTGAGTGTGACAGAAGCATGTAAACAACCTCATAATTTCAAACGTTAGGAAGAGTAATTTCTAAGAAGGTCGGAGGATAAATTCGTCAACGGAAAAGCCATGAACACTACGCACAAGAAAGTAAGGTTGCACAACTCTTAAGACAGTGGATTCGTATTTAACAAAAACGGAGTTCAAATCGCCGTCGATCCCTCCAAATTAAGTTTGCTGTAATTTCTATAATTTGCTTCTGATGAATGTGGGAACTGTTCCTTAAAAAGAACACAGTTTTTCATTTCCTTCTTCTTTCTCTCAATCCTAATAACACAGTTGTTGACAAGTCACACTGCTGACTTTTTTTCTTCTTTTGTAATTCGTAACAACTAATTTATCTTCATTACTGAAATCAAAACACCATTTCCTAGCTATTAACGCACTTCTTCCTGCTTGACCCACACGACAAATACATGGAAATAATGAATTGTCGAAATACAGTCACCTCTTTTGATGAAATAAAGCTGTGTTTTATGCATCAGCCCTTCGTCTAAGTGAAAGAAACCTTCCTGGTCCGTCCCTAAAGAATAGAAGTTCAAGACTGGTAAATTCTGAAAGAACTCTATCAAAGGAATTGCAACTTGGAGTCTTATTCCTTTAGTATGTTCTCGAGTAATGGTTCAAATGGCTCTGAGCACTATGGGACTTAACTTCTGAGGTCATAAGTCCCTTAGAACTTAGAACTACTTAAACCTAAATAACCTAAGGACATCACACATACCCATGCCCGAGGCAGGATTCGAACCTGCGAACGTAGCGGTCGCGCGGAACCAGACTGTAGCGCCTAGAACCGCTCGGCCACCACGACCGGCTATTCTCGAGTAGTTTCTCCCAGCGTACTCAATATAAGACTTTTAAGTCACAAGAGCCATTATAACCAGAGTTTTTGAAAAGTGACTCTAAAATTACTTGACCTTATAGAATGCAATTAACATAGCCCTTGATGTTTACTGATTGGGATAAATTAACTGGTTGTAAAAATACAGCTGTCAGTGCCTGAAAAATTAATGCAGCTCTTTTTCTCGACCAGTTGAGATTCTGTGTTAGAGCAAAGGAGAGAAGCCCCGTAACTCATCTGGAATATGATAGTCAAAGGAATGGAGCGGATGATGTATTCCATCTTCCTCATGTAGTGCTAACAACTATAGCAACTGATGCATCTCACGTGCAGTAGCGGGAAAAATTAGTCTACGAATTTCGTAAAAGTGCATAGGATATCTGCCAGTTGTGATTCTCTCCGTCCCCTCCAAGTCTGCTGGCACAATTGGCTGGGAAGGACCGCCGCTCTGTAATTGCCCAAGTATCAAACAACCCGCTCTGTACCTTGGAGTAGAGACTGAAAAATTCCAAAAAAGTACGGGAGGTAACGAAACGATACAGACAAAATTCGAGGGGGTAGAGGTTGTTGTGAAAAATAAACTGAGGATAGGAACCCACATCCGAAAAAGTCATCCCATTACGCTACAAAGCGGCGAAATTATGGGAGCCAACGACTGCCTCTAGGCCAGCTCCTTCGGCAGGAAACGTGAGTCTGTACGTTGATGGACCGTAAAGGGAAAGTCTCGAGGAAAACAGGACATTGGGAGAAGCGGACCGCGTCGACGCCCGTAAAGAAACTGCAGAGACCAATGAGCCTGGCGGCGGCAGAGGCGTCAGTGTCCAGACGTACAGCGCTGCCAAAGGGGTGGCCTACCCATAAGCGAAAACCAACATTTTCGTCGCACGGTAGCATCGCCGGCATTACGTGTACCACATGCTTAAAGTGCAGATGACTGGCATTTCCTCTACGCTATCTGACCAGAAGTGTCCAGACACCTATGATGTTTTTTGAGTGGGCACTCTACTGATTGCTTTGATGCGGCGCTCCAGGAATACCTCTCGTGTGAATACCTGTTCAACTCAGAAAACCACTTACAATTTGTTGGCTGCATTCAAGTCTCTGCTTTTGTCTATCGTTTTTACTCTCTACAGCTCCCTCTAGTACGGGAATTCCCAAACATCTCCTCTGGTGGAACACTTTGAGAATCCTACTGGCCATTAAAATTGCTACACTAAGAAGAAATGCAGATGATAAACGGGTATTCATTGGACATTTTCAGTATCCAGAAAGGCCCGTACAGGACCTGCAACATGCGGTCGTGCATTATCCTGCTGAAATGTTGGGTTTCGCAAGGATCGAATGAAGGGTAGAGCTACGGGTCGCAACACATCTCGAATGTAACGTCCACTGTTCAAAGTGCCGTCTATGCGAACAAGAGGTGGTGACCGAGACGTGTAAACCAATGGCACCCCATACCATTACGACGGGTGATACGCCAGTATGGCGATGACGAATACAAGCTTCCAATGTGCGTTCACCGCGGTGTCGCCAAACACGGATGCGACCATCATGATGCTGTAAACAGAACCTGGATTCATCCGAAAAAATGACGTTTTGCCGATTGTGCACCTAGGTTCGTCGTTGAGTACACCATCGCAGGCACTCCTGTCTATGATGCAGCGTCAAGAGCAACCGCAGCCATGTTCTCCGAGCTGACAGTCCATGTTGCTGCAAACGTCGTCGAACTGTTCGTGCAGATGGTTGTTGTCTTGTCAACGTCCCTATCTGTTGACTCAGGGATCGAGATGTGGCTGCACGATCCGTTACAGCCACGCGGACAAGATGCCTGTCATCTCGACTGCTAGTGATACGAGGCCGTTGGGATCGAGCATGGCATTCCATATTACCATCCTGAACCCACTGATTCCATTATCTGCTAACAGTCATTGGATCTCGACCATTTCGTGCAGCAATGTCACGATACAATAGACTGCAATCGTGATAGGCAACAATCTGACCTTTATCAAAGTCGGAAACGTGATAGTACGCATTTCTCCTCCTTACACGAGGCATCATAACAACGTTTCACCAGGCAACGCCGGTCAACTGCTGTTTGTGTATGAGAAATCGGTTGGAAACTTTCCTGATGTCAGCACGTTGTAGGTGTCGCCACCGGCGCCAAACTCTGAAAAGCTAATCATTTGCGTATCACAGCATCTCCTTCCTGTCGGTTAAATTTCGTATCTGTTGCACGTTATCTTCGTGGTGTACCAATTTTAATGGCCAGTAGTGTACTTCAGTTGAGCGCATTGGCCTTGCTCTTTTCGCCAGCGCTACTCTACATTTTATGTCCTCCTTGCTCCGTCCACCATTAGTTATTTTTGCTGCCCAACTAGCAGAATTCCTGAACTACTCCGTGATCCCCAATTGCAATGTTATGTGCCTCGTTGTTCTCATTTCTGCTCCTTCTCTTTCCTTTCGTCTTTCTTCGACTTATCCTCAGTCCGATATTCTGTACTCATTAAACCATTACATTCAACAGAGTTTGTAATTCTTCTTCAACTTCACTGACGATAGTAACGTCGTCAGCGAATCTTGTCATGATATTCTTTCACGCTGGGTTTTAATCCTTTGAAAGGATACGGCCAATTTCCTTCCCGACACTTGACACAATCCGAACTCGTGTTCCTTCTCTAACGACCTCAGTGTCGGCGGGACAGTAATCCCAACCTCCTTCCTTCCATCTTTCTTTCTAAACTGTAAACCCACTCTCGAACTTGTACAGTCGAGGCGAGCTGCGGGCCGCTGGGACGCGTGCTATCGATCAGCGGCGCAATGGACGACCACCGTCGGTCTCCTGGATCGTGGAGTGCATTCCCATCAGCGCCGGCAATTCTCCCGTAGCGGCCTCACCCCACACGCACATTATTCCTAAGTGCATGCGGCTGTCCCGCCCCACTCACGGTAATGTTATCTCGCATACGGCAAAGCACGTTTGTGACACGTACGCGGAGCCTAAATTGATATTAGCAGCCTCCATTGAATTAACACGTTGACTGCCACACGCGTAGTGATGGGTGTGTTTCACCGCCAGGCCGGCGGGCACACGGCGTTACGCCTAACAAGGCACTCCTTCAGTGCGACGTCGCAAGTTCAGTCTTTAGTAAGAGTTGTATTAACAATTATGGCAAGAAAAATATTAGCTACTAATGACTCACCATGTGCATCAGGAGGGTGACAGGAAATGAACGTCCAGAAGGTGCAGAGATCAACCATCAATGGGATGTATGTATTACACTCCACAAAGTGGACATCATTGACATTCAAGAAATGTTCAAAACAAACCATTTGATGTGTGGTAGGTCATAAGGACACACCGAAATCACAATAGTAATCCGTTGTAGTTGCCACATACTTTATTAAATCATAAAGAATTATCAAATCACAATAACAAAGGCGATTGCCTTATAAAGCCAGATCACTTGGATAAATGACGAAAAAATTTCTTTAACTAGAACAAGACCCATAAAAACTTGAAAATTGGATATAGCTAGTTAAACTAACTCAGATAAACTTCATTACTTAGGTGGAACTAATATCCACACGATTCCTATCAGAAATCTAATTACTTCCAATCAGCTAAAGAATACATTGAGGGACAGAACACAGATCTTGTAAGATTTGGCTAACCAACTTTCCTAAATAAAACACTAATCCTAAAAGCGTTATTACAATAAAATCACTTCCTCGACTAAGAAGGTGCTTTAATTTGACCAAACAAATTTTCAAGTTTACTTAACGCAGTAGATTAATCAACAATGTTGTTAAAATCATTACTAGTAATGTTAGTTAGGTTTAAGTAGCTGTAAGTTCTAGGGGACTGATGACCTCAGATGTTAAGTCCCATAGTGCTCAGAGCCATTTTTTGCAGTATATTTATCATGTGTAATGGAATAAACGCACAGTCAATGTATTTGCAGTTGTGGTTACGGGCAGCCTCCAACTGTATAATGGAATAAAGACACTGAAAATATGATCCCGGATTTCCGGCCTGTAGCGAACGGTCGCCTTAACAATTTCGGCTAACCGTGTACGCTTCACGGCCAGACCCAATCTGGCACAAATTTTCAGTGTCGACATTCCGTTCTACAGCTGGAGGTCGCCTGTATTCGCAACTATTAATGCATTTCCTGTAGCCCCAACACTGCCTGCTCCTTCTCACGTGTATACATGCCGTATGGAACATTGAATCGTACTTCTTACAAACAGGCATTGCAGTATCGTATTAATCCGCCGGTAAGATGCTAGTGATTTTCGGTTAAAATGTATCTCTCTACGGGAATTACAGTAAGTGTACGAGTGCAAGTTAATGACGCTTGGACGACGACATATAGAAGTTTTGGTCCGGCGTGAAGCGGGCACGGAGGATTGCCGAAACCGTTAAGACGGCTGCTGGCGACATCCGGGAAATTCGAGTTCGAGTCCAGGCCGGCACAAGTTTTCAATGTCGTCATTCGATCCTACAGCATTCGCAGCTGTAAATACATTTCCATTATTTCATTACGGCTGTAGTCGCCACAATGTATATGCATACATGTCCGATGGGATGTTGCATCGTACTTTTTACAAACACAGTCACTGCAATATCTTAGAATAAATGTAATTTCTATGTAAAACACATCGCGTTTTTGCTTTACCATTTGCTTGGAAACCAGGGGAGGGCAGTGGGTACTCTCACGCAATATGCTCAAAAACTAAATATACGAACACTGGACAAGGAGACTTGCTGTTCAACAGTTTGCGTCACTGCTAGACTTCAGCAGAAATAAACAGACGTATAAAAGGAATATGCAACAGTTTTGAAGAACTGAACAGTTCGAAAATAAGCTCCCGAAAGAGTCTGAAAATGAATGTTTACAATCAGTGCAAAATGGCTCAAATGGCTCTGAGCGCTATCGGACTTAACATCTGAGGTCATCAGTCCCCTAAAACTTAGAATTACTTAAATCTAACTAACCTAAGGACATTACACACACCCATGCTCGAGGCAGGATTGGAACCTGCGACCGTAGCGGTCACGCGGGTCCAGACTGAAGCGCCTTGAACCGCACGGCCACACCGGCCGGCACAACCGATGCACATCACCAAAAATTTTAATTGGAAAAACGATCAAACACTGAAGCCTGTTCAATGCGCAACAGAGATATGCATGTGGAGAATTACTGGCAGAGGCAGAAAAACCAACAGATAGGTCAGGGAACAGACTGTGACTGCAATGACAATGAAATGACGCCTGGCGGGGCCTGTAGCCAGGAGAATGAACGGACCCGAAATTTCTTTGTGGAGATACGATATGATCTAGAAGATCTAATGGAAAGTGGGCAGACGAAATTAGATAACGTATAGAGGCAACATAGCTGAATACGGTAAGCCATGTAAACGTCTAGAGGATTCCTTTAGCCATCAGTGAACTAACATGTAGGGTTGGTAGTAGGAAAGGGGAATGGTCGATTATGGTTTATTTGGAAAATTCCAAGAAAGCATAGATCATCTTTAAAGGACACCGAGTGTAGAACACAGGAGAGGCCCATTCTCAAGTTCTGCTCGAGTGTTTGGGATCCCCTTAACGTCGGATTAAAGAAAGAAATCGAAACATTTGAGAAGCGTGCTGCTAGATACTTTATCGGTATGTTCCATCGAACGCGAGTGTTATGGACAAGCTAAGAATTCAAATGGGAATTCCTGGAGTTAATACGACGATCTTTTCGTGAAACACTATTGAGAAAATTTAGAGTCGGCTTTTGCGCCTGACTGCATAACAGTTCTACTCCCGCCAAAGTATACTTCGCGTTACGACCGCTAAGACAAGCAAACTTGGGATCGTAGGGAGCCATATAGTCAGTCGTTTCCCCTCGCACCATCTGTGAGCAGAGAAGGGTAGAGTTTTACGTGGCTTCGGCATCCATTCTATGAGAGTAGCGTTTCGGAAACGACGACGTTAATCATGTTTAAAAATTTTGCAATGATTTCTGTGTTACTACTTATGATTTAAAAAGTAGTCACTGAATAAAACAAGTTTTTCTGATTTTTGAAAATTTTATAGGTCTTCAAAATAAACAAAGTGTTTCATCAAAGTACCAAGATTCTCAAATTGCTCACTCAAAGAAAAGTTTGGCAACCCATGCATTAGAGAACGATCAGTAGATGTGGTCACCCAAGTCTACCCACTAATGAATACTGACAGTTGCTAGTATGTTTGATGTGATGATTACGTTGTTGATTGACACTAGCAGGCATGTTGGAGGCTTATTGCGCCGCTGCCATCGTTTGAGTCAGGCTTTCTTCTTTTGTTTTCATACGACAACGACCACAAAAGCATTAAATAATAAGCCTTAAGTAGGGACAATGCAGTTTTGTAATTGTCTTAGAATAGTAGATGAAGGTAATAAGTCAGTCACAGCTTCCATCTAATTTTTGCCAATCAGAATCATGCTCATACAGATTTCCGAGCGTGCAGTTTACATAAAAAAGAGACCTCACTGTGTACAAGACAGACAGAAAAGTATGTGTTAACTTAACGTGCGTCTACAATCTCACAGTCACACAATCGTTTAGCGTGAAATTTTCACGTCTTTATTTTGGGGTTACGAAACGGTACTAAAATTATTCCGAAGACGAAGCTGAAACGATAGCGCAGTATCGGAGTGATCTGTAAACAAGATAAGGAAGTTTTCTGCTGCGGGTTTGTTTGTGCTGCGCCAACCGGTCGTCGCTCAGAACTCCGCATGCGGCAGACACGTTCATAAGAACCGCGCACTGCTGATTACGCGGAAACTCCACTCCTCTGACTTCCTTCGAAGCTTCAGAAGGTCACAAGCGATAACAGTCACCACAGAACGCGAAGTCACTTTGCCCAGAGTTTTTCATATTTTCCTTCTCAATGTGCACGATAGAATGTGTCGAATACAGCAGATTTTCGATTGGGCGCATTATAGATAAAGTTCTTGGCATCGCTAATACCTATCAACAACCTTTCGATTCCCTCGGATATTGTAGCGCGCTAGCTTGGGAGACAGGGTAATCCACTTGTCAGATTAACAATTGTTGTCGAGGCAACCAACCAGTCGAAGATTTCGAAGTTTGCCACACGTTTCTAGACAGATTCCGGGCTGTGTTTCCGTTTCTGCTTAAAAAAAAAAAAACACAACTCGTAACTAGTTAAAACATACAATAGTTTATACGAGTCACTGACAAATTGTGTACACGATTTCCCGTCCTATCTTATGTTAAGTGTACGCTATGTAGAAAAGTTAGATACCCAGCCACAAAAATTATATTTCATCTAATGATTAAGTGGCCCTCACGTACGAACCTATAAGAAACGCTTCGGTTAGAAAAATAAATGGCTGAGAGCGTGCACTGCGTCCCCGTTCACTTAAGGCTCGAACAGACTAAGCTCGCTGAGGAGTAACTGCTCAATATCCAAAGTTCTCTCGTAGCTGTACAGACGTGAGTTGGAATGACATGATGGTTTAAGCTTACTAGCCTTGTCGAACAACAGCTATAACTAAAGCGGTCTATTTAATTTGTGTAAGTTCTTACATTTTTAAGGCGCCAGACCACGGACGTAGTCACTTTGATTCTATGTCCTTAAATATAAAAATTACGTCTTTAGATGTGCACTCCATATGACTTTCAAGCGAGAACGGGATGTACGAGGGTCGGTCAAAAAGTAATGCCTCCCATTTTTTTTCTACTTAAAAAAATTAAGTTAAGTGAAAAATTTGAATTTGGCGCCATTCCTCAAACCTTCTTCTGCAATCCACTGCAGTAGTAACTTTCTGTGTCAACAGGTGGCAGCACAGCAGAAGTTTGTAAGATGGCCGACATCGATGTTCGTTTGAGACAGCGTTGTGTGATTGAATTCTTGAATGCAGAAGGTGAAACGCCCATACGCATTCATGAAAGACTGAAGAAGGTGTATGGTGTTGTGACAGTGGATGTCAGCACTGTTAGACGATGGGTTCGTCGTTGTAAGGAAGCTGAAGGGCAAACACCGTTGACTGACGAAAAGCGGAGCGGCAGGCCGGTGAGTGCAGTGACTCCACACAACATTCAGCAAGTTGACGACATCATTCGTGGTGACGGTCGGGTGACTGCAGATGAAGTGTGTCGCATTATTTCTCTTAGTAAAGGCAGTGTGATCACGATTATTAAACAATTGGGGTACTCAAAAGTTTGTGCACGGTGGGTTCCAAGAATGTTAACCGATCAGAATAAAGAGGCAAGGAAAACAATAGCCTCCCAACACTTGCAGCGCTTCCGTTTGGAGGGAGATGAGTTTCTGAAAAAAATTGTGACCGGGGACGAAACATGGGTGCATTTTTTTGAACCCGAATCAAAGAGGCAGTCAATGGAGTGGCGTCACACAAGCTCGCCGAGGAAGAAAAAATCCAAAACTGTGCGATCGGCAGGGAAAGTTATGGCAACAGTTTTCTGGGATACAGAGGGTGTGATTCTGGTTGATTTTTTGGAGCAGGGATGCACAATAAATTCTGTTCAATACGTCACAACCCTCAAAAAACTTAAAGCACGTCTTCAGCGAGTTCGCCCAACAAAATCATTGGCAGATGTTCTTCTTTTTCATGACAATGCAAGACCACACACCAGTCGTCACACCTCTGACGAGATTGTCAAAATTGGATGGGAAGTTTTGCCTCATCCCCCATACAGCCCTGACCTGGCACCATCAGACTTCCATCTGTTCGGGCCACTAAAAGAAGCTCATCGTGGGATTCATTTTGAAGATGAGGAGGCCGTCAAAACATCCATGCGTCAATGGCTTAGGAAGCAGAGCTGTGATTTTTACCGTGCTGGGATACATGCCCTTGTTCAAAGATGGACCAAAACTGTAGAGATGGGCGGAGATTACATTGAAAAATGACAAAATGATCCTCAATGTTGTGGTTTTCAACCTATGTAATTGCATTTAAATTTCCTGACAATTAAACGTAGAAAAAAAATAGGAGGCATTACTTTTTGACTGACCCTCGTATTAAGTAAGTAGACTTTTAGAAATATCGATGTGACTGGTGTCGTGTCACGCAAGATGGGACACCAGCACCACGGAGCCGCACGCTTCTGCAGCACGATTTTAATCAGTCACTTAGTTTCAGTTACATGGTGGTTACTGCCAGCGATCGGTAGACTTCCGGATTCATGGATTTTCTGTCTCTCACACCGGTCACAACACCTTAATCAGCCGGCTGGTGTGGCCGTGCGGATCTAGGCGCTACAGTCTGGAACCGCGTGACCGCTACGGTCGCAGGTTCGAATCCTGCCTCGGGCATGGACGTGTGTGATGTCTTTAGGTTAGTTAGGTTTAAGTAGTTCTAAGTTCTAGGGGACTGATGATCTCAGATGTTAAGACCCATAGTAATGAGAGCCATTTGAACCACCTTAATCATTTTTATGGATGTATTCTAATATTTTGATTTACGTTGCTCCAATGGGCAGCGTGGGTAATCTGCCGGACTGGATTATTCATGAGCATTCTCGATGCACGTAGAATGCTAGAAAGAATAAGGTCGCCAACTTAGCATCGTTGTCTAGCTTACACTGAAATGGGAATAAGCCGTTTCTGACAGTTTCTTAAAACGGTAAGCGTGAAATAAGTATGAGAATCATTAGACCAGAACGTATCAAGAGCGCCCGGCCGGAGCGGCCGTGCGGTTCTAGGCGCCACAGTCTGGAACCGCGAGACAGCTACGGTCGCAGGTTCGAATCCTGCCTCGGGCATGGATGTGTGTGATGTCCATAGGTTAGTTAGGTTTAAGTAGTTCTAAGTTCTAGGGGACTGATGACCTCAGCAGTTAAGTCGCATAGTGCTCAGAGCCATTTTACGTATCAAGAGCTATTACCTCGAAACATATGCGTTTTTTGTCACAAGCTTATACAATTGTTTCCGTCTCTCTTCCCTGTCGAAGTTTGTACTATTATTTATCTGAGCTATTGCACACTTGAGCTCTCTCTACCACTCCGTGTGTGGGGATGTAGTGTCTAATGATGTTACGTTATAGCTTGAATAAAATAAGACTGGTGACACATAACATTGGAAGGGGGTATTGTTGCCAGCGAGCAGCCAGCCATTTACTTTCAAAGCAGTTGAGACGGCCACCACGTGGCAATCGAGAAAAAAGCTGTGACTGGCCAGCGGCTTACACCTACCGCGGTCATCGCTGAAAAGTCGATCACAACGTTATTCTATTCGTACTGTACGAGCAGACCAACTGCATTCGCCAAATTTTTCAACACTACATAAAATGTATTAGGAGTTGAGAATACGAACAACCACCGGATGTATAAGGCAATCACGACAATGAAAATCTGTGCCGGACCGGGACTCGAACCCGGGGTTCGCGAATTTCGCGAGCGGTTCCCTTAACCACTTTGGCTATCCGTGCACAACTCACAGCCAAACCCAAACTTCCATATGTCGTCGTTACTGCGTCACAACCTGTACTCGTACCTACATTATGCAATTCCCGTACTGCGAAGGACATTTTATTTGAAAGTCGCTGCCTGGTATCGGCGAGTAAATACGATACTGCAGTGGCTGTGTTGTTAATAAGAACGATGCAATGTTCCTTCGGGCATGCATGCAATTCCTTTTAATTTTACTTCGCCTTTTTCAGTGCTCTGGCTAATACGAAAGCTGAACGTGTCTGAATACCGCGGGTGAACGGATGACTCCAGAATTTCCTCTCTTTTTGAAGCTTACGTAACGAGAGCATTACGAACTGCATAGCTTGGCTTTGTGATGCAGACTGACAAAAATCAGCACTTTTGAAATGGTTACACGTCGCAAAAGAGTTGCATCAGAGTTTCATCAGTGGACGAAGAACGTGCAACGCATCTCTCATCCAGCTGTAGCTTAAACGTTGCGTTGCTGTCGCGCTGCAGCTGCATTGCGCCAGTGGACGAACAGCCTGATACTGCGGTACAGATACTTCAAGAGTCTCTGTCGCCTGATGTATCTCTGTATCCAAGTTCACACTGTATGCCTAAAGCCAAGCAGTACCTCAGTCTGTAGGCTCTATCGCTGGTGTGGGTTTACTGCTGCGGCGACCCGTTGTTAACCACTTCCACCTGTAATGATGGCACAAATTTTCGTCTCCAGTATGTTCCCGGCAAGAGGAAGGTAAGTGGTAACTATGGGATTCGTGCAAAGGAAAGGGTCGTCACATTTGATGGCCCCTTCTTATTCGAGAGGACGTTATGCTGACATCAGAATTAACTTCCTCTTTAGTTTCATTTTATACACGAATAACACCATAGTCCCAAAATATTTGTCTCATAAATCCACTCTATAAACCTAGATTGGCAATGTAAGCTGACGGAGGGGCATGTTTTCTACGTCACTAATATTGTTTCTTTTGCCACATACGTGCTTTGCAAGCCACCGTATGGTGCACAAACAGCTATGGACACCTGTTCCACAGTTGTGTGTGGCCAGTGTCAGAGTGCAGGGATGTGTAGTCACTGTTACACCACGTTCTCGCTGTTGAGTCGTCTTATATATTACACTACGGTCTCGATACCTGCTAGCGATCCGGATAGATCCAGATAACGCTCTTGGCATGGAAAAAAGAAGCAAACCAGTTTCATTCAAGTAACCCGGAAATCTATAAATGACCGACGGCTGCAACCAGGCAGCCGGGATGAGTAGAAGGTGTCCGGTGCTATAACAAAGACACACTGTTGAGTCATTCTTGTTTACATGTTGCAGTGTAGTCTCGAAACCCGTTACTCTGCCAAGCCGGATGGATCCGGATAGGGCTCTCGGCTTGCAGAGACGTAACAAAACCGCTTTGTGCAATTAACACGGAAATCTGTGAGCGCCAGGAGACGGCAACCCGTGCGATAAACGGGGGATCCGGCTCGGGTCCGGTTTCGTCCGGTTCCGCTAAACAGCTGCGTCGGGGGCTGCCGTGAGGCGGCGTCTTTTATCTTCAACACAACACGGCTAATGGGCGTGGTGGAGACGCTCAATGACGTCTCTGCATCTCATTAGTAGTGCTTACGCTCTACTTCATTCATTCAGCATTATTCTATGACAAAACGGCAGAGGACAAATGTATACAGCCTTTGACTGTTCGTATGTGGACTAAACTAGATGTAGTGATGTCTCCTTATTCAATTAGAACTTTAAGTCCGTTATTTTTCGTTTTGAATTTATGATGAAAAGCTGTCTTCTGGTTGATGATAGAGAAATCATTCAACTGTGAAGTTGAAGAACTGATTATTTAGAGCCCTTATCGAGACATGAACACGTACACTTGAAACTAATACAATGAGTGGTTCAAAGAAATACTTTTCAACTCCTGAAGCTTATTTGTTAATATTTACCTCACAAACTTCTCCACTTGCGAGTAATTGGTAGCAATTAATGACTGTCTTTTACCCTCACTTTCATATATTTAGTTGTGTCTAAATGGCGCAGGTTTGTGTGTGTATGTGTGTGTGTGTGTGTGTGTGTGTGTGTGTGTATGTGTGTGTGTGTGTAGGGCATTTCAAAGCCTTTGCATTAAACCTCTAGAGACAAAATGTTCACATCATGCATGCCGGCGACGCTAGGATGCTTATTTATGGTTATGTCCCTGAGAGGTGGCAGGATGTAGGCACCATATAAAAATAGTATGTGTGCAGTGAATGTTGCGTACAACACAGTCATCTCCTCCGTATGAAAGGGAAAGGACAAGCAAAATTAAAGTTCCTGATTCACTTCTAAACTATTTCTGTCCGCTTAGAGAAGCGCATTTTTAAGGTGTTATTTTTGAAAATCTATCTATCAGTTTACCCTGTTAGGTAGTATTCAGATGCAGCGCACCTTGTTAGTACACTCTCCTAGTTCAGTTCAATGAAATCTCGTCCTTTCAGGGCAGCGAATTCACTAGAAAGATGCCTAGCACAGCCGGGAAGCGTCAGTGAAAATTTTGTCTTTAACAGAAGTTCTTTCCCTTGACGCTATCACCTCTAGACGTTTGAAGCGAAGGCTTTGAAATATATTCTGCTTCCCCTACCGCTGTCGTTTTTTGCAACCCGCAATTTCAATCTGCCCTTCAAACACAACCAGCGAGATTTTCACATCCCTTCGCTCGCTAAGAGCAAATTATCAGTCCAACAGCAAAAATGAAAAAGACTTTTCTTGTAAGATATTTAACGTAGTTAATATCTATACTGAGCATACGTCTTAGCTGGAGGCCACCGTTTTCGAGTTATTCAAGAAAAATGTACAATATTGACCATCAAATGCACCTCCATCCCCACACTCATTCTTCACCAGTCAGGATTTCTAGTATATTGTTCGTGGCATTCCGTCTTACCACTGTCCAAAGTTTTCGACTCTACGAACTATTCCCGATATCCGACCTCTATGGTCTCTCTTGACTGGGCCATTACACAACCAACTGCTTAGTTAACAATATTAATTTAAAAGTGCACGACAGACTAATAAAAGAAAAACGACTTTTGTAAACTTTATATTGAAACTAATTACGTTGATAATTCAAACCAAACGTAACGCTTACATGCACAGTAGCTTCGTATTCAGAAGGCCTGACGAATACGATGTAATTGTTTATCTTATGCTGTTAAAATTCACAAAACTGTTAGATAAAAATTACAAATTGTACAAGCTGTAAGGACCCGACCAAGTCGGTGGCATCAAACGACCAGTCAATGAAGACCAAAAAAATTCGAATGTGGGCAGTATTTCGTGCATACTTTTTGTACAGTTATAGGACGGAGTGTCATGAAAAACATACCTGAAATCCTGACCAGTGGGGGCTGAGTGTGGGACGGCGTTTGAAGGTAACTTTTGTACGTTTTCTTTGAATAACTCGGAAACCGTGGCCTCCAGTGAAAACTTATAACGGTATAAAAGCCAGCTACATTAAATTTCCTACAAAAAGAGATCTCGCTCGTTTTTTTTTCTGCAGGACTAATAGTTTGCGGTCAGCGAGCAAGAGAATATGAAAATCTCGCGCATGGTTTTGAGGTCCAGGTAGTACATTACGGGTTGCATAAAACGACAGCTGCAGGGGCAACTGAACCACCCTGTATAAACGGGGTGTTCCAGGAGGAATATACAGTATTCGTGGATATAGCAGGAGCGATTGTACATAGGGACATATGCCCTATTCCGAATGGTTTCCAGGGTAGAATACATTGAATGTACATTGTTTTTTGTTTTCTGTAGTATTCAATACAGAAAAATGATTTTTAAAGCATAATTTTACGTGCCAATTCGATAGTGCGGTCCCAAATTAGTCGACTGCAATGTTTACCTATATTTATGAGCAGTGACAGTAAAACTCGAAGAATGACCAGTACTTCAGCAGGGACAGCACAACGCAGGTCCGCGCCATTACCACCGAGCAGCAGCTGGTTATTCTTGACGTTTTACTGTCTGTGCTAACACAGGTCGATAAATGTTGCAATAGATTAATTACAATTTACATCAAATGTGTTCTCGGAAACTATTCGAAATATGGAATACGTAGAGACCTACTGTATACGTTCTTCATAGTAGTGAGTAACTGAAGTGTTGTTTTTAGGTCTACTCAACGGAGTAGTGATAGCTACATATTACATAAACGATCACCATAGTTCATGTACGTTCTAATAATTAATCACATTTCAAAGTTTCACCACACCTGACATCACTTTTTCATCAGAGGTAGTCACTAAAAATCTTAAAATTTATTAGTCTTGAAACAGATAATGCATCTGACGCGAATTAAAAGTTTGTTGTATTCCCAATGACTAATGTGAGTACAGCGATATAATACAAACTTAGAAAAAAGGCACCAGTAACGGTTGAATAATACGAGCCATCGCCGGCCGCGGTGGCTGAGCTGTTCGAGGCGCTTCAGTCTGGAACCGCGCGACTGCGACGGTCGCAGGTTCGAATCCTGCCTCGGGCATGGATGTGTGTGATGTCCTTAGGTTAGTTAGGTTTAAGTAGTTCTAAGTTCTAGAGGACTGATGACATCAGATGTTAAGTCCCATAGTACTCAGAACCCTTTGATTCATACGAGCCATGAACATATCAATTAAACTGTAGGCTAAGTGTTTGCTGGAACAGGAGCAAAGTCAATCAGCACGAAGGGAGAAACTCTTGTTTACTATTTTTCGTCTGATTGACTCTCTTTAAGGTTAGTTTGATTGTACAGCGTATGTGTTCTTGTATCAGCAATAGCTGAATGCTCCCATCCAAGTTTCAGTGCCATCTGGACAAAGACCTTTCAATTGGTTTCGGTAAGGTGAACTCGTTATGAGATATTTCTGTTTCATCGCCCTGTGTTTGTCTTCGTTGAGCAGCTGTCAGCAAGCAGCCAATTGAGGAGTCCGCCAGCGTGCTCAGTTATTTATATCTCGGCGGCCAATTGACAACCGCCAAACAAATATGACCTACTGTCGCAAACATACGAGAGACGGACGGGGTAACGAAACATGAGTTTGTCCCTTTCGGTCTTCACTGCAGAAATCTACAGAGATCTCTGCGGTATGAAGGCCGCCTTGCATCTCTGCCCTCGACTATGAGTGTCTACAGATTTACGCGGATAGGAAATTACGCACTTGATAACACTCAACAAAAGTCATCGCAGTGGGAAATCGGGCTCACTGACGAGTACTGTAGAGAGGAGGCCGCCACGTCTTCTTGTCCTTATTCGCCTCCAGAGGCCTAAATTTTCGTATGTTGTTGTTGTGGTCTTCAGTCCTGAGACTGGTTTGATGCAGCTCTCCATGCTACTCTATCCTGTGAAAGCTTCTTCATCTCCCAGAACCCACTGCAACCCACATCCTTCTGAATCTGCTTAGTGTAGTCATCTCTTGGTCTCCCTCTACGACTTTTACCCTCTACGCTGCCCTCCAATACCAAATTGGGGATCCCTTGATGCCTCAGAACATGTCCTACCAACCGATCCCTTCTTCTGGTCAGTATAAAGTAGCAGAAAACAGTTTAGACTGCAGAGAATAATTTTATTTTTTTAAATTGATCATCTTCAGAACGTTGTTCCACGCTGGCTGCTGGAGATGGTGGGACTGAGCTTGAACCACTCTAGGATGGCATGAAGTACAATTGCGTGTGATTCGTTTTGCAGTTACCTCCTCGCAAAGCTAGTACTGTAATAATCTCTTCCAAGAAAATGTAATAAGTGAAAACGAACGCAGATGATGAGGTATCAAGCAATTCAGATTGAGCCGGCCGGGGTGGCCGAGCGGTTCTAGGCGCTACCGCCTGGAACCGCGCGACCGCTACGGTAGCAGGTTCGAATCCTGCCTCGGGCATGGATGTGTGTGATGTCCTTAGGTTAGATAGGTTTAAGTAGTTCTATATTCTACGCGACTGATGACCTCAGAAGTTAAGTCCCATAGTCCTCAGAGCCATTTGAATCAATACAGATTGATCGAAGATCAAGTTTCGTTACTGCCGAACGTGTAGATGCTACTCCGAGGTGAAAAGAGATTGCTACAACAGAGGAAACCATGACGGACTACATCAGAAAAACTGCCGAAAGGGTATTGGTTGATATTAAACCATCAATTTTTTTTAGTGTACCGTCACAATCTAGTCGCAGAATAAATCAAAGTCGCACACGAAGAGTGATCTCAAATTAAATGTGATCTCTGAAAAAAAAAAAAAACTGGACTCCCTTTTCGGTTATTCTGACTTAGATTTCAAATGCCTTCTCTAAATCATTTCAAGTGAATGCTACGCTGTTTCTTCACCAGCACTACGGCCTCGTCTCCAGGTACCAAGATGATGAAACATTAAAGAATTCACAATAGCTCCTGAGCATGCTGCGTTGTGTATCTTCCAATGGAACGAATCCTATCTAGGAAAGTAAGGTTAGACTTGTGTAAGAAAAGACTGCAGCTCCTAAACAGCAGACGCAACATTCCAGTACGGACTTCCTGGCGTTAAGATCTGGAAAACTTGTAAACTCTAAGGGGCTTAATAGCCAACTGGGGAGTTACTAAAGGAGAGTATATTGCGCACATGTTTCAAAGTGATTGAATCGATATAGTCCTATAACATGAACCGCACTGTGCTTAAAATGTCAAAGTCCATTGTGCTTTGTAACAGCAATATTGAATTTTGTAATCTTCAGTTCGTGTTGTCATAATTACAGATGACTTAGTAAAATGGAATTACTTAATCTACTGCGAAATCCACGTTTATAACATTTATAAATTTAGATAAGACTTTTGACAAGGTTGACTAGAAAACACTCTGTGAAGTTCTGAATGATCAGAGACAAAATAAAGGGAACGAAAGTTATGTACAACTTTGACAGAAACCAGTAGAGATGCGAGTGAGACGGCTGTACCCTGCCCCCAGCGTATTTCATTGTGTACCAGTGAGAAATTTTAAAGAGATTTAAAGGCTGAGGAGAAGAAATAAGAACTTTGAAGTTTGGCGATGCCACTGTAATCTGCTAAAGACGGCAAAGGACTCATAATAGCAGTTGATTGGAAGTTTTAGTGTCTCGAAAAAAGATTATAAGGTGAACGTAAACAAAAGCAAAGAAAGGATAGCGCAATGTAGTCGAATTAATTCAAATGATGCTGAGGAAATTCGATTAGAAAACGACACACTAAAAATAGTAAATGAGTTTCGCTATCTGGATAGAAAAATGTTGATTGCTAAAGTATAGAGGATATAAAATGAAATCTGGCTATATCAAGTGAAGCATTTACGAAAAACAGGAATTTGACAGCATTTAACGTAAATTTAATTATAGAAGGTCTTCTCTGAAGTTATTTGTCTCACGTGTAGTCTATCACTGAAGTCAGATGTCGCCCATAAATAGTTCAGACAAAAAGGTAATAGAAACTTTTGAAACGTGATAGTAGATACGAAACGTATGGCACAACATGACTAAATGAAGGGACCAACGAAGAGTCCGTTTGGTAACGAAGGGAAATTTGTGAGGCTGGGGGGTAATAATTGTAGAGGACAGTCTGGGGCTTGACTACAGCAAAAAAGTTTGAGGATGCAGGTTACAGCAGTTACGTAGAGATGAAGAAGCTTGCTCAGAATAGATTAGCGTGGAGATCTTCATCAAACCAACCTACAGATTTAAAAGTACAACAACAAGTATTTATGTACTTATTGGCATAGGTACTGACAAATTCATAACGTAGTGTTTTAGCGTGGAGATCTTCATCAAACCAACCTTCAGATTTAAAAGTACAACAACAAGTATTTATGTACTTATTGGCATAGGTACTGACAAATTCATAACGTAGTATTTTCCTAACTACTGTAACTGTACTATGTCACTGTTACAGAGAGGGAGAATCAGTGTACCAGGGAACACGTGCATTATTATTGCACAAGGCGCCACAGACAACGAAAGACGGTCCAGCAGTACAAACAAACTTGGTGCTGCTGTCCTATTAACTTGTTTACGCAGGTCGCCGTCTCAGTAATAACGATGTTAAGACGAGCTCTCGAATGGACAGCCGCGAGTTGCAAAACCTCGCCGTTACCGCCTGCGCCTGGCTGGCACATTATCGCAGACGCGCGATCGATAGCTCGCACTCACGCAAGACTTGCAAAACGGACGACGTGCACCACGCTCAAATGTTCCAGGGGACGCTACGCTGTGAGGGGTAGATGGCAGAGCCTGCCGCGGTGGCCATGTGGTTCTGGCGCTACGGTCGCAGGTTCGAATCCTGCCTCGGGCATGGGTGTGTGTGATGTCCTTAGGTTAGGTTAGGTTTAAGTATTTCTAAGTTCTAGGGGTCTTATGACCTAAGATGTTGAGTCCCATAGTGCTCAGAGACATTTGAACCATTTTTTTGTAGATGGCAGAAAAAGTAATAACAGTAATATAACGTACAGATTTGTCAGAAATCGCATATCATATTCCTCTAATCGCAACGAGAGTGTTCTCGCATCTGGTCAAGATTTTGTAGAAGTGAGGCTGAACCGTTGGTTAGAGAGGATGATGCAACTTTAACATGTTCAACATTTTGCATAAAATATGATCTTTATCCTGATGATCGGTTTCCTGCTGTCTGGACAGGTCGGTACCGTTTCTATGTTTTTGCACCAGTCGCTTCCTTTTTCAGCCTGTTTCAGTTGCACCCACTGAACAGATCATCAAGAATCTGAATCCTCTCCCGTCCTTGCTTTCTCTTCTTCTGCACGTACCCTAAAGCTGGATTTGCACTCCGTGTTCCCTTAGTATATAACCAGTCTATCTTCTTTTGTAAAGGTCAGTTACGTCCGGTAATTGTCATATAACACTTGTAATCTTAGAAATGAATGTTCGTAAAATGACTTTCATTCTCTATATACTTTTTTTTTACCATGTATCTTCTGGAATCAGGCTCACGTTTTACATGTTCCGAGTACTTCCTTGGTGACGACAGATTTGAACACGCAATATAGAATAGTTGATATGAAATTCAGACTTTTTCTTACCAAGCACCTATTAGTGCGTCTTCATTTTGCGAGTGGATGGAGGATTTCTTTATTATCTCACCTTTCTGTTAATCTTCTCCTGAACATAAGTAGCCCTACATTTCGATGCTTCACTTTTTACTGCAGAAGTATTTTTGCGTACTCAGAAACTTTGAACTCTTTCGCGTTTACAACTTAGTGGAATGCTTCATTCAAAATAAAGAGCTGCACTATTTTCTTTGAAGCAAAGAGCAAAATTAACAGCGAGTGAAATAAAAATGTTATTGGCAGTTTACACTCAATGAAATGAAACATAATCAATATGGATTATTTAAAAAGTTAAATAATCAAAATATCCACGGGTGTACTGCCGGTCTATAGTGACCAACGGGCACAATATTTCGGCGATCAAACATGTCGCCATCATCAGGTGAACTGACGGACTGAGCTCCTGTGAACGTGCCGGCACGGAGATCCGTACCAGAATCCTCGTGCGGTCATACTCCATACCGTGATTTTACGCTATGGCTGCTGAACAGCACTAACAATTTCTGCGACCGGAGTGAACTTGGGGGTGGTAGCGAAGGTGAGACCTTTCTGCAAAACCGAGACCGCATCATCACTCAACACCATGCCACTCAAATTGATGACAGTCTTGCACGGAACCTGCAGAGATGGTTTGTCAAGGAGACGTGAGAACTTAGCTGTTTGACGTCCCGTTGCCTTCTTATGGGCGGAATCAGCTGACACCCAGGTGACACCATCAATCCAATCCCAGGAAAAAGAAGTGAACTTAGTAGCCAGGTGCAAATGTAATTTGAGTAATTCCTGTGAGATAAACTCAAGGCTCCGGCGGGTGAATTGCACTCTCTCACGTACCAATGCGAGGCTGGCTCGTTTCTTGATTCTCCTAGCTGCTGCAGAATCGATGTGATGCATAACCTTAGCAAAATTTGGAACAACATTCTCGGAACGACATCTCTTTAGAAAGGCAAGAGTACTTTGATTATCATATACGCCGGGAGAAACTCAAGAATCAAATCAGAATCTTATATCAGAATCTATATAACAGTCGGAACTGCAAAGCAATTCTTTTGTGTTTTTCTCACACAGGGTTCGTATTGCTTAAAGTGAAATTTACTGAACTAGGAACTGCTTTTATGAATATGTCCACATTCGGTGTAGCACTACGTATGACAGCAAAAACCTCAGAAGTGTTCTTCAGCAACCTTCTTGTTTTAATGAGTATTGTTTTCAAAATTACTTCTGTCAACACTTTGCGCCGTTTACGGTACAATGTAGACCACCGGTCTACCATCGATATAAATCCATCCAGGTGACAGCTGACTGCAACACACACACACACACACACACACACACACACACACACACACACAGAGGGGGGGGTGGGGAGACACGGTGGTTGTAGTATCCGTGAACGTGCTGTCCTTGTGCACCTTGTGCAGAATGGGGAAGGCGCGCGATGCATCTGCATTTGGGAAACTGCACCACTTTTCGGGTGTTCAGGATACAAGCTAGCGTTTCGGCTGCATTATGCTCCGGGGAACATTCACGTGGGCGTCCGTTGTTCCAGAGTTTCGTAGACTGCTTGCAGACCACGTACACCACTTTATGACGACGGAAGTGGCAATTTTCAACAACATAATGCGTCATGTCACAAGGCCAGGAGTGGCCGGAGGAACGCAATGTCGGGTTCCAGTTGATGTCCTGGCTCTCCAACTTACCAAATCCGAATCCGATCGAACATATCTGGAATGTGATTGAACGTGGCGCCAGAGCTAATCGCCTCCCTCCCGGAATTTACGGGAATTAGGTGACGTGTGTGCAGGTGTGTGCCTACTCCCTCCAGCGACCTACTAACGCCTCATGGCTTTCATGCGACGACGCGTCGGCATTGTTATCCGTGCCAGAGGTGGACATACCGGCTACTGGATAGGTAGCCATAATGTTCTGGCTCGTTAGTGTAGATCTCTGCTGTAATTCAGTAGGTCGCAGTATTACCGGCCAAATTGATAAAGTTTCAGGTAGATAGCGTGACATTTGAAGAAATTTAGCCATACCCTTCACCGTGCTCACTATAGTCTCGCTTCTTACTGCTGGACGTACAAACAGTTGCATTTCAGGAGGAAAAAGTGCAACACATTCTCGATTCTATAGCAGAGGCGGACACGCTGAACACGCCTTCCCCTTGCTTTATCATATTCATTGCGTCAGTGCCAATAACTTCCCTCGCTGCTTCTTGTTTCCAGCAATTTTCTTTTTGCGGTTTTCTTCTGCGTTTTATTGACTCTTGGAAATAGACAGGCAGTAGTTTTTCCTACACAAGAACTATTGCAGAATGTCACACTGGACCTTTCTCCAGAATATTGTTTCGCCAAACGCTTTGTCACCTTAAACGAATTCGGAACGACCGTTCTTATTACAAGCTCCCAGGTTGTGCCTGCTATTACACGTGAATGACAAATAACTGGTCACATAACATGAAAAATTAAAATTTATGAATGAGGGTAAAAGATACGAGCCGTGGTCTTTCTGTAGGGGACCAGCCCAGTATTCGTACAGGAAACTAAATTACTGTGGCCTGACGGAGATAGAAAACAAAACTCCAGTATCTTAACAATTGCTTAATTCGCTAACGTCGGCGTAGTTCCTTTGATAAGGAATTAGCCGATAACCTTCCCATATATCTCGTTACCTCCTTCCCCTTCCTGCCACGCAAAATTCGATCCTGTGTACACTTTTTCATTAATAACTGCATCTCTCAGTACAGACGTTGCTGAAAGTGACGATAAATTCTCGTAAATGCAGACTGTTTCGATGCCCAAAGGTACGAGGCATCCAGCACATCAGTTCCATATGCTAGGGTCTGTGGCACCACAGGTATAAGTGCCTAGAGTAATTGTTGTTGCCTGGTATTGTTAGTCCTACTTCATGCAACTCCGTTCATTTCCTTGTACCTAAAGCAAAACAGTTAGACACGAAATAATTCTCAGGGGACAACTGTCAATATCTTCCACATCAATTAACAAAAAAATGAGAAAATTGTAAGGCGAAAAATTGTAGAGCATATGATTCGGAGACAAAATGCGACGTTCATTTCGCATTCTTGTACTGCGACTGAGATTTGTTTGTTAAGCGATCGTATTACGAGTTTATCTCGTAAAAGGAATTTTCCGAATGTGATAATATCCCGTCAGATGACCATAATGATCTGCAGAAAACACAACACTACACTTATCAGGTACTGGCGTTATCCTTCGCTGAATATTACACAAGACAGTAACACAAACACTTCACTGCGGTGGTAATGAGTGACAGATTTTCAGTTAGAGACTGATAATCAGCATGAATTCGACGTACTTCAGTAATGTACGGCTGCTTTCATAATGATTTTCTTATCAACACATCAGTATTGATAACTTAGTAACACATCGCTGCTCTTGAAGTAAGAGAGTTCATGTCTTCTTTGAAGCGTATAAATGAGTTGAATGATGAATTTGGCTATTTGATAGAGAAAGGTGTGCAACTTGAGCCTACAGCATTTTTATTTTTAAGATGTCTATTTCTCGTTAAGAAAACCCTTGTGTGTGACACTTCAAGAAACAAGGCAATTCAGTTCAAGAACGCACATTGCTTTGTAACTTTCAAAAGAGAAAATAACGTCGTTCCCTCTTATGAGATAGGTAATTAACTACGAGACAGATGAAAGAAAAGTAAATTGTTTGTTATTTGAAAAGTAATCGCTATAGCTTTTAACACATCTATCCCACTGTGAGGTAAGACGGTCAGAGCCTTTATGGAAAAAATGTTTACGGTTTCCTGAACAACTACGATTGTACTCAGGCGAGCACCTGTTCGCACGAAGCAAATCGACAGCCAGGAGTGGATTTCTTCAGGACTCCAAAAATATGGAAGTCACATGGAGAGAGGACTTTATGGACGATTTTTAAGCACTTCCCAGCGAAAATTCTGCAGCGTAACTCGAAACAACCTTGGCAACATGTGGGCCCTACCACATGCTGCGAAAGCTTTATGGAGACATCGTCGGGGCAGGATCTTCCTAAATATGGGCAGTCTGCTTATTGTTCCATTAAAACTGAATCAGAGATTTTTCGAAGCCTTTCACTAATTATTTTACTGTACATCTTATAAAATTCCACTGCATGGTTTGTGTTACTTCAGTTTCCATTTAAAACTTTAGAGCATACTCATTCTTCTGCTATTTCACTTGACACATGTTTCAAGAATGGAGCATTCTGAATTCTAGAAATGTTTCCAATATCTTATCAGTTCTGAGTTAATCCCATCTCATCCAGGTGCTTACTATTTTTTGCTTTCTCTAGAATGCCAGTTTTTGTCAAGTCTATTAGATCTGTCCCTACGTGTATTTTTTTCTCCCGTTGGCTCTTCTGTATTGGATTATACCGTAATTTCTGACAGTGATTATCCCAGTCTTCTGAAGGAGTGATATTTATATCTGCAGTAGATTTATCGGTTCCTTTCAACTGTCAGATCATTTGCATGTCATTTCCTGCCCGCCAAGGATATCATGTTCAACTCGGTTTATAAATGTACTCCACGAAAACCTGTCTGTCTCTTTTAGTAATTTTTGATTTTATTATATTTCCCTGCAGCTTCCTCGGTCTGTTTCTACAAGAAATCCCTAATGTTATATTTTTCTTTTCTATGGCTTTTTCTGACTCTTCGTTCCAAATTTAAGTCCCCTTTCCCGATTCGTTTTGTGTCCTCCACCTAGGACTTCTTTAGTGACATGTGTTACGATACTGTTAATGTTGACTATATAACTAAACTTTCAATCCTCTTATTCATTCTTAGCTATTTCACTATGGACGCATTAATTTAGAATTATCCCAATAGCTAGGAAGAAATCCGTCCCATCTTGAGAAAGCCAGAAGTGAGGAAAATAAATTTTTACTGGTTGGCAGGCTGAGGGAACGGAGAAGGGGGGAGGGAGAGAGTTGTCACGTCTGTCTTGTTGCCATGTGCACCTTGAGAAAGGTCATGCAGGTGAGTTGGCAGAGTACAGCAGAAATACCGCAGGCGGATAAGCCAGCGTTTCCAATCACGTTCTACAAAGTCACGCGTTGTTACGGCAACACGCTCACCTTGGCAGGTGGTCTGTCTGCAGACAAGCAACATCGTAATGGGCTGTGTCAGTCCTGTCTGCGGAACTGTACCGTATCTACTTTGCGTCCCGCCGACGCTCGCACACTTCACCTTTCCTTGTTTAAGAACAGTCATTAGACACAAAATACCGTCCTAATAACTAGTGACGCTTAACAGCGCTTATTTTGTATGCGCCAAAGCGCGCAGAATACGTCTCTGAGCTGTTCAAGAAAACACTGCCATTGTTTAAACTCATTACACTCTTACACTCAGGTGCTAACCGTCTGGCTCATGAGACACCACTTACAAAGCAAGACTATCACTTCAAATAGATTTGATTTGTTAAGTTTGGTCATTTATCTCTGTCAACTAGAACTATTCCCCTGCATCCACCAAGGCTGGATTACTTTACATTCTATTTTGAAAATGTTACCTTCACTCATCCTAAAACGAAATTTCAAAATTGTGTGACAGGCGCACCACCCCACCTGCTACACAGTAAGTTGAGTCGTGTTTCTGAAAGTATGTATACCGCGTAGAATGCAGAGTTCTTTTGAACTATGAGGATATACGAGGGGCGATCAGTAAATAATTCAATACATTTTTTTTGTAAAAACAGTTTGGATTCCTATATACAATTTTATTCCCCATTCTTTTGGCTACGAAACTCTATTTTTTGCATAATCTCTGTTCAATGCTATGGCCTTGCGCCATCTTACTGGGAGGGCCTGTTAAGTCAATGTCTTGTTGGATCAGCAACCTCGCCATCATCCACGTACTACTTCCCGTGGAGGGCATCTTTCGTTGAGCCAAATACACAGAAGTTTGAAGTGGATGAGAAAGAACAGTCCAATGAAGTTTTCGAGCTTCTATGGGGTGCGCACACTTGTGTGAGGGTTTGAGTTGTCATGGAGGAGAAGTTCGTTTACGTTTTTGGGCGACGAAGACGTGGAAGTCGTTTCTTCGATTTCCGAGGGCAATAAAGTACATTTCAGGGCTCATCGTTGCACCATAATGGTGGAAATCAAACAGAATTGCACATTCAATTGGGTAACTGAGCAAATAGTTCTTTACTATATCCAAAAGCTTCCTTCGCCTCCGAAGTTGAAACTTACAGAAATACTTGGTACATGTTGTTGTCTGTATATCTCTTTGTTGCTATATTTGAACTATCGATTTACATTGCAGATTCTACTTCTTTAGACCCGTCTTAGCTGATACAGCGGTGAACCTGTAAATCGACGACGACTTGAGACTGAATTCTAACCTTTTTTCCCTTTCCATCGTATTTCTGCTGCTGTCTTATGCTGCTCCCGTTGCCGCTACAGTAATCAGTTAGTGATAAGTGGCACGAACAGAGTAATACATCATAATGAAAATTGATCATACCTATGCTAGTACAATATCTCGATACCGCTTCTGGTTGACATAAATGGTGCCCGTTGGAAGTATTGGACCCAAACTAGCTTGAATGTCTATGCCTTCTGGCTACAGTGATTTAGAGTTGTACCGTCCTTTTCATAGCACTGACGCCACTGCAGAACCGCGAGACGTAAACACGGTCAATACCAGGAACTTGTCATTCCTGCCTTTTCCTCTTAAGAGACTACGGAGAAACCTGTAGCTTTGATGTTATACCCAGCAGCAGAGTGTATTTGAAGAACAAAAAAAAAAAAAAACAAAGCTTCTTTGATTTCAGAAAAACACACCTTTCGTTTGAATATATTTTATGGCGTAAATCGACTCTGTTTCATACATTCCACACTAATTCGGCGCTCAGACAGAGCGAATATCTAGTTGTTTTAATAACGAAAATTTTGCTTGGAACTGTATTTCACTTACATAGTGCAGTGCCGTGGACATGATAGATTGCATCATAATTAATAACGAAAATTGACAGGGTCGAGTGTATCCAACAACAAAAAAGAAAACTTCCTGTAACATGAGTCTACAAACAAACTGGTTGCGAGATGACTACGAATCTTCGGTTACGAAGTCTAACTGATGTCAGTGTGAAAAATTGTCCTAGTTAGTAGAAATGTATTTTATGTAAACTTGTCGAAACACCGTTACGTAAAGAACGTACTTCTCTTTTACAGGTGCTATACCAGGTAATTCCGCAATGATGTTACAAACTTTCGTGGATGATGGAGAAGGGCACATGTATCAATATAAGGGGCCCTGGTGAAGAGATGACCAACTCAAAAGCTACAAGCGAAAGTCGTTCTGATACTTGTGACAGTAGAATGCATGTGCTGGTACTGAAACGATTGAGGCTAGTCAAGTTTCGGGCGGTAGTATGGACTACAACAAGAAAAAATTGTACAATAAACGTGGGCTCTAAACTGCACACCTCAACAGCTATGGGCACTTGTTCACCTTCGATACTGTGAAACACTTCTCTTTTACTGGAAGCTCTTTGGTTTTCATATATTTGGAGGAGGTATTATGGACCAAAACAAGAAAAAAAAGTCTAGTAAGTATAGGCTGTAAAAGGCATACCTTAACAGCAAAAGAGCACTTTCTCAGAAGAAGAGATATGTCTCACAGTACCGAATATGAACAAGTACTCGTCATAGCCCTGAAGGTATGCATCATAGAGCCCATGTTTATTGGGCTTCTTTTCTTGTTCTGTCGCCTATACTGCAGTCTTAGCAACAACAGTATGCTAGTGTCAGTGGTATCAGAACGACTTTCGCTTATAATTTCCGACTCTGCCATTTCCGGATGAGAGCCCTTTTCCTCAAACTGATACATTTGTTCTTCTCTGTCATCCCTGAAAGTCTTTACATCACAACGGAATTCATAAAGTCAAATCCAGGTTGCAAAGTCGTAATCGTCTATGGGTTTATAGAGAACTTTTGTAACAAGAGTACCACGATCCTGTGCTGCGACAGACAGGGTCGGTAGTTTAGCGCTACGCCACGATAGCTGGTGTGCATTTGTTAGAGCTCAACTCCATGAATGTCGCAACGAGGCTGCTTGGGGCGTGGCTTCGCCAGAATTTCACAGCTCCTGTGGCCTCTTCAGCGGCCCGGCAGTAGACCCGGTGTTTAATAACCGTCCCCGCAGTGTTGACAGCATGGACAGGAAGGGGACAGGATGAGAGAGAAAGGGGTGGTCAAAGGGGCGCAGTGGGGAGGGGAGGGGTATCCGCTAACGAAGGCGCTGCGCCGGTAATGAGGCCAGGGCGTGCGTCAAGACACTGCCGACACGAAAGCGCGGCGCAGGTCTGGCCAGGGTTCTCTGTGGCGCGGCGCAACAGGAGAGCGGCTGGTGATCCAATTAAGTGCATCTTTTTCTCTTTTCTTCCCTTCACATGGAGCGTTTATCCCAACCACTGTAAAATATTGATGGTGGCTGAAAATTTTTGTTGCCGCTTAGACAACTCCTCAGTAATCAGCTTGTTCGCATACTACACTAACGGCGTCAATGCTCCCACCCGATACTTAACTTGTGATTTCTGTTTTATGAGTGTTAGGTCATTGCCTAAGACATGTCGTGATGCCTAACATTTCCTCTACTAATAGTGGACTAGAAAGACGTGTGTAACCTTTAAAACTTAAGCAAGTTCGACAGGCGAGCTTTTTACACGTAAGCAGGAAACAGCCAGATCGTGACGTCATCCGATAAATATCATAGACTTGCCCCGACGTGTGTTGTGGAGCCTGTTGCATCGCAGAAACGTTGTCTCTGTCCGTTATAGTTGTTTCCGTGTTTTTTTATTATTATTTCATTACCTCTCTGCACATCCCACCATTGTAATGATTGGAACCTGACAAAACTATGTTATCAGAGACTCGAATTTGGTGTTTCCCAGGACGCACAGTACGATCTGCTAATCCGTTTTACCCAAACAAGAATTGCTCTTGTGTTCTTTAAGCTGTTTGCCTCTTCTTTTAGCAGTTATTATGTACACTTGACGACATGTGCAAGGGATTTTGTATGTTTCAACCGTTGCAAACAGCCAGTGTAATATTCACGTACTTTGAGATAGGTTGTGGGCTAAGCAAAGGGAAGTGCGTTATCTCTTTCGCAGCGCAGGATCCGTAACACTTGTCGGTATGACACCGTGGTATTTGTCAACGGGCAGGTGACGTCATAACCTGAGCGTTGACCGAGCGCAATGGTTAGACACTGGACTCGCATTCGGGCGGACGACGGTTCAATCCCGCGCCCGGCCATCCTGTTTTAAGTTTCCCGTGATTTCCCTAAATCGCTCCAGGCAAATGCCGGGATGGTTCCTTTGAAAGGGCACGGCCGACTTCCTTCCCCGTCCTTCTCTAATCCGATGAGACCGATGACCTCGATGTCTGGTCTTCTTCCCCAAAGAATCCAACCCAACCCCTGAACGTTCCTTCGTTACAGTGCGTATAAACGGTTAAATATGAATATCTACTAACTACGTCCTTACATCCAGCAGTAGGAAGCGAAACGTTAAGATAGTGAAACATGCCTTACAACGAAGAGTCACCAACTTGACCTCACATTTTAGAGATAAAAAAGCACATTTGTAAGATATCAATCCCAACCATCGATGCAGCGCCAAAGTTTGACCCATTATTCTGATACCATAGCTGTGACCTTCTGAAAGTGGAGCTTCTAAACCTTTGTCGGTGCCAGTCGTTTGCCACTCGCTCCGCCTGGTGGAGCGCGAGGTACTACTATACAGTGCAGGGGAGTGACAGGCAGAGGCCTCCTATTCCCGAGATGCAGAAGTCGAGGACTGAGGAGGGAGAGGCGGACACATCCACCTAACTTATTATGATAGCTTGTTAGAGAACACATTCTACGCGAAAATTAGCAAGCAATATGAGTACATAATATGCCAACTACATCCACATATATTCAGTAGTATTTTAACAATAATCTTCTACTGATATCCTGCAGCTATTTATACGCCTCAAAATATAAACGAGGAAAAACAAGCAACTGAAGAATCATAATGAAATGAAGTAAATTACACTCCTGGAAATAGACAAAACAACACATTGACACCGGTGTGTCAGACCCACCATACTTGCTCCGGACACTGCGAGAGGGCTGTACAAGCAATGATCACACGCACGGCACAGCGGACACACCAGGAACCGCGGTGTTGGCCGTCGAATGGCGCTAGCTGCGCAGCATTTGTGCACCGCACCGTCAGTGTCAGCCAGTTTGCCGTGGCATACGGAGCTCCATCGCAGTCTTTAACAATGGTAGCATGCCGCGACAGCGTGGACGTGAACCGTATGTGCAGTTGACGGACTTTGAGCGAGGGCGAGGGACGAATGGAGACGTGTCGTCTTCAGCGATGAGAGTCGCTTCTGCCTTGGTGCCAATGATGGTCGTATGCGTGTTTGGTGCCGTGCAGGTGAGCGCCACAATCAGGACTGCATACGACCGAGGCACACAGGGCCAACACTCGGCATCATGGTGTGGGGAGCGATCTCCTACACTGGCCGTACACCTCTGGTGATCGTCGAGGGGACACTGAATAGTACACGGTACATCCAAACCGTCATCGAACCCATCGTTCTACCATTCCTAGACCGGCAAGGGAACTTGCTGTTCCAACAGGACAATGCACGTCCGCATGTATCCCGTGCCACTCAACGTGCTCTAGAAGGTGTAAGTCAACTACCCTGGCCAGCAAGATCTCCGGATCTGTCCCCCATTGAGCATGTTTGGGACTGGATGAAGCGTCGTCTCACGCGGTCTGCACGTCCAGCACGAACGCTGGTCCAGCCTAGGCGCCACGTGGAAATGGCATGGCAAGCCGTTCCACAGGACTACATCCAGCATCTCTACGATCGTCTCCATGGGAGAATAGCAGTCTGCATTGCTGCGAAAGGTGGATATACACTGTACTAGTACCGACATTGTGCATGCTCTGTTGCCTGTGTCTATGTGCCTGTGGTTCTGCAGGGTGATCATGTGATGTATCAGACCCCAGGAATGTGTCAATAAAGTTTCCCCTTCCTGGGACAATGAATTCACGGTGTTCTTATTTCAATTTCCAGGGGTGTATTTTCGATTTATTATTTAATTATGTCAATCACGGTGAAGAACAGCAGGTCTCCTCCAAATCTGCTTCGCTTGAACAGCAGCTTTAAAATACAAAGAACAAACCCACAACGGCAATGTTAATAATTAATAAACATTGAAAGCTCCACTGCATTTGTGAACTGCAACATAAAAGTTATCAAAGCAATGAGATTTCTGCCACTGGCTACAGATTAGAACGTGCGCACTTTGACACGGGAACAAAGGATATTACCGATGTCAGTAGAGTACTTCACAAATCTCTAACTCAGTCCACTGCGCAGTACTTCGCGCTCGGACATTAAGCGGCTACAGTGAGGCGTACAGAGCGATAACCGATGCTCAAGGAAGTTTAAAAGCTGTACGTTCTGGAGGTCTCAGCGGTGTGCTGCCAGAACTATGGCCCAAATATTCACGCGGGATCGACAGCTTGGGCTGCCATCTCGCAAGTGTGCTTTTTTCTCCTTAAAATATGAGGTTAAGTTGATGACGTTTACTTGTTACAATCTATCACAACGTATGGAAATACCGGTCGTGAAAGCCTGCACTGAATGACAATGTTTTGCGGTTACAATTAATGTCTTCCTTCTGTCAGAACATTTTTCCTCGCCGAAATTAAATTTATTTCAATAAAATGGACCATTCAATTGTTACTTCAGTGTCCGTCATCCTACCGTTCAACGTTTTCTGATATAGTCTGTAGAACTGGAATTGAGGAACATTATTCATACACTCGTCTCAGGCTAATAACAGAAGATTGGGCTCTAACGTCTCATCACTTATGGCCACTTCTGAGACGACCTGCTCTACATCATTACGAGCGACTCGTCTGGTCCGAATGTGGTTAAATGTATTGGAAACTAATTTCACAGTAACAAAAAACTGTTTCACGTCAATGTGGGTCCACAACTGTCATACAATTTTTCTGCATAAATGGACCAACCAGGTTAACATGAAAAGAGAACATAGTTTGTCAGGAGTTTCTACCTAATTGCTTGTAAACTTTGCTTTGCATTCACCCATTACCTCATCCCCTAGCACTTATCAAACGGATGAAAACGTTAAATACACTGGATTCCAAAGTCGAAATCGCTAACACTCGTAGTGCTGTGAGAATTTGTATGCATGATCTTCCCGGGTGACGAGGTATTAGCTCCAATAGAGTGAGCAGTCAGTCACCAGCTAACCCGAAGTTTCTACGGGTACTGTTCGCTTCTTTCGATGATGACGACAGCGGCTGAAGAGACACGACAGCGACCCCAACAGCCTGTAACAGAACAAAGCTCCATAATACTTTGCTACATGGCCACCACACATATTAGAACGTACACTCAATTCTGACGTCGCTACACAACGGAGATTCAGTGATCCTACGTCAGCAGTGAAAACTCGAATCCTCACCGCGGAAAAGTAATTTCAGGAGAATGCAGGACGTCATAAGACTTGTCGCTACTGAATTATCGACTAATTTTTTAGTTAAATTAAGATCTTTCCTTAATCCTTATCTATATGATGACAGTTTCATTTCTGCTCTCCATAAACTTCACTAAGCGGGTAAGTCATGCGATCAAAACTGGAGCCAGACAAAAGCATTCTTGTGACATTATACTCAACGTTTTGCCTGAAAATTACTTCGAGCACACAGGGAACCAGGTCGCGAGGATATCTTCTTAGCCATCGTAGCCACAAACAGACCAAACCTTTTGGAATCATCTAACATAGAGGAGGGCGTCAGTGATCATAAAGCTGTCAGATAAATACGTTCCGAGCAAGGTTGGCAAAGACCTACCGTGGTGAAATATTCGTCTTAGAAAGTTCCTACGGGAGGAAAGAGAGCTTCATCACAGAATCAATCGACGTCAAACTCTAGCTGACAAAAAATGAACGAAGCTAAAATGAGTGTAAGGCGAGCAATGAGACAAACGTTCAACTGATTTTAAAGTAAAATTTTGTAAAACCGTTCTGACTGAAAACCCTTATGACTTATAGTCATGTAAAATCTGCAACTGTACCAAAATCATCTGCTCTGTTGCTCAGTGACCATATTGATTCTGAGACGGATGATGACTGAGAGAAACCTGAAATACTGAATTCGGTCTTCCGAATCTGTTTCACGGCAGAAGATCGGAAGATGGTAATATATCACTCCTGCCAGTCAGCTCACGAACGCCGAAGTGACCATGGAGTTAAAAAGCAGCTACAGTCGCTTAGTAGTGGAAAGGTATCCGGAAAAGGTGAGACATCTGGAAGATTCTACGGATGTTATTCTAAAGAACTTGGTCCACTTCTAGCATCAGTTTGTCCCATGTCGCTAGAGCAACGGAGGGTACCTAGCGACTGGAAAAAAGGACAGCTCACTCCCGGTTTCAAGAGGGTCGTAGGACCGATGCAAGTAATTACCTGATAGGCATTTATAGTTGATATGAACTTTGCATAATTACGGAACGTATTGCGTACACGAGGAATAAAAGGGAAGTGCATTGGCGGAGCTATCATTTGTACTCATGTGACTCGTGTGAATAGGTTTTCGACATGATTAGGACCGCAAGACAGGAATTAATAGTTTGAACGCGGAAAGCACTCTCTCGGAATTTCAGTAGCCATCCTCTTCGTATTGCACAAGGCCTCTCTTGTAGAGTCTGCTGCTGGATCTCGGAACATTGAACTCCATAACGATTTCCGAAATGGAATGCCCCATGCGTCTAGCTCCAACTACCATGGGCATATTGCTACCCCATGACTTTTGTCATCTCAGTGCAGATTAGCTCATCAACGAAAGAATCGGGCAACATATTGTTTCTTCTCACCTCATCAAATCACCGCAACTAGAAAATCCGAGAAAACTAACAACCACTCTTATCACACGGCACTCGCGAATGGAACAAGGACGGATCAGATAGTAGTACCGGAAGTACCCTCTGCCACACACTGTAAGGTTGCTTGTGGGGTACAAATGTAATAATAGATGAACACCCAGCAAGTAATTACTAAATTTTCCCTAGATATTGCAAACACGATGTCTCATACAGTAGTCGTAAGTCGGAATTCGGAATTTTCTTCCGGGAATATTTTGATTCCAGCATAGGCCTTAGCTGTTCTCATAAAGCTGCTTCGTCTAACTTATGTTTCTTCTTGCTGTCTATTGCACGACTTTCGCCCTGCGGGCACACACGACTGTTACTACGGCTCTTCGTCGCCAGCTGGACCGCTACTTCGCGCAGTAGGCGCGGAGTCCTGCAGTCTTCAGGCCGACGTCTAGTGTCGATAGACCATGTCTCGTACTGTCTTCTAGCACTGTTTCATACTGTGACTCAACTACTTTCCGCATTTCTACTGTATCTGCTTTGCTTGCGTAGATGACTACCTTTCAATTGTCATCTTTTTTTTTCCTTTTTTTTTTTGGACATCCTATCCCGGAATATTAGTTACGATATTAAGCGTACTGATGTCTATTAGCATACAAGAAGTTACCATAATTGACGACCTTTGAAATGACGCTTAAGCAGACACTTGATCAGAAGACATGCTCTCAATTTATATTTTCTCATGTTTCTTTGAATTCATTGTAACATTGCTGCTTTGTATATTGGATTATATTGGATATACACTATAGATTTATTCATAATATTCCTCTTAAGTGTCTGCAATTTTAAGTACTTTTTTCTTCCAGACGGGTATCAGTTTTCTTGGAAAATAGTGCATCTGTATCGTGTCTAGAACAAGCTCTCAGTGAGCAAACACTGTTGCTTAAAGTACTAGTATCAAACTATTGTGCGGTAACATTAGCGGCAAATCACGATCATATAACTCGGGAATGAAACAACTCGTAGTCTCATTGACATTTATCCTTTTCTACCGAATGCTGCATTTGGAGTAACTATTGCAAATTAGAATGAAATAGTTAATCACTTTCGTCTGTAGTAATGTATAGCATTCGAAGGGTTCCGTGGAAGGAAGTGCTAAGGCTTAATTGAGAAACGATTAGTCTGATCACGCCACCTGTGGCGTTTTCAAATTCATCACATGCGATAACAAGACGTTCCTTACGTATCGCTAGAAATAATTGTCTACTATATAATTTGTTTGGTCTTATATTTCCGTTTTTGTTTTTCAATCCTGGAGGTTAGCGCGTCCTCCATTTCGTCTAATCTATTTAACGTTATAACATTCCGTAAACTGCAAATGTTAACATAGTCACGCATGTACGTTGATGGATGTTTCGCTACCTATGATGTGACCTCGTATGCTAATGGAGCAATAAGCAGTAAACACGGTACACTCTAGAGGCAGGGATAGAAATTAAAAAGTATCGATTCCAACGGCACTCTGAAAGAGAAACGCAACGCCTGAGAGAGAAAGAACAACTTGCTAGAATCGACACTCAAGCGACCTGCCATTAAACAGTTCGCCATTGAGAGAAATTTTATGTCTTATTATCCACACTACTGTTTCAAATACTGCTGCCTACGAGATTTCATCGTTGGAAGTAGTATGACAGTTCGTTGGCCGTACAGTAACTCTTTATAGTGCTAGTTTTTTGTTTGTTCCGTTCCAGCGTGCCTTCTTTAAGATCTCGGAAAGACATGGCTGTTGTTGTCTTGGAAACCGGTAGTATCCACAGCATAATCATCATGGAGATATAGTAGGAAGGCCAATACCTAGTCACTGATGATGTTGAAATAAGCATCCTGGTTCATACTAACAGTAACTTGAATGAGTGGTCCCAAGTCATAATATGAATATCAGCACCAAAACATCACTGAACCATCTACGGCCTGAAATAAACCCTCCACAGAATGTGGCTTAAACGCCTCACTAGGCCGTCGGTGCAATCGACGCCTTGCAGTATTTGAAAAAAAGAAAAATTGGTACCCGCCAGACCACACCACATGCCCCTAGTCACCAACTGCCCAGTTTCTGTTTGTCCCAGTGAATTTGTACAAATTCATGTGAAGTTGTGAGTAGTGGCCATTCGCTATGTACCCGAACCTATATGTCCATTGCATGCAGTTCCCTTCGCAATTTTCTCTCAGAAACTAATTGAGACAGACTTGCATTCACCGACAGCAGCCACTCCTGTCGAATCTGAAACCGATTTTTACTGACAAGGCGTGACAACCGTCTGCCATTCCTACCGGTTACGATATTTTTACCACCGCTGTTTTTACGCTTTGTTACAGGATGACAAGTGATACGCCATCACCTGTCACCGGGGTCAACGGGAAATAAGCGATCTTGCAAGGAAATTGTGACGTGATAGTAGTTGCCTCGCACGACATATATCGCGAACGCTCGGCTATGTCCGGAGCCAGGAGGGAAATCAGTATGTCAATGAAAAAGTGCTCACTAAAGTTATGAAGAGCGTAAGTGTATTTAAATGTATTAGACTCGTCTGAAATAATAACTCGCTTCCCACTGGCGACAGTTGCTGCAACTCTTAAGACCTGTAGCGTCACGTGCTGCGCCGCACGCTGTAGAGCCCAAAAAACTTGGTGGCTCCGTTGTAGAAACGCTTGACAGTCCGCTTTGATACGCCAAAAAAGGGGGAAACAATTACGGCATTGTCTTGGATTCGTCCAAAGACAATAGGTCATTCGGGTCACTCTGTCATGCCTTCACATCAAAGTACGTCCACACAAGCACCATTTCACTACATAGTTTAAGTCAGCTGTAAAGGGTCACAAGACGGCCGGGCAACCGTTCTGCAACATCTACAGCGCTCCAAAATGATGGGTGCTCTCTGTAGGGAGGATAGGGGACTAATATTTTGTCCGGTGAGCTTAAATGAATATAGATCATATAGGACAATGTAAGCAGTTGAATCTAGGCAGACTTTTTTGCAGGTATTATTCTCCTAATTGGTAGAGCAGCGGCGCAAAACTGAAGCTTTGACATCCTTGGATCCTGTTTATTCCTTCCATCCCACAGGGATTTCCTCGTGTCGCTGTGGGACTACATTCCAGGACTGAAGGGGCATCGAGACTGCCGTAGCCCGGCTAGTGGCCATCCGGCAGGCGCGTCTGTTTCTCCACGGTGTTCTCTGGTCGCCTCTCGCTGTTTACCAGCACCAGTGTGTAAGCGCGCGCTCAGAAATAACCGCTGAGGCTCCTCGCTTCCCGTGTGCACTCGCCTTTCGATCAGCGCGGGTTTATGTCAGTCTGTTTATTTCCATAATGCTACACCCAATGTCAGCTGTGTTTCTAGTCTGTGCCAGACAAGCTATGCATCTACCGAATGGGATGGAACAGAATGCATATACTCGACGTAGCCAGGATTTAGTACATTGATTGGCAACCCCCAATTAGGGGGCTCTAATTTCCTGAAATCGCTCACGTATTGAGGTAGACAAGCTTTAGGAAAGCAATAGCTGTAGTTCGCGTTGCTTTACTCTTCATGACCGTCATGGCTCATGCAGTAGCGCTCGGAGATGGTCTTACAGACAACCCATACAGGGCTTCTGTTCTATGGCACGTCTGTCGATACGTAACTAAGGTCTGATACATGATCTTAAATTTGACTAGGCAGCTTTCACTGCCCTATCACTATGAGTAAATTTCCAGCTAAATGAAAAATAAAACGAAACCATCAGCCGTTGTAATAAAATCAAAATAGTTGCTCAGTAAAATCAATAAGGTATAAAAATGAGCCCTATATCAAGGCATACAGAAAAATAGAAAACGTCCAACTAAGATTTCAATCTACAACCCCGTTTGTTCGCAATACGTTCTTCAGTATATTCAAACAAAGCATTTCATCTTGCCACCCTCCAGAAAACGCGACCTTTAAAACGTCCTCTTTCTGCGGAATTTTATAGAAAGTAGCCTGAAAGGAAACAAAAATTAGGCAAGCCACTACATATATACCACAGAAAATGGAAGATAGCTGAGAATACGTGCTCACTAGCAGCTTAAGATAATTTTAACAGTAACCCACACCGTGATACACATCGCTTCTCTTCCAGCATCTGCCACTGGAGCTGGCTGAGAAACTCCGTGGCGCTTTTGCTCTCACTAAATGAACCTGTAGCTAAACGAGCTGCTCTTCTTTGGATCTTCTCTATTTCTTCTATTACCACTGCCTGGTACAGGTCCCAGACAGACTAGCATCTCTCAATTATTAGTCGAATGATGGTTTTGTAACCTACTGTCTTTATGCATGGACTACACTTCCTGATGATTCTTCCAATAAACCTCAGTCTGGCATCTGCCTTACCTGCGATTAGTATTATGTGGTCGTTTCACTTTAAATAGCTCCATACGCGTACCTACTTAGTGCCCCGGGTAAGGTAGACACTATTAATGTAGGATATCAGACAAAGTACGATGTGTGAGGCCATAGAATGCCGTCAGTAGGCAGTTTCAGAACCATTACGCTTTGTTTAGTTGCCACAAGAGGTTAAAAAGGATTGTGGGTGGAAAATTCGGCCTTTGAATTTCAACAAGGTGAGAACAGAAGAGAGATTACGTCAGGTAGGCTTTCAAGGTGAAATTTTGTTTTATGTATATTACACCGTGGACCAAGGCTTATAAGGAGGCGAAACGTTAAGCACATAAATATGCCGTAGACTGTGCATCCTGTTACGGAACTAATTGAACATTTGCGTAAATTTAGCAATATAGCAGGCATCGCCTGTAGGTGACACAGCGATCGTTGCAATTAATCATCATCATCATCAACATTTAAGACTGATTATGGCTTTCAGCGTTCAGTCTGGAGCATAGCCCCCTTATAAAATTCCTCCAGGATCCCCTATTCAGTGCGAACATTGGTGCCTCTTCTGATGTTAACCCTATTACTTCAAAATCATTCTTAACCGAATCCAGGTACCATCTCCTTGGTCTGCCCCGACTCATCCTACCCTCTACTGCTGAACCCATGAGTCTCATGCGTAACCTTGCTTCTCCCATGCGTGTAACATGACTCCACCATCTAAGCCTGTTCACCCTGACTGCTACATCTATAGAGTTCATTCCCAGTTTTTCTTTGATTTCCTCATTGTGGACACCCTCCTGCCATTGTTCCCATCTACTAGTACCTGCAATCATCCTAGCTACTTTCATATCCGTAACCTCAACCTTGTTGATAACGTAATCTGAATCCACCCAGCTTTCGTTCCCATACAACAAAGTTGGTCGAAAGATTGAACGGTGCACAGATAACTTAGTCTTGGTACTGACTTCCTTCTTGCAGAAGAGAGTAGATCGTAGCTGAGCGCTCACTGCATTAGCTTTGCTACACCTCGCTTCCAGTTCTTTCACTATGTTGCCATCCTGTGAGAATATGCATCCTAAGTACTTGAAACCGTCCACCTGTTCTAACTTTGTTCCTCCTATTTGGTACTCAATCCGTTTATATTTTTTTCCCACTGTCATTACTTTCGTTCTGGAGATGCTTATCTTAATACCATAGTCCTTACATTTCTGATCTAGCTCTGAAATATTACTTTGCAAACTTTCAATTGAATCAGCCGTCACAACTAAGTCGTCCGCATATGCAAGACTGCTTATTTTGTGTTCACATATCTTAATCTCACCCAGCCAGACTATTGTTTTCAACATTTGATCCATAAATAATATGAACAACAGTGGAGACAGGTTGCAGCCTTGTCTTACCCCTGAAATATTGCAATTAATATCCAGATAAAACAGCTACAAGTCGTTCACAATTTTGTTCACTACTAGATGAAAAACCCGGCTTTGTCCGGGTATTTATTTTGCCAATTTCTGTTACAAACGAAAACGAGAAATGACTGTCTTAGTAGTGAAGTATCGAAAAAATTCATTTACATGTATTCGTGAAGACGGGTTTTAAATTATGGAACTGTCCTACAAAGAAATTTTCATAACGCAAAAATATACAAGTACAGTAACCAAACTAAGAAACGTAATCGCGAATAGTTTCTGTACGCAGAGTGCAGTTGCTTCGCATGTCTACAGCGCAGTTTTATAAACGTCCCTCTCGCAAAACCTCTTCATAGCTCTGTAGACGGATACAGTTTTGGCCTACAGCCATTTGCGCTTCGCAGTTGAAACTTGTCAAAACCGCCGCCAGGTTTCAGGCATTTCTTTAATTTGACTCGACTGTACGAGTGTCTTAGTAGTAAATAATAAATTTATTAAAAACTTATGCATGATGTGGCAATTTGCGACGCATATTAGTTTTATGACGTCATACCTCTTGAATTATGATTCGTACAATGATGTATTTGTGGATATGTACAAGGTACTTTATGTTTTTAATTATTTTATTTATGACTTATAATGTTCTGATTAGATAACTTGGTGTGACGTTCAACGTAAAATGAAAACGTTTCATACCAAAAAGATTCTTAAGATATGAAAGTAAAGTCAGTCGAAACAGGTTGTCTTAGCGCATTCCTCGCCAAGAGAAGTTTACTAGGATTTACTAGGATTTACTAGTAGTAAAGATTTAGTAGAGATTTAGTAGAGATTTACTAGGATTTACTAGTAGTTTGAAGAAAAAGTTTCGAGAATGTACATTTGGAGCAAATCATTGTATGGTAGCGAAAAATGGACTGTGGAAAACCAGAAAAGAAGAGAATCTAAGCATTTGAGATGTGGTGCTACAGAAAGTTGTTGTAAATTAGGTGGACTGATAAGGAAGGAGGATGTTCTGCGCACAGTCGGCGAGGAAAGGAGTGCATGGGGAATACTGACAAGGAGAAGGGACAGATTGATAGTACACCTGTTAAAACATCAGGGATAATCTTCTGTGGTACTAGAAGGAACTGTAGAGGGTAAAAACTGTACAGGAAAATAGAGACTGGAATACATACAGCAAATAACTGAGGAGGCAGGTTGCGAGTGCTACTCTGAAATGAGAAGGTTGCGAAGGAGAAGAATTTTTAACGGGTGCATCAAACCAGTCAGAAAACTGACGACTAAGAAGGATAAAATAATAATATTATGATATAATAATAATTAATTGATGACCTCGAGATAGATCCATCGCATACAGCAACAAAAAGTATGAAGGAAAACCGGGAGAACTGCAGAGTGCAGAAACTGCAATGATGGACATTCCTAATGCGCAAAACACACGGCATTACCCCCATGATAGTACAGGTTGTAACAAAATTATATCCACCAATTTTGAGGAATTGTTGGGCGTATAGTGAAGAAAAAAATGATGGTACAGAAACTTCATCCAACGACGGCACAGAGCATTATAGTAATACGTGGAAAAGTCTGCAACCAAAATCCCCTTCGACACCAAACTTTTGGTCGTACGCTCTGCAGTGTTGTTATGGCAGGCGTGTACGTGTTCGAAGCCATCTAACGCAATGAAAGCTGTGAACCCCACTGCTTGAAGTCCCGATTACGATCCATCAGCGTACAGACTCACTTTCGTGTTTGAATGGTGGACTAGAAGCGCCTATATTTGTAAAACTCCCTAGCTGCCTTGGGCGACGTTTCCGGACACGGTTCCCATCTATAGTTCGCTCCTCAAGACACCATTTAAAGCTGTTCTAAATTAGTCGTAGCGTTTCGTTAGACCCGCCATGAATTGCTCTCCGGCGCTAACGTCTCCATCTCAGGGTAGCACTTACATCGAACTACCTCAATTATTAGTTGGATTTATTCCAATATCTGTCTTACATTACAGTTTTTATCTTCCACAGCTGCCTCAACTTCCATGGAAGTTATTCCTTGATATCTTCGCACATGTCCTATCATACTGTCCCTTCTCGTTGCCAATGACCTCTACTTATTCATCTCCTCGCCGATTGTGCGGAGAACCTCTTCATTACGTACCTTATCAGTCCTCCTAATTTTCGACAGCCTTCTGCAGCACCAAATCTCAAATGTTTCAAATTTCTTCTTTCCCGGTTTCCCCAAGTCTACGGTTCACTTACATACAATGTGCTCCATACGGACATTCTCAGAAATTTATTCCTCAAGTTAAGGTCGATGTTTGATACTAGTAACCTCTTTTGACAATGAATCCCCTCTTTTCCTGTGCTGGTCTGTATCTTATGTCCGCCAGGATTTGTCCGGCATACGTTATTTTGTTTCCAAGTTCCTTCACTTCGTCACTTTCATGATCCCAAATTCTAATGTTAAGTCTATCACTAATCTCATTTGTGCTTCTTATTACTTTCGCCTTTATTCGATTTATTCTGAGTCCATATTCTTTGCTCAGCAGACTGTTCATTCCAATAAGTAAGCCCTGCAGTTCTACCTCGCTTTCGCTAAGGATAGCAGAGTCATTAACGAATCTCATCACTGATATTATTTCACCCCGCATTTCAGTCCCACTCCTGAACCTATCTGTTATTTCTGTCCTTGCTTCTTCGATGTACGGATTGAACAGTAGCGGAGAAAGACTCCAGGCCTGTCTTACACCTGTTTTAATCCGAGCCCTTCGTTCCTGATCTTCCACTTCTATTGTCCCTTCTCCAGTCTTATACGCTGTATATCTTTCCCTATAGCTTATAGCCTTTACCCACAAAGTTCCGAATATCGTCACCATTTTGGACTGTAGATCTCTTTTTCTAGGTCGACAGATCCCGTGAGGATGTGTTGATGTTTCTTCATCCTTGCTTCCATTTTCAGTCGCAACATCAGAACAGCCTCTCTGACGCCCTTACCTTTAGCAAATTCAGGCTGATGGTGGCCTAACGTATCCATAATTTTCTTTTCCTTCCTTCTGGTCCTCATTTTGTCAGCAACTTGAATACATGAACTGTTAAGCTGATTGTGTGCTGGTCCTCCCACTCACCTGCCATTTGTATTTTCGAGATAGTGTGAACGATGATTTTGCACCCTATTTACGAGGGTGCGCTGAACAGTAACGCCTCCGAATTGAACCTAAAGTTTTTTAAAATAAAACAAACATTATTAATATTCTACGTGACTACATATTTATCTCTCAGTATGGCCAGCCTAGTGAGGAACACATTTCTCCGAACGACAGACCAGTTTGCTGATACAGTCACGGCAGAATGTTTGACTTCGTTGTTGTAAGGAACATCTTCACCTCTGCTTGCACCGCTTCATAACTATCAAGGTTAGGTCCTCGAAGGTGTTCTTTAAGTTTTGGAAACAAATGAAAGTCGATTGGGACCGAAACTGGACTGTACAGAGGAGATCGATAACGGTGAATCCGAGGTGTTAGAATGCTGCAGATGTCACAGCGCTCATGTGTGGTCTGGTATTGTCGTGCTGAAGGAAAGGGTGATCCACGTGGAGGCACGTTTTCTGCCGTTAGAAGCACTACGCTTCTTACGCACCGACGTTGTTTCGATGGTGAGTGTTCATCGGAGGTGAGGGTATCGTCTGGAGAGCCCCAGGGAAGTGTGGTAGGTCAGCTGTTGTTTTCTATCTAAATAAATGATCTTTTGGATAGGGTGGATAGCAATGTGCGGCTGTTTGCAGATGATGCTGTGGTGCACGGAAAGTTGTCGTCGTTCAGTGACTGTAGGAGGATACAAGATGACTTGGACAGGATTTGTGATTGGTGTAAAGAATGGCAGCTAACTCTAAATATAGATAAATGTAAATTAATGCCGATGAATAGGAAAAAGAATTCCGCAATGTTTGAATTCTCCATTAGTAGTGTAGCGCTTGACACAGTCACGTCGATTAAATATTTGGGCGTAACATTGCAGAGCGATATGAAATGGGACAAGCATGTGATGGCATTTGTGGGGGAGGCGGATAGTCGTCATCGATTCATTGGTAGAATTTTCGGAAGACGTGGTTCATCTGTAAAGGAGTCCGCTTATAAAACACTAATACGACCTATTCTTGAGTACTGCTCGAGCGTTTGGGAGACCTATCAGGTCGGATTGAGAGAGGACATAGGAGCAATTCAGAGGAGGTTTGCTAGTTTTGTTACTGGTAGGTTTGATCATCACGCGAGTGTTACGGAAATGCTTCAGGAACTCGGGTGGGAGTCTCTGGAGGAAACGAGGCGTTCTTTTCGTGAATCGCTACTGAGGAAATTTAGAGAACCAGCATTTGAGGCTGACTGCATTACAATTTTACTGCCGCCAACTTATATTTCGCGGAAAGACCACAAAGATAAGATATATTAGGGCTCGTCCAGAGGTATATAGGCTGTCATTTTCCCCTCGTTCTGTTTGGGAGTGGAACAGGGAGAGAAGATGCTAGTTGTGGTACGAGGTACCCTCCACCACGCACCGTATGGTGGATTGCGGAGTGTGTATGTAGATGTAGATGTAGATATACACAGCCATGTTGCACGCTACAATCCGGAGCCCTCCTTAGGCAGAGGGCTGCAAATACGTAGACATGAAGAACAGAGATGTAGAATGTTAATAACGTTTGTTTCATTTAAAAAGGTTTAAGAGTTTTCATATAATAAATTCGAAGGCGTAACTTTTCAGCACGCCCTCGTATGGAAGAAAACGGGATTCATTCCTCATTTCTACATATTTATTTCCCAACGTAGTGATCGTGGAGCCGAAGACATTTCTGGCAACGAGAGGCCGGTCGCGAGGTGTGAATGCGAGGTGAGCGTTGCCGCCGCCCTGACCAGGGTCAGGTGAGCCCGGCGTGCCGCTGCAGGGGCAGCGCCGCAGCGGGGGTGCCTGCTCTGCTCTGCTCTGCGCCGCGCCGCGCCGCGCCACGCTGCGCTCGCGTCGGATCGATGCCTCCGGCGCTGCGCCTAGCGCCCGGCAACCCGGCGCGCACCTCCCCGCTGCAGGTGGACCAGCCCACTGCCGTCGCTGACGTCCCAAATGTGTGCTCCATCTCTCTTCCTACTACCCGTTTCGTTCAAATGCTTAAACTGAAATACACTGCTGCCACAAAACTGTTTGTTTTGGCTGGTCTGTCTCCAGTGGGAAATCCTCTAACGGACAGTGAATGATTGTAAGGAGTTGCAGCGTCTGAGTGTTTAAATTACACGATGCGTAACAAAAAGTAAATAATTTACGGTACCGCTCTAGCAGCATATGATTGCTTCATGAGAAACGCAGTGCGGTTAACTGAAGTCTCTGCTACAGTTCTGGTCGCTGACATTGCTCTCATACAGGTAGACGAAATGAATTTTACTAGATACTTCAGGTTCTGGCATAGCGGGAGGCGAATATTTGTTACGAACGATTAAGTCGCAGTTTTGTGCGGTGAGATTACAGAGAATTGTGGGGAGCATTACAATAAGCAACGGTCTAATTATTTAATCCTGAAGCTACAGGATACATGTATCAGAAAAGAATCTCATTCTAGTATTAAAATTATAAACAGCCGACCAGCTGCAATGGATAAAGAAATTCTTTACCTAGGTTTCTACAAATATAAATTTGTCTTCTTGAGAAGGTAGCCTAAGGACAATGAACATCAAAGCTTACATTAGAAAAGTATGAAACTTATAAGCCAAGAATAAATTTAAACACAAATTAGCGAAATCTTGCATTACAGAAGTATGATAACGACGACTGGTGCTTACAATTTTACATTAGTAAGAACTAATGTACCGTCGCCGTTTTTACAATTGTCGGCATAGATTCATTTGTCAAAAATGAAATATAGCCCAGAATTAGGGTTTGTCATGTAAATATAAAACAGCTCATGGATCTTGCAGCGCTCACAACCGACTGAGTGTAATCGGCGAGCATAATTACTCTGAAAACAGGGCAGGTGGCGCTCGTGCCGAGAAACATGTGCCAATTGGCTCACGAAGGCAACGTGTAAATTTTCAATATTAATAATTTCCTTAGGTAGAGTAACAATAAAAAAGGAAGGAAATTAACACTCCTGTTATAACAGTATGGGAGCATTGGTACAAATTATGTAGTTATACACCAAAAAAGGCAGGTGGCGGTTACGCCGAGAAATTTACGCCCAGTGGCATATACAGCCAAAATATAAAAAATTACATTACTATATTAGTGAAGCCCATAAACGGTATACGTGTCAGAACTTTAAAATTGACAATAATGGCTCTTGTCAAGAAAGAATTACGAACACTGGTACACGATCCTGTTAATACACATTCACAGGGAAAACCAAAATTTTAGAGCCAGGCAAAACTACTTAAGGGCCGATGTTCTAGTATGCTATCTCTATCTAATTAGATTGTAACTGTTGGAAATAAGTTTTCAATAACTTTCATTTCTGGATGGTCTACAGACGAACCAATTTTGGCTACATGCACGCAAGGTTCAGTGAACTACGTTCCCTGCCGAAGGGATGCAGTGTATTGTTCGAGCCGCGAATCACTTTAGTTTTGCACCGGAGAGATTCTCTTAATCAGCAGTGACTCCCTGAGTAGTCTTCAGGCTATGGACCAGTGCTACCCTCAAAACCCGTTGGTTGTGAATATCCAGGATCTTCGTTTTTAACCTCCATCAAGTTGGACGGTCGATCATCTTTGTCTGGACCCCAAGACACGTTGAGATTACAGGGAACGGATGTGCTAACAGGTTGGCCAAGTTGGCTTCCAGGATGCCGTCTTTCGAGATAGAGGTACCGGAACCACATCTTCGGCCGACGACATGCCGTGAATAGTTGGAAGTTTGGAACACGAACTGGTGTTCCCCCGTTCCTCTGAACAAACTACGAGCAATAAAGGGGACCACGGCCATGTGGCAATCTTCCCTTCGTGCTTCTCGCATGCCTCTCTGTCGGCTTTGCATTGACCACGCTTGGCTAACCCACAGCCACATCCTACGACGTGAGGATCCACCCCACTGCTGTTGTGGTGCTCGTCTGACTGGCTCACACCCTGCTCTAAGTCCCAATTTGGTCACCTTAGGGCGAGACCTTAACCTTCCTGACATGGCGCCTCTGGTGCTAGTGGAGGATGCCAGAGCGACTGACGTGGTTTTACATTTTATCCGTGAAGGTGGTTTCTGCACCTCAATGTGATGTGGGGCACATTGGCCTCGTCGGTCGCTTGAGGTATTGTAGGGGTATGGTGTCACCTGCTCCAACGTAGGGGGCCCGTGGCTGCCCCTGCTCTGTGCTCCGGCTTGGCTTCTGCCCTTCTCAGCTTTTTTCTCCCAGTTTTGTATATCTGTCTTCGATTTTCTGTCTCGTCGTTATTTTTCTCTTCACTGAGGATTTATGAATGTACGGCCTCGTTAATTTTCTTGTAGTAATGGAGGGTGAGAAAGCAAAAGTCGGACGCAGAGGGGGCGTCTCCCGTCCCACAACTTGTTCCGGGGACCTCCAGATGCTTTCTAAGCGGAGCAACTCACAAACCTTCACCCTTTTACTTCTCTCTTACAGCCACAACTTGTTCCGGGGACCTCCAGATGCTTTCTATGCGGAGCAACTCACAAACCTTCACCCTTTTACTTCTCTCTTACAGCCACAACTTGTTCCGGGGACCTCCAGATGCTTTCTATGCGGAGCAACTCACAAACCTTCACCCTTTTACTTCTCTCTTACAGCCACTCGCTTCTAAATTTCTTGGTTTTTCTTGATTTTCGGAAACAATAAGGTTTCCTTCCTCTCTGGGGACTACTCCTGACTCGATACATACGTATGTTGGTCAGACCGATAACCTTCTAGTTGGCCCCTTTAACCCCATCTTTCCATCCATCCATTTCTGTGTGTGTAACGATTTGTTTTGCCTTTCTCATTTTGTCAAAGACAGGATTTCACATTTCATTACATATTTAGGTGTTAGGATGCAATAGAAAGATTTAAAAATGTAAAGACTCTGCTCCTTAAATGACTCTTCGACACTGCAGCGGACTGTGGACTGTTTTGAAACTTCGTTGCTGATTAAAACTACGCTCCGGTCTGGGACTGTATTTGAGTTCCATTCCGGCACACTGATTTTTATTTGAGAGGAATTTTCTTTCTGTTCTTTCGTTTACAGCGGTTAATAAGTCAATACTTGAGTTGAAACATGTCACACTTCTCTCGACGATGACCCACACAAATGACGTGCGAAAATTTTGCAACATCGAGGAACAATACAACGTAGTAAAGAACAACTACAGTTATATAGTATATTTGACAAGGAGGCTGCGAATGAAGCTAAATGAGGGAGTGTACGTTGTCCACGAATATACTCCACTTTACGAACGGGCTACGCCATTTTGTTTTGGCTGTCCTAGCAGTGTGCTATAGTGCTCTGGCAAGGGAGTTTCAATGTGCACCAGGATAGCAGACATGTACGTGCAAACAAGCAAAAAATAGTTACGTAACTTTATTTCTTCGAGATGGTTAAAACTTTGACTACCTCTCGTCACATTTCATCGACGAGACCTCAGAGACGGAGCGGAGAACCTAAACGTGGATGGCCGGACGCCGTCCTCCTAAACACTAGCGTGGTACCTCGCTGTGTGAGAGATCCCACAAGTTATATTCATTCAGTTAATTCGAAAGGTTTTCTTCCATCGCGGACAACGCCCCTTTCCTTCCAAAACTGTAACTATTAATTGAAGGTGACTTTAATAGATGTAACATCTTGAGACTTGGATAATGATAGTTGAGACCAGCAGCTATACAGTAATCAAACACCTTTTACTCAAAACATGCTACCAGTTTCGACGCCAAAAAGCGTTATCTTTAGGCTCCAAGCGTAACCTGCCATCAAAGTATGAACCGCAATGATGAAGACCAACGGAGTCTTCAAATGGAAGCAGTACTAATTATTAAGCATGTCACATCAGCATATGCATCCAACAAATTCATTGCAGAGGGAGAAAAATCAACTGGATTCCGTCTGACCATTCGTGGGCTGGTTATCGCTACGAAGATACGGAATCCAGTTTATTTTGGCCCCGCTGCACTCGACTTCGTAGGTTGCATATGCTGGCGAGACATGCTTAATAAGCTGTACTGTTTCCATTTGAAGACTCCGTTGGTCTTTGTGATTGTCGTTCGTACGTTGATGGTAAATTATACTTGGGGCTGAAGATGACGCTTTTTGGCGGAGAAACTGTTAGCACGTTTTAAATAGAAGGTATTCGATTACAGTACGTCTGTTGATTTTAATCGTTATTATTGATGTACTTCACGTCCGGCTACTGCCCCACAGTATTCCTTGGATTACCAGAAAAGGGAGGTCTTGAAACTCGATGCCAGCCCATAGCCAACACTTTTCGGATAGCACTAAGGGGCGAAAGAGCTCATTCGGTGGACGGATCATCATCTTCAAGAAAGACTGAGAATACGTTTAACATTTCATCCGAAACATTGGCTTAAAGACTGCTGGTTACGAATTGTACGTCACAATTTGTTGTCCCCTGCCAGGCAAATAACAGCTACATAGATTTCTTAGATTGGAACCAGATATCTCCGAGATGAACGCCATCGCGGAGGCGGGTTAATATAACACGATCAGCAACTATAGGCGTGTGAAACAGATATCTCAAGAAAAAAGTATGGGCTTCGCTATATGAACGATAGTAGGTGCCGCATTAGTTGATTTCTCACCAAAAGAACAAATTTTTCTTCAATGTGCTTTAAGTACAAAATGTTTTATCACTGTGCAACATTCGTGATTTTCCATTGTTATGAAACTTGTCCAGCCAGTCACTTCAAACAGCTGCCAACAGACAACTGTTGAGCAAAATTGTTACACCGAGAATATTGTCTGACAGTCATGTCGCTTAACAAAAGTTAGCTGTACCTCGCAGAAAGTTCCAGACTTATCACTCACTTTACAATCTTCCATTTCCATCTGATCTTTTTTTTTTATTTACGAGACACTACGCATTTCTTCACCATCTGCAACCATCTTTCTCTGTTGGTATCTGCGTCCCACAGGTCATCTGAACGTGAGTGAGTCTGACTGATCACCTACCACCTATCTAGCTGCTGTTGGCATCTCATGAAGAGCCGCTGTCGAGGATAGCCTACCGGATTCTACGAATCAGTAAATCTTTAATTCAGTGAGATGTTTGCGACGACGCGCTATGCCACATCGCGTTTCTATTGCCATTCGATACTGAGAGGCCCTTCGAGCTGACTCAGTCTTTTGAAAGCGAGTAGATGAACCGAGCTGTACCGCTTGGCTACGAGACAGCTGCACGTTACCGCAATTAGCTCCGACTACGGCTCTGCGTAAACACTATTAGCAGGCGTCCGTAACTAGCGTTGTCACGACACACACACTGAGTATGCGTGCTCCAACTGGGTCGGATTTGACGCCTTTGTAAAAGCACCCAAATCAGACCTACACATCCAGAATCAAATAAGCTGGTACATACTTTGTAGATTGAACATCTTGTTCGTGTTGCTGCTCGCATTACGGTAGGTCGTTTGGGTGAAATCTGCTATGTTTGTGAAGACACAGTTCTAGTAACCTGTTGTAGTTAATAAAAATAACCCGAAACGTCAACATCAGCCGCGAGCAGCAAACGCAGCTCTTCCTGCAATATTCAGAAATTTTTGTGGCTGAGGATAGAAAATGTAAAAAACAGACACCACGGTGTGTTGTACAAGTGAATACTTGAAAAGGAATTTCTCGATTGAGAAATGCATTTTAGTTGAGTAGTAGAATTGTTGACGAATATGCTTGCTTTCCGTTTCAATGCAGAGTCCTATCGTTTCTGCCACGTAAACCAGCCCGTCCGAGCTCTTCTACCAAACTTACAGGAAAAGAAGCAAGTGTGACCAGAGTTTAATGACAAGCCAGCCAGGAATACGACTAGGGTTATATGCTGAATTATTTTATAGCAGAAACCCTGGGTCTCTAGTGGCATGTCACAGAGCAGTTCGTTCCGTTTGTTATCCCAGTTACCCTTTCCAATATTAACTGCACGCCATTGCATATCCGTGCACTAAGAGACGACTGACTTGCTTGACGAGAGAATATTTCCTTTACCTCCTGGAACTAGATGTTAACTATATCATTATTAGCGAGCCGCTACGAGTTCCCACAGTTAGCACTAAGTATTTACGTCCTCAAGGCTTTTAAAATATATACCCATATCTTCCTCGCGAACCAGTCTGCCCATTAGTGAAAAACATGTCAAAATCCCTACAATAGATCCTGAGATAAGACTTCGTATATGGATAAAATACTTGGTGGCGAACTTATTATTTTTATAATTAGTAGCAATTACACGTCCTATTACCTCTTCGCCATCAGACTTCAGTTCGGGCGTGGATGTGTGTGATGTCCTTAGGTTAGTTAGGTTTAAGTAGTTCTAAGTTCTAGAGGACTGATGACCTCGGATGTTAAGTCCCATCATGCTCAGGGCCATTTGAACCATTTGAACCAAGACTTTAGTTGGCTACTGCTTGGATCCATGCCGGATTATATTCACTGTAGAGTTCTACATCGACTGTGACAGACTCAAAGGCGTACCCAGTGAAGCAAAACTGCAATCTCCGCCCCTGCCATCCCTATACTTTCCCCGCTAGAAAAACAAATATGGTTTTCGCAACTCAATTTTGCATCCTACGAAGCCCACAGACAGACGTATCCTTTCAGTATCAGTTTGTAGAAAGCCAGAACGTGTCATGTACAATGATTAATATCAAGTGAATAACAGCCATTTGTTATGAAATTTCAAATATAGCAGGTAGTAGTTACCTACTCTTTCGCCACAAACTCCAAACTCTGCTCCATGACACCCCTCCCTCACCCTCCCCACCCGCCACTCTCTCTCTCTCTCTCTCTCTCTCTCTCTCTCTCTCACACACACACACACACACACACACACACACACACACATACCCAGCTCAGGCGCTAAGCCACTTGACCGAGTCTGAAGGGGTGTTAACACTTGCGGAGTCAGCCAAAACTCGTAGCTAAAAACAGTCCACGCTGCTGAAATGTACAGCATTTGGTGATCGTGGTTATCGGTATTTTTAACACTCCTTGTGATATGCTGTATCGTTACCTCCCGTAGTGTCATATAACACAGTAACAGGGTTTTTGCATTATTCCTTCTCCTGTAAGATTTATATGTGTCCCTGTAAATTTGACTGCATAGTGCCATTCCGAATTCAAGTCTGAAGTCACGGACCGTAATTTAACTGTCGTGTCAACAGTGAGTACCGCGAATCAGTGAAACTTTCTCTTTTTCTCTAAATACCGTTTTATGTGGATATTTCAAATAGGTTGGAGATCAAATTTCACGAATTGCAATGGTCGCCACAACTTTGTTATTGCTCTTTGTATGTCCTCTTGTATGTTCCTAGTTTTCATCTCCAGCGGTGTTAACCCACTTCTTAGTGGAAGTTTTAACCGGCTTCCGTATGAGTTGACTGCGTGGAACTGTTATGCCTGTAACGACTAACACACATTCAGAGACAATGAAGAGCAGTCATGAAATGTAAGCGGTCAGAGTTACGGCGTGGAAACGACCGCCCATTACGATAGAAATGAACTGTTGGTTATCAATAGCCAGAGAATGAAAGGCCCGCACAATAGGCTATAAACTAAAGGCAGCATATTAAGAAAATCAATACCCGACGACTTCGGACAAAACCGCAATATCGCGACTGAGAGATCGCGGCGTCATAGCCTCGAAATTCTGTATTGTAGAAGTTAAACTTGTTGTGAACACAGTCAAGTTTTCTGCTGCAGCCACCGTTCTTACGTGTGTAGAAGTGTAAACGTGCAGGCTAATGTGAAGAGAAACAATCCTTGTAAAGGAAAAGTAGGGAATAATAGCATTAAACGTTCCGTCGACGATGAGACCATTAGAGACGTAGCACTATCTTGAATTCCAGAGGGCTGAGAAGAAAATCTGCTGTGTTATTTTTTGAAGAAGCTTCCTGTCACTTGCCTTACTCTAAGGAAAACGAGGCGGGAGAATTGAAACGGCTCCTCCTGAATAAGAGTCTCGTGTCATATCACTGCTCTGGTTTGGTCGGTAAATAGTTATCGTGTGGATATAACTTCATGTAATGGTCATCCAATCGAAGATGTAAATGTGTTACTTCACAGGGAGTGTAGGAGTCGTACGACAGTGTGTAAGAGGTAGAAGGGACGCTTAGGCATATCTCTTGCTGTAAAACTCAGAATAAGAACCTCTTCTTTTCACAGTTCTTTTACTGACGACGAAAAGTATAGGCTTCTCTGTTGTTGTCTGTCTATACGTAGCACGCATTATTACGACATATTTTATGTCAGCTAATGATGACCGCCATCTGTCAACACCTGATATGTTGTACAAGCTGCGTGGAAGGTCAGTTTTACGTCAGTTATTCCTTACCGTCAACATGGGAGAAACAAGGCTAATGGAATATCGTCGAAGTACATCAGGTCAATCTCAGGGGAAATGCTTAGTAAATGAGATCCTAAACGTTGCAGACGAGTTTTTGCTATTTAGACGATATTGCAGATAGCTGAGGCCAAAAAAAAAAGTTTCTGTGAAAGCATTACGGAGTCTTCTGTGAAGGTACTGGTCTTGCTACCTGTCAGACGTGTTATATCACCGGGCAAGTGATGAAAAAAAATTTTCAGCATTGTGCACTCCTTTGGTTTTGCTAAAACCATTGTTGATGTCGCGTAATTAATGTCATTTTTCCTTATTACTTTTGAACTGTAGTGGGTTACTTACAACAAACTTCATGGTAGAATAAATGTGCTGTGAAGCAATAGTCAGAATACCCCATTCCTTAAACAGGCGTCTACAAGACGGTCGTGATTGGCCACCACATATGATTCTTGGAGGACTTTTTTGAGCAATGAAGACTTTCTTTCTCAAGATGAGTTACTGGAGAACATTATTTCATATGACATTATCGAATGAAAATATGCAAAATATAGACCTAAGACTGAGCTTTGGTGAATCCCGTATATGTTTTCTCCCCAGTCAGAATTATGTTCCCAGACTGTACTGGCTGAATTACTAAATACAGCTTTCTGCATTCTTTTGGTTAGATATGACATTATCGATTGGTTGGCTGTACCATCTGTCCTTTAAACAGCAATGTATCTAGGATAATACTGTGAGTCACACAGTACATGCCACATGGGATCACCAATAGTTGATAAAATTCGCCACTGCTGGAATTTTACCCTCCTTGACCCGAAGGTTGGTGGTCGGCCTGTTTCTACGACTCAGCTGAAGTGCTTCCTCTACCTCTTGCAGAGAGAGATGCGTGGGCGCCCCGCACGCAGCTGGCACGGACTCGGCCCTCCATAAACACGCGCGGCCTCGAGTCGTGCTTCCGGCGACCGCAGCGTAGCGCATGCACTGTGCGGCGCTGACTCACACCTCCTGCGACGCTGTTGTCGCTATCGCAACTGCCGGCCGCGCTGTACGCGCGCTGCTCTTCTGGCACGAGAGGCAGCTGCTTCACAGAATACGCTGCGCTTTTACCGGGACCCCTTTAACTTTGTATATTCTCTAACTCGCTCAGTCTTCAGACGGCGGACAGTAAAAGCATGCGAACTGTAAGAGACAAAATTTTTTATACATTATGTCATGACGTGGCATAGCATCTATTACACTACTTGCCATTAAAATTGCTACACCAAGAAGAAATGCACATGATAAACGGGTATTCATCGGACAAATATATTATACTAGAACTCACATCTGATTACATTTTCACGCAATTTGGGTGCGTAGATCCTGAGAAATCAGTACCCTGAACAACCACCTCTGGCCGTAATAACGGCCTTGATACGTCTGGGCATTGAGTCAAACAGAGCTCGGATGGTGTGTACAGGTACAGCTGCCCATGCAGCTTCAACACTATACCACAGTTCATCAAGAGTAGTGACTCGCGCATTGTGACGAGCCAGTTGCTCGGCCACCATTGACTAGGCGTTTTAAGTTGGTGAGAGATTTGGAGAATGTGCTGGCCAGGGCAGCAGTCGAACATTTTCTGCATCCAGAAAGTCCCGTACAGGACCTGCAACATTCGGTCGTGCATTATCCTGCTGAAATGTAGGGTTTCGCAGGGATCGAATGAAGGGTAGAGGCACGTGTCGTAACACATCTGAAATTTAACGTTCACTGTTCAAAGTGCCGACAATGCGAACAAGAGGCGACCGAGACGTGTAACCAATGGCACCCCATACCATTACGCCGGGTGATACGCCAGTATGCCGATGACGAATACACGTTTCCAATGTGCGTTCACCGCGATGTCGCCAAACACGGATACGACCATCATGATGCTGTAAACAGAACCTGGATCTCGACCAACGCGAGCAGCAATGTCGCGATAGGATAAACCACAACCGCGATAGGCTACAATCCGACCTTTATCAAAGTCGAAAACGTGATGATACGCATTTCTCCTCCTAACACGAGGCATCACAACAACGTTTCACCAGGCAACGCCGGTCAACTGCTGTTTGTGTATGAGGAATCGGTTGGAAACTTGCCTCATGTCAGCACGTTGTAGGTGTCGCCACCGGCGCCAACCTTGTGTGAATGCTCTGAAAAGCTAATCATTTTCATATCACATCATCTTCTTCCTGTCAGTCAAATTTCGCGTCTGTAGCACGTTATCTTCGTGGTGTAGCAATTTTAATGGCCAGTAGTGTAATATGAACGGAGACATTTAACTTCTGACAAATACGCAATAAAATATTCGCACGTTGGTGTGCAAATTATTCTGCCGGGCATTGCAACATTTCCGGAAGCACAGTCTCCTTCCAGTATTATGACGAAGTTATCTGCTTCTACATATGACAGGGTTAAGAAAGAATCCCACTTTTTGAGAGATAACAGTAGGGACTAAAACAAGACAAAATGTCCAGTGAATATGGGCTTCAAAGTGCATACTTCATGAGCTATGAGCACTTGTTCACCTTCGCTACTGCGAAATACATCTCTTCTACTGCAACCTCTTTGCTACTGCGTACGTTCTATAGACTGAGGTAAACAAATAAAGACACATAATTCTTTTACTGCGTTCTGGATATTTCTCAGCTTACAGGACACGGGTTCGAGGGCTGCATCCATCTGCTAGAATAACAGAAGATCAATCTGCCATTCCTTTTGTGGAATATCGGACTTCCAATATACTGGCAAATGTGATGATAAAATTAGAATGTAAAAGTATTTCACAAACTTAACAGAACACAGACTGGTTTCATTAAAAGTAATAAACGTGCTGCATTTACCCAGAACTGTGGGTATAGTTCACAGTAACAATAATAACAGATGTTTACTGCATGCTTTATCCATGGACAATTATAGAGGAATTTGTCTTCCTTAGTTTATTGAATTCTGTAGGTTCGTTCGTAATAGCAAAGTGCTTGTAGTAGAAGGGATTTGTTTCACAATTTTCTTACAATTCTTTTCATGTGGTAATTCCAGTTTAAGTTGCTGCTGATGGTTACTCCTAGCTATTTCGCAGTAGTTACCTTTTCTAGCGATCTGTCATCAATATTTAGCTCAAAAACGCTCTGTTTATTTTTGTAAAAAGTGAACACGAATTCCAACAAAAAAAGTCTGATACTGTTCAGGGATATCTTTGGATCTTGTACCAGTAAGAAGCAAGAGTATTCCACCCCATATACATGTGAAAAATGCCAATAACACCGAAAAAATTTTGACGTCGTTCAAGAATAATTTGTGAACATTTTGTTTAAGAGATCCGTGGTGTTCTGTGGTTCGTTACAGAATAATTATTTCTTTTGTCTTACTGTCTGTGTTGCACTGATGCTCTGTCCGTCCCCGGTAGCTGAGTGGTCAGCGCGCCAGTACGTCCACCCTAAGGGCCCGGGTTCGATTCCCGGCTAGGTCGGAGATATTCTCCACTCAGGGACTGGGTGTTGCGTTGTCCTCATCATCCCCATCGACGTGCAAGTCACCGAAGTGGCGTCAAATCGAAATACTTGCACCCGGCGAACGGTCTACTCGACGGGAGGCCCGAGTCACACGACATTTATTTACTGACGATGTCTATGCAACAGCTCTAATGTTGACGGTCTGACCTTTGTGTCTTGTTCCGTTCACTCACTGTACTGCTTCTGGCAACAGTAATGCCAACTTTACGCTTAGCCCTCAAACTTGCATTAAGTTCAGTCAGGGGTTTGTTTTTCTGGCAGCGTTAGTTGTACGTTCTACACCTATAGCTACGTACATACTCCGCAAGTCAGCGCATGGTACGTGGCGGATGATATCTTGTACCACTACCTGTCGTTTCCTTCCCTATTCCGCCAGAAAATGGAGAGGGGGGAAAACTACTGTGTATATGCTTCTATACGAGGCCTAATTTTTCTTCACGTATATTCGTGGCGCTTACGTGAAATGTACGTCAGCGATAATAGAATCGTCTTGCTGTGCTGTCGGTCTCAAACACTGTTTCTCTGAACTGCCTCAATACCGTTTCACGGAAAGAATGTTGTCTCCCTCCAGTAATTCCCATTTGAGTTCACAACCGCGTAATACTCGCGTGTTGATCCAACCTACCGGTTACAAGACTAGCAGCACGCCGCTCATTTGCTTCGACGTCCTCCTTCAATCCGACCTATTGGGGAAAAACCACACACAGTACTGAAGGTTGGATCGCACTGATGTTCTATACGCGGCCCCGAGCTAAGCCTTTCTACATTCTAGCAATACACCGAAGCCCACTATTCGGCCTCCGTAGTACCGTCCTTACGTGCTCGTTCCATTCCACATCGCTCTGTAGCGTTACGCCTAGGTACCGACGTGACTGTGTCAATCGACACAGTATTAATGCTGTATTCGAACGTTACAGAACAGTTTTTCCTACTCATCCGAATTAACTTATATTTTTCTACGTTTAGAGTAAGCTTCATTCTTCACATCAACTGGAAATTCTGTCCAAGTTATCCTGTATCTTCCTGCAGTCATTTAACGCCTACATTCTCCCGTACTCCACAGCTCCATCAGCCAACAGCCGCAAATTGCTGCCCACCGTGTCCGTCCGATCATTTATGTATACAGAGAATAAGAGCGGTCCTGTCACACTTTCCTGAGGCACTCCTGACGATAGCCTTGTCTCTGATGAACACCCACCGTCGATGAGAACGTGCTGGGTTCTGTTACTTAAGAACTCTTCGAGCCGCACACATATCTGGGAACCTGATCCGCATACTCGGATTTCCGTTAACAGTCTGCAGTGGGGCATCGTGCCAAACGCTCTCCAAAAATATAGGACTACGGGATCAACCTGTCCCAGTTCTCAAGATATCAATTGTGAAAAGGACAATATGAGTTTCTCACGAGCGATGCTTTTTAAATCCGTGCTGATTTGTGAATAGAAGGTTTCCTATTAAGAGTAATGCACAGGAATGCTGAGTGGATTACTGATGACGGGGAGGACGAATTGCGTCTCGTGTATGGGTTCACTGTATGTAGTGGATGAGCGGTACAAGGATGCCATCTTCAGCTGTTCCCGCATCGACAGAAACATCACTACGGTTTTTTCTCTCTCGGCGTTGTTGCACTACTCCGTGATTTGTATTGTACATACTGGTGTTTAATTTTACGCTATTGCGATGGCATTGTCACATTTAACTGGGGTAAGAAGTGAAATAAATCATTGTATTGTATTGTATGTTAACCGGCGACCTAGAAACGACGGAGAGGCTCCGTCCCCGCCGCAGCCGCAGTGGTTCACAACCCCACGACGACTACCGCAGTCCACTTCACGCCTCCGCCGTCCCACAGGGTTGTTGTGCGGCTCGGCCCCCGGTGGACACTCCCCCTCCCCAGGAAATGTCTCACACCAGACGAGTGTAACCCCTATGTTTGCGTGGTAGAGTAATGGTGGTATACGCGTACGTGAAGAACTTGTTTGCGCAGCAATCGCCGACATAGAGTAGCTGAGGCAGAATAAGGGGAACCAGCCCGCATTCGCCGAGGCAGATGGAAAACCGCCTAAAAACCATCCACAGACTGGCCGGCTCACCGGACCTCGACACAAGTCCGCCGGGAGGATTTGTGCCGGGGACCAGGCGCTCCTTCCCAGTCCGGATAGCCGTGCGTAAGACCGCTCGGCCGAAATAAATCATAATTACGTTATTGCTTTGTAGCAAACCACGGCAGGACAATAGGGTGCTTCTTCAAAGAATTCATGAAGCCACCGTAGCAAATCACGGAAAGCTGAGGTAAGAAATACCCGTTATTAGGCTGGTGAGAATCTGCAATGTCCGAGGCAGATGCGAATGTCAGAGACAGTGGAGTGTGGCGTGTGCTGTGGGATTATTGGAGACTACGTGATTGGACCTTACTTCATTGTGAACGCCTTAACGAGTAAACGATACGCACAGTTTCTTATCAAAGTGCCACCGACTCCCCTAGAGAAAGCACCGCTTTAAATACATGGATGTATGAGGCACAAGCTCGTAGGTGATGGGCTGCCTGCTCGTTTGTTGCTAGGACAGCGCTCACCCAGCCGTACTCTGGTCGCTGGATAGGACGCTAAGGCGTTCTCAGGTGACTTGCACGTTCGCCTTATTTGATGCCACTGGACCTTTTCACTGGCGTAAAGTCAAAGATGAAATCTATGCGGAAGTTCCGACGACCCAAAGGATTGAAAACATCGCACTGTTGCAGTATTTGCAATGATATGCAAGGAATCTTTTCAGTCTGTCCACAGCTACTTGCACTGGCGACTGCAAGCTTATATTACAATATATGGCGGGCATTTAGAACGCTTGATGGCGTGAGGAGAATTTTAAGGAAATGTTTATTACCTCGTGATTTTGTGATTTCCTTTTTGTTGCAGTTGCTGATGCAATTTGCAGTATAAGAGTACACTTTTGCTTTAAACTCGTGACTCGAAGTTAATATTTAAGTCTTTATACCCCAGTTCTCTGTTTTATAAATTCATTCCAGTTTGGCCGTGCACTTTTCTCTCAGTGCCTTGACAGAATCCAAAGTACTAAGTGATACCATACTTAACTTGTGAATCAACCTTAGATGTCACATCTTTTCCCTTCCTTTGGTGCCACTGTCCAACCACGTGTAGTTTCAAATTAAAATTTGCTGCACTTTTCCGTTTTCGTAAGTAGACTCCTTTAGCTGCACTAAGCTGGAGAGCTCCCACAACTTGACACCATGGTTGCTTAAAACAACGCGAACTTTCGCATAAGACAACGATCAGTTTCATGTTCAAAACAGATAAATCCTAAGTTCCAAATATTGTAATCTCCCCAAACTAGTAATCGGATTCTGAATAGTGACACGCCGTTGAATTCATCTCTCTTAGAAATAACACACTAGCAACAGAAATTACCGTAGTTCCACTTCAAAAAGTGAAGTTGACATTGAAGACTTTTCACAGTGCAGCGGGGTGAAAAAATAATTACGATATTTTAAATGCATGAGGAAATATCTAATGTGAGTAGCTTAGCCGAAACATCCTGTACAGGAAACTGCATTGGAAAATTTTGTAGCATCGTTTAACCTTTATATCTCATTACGCAGTATACTATTTTGCAGAAAGTATATTGGACACACGTTTCAATTCGTTTCAAAAATGCTAGTCACCTCAATATTTGCGCAGAGGGGTTCTATTGTTTTCATCGCTTCGAGGAAAGCCTCCCATGAGCCTGTTATACACAGAAGGTAAAATTTATTTCAGTATTTCCTGAAGCAGGAACAGTAAATATTGAATGAGACAAAACATACTCGTTCAGAAAATATCAGCTTCCGATCCGTCGTTATTACGCCTACCATCCTCTAAAAAGATGTTTCGATAAATACTTACATTCATTGTGCCATCAGGCAATACTAATAGTTTCAGTCTGAAGGAGATAAGCAATCACAGAGTACCTCTTCACTTAACATGAATTTAACAGTTGCCCCTCTCCCTTCACACACACACAAAAAGTGGTTCAAAAGGCTCTGAGCACTATGGGACTTAACTGCTGTGGTCATGATTCCCCTAGAACTTAGAACTACGTAAACCTAACTAACCTAAGGACAACACGCACATCCATGCCCGAGGCAGGATTCGAACCTGCGACCGTAGAGGCCGCACACACTTGCTTTATATAATACAGTTCGTAGTAATAGACGGCAAATCATCGAGTAAAACTGAAGTGATATCAGGTGTTCCCCAGGGAAGCGTCCTGGGACCTCTACTGTTCCTGATCTATATAAATGACCTGGGTGACAATCTGAGCAGTTCTCTTAGGTTGTTCGCAGATGATGCTGTAATTTACCGTCTAGTAAGGTCATCCGAAGACCAGTATCAGCTGCAAAGCGATTTAGAAAAGATTGCTGTATGGTGTGTCAGGTGGCAGTTGACGCTAAATAACGAAAAGTGTGAGATGATCCACATGAGTTCCAAAAGAAATCCGTTGGAATTCGATTACTCGATAAATAGTACAATTCTCAAGGCTGTCAATTCAACTAAGTACCTGGGTGTTAAAATTACAAACAACTTCAGTTGGAAGGACCACATAGATAATATTGTCGGGAAGGCGAGCCAAAGGTTGCGTTTCATTGGCAGGACACTTAGAAGATGCAACAAGTCCACTAAAGAGACAGCTTACACTACACTCGTTCGTCCTCTGTTAGAATATTGCTGCGCGGTGTGGGATCCTTACCAGGTGGGATTGACGGAGGACATCGAGAGGGTGCAAAGAAGGGCAGCTCGTTTTGTATTATCGCGTTATAGGGGAGAGAGTGTGGCAGATATGATACACGAGTTGGGATGGAAGTCATTACAGCATAGACGTTTTTCGTCGCGGCGAGACCTTTTTACGAAATTTCAGTCACCAACTTTCTCTTCCGAATGCGAAAATATTTTGTTGAGCCCAACCTACATAGGTAGGAATGATCATCAAAATAAAATAAGAGAAATCAGAGCTCGAACAGAAAGGTTTAGGTGTTCGTTTTTCCCGCTCGCTGTTCGGGAGTGGAATAGTAGAGAGATAGTATGATTGTGGTTCAGTGAACCCTCTGCCAAGCACTTAAATGTGAATTGCAGAGTAGTCATGTAGATGTAGATGTAGATACCGTTGGCTAGGGATACGCCAGATCTACACATGCCCATTCGACTTCCACATTGCCTACTGTGACCCATAACTCTACAAAACCTTACACCGCCCAACAGACCAACGACCGATGTTTGTACCACTGCAGTGTTGTGCATTCGTTTTTGTTCAAATGTTCAAATGTGTGTGAAATCTTATGGGACTTAACTGCTAAGGTCATCAGTCCTTAAGCTTACACACTACTTAACCTAAATTATCCTAAGGACCAACACACACACGCATCAGTCCATGACTGCGGCTAATCCTGCGCGGGATTCGTTTTTGTGATGGCTAGCTTGTGGCCAACAGTACGGCTAAGAAAAACGAATCCTGTCTCCTCTCGCTGGGTAGTTATGTCAGGAACTCCGGTACATGAGCTGCAATTGAAGTCGTCTGCAGTAGTTTACGAAGATGTGTTGTCCGTGTGCAATTCCCACACAACGCTTGTGAAGTCTGTAGCCCATACCAGTTAATTCCTAAGGCCTACTAAAGCGATGACAGGGCTTAAAGCTTCCCCGACGTCCACATTTCATAATACCTGTTGACCTACAGCTGCTATGAAAGCTGACAGAGTACCAGAACTTGTAGGCCTCCTCATGGCCTCTTGGCTGCAAAGCGTATTCCGCAACAGCTGACCTGCGTGTTGTTCTCCTTCTACAGTTTTCCTTACGTTCTTAGTAGCGACATACACGTTCTCCACAATTACTTCGTGTTCTGCAAATTCCTTCATTTTCTGTGCTTCCCGGGCATTCTTGGTCGACCTGAGGGATTTCTTTATCTCCCTAGTGGGTTTAGAAACGATACTCCGTTTCTTGAAGATCTCCCCTATTCCGCCAGTGAAGCCTGTAATGAACGGTAGGAAATCTTTGATTTCACAGACGGCTGTACACCAGTATGACTTTTGCATTGCCGTTTTAACGCTCCTTTTTTTCAGCGAATGGAGCGATGGATTTCTCGAAGAAATTCATTTGATCACGGCATAATAGCCTGGAATATTTCTACAAAAAAATGGTTCAAATGGCTCTGAGCACTATGGGACTTAACATCTGAGGTCATCAGTCCCCTAGAACTTAGAACTACTTAAACCTAACTAACCTAAGAACATCACACACATCCATGCCCGAGGCAGGATTCGAACCTGCGACCGCAGCAGTCGCGCGGTTCCGGACTGAAGCATCTAGAACCGCTTGGCCACCACGGCCGGCTAATATTTTTACAGATTTGTCATTCTCGGCCATGAAAGTTTACATTTTACAGCTTTGTAATTTTTGTTTTTGTTTCCTTACTTGTGAACTAGAATAATATATGTCGTAACGTTAACACAACAACACGTCGTGTCTTCTGGAGTGTACGAGGGACGTTCAGTAAATAATGCAACATGCTTTTATCTGCTAACAGCATATTGGTTTTATTCAGGATTCTAGTACACCATATTATACATCTACATCTACGTGATTACTCTGCTATTCACAATAAAGTGCCTGGAAGAGGGTTCAATGAACCACCTGCAAGCTGTCTCTCTACCGTTCCACTCTCGAACGGCACGTGGGAAAAACGAGAACTTAAATTTTTCTGTGATAGCCCTGATTTCTTTTATTTTATCGCGATGATCATTTCGCCCTATGTAGGTGGGTGCCAACAGAATGTTTTCGCAATAGGAGGAGAAAACTGGTGATTGAAATTTTATGAGAAGATTCCGTCGCAACGAAAAACGCCTTTGTTTTAATGATTGCCACTCCAATTCACGTATCATGTCTGTGACACTATCTCCCCTATTTCGCGATAATACTGAACGAGCTGCCCTTCTTTGTACTTTTTCGATGTCATCCGCCAGTCCCACCCGATGCGGATTCCACACTGCACAGCAACACTCCAGAATATGGAGGACAAGCGTGGTGTAAGCAGTCTCTTTAGTAGAACTGTTGCACCTTTTGTGTGTTCTTCCAATGAGTCGCAGTCTTTGCTTTGCTCTACCCACAATATTATCTATGTGATCGTTCCAATTTAGGTTGTTTGTAATTGTAATCTCTAAGTAATTAGTTGAATTTACAGCCTTCAGATTTGTGTGACTTAATGCGTAATCGAAATTAAGCTGATTTCTTTTAGCACTCATGTGAATAACTTCAAACTTTTCCTTTGGCCTACAAAATCTTACTTTCCAACATGATCTGCGTTCAACACGACGATCTTACGCCAGTCACTGTGAGGGCCTGTATGCTCGCATGGTATGGCTCTACTGGTCGACGTCGGAACCGTATCAGTAACCTCCCTTCCTTGACGTGCATCATTCATTGTGCCGAACGGATTGTAGTCGGAAGGTGCGTCATCTGGGCTGTAGGGTGGAGGAGGAAGAGCAGACCAGTGAAGTTTTGTGAGCTCCTCTCGGGTGTGTAGATTTGTGTGAACCCTTGCTTGTTTAACTGCGATCTGCCGGCCATCTCTACTGAGAATACCCCCGCATTCCAACATTGCAGGAGTCAAAGCTGAGACAAGCGGGAAATCGGAGAGGTCTGCGCTATCTTGTTGCGATGGTAACAGACTCCTCACCCAACGACTCGCCGCGCTTTTGTTCACTACTAGATCTCCTCAGACATTTTCCAAACGCCTACGAATATCTGCGATGGTATGATTTTCCGCCAAAAGAAACTCAGTGACAGATCTCTGCTTGGAACGCATCTCCGTTCCAGACTCTATTTGGAAAGCTTCGTGTACAGCCGCCACCAACAGGAACTTCATGAAACTATGAGGGCTAAAGTGGGAATGTATCACGATGTCCGACAACAAATTCTGCACTTTTCAACCAACATTGGCTGGCCAAAAAATGTGTTGCATTCCTTATCGAATGCCGCTCGTAGTATGAAACTCTTGACAACTCCGTAACATGTACACACAGTTCCGCTGACTCGAGGAGCTTGACACATCGTGGGGCCCGTTCTGAGTGTGGTTCGCGCTGCTGCCGTCCATTATCGCTCGGCTAATTGTGAAGCTCAGCGCGCACGCGCTGCTTGCGTAAACGCGACGCGCCTCCGCCTGGCTTGACCTGGCCTCCACGCGTTATCGCGACCTTCTTCGCCTGCAGCACCTGTCTAACTGCACACAGCGTCACTGCTCACCGCCCCACTGGTCGCTTTACGTAAGCTGAGGCCCCAGTCTATATGCACCATGTCGTTCGCTGTAAGTATCCAGTCCCCTGCCACCGTCGTAACTCTTATGCAAGTCAGTAAACCCACCAGACTTTCAAAAAGGTCTCGGCACTGCTCAACGCTTCACACGTAACATCTGCCACTGGATTCTGAGAGCATTTCTGTGACGCTGCGTAAACAAACGTGTGATGGTTCGTGCTTCAACCCACTGGTTGAATAAACTCAAAAAGAGTTCCACTCTCTGAAATTCTGAAGGTAGCAGCGGTAAAATACAGGAAGAGAAGCGCTATTTACAACTTGCACAGAAACCAGGCGACTGTTGAACGAGACGAGAGACATGAAAGCGAAACACTGCTTGAGAAGGAAGTGAGACAGGGTTGTAGTCTATCCCCGATCTACATCCTCCGCAAGCCATTGTATGGTGCGTAGCGGAGGGTAGCCATTTCCTTTACTGTTCCACGCACAAACACAGTGAGGGGAAAAGGATTGTCTATATGCCACCCTATGAAACCCCAATTTTCTTACGTTCGTGGTCCTTACGTGAAATGTACGTTGCCGGTAGTAGAATCGTTCTGCTGTCAACCTCAAATGCTGGTTCTCTAAATTTTCTTAATAAAGCTCCGCGAGAAGAAAGTCGTCTTCCCTCCAAGATTTTTTGCACTTGAGTTAATGAAGCATCTCCCAAATACCCTCGTGTTTTTCTAACCTACCGCTAATAGAGCTAGCAGCCCGCCTCTGAAGTGCTTCGATGTTTTCTTGGTGGCGGTCTCTTAACATTCGAGCAGCGCTCAGGATAGGGTAGCACTAGTGTTCTTAAGTGGTCTCCTTTACTGATAAGCTGTACTTTCCTAAAATTCTCCCAAAAGCCAAAGTTGACCATTCACCTTCCCTACTATCATCCCTGCTCGTTCCATTTCATATCGTGGCCGAGCGGTTCTAGGCGCTTCAGTCTGGAACTGCGCGACCGGCATGGATGAGTGTGATGTCCTTAGGTTAGTTAGCTTTAAGTAGTTCTAAGTTCTAGGGGACTGATGACCTCAGATGTTAAGTCGCATAGTGCTCAGAGCCATTTGAACCTGTTTCATATCGGTTAGCAACGTTACGCCAAGATCGACGTGACTGTGTCAAACACCACACCATTGACACTGTATTCGAACATTACTAGACGGTTTTTCTTCTCATCTGCATTAACTTACGTTTTTATACATTCAGAGCAAGCTGCCATTCATCACACTGACTAGAAATTTTGCTCCTGAAATCATTCAATGACGACACCTTCCCATACACTACAGCTTCATAAGCAAACAGCCGCAGATTGCTTCTCACGCTGTCTGTCAGATCACTTAGGTATATACAGAATAAGAGGAGCCTCCTTATGCTGTACCCTTGTCCCTGATACACTCGGCATCGAGGACAACGTACTAGGTTCTATTACTTAACAAATCTTCGAGCCCCTCACATATCTGACAACCTAATCCGTATGCTCGGATTTTCATTAACAGTCTGCAGTGGGGGCCCCATGTTAAACGCTTCCCGGAAATCTAGAAATATGGTATCTGCCTGTTGCCTTTCATCCATAGTTCACAAAGTGTCACGTGAGGAAAGAGCAGGCTGAGTTTAACGTTACGTTTATACGTATTGAATGTCATCTGTCTGCCTTTTCATCACAGGTTGATCATATCTATGTCTTCATGCACTACCTCTTCTTCTGGTTTTTCAGTTTTTGGCTACGATAATGTTATTCCGGTTTCATACAATATCTTCACTCCACCCACAAAATTTCCTCGAAAGGGTTATAATGTAAAATTTCCTTTAGGATACTGGCCTCCGACGTACGCAGAATACTTACCTTTCATTTTGTTGTACGCAACTTTCTCTGTTGTAGATTTGACACCCAGTTTTCTTGTGCAGCTTTCCTTCATAAATTTCACACCCAATTCTGTCCTTATGTAGGTGTTTGTGATTTTATCCTCACTTATTTGACGAACTTAATTTCTAATTGCCTAATATCCTTCTCTCGTGTAGCCCAATATTCTGCTCAAGATAACGAGGCAGAATCTGGTATTGCTTTATAAAACACTAACTCTTCTTCCCTCCTTAGGGAAACCTAAAGTAGGAGGTTCTTGGGTGACATGATCTTCACAAACACTATGTGGATGCATCTCTGGGTTTTAATTTTTTTAATTAGCAGTGATTGTTGCATGCAGACGTTATCTTACAAGTACTTCGCAAAGAGAAAATCAGACACTTTGCCATGTATTTAACAGCGTATCTACGTTCACTAACTCGGGCTATAGGAAACCACAGGAAAGCCGTCTTTCTTCTTTCTTATTGAACCCGTATATTGTATGATGTCCTTAGGTTAGTTAGGTTTAAGTAATTCTAAGTTCTAGGGGAGTGATGACCATAGATGTTAAGTCCCATAGTGCTCAGAGCCATTTGAACCGTATATTGTAGAAGCAACAAGGAAATTAAGAGAATGGTCCCCACGACACTCGACTGTTAGTACTGCCACCTGCCATCTGTGGGTGGTTACTGCACGTTGGCATCGAGCTCAGGCGGTGGCCATATTAATATGACTGGACCATGTAAAATGATGTGATGTCGGATTGCTCGTAACACTGCGCGCCGATTTACAGAGTCTATTCGGATAACTGTTATCATATTACAGAAACGTAGCGTTTCCTATTCACTTTTCCAAAGGCAAGTCAAGGCCGGAGCCTTATTTTTAACCATTCACGCTTTTGTGAAGCTGCTGTCCTAACGCCGCATACGCGTACGTCGTCAGGCGCTCGGCGCCAACAAAAGCGGCGGAAGCCTTAAGCAGTGGGCGGTGAGCAGGAGCGTGGCCGTTGATTGATTGGAGCCTCACCCTCACCCCCGACCCCACACGCCGCTGTCGATCGCCGGCGGTTATTTGCAGTGGGCCATTATGGCGCGATGCGATGTGGGTCAGCGGCGCGCGCATGCGCCGTGACCTTTCGCGTCGCCACGCCGCTGACACATCGATGCTCCCATCCCCGCCTCCACCCCCGCCCCTCAGGGCTTCCGGAAGGACGGGTGCCGCCAGCAGCGACGCCGACCAGTCGTCCTTCGAAGCTCCCAAACATATTTCTGCCGTCATGTCGGGAAGGCTGTCACGCAACCCCGAGCGAAGTTCTGCGTACTTGTGCCTCTCGAAAACTTCCTCAGACTGCAACAGATATTTCTTGTGAGACGCCTATTCGTTCTCGATAGAAAACCAGGGTACCTTCAGTCTGAAACTTCTTCAAACTTCTATTGCAACGTGGGCACCCTGTCATACATCACCTTCTCTCCCAACAGAGATTCCAAACACTCGGGAACTTCTCTTCCCTCGTGCTTGTACTCTGCATCTATACCAGCGTAAATATTCCTCAAACCATTATAATGGCTACGGTGGAGGCACATACTGAACCAGCACCATTTACCCATTTTCCTCCTTCTTTAGCCATATTGCGGGAGAGGAACGTGTGTTCAACGCACCGAAGCGTTTTTGTCTCATCTTTGGAAGTACACTACTTTTCACGTGAGATTCAGCATCTTTCCTGTAGTGTGTTCCACTGAAGATTGCTGGGCACTCCTGTGAGTCGATCGTCATTAGATATCTATTCACATTACTAAATTAAAGTGCTCACCTCGGATTTTCTTTATTTATGTGAAGAAAAAAAATGGTTCAAATGGCTCTGAGCACTATGGGACTCAACATCTTAGGTCATAAGTCCCCTAGAACTTAGAACTACTTAAACCTAACTAACCTAAGGCATCACACACACCCATGCCTGAGGCAGGATTCGAACCTGCGACCGTAGCAGTCCCGCGATTCCTGACTGCAGCGCCAGAACCGCACGGTCACCGCGGCCGGCTATTTATGTGAAGGTTTATCTCAAGAACTACAGTAGGGGTCTTCACTAACAGTCAGACCGCTTCACGAGGAAATTTTGTACAAGATGTGAAAAAAAGTAACGAGACTGATTTTTTAGCTACCAAAGTTTTTTTTCCTTTTCCAAACAACAATATCGTCCTCTTCAAAGGCAGTTGTACATTTGAGGAATCGTTATTCCCAGTCTTGGTTGCAGCGCTGAAAGGCTTCAACTGTTACAGCCTTTAACATGTTGGTCACGTTCTTCTGAATGTTCTCCAGAGACCCAAAATGACTTCCTTTTAAGTCATTTTCCACTTTCGGGAAAAGAAAAAAGTCACAAGGACACAGGTGGAAGAGTAAGAAAGCCTTCTGAGGACAAAAATTCAGTGACGGAATCACCGTGTGACATGGGGCGTTGTCATGGTGCAGCATCCATTTGTCTACAATGTCCAGTCTGAATCGATTCACCCTTTTCCTGAGCCTTTTAAGCACGTATTTGTGAAACACTTGGTTGACAGTTTCTGCTGGAGGTTTGCTCTCACATGAGCACGAATACGTTCGACGTTTTCATCGGATTTGAAACTGGAGACTTGCCTGAGCGAGGTTCACCTTCGACGTTATCTCGGCCTTCCATAAGTAATTTGTGCCTGCGAATAACGTGTGCTCTTGATGAGTAATGTTCCCCGTAGGGCTGTTTGGACTTCTCAATGGTCGCATTTGCGGATACTTTAATTTTAACACAAAACATGATGGTAAATGTCGTGTGACTATGGCCTCCCGTCTGGTAGGCCGTTCGTCGGGTGCAAGTCTTTCGATTTGACGCCACTTCGGCAACTTGCGCGTCGATGGGGATGAAATGATGATGAGTAGGACAACACAAACACCCAGTCCCTGAGTGGAGAAAATCTCCGACCCAGCCGGGAATCGAACCAGGGCCCTTAGGATTGACATTCTGTCGCGCTGAACACTCAGCTACCGGAGGATGACAACATAATGGTATGTCTGTATGTGAATGCCAATCCCGGAAACTGCTATAGACATTTTGATACAGCCTTCACTATTCACGTAGAAGGCTTGTCTATATAATTTATTAACATTTCGTGCAAATTGGCTGAACTATGATGGTGTGTGACAGTGAAATCGTGCCACCTGGGAATTTTCCTGGTGTGTGCTACTGAAATCTTTAAGTTATAGTAGAATTCAATTATATAACGTTGATCTCTCTACGAAGTGGACCGTGAGCAAAATCATCGCTGCGCCACACAAGTCGCCCGGCCGTTCGTACTTAAGTGATACCCGTTGGCAGCCGGAACAGGTCGTTAGTACTATCTAAAAAGAAACGTAGCGAACTGTGCAGTACGTGGAAGATCAGGGTTTATGTCCCGTGGACGTCAAGGTCAATAGTGACGGGAGTATTTTGAAGGCGACCGCCTTCGTAAATTAATATTGCAATACCTTAGTATTCTTCTAGTGAATCGAGGCCTTGCATCTGCATTCACCGTAATTAAACTTATATGGTCATTCCACCTTTAATTTCTACGCACACATATCTGTACATGATTCTTTGGGACTGAGTCCAGTGAGCGCTCGGTGATGATGTAATCAAATCTTAGTGGATATTTCTGATCACTTACATAAGCGATATTACATTTGTTTTTATCGATGGTCAGCTGCCAGTCACCAGTGCACCTAACGCTGATCATCGGCGGGTCTTTCTGCATTTCGCAACAGTTTCCTAATGGTAGGCTCCAGATACTAACGTTATGTTTTGAAGTGTAGCAAGTTCAGTATATATCTGCTTTATCGGTGTTAGTAATGGGATTGAATTTAGTTGGATTGTAAACTGATACTTGAGATTCAATAGTATAAATAAAATTCTGGAAAGTGAGGTAACCAAAAAAAGTTGAGTTACTGATTAAAGTAAAACAGGTGAAAGAAGTAGCTATTGAAAAACGAAAGACAAACGTTGAGGATAGGAAATGTATACGTAGCAAGTAGCGAAACGTGTGAATTACATGATGGGAGCACGCTGACGGCAGCAGATACACAAATATGAACAGATGAGTACAGGCTGTAGAGGAGCAGATAACTTCCATACGAAGAGAAATATCTGTGTGGCAGCTTTCAAAATTTGTGCGGCTCAGAATGTTAAACTTTAATGGAGACATAAAATCCCTAACTTGTTAGTGTTTTATTTTGGTTTTTATCTCTGTTTGTTTGAAGATAATGTTACACTCTTTTTTAATACAGATTCTGGCACACACCGTTTAATTATGTCACTAATTTGGAATAAAATTCTTGCTTCTTAGTCTGTGGCTGGTATAGCAGTGCGAATGAAGTGAATTGCCCCGTCAACAATGAAGTTGGTCATGCAGTGACGATAATTCTTAGTTTTATGTACATTGCCGGAAAAATAGTACATCCTTGTAGAGGTTTCCAGTCCACTCAAGGTTTATTATTGCCATAGTGCATATGCAGTACATGAAATTGTTACATTTAATATCAATATCATAAGAAGTTCTCAGGTCCAGGTATCGACCCAAGCTGGAACACCCATATTAGTCCGCAGAGTAGTTCAAATGGTTCAAATGGCTCTGAGCACTATGGGACTTAACTTCTGAGGTCATCAGTCTCCTAGAACTTAAAACTACTTAAACCTAACTAACCTAAGGACATCACACACATCTATGCCCGAGGCAGAATTCGAACCTGCGACCGTAGCGGTCGCTCGGTTCCAGACTGTAGCGCCTAGAACCGCACGGCCACTCCGGCCGGCCGCAGAGTAGTCCTCAGGGGCGACAATGCAGGCGCAACGCTGGCAGCCAGTTGATCGTACGGATGGCGAATATTGTCTTGGGATATGTTATTGCATACCTGCTCGAACTGTTCACGTAGTTCTGCAAGAGTCGCTGGTTGAAGAGTCGCACGAGTGACTTCTCGTCCCATGATATTCCACAAGTGCTAGAATGGGCACAATTCAGGAGATTGTTTGCTGGCGAGGTTAAGTTGTTGCACTTCGAGTATGTTGAAATTCATGGGCAGTGAATGATCGAGCATTATCCTAGTGGAACACACATCAACTTCCTACTGCAAGAAGGGCCAAAAACCGTTTCTAACAACATTCTGCACGTACCGAACGTTGGTTAGCATCCCCTCCAGAAACACCAAAGGTCGAAGTTGTAGCTTATCGCACCCCAGACTCTACTGCCTGGAGTGGGGCTAGTGTGGTCTTAACGAATGCGCTCTATGAGACACCGCCCACCAGGTCTACATCATACATACAAAAGACCATCCCCTGCATGTAGGCATAATCTCCTTTCATCCCCGAAGACCACGACGCGGCATTCTGTCTTCCAAGTGATCCTCCGACGTCATCAGTTGAGCCGTGCACGTCGATGCTGTGGTGTAAGTGGAAGACGGGCTAGAGTTGGTGCTAATAACCAGTTCGCAGCAGTTCGTGTCGACATGTCTAGGCTCACAAGCCCTCTTATGTGTGCTGTGACAGCTGTACAGATTGCCACCGCTGCCCTTGAAAGACATCCTGGCGGGCTTCTGTGCTGCGTGGACGTCCAGAACCTCGTTTGCAGAGTTGACAATGTTCACTTCACCACTGATAATCAGCATCGTTGCTCAAATGACGAAGCACGTCCAACTTGTGTGGCAGTTCCCCGACAGGACCAGAGCCTCAAAAAAATAGTTCAAATGGCTCTAAGCACTATGAAACTTAACATCTGAAGTTATCAGTCCCCTAGACTTAGAACTACTTAAACCTAACTAACCTAAGGACATCACATACATCCAAGCCCGAGGCAGGATTCAAACCTCCGACCGTAGCAGCAGAGCGCTTTCGGACTGAAGCGCCTAGAATCGCTCGGCCACAGCGGCCAGCTTCAGAGCCTCAATCTGACCCCTTTCAAACTCGCTCACTTGGCTGCATATTTCACACGTTTGCACCACACTGAACCTTCTGGTTGCGAGCATCTCCTATTAAAGGGTAGACACAGACGGTGCTCTGGTAGACATTCCACTACTCTGTCTGTTGGCAGACGACGATGAAATCATTATGAGCACATATACTACCCTCCAGGTGGCATATTCCGTCATCGGATCAAAATCTACGTCATCTTTCCACGTGCACTAGTTTTCTTCCGGCAATGCACATATGCAGTCACAGGTATGTGGTCTATATTCGTTTAAGAGAGTGACGCACTATATTCTGTTTCAGAATCTAGCACACTTTGTTTATCATCGCATAACCTGTGAAAAGTTAGTGCTGCGCTCCTGTACAGTCATCACTATCTACAACTGCCTATGCTGCCAAATAAACAACTCGCCTGGCTACAACACTTCCAAATATCACGCTTACAACGCCATGGACGAAAGAGTGAACTGTCGACTAGAGCACACCTGAGTACTATATCAAATGTGCGAACTGGTCGGAAAAACAGATGTTTGCTTGCCAGTTGACAACTTTCGTTACAAGACACTGCCGTGATCCAGTTGATAGTTCGCTCGTTAGAGCGTGTAGTATCTCGAGCTGAGCGGACGTTGCACAGTAGCGAGTTCTGTACACTACCACGACTACGAAAACTAACAACTGTCGCGTCTCGACCGATTGTTCTGTCGCTATATCTCAATTCGAGGAGGGGTCCTCTCCAATAGATGACAATTATGTCTCACCCTTTTAGGGTCTGGAAGTCCACGTTTGCTAATTTCTTTCGAATACAAGAACGATGTCTGGATTTAGTGCTATATTGACAATTCCACAACAGTATCGCTAACGGTGACTAGAGGACATATAACGCAACAGAAATCCCTCCACCCGAACCCCCCACCCTATGAACTCCTACAGTTATGGCGATTCGAGCTCTCCCACTTCCTCGATTCATTCCGACGGAAAATGCCTGTGGTACTAACACGCTCATATTCCGCTGGTAGCAAACTGCGATGTCACATCCAGCGGACTGAGTTGTATGTCCAGAACTGTTTCTTGTTTCGAAACTAATAATATCTTTTTTCAAATCAGAATCAATATTTCTGATTCCTCCAAATTTCTGTACTCGACAATGTAAACATTTTACATCCAACATATTGTCAGCATCGATATAATTCAAGAAATCTATCGAAAAATTGATACATCGATACTTTCGCCGACTCTGATTCCTCATGCAACTTGAAAGTTTAATAAGACACTAAAGCTCAAAATCCTATACTACAGAACGAGTGACAGTGATTAACTGCCGACGTTATCAGCCGCCGCCGCCGTCACGGCAGCGTCAAACTGTGTCACCGAGAATCCTTCACTTTGACTTTCAGTTCCGCTGACGGCCTCTGTGAGCGCCGTCATTTGAAATGCACTGTGGAGTACATTGACCTTCCATTCCGTTTCGTTGTGTTCCGTGACGTGCAGTGTGAATTGAGTTTTACTTTTATACTCGGCCACCTACATTACTGTGTGTGGCAGAAGGCATTTGTATTACCATCTTCATTTCCCCCATCCCTTTTCCATTCGCGATTACTGCATGGAAAGAACGACTGTCTATAGAAGCCGCTATGGACTCTTATTTCTGTAATTTTCTGGTCGTTGTGATTTCACGAGACATGTGCCGAAGGTAGTAATATGTTGTTTGAATCTTTTTGGAACGAAAAATTTCAAAATTCCAGCAGTAAACCTCTTCGGGATATACAACGCCTCTCCTGTAGAGTCTGCAGCTGGAGTTTTTTGAGAATTTCCGAGCTAACGAAACGCACATGTCTTCTTTGGAGTTTCTCTATCTCTTCTATTATTCAAACTGACAAGGCGTCTCCTATTGACGAGCATTTCTCAAAAATCAAAGAAGTGCTCTGTAAGCCATTTCTTTTGGGGATGACTTAAATTCCCTTTTCTCATAACGAATCTCAGCTCTTCATCTGCTTCTCCTGTGATTGCTTTTATACGATTGTGTCGCTCCAGGCGGTTACTTCTATATACATGACGGTTATTACTGTTTCCAGCTATTCATCGCCAATAGCGTAATTGAATAGTCAGGGATCTCTTCTCCTATTCATACGCAATACGTCACATTTATTTACGCTCAGAACCAATTGCCATTCACTGCTTCAAACGTGGATCCTCTTGCATGTCTTTTTGCATTTCGCTATAGTTTTGTTCCGTTCCCCTCTTACATAAAAGAGCATCGTATACGAACAGCATCAAGGAGCTTTTCACTTTCTCTTCTATAGACGATGTTTTACAGGAATAGTAAATATTTTAGAAAGTAGCAGTATAGACTAATGCGAATAAAATATTCCTTGTGGCATGTGGCAGATTTTGATAGGTTACAGAAAAAAATGGCTCTGAGCACTATGGGACTTAACATCTGTGGTCATCAGTCCCCTAGAACTTAGAACTACTTAAACCTAACTAACCTAAGGACATCACACAACACCCATGCCCGAGGCAGGATTGGAACCTGCGACCGTAGCAGTCCCGCGGTTCCGGACTGAGCGCCTAGAACCGCTAGACCACAGCGGCCCGCATAGGTTACAGAGATAAGTTTTCTTGACACATGTTGGTACACCAGTAGCAATAGATTTATTTATCGACTGTCATTTTTGTTTTGAAGTTCAAATTGTGAAACTGAGTCTGAGTTTACATAACTGAATTTTTCAGCTGATATTACGATTTGTTTGCCAATGCTACAATATAATTTGAGCTTGCTGCATCGTTTTACAGGGCAACGTTACTTAGACCCATGAAAATGAGTTTCTAGCATTACTGGAGGAGGTTCCTTTTGGTTACAAGGATGTATCTGTTCTTCCAGCACGACGGGGCTCCTGTAAAATCTAGTCGTCAAGTGACACATCGTTTAAACCTAACGCTCCCCAGATGGTGGATCGGCGGAAATGGTCACGCTTCTTTGTGGCCATGGTCCCAAGACTTCTAACCTTTAGATTTCTTCCTTTGAGAATGGTCCTCAAGGCAAAATCTACAGCAAAAAATAAACACATGAGACAAATTGCTCATTCGGCTTTTAGCGTAATGGAAACCACAGAGAAAATCAAAAATGTTTTGTTTGCAACAGTTACTACACCACCCAGACACTTCTGCACATAGTCGCCGCTCCGACTTGGACATTTTGTCGCAGCGTTAAACAGCTGCCGCGCTGATTGGCCGCGCGGTTAGAGGCGCCATTTCACGGACTGCGCGGTCCCTCCCGCCGGATGTTCGAGTCCTCCCTCGGGCATGGGTGTGTGTGTTGTTCTTAGTATAAGCTAGTTTAAGTAGTGTGTAAGTCTAGGGACCGATGACCTTACAGGTTTGGTCCCTTAGGAATTCACACACATTTGAAACAACTTTCTAATACCATCGTCTTAGAAAGGCAGTCGCCTGTGCTTTCCGCGAATTCTCTGCGCTGAGCTGTAGCTCGTTTCCTAAGCCAAAATGTTGTCTTCACAGCCAGCGGTTCATGTAAATTTGGAAATTTTTGGCAAGGTGTTATGGGACCAAACTGCTGAGGTCGTCGGTCTCTAAACTTACACATTATTTAATCTAACTTTAACTTAGGCTAAGGACGACACACACACACACACACACACACACACACACACACACACACACATGCCCAAGGGAGGAGTCGAACCTCCGACGAGGGGAGCCGCGCTGAACGTGACAAGACGCCCTACGACCGCGTGGCTACCCCGCTCGGCAGCGTTTCATGTGAACAGAGATGAAACACAGAACGAAGAGTCCGGCCTGTATGTAGGGTGCTCAAACATGAGTGGTCAGACACTTCCCATCGAAAACGCTGCAGGAACGTACTCATTAACCCTGTTGCGTGCGGCTGAGGAATGTCATGAATAAGCAAGTTATATGGGATGCATTGCGTGACCGATCGGAATCTTACTTTCCGAATAGCCCTTGCATTGTTGGTAATATGCCTGAGAGGCGATAGGACGTAGGCCCTGTGCACTGAGTGTCGCTCACAATCCAGTCATCTGCTCCGCGTGAAAGGGAATAGACGAGTTCCTGATCCCCCTAAAGACGGTCTTGGCGTACATGCTGAAAACCACTCTGTGAATTTACTGGGATAAGTAGTAGGCACAGGCAGCACACCTAATTAGTAGGCCATGCTACTTCTGCGAAATCTCGTCGTCACAGGGACAACGAATTCGATGGAAAGACGCCTATTGTAGCCAGGCAGCATGAGCGAACCTTTTTAGCTCTAACGGAAGTTGTTCCCCACGACTTTATGTATCGCCCCTAGACGTCGTAAGTATTGCAGACAGTACCGGCAGGCAGTATGACTGAGCTGCGGCCTGGTCTACCGTTGTGTAACGCAGGTCTCGAGACGGGACGGGATTGTGGGAGTGGCGATAGGGCCGCCGCGATATGCGGCTGTGGCGGCGAGCCTGGGGCCGGCGGCGGATCAATAGGCCGTGACGTCAGAGGCGGCGGCGGCGGCAGAGGCGCAAGTATCGACCGCGGTGTAGCGGCGCCCGGCCGGCCGGCCGCCCGGCGGCTGCGGACGCAGCGCCGTCTGCAGAGGTACCAACAGTGGGCACTCACGAGAAACCCTCACCTAGAGCGGCCGGCAGCCGGAACGATCGATGCTGGCTCACTGCTGGGCAACTTCGGCGAAAACTATCCAGAACTATCGAACTGCGGACCTCGAAAAGGGAAGGAAGATTAAGGTTTAACGTCCCTCCAAAAATGGTTCAAATGACTCTGAGCACTATGGGACTTAACATCTGCGGTCATCAGTCCCCTAGAACTTACAACTACTTAAACCTAACTAACATAAGGACATCGCACACACATCCATGCCCGAGGCAGTAATCGAACCTGCGACCGTAGCGGTCGCTCAGCCTCACGGGCGACAACGCCCTCTCGGCGACACGCTCACCACTGAAGGCGTATAAGATTGGGGAAGGAGAGGCGTAGGGAAACATTCCGACATTTGCCTCGAGCGATTTCCGGAAATCTGCAAAGGACTAAATCTGCGGTTGGGAGCACTGTTTTCAGAATGTGATTCCAGTGTCTTACAAGAGCAAGATCTCTGAAATATTAAAACAGCGGCATCGATATCTGTCTAAATATTATCCACCTTATGGATGTGAGGTCACGAGAGAGACAAAAAATTCGTAGGCTTCGCTGGTCATATATTTATCTGACATTCTAATTTTACCTCACTTTATTGCATAATATTCCTGTATATGCGGAATTACTATCAGTTCTCTGAATTACATACAGTTGTGTAAATTTGGGCGTACAGTACATTATTGTTTCTTTCTGGCCTCAATAATCGGTCTGGTATGCCGCGCGCCGGCGTGCAGCAAGTTCAAAAATGGTTCAAAGGGCTCCAAGCACTATGGGACTTAACATCTGAGGTCATCAGTCCCCTTGAACTTAGAACTACGTAAACCCAACTAATCTAAGGACATCACACACATCCGTGTCCGAGGCAAGATTCGAACCTGCGACCGTAGCAGCAGCGCGATTCCGGACTGAAGCGCCTAGAGCCGCTCGGTCACAGCGGCCGGCGTGCATCAAGTGTTGCTGTTGTGTGGGAGAAGGCTTTGGAGAGTCTCGCCTTGTGGACACACGTCCGCGAGATCGTTCGCGCTTTCTAAGTCTGCTTTCACCGCTTCATCACTATCAAAGTGAAGTTCTCGAAGGTATTTTTTTAAGTTTCAGAAACAGATGAAAATCTAATGGGGCCAAGTCGGGACTGCATGGAGTTTGGTCGATAACAGTGGACTCGAGCTGTCGGCTTGTTGCAGATGCCACAGCTCTCGCATGTATTCTGATTTTGTCATGCTGAAGGAGGAGGTGCTCCATTTGTGGACAAACTCTTCGAATTCGTGCTTTCAGTTCTCTGTACCATACTTCTACAACGGTGGCCTGTACGCGCTCTCGTGACGTGCCACACTTACCTGTGTTATCCGACGATTTTTGTGCTCATCAACTCGATACAGATGAATCTCCTCGGCTGCCATATGCGGTCGTCCACTCTCCACACACGTTGAGGTTAGCACAGCGGTTTCCTTCATTATAAGCGTGAACAACCCAACGTCGCACGTTACTGACGTCGATACAATATTCACCAGACACAGCTTTTGTTGTTCTATCAGTTTTCTAATTTAAATGCTCTCCTGTAACTTTAAGCTTGCAGTACATTACTGTTCGTTTCTGGACTCAAAGGATCTGGTTTGGCGTGCGCAGTGCTTGTGTGGGAGTACGCATGGGAGGAGAGTCACTGTGCGAGCACACGTCTGCTCGTTAGACCACATTGGCCTGCAGAGTTTATTTTGCAGAATGTTCTGATTTGGATTACGTGCGGGAATGAAGATATACGAGGGCGTGCTGAAAACTAATGCACCCGAATTTTTTACGTGAAATCTCTTCAAGCTTTTTGAATAAAACGAACTTTATTAACATTCTACATGTTTATTCTTCACTTTACATATTTATTTCTCAATGTAGTCACCCTGGCTATAGATCTGTTTGTTGAAACCGTCACTGTGGAATGTCTGACTTTGTTGATGGAACCACCTCACCTCTGCTTGCACCGCTTCATCACTATCAAAGTAAAGTCCTCGAAGGCTTCCTTGAAGTTACGGAAGCAGATGAAAAGGCGTCGGATTGTTGCAGATGCCGCAGCTCTCTTACGCGGTCTTAGGTTGTCATTCTGAAGAAAAGGGTGCTCCATTTGTGGAAGAACTTTTCGAATTCGTGCATTCTGTATCTCGGTTCTGCGTAGATGGCCCGTATATGCTCTCATGATATCACGAACAACCTATCGTCGCCTATTACTAATATCGGTACAATCAGCACCGTACATGGCTTTCATTCTCTTGTGGGTTTCAGTTGGAGGCACTTTGTCTGCGGTTAGAAACTCGATTAAAACACGCTGTTTCTCAAGCACCGCCATGTTACACGTTACTATTCGGACTCCTCTATCGCAGAGGGTGGCAACTTGCGTCAGCGAAGAAAGAAAGTCGTCTGAGTAATATGACACGTAATACCTCAGCCGATATTGGGTACAAAATAAAAAATTGGGGCATCACTTTTCAGCACACTGATGAATTACTGGCACGCGGTTTTTAAGGAAAGTAAAAGTTGTGACGATGGATTTCCTTGAACAGCATGTTCCACTAAAAGACAGCCCTCCACACATCTCGCAACTTGAACAAGAAGAATGTAATAATTTACTGGCCACAATTATTTATAGAATAATGTAAAAACTGGTAGAAATCGATTCGGGGGTGATCAGTTTGGGTTCTGGTGAAGTTTATGAACACATGAAGAAATACGATTGTAGATTGAGAGAAATGTTTTGACACTGTAGACTGGATTATTCTCTGAAACTTTGAAGGTAGCAGGGATAAAATACAGAGCGCGAAAGATTATCTGCAACTTTACCAGAAACTAAACGGCAGTTACAAGCAGTCCAAGGACATGAAAGGAAAGCACCAAGCACTGTTTTCATTGAATCTGTAAGCAAACCGTAAACCAATCCAGAGAGAAATTGCGAAAGGAAAGTAATATTCAAGAGTAACAAATGTGAAAAAGCTGATGTTTCCTGATAGTACTGTAATGCTGTCAAGATGTTGTCTAGAACTGAGGTTAAAAGATGAATATCAATCAACGAAAGTAAAATAAGGATAGTAGAGTGAAATCAAATTAAATCAGGCGATGCTGAGGGAATTACATTAGAAAGGCCATATATAAAATTGCAGATTTAGTTTTGCTATTTTCCCAGCAAAATAAATGGCGATTGAAGAAGTAAAGAAGATATAATATGCGGAATGACGACAGTAAAAACACATTTCTGAAAAAGAGAAACTTCTTGACCCTGAGTCTGAATTTGTGGAAGGAAATGATCCAGAGTGCAGCTTTTTTCGGAGATGAAACGTTGACAGCAGAAAGTTAACACAAGAAGACAATAAAAACTTTATCAATGCGCTACTGCAAGAAGATTATATGGGAACATCGCATAACTAATAAGGAGGAACTGGACAGAGTTGCGGAAAAAGGAAATTTCTGCCGCAACCTGAGTAAAAGGAGATTTCGGTTGGTAGGACGCATCCTGAGGCATCAGGGAACAGTCAGTTTGGTAATTGAAGGAAGTATTGGGCGGAGGAGGTAAAACCTGTAGAGGGGGAACAAGGCTTCCACTAAAGCAAGCAGGTTGAAGTTAAGTGGTTGTTAAAAGTTAATCGTTATGTTTATTCAGCATGTGACACACAATACAGCAATCTCAACACACAGCTACTCAATTCTAGAGTCAAGCTCTAAACGTCCGGCTGTTTCTGTTGACGTTCCATATTGGAACATGAAAAGTAACGATCATTTAACAACATTATCCGGACGAAAAATTCTGTTCTTGTTTTTAAATGTCCAGTTCACATTGCTCTTTTCAATTCCCACACATTACAACGTCTTATATTATGGAAGGGACCTGTTGGTAGCTTGATTCATTTAGTGTCCATTGCGCACACCACTACATAACATGAACTGGCGATTTTAAATAAGGCAAGAACTTTCTTATTGATACCAGTTTATTTTATGGCTGTACTCTGCAACTTCAAACACGTCCGGCTGCTGATTTCAACACTGATAAATGATGAGATCTTGACTTTCGAAACACGCAGCCGTGTGTCACCACTGCTCCATAGTGTGCTAAGTAAACGGAACGATATTCGTAACCAGCTTGTTTCATCATCAGAGTCCTTCTTCAACACCAACTGCACACGAATAACACACGTACGTCACAATAAAGGAAGGAAGTTGCCACTTTGACATATGAACCTCTTCTTAAGCTTACAAATGTCCATCCGTGACGACCATTGCTATAATTTTACGCATTTTACTGCACGCACAATGAAGACGGATAATTACTTGCTTTTACTCCAGCCGCAGATGAAATAATTAGCAATTTGAGTTACCGAGTTTATATGGAAGGTAAGATATGGGCAGAATGGTGGGAGGGAGAAACTGCCTTTATCACCAAGTTCATATCCCAACGCTTCCCTGCAGTGGTATTAACCTCACATTTCATGTGTGTTCTATTCCCGACGTTGTTGACAAGCCGCTAATGTCGAAAGGACAAGTAGCACATAAATTCGTAAGAGAAAAACGATAACTTATAATACTTATTCGTAAACATCATATTGTAACGAAAACTCATTGAAATAAAAACAATGAAACAAGTAGGACTTAAAAATGGATACTCTTTAGAAACGTAGAAGTGTTCAAACAAATTTATTTATTTGATGTACTTTTCCTCCTAGTAAATATAGGCAAATCGCCTTTGTTTCTTTAAAAAAACTTTATATATTATATCTAAATAATATTGTTGCGTTCAGTTTTGTTATATCACTGAGCTCTAAAATTATATTGATCTTGATTGTCCTCTGATTAGTTGGCTATATTTTTGTTTTCTTCTGTTTCAGCAAAAATTCTCCTTTTCTACGTCCTGTTCTACACATGTCTGGCTGGGTTTTTCTCCGCAATGCTTGCCATTTTCTACCAGACTCTGGACATGAGGATCCCGAAACGAGAGCTAGATGGATCCTTAATCGGAGACAACCCAGGTAAATCTCAACTGCCGTACCTTCTGCACTTTGCCTTATTTTATGCACAATTCACCTACTCATTGGCCACAACAACTAATTTTTTCTCCAGGCATCTAGCAGGCTAGTGTTCCTCATAACACATGTAATGTAAAGCAGTTCTGGCAAACACTCGAGTGTTACTAAATGACAATGTAGTAATAACTACCACTTTCTCAGAAGTATAGTAGATGAATTTTTGTTTGTCGGTATTGTCGGTCAAAGAAAAGTGAAACTTCTGACTCAACGACAGCGAAGACAGTGACGTTTAAGATATCCCCATCTGTTCTACAGGGAATTGTGAGGATCGAAATAGCTATTTTATCCAGATCACCCATTTTACGAAAAGCCTGACAGTCGAAGCTTTTCTATTAAAATCTGCCACATTGTTTAAATTGATTTTCACAGATAACGCTTCCTTTCAGTACAGGGATCACTAACGGAAGAAGTTTAAATAAGTACGCTCTCTATTTTCCGTCTTCACCACGCGTAAGAACTTGGAGGATTATGGATGCTCTACTAGAGGAAACCTTTGAAATACCGAAGTTTTCCGTCCGTCTGCATTCTTGTAGAAGTTAATGGTATTTCTCTAGCTGAAGTGCTGTCACTTATAAGGACAGCATGCTAACCCGGTACGTCCTGATGCAATTATTTCGCAAAATTCGCAAAATTTGTAACTTACGTTAACGGACGATCGTTAATGGCCAAAAAACCGTGTTCGTTTTGGACAGTATGTCTGCCAGATATTAGGCATTTCCCCAGTTTTCCACCCTTCTTGAAAGAATTGTTTAAGTATCATGTTGAAATTTACTGGGAAGGAGCAAAACGAAGACCGCAGTGAACTTTGCCAAATTCAACATATCCAATGCACTGCACGTTTGTGGTGGATGGTACTACGCACCAGTGTTAGTGCATTTCTGCCCTGTTCCATTCGCGCCTGGAAAAGCAGGAAATTGCATGTTTGCTTACCTCTGGAGGCACCCTAACGTACATAATTCTCATTATCCCTAAGCGAAACACACGATGTTGGAAGCGAGAAATCTCGCAAAGGCTTTTTCGAATAATCGTACCGTAAAATCCAACAGCGATTAGTGGAAACAACGTCGCGTTTCTTTCAAGGACCCCCATTTCAGATACCCGAGTGTCTCTATATTTCGTTTCGGCGATACTGATATGCTGCCAACGGTCTTGCCACAGTTGAGAGTTGAGCGCTGTCGGATTTGGCTACCACTTGGACGGGTGACCGCCCTGGTCTGCCGAGCTAGCGGCTCCACTCACGGATATTGACAATAGCCAAGAGAGCGTTGCGCTGACCACCTATCCCTGCATATCTGCAGGTAGTGACGCCTATAGTCAGAGGATGACATGGCGGTCGGTCGGTGACCGTTGTGTCTTTAAGACCTTTTCGGACGGAGTTGGTTTGTTTGTATATCGATCTGCTACTTTAACTGTCTCAACAGCGCATCTCTACATGCGTACGATTTATGCTGTCATGCTTACTTGAGAAGGAGTTCATGCGCCCAGACAATACTCCGAAATTGGTAGCACTAATATTTTTTATGCGATTCCCGGAACAAATGATTAGCACTTTCTCATAACTCTTCCAGTAAACTTCATTTTTCCATTTGCCTTCCCTATTACTGATTTCACTCGCTCAGCCCCTTCATGGCGCTTCTAAGTATTTAAGCAACTTGACGGTGTACAGGATCTCACCGTTAATCTCTTAATCGAGTGCTATCGAGTTATCCTTACTACTGTCAGAGGACGATGCATACCTGTGCACACCACCATGGTCATTCAACAATCTGATGATGCTGTTGTACCTACCTGATAACGCAAGAGATAGTGTTAACATTCCTAGGGGCAACGCCGATTTACGTTGTCGGATGCTATGTTTGTTTTGTTTGCAGATGATACAAACATTGCAATTAATAGCAAATAAAGTTCAGATTTAGAAATGGCTGCTAATCAAATTTTCACTGGCGTTAATAAATGGTTTAAAGCCTATTCAATGTCATTAAACTTCGAAAAAACCCGCTATATGCAGTTCAGAACCTGTAAGAGATTTCCTTCCAGCATGTGTATAACATATGAGGACATGAGATAAAAGAGTTTGACAGTGTTAAATTTATGGGATTATAACCCGACAGTAATTTCAGTTGGGAAGGGCATACTACCGAACTGCTGAAGCGCCTAAACAAGTCTGCATTTGCAATACGAATGAAGTCAGATGTATAAGATGTAAGTATTCATTATGTCATATGGGATCATATTTTGGGGTAACTCTTGAAGCCTAGCGAAAGTTTTTTGAGTGCAAAAGCGCGTAGTAAGACTTGTTGGTGGTGTAAGTTAAAGAATATCGTGTTAAAGGAACATGGTATTCTGACCACTGTTTCTCAGTCAGTATACTTATTCCTTAACGAAATTTGTTGCAAATAATATGTGTATCTTTTTCCACCCAATAGCTCAATATATAGCATTAATACTAGGAATAACTACAATCTACGTGAAGACCTAAAATCATTTATCTTCTTTCAAAAATCATTTACCTTGGTCCAATATCCAAGAAAATGTATTTTCAATAAATTGCCAGCTACCGTTAAAAGCTTGGTTTCATATAAAGCACAGTTTAAACAGAGTTTGAAAGACCTTTTGATAGGAAACTCCGGACTCTTAGATCAGCTGAAGTAAAAATATCTGTTAGAGTTCAGTTTTGACAGCACTTGGTCATAACAGTGTATGATAAATTTATTAAGAAGTGCAGAACTATGTTCCATTCTGACAGTGTATTAATAGTGTAAAAATTATCAGTTCCAGTTTGCTATAATGCATTCAAGTAGCTTGACAATCTTCTGACAAATGATTACGGCAGTAAGTATTATATTCAGATGTTCTATGTTCTTTATGTTATATCTTTTCGCATGTTCCACACCCACTAGCATCATCTAATGTTTGGGTCTGTGGAACGAAAACCGAATCTAATCTAATCTAATCCTTGGAGCACAGACGATGTTATCTTCGTTTTTGTTGAGAATTCGCCGTCCAGTATATTGTAATAAGTTCTTCAAAAAATCATGCGGAAAAATTGCATATCTGTTAAGATACTCGCTACGATCGCACCTAATCGTACATTATTAGCAGCGAAAAGTGTCGAACGTCTTTTCAAAATGTAGGAAGAAGGAATCTACCTTTTCATATGCATCTACCATTTGTGTGATATCGTATGTGTATAAAGGAAGCTCTGTTTCACACACAAAGCTTTCATTAAATCTGTGCCGATTCTACAACCGAAGCTCAAAGAACGTCACAATGTTCACCTTTAAAACGTGCTTTAACATTCAGCAAAGACGGATATTAGCAATATTATTAACTATTCTATGCATCTGGCACTTTATTCTTTTTGCAAGCAGGAGTGATCTGCTCAGTCTCCTGTAGCGCGAGATTATTCGCCCTCAAATAAATCCTTGTTAACTTGGGCTTTAACAAGGGCTATTCCCAGCGTGTTCAATATAAAATACACTACTGGCCAATAAAATTGCAACACCAAGAAGAAATGCAGATGATAAACGGGTATTCATTAAACAAACATATTATACTAGAACTGACATGTCATTACATTTTCATGCAATTTGGGTGCACGGATCCTGATAAATCAATACCCAGAACAACCACCTCTGGCCGTAATAACGGCCCTGATATGCCTGGCCATTGAGTCCAACGTATCTTGGATGGCGTGTACAGGTACAGCTGCCCATGCAGCTTCAACATGATACCACACTTCATTAACAGTAGTGACTGGCGTATTGTGACGAGGCAGTTGCTCGGCCACCATTGACCAGACGTTTTCAATTGGTGAGAGATCTGGAGAAAGTGCTGGCCAGGCCAGCAGTCCCAACATTTTCTGTATCCAGAAAGGCCCGAACAAGACCTCCAACATGCGGTCGTACATTATCCTGCTGAAATGTAGGGATTCGCAGGGATCGAATGAAGGATAGAGCCACGGGTCGTAACACAACGCGAACAAGAGGTGACCGAGGCCTGTAACCAATGGCACCCCATACCATCACGCTGGGTGATGCGACAGTATGGCGATGACGTATACACGCTTCCAATGTGCGTTCACCGCGATGTCGCCAAACACGGGTGCGACCATCATGATGCTGTAAACAGAACCTGGACTCATCCGAAAAAATGACGTTTTGCCATTCGTGCACCCCGGTTCGCCGTTGAGTAAACCATAACAGGCGCTCCTGTCTGTGACAGCGTCAAGGGTAACCGCAACCGTGGTCTCCGAGCTGATAATCCACGCTGCTGCAAACATCGTCGAACTGTTCGTGCAGATGGTTGTTGTCTTGCAGACGTCCCCATCTGTTGACTCAGGGATCGAGACGAGGCTGCACGAACCGTTACAGCCATGCGGATAAGATGTCTGTCATCTCGACTGCTAGTGATACGAAGCCGTTGGGATCGAGCACGGCGTTCCGTATTACCCTCATGAACCGACCGATTCCATATTCTGCTAACAGTCATTGGATGTCGACCAACGCGAGCAGCAATGTCGTGATACGATAAACCGCAATCGCGATAGGCTACAACCCGACATTTATCAAAGTCGGAAACGTGATGGTACGCATTTCTCCTCCTTACACGAGGCATCACAACAACGTTTCACCAGGCAACGCCGATCAACTGCTGTTTGTGTATGACAAATCGGGTGGAAACTTTCCTCATGTCAGCACGTTGTAGGTGTCGCCACCAGCGCCAACCTTGTGTGAATGCTCTGAAAAGCTAATCATTTGCATATCTCAGAATCTTCTTCCTGTCGGTTAAATTTCGCATCTGTAGCACGTCATCTTCATGGTGTAGCAATTTTAATGGCCAGTAGTGTACATTGGTGCGTAAAACTTAAGGACGAGAATAACTTCCGCATAATGTCTCAGTGTCAACTAACTTAGGTCGATGAAACTTGGATCATACATAGAAAGAACTGCTACAGCGTAGTACAGAACATAACTGAAAGAAATACGCAACGAGACAAACAGAAACGACTCTTTTATTCAAAGACAATAATCACATTGAAGTCATCGCTACTCATAATGGATCCCTAGGTTTTAAAAACGGCAGGGCGTGGTTCTTAATAAGGTGTGTGATGACCACGGACGACAGTGCATGTGCTGTAACGTGCTTCAGGCTGGCCTCAAAGTTGGTGAAAAGTTCTCGTTGTACGACGTTCCCATTCCTTCACAGGTGCGGTTGAAAATTGCTGGATGGTGGGTAGTGCATGCGGACTTGTTGCAATACGACACCAATGATAGAATCTATACGATCTTTCAGTTCGTGTGCTGTTCAGCACTACCATGCAATGTTCTTTGGGACCTGCATGGATGCGTGCCCAAAGAAACATTGCGTGGTACTTCTTAGCAATACAGGCACGGCAATATCGTCTTTATCCGCCGACATCGGGCAAGCGACTTTCTGTTAAAACTATCTCCCTTGTATGAGAGTATACATAATGGATGTACTAGTGCAGATTGCAGACATACAGTTGAAGACGTATGGAAGTTTTGGTCTGATCTTGAAGCGTGCATGGATAGCCAAATGGTAAGGCGACGTGCAGTCCGGTACAAATTTTCGCTATCGTCATTCCGTTATACAGCTGAATGGTTGTCTCTATTCGCAACTACGAATACATTTCACAATGTGACTTAAGTCGGCGGAACGGGCATGCCAGTTCATTCGTCGAACGTCATCTCTTTCCAAGAGCTCCTCCACATGCGCAGTTGTATGCAAACGCACAATGTTGCCCCCAAAAATAGTCAGGGTCGAACGCACCCCCCCCCCCCCCCCCGCCCCCCCAAAAAAAGACGCCTGTGAGAAAGCAGTACAGTGTACAGTGTTCAAAGGTCTGGAAGCCCGCACGACCGTGCAATATTATGTCTCCCAATACCATACCAAACGTACCAGCAAAACGATCACGTCCAACAAAGTGCGGGGCACCTCATGTGGTGAGAGGTGGGAACATTAATTCACTCAGCATCATTGTCTAACAATATCGAAGTGCTGTAGTTCAGAGATGTTTTGACAGTGAAAATGCGGGAGATCTCGAGGTGTGCCAGAAATGTCAAAGGTGATCTCACAAAGTGTGCTATTTTCTATTTTAATCTTCAAATCTTGTTCATTTATTAGATTCAGAGAATTGGAAAAGATATCCTTAGAAATTTCAAGTTCTTCCAAAAAATTTAGCTTTTTTGTCTTGTTGGCTACGTGAAGGATGATTTGAGGTGCTGGCCAGTAAATGAACAAGCCTGTGCTCCATAGTCCAGTCGGTGTATTTCTTCCTCTTGTTTTTTTTTTTTTAATTTATTCATTTATCATTGCCTTTAATAGCAATTCACATTTACACCAGCTTTTAATTCCCCCAGATTGTCTGATGATGCCTAGAACACGCGAAACGTGTCACATGTGAAGATTAAATAAAACTCTGTCTGTGCAAACAAAACTGCTTTTTCTGTTCCATAAATATTTTGCCACTTACATGCTGCAACCAACAAACGGGAATGTGGTATAGTTCTTACAATTTGGGATTTCGTCGTAAGCCTCAGCATCTGAAAGAAAATTCACACATTTTCTCCTGATCACCGTATCCAACGTGTCCAACTTGCCATTTTTTTCTGGCATATGATTTGCCCTTCAGATATCGGCAGAGGAAGAATGTCACAGCTGCAAATCGGGGCTTCTCATTGGCCAATCAGCATTTCCGCGACGCCCGATAACCCTAGCAGGAAAAGCATTACCGAGTCATGTGCGTGATATGATGCGAAATTGGATGGCGCCTCATTCTACATCGCATCCTCTTATCATCTCATGTTCTAACAGTAGGCTCAACGACTGTTTCAAGCACTGCAATTAACTTCCTGCATTCATCGAATCACGAAGAATTTATTAAACCGGAAGAGACGTACAACTTGCATTTGCAGAGGGCCGTGATTCAGGTTAATCAATTGTAAACTCCGAATGTTATGCGTTTGGAGTCCAAAATTAGCAGTTGTGGCCATTAATAGACACATCGAAATGGAAAGCTTCATCTGGCCATCAAATGTTATTCTAGATTTTAGTTTCTCCTTCGTACCGCGCTAAAATGAATCCAGAAAACTGCATCCTGAAAAGACGCTGCCTGCTCTAGCAATGTTGGGGCAGGCACGGTTTCCATGGACACCAATTTATGTTCCACATAGCGTGCTAAGACGAACACGATACCAAATTAAAGTCTGTTTAGAAAAGCAGCCTTAAATTATTCTCTGAAATCTGTTCTTTGCCAACCACGCTGCATTTTTGTGAGAAACCGTTACAAGGAAACATCTAATTCACTTTCACTTCACGTTTGTTAATCGTTTTCCCATCCAATGTCACGAGTCTCCCTTTTGCCCTTCTCCAACGTCGCTATCCATTATTGGCGGTTTGTCATAATTCAGCCCAAAATCTAAAATTTCAATATTCATTCTAGGACCGATCAGTGACAGGGAGAGTAACCGATATAGAAGAGGCGAACAAAAAGTTTCAATTTGAGGGCGTTGCTGCACCGTTTATGCAACATATAGTAACTCCGATCGGGGTGTATACTCACCGACATGTAGGAAAGGGATTAGTATGGCACTCATGTATTTCTAATGTGTGTGCGATAAATGGGGGAATGTGGATTCTGGCCACATTATTACCAAATGCGTTCAGGTAGGACCAACGTGCTGTTATTTTCGTGGATGCCAAAGGACAAACACCGGTAGACCCATTAGAGATGAAGAACGCGTATGAGGCACCATGTCTGTCGAAAACTACCTTTGTGGAATGGTGCGCCAGTTCTGTTCCGGTCGCGACTCGACACAAGACGTCGTCCATCTGGGAGGCCAGCCTCATCCATGGGGAGACACTCGAACACCCCACGCCCCCATATAGTACAGATATCACCCCATGCGATTATCGCGCCTTGGTCCCTTAAAAAAGGCCTTGAATGGTCGACGATTCCCGTCGGATGATGATGTGCAGCAGGCATTTGTGGATTTCTTCACGCAGTCGGACACCATGCTTTACCAATATGGAGCATCGTTGGGGTGATTGCCTCATTGCCTCAATGCTCACGGCGATTTTTCCCGATTGTCATACCGATTCTGAACTGTATGGTCTTCGAAAGAAAACTTTTTGATCGTCATATATATATAAAACTCGTGAAACAAAGCTAAAGACATTACTCATATCACCGAGTGTAAGTCTAAAAACAATGCTTGTCTAACCCAATCTCTAAGATGTGAAATGTGAACGGCTCATAAAATTATTCGTCCTCTGTGAAGTAAATAACCTACTAAACCTAGCTTTTTCATTCTAAGTTGTCTTTCCGATCTTAGACGAATAAACATAAATGCTGATAACATAGATTAACTAAGCCATGATCTTTGTGACAGTAAAGAAGAATTAGGGGTAGTCACACTGAAAAAGATCTCAGAAATGTGAATCTTTTTTTTCTTATAACTACCTGTTTATGAAAAAATCTATTCTATTGCTACAATTGCATCGTAAAGTAGTCATCACGTTACTATACGGTGTTTCAAAAATGGTTCAAAAGGCTCTGAGCACTATGGGACTTAACATATATGGTCATCAGTCCCCTAGAACTTAGAACTACTTAAACCTAACTTACCTAAGGACATCACATAACACCCAGTCATCACGAGGCAGAGAAAATACCTGACCCCGACGTCGTTTCAGGAAGGCTATCTTCTCTATAGTTCCCTTAGATTTCTTTATTTCGTACTGTATTCTGTAAACAGATTTTTCCTCTTTTCGTTGTAAATAACTTCCTGTAAGTAATTAAAAATAGATACTGAGTCTGGATACCTCCATCGTCATTTTCTATCACATAGCCGAATGCTATGTACTAGATTGAGTGAGATGTGGATTTTATTTTTACTTTCATCTCATTGGATGACAAAGGAACTGAAATTGAGGGTAGAAAAGCAAAAGCAGAAGTATAGAACTGGAACTCCTTTTTCAAATATTTATTTATTGGGGAAGATACAAAAGTAGTTGCAGATTACTTCTCATACCACTGAAAAGTTAGTGATGTGGATAGATGTTAGTTTCAGGGGCGTTGATGACCAGGTAAAACCGCTAATATCGAACCAAGCTCTAGGGTCCAGTGGGATCCCTGTCAGATTCTGTTCAGAATTTTCAGCTGAGTTCGCTGACCCCATTAAAGAGATTCTTTGAAAAGCTGAAAATAGTGTAGATTTGGCTCCAGGTGGTTGTGTGTCCCTCCAGCACTGGTGTAAGTCATGGCAGTGAAGTTCATTGTATGGAATCGGCACAGCAAGGCTGAGTTATGTGGACACATAAGAGAATGGCAGAAAGGAGCTATAATGCTTGGAAGCAAACATTACAAGATCACAAGTAAAGCTGCCAATTTGTTGGCGAATCAGTGAGGGCTATCCCACATGTCTAAAAGGAATGTTGTTCTACTACCAGTCACATAACACAGTGTAAGAACAAATATCAGCAAAAGATTCTGACAGGGACCAGAGAGGAATGTCATGCCTTGTCAATGACAATCAGTTTCAAAAGTGACAGGAATTGCCAATGTCAACAAATGCCAATCCATCTCAGCCACCACCAAAGTGAATTTTGCCATGAGTAACACACATAATGAGCATTTTGGAGTGAGGTTCTTCAAAAAAGACTACTGTTCAAAATTTACTCAAGCTGAATGTTTTCAGTTTACAAATCAACACAGAAACCGGATAGTAACTGACTGGAGGCATGTAGTGTGAACCTACAAGTCACAATCTTGCCTCTTTAAAAATGATGCAAGGAGTCACATGCACAGCTGGCCCAATGAAACGTTTAATCCATAGTGTGTGAATTTCAGGTAAGAGGGGGTACTATGATGTTTTTGAGGTATTTTTTGTAACATGACTTGTGCTCACTCATTCAGCTAACTGTGAGCATGAACTAAGATGTTTATTTTAATATTCTTGGTGGCCAAATGTTCCCCTTTCTACTGCATCTGCATGATGTGTATGCAGTGTATGCACACTTCGTCTAAGGTGACAGTAGCCATGTTCACAGGACTTCACTTATATGTTCATGTTTAGAAAACATAGGCACTATACCATATCCACTGAAACACTTGATCTTTTTCCCACAGCAAATGTCAGGGACTATCTGGAACAATGGTTGAAACACAGCAATAACCATCCCCACAATTTTGGAGCTCAACAGGATCTAATCATCAGTGAGTGGTTACAACTGGATATGAACTGCCTGAAGAAATTTAGGACTGTCTTCCTCAACAAATTAAGGCCATTATGGAGGATATAGGTGGTTTTATACAATGTTATTGAAGCATCTCACAGGGTGACTAATGCTTTGTCCTGACTGCCTGTATATAGGGGTTACAGTATGATACATTGGTGATCAAATACTTGTTGGTTGAGGTTTCTAGACAATTTATGTATGCAGAAGAGTGTCCATTTGTTCGTCTGGAATTCATTGAAATCTACAGTTTTATGCTGATCTTAATGAAATTTTGAATACTTTACATTCAAGATAAGAGGAAGGTCACTGTCTGCAAGTGATGATGAGTCAGTCAGGACAGTCCCTTGAGAAACGTTATCAGACATTTCAAAAAGTACTTGAATGATTTACTTCAAAGTTCTTGGATGGTTTACTTCACATTTCTACATTAAGATGAAACACTGAAGAAAATTAATAAATGATTAATATCTAACAACCAAAATATGCTGTTCAGTACTAAGCAAATGCAGTTTGCCATGTGACTTGCACTTGTTATGAGTATCAATAAGGCAAAGGACCGAACACTTTCCGTGTCAAATATTAAACATCCGAGCAACACTGGTCACTGCAGCTAATATAAAATGAAAAGAAATTCAGAAAATGGTGGAGGAAATACTCGTTTATGGGAGGGTGATGCATGAGAAACAGAAGTTATACTAGTAGAATGCCAGAAAAAAAATACTGAAAGTAATGTTCAATGGAAAAACTAGAACAAGTCCAGAGAACAAATATGCAGGAAATCCAGAGAGAATGAATAGAGTTATGGAAATCAAATAAATACATGACTAGCAAAGTCAAAGCTCAGATTTACAAAGAATAGGAAGGAATTTGAGGCAGTGTTGATTTCAAACTAGTAAACCAAGAAATAAAATATTTTATATAGAGTGATATCAAAACGAAAGTAGCTATTCACCATATAGTGGAGATGTTGAGTCCCAGATAGGCACAACAAAAAGACTGTCACACATAAGGCTCTTGGCCAGTCAGGCCTTCATCAAAAATAACCCCCCCCCCCCCCTCCACACACACACAAATGCAACTCACACACATGACTGCAGTGTCAGGCAACTGGAATCACACTGAGTGAGGTTTCATTGCATGAGACTACAGTCATGTGTGCAAGTTGCTTTTGTGTGTGTGTGAGTGTGTGTGTGTGTGTGTGTGTGTGTGTGTGTGTGTGTGTGTGTGCGCGCGCGCGCATATCTGTCTCTATTTTCGATGAAGGCCTTACTGTCCAAACTTTATTTGTGACAGTCTATCTGTTGTACTTATCTGTGACTCAGCATCTCTTCTATATAGTGAATAGCAATTTTCCTTTTCATATATTGTTCCATTCCATCCTGGATTTCACATTGTTTGATTATATAGAATGTTCCATTACACTGTGTATGGTGCAGAAATGTGAAAAGAGGGAAAAAGCTGGAAGCTTTGGAAATTAGCATATGGTGCAGATAGAAAAGAAACAATCAGTGAAAAATGAATTGCCAAAAAGAGTGACAATACAATCAGTAATGAAAAACAAGAACTAAAAACTGAACCTGGCATATTTTGAAGTGACTGACTTAAAAAAAAAAGGGTATTGAAGTACATGTGCTGGGGAAAAAGTAGCTACTAGGTAATTAGAAGGAAGGTTGCAAGTACAGTAGAAAGAAAAAGGAAGCAATGGATCACAAGAAATGGCTACAGCAAGAACTTGCTCATAGAGCAGAAGACTAATGAACAAATTAACACCACATTTAATGCTGACATTTCTTGCAGTAACAGATAAAGGACTTTTTGAAGCTTACGAGCAAGCTGGTCAAGACTTATACTTCACTTTCAAATTCTGTTAATACATTTCACTTACTTTCCGAGCTTCACAGAAGTTCTCCTGCATACTTCAGTCAACTAATGTCCTTGAAATAAATGTTTTCACAGATAAATAGTTTAGATACAGATTAGGGTAATGTTTCCAGAAGGAACATTTCACTCTGAAGAAGAGTGTGCATTGTTTCAAAACTTCTGACAGACTAAAGCTTTTAACTTGTTAGGGAATATTGAAACACCACACCCCTTGCTTTAGAGAGAATAATCCATTCTGTATACTTGACACAACTTTCTAGATCATTTTTCTTAAGTAAGATATGAACTAGTCATATGCCTAACCATTAATGTGCACAAAATGTAACTTCTCCAATTGGTCACTGTAATTAAAACAGAGAAAAGAGTAGAGACCTCTAATGATGTAACTAAACAATTTTCCACTTGGGAAAACTAAATTAATTTTTTTAACTCAGATTGTCAGAGAATTTTTTATCCATTTGGCAACTACAATGACTGCTTACTGATCTAACTTTAAATTATGGAAAAAAAAACACAGAAGATAGGTACCTGTAACAGCTTGTTGATTTAATGAGAAACTGGACAATATGTTTGGGATTTCATAATAGATATGAGGCAAAGAGTTTAATGGCCCTCAATGTCTTCAGTGTCTGTGTAAACGACTTCTCATAAGTTGTACATTTTGATTTCAGGTCTGGGTTTCCGTCCAATGCCTCCAGAGTCAAACGTCGAGAGTACTCTCATCTGGTACAAGGGATCAGACGAGAATAACTATAAATATTGGGTAGAAGAGCTTGACAAATTTTTAGAGCGTAAGTACACTACAATTCTACTGAGACTATGTTATTAAAAGAACATCAGATGACATATACATTGAATGAGTTGTCTGAAATTTCTGCCAACATAAGGTAAATGAATACAATGCTCACTGGAATTCAAATATAACTCAGGTCTTAAACTCAAAGATAATATCAAATTAAACTGCTTGATATTAACTGATGACCTTAACTTCTCCCAACATTATTCACGAACCTCAAGAAAAAGTTAAATCACTACAGGAAACAGCACATAAAATCACCCTCAGAATATCCTTTCACAAATAGAAATTATTTTAACTGACTCACCACACATAAACACAATAACAGTAGAAGAACAGGAGATCAGAATCATAGAGAAATTTATTTATGTGAAATTAAGAAGTATAATGTCAATGAAGAATATGACGCTGCATAAAAAGTAAACTGCCAAAATCACAATATATAATGAAGAATACATAAAACAAAAGAGACTTGTCAACAGCCATGAAATTTAAATACTACAAAAAAGCTATACAACCATAAATTAAATACACAAGTGAAACTATTTTCAAAACAGCTATCACCATAGAAATAGAGAGAATACTTGAGACTTCAAGAAGAATAATTAGAACATCCATAAACAAAACATACCAAGAAAATGGAGAATAGTTGTACTAAAGTCGACAAGATAATGGTACTGGTAGTGAGCACAAAAATGAAAAAAATACTTTTTGTTCTTTACATGTGTAATTAGGGCAACAGAAAACAGAATCATGAGGAGAACAATGGAGAAACTGTGGGACAGTAAGATGTGCTAACAGATGTATATACTACTGAACTGTCAGTTTAATGACTCATCTTTGCAAAGTACTGACTCAATTATTTATAGAAGAATGGAAAAATTGGTAGAAGCTGGCTTAGGAAACAGCAGTTTGGGTTGCAGATAAATTTAGGAACATGCAAAGCTGCACTTGACTCTATGTCTTCTCCTAGAAGATAGGTTGAAGATTTGTGGATTTAGACAAGGCTTTTGACAATCTTGACTGGATTACACTCTTTGAAATTTTGAAGTAGGGATAAGATACATGGAAATAAAACTTATTTACACCTTGTGCAGAAACTAGGCTGCATGACTATGAGTCAAAGAATATGAAAGGGGAGTGATAAATGAGAAGGGAATAAGACAGAGTAGTAGGCTATTCCTTATGTTACTCAATCTGTACATTTGGCCAGTCATGAAGGAAACCAAGTAGAAATTTGGAAAGAGAACTGAAATGAAGGAGAAGAAATAAAAACTTGGCATTTGTCAATAACACTGTAATTCTGTCATTGTCAATAACATTGTAATTCTGTCAAATGGCAATTCAGATGAACAGTTCCACAAAAAGGATAGTGTCTTGAAAAGAGATTGTAAAATGAACAAAATTCAGGTTGGCAATAGCACAAAAAGCATTTGTGAAAAAGAGGAATACTTTAAAATCTAACATAAAGTTAAGTTGTAGGGATTCTTTTCTGGAGATATTTGTACGAAATGTAACCTTTTATGGAAGTGCAACATGATGCAATAAGCAGTTTTGACAAGAAGAGTACAGTTGTGTAAAATGTGGTGCTCTTGAAAAACACTGAACATTAGATGGGTATATCAAACACAAATGAAAGTTTTACTGAATCAAACTGAAGAGTAAAGAATTTTATGACACAAATTGACTAAAAGTAGGTACTGATTGATAGAACACATCTTGAAGCCAGTTTGGTAATGGAAGGCAGTATGGGGTAAAATTTTTAGATAGAGATGAGGGCATGCAAGGTCTTGTGGATTTAGCTTGCAGTTATATGCAGAGATGGAGAGGCTTGTACAGAATGGACTAGCATCAAGAACTAAATTAAACCAACCTTTCGACTGAATACAACAACAACAACAATAACAAAAGCCCAATAGCTTCTGGATGTTGTGGGAATGTGATAACTGTTAACAGCATGCCAAGATAAGCTTTCACATTAGTTCCACCAGTTGTGAATATAGTTCTCTTTTGTACAGCATATGGAATGAAGTCAGAAATCATAGTACCAGTCATAAGAGTTTTGACATTAGCAAACAGAAATTTTCAGTTGGCTTTGGTAGGTGCTTCATCAATGTGCAATGTCAAAGAAAGGATTTTGCTGAATTCTTCCTTGATGAAGTACTGTGGTTGAAATGTTTTCCCCTTCACTCTAATCTTCTATAATATTTTCTTACTGTTTTTCCCTAACAGCTGTAGGGTGTGTTACATAATCAAATTTGCTTCTCTTTGAGTTTAGAATAATAATGTTTTCTAGATTTTCCACAAAATCAGTCCTCACCAGTATCTTTATGTTCTCTTTCAACTTTCATAATTGTAGACAGAGCTTTCTGGTGCCATATCAGAAGTCCTTTCATGATCTTCCACCATGTTTTTCTCACTGCTTCAAATGTCTTTTTCTAATAATGTGGCATCTTCTTCTCCTAAAAGAAGTTTGTCTTCATCATCATTGTCACTTGCATAGAGTACTTTAAGAATTTTCTCATCCTTTAGAAAGACCTGCCTTCTTCTGTAAGATACATGAAAGTAAATATTTTGAAGAGCTGTTTTATACTCTGAAGACATTTGGTCACACAAATAAATATTAAATTCAATGAGGACATTTAATTATTAATTTGCACTGTGTTCTAATTGAAAGGACATAAAAATATGTGCTCCTAACATTTCAAACCACTGAAGTACTGATACATAAAAATGTATTTGCCCCTCATAAAATAATTAGCTCTATTATCTATGAACTTCAAGTGAAGTGATACAGAAATATCTAAATATATTAAGATACTTATGTTGTAACTATTCTTTCCCATTCCAACAAATTATTTTTAAAAAATCAGCAAGATATTAAAAACAAAAGTGACACAAAGCAAGAAATATTCACAATATTATTCCCTCTCAAAAGAACATTTACATTCATAGTTGAAGCACAAGAAAAATAGGAACAATGAAATCAAGCTTCCTCAAGATTATGTAATTTTTAAAAATAAAATCTGAGATACTGTCGTTTATGAATAGTTTTATAAAGGGACAATATGCCCCATGTACTTGAAACAGTTAAGAATTATCAGAAATATCCCAGTAATGCAAGAAATTGCAATAGAAAATTTACTCATAGCCAGATAGGACTGTAAAACATTGCTGTTTCCAAAGAACATAATCTTTTACACTTGCATGTTACTGATTTATTCCAGCATACAGAAAGCCTGGCCAATCAGCAAGTATAGGACAGAACATTCAGACATGCTCCTATGACAATGAGCCAGCTGATGGGAAAGTCTGTGAAGTTGATGTAAATGATTTTGCTCCTTGCACTGAGGCAAACAACTATAACTACCCCAAATCTGCTCCATGTATATTCCTTAAGCTGAATAAGGTATGTATCCTTCTCATTAATTGTGGAAAAAATCCCAGAAACCCAGTTTATAAAATACTGTTGATAACATAAAATGAGATATATTAATAGAAAAGGAACTCATATATCGTTAAGGTTTGCATTTATGTTCTCTGCTCAATGGTCATTAGGGTGGCATGCATTAAGAATAGCCTCAAATAAATTACAAGAGACTGATTAATTGAATTTAGTTGCTAGACTATTTTATGATATATTAGGTCCTCAGAAAATTATGAAGTATGATTTAGGAAATATTGTATTGCAATAAATCATGAAAGATTAATGCAGATACCAATTCATTAAAAATAAATTTATAAATCTGGTAAAAATGATACACTATTACAATCAGTCAAAAAGATCATGATAAATACACTAGAAATATTTCATTAAACTGATCATATTTTCTGTATTGTGCTGCTTTGTGTGAATACTTAATATCACAAATAGTTGATGATATCTCAAAACAAAGTATCTCTTCTCTATTGTGACCCAACACAGTATATGTATCTCTGTTTAGTTCAGTAAAAAATCTTAGATACTGTATAAACTGAGCAGAACATTAATTGGATGTAGGGGAGAAAAGGGTTCTACAAATGCTATTCTGGCTCCATTAAGGTAAAAAAAATTGCAAACAAAATGACTAAATTGAAAAAAATGCTGAAAATGTGAAAGAATTTGTCCTTGTGAAATTGAATGCAAAACATAATTTTTTTGTGGAGAAACATTACTGCTTGTAGATGAAAATGTTACAGATAAATATAAGTTGTTGAAGTCATAATCACTACAGAAATTCTCCACCAATGTAAGTAAATCAGCCCCAAATCAATCTGAAAGGGAGCCAGATTCCAAGAGTACTAGTATCAATATTTGACTTATGACTGCCAATTGCTATTCTGAATAACTAAATGTTTGGCTTATGAGCAAAGACACAAACCAAATTTTTATGTTACATATGAGTAGCATGTTATGGAGTGTCCATGAGGAATGTGGAGCAGGAAATAATATTGATCATAAGGTATGCATCAAAGTAATTAATCGATTATGAGGAAAATGTGTAATTTATGTGATGATAACTTAGTTTGTGGAAATATTTTAGAAGCAATAAAATCAGAATACTTACAAAACCTAGAGGTGTATCACTTTATCCACAATCTTCAAGTGAAATGCTGATTCTTACACAGTGTATTCAATGTTTGATGCATTGTTGTTTACAAGAGACAAAATTAATACCATTAAAAATTATATGTGCTACATGACTAACCTATCATATTTCTGTCAACTGTCAACTGAAAATCCTATTTCTAATTGTATTGTCTTGTGAATAATCTCTTCTTAATACTAGAGAACAACAATCTCTAAATAGTGGGTACGATTTGCATAATGTTACTGGATTTTAATGAATGGTTTATCCCATTAGACTTATAGAGATAAATATTACCAGAGGGTATCTGAGCAGTAGGATAGATGAGTATGAAATATTCTGTAAACTAATTATGATTTTTCATGTTGTGATAAGCAAAGTTTATCTTCTTACAGATATTTAACTGGATGCCTGTGTTTTACAATGAAACTGACCTACCTGAAAAGATGCCTCAAGATCTAAAGGTTCATATTCGCGAGGAGAAATTGCGGAATCCAAGATCGGTATGTCAATGGTTGTTTGATAAATTTAAGTACTTAGATGCAAAAGATGCAAAAAATGTTAGTTTTATTGGTGTTATATTGATAATCTGACACCTTATCTGACCCCTGCTGAAACTGTCTATAAAGTGGTTGACTATCATTGAGTTGTTGTTGTCCCTTGCATATTCAAAGTAGTGCTGCTGCATGAATAAAAGCATTATGATCAATGTATTTGTTATTTATCTGTACTGAAGCATCCAGAGAGTAGGATGTTACAGAGAGTGCTGTATCAATATCAAGTTTAGAGTTGGAGGAGGTCAACCATTGATCAGCCAAAAGATGTGGGTACGCTGACTCCAAGGGTATATTTCTGTGTGACACCTGAAAGTGTTATTAAAACAGTATAACAGTTTTAAACACCTGTTGTCCACAGAATATAACAGATGTTCAGGCAGCCAGTTCTGGCAGGGTAGGCAAAACTGTACCACCTTGGAGCACACCTGTCAGCACTTGACATGCAGTCAGTGGTATATCAGCTCAGCAGCAGCACTATCTTGAAGCTGGTCACCTCACCTGCATTTGCACTTAGCTGTATCTACACCAAGTGAGGCTGCACACAGCTTCCATGAGATAATGAATAGGGCACCCATGACCCTATTGAGACTGTGCTAAGAAGGTGTCCACCAGCTCTGCTCAGAGTATGTGAAGATGTGCAGAGGAGTGCCATGGTTTCGCATCAGGAAAGAGAGAGACTTGATCATTGAAATCTGTCACAGATACAGAGACAAGCAACAAAAGCAGTGACTCACCTACACAATGACAGATGATGATCTAGATCAGGTCCTGTTGGTTAGACCTCCAGAAGGCTTGCCACACGCTGGTGGACACAGCTCCCCATAAGTCTAGACTCTATACCTGGCACTGCAGCTGACAATCGCCAAAACTACCCAGACAGGACTTGTTGCTCCATAGAAGACTGAAGGCAGCTGGTCGACTGACATAGGCCTCCCTCTTGACAGGAAAGCTGCAAACTGAATAAACTCCACCAGAACATAGGTAGTATTTATACAGGATGAGCTCATGTGCTCTGTGGTGGAGTGGAAATGACATCATTTGCTTACTTTTTCCTGTTTGGTCAGCCCTCTTGGTTATTATAAAATTTCGTAACTTTACTTTTCGGGTCTTCTATCTGCCATGTCAGTAAACTGAATAGTTAGTCTTGTGTTCTTCTCAATCTTTCTTGAGACACTCTGCACAGTCGTCATTATGACAGTATCCCTCCATCAGCCCACCCGGTTAGCCATTTGGACTAACACAGTGCTTTCCGGGCAAGAAGGCGTGCCGGTCCCCGGCACGAATCCGTCTGGCAGATTACTGTTGAGATCCAGTGTGCCAGCCAGTCTTTGGATGGTTTTTAAGGCAGTTTTTCATCTGCCTCAGCAAATGTGGGCTGGTTCCCCTTATTCTGCCCCCGTTACACTATGTCAGTGATTGCTGCGCAAACACTTTCTCCACATAAGCGTACACCATAATTACTCTTAATTACTCTACCACGCAAAAATTGGTGTTACACATTCCCAGGAAGGGGGGATGGACTACTGTAGTCTGTTGTGGGGTGTGAACCACTGAGGGCTACAGCAGGGATGAAGCCCCTCCTTCATTTCTAGGTCCCGCGTTTCACGCTATACAATACTATCCCTCCCTCACTATGAAGTTATTTTGCTGCAATGCATGCTCAAGCACTCAGCCCATTCAAAATGTCACAATAAATCCTGTGTTTCCTGCTGCACAACTGGTGAATAATTCTCACTGGCATTCCACCTGGCTATTGAGCTGTGGTTCTCTGCTTCTTGCAGGGCTAGGGAAGAACTTTGAAATTTTTCTGGCTCCACCAAGTATATTACTCTACTGTGGAAAATGCCCCCACTCTTGAAGAAATTTGCCTCAGATTTCTCTGAGGTAACTCTGAAACAGTCCTGACATAGATGCACAGAACAAAATTTATACAACATTCCTGATTCCTCACAATCCATCTGCTTGGAACCACATAGCAGCTCAATTAGGTTCTTAATTCTAAATTCTTATTTACTTAAATTCAGCACAGGGAACTCATATTCTTACTAGACATATGTCATCTAAATTACTTTTTATACACTAATACAATCATTTTTCACATACTGGTCATAACCATTCTATAATTCACAATCATGTTTACTCTTCCTCACTTAACAAGTAATTGAGTACTCTAATTATTTCTTAACTATCCTTACTTCCATTTTTAAATCATTCTACTGATATTTGATACACAGGTGGTGCATAAGGGGGTAAATTTTTTCGCTCATGATACATGCATAAACAAAACCAGTACAGCATTAGAATCTGTGCCACTTAAGGTCAACAAAGTCTGGTATTGCTTCTCACGATACTGTTGTATACATTGAAACTTCTGCTCCACAATGATTTGTCTGTATTGTGATGATATGAAATTGTCTATGGAACTTAGGTGGTCTGGTTTTAAGGTCTGACTTAGGCATGTAAGGTTCTGGGCTGTAGACACATCTAGTGGTTTCTCCTGGCAGTAGAACATAGGTTGTGTCAGATTTATGACAGTCATTCCAGTGATAGTAGCTAATAGCATACCCACGATGACATGGTTCATACTGTTGATTAACATTCCACTATCATGTAGCTCAATCCTTCTCATACCTCTTGGCTTGCCTTCATTGTATCAATTTACAATCACCACTTCTGGACAAAACACTGAGTAAAACCAGTCCATGCCCATTTTTAGAAAATAAGGATTTGGCAACAATGTTTACCTCTGACATCCAGCTGATTCTGGCTTACCCTAAAATACTTGTATTTCACCCTAGCCTGAACCATCCTAGTTGGGCAGACCATCAAACACGCTCTTTGGTAACCTTGTAGCTCCTCTGTTGATTTTATCAAATATTTAAACAAAATGAATCATACTGCTTGCCTACAATAAAATGCATTGTCCATTCAAAACAGTGGTTAACACACATACACAGAACATCATCTGCACTCACTCTCCTTCCTCTTTCAAAAAGTGTGTGTATACCAGTCACTATCCTGGTCACATAACAACAATAGCCTACATCCTGTCCTTAAATGAGCAGTGTCTGGAAAGTAAGTACCATTTCATTATACTGCCATCACAACACTACTGTTGCAGTTCCACACATTAATCTCTCTGGTTCATTGTCTTTCCACTGAAGCCATAACAGCTGGATTGTATTGTTTTTACATTTGTTGGTGACCATTCATAATGCCTAATGTGATATTTGAGCAATCTGCAATACAGTTTTTGAATGCAAAGTATGTTAAGCCACCTGAAATTTGTCATCAGCCTGTAGAAATATATGGTGAAAATTTAATGACTGATGGAAAGGTTAGAAAGTGGGTTGGACAATTCAGTGATGGATGAACCAATGTTATGCATGGTGTGGGTGACCTTCTGTTGTCAATTATGGCTTGGTTGAGAAAGGTAATGAGAAAATTCATGAAACATAACAATTCACAATAAGAATTCTTTGCGATGATTTTCCATAAATTTCAAAACAACTTTCTGGGCACAAAAATGCATGTACTCTGTGTTCTGGTATGGATGGATATTCTGCTTGCTGCGTTGCTTCTCAGAGGTGAAACTATCAGTGCAGTATGATACTATGAAACACTGAGAAAACTTCAGCAAGCAATTCAAAATGAAAGATGTGGAATGCTCAGTCAAGGCTTGTGTCGCTTCATGATAATGCATGCCCCCACTCTGCGGTGCTACTGAAAACCATATTCAGCAGTTCGTTTGGAAGCAGTAGGTGTGAGATAGGGGCATTATGCCCTCACCACCCTCAATCAAATGGAAGAATCGAATTCTTCTTGGGTTTAACATCCTGCACCAGGAATGGCACTGGTACTTGTGCTAAAGTGTCTACACAATAGAGATTTTCATTAGCTGTTTCAACTTGAGGTTGATAGGAGATGTCATCTCCATGACCTGTTCAGGAATTTCTTTGTCTTGCCCTTTAGTGTGTAAGTGCTCATCAATAAAACCCACTGTCCATCTCTATATTTAGGTAACTTACTGACACAGTGTTTTGTCTGTTCTTGTTGCTTGAGCATTTTTGTACTTGCTTGCCAAGTTTCTTAACTGAGTCATTTCTTTTTCCACAGTTTAGGCTTCATTAATTCAAAAGATGTGCATTCTTCTTCGGTATATTACCTCATAGGGTGAAAGCCCAATATTACTGTCTATTTTAGAGTTATATGAGGGCATGACAAATGAAAAGTAGACACCCTAATCATTATGATTTACATTTACATAATAACTAAAAATTTTTCAAGCTGTGCAATGAACACATTCGATTCTTCTATTTGACTGAGGGTGGTGAGGGCATTATGCCCCTATCTCACACCTACTGACTACCACTTGTTCTTAAACCAGAAGCACGATTTTGGAGGAAGCGCTTTGACAGTGATGACAGAGTACAAAATGGTGTTCAGCAGTGGCTGTCTTCACTGGGGTCCCCTATGGAAGTGGCATAGAATAGTTGGTTTCCCTCTATGAGGAATGTCTGAACAATGGTGGCAGCTATGTAGAAAAATAGATTAAGAAATGCTCTTTCTCATAAAAATAAATTTTGGTTTGAAAAAATTCTTTTATGAGTTTTTTTCCCAATTTGTACTTACTTTCCAGACATGCCCCATAACTTAAAATGCTAGAAACAAACAAAAAAATGTCCCCCAAAACACAAAATGCCGTAATAACAAAATATACATGTAGTACATCCTGAAACTTTCAAAACAGTGACACACAAAATAAACTATTTCCCATATTATTGACAAAACTTTTCACGAACCTATGTCATTCAGTTATTCTATGACATGGTCTAAATGCACACAGCACTTGTGTTCCTTTATTATTGACTTTCAGTCTTTTTCCATTCTACTTGGGTTTAACATCCTGCACCAGGAATGGCACTGGTACTTGTGCTAAAGTTTCTACACAATAGAGATTTTCATTAGCTGATGCAACTTGAAGTTGACAGGAGATGTCATCGCTATGACTTGTTCAGGAATTTCTTTGTCTTGCCCTTTGGTGTGTAAGTGTTCATCAATAAAACCCACTGTCCATCTCTATATTTAGGTAACTTACTGACACAATGTTTTGTCTGTTCTTGTTGCTTGGGCATTTTTGTACTTGCTTGCCAAATTTCTTAACTGAATCATTTCTTTTTTCACAGTTTAGGCTTCATTAATTCAAAAGATGTGTATTCTTCTTACTGTATCTTACCTCATAGGGTGAAAGCCCAATGTTACTGTCTATTTTAGGGCTATATGAGGGCATGACAAATGAAAAGTGGACACCCCAATCATTATGATTTACATTTACCTAATAACTAAACATTTTTCAAACTGTGCAATGAACACATTCGATTCTTCCATTTGATTGAGGCTGGTGAGGGCATGTCCTTAGCATATAAATTTATAGTAAATGGCACAGCTATATCATCAGAAAAAGCATAAAATTAGTGTTCTGATCCGTGATTATTTTGTTGGTAGTACTGAATTTTAAAATCCAATTGTTCATTACATCCTCAGCCACTGTATTAGCCTTTTGATTTAGGACTGCAATTATTGCTACATGAAGTGAATGGGATGTATCATAGTCAGTATCTAATGGTTATCAACTGGTCTTCAGCTGATGGTCAGAATATTGGAACCTACCATTTTAAATGGTTGGGACACTTCCAGCGACCTTTGTAGTGGAACCAAGGCCAGTTAGAGATCATTTTTCCACACAAGTGAATTAACATGTAGCACTACCCCCTCCATTTTTTCTTGTAGATTTCTGTGTTAGTTTTCACTCCTAATTGTGAACTGCTTGCTCCTGGGTACCCTGGTGCCCTACTCAACTTAGCACCTAAAGTGGCCATTATTAATTGTGATATGCACTGTACACAAATTTTACAGTTGTGGCACTCTGCTGCTCATCATAGGTTTGTGTCCCAAGTGGTAGCTGGTGCTGCTTGGGCCTTAAATTGGCCATGTGTGGAACTAATTGATGAGTAGGAACTGCATGCTGTGTGCATGGTATAAAGTTTCAACATTTTGTTCCATGTCTTGTATCTATGTTCTCCACTAAAATTTTTTGGCTGCCCATTGATCAGTTGTTCAATCAGCCTGCTCAAAGACTTGACAGAACATGGTTATGTGCTTATCTCAGTACTTTGTCTTCAAAAGTTGCAGCATCACCACTCATGGTCTGCACTTCATCATTCTGCATGGCAAGCCTTCTTATACTACATACTGTGGCTGTGCTCAAAATACTTCAGTCACCATCAACAGCCTATGTGTTCTGCCATTCCAGTAAGATTCTACCAAGTGATGGTAATACTTGAGCATTTTAACTTAAGCCATCACCATTGTCATATTTTCTGCCTGGTTTATGCTCTATCTATTCAAATTCACTTTATTTCAGAGCCCAATGTGCCAATCTTTTGACAGGTCTTTTAATCCCAGTAGTACTGTAGATGACCCAACACCTCTTTTTCCATATTAGAATAATTTCATTCTGCTTTATTTAATTGTCTTGATCATTATGCCAAGAAGTGTTCCTTCCCATCCACACATTGGTTAAGGATACACTTGATTGCTAAACTGCTTGCATCACAATAAAAAATAAACTCTTTTTTCAAAGTTTGGAAAAACCAATATGGTAATTGATGTTAAAGCCTCATTTAAAATATCAAATGCTGTCTGCTTGTCAGTAGGCCATTGAAACTTTGCTCCTTTCTTTAACAGCTCAGCAATTTTTGCAAAACCTCTAAAAAATTTTCAGTTATAATTACAAAGATCAAGTTATGATTAAAGCTGTTTTGTTGTCTGTGGTGGCAAAAAATCATTTGTTAACACCTTCTTGACTAATTATATGCCCCAGATAATTCACTGCCATCGCTGCAAAGTGACATTTATCCACACTCAGTGTCAGGCATGCTCCACATAATCTCTTGAACACCTCCATTCATTCTACATATCCCTCCAGATTTTTGAAAACACAATTATGTCATTGAGATAACCGATGCTCTATTCCAGTTTTAGTCTTCTAAGTACTCTATCAAATAGCCTGGCACATTATTGAGATAAAAATAGCTTTCTGTAATATTGGTTTTGACTCAATAGATCATAAATGGGGTCTTGGGCTGGTCTTCTGGAATTAGTTCCAACTGGTGATAATCACTTTTTAAATCCATTGTAGTGAAGCATTTGCATTCACCTAAGTTGTCCAATGTCTCTATTACAATATGTATTGGATATACGTCACTGATAATTCTTGTGTTTAGGTACCTGTAGTCACAGCAAAACCTATATGCTTTGGTACTATCTAGTGATTTCTGTCAGACAATTGCAATAGTTCTACCCCAAAGGCTACCTCTATGTCAATAATGGCATGAGCCAATTACTGGTCGATAAATTCTTCTATTATCAGTCGCAGATATTTCTGGACTCTGTACTGTTTCCTATATACTGGAACATTATTTCCAGTTGGCATTTTATGATACATGACTGGTTTAGGTTTAGTTTAGTTTTAGTTGGTATCACTGGTAACAGTCTACCAGGATGAAACAGCTCTGTATTAATCAACCACAATGTTCTTGCACCTGGTAGTGGCAGCACTGTGGTCAACTCATGTATTTACTTGTGTGCTTGATGCTGTTCAAAATTAGGTCCACTGTTTTAATGGCCAAACAACTTGTACTTAAAGCTATTTGGAATTCCACAGTGTAGACAACAGTTTAAAAAATTGACTTTTTTTATTTACTGTAATGTTAGCAGGCATTTCCGACAATGCCCATGGGAGGCAAAGTGCAATAATACCATGGCAGGTTAGTAAATAATAGTAACAAAGCTTCCATCATTGCTGTATCTCTTTCTTCCAAATGTTGTAACTTTTTATGTGATGCAGATGCCTTGATTGTTTGCATGTGGCAAAGGTCACCACCATAACTATCCAGATTGTCTTATTCTAGAAATCTAAGTTGGCAACCAGTAATCCCCTTGCCAGATTTACATTGTCCATATGATTATCTATGCACATCAGAACCATATAATCTGCATCTAATTCCTGTTTATTCACTACACTGTGAAGTACAAAACAGTGTGACTCGTCTAGCTTGTCATTGCATTACAATGTCTCTACAACATGTAATACTTCACTTGGAAGTTAATACTCACAATCATATAGGCTAACTTCCTTGTACCTCTCAGTACTTTATCATATGAATTGATCTTTAGTGCAAGAGTCTACAAATTATTTGGTACCACCTTCAAAGGTAGTCAATGTTATGGTAATGTAGCGTTTGCAATAGTCATGGCCAAAGGAAACAATGTCCTACTCAGTTTGACTGTATACTGTGAAAAGTCAATTTCTGCATGATGCGTATCCAAAAAGTTAAGTCCCAGGCTCACACAGTACTCCTCACCAATATGTGGCAACATTTATGAATGCTCCTGTAATCCTTTCCCTCCAATGTTAAAAATGGGCAGCGTTGTTTAAAGAACACTTGTCTTGATGCTTCCTGTCTAGTTTGCTACTTCAACAAACATGTGCCCAGTGTACCACTTCCTCACATTTGTAACACTGTGTTTGGTAGCATTGCTTCTTGATATGGCTCATATATCCACGCCTGTAACATTTTACATCTGGGGAAAATATGCTTTGGTCATTTCAGCCTTAAGTAGAAATGTCAGTTTCCTCAAGCTGCTTGGTAACCCTAATAGCAGTGACTAAATCACCTTCCATTTTGACACTCTCAATATGCCACTTGGAAGTCACCACAAAAATGTATGTAATAACCTGTTTTCTACCTCCTGTAGAATAACTCTCTCTGTATTCACAAACTGCGTCAGTTCATAGGTTCACACATAATTTTTTGTAATCTTGTCTAATGATTCTACTGATTCATTGTGCTTTTCTGGCAGACCATTAATCTATTCCCTAAAAAGCCTCAACTTTTCTAGTAATGGAACCACTGCTAAAGTGTGTTAGCAGCAGTTCAGATATCAGCACTTTATTTAATCCTTCATAGTACGACATATGTTCTTGCATTATCAACCAACCATAACAGAATCAAAGCAAGCATGTTTCATCCATGCAATAACCTAATCTAGTGGCAGTTTTCACTTCATTAATAAATACAGACACATCAATTGTCTTTCTTGAAAAAGGAGTCACTAGACTAGCTGTTACAGGCACTGCAGCAGGAACAGGTACATTTAACAAGCTTTTTGCTTCTACTGACTTGCATTGTAATAGACTAGTTCCGGTTTGTAAGGTGTCTACCTCTTTCTGTAATGCAACAATACTTTATGACAATGATGATACTTGCCCTACCAGAAGCACAGCTGCTTCATGCATCATCACCACAGATGTTTCTGGTAGTTTTTTAGCCTCCATCTGACAATTATACAAATTATGAGAGATTACTGCTGCAAGAATACAGACAGAGACATTGTAAAATGAGTCTTTGTGTCTTATTATGGCCCACTGAGATTTAGTACACTGCTATGTTTTATGGTCAACCCTTCTACAAGTATCATATGTAACTGGAACTGCCTTTGTATATGGCAACTCATGTCCAGACAAATTGGCATCTAACAGAACACAAGCTCCATTCCCTGGAATTGCCCATGAATTGTGACAGGTTAGTAGGCTCTCAAAGTTTTACAAAAGTTACTTTCAGGTTTACAGGACTGTCCCACCAAGCAGTAATGGCCATAACATACAAAACAAAAGCCAATTGAAGATACCCTTACCTATTTATAGTGCTATACTGCTAGGTGAGGCTGCAGTTGTGATGCTGTAGCCACATACATCTCTGATGTCAGATGCCTTCTTTTCTTACAGCAACAGTTCTGACACCAAATGTAGCATCCTGGTGGTGTCGGGGAGGGGAGGGGGGGGGGGGGGGGTATGATGGGTAGTGTGCTGAGGTCAGGCCAAAGCCAATGACTGGCCACACGAGAAGTATGTGTACCCCCAACTCAGAGGATAGATGCCTATCTGACACTCAAAGGCATTATTAAAACAGTATTACAATATTAAACATCTATTTCCACAAAATGCTATACTTGATATTTGAACATCCAGGCAGAGCTGGCAGTAGCAGATGACAATATGCTCCAAGACCCTGCTGGTTAGACCTCCAGAAGGTCGGCCTGATAGTGACAGATACAGCTTCCCAACAGTCTTGAGTTAGTAATTGGTGCTGCAGCTTACAGCGACCAAGTGCTGCCAGACAGGACATGTCACTTGACCGATGATCAAAGGCAATTAGACAATCAGATGGTCAACTAATGTAGGGCCCCCCTCTTGATAGTATGGCTGCAAACTGAATAGAACTCCACCAGAATCAAAGTAGTATTTATACACGATGAGCTACTGTACTCTGTTATGATAGGAAGGCAATGCCATCATTTGTCCTGGCTTTGTTTGGTCAGCTCTCTTGGTCACTTCAGGATTTCACAGCTTCACCTTTCGATACCTATTCTCCAATGTCAGTATACTAAATAGTTAATCTTGCATCCAGCTTAAGCTTGCTTGTGACACTTTGCACAGACACAATTATGATGATATCCCTCCATCGTCAAGATGTCAGTTTGCTACATTGTATGCTTGAGCACTCAGCCCACACACAGTGTTGCAATAGTTTATTTGTTTGTTGCTGCACCATAGGCAAAACTTTCTCACTGGCATTCCACCTGGTTATTGACCTGTGGTTCTCTGCCTCTTGCATTACCAGTGAAAAAATGTGTGAAGTATTTCTGGCTGCACAAAGAATACTACTTCACTGTTCAACAGTACCATATGACACACTTCCCTTGTTATAGTTAAATGCTTTACAGTTATAGTTTATGTCAACATTACACAAAATAATTGTCTCAGTTTGGAGCCATTAATTCAGCAGTTGTAAATTGTTGTTTATTTATTCTTTCACGTAAGATTTCAAACACATTTTCAAAATTTCATGAGTAAATACCAAACACAAAATAGAGAGCTATTTCCTTTGTCTGGTTCCACCACACATTCCAAAGTGCTTCCCTATTGTTACCTCAAAACACGTCAACAAGAAAATGATGCTAGATGGAATGAGACTAAAACTGTGCTGAAGAAACTGGCACCAAACAGATATAAGACATGTAAGTGTTCTTGAACAATCCAGAACAATCTATTAATCAAAATACAGTTCACATAACTTTTTTTAGATTATTTGTAAGATTTATTTTGTGTAATATTTGCTGATGATATGTATCTATGTGAATATGGGAATAATATCAAATAACAAAGGTTATAGAATTTGTAAATATGAAATTTATAAACATCTTGCTATGTTGTAATTTCAATTAATTATCAATAGTAAAATAAATAAAAATGTAAATAGGAACATATGTTTTATCTACATTTAAAACTGAATGCTAAAAATAACCAAATCAATGTAGATTTGTTTTAAGAGTATTTGGTGTGATTATTTGCCAACTAGTTTTCAGAGCGCAAGATAAAAGTACTAAACTATATTTCCATTTAAATAAAAATTATATTTATGGAAAATTGCTGCCAAAGAACCAGAAAAATTAATAAACATTCACAAAGATGTATTACATAATTTACACATGAAAAATGAAAACCAGTTTACATCTGGCCAGAATTTATGTGGTATCATGAAGTTTGTTTACTGATCAAAAGTCCAGTATGACTGGACTCATTATAATGAAGACCAGAATATTCTAACCCATATTCATACTTGCAGAACTAGCTTTTTGAGGGTGGATGTTATGTCAAAAATGAATAACCTCTTTTATCCACAACATTGAAAGTTATCTTAGCACTTAGTTTCTTGAAAGGTACCATCTAGACATTCTTACTTGTGAACCAGTAATCTGTACATGGTGTAATTTTGTTTTTATGTCTGAGATGAAACACAACTTAATACTGATTTCAAATATCGTTTTTTCCTGTCAGATCAACACAGTATGGGTAAGCTGTGAAGGTGAAAATCCAGCAGATGTTGAGAATATTGGCCCCATACAGTACATCCCACGCCGAGGATTTCCTGGATACTTCTTTCCATTCAAAAATTATGAGGGATACCTAAGCCCTCTTGTTGCTGTTTTCTTTGAGAGGCCTGTCCGTAAGTACTTTAGCAGTGTTTGCAGCAAATTGTGAAATGAATTACAAGTGCATTGCAAACGCCGATTTTCTTACAGGTAATAGTATCTTCACAAGTCATGGTAAATGGCTTACCCAAAAATTTATCTGTGAGTGTTGGCACACACAAACACACACACACACACACACACACACACACACACACAATTAAAATTCAGCACCCCAAACTGAAGATGCAGAAGTTAGAATTAGCTTACTTGTTTCGTGTCAAAACAATTGCATATTCTGTTTAATACTAAAGAGAGAAAGATATTATTATACTGCATACAGATTTTTTCTAACAGCTCCTCATCCACGTTCCTAAGAGATCTCCTCTGTGATGGGATGTATGGAACATAACTGGTAAATAAATGCATGAAATACATTGCTGAGATCATGTTTAGAATGTGCCTCCTATATCAATTTTCTTTTATTTGTGTTTTTGCACCAAGTGATCAAACACATCATTCATCTCTTGTAAATTGTTAAGAGATGGTTTATGAATGCTGGCATAGTGTATAATAATATGCTGGTATGTCAAATGAATTAAGTGATCAGCAAGGAGAGGGTAAGGTGGAAACTAAGCCTGTCTGCTTGATTTGCAGAAAATATTGCGTACAAGGCTGTACACAGCCTGATGCTAGGGAGGCCAGGTCATCCACCTCCTTTCTCCAACCCCTCTCCCCCTCACCCATGTACTCTAGAAGTAAAATCCATGAAAGAAATTCATATCCTGTTCCAGACAGACAGAGAATTCAATATCAGTTTTAAGAAAGCAACATATAATTATACTGACGAGTAGCAAGTGTAGCCACATTCATGAAAACTGGTTCATCATTTACCACAAAACTAGCATGAGTTTCATAAAATAAATTTTGTTGTACACCCTTTATAACTGAATGTCTTTAGTGCAGGAGCTTGTGAGACTTTATTGATTGAATAATTCTGTTTCCTCCAACCCTTCCTTTTCTTTTATCAAACGATGGAATGTTTGGGTCTGAGAAGTACATTTTTTTAATATGTAGCGATAATACCTATGATCTTATAAACTAGATTTTTTTCTTAACTTTGTCTTACTGCACCTTGTACAAGTCTTAGATGGCTTGTGTGTTATCTACCTAACATTTCTATTAATTGAGATGGGGAATGTCTAAAAATTGTATTTATTTTATCAGATCACTAGTTATGAGTCTTCAGTGTAGATCTGGGTTATGCCTGGCTCACTTGTTTCCCAAAGCAAGTCTAAACACATTTTATCTTCCCTCAAAGATCACATATTTTCTAATATGACAAGAAACAGTATGTTTTACTGAAACCTGTAATGTATGCTCTGGTTCAGCAGTATCTCCTTCTCTTAATTTATTTAACAATAGATTAGGCAATATAAGTATTTGCTTTCATTTTTCCCAATCCTCTGAAAGTCACGTTGATTTACTGTTATTAATTCGGACACAGCGTCATTTGCTAAGAGTACTAAGTTATACTTCATGAGGCACTTCCTTTTCTGCCACTTTCCTCTCTATGGCATTTGTTGTAAAAGAATAATGCCATCATCCTGTATAGAGCCATAAACCATTAGATGAACTGCAAACTACAATATTTTAGTGTCCACCAAATCTAACACAAGCAAGAAAAAATAACTTGATAAAAGGCATCAAAGCCAGCAAGGCTCAAGAAGAAGCAGATGCCTTGTTTGAAGTGGCAAAAAAATTGTTATAAATAAAATGAAAATGAATGAAGAAAAAACACAAAATTAATATGTAGCCTCGGCAACAAAGGATATCTAAACTGAGCAGGGGTTGTGAAACTTCTAGAGTTTATACTGGACATGACTCACTTCACAAGACCACACTGCACACAGGTGTGACAAATTGTCACCAGTCAGGTAATACTTGAGAAAACTGTAATAGGTGCTAACTGATCAGTATCTCCTAATAGTATATTATTCATTGTTTCACTGCCACATCAGCTATGGCCTGTTGCTATAAAGGCACTCTACAGGGTGCAAGAGTATTATTACTTTTAAAAAAGCAATTAAGATCTTAACATAAAGTATGAGACAGGAGCACTGCAGGCCATCATGCACAAAATTTGGAATAATGACTGTTGATAAACACTATGTATTTCTGTGCCGCCTTCATGTTAAGGAATATGTAGATTCCTTAAACAACAGACATGACATACAGGACCACAACACAAGTGACAGTGAGAGCATTAACATACCAAACTGTTGACTGTCCAAAACAAGAAGTGGCTTTCTGATTATTGACCGGAGAATGTTCGGACCACAACCTATGGAAGTGTAGGTCCTGCAAATGAAGCAGCTCAGGAACAAAATTTCAAGAGACTTAAAACTACATCTGCTTTAGTCCATCTAGGATATTTTTTACTGTGAAGAAAGTGAATGGATTTGCTGAACTTTCTCCAAAATACAGAATCTTTCAGAGAATTCAAATGTCAATAGCAGATTAAATACATATGTAATAAAATGCTTAATCTATTAATTTTTAGTTGTTGCATATTACTGGTATATGTCAATTTTATAATTTTCAACGCAGTGAAAGTTCTATACAGCCACAGCTGGTAAATGACAAAGACTTCATAATAAAGTAACAGCTTGTAACACACCAAATTAAAGGGCATTAATTTGCAGTATTGTAATGTACTTATAGAAACAGAGTTGTGCATTATCCATGATATTTGTCATTCATATTTTCCTTATTCCAGATGGTGTATTGGTCAACATTGAGTGCAAGGCCTGGGCTCAAAACATTGTACATGACAGAATTGAAAGGCGAGGTTCAGTGCACTTTGAATTAATGGTTGACTAAATGAAAATTTATGGAGATGAATCAGTGTAAGTGTGACCTAGAATGAGAGGAAAAGTGCCATAATGAAGAGATTAAGTTTTCAACAGGAGATATGTGTTACAGTTACCAGCAAGATGGAGAAAGGTCCTTCACTTCATTGTTATAAGTACTAGTACTTATGTAGTACCATGAAGTAATAATGTAGACAAAGTTAGAAATGTCTGCTTTGGAAGTAAAATTTTACATTTCAGTTTATTTTTACCATCATCATCAGTGGTGAAGTATCATTTTGGATATTATTGATCATGAATGTGTTGTTTGTGATGTTATTTTTCTAAAGTAGTAATGCTATGGACTGCTGATTGCTTACAGTTTCATTATAAATATTTGTAAATATATATTTGTTTCAGCACACTATTTATATTCCATTACAGTTGTACACAAATGTTTTATATGTGTCAATGATACTTAAATAGTTATAGTGCATAAATGAGATGAGATGCTGAATGTATTTATCTTATTTTAAATCAAGTGTATGTACACAATATGAATGTGTGATTAAAATAAAGTGTTAAATTTGTGATTCACTAATGTTAAATTGTTGCGTTGATATGTGTAAATAAAACATATAATGCTAATGAAATGTTTCAAATGTAGAATAACATACAGAAACTGCCTTTAATAATAGTATTACTTTTAATTGTTCATTCCTGGTGGTGCGATATGTACAGAAATACTGCATGATTCTTTTAAAAGAATCTACTGTATAAATTTTGTAAGATTGTCTTGGTAGTAATTTCATGTAAGACCTCATACAAGGCTGCACACAAAAACCTGCTGCAAGGTACGAAGTTTATTTTTGATGCATACCTGTTAGCTTAAAGAGAAGTATGAAAGTGCAGTTCTATTGTTACAGATGAAGCAAAGAGCTGATTACCTTTGCAAATGTGTAACCAGAACAAACACTTTGTTGTAATAAAATGATAACACAGAATGGAAATTTATTGTAATGTTATTGTTGTATGGAATTTGAATGCTCCACATTCACATTCAGTAAACTATAATATTTCTAAATAAATGTTTGATTAGTAAAACAATTTGCAGCTTTGAGTTGGTGTAGATACCAACACTTACAGTTGATCCTTTTTTTACAGTGTCACAGAGATAATTCTTTTGTATGTGCTACAAGTAATGAAGCAGTTTGAACAAAATTCTTTAAATCTTTTTGTATGTACATTGAGTTTATGTTAGTCATGAGTCTTTTATTTGTACATAATAATTTTGGATAAGCAAGAGAAAGGCTTAATATTCTTATTGAAAGTAGATCAAGTATATTCATAGATTTTCTTTAAGTATGGCTCAATGAATTTTCCATGTGGTCTGGTCAAAGGATGAGTTCTAATTTAGTTAACTGAAAGTAGGAATATGATGCTGTAACAAAACTTTGATACTGTGCATCTAATGAATGTAAAAAAATGATTGCCATTATTCTCAGAAGGAGCAATAAACATTGTTCCTAAGAATATATATTTCTTCCTTTCTGTTCTCATTATGCAATTCAGTACTTACTGATCATTAAACATTATACTATGTTTCTGGAGATTTATTCACAGTGTGTACATGTCTCATCAATTACAGCATAAACAGAAAAACTACAATCATGAAGATAGATTTCTATTTTTTTATTTTTTTTTTATTTGGTCATCAGTCTACTGACTGGTTTGATGCAGCCCGCCATGAATTCCTTTCCTGTGCTAACCTCTTCCTCTCAGAGTAGCACTTGCAACCTACGTCCTCAAATATTTGCTTGACGTATTCCAATCTCTGGCTTCCTCTACAGTTTTTGCCCTCTACAGCTCCCTCTAGTACCATGGAAGTCATTCCCTCATGTCTTAGCAGATGTCCTATCATCCTGTGCCTTCTCCTTATCAGTGTTTTCCACATATTCCTTTCCTCTCCGATTCAGCGTGGAACCTTCTCATTCCTTACCTTATCATACACAACGCAAATATATGCTATCTGTCACCTCTCATTCTGTTATGTAATGTGGACTGGGAGACCACAGATGATGACATCATTTATAAAATAAGCAGGCAAAAATTATTCATTCTACAGTACCTACCTGCCTATAGTTAAAATAAAAAAAGACATAAAATTCAATCTCAAACTAGTGATTGTATTATTTGGAAAAGAAACACCTCACTTATTGCCATTCAAAAATCAGGGACATATCTGAATGTTTTAAAACGTTTCACACATGGATTAAGGTGCCTTTAACAAAAGATGAACAATACATGCAGAAATTTACGGAGCTGTAAAGAGAAAGAAGGATTAGTCACTTCAAAATTTATACAGCAAAAGAGATTGGAGGTATGGACTCTTAAATATGCTCTGTGTGTGTGTGTGTGTGTGTGTGTGTGTGTATGTGTGTGAGTGTGTGTGTGTGTGTGTGTGTGTTAGTGAGTAGGTGAGTAGATGGGTGTGTGGACGTGTGTGCATGAATGTGTGTACACCTACTTAAAAAAAGTTCAAAAACTAGTGTAAACTGTTTTCTATTACACATTTTGTTGAACCATATACCATTTCTCTAGGTAATCAGTTGTCAGTTGCCTTCCTTTTTTTATGTTATTTTCCATCCAGTAACACCCATTATTGTTCTACCGTTTTTATTTTACATACCACTTTTGTTACTGTTGTAACATATATTTTCTACTTCAATTTTTGTTTGTGTCTATCTTATACACCATATGAACCACAGTGCAAGAGAGAATTTTTGCATTCAACAAAGTAAGAAATTTTGTCAATAAATCTTTCACTTTGCAATAGACTGAACATTGTTTTGAAACTGCTTATCAGATTAAAATTGTGTGCCACGCTGATACTCAAACCTGTGACCTTGCATTTTGTAGGCAATGCCCATACACACAGAGTTATCCAGGAATCTACTTCAATAAGTTCCTCTCCAATTTTCCAAACTTCACAGAAGTGCTACTGCATACCTTATGGGACTAACACTTCTAGAAGAAAGTATGTGGCAGACAAGTCACTTCTGCTTGTTATCATATGTCCTCTCATACTTCTGATTACCTACTTCAGACTTACATAAACTCCACAGCACATAGTGGAAGAATAATTCTTTCTGTAGCTAATGCTAGAGACCACTAAAACAGTGTCCAAAATCCCAACTCTGAAATTCTGGTCTTCTTGGGACCACCTCTGCATTCACTAAGAGAATCAAGTAAATGACTCACCACTCCCCAATGGAAGTGTAAATATAACCCTGCAACATACTATTAACTCTAGATCTGTATCACAGTTTATTTTTCTCATTGATCTTCGTGTTTTCTACTGCATCCTAGGGTCACATCGTCTCCCTCCCTTCATTTCCTACCTTTATCATCTTACGACACACTTAAAAAAAAAAGTTTTGCGTCACCTCGGTTCCAAGAGTTCCACAACCTGTACAGAAAATTGGAACAGAGATCAACATAAACATCATTTCCTCTCTTTTTATTGCTCATGAAAACCACACATTGCACCTTGTACCACCTTACAGCAAGATCTTCAGAGGTGGTGGTCCAGATTGCTGCACACACTGGTATCTCTAATACCCAGTATCACATCCTCTTGCATTGATGCATGCCTGTATTTGACATGGCATACCATCCACAAGTTCATCAAGGCACTGTTGGTCCAGACTGTCTCACTCCCTCAGAGTGGTTGGATGGTCAGGCATGTTTGATAGGGTTCATGTCTGGAGAACATGTTGGCCACTATAGTCGAGCGATGTCATTATCCTGAAGGAAGTCATTCACAAGATGTGCATGATGGGGGTGTGAATTGTTGTCCATGAAGACAAATGCCTCACCAATATGCTGCCGATATGATTGCCCTATCAGTCGGAGGAAGGCATTCACATATCGTACAGCTGTTATGGCACCTTCCATGACCACCAGTGACATACGTTGGCCACACATAATACCACCTCGAAACAGCAGGGAACTTCCACCTTGCTGCACTTGCTGGACACTGTGTCTAAGGCATTCAGCCTGACTGGGCTGCCTCCAAACATGTCTCCGACAATAGTCCGGTTGGAGGCATATGCAACACTCACTGGTGAAGAGAATGTGATGCCAAACCTGAGTGGTCCATTTGGCATGTTGTTGGGTCCATCTGTTCCGTGCGACATGGTGCCATGATTGCAAAGATGGACCTTGCCATGGGTGTTGGGAGAGAAGTTGTGCATCATGCACCCCATTGCACACAGTTTGAGTCGTAACACGGAGTCCTGTGGCTGCACAAAAATCATTATTCAACATTGTGGCATTGCTGTCAGTGTTCCTCCGAGCCATAATCCATAGGTAGTGGCCATCCACTACAATAGTAGTCCTTGGGCAGCCTGTATCTCCTCCATGTCTGAACAACATTGCTTTGGTTCACTCCAAGTTGCCTGGACACGATCGAACCACAGTATTGACCATCTGAACTACAGACAACATGAGCCACGTACCTGTTTCTTGGTGGAATGATTGAAACTGATTGACTGTCACTTTATAACAGGCGCTGGTCACGCATGGTTGTTTACATCTTTGGGCATGTTTAGTGACATCTCTGAACAGTCAAAGGGACTGTGTCTGTGATACAATATCCACAATCAATGACTCTATTCAGGAGTTCTGGGAACCAGCATGATGCAAAACTTTTTTTGATGTGTGTAGTTTCAAACTATTCACTTCTACCCTACCAGATATGGGACAGGCAACCACACTTCAATAGATGAATGCTCCTACATACACACACACACACACACACACACACACAGAGAGAGAGAGAGAGAGAGAGAGAGAGAGAGAGAGAGAGAGAGAGAGAGAGAGAGGCAGAGTTTGTATTAGAGCTGTGGAATGTGTTGTTTCCATCCCATCCATCACCATAATATCACATCTATCACCATAATATCCCATCAATACTAATTATCTATACACTCCTATTCCATAGCTTATGTGGCTGGTTGTCTTCCTTCAAGATATAGATGCTTTGTGTAAATCAAACATGATCAGCAATTGACTGTACAACATCAATAATTAGAACTCTGTCCTCCCCTGGTAGCTGAGTGGTCAGCACGACAGAATGTCATATCTCATGGCCCGGGTTCGATTCTCAGCTGGGTCAGAGATTTTCTCCGCTCAGGGACTGGGTTTGTGTTGTTCTTATCATCATCATTTCATCCCCATTGACACACATATCACTGCAGTGGTGTCAGCTCAAAAGACTGGCAACAGGCGAATGGTCTATCGAACGGGAGGCCCTAGCCACAAGGCATTTCCATTTCCGCTGGAACTCTTTCAAACCAGCTGTTTCCTGAGATTAATACGATGTGTACAAACTGCATCTCAATGTATACCTGAGCTTGTTAAATAGCTCTATGAAAAAATACATACTGTGTGGCTCATAGACAGTATGGCACACCTATATGTCTTGATAGAAGAAGAGTAAGAGCTTTATTAAGTTTTCAACGTTTACGTCAGAACGGTTTATCTGTATTCCTCGCAACAACACTTAATTTTTATGATTCTCAATCTAGTAAACCCAACAACATATTTTATTGCAGTTCAGAGTACGTAAAAATTTATATTTGGGAGGTAGGTTACAAAATTTTAAAAGGTAATCGACAGATTGAAGTTAGATATAGTGGGGATTAGTGAATTCAAGAATGAGGAACAGGACTTCAGGTCAAGTTAGTGCAGGGCTATAAATACAAAATCAAATAGTGGTAATGCAGAAGTAGTTTTAATAATCAATAAGAATATGAATTTAGGTAAGCTACTATGATCAGCATAGTGAACACATTGTCGTATCCAAGATAGACTCAAAGCCAACAACCAACACAGTAGTACATCTTTTGTACCCACTAGCTCTGCAGATGAAAAGACTGAAGAAATGCATGAAAAAATGAAAGAAATTATTCAGATAGTTAAGGAAGACTAAAATTTAATTGTGATGGGGGACTGGAAATTGACAGTAGGAAAAGCAGTAAAAATAGTAGGTGAATATGGACTAGGGGAAATGAATGAAAGAGGAATTTTTTGGTAGAATTTTGTGTAGAGAACAATTTAATCATCACTAACACTTGGTTTAAGGATTGTGAAAGAATGTTGTAAACATGGAAGAGACATGAAGACATTGGAAGGTTTCAGACTGATTACACAAGGGCTATCGAGAAAGTTTCCTATGTTTTGGTCTAGCATAGTGGTAGCTGGGTCTACAGCCATCATCTTGATGTCATAACGTTCCTACACTCAGTAATCATCCAGTAGCAGCAGCGTGTGGTCCGTGTTCGTACTACTTTGCATTCTGTGATGCGTTAAAATGTGTGCTGCAATATAAAATCTGGCCACTTGTGAGTCATGTTCTGTGATTAGGTTTCTGTTGGCAAACCAACTGAAATTTATCATTCCTTTGTGATGTGCATGGAAAAGAAATAATGAGTAAAAGCCAAGTGGGGCAATGGGTTATTGAGTTTAAAAACTTTCATAGCATTTTCCCCTAATTTCATGGCGTTTGATGCATGAAAATGAGGCAGAGAAACTCAGTTACTGCAAATTTTGTGCTACGTGAGTTCTCAATATCCTAATGGAACAGCACAAAAAATAGAGATTGGCTGCAGCACCTCCATTGAAGATTGTGAGAAAAACGGTAACAAAGTTAACAATCGTATCATAGCTGGGGAAAGAGACTTGAGTGAAGTATGTCGAATGTGAAACAAAAAGGCAGTTGACAGAATGGGGACACATACATTTTCCCAGGAAACAAAGAAAGTGTTTGCAAATGATACTAGACAGATAGATCATTGCTACTGTGTTTTGGGACTCTAAGGGGGTTGTCGATGGGTGGTATCTGATCATTGACTAGAACCTGGATTTGTCACCAAGGAACTATCATCTCTTCCCAGCAATGAAGACATGGCTCACTAGACAATGCTATGATACTGACACCGAACTGCATGCCAGTATAAACTAGTAGCTGCAATTGTAGGCAGAAGGTTTTTACATAGATGGTATTTCTACACAGATGATTTTTCCATATTATTAATTTTTTATTTCAAAATGTCTTTTACTTTCTGGATGTCCCTTGTACAATGGTAAGACAGAGATTTCATAAGCACTCTGTAAACTGTAAGATGTTTCCAGTGGCAGATGTGAGTTCTGGCCACCATTTCTTTGTTATGAACTGTAGAGTAAAGCTGAATAAATTGCAAAATGCTAATACATTAAGGAGATGGGGCCTGGAGAAGTTGAAAGTACTAGAGGTTGTTGAAAGTTTCAGAGGGAGCATTAGGAAATGATTGACTGAAAAGGGAAGGGAATACACAACAAGATGAATGGGTAGCTTTGGAAAATGAAACAGTGGGGGCAGCAGAGGATCAAGTAGGTAAAAACACAAGGCCTAGCTAAAATACTTGGGTATCACATGAAATATTGAATTTCATTAATGAAAGGAGAAAATATAACAATGTAGCAGATGAACCAGGCAAAAGGGAATATAAAGATATGGAAATGAGATTGACAGTAAGTGCAAACTGGCGAAGAGGTACGGCTATAGGATAAATGTAAGGGTGTAAAAGAACATATTATGAGTGGAAAGATAGATTATGTATGCAAGAAAATTGGAGAGGTCTTTTAAGGAAAGAGGAATAGCTGTATGAATATCAAGTGCACAGACGGAAAACGAGTCCTAAGCAAAGAAGGGAAAGCTAAAAGGTGGAATGATTGTACAGAGGGTTTATACAAAGAAGGTGAACTTGCATGCAATATTATAGAAATGGAAAAGGTGTGGATGTAGAGGTTGTAGGAGACATAATGCTGTGAAAAGAATCTGACAGGTCACTGAAAGACCTAAGTCAAGACAAACCCCCCAGGAGTAGACGGCACTCTGTTGGACCTATTGATAGCCATGGGAGAGCCAGCCATGACAAAACTCTTCCATCTGATGTGCAAGATATATATGACTGGCAAAATATCCTCAAACTTTAAGAAGAAGGTAATAATTTCAATTCAAAGAAAGCAGTTACTGAAAGTTGTAAATATTACTAAACTATCAGTTTAACAAGTCATGGTTGCAAAATACTAACAAAAATTACTGTATTTAGAGAAGAATGAAAAAACTGGAAGAAGCTGACCTTGGGAAGATCATTTTGTGTTCCAAAGAAATGTGAGCACACATGAGGTAATACTGACCCTATGATGTATCTTAGAAGATAGGTTAAGAAGAGGCAAACCTACATTTATAGTATTTGTAGACTTAGAGAAAGCATTTGACAATGTTGACTGGGATACTGTCTTTGAAATTCTGAAGATAGCTCAGGTAAAATACAGGAAGCACAAAGCTATTTACATCTTGTACAGGAGCCAGATGGTAGTTCTACATCTATATCCATACTCCGCAAGCCACCTGATGGTGTGTGGCGGAGGGGTTATGAGTCAAGAGGCAAGAGAAGGAAGCAGTATTTAAGAGTGGAGTGAGACAGGGTTACAGGCTATCCTTGATGTTATACAAGCTTTGCATTGAGGAAGGAGTAAAAATTTGGAGAAGGAACTGAAGTTCATGGAGAAGAAATAAAAACTTTGAAGTTTGCCGATGACTTCACAATTTATTCAAAGGCCTTTGAAGAGCAGTTGTATGGATAGTGTCTTCAAAGGAGGGTATAAGATGAACATTAACAAAAGCTAAACAAGGGTAATGGAATGTAGTAAAATGAAACCAGGCAGTGCTGAAATAATTAGATTGGGAAACAAAGCACTGAAAATAGAAGATGAGTTTTGCTATAGTAAAGTAACTCATGATGGCTGCAACAGAGAGGATATAAAATATAGACTGCCAATGTTGAGAAAAGTGTTTCTGAAGAAGAACAATTTATTAACATGTTTAAGTATTAAGAAGTCTTTTCTGAAGTTATTTGAGTGTAGCAATGTACAGAAGTAAAACACAGACAATAAATGGTGTAGACAAGAAGAGAACAGCACCTTCTGAAATGCAGTGCTACAGGAGAACGTTGAAGATTAGATGGGTACTTCATTTAACTGGATAGAATTGAGGAGAAATGACATTTATGGCACAACTTGACAAAAAGTAAGAATTTTACAGGGCACATTCTGAGACATCAAGGGTTCTCCAATGTAGCACTGGCAGGAGGTGTGCAGGCTAAGACTAAGAGATTAATACAGTAAGCATATTCAGAAGGATTTAGGTTGCAGCAGTTATTCAGAGGTGAAGAGGCTTGTGCAAGATAGGGTAGCATGGAGAGCTTCATCAAACCAGCCTTCGGACTGAAGACCACAACAATATATATGTATCAATTTTGAACCATCCCCACAGTTTATTTACCAAAAATATTATCTATATCTTTCAGCACAGAGAGGGTGACCTTGACTTAGATGTAACTAAATATGCTCATCACAGCTCTCAATTCTTTGTTTTTAAAAACTTAATTTTGTGTTGTGGAGCTATAATACCTTTTAATAATGCATCAAGTTAACTTCCATTAGGAATGTGGATGTATGCAATGACTGTGATATGACTTTCAAAATGATGGAGCACAGCACTCAGTCATCCATTTCTTTCATGTTTTATTAAATAAATCTAGATTTCAGCTAGTGCCTAGCCATTATCAATGCTCTGTATCATAGTATCAAGGCATGTCCTAGTACATCAGTCCCCTGTTGTTCGTGCTTCTGTCACATTCATTCAAGACTATGAGTAGTCTCTGATTTCTATTATATTATTGTAATTGTCATTCTTCATTGTGCAGCTGGGCACCAACAAAAAAATTTTGCATTTGGAGGAGAAATTTAGAGATTGAAAATTCATTAAAAGATGCTGCTACAATGAAAAATGACATTGGTTTAATGATTGTCACTCTAACGCACATATCAGTCTCTGACTCTCTCACCTGTATTTCATGTTACACAATACAAGCTTCTTCTTTGAACTTTATCATTGTTCTCCATCAATCCTGTCTGGTGTGGACACACCGTGTAGCAACACTCCCATAGAGGATCAAAAAGTGCAGTGCAAGCACTTTCTTTAGTAGACCTGTTGGATCTTCCAACCGTTCTTCCAATAAATTGCAGTCTTTATTTAGCTTTCCCTACAGCATTCCAGTTTAAGTTATTTGTAATTGTAATCTGTAAGTAATTAACTGAATTCATAGCCTTTAGATTTGTGTGATTTATTGTGTAGCTGAAATTTATTGGTTTCCTTTTAGTATTAATCGGGATGAGTTCCCCCTTTCCTTAATTTATAGTCAATTGGCACATTTTGTACCACACAGATATTTTATCTAAATCATTTTAAAATCAGTTTTGATGACTTTAGGCAATGGTAAATAACAGGTCATTTGCAAACAATCTAAGAGGGCTACTCAGATTTTCTCCTAAATCATACGCGACTGGAACAGAAGAGGGAGGTAATGACAGTGGCACGTAAAGTGCCCTCCGCCACACACCGTTGGGTGGCTTGCGGAGTATGAATGTAGATGTAGATGTAGATGTAGATTAGGGATACCAGGGGTCCTATAACACTTATACTCCACCACAGGCAAGCAATTTTATTAGAAGTCACATGTGAGGAATGGTGCCAAAAGTCTTCTGGAAATCTACAAAAATGGAATATATTTGAGAACCCCCTTCAGTAGCATTCATTACCTCTTGTGAATAAAGAGCTAGTTGTGTTTCACCAGAATGATATTTTATGAATTCATGTTCATTATTTGCCATTTTTTATGTAAGTCATAATGTTTGAATACAGTATATGTTCCAAAATCCTACTGCAAATAGATGTTATTTATAAGATCTGTAATTCAGCACATTACCTCCTGTGCATATGTATGAGATAACACATGGCTCATTCCACATTTGTGCATTTTGTAATAGAATTTACAGAGCAAAATCTATGAAAGAATGAATGAATGACAAGAGATTAAAATAATTCAGATTTCTAACATTGTAAAAAAAAAAAAAAAAAAATAAAAAAAAAATAAAAAAAAAATTGTGTGATAAATTTATCATTATATACAAAACTATTAGAAAAGCTAGAAATGAAGTGATTTATCCTTGTCCCTACTTACAAGAACTGGTGTATTGACTACACATATCAGAATACACAACTAACATCAGAAATATCAAAGACAAATCTGGACAATTACAGACAAGAAACCAGCTGTTTCTAAAGCAATATGGGCGAAGAAAAAGTTATGATTTATGTGAAAAACAACCACAGTATAAAAGTTTATAACATGAGCAATTTACTCATAGAACTGATCTTTAATAAAAATTAAGTTCACAGATTAGGCCTATCATGCTAATATTTTGTAAGCACTCTATGAAAATTTGTGAACCTTATTAAAGAAAAAATGGATATTGAATTTAACATACAATTCATAAAATGTTATCAGAGACACAGTTCATGCAGAATGGAAATAGAGGCAAAAGGAACTAAGAATTTCCTGTACAAAAGAAACCATTCTGACATTTGCCTTAAGTAATTAAGGGAACCATAAAAAAACTGAATCTGAAAAGTCACACCTTCCAAATTCAAGCCTACTACCTTAACCATAATATGAACTAGCTCAGTCTTTAATCTTAGTGTTATTCAAAAGATAATGATTATCAAAGGGTTCACTGGGAATCTGGTCTTGATGCAGTTGTTTAAAATCATCAACAAATAGATGAATGCTCATCTATAGCGTATTTCTAAATGAAAAACTGTGTACCTAAAAAACTTCAGTGCAGTATTTATGAGAATTATCATGACAAATTTTAAATCAATTTGAGATTAACTCAATTTCTCATAAGAATAACAGAACAATAAATAATACATATTCAATTTTTTTCCTGGTCTCTTCAAAAATAATGGTTGTTTCTCAGCAGGTCACAGTTAAATAGTTTAATCATTACTGAAAAGCCCAGTGCTTTGGATAAGCAACTGCTTAGCATTTCTTTGTGTTTTACAGGCACTGTTAATGTAAGTTTCATGTCCCAGAGGAAGCGTCTATTAATATTTTCCATATTATTATTGCAGCTGAAGCACACTAACTGAATATGTTCACTATTCTCAGATGAATAAATGTAAGTATGCAATGCCCTAGGTGATTTTCTATGGAGCTATATTGCACTATTCCAGCCTGCCAAGTGACCCCATAATTTATATTTGGAGAGACTGTGAAACAATAGATAGTACACTGTTACAACACACTGTTTTGATATTGTACCAGTATATTTCAGTTTACTTAGGATGTATGTGGCATGTAAAAGTTTCCCACAAACAGTGCACCACATTCATACTAGGTGAACTTGCTGACACTCATGAAACTAAAAATTTTTGTAACATCCGCATTGTTCTAGTGTCTTGTGCCTCTAAGTTTACATAATAATTTCTTTATTCAATAACTCTGATTATAGTGAAGTTTCCTTGGTTGTACTCAGTAATATCATACATGTTCTTTGTGAATGTCTTACATTTGATAATAATATTGTATCACCTATAAGAAATTAGTTTTGGCATTGGACCTCATTTTATTTAGAAAGTGGAAAGTTTTGACCTTGGATCCCTGAGCAATGTTACTTCGCAATTTTTTGTTTCTTCGGTTGGATATAATCTGTTGTCAGTTTTCTGAATGTAACTGTGAAGTTCAGTTTGTTTTAGTTAAGTTTGTTCAGAAAGGTTTGTAGTCAGCATGCAAATGTCTTACTGGGATTAAAATACGAGGGACATTCAAAAAGAAAGGAGCTGGGGGCATAATTACAGAGGCCAGTACCTGTATGTTAGAAGTATTGACCCTGTCTGTTGAGACACTTGTCCCACTGTGACACAAGGGGGTGAATGGCTGTCTCAAAAAATTCCCAGGGCTCCGATGTTAACCTCTTCTGCACATACAGCTGAACGTCATTGTCTGGACTATTTGGACCAGCAGATAAAACACATCAATCAACATCTTGACGGTCTGATAACTCTGTGGGGCTCTAAAGATGGATGAGTGTCTTCACCAGAATGCAGCACACCTGAAGAAACTTGTGGACTCTCTTCCTCACTGAATTTAGCCATTAACAATGCAAGATATAGCACTGGTGGTCTAAGGGCCTAGTATGTGGCTGGCTGTCCACTTGTCAACACTTTCATGATCTGCACTCCAGCCTGTTGGAAGTGTATACATCACTACCAGGGGTCATGGGGTCTGTGAGCTGAGAAATTTGCTGTGTGCAACTTTGTAATGAACTTGCATGTACTGAGATATTAGCGCACACCTCGCAATGCACATTTGATAGATATTTTCTGAAAATCACTGCTTCTATGATTCATGTAAATGTTAAGAGATACAGTGAATTTACCAGAGGATATATAGTAGGAACACAGCTGAATCTTCTTATCCTCCTCCTCCTCCTCCTCCTCCTGTCTCTCTCTCTCTCTCTCTCTCTCTCTCTGTTTTTTGTTAAATGGTCTACTGTTTGTATGCTGACACATTAGTTGCTGTAAATAAAGCTGTCCAATATTTGAAACATATAGTTCTACCAGTGATGTGTTGTTGCAACATGCAGGTTATGGCATTTGGACTTTGAGAGAAAGTGTTTCCTGTGACCAGAGAGATTTGGTCGTGTAAATATGTGTACAAAGTACACAATGGTGTTCAATCAGTCTCACTGGAAATTTGGAAACATATTCCCTCATACATATACATCAAAGGATTACTGACACTTTGTGTCATATAGTGGTCAGCCATATATCTGTGCAATATGCTGTTGCACCAAAATTTCACTAATAGGAGGCCTGTCCAGCTGCCTAGGAAGTATTTGGTTAGCAACATTGGTAGACCTCATAGAGTGCTGCTGTTATTGAGTGAACTAGTAGATGGAACTTTATCCCTAACCACAAAAAGGCCATGAGTGCATGTTGTGAAAGCTCTCATACACAATGTGCTGTCCGCAGAGCCAGGATTCATTGGCCATATTATCTAGAGAGACAATTCAGAAAGTAGATCAGGTCCTGCTATGCTAGTGAGCACAGGTCACACAGGAGCTATGTGGTGGACATATTTCCAAGTCTGTCATCTACCGTTAATCTGCTAAGCCTGTATTCCAGAGACTATGTGAAGTATTTGATTAGACAGACCATAAGCGCTGCACGGCTATGTGTGTGTAAAGCATCCTCTACAATTACTGACTGAGTTTCACTCATGTGTGATGGCATAGTGGAATTCCTTGGCTGTTGAAAATTTCTTATTTCAGCCCACTGAGATATGGTCAGTGTTATGTGATTTTCCACAATTGACAGAGGGTGTAAATTGTTAAAGCAACACAATACTTGCTTCCTTGAAGGCTGCTGCACTGCATGTCCAGCTGGTGTATGATGAGGGACTGTTTTAATTAAAGATGAAGTGTTTTCTAATTCATGAGGTGATCTTCATCATGTCTAAGCTATGTTATATCTTTGGATTCTGTTAAGTAGTTCGTATCTTTGGATTCTATTAAGCAAATTTCTGTTTTCCTAAACAGGGTGTATGCACGGGCAAGGAAAAAAAATTCCCGGAATTTCTCCCAGGTGAAAATATACTTTTTCCGTGTTAAGTGACAGTATACTTTCCCCCAGAATTGTGAAAGTTATCAATCCTTTGAATAGCTATAGTTTTATACACCGGCATAGAATTTCTCAGCAGTTTAGAAAACAAAACTCAGAGGAAAATAAAACACGTTTTGGAAAGATCTTTGATGTGTAGCAAATGTACACTGCATATTTTTATATTACGAAAGAATAAATGCGAATTCCACCAAACACCACAGATTACTTCACAAGGCATTGAAATCAAGACTGGGATGCGCTTTTGTAAGCGTCACATGATCTGATCTCGCCAGCCAATGTCAGCGGGTATTCAGAGTAAACACATGATGTAGTCAGCCAATAGCAACATCACAGTTGTGTAGCACGAAAACACAAATAGGAAAAGTTAAGGTTTAAAATTAATATACATAATTTTGCTACAAGAAAAATCAATGCTTTCACATATAATATTGGTCTCGAAGATTTGTGGGGACATGGAGCCACTGGCTCACCCCCCAATAATATCCCTACCGTACCACTTTGCCAGATCAGTTTTCTGTAACACGCGCTCTATGCTACATGCATTGCGTATACGCTGCAAGAATAAAAGTATTCGTAGTAAGTGATGGGAGTGCGAGTGATTATTTATCGTCTTAATTAGCATGCCCACTCTCCACTACCTGTAGATTAATAAGCTGCAAGAGATGTTAATATTTCACATATAATGTTGGCCATTTTTGAGCGTGTTATACTTTAAGATACATCACACAAATGTGCCAGTAAAATGTTTATTATTGACATAAATCTCTGATCTTCTGTGCTCAAAATTCTTCTAAATGGCTCGTACTCAAAGAGTTGATTTTTAAATGAGAGTCAAACACTCTGTGATTTAAGAAATTCATCATACATTCCTGTGCATTTTTCATATTGCATAAAAGGAAATTTACTTTGAAAGTTAACACTTTTCAAACCACCATTTGCAATATTTCCCTGTTGCCTGTTAGAAATAGGTTCATTTCAGCAGTTGCCAGAGAGCGCCACGCAACTGGCGTCACTGTGCTTGCATTCTATTACAGTGTAGGAAGCCCTTATGTTCATACATGTAAAGCATTAAAAGATCTTACATTATTTCATAAAAGAAACAAGACATCAGAGGATACTCCAAGAGCATTGGAATTTTGTGAACCACACTAAAATGCGTAATTTGGCTTATAGTGCACATTTGCATGTCCAGATTACCAATGAAGTAGGCTTCGACCTGATATTAAGCTTTTCAGTGCGGTTTTTGGGATGTAAACTTTTTTGGAGTACCAGTACTGTATTATCTCATGTTTGGTTCTTTATTATGGCATAATGCCATACATACTAGAAAATTAAAACATGCGTTTGAAGTGCAGCAAACTGTTGAAACTAGCCAATAACATGTAATTAAACACTTCATTTCAAATAAATTGACTGCCTCAATGGAAAATGTTTATAAAAGCCAAATTTCCTCAGCAACTGACAAAAAAACTTTATTTTCTGCAAGGCGACTAGTGCTTGACTGTCAGAAAGATGGAAATAAAATAAGATCTGAAAGTAATAACATTTTAGCCCTCTTTAATTGTATGAATGTATTGTAATTCACTTGGTAGCCCCCGGCCGCAGAAATTCATTTTGTTTTCATTTGACATGAGAGCAGTAAATGAAGAAGAAACAGCAAAATCATTAAACGTAAACACGGGTCACGTGAGGACTACTCACCTCCCCCTTACAACTCAGACTGCTCGGCGTTTTAGTTATCCTCCATTTATTCTCCAGTTAGGCATTATTATGTGTTTGTACAACGTGTTTTCCATGCTCCTCCCAGAACTGAACTTAAGCGACTACTAGCCGGTGACTGTACAACTGGCCCTTACCAGTGTAGTGATCTGGCCAAAACATTTCTGTCAAAATTTCATTTTCTTGGATACACCAAGAAGATAATACATAACCTTTCTTACTGTTAGTCATGTTTGTCATTTATTTCCACTCTGGAAGTCTGAGTCTATGGATTTCACTAGTAATTTTAACAAAGCTGATCATTCGCAAACCCAGTTCTGCTTTGTTCCGTTCAGCTTGTATAGCCCTCTCCCCTTTCGTCTGCAGGAAGGTTTATTTCTAGATGTGACTGGGATTACTCTGGCAGAGATATCACATACACTATGCACGCATTCAAAAATCAACTTATGATGCATTCAGAAATCAACTTAGAATTGGTTGAAAAATATCAAAAATCAACCAGGATGCATTTCAAAGTCATATGAATAAGCGATAGAGCAACCTGTGCTGGATGGTAGGTGCTTTGTGAAACAAGGTTTTCTTTTCCCTCAAGAACATGAATTTAGTACCCTCCCCTCCCCCTGAAATTGCCACCCAGGACATACTCCTTGGTTTGTTGCCCCCCCTCCTCCCTTCCCCATCCATTAGATCCGGGTCTGTTCTGATGCGCTTGTGTGAATCTAGCAGCTTCGGTGTGCCAGTAAAATTTTCCCTGTTAGTATCTGGATACTTGCTGCTACTGCTTATTCAGCTTACAGCCACTGTTCTGTAAACAGAAGCATGAGAAAGTACTATTGTTACGCTACTCAACTGTGCATGCGCATGAGCCTGCTCGCAACTGCTCAAACAAACCTAATGTAAACAGTTATGACGTCACAGTCAAAGGAGGCAATTCATTGTTATGAAGTATTGCATAGTCTTCCTAAAGCCTTTCACACATTTTACTGTTGGCAGACTTTTTTTCTCTCTTGTTCATGTTTCATTGCTGCAGTATTATTCTGCAGTCGTGGGATACAGTAATATCCATTGTTATAGTATCCGTTCTTACCAACCAAAATTACAAAAATTTAACTGAAAACTAAAACAATGAAAAATTCCCGGGTTTTTCCCGGTTCTTTCATGGATGAAAAACTTCACGAGGTTTTCCCAGATGACCCAGTTGTCCCGGGTCGCATACACCCTGTTAAAGGTGGCATACATGACATTCAGCTACATGATGTCTTTTATTCAGCCTAAGTAAAGTCTTGTCTTTATCCAAGATGATATACATCACATTTTGTAAAATTGCATCTTTTAATGCTGTTGGAGTAAATGCCCATTTTACTTAAGGTGACACATACCACATCTGAACTTTGGAATATTCATGTATGCTAGTTTTTGATTGACTTTAAGGCCAATTGTCTGGACCCATTGTAATTTAGTACTATTTCCATGGGCTAGTGTGATTAACATCTTGATAAAAGATTTTTTTTATTGTTTAATACCGATTGTTTATACTGTGTTGTTGCTGTTTATGGTCCAGTATTTTATCACACCCCTCACACACTACCCAGTGTCATATCAAAATTGATAGTCAACAAAATATCTCTCTCTTGAAACACCAAAATGACCTTTGAATGAAGATCTTCAAGGGCTGGAAAAGGAGAATAAACCAGAGAAAATAAACCAGGAAAATAAAATGCTGTTGCACACTAATAATGACATCGAAAAGACAATGAGGTAGAAGACACAGTTTGGGAGTGGGACATGTTCAATTGAAATTATCAAGAGCTTAAACCTTATGTAGTGTCTGGTACTCATTGGAGTGGTATTTAACTGTCAACTTTAACAAAGTGTGCTAGCAAGTACTCTACTACAGTCCTGAACAACCTCTTTCGTGAAGTAAGTATTGTACAGTATTGTCAGAAAAGGTCTGGAAACCTGGTAAGGGTGTTGCAAGGCTGGTTGTACTGAAAAATAATTGTTAAGAAAAAATTCAATACATTTCACCATTTCTGAGTTAATTAGGATTGAAGTTACCGAATCAGGCTGTTGTACATGCAAAATCAAGATGGCACACCATACTCAATTAGTGCCAGTTCAGTTGTTCTCATAGCACAGGTGATAGTGCATGAGACTGCTCAGCCTTTGGCCTGGGTTTGATCCTTGTTATTACCTTAAGTCCAATTTTTGTATTGCTCTCTTGTTTGGTTTTATGAAACCAAATGAAAAACACATTAATTGACAATACTATCTCTGGCAGGCCATCTGGATTTGTGAGTGCAATGGCCTGATGGGCTAACTCAATCCTAATTAACTCAGAAACAGCACAACACATCAAACTTTTCCTTAAGAATTATTTCTCAACTCCATCTACCCGAGAACATCCTTACAAATTCTCAGGCTGTTTCTGATTACCCTGTATAATACTCCTTCATGAAGTTTCATGTGATGCTTTAACTTTCATTGGTGATTTTACTATAAATAAAATTGTAGGTTTAGAGCTGGAAACAGGTACCACTATTTTAGCACACTGGATTTTGATGCAAAGACCATTGCATTCCAGCCACATGGCTATTCAAATAACCTGCATGATGAACAATATTGTTTTTTTAAATGTCTGTGCTCCATCTAGTATTTGATCACCACAAAGCCAAATTTACAGCCAAGAACTTCACCAACTGTTGTATCAAAACAACAATACAACAAGTAGTAATAGCAATCGATCCAAGGCCTCTTAGAGCACTGAAATTCACACACAAATGTATAGATTAGCAAATATTAACAATAACAGAATAGAATCTAATGTAAAAATACAGTGACTAAATGATTATTTGTATGTGGCAGATGTTAAAAATTACAGTGCTACATGAAGTAATCATGAAGAAGGTCACAGGCTATGATTGGGACAGAGGGCAACACAGATATATTATATAAAGGTATCAATGTTTTGAAAACCAGCAGACGGATTTCAATCCAGATACATGATTTACATGTGCACCAATAGGCTCATCTAGGAAATGGAGTAGAAGTCACTTTTTCAGAGATTTAATTGTTAACCTTTTACCATATGTCCAGCTTAACATAACAATAGGCATGGATTTTAATTGTGTGCTGTGAAAAGAAAAACAGGTGCCAAATTTCAATGCATCTGTTGAGCTAGAAGTTTTAATTAAAGAACTCAGTATGGTAAACACTTGGGCTTCCTTCGACCTGCACATCAAACGTTACACATATGTTTATAGACTTTCCACAAGCAGCCTAGATTGAATCTACTTCAATACAATGTTTATGACTAATGTAATAGATTGTGAGTACTGGCATGTGAACTTCTTGGATCGTGTCACCTACCATACAACTTTCATACATGTGAAGCAAACAATCTTTGTTGATCAAGGCACTTGGCAGTTCAAAACTTCACTATTGCACGATAACAGACATGAAATCGAAGAAACTTGGGCCAAATATTTCCAATTTCAATCACGATACAATGGATAGAGTATTTCATGAGCCCAGTATATTAAATGGGAATTAAGGAAAATGCATCATTCAGTGCTCCAGCAACATATCATGGTTTTGTTTTGTTTTTCTTTAGGGTGCAAAAACCAACTGGGGTCATATGCATCCAAGTCAAACTATAGAACACAAAGACAGAGAGAAGTTAAAAAACGACTACACATTAGTCCTGATTGACATAGCAGAAGACCGCTAAAAACAGGCACATGGAAAAAGGGCTAAAAAAAGACGCCATACAGAAACTGAGGTCCAAAACTAAAACTTGAACTCAAAAGGCCTTCACCATATTGACTAAATGGCTTCACCATATTGCTTTAGCGGATAAAAAATAAAACACGGTTGACAGCCTGTGTGTCATTTGCTAAAATGACTGATAACTCAGACGGCAAACCCAAATGGGAATGTAAAAGGTTAAAAAATGGACATTCCATCAGGAAGTGGCGGACATTTAAAACTTGATTGCAATGTATCAAAGTGGGGGGGGGGGGGGGGGGGGGGGTACAGCCACTTAGCAAATTATGATGGCTAAAAAGGCAGTGCCCAATATGCAGCCAAGTTAAAATAACCTCCTCCCAGCAAGAGGACCACTGGAAGAGGCTTAATAAGATGGAGCTTATTCCCATTAAGGGAGGATGACTGGCAATGCCAAAGGGACACCACCTCCTGACAGACTGCAATACAGAGATCATCTGAAGCAATATAGGTACTCACGGGTTGAGGTATAAGGACTGCAGCTCTGGCAGCAGCATCAGCAGCCTCATTTCCTGGCAGACCAACATGACCAGGAACCCACAGAAACATCACAATGGCTCCAGCAAGAGTGAGCAGTTGACAGTTTTCCTGGATGCACTGCACTAAGGGATGGGCGGTGTACAGTGCACATAGGCTTTTAAGGGCACTGAGTGAGTCTGAGCAGAGGACACAATTGAAAAGCTTGTGTCACCAGATGTACTCCATGGCCTGATACGGGGTGAATAGCTCGGCTGTAAATACTGAGCAGTGTGCTGGAAGCTGGTATCGAAAGACATGGGTGCCAATGAAGGCACACCTGACCCCACGGTCAGTCCAAGAGCCATCAGTGTATACAAAGGTACTATTGATAAGTTCCATGCAAAGGTCATGAAACTGAAAGTGATAGACCGAGGCATGAGTAGTGTCCTTAGGAAGTGAAAGAAGGCCAAGATTAACATGGGCCACTTCACCCAAGCCCAAGGTGGTGAAGGGTTCACACCCACTGGAAAAGGCGCACGTAGTGTGAAGTTAAACCACCGTAGCAAGTGCCAAAAGTGCAAAAGTGAACTCCAGGAGGTAACAGAGAAGAAGGATGAGCCACATACTGACAATCAAAGGAATCATCAAAGAAGGAGGCATAGGATGGGTGGCCATGCATGGCAGACAAACGGAATGCATACCTGCTGAGGAGAGAGTCACAGCAGTAGAACAGAGGTAATTCAGCAGTTTCAGCATACAGACTCTCAACCAGGCTGGTATAAAAAGCACCTATGGTCAAACAGATGCCACAATGGTGGATAGTGTTGAGACAGTGTAAGAGGGATGGCCATGGAGGCACATAAATAAAGTACCCATAGTCGAGTTTCGAATGGACAAGGGACCAGTACAAATGGAGGAGGGTGGTTCGATTGGCACCCCAGGAAGTACCATTGACAACACGTAGGGCATTGAGGAACTGCGTACAGCGGGCTGCCTCCTATCGAGCATGAGCCCCAGGAATTTTGTAGTTTCAATGAACGGAAGGGCAACAGGTCCTAAAAGATGGTGGGAGAAACAGCTTGCTTTGCCAGAAATTCATACGGATGGTTCTGTCAGCTGAAAAGCAAAAGCCACTGTCAATGCGATCAAGACACTGCTGAAGACACCACTCAGTGAGACAAGTCCATGGAGAACTGCAATAGATGGCAAAATCATCAACAAAAAGGGAGCCAGAGATGCCCGGCGGGAGAGAGGCCAGTATAGGGTTAATGGCGATAGCAAAGAGGACAATGCTCTGGACGTAACCTTGAGACACACCATTTACCTGGATAAAGGTGTCTGACAAGGCAGAACCCACACGCACCTTGAAAACTTGGTCTTGTAAAAACGCCTGCAGGAAACAGGACAGGCAGCCACAGAAGCCTCACATGTAAAGAGTACAGAAGATACTTGTTCTCTAGCGGGTGCTGTAGGCCTTCACCAAATCTAAAAACACATCCACAGTCTGGGATTTCCACAGAAAATCATTCATGACATGGGTGGACAAAGGAACGAGATGGTCAACTGCAGAACACCATGCTCGAAATCTAGACTGCTTTTGTCAGTAAATTGAGAGACTCGAGCCACCATACCAGCCCGGCATGAATCATACGTTCCATCACCTTGCAAATGCAACTGGTAAGAGAGATGGGGGCGGTAGCTAGAAGGAAGGTTTTTGTCCTTACAGAGCTTAGGTATAGGTATGACGGTGGCTTCACACCAGTGTCTGGGAAATATGCTCTCTGCCCAGATGCAGTTGTACATGTTAAGCAGAAAGTTCTTGCCTGCAAGAGAAAGGTGCTGCAAAATCTGAATGTGGATGGTGTCCAGCCCTGGAATGAAGGATCAGGATGAACTGAGAGCATGATTGAGCTCCCTCATAGTAATGGCAGCATTGTAGCACTCACAATGCAGAGAAGAGAAGGGTATCACCTGAGCCACCTCCACCCATTTCTGATGGAGGAAGGCAGGGTGATAGTGGGAAGAGCTCAAAACTTCTGCAAAATGGTGGCCCAAGGTGTTGCAGATAGCAACAGAGTCCATGATAACATTGTCTGCTACTGTGGAACCAGAAATGGGGGAATGGATATTGGTCCCAGAGAGCTGTCAGAGGTTGGCCCACATGACAGAGGAAGGGATGAAACTGTTAAAAAACTAGTGAATGAAATCCAGCCAGCTCGTTTGCTATCCCGAATAATGTGATGACACTTTGCATCCATTTGTTTATAATGAATGTAGTTTGCGATTGTAGGATGATGGTTAAAAATGTGGAGAGCTCATTTCCATACGCGAACTACATCAGGGCATGCCTCAGTCCACCACGGGACTGGGACATGATATGGTAAAGAGGAAGTGCGAGGATTGGAATGTTCTGCGGCAGTAAGGACAATGTTGGTGAGATAGTCCACCTGGTCATCACAACTGGGAAAATCCTGTTCTTTGAAGGTCGCCAGGGAGGAATAAAGCTTCCAGTCAGCCTTGGTAAGCTGCCATTTTTGTGTGCATGTGGCTGGGGTAGGAGTCAGCAAATGGAGAGCCCCTGGGAAATGCTCACTCTAGTAGGTGACAGAAAGAACGGACCACTCAAGATGATGGGCAAGCTGGGCAGTGCAAAAGGATAGGTCCAAACGGGAATAGGTGTGCGAGGAGTCAGAAAGGAATGTGGGTGTTAAGGCAGAAGGGGTTAAGTTGGTTAAGAAGGTCAACGAAGAGGGGACCTCTCTGACAGGTCCTGAGAGAACCCCAAAGGTGATGACATGCGTTAAAGTCACCGAGTAGCAAAAATGGGGGAGGTAGCTGCCCAATAAGCTGAAGGAAGTCTACCCTGGTGACATTGAATGAGAGAGGTACATAAATGGTACAGAGGGAGAAAGTCAGGTGAGGAAGGGAAAGTCGAACTGCAACAGCTTGAAGATGGGTTGACTCTGAATGTCACCCCATATGAGCAGCAAGGTACCCCCATGAATGGAATGCCAACCTCAGGGGGAAGGTCAAAACAAATCAGTAAGTAATGTGAAAGCTCAAAGCGGTCATGAGGGCACCATTGCGTTTCCTGAAGGCAGAGGACAAGGGGAAGCTGTGATGCTAAAAGCAGCTGTAAATCGTCTTTGTGGAACCAAAGGTCACAAACGTTCCATTGGAGGACAGTCATGAGGAGGAAGAGATGTCGGGGTGTCAACTCGGCAGCCACCAAGTGACAGCTGGCGTAGAGTCGCTACTACAGGGCACAGAAGCAGGAGGATCCTGCTCCATGGGGTCCACAGAAGCATTGGCTTGCTCATGCAGTTGGACTGTGGAGTCCAACAGTGAAAAACAGTTGGTGGTGCACACCGGCGAGACAGAGGCCAGCAGGGCTAAAATACCATGCAGTGACACCATCAAACAGGATCTTTGATTTGGTGAAGGAGAAGACTGTTTGCCTTTGGTGGACTTCTTCAAGCCTTTCCAGTTACAGGCATACTCAAGTGTCTGGCTGGAGGGATGGAGGAAGTCTTCATGGGAGTACTCCTTCTGTCCTTTCCTGCCTACTGGCTGTGTAGCTGGTGGCTTCACTCCTTGAGGTGAGAGTTTGATGATTTGTTGCAAACCGGGATGGGGGTTGGTGATGCAACCTTGACACTGGGCGATTTCACAACCTCAGAGCTGAATCTGAGGTCACATGTGTGCATGTCCTTCATGGAGTGAAGGGTAACAAGAACAAAACTATAGGTGCCAGACAGGAGAACGCAGAGTTTGTGACTGCAAGTAACTTGAAAGCCACTGGGTAAGACACTTTTTCCTTTACCCAAATCTCTTGGACAGCCCACTCATCAAGATACATGGGACACTCCCGAGAGGAGGTGGCATGATCACCATTGCAGGTGATACAGTGGGGAGAAGGAGGTGGACAATCGCCTTAGTGTGCATCCCCACCACAGGTTACACATTGGTCTGGGTGTCGACAAGATGTTATAGTGTGGTTGAAATGATGACACTGGTAGCAGTGCATCGGGTTTGGAATGTACGACTGGACTGTGAAATTTCATAGCCTGATTTGATCTTGGACACAACCACCATTCTATTAAAGGTGATAAAAAGAGAGTGGGTGGGCACTAAGGAGGAATCTACCTTTTTCATAACATGATGGATGACAGTGACACCCTGATCAGAAAGGTAAGATTGGATCAGCCTCAGTTAGACTATTGAGCAGCCTGGTGAAAATTACACCATGTGAAGAATTCAAAGTTCTATGGGTCTCCACACAAACAGGATAGCTGTGGAGAAGTGAGGCAGCAAGCAGTTGTGCTTGAGAATCAGAAGCAGTTTCCAAAAGCAAAGTGCCATTCCGTAAATGAGAGCAGGATTTCACAGGGACAACAATTGCAGCAACACCTTTCTGAATAATAAATGGATTTACCATGGCAAAGGACTGACCATCTTTGGTAGGTGTGACCACGAGGAACCGTGGTGCAGCGGGAATGGTCTTCAAATCATTAGGCTCATTATGTTTACATTTTGTAGACATTGATTGGAAAGATGATTGACTCTTAGCCAAAAAAGTCCCCCATGATTGCCAGCGTCTCCGATGGCACCCTACTTCCAACTGTGGGCTCCCTTTCACAAGGGGGTGCACCTGTCTTAGGTGATTGTTCACACCTCAGGTCACACTGCCCAAACAACTGACAGAGGGACCAATTGGCAATTTGGGAAGGCTGCAGCTCAGGCAATCACCCCTCCCTGGGCCTGGCCTGTACCAGGGGGTTCGTGCAAACTTTACCTGTTGACCCAGGGCTGGGAATTACACATTATTCAGTCACCTCTTATGCATCAGATGCATGAGCCAGTCTTCAGGAGCATACAGGGGGGAAGAAGAAAAAGAGGAATCTCATATACTGAAGTGGAGGAAGAGAAACAAAGAAAGGAAAAGGGAGTGAAAAACAAAAATGAGACTGTTCTATTGTCAGCAACAGACAATGCAGAACATTCCCTATAACATCCTAGGCATGCTCCCCAATGGAGGGGAATAAGAATAGCAAGAGGATAGACATGCAGCACAGAAGGGAAAAAATTCTGTTTAGGCTGGGGCCCCATGGTAGCCAAGCACGAACCCACCAAAGAGTGGTGAGCCCCCAGGAGGGATATAGCACAGTGGCAAAAACATGACTTGTATGGCAGCACTGACAAATAAAATATTAAATATAAACTGGAAAAACTAGAAAATAACTGCTTTGGCTTGGAAATCTGTAGCTAGAAGGTCATGAAATATGGAAGACATTTTGTAGTAAAGCTCTTTGGTGTTCCATATTGTCAGAGAAATACTATGCCAAACCTTATGCAGAATAAGATGTTGACTTGGTGGCTAGTGAGGTACTTCTATTGAATAGCCCCCACCACATTAAGTTTTGCAGATAACCTATAAACTTAACTTGTCAAAAAAAGAAATTATGATCAAAAAAAGTACTGTGAGAATAAGTAACTGGGCCAGATGGCCTCCCAGTAGAATTTTATTCATGGGTGTGGAACACAATTGGCATTGACATGACAGAAACATATTATGAACAGTTAACAGTAACCCAAATTTACTGCGGAGATGGTGGCACTTTTTCAGAAACATTCAAAAAGAGTGAGGTTAGAAGATTTTAGACCAGTAACACTTCCAAATGCCAAATTTGAAACTTTCACATACATAATAAATATCAGATTATAGCTACTCCTACAAAATAATTATATCTAAAACTAGTGCCCAAATAGGACAATAAATGTTTGGTACTCTGTGCGAATGTAGAGACATTATTGATTTAACATACATACGTAAGTGTCAGCTCCCATTAGTGCTTTTCGATTTTAATAAAGCATTTGACAAAACCTAAAACTGTGAGGAAAATGAGTTTTGATGACAAATTTGTACAGATAATTTGAAAATGTATTAGTGGAACCTCTTCAAGGACCAAGATTAATGGTCAGTTAAATGGGCCTGTGCAGATCAGTCAGTCAGTTCAGTAGGGATATCTTCTGCCAGTGACCTTATATGCTAACACTAAGGAATCATTACTTTGGAATCTATGTATGACGTTAAAGGGACTACAAGTAGGCCCTATTTAATGCCAAAACTGTGTGTCATGCTTATTTAGACAATGTAGGTGTTACTATAAATACAACTGGGGAAATCAATGAACTCAGATGAATCCTGCCAGAATGTACTAGTTATTATGGTGCAAAACTTAATCTTCAAAAAACTTACACGCATATGGGCCCATACAGCAGCAATGTAGATGTGACTAGAGGTAATGTCAGGAAGATTTCAACTAGGAATGTAGTTAGTCAAAATCCATTTGAAATTATACAACTAATTGGTAAAAGAAGCTATATGCCATTTGTAACATGCTCCTAGAAAACAACATTTAAGCTTTAGATCATCTTCAAAAAGTACTGTTTATTACTTAGGTTAGGTGAGGTTAAGTTAGGTTAGCATCTTCAAAAAATACTGTTTATTACTTCTTAAGTGTTAAGTAATTTCAATAATACAGTAGCTGTAGCACTGACATTATCAAATATAACATACAAAATGTTGATGGATGTGTGCAGGTACATGTGGGAAGGAAACATTTTCAAAGTTTCCTTCAAGATGGCAATACTGCAAAGGAATGAGGATGGCTTCGACCTCAAATGCTTCCAGATGTACATTAATGCCATGTTCCTTAACTGGATCCCAAAAATAATGGAAGTAAACAAGCAAGAGATAACGCAACACATAATCGAAACTTTGAGGTCTGTGGACAGCATTGTATCATGCAATGTTGGCCATATGAATGCAGAGATGGACTACATACACAAATATTTTACAGAATTTAGTTACATTCATCTTGACCCAAAGAAAATTATAACCAAGAAGATCTATGAATCACTCACAGCACAGCATTTGCAAAACCCCCTTGAGATGAAGTATTCCAGAAAAAACTGGAAAAATCTAGAACAATGTTATGTCTCCCTAGGACCAACTGGAATCGAGTTCCCCCTCCCCTCCCTCCTTTTTCATTATTGAAGTGGACATTTGTGCTCTGTACCCAGTAGTGAGAAGCTCATGTTTGTTTGGGATCAGAGTGCAGACCTTGTCTTTACATAAAATAATAATAACAAATTAATGTCAGGTTTATTGTAAACAACAATGTTCTCCCAACCACTCCTCTCATCCTGCTCCCCCCCCCCCCCTCTCTCTCTCTCTCTCTCTCTAGAACAGTTTATCAGTTGCACTCCCGTCATGAAAGAATCAGGGTTCTTTCTTAGTAAATAATAACTGACACATAATGAAAATTCTGGTTTATAAATAAAGATTTTTTTTACTGAACAGTTTTTCGGTTACTTTACAATACATTATCCTTATACTTCACTAGAAAAATCTATATACACTGATGCAAAAAAAATTTAAACACCAAAAAATAACTAATGTAGAGTAATAAAATTTCAGGAATACATTTATCTAGGTAATGTAATTAAGCAGTTATGATTGCAAGACCATAGATTAATTGAAGAGTGAGATAAGCCATTACAAATGAGAAATGCTGCTACATCATTAATAACAAGTGTAACTGCTAGAATGTTGAGCGCAAGTATGTAAACGTGCATGCATTGTGTTGTACAGTGCCAGATTTCAATTCCCAGGATTTAGTTCCATGCCTGTTGCACTTGGTCAGTCAATACAAGGATGGTTAATGTTGTTTGTGAACGAGACACTGCGGTTGTCATCAGATGATGTCTCATATGAGCTCAATAGGAGACAGATCACGTGGTTGAGCAGGCCATGGCAACATGTCAACACTCGGTAGAACATGTTGGGTTGCAACAATGGTATGTTATCCCGTTGCAAAACACCCCATAGAATGTTGTTCATGAATGGCAGCACAACAGGACAAATCACCAGAGTGACATACAAATTTTCAGTAAGGATGAATTGGATAAGCATGAGAGTACTCCTGCTGCCACATAAAATCTTAGCCCAGACCATAACTCCAGGTGTAGATCCTGGGTGTCTAATACACAGATAGGTTGATTGCAAACCTTCAACTTGCCCCCTTCTAATCAAAACATGGCTATCACTGTTACTAAGACAGAACCAGCTTTCATCAGAAAACACAGCAGACCACCACACTGCCCTCCACTGGGCTCTTTCTTGACACCATTGATGTCTCAAACAGTGGTGGTTTGGAAAAAGGTACTGTCTGATGACTGCCATGGGTCTGGAGAAAATGATTTGGAAATTCGAAAAGACATGTTTTTTTGGTGTGCAACCTGGTAGAGGGAGGAAACAAACTGATTCAATGTCAGTAGAAGCAATGGCCACAGCAATGTAGGAGGAGACGAATGGTGGTGTGCAAATGTGTAGTGCACATAGAATTGTCCAAACATTGGACATACCCATGAGCATGGTGCATAAAGTCCTATCAAACTTTGTTCTTTGCTATCCATTCAAAATTACCCATGTACATGAGTTGCTTACTGTTGACCTGCCAGCAAGAGCATTTGCTTTAGAATTTCTTGGTCACATGGAAGTGGACAATGATTGACCATGGAAGATTTTGTGGGCAGACAAAGCCTACTTCCATCTGACAGGATATGTCAATACACAGAATTGTCAAATATGGGCAATGGAAAATCCACACACAAATCAACCAGTACCACTTTGTGCTGAAAAAGTCAGTGTGGTGTGGGTGTATGGCATCAGACATCACAGGGCCATATTTTTTCGAAGAGACAAGCACTTCCTGTCCTGTTACCTGTACCATCACTGGTAAGCACTATGAGTGTCTTTTGGCAACCATGTCATTCCAGCTGGCCAAGAGTGAGGATGGGATCATTTTTATGCGAGATGGTGCACCTCTGCACATTGAAAATCTAGTTAAGCAGCTGCTGAAGTGCCATTTTGGAAATGCTACAATTATCAGCCACCATTTTCCTACAGTCTGGCCATCCCAATCACGTGATCTTAATCCATGTGACTTCTAGCTCTGGGGCTATCTGAAAGATGTTGTACTCAGTGTTCTCATTGCAAACATAGCTGCATTGAAGACATACATTGCACAACACATTCTAAACATGACCCCAGAAACACTTAGATCAGTTGTGGAACATGTTGTTTCTCAATTTCAATTTGTATCAGAAAACAGTGGACAGCATATTGAACATGTTTTGCGCCAGTCACACCATAATTAATAATCCAATTTGATTTTTATTGATGCTTTTTATGTGGTTTTTGACCTCAGGACAATTAAAAACTGATCTTTCCTATCCAATGTGATGTGACCTTGCTGTGGTGGAAGGGTACACATAACTAACAGTCTCACACCTGTACATCCATGCACACTGAGTAGTACAGTTTGTTTAAGATCAAACATACACTTTAGGCATTGTTGTATTATTCATTTGTCATTTGTAGTCGACCACTATTAAATTATGATGCTTACAGCCCTATCTATTGCTACATTTTGTAACTATTTATTTTTCTTCTTCTATATGTTTTTCCCCTTCTCCAATAATATTCTACTGCAATTTGACATCATTCTGACCAGTGCTGTTATTTCTACAGCAGTTTGTAAGTATAACTTTAATTATAATCACCCTATACATCTCTTTGACGACTCAAGCAAATATTTGGTCAAGAAGACAAAAAAATGATTTTACATATATTTCAGGTAATGTGAAGATAGTTTTAACTTGAATTACCAATATATAATAATTTCTTTCAACAAAAATTTTGTATTTATTCAACTCCTCTAACAACTTACATTTTTTGCAGGTTAGCATTCATGCTGCCTATGCATGAAACCAGATCATACACTTTGTGTGGATAGTTAGTTAATAAGTTGATTAGTCAGTCAATTATGTGTTCCACTGATCAATCTCATGGTGACCATCATGATGTGGAGCATGCCAAGTGCTTAAAAAATGCACACATGAACCATGGTTTTTTTTTTTTTTTTTTATTGAAGGCGTGACAAGGTGATATGATTTCAATTTATTTTTGAAACTATTACTGCTGTCTGTCACACTTTTTATTTCCTCTGATAATTTGTCAAAAAGTTTTACAGCAGCTTATTTTATCCCTTTCTGTGCCAAAGATGGGTTAAGCAGGGGATAGTGTAAGTCTTTCTTTCATCTGGTATTATAATCATGAATGTCGCTGTTGTTTTTACACTGGTCCACATTGCTGACAAAATTTCATTATTGAGTAAATATATTGTGAGACTGTTGTAAAAATTCCTAACCTTTTAAACAGATGCCTCCAAGATGTGTGACTATGAGCCCCACACATTTTTCTAACCAATTTCTTTTGAGCAGTGAATACTTTTTGCCTAAGTAGTTAGTTACCCCAAAATATTATTCGCTATGACATCAGAGAATGAATGTGTGCAAATTATGTTAGCTTACTAATTTCTGTATTCTCAAAATTGGCAATTATTCTGATTGGAAAAGTTTCTGAACCTAGTCTCTTTAGGAGATCCAAAATATGAATTTTCCAATTAAGATTCTCATATGTATGGACATCCAAAAACTTCGTATGCTCTACCCTGACTACTGACTTTTGTTGATGTATTATATTTATTGACGGAAATGTATTCCTTCCAGTAGAAATTTGGATGTACTGTGTTTTATTCGAAGTTCAGAGCAAGCCCATTCACAGAAAACCAATGAATAACTTTTTCAAGGACAGTATTTGTATCATTTTCTATTGTTGTTGTTGTTGTTGTTGTGGTCCTCAGTCCTGAGACTGGTGGTTTGATGCAGCTCTCCATGCTAATCTATGCTGTGCAAGCTCCTTCATCTCCCAGTACCTACTGCAACCTACATTCTTCTGAATCTGGTTAGTGTATTCATCTCTTGGTCTCCCTCTATGATTTTTACCATCCACACTGCCCTCCAATGCTAAATTTGTGATCCCTTGATGCCTCAGAACATGTCCTACCAGTGAATCCCATTCAAGACCTCCTCATTAGTTACGTGATCTACCCACCTAATCTTCAACATTCTTCTGTAGCTCCACATTTCGAAAGCTTCTATTCTCTTCTTGTCCAAACTATTTATTGTCCATGTTTCACTTCCATACATGGTTACACTCCATACAAATACTTTCAGAAACGACTTCCTGACACTTAAATCTATACTCGATGTTAACAAATTTCTCTTCTTCAGAAACGCTTTCCTTGCCATTGCCAGTCTACTTTTTATATCCTCCTCTACTTCGACCATCATCAGTTATTTTGCTCCCCAAATAGCAAAATGCCTTTACTACTTTAAGTGTCTCATTTCCTAATTTAATTCCCTTAGCATCACGCAACTTAATTTGACTACATTCCATTATCCTCGTTTTGCTTTTGTTGATGTTCCTCTTATATCCTCCTTTCAAGACACTGTCCATTCCGTTCAACTGCTCTTCCAAGTCCTTTGCTGTCTCTGACAGAATTACAATGTCTTCGGCGAACCTCAAAGTTTTTATTTCTTCTCCCTGGATTTTAATACCTACTCCGAATTTTTCTTTTGTTTCCTTTACTGCTTGATCAATATACAGATTGAATAAAATCGGGGAGAGGCTACAACAATGTCTCACTCCCTTCCCAACTGCTGCTTCCCTTTCATGCCCCTCAACTCTTATAACTGCCATCTGGTTTCTGTACAAATTGTAAATAGCTTTCCACTCCCTGTATTTTACCCCTGCCACCTTCAGAATTTGAAGGAGAGTATTCCAGTCAACATTGTCAAAATCTTTCTCTAAGTCTACAAATGCTAGAAACATAGGTTTGCCTTTCCTTAACCTTTCTTCTAAGATAAGTCGTAAGGTCAGTATTGCCTCATGTGTTCCAACATTTCTACGGAATCCAAACTGATCTTCCCCGAGATTGGCTTCTACCAGTTTTTCCATTCGTTTGTAAATAATTCGCGATAGTATTTTGCAGCTGTGACTTATTAAACTGATAGTTCGGTAATTTTCACATCCGTCAACACCTGCTTTCTTTGGGATTGGAATTATTATATTCTTCTTTAAGTCTGAGGGTATTTCGCCTGTCTGGTACATCTTGCTCGCCAGATGGTAGAGTTTTGTCAGGACTGGCTCTCCCAAGGCCGTCAGTAGTTTAATGGAATGTTGTCTACTCCCAGGGCCTTGTTTTGACTCAGGTCTTTCATTTCTCTGTCAAACTCTTCACGCAATATCGTATCTCTCATTTCATCTTCATCTACATCCTCTTCCATTTCCATAACATTGTCCTCAAGTACATCGCCCTTGTATAGATCCTCTATATACTCCTTCCACCTTTCTGCTTCCCCTCTTCGCTTAGAACTGGGTTTCCATCTGAGCTCTTGATATTCATACAAGTGGCTCTCTTTTCTCCAAAGGTCTCCATAATTTTCCTGGAGGCTGTATCTATCTTACCCCTAGTGAGATAAGCCTCTACATCCTTACATTTGTCCTCTAGCCAAGCCTGCTTAGCCATTTTGCAATTCCTGTCGATCTCATTTTTGAGACGTTTCTATTCTTTTTTCCCTGCTTCATTTAATGCATTTTTATATTTTCTCCTTTCATCAATTAAATTCAATATTTCTTCTGTTACCCAAGGATTTCTACTAGCCCTCATCTTTTTACCTACTTGATCCTCTGCTGCCTGCACTACTTCATCACTCAGAGCTACCCATTCGTCTTCTACTGTATTTATTTCCCCCATTCCGGTCAATTGTTCCATTATGCTGTCCCTGAAAACTGTACAACCTCTGGTTTAGTCAGTATATCCAGGTCCCATCTCCTTAAATTCCCACCTTTTTTGCAACTTCTTCAGTTTTAATCTACAGTTCACAACCAATAGATTGTGGTCAGAGTCAACATCTGCCCCTGGAAATGTCCTACTATTTAAAACCTGGTTCCTAAATCTCTGTCTTACAATTATATAATCTATCTCATACCTTTTAGTATATCCAGGATTCTTCCATGTATACATCCTTCTTTTATGATTCTTGAACCAAGTGTTAGCTATGATTAAGTTATGCTCTGTGCAAAATTCTAGCAGACGGCTTCCTCTTTCATTTCTTACTCCCAACCCATATTCAACTACTATGTTTCCTTCTCTCCCTTTTACTACTGTTGAATTCCAGTAACCCATGACTATTAAATTTTCGTCTCCCTTCACTACCTGAATAATTTCTTTTATCTCATCATACATTTCTTCAATTTCTTCATCGTCTGCAGAGGTAGTTGGCATATAAACTTGTACTACTGTAGTAGGCATGGGCTTCATGTCTATCTAGGCCACTATAATATGTTCACTATGCTGTTTGTAGTAGCTTACCCGCACTCCTATTTTTTATTCATTATTAAACGTACTCCTGCATTACCCTTATTTGATTTTGTATTTATAACACTGTATTCACCTGACCAGAAGTCTTTTTCCTCCTGCCACCAAACTTCACTAATTCCCACTATATCTAACTTTAATGTATCCATTTCAATTTTTAAATTTTCTAAGCTACCTGCCCATTTAAGTGATCTGACATTCCACGCTCCGATCCGTAGAATGCCAGTTTTCTTTCTCCTGATAACGACGTCCTCTTGAGTAGTCCCCGCCCGGAGATACGAATCGGAGACTATTTTACCTCCAGAATATTTTACCCAAGAGGATGCCATCATCATTTAACCATACAGTAAAGCTGCATGCCCTTGGGAAAAATTACGGCTTTAGTTTCCCCATGCTTTCACCTATTTGCAGTACCAGCACAGCAAGGCCATTTTTGTTAGTGTTGCAAGGCCAGGTCAGTCATTCATCCAGACTGTTGCCCCTGCAACTACTGAAAAGGCTGGTGCCCCTCTTCAGGAACCACACATTTGTCTGGCCTCTCAACAGATACCCCTCCATTGTGGTTGCACCTATGGTACGGCTATCTGTATCATTGAGGCACGCAGACGCCCCACCAACCGCAAGGTCCATGGTTCATGGGGGGGGGGGGGGGGGAGGCATTTTCTATTAGACTTTCTTTTACTGGAATAATAATGATGCTTGTGTTATCAGCAAACAGTGTCAGTTTAGGTTCTTGTTTCAAATAACAAGGGAGGCCATTCACATATATCATGGGGACCCAGGATTAAACCCAGTGGAACACCTAATGTACACTACTGGCCATTAAAATTGCTACACCATGAAGATGACATGCTACAGATGCAAAATTTAACCGACAGGAAGAAAATGATGTGATATGCAAATGATTAGCTTTTCAGAGCATTCACACAAGGTTGGCGCTGGTGGCGACACCTACAACGTGCTGACATGAGGAAAGTTTCCAACTGATTTCTCATACACAAACAGAAGTTGACTGGCGTTGCCTTGTGAAACATTGTTGTGATGCCTTGTGTAAGGAGGAGAAATGTGTACTATCACGTTTCCGACTTTGATAAAGGTCAGATTGTAGCGTATCACATTGCAGTTTATTGTATCGTGACATTTGCTGCTCGAATTGGTCGAGATCCAATGACTGTTAGCAGATAATGGAATCAGTGGGTTCAGGAGGGTAATACGGAACGCCATGCTGGATCCCAACGGCCTCGTATCACTAGCAGTCGAGATGACAGGCATCTTATCTGCGTGGCTGTAATGGATCGTGCAGCCACATCTCGATCCCTGAGTCAACAGATGGGGACGTTTGCAAGACAACAACCACCTGCACCAACAGTTCTACGATGTTTTCAGCAGGGTGGACTATCAGCTCGGAGACCATGGCAGCAGTTACCCTTGATGCTGCATCACAGACATGAGCGCATGCGATAGTGTACTCAACGACGAACCTGTTTTTTTTTTTTCAGACGTCATTTTTTCAGATGAATCCAGATTCTATTTACAGCATCATGATGGTCACATCTGCATTTGGCGACATCGCGGTGAACACACATTGGAAGCGTGTATTAGTCATTGCCACACTGGCGTATCACCCAGCGTGAATGTATGGGGTGCCATTGGTTAGATGTCTTGGACACCTCTTGCTAGCATTGACTGCACTTTGAACAGTGGACGTTATATTTCAGATGTGTTACAACCCATGGCTCTACCCTTCATTCGATCCCTGCAAAACCCTGCATTTCAGCAGGATAATGCACGACCGCATGTTACAGGTGCTGTACGGGTCTTTCTGGATACAGAAAATGTTCGACTGCTACACTGGCCAGCACATTCTCCAGATCTCTCACCAATTGAAAATGTCTGGTCAATGGTGGCCAAGCAATTGGCTCATCACAATACTCCAATCACTACTCTTGATGAACTGTGATATCGGGTGGAAGCTGCATAGGCAGCTGTACCTGTACACACCATCCAAGCTTTGTTTGACTCAATGCCGAGGTGTATCAAGGCTGTTATTATGGCCAGAGGTAGTTGTTCTGGGTACCGATTTCTCAGGATCTATGCACCCAAATTGCGTGAAAATGTAATCACATCAGTTCTAGTATAATATATTCGTCCAATGAATACCCATTTATCATCTGCATTTCTTCTTGGTTTAGCAATTTTAATGGCCAGTAGTGAAATTTTACCCCAGTTAAATGAAGTGGGAAACTTCCTTAAATCACTTAAACCATGCAAAGAAAATTATTGCTTCCTGTTCTGTAGATATGACTTAAATCACTTATATATTTATTGTGCACTGCATACATATCTGTGTGACTACATGTGTATAGTTTTCTCTTCACCTCGTGTAAGTTCTACCAGTCTAATTTCCTATGTATTGTATATAGAACAAATTGAATTGTAGAAAAAAGTATGTAAATAACCAATGGGAAAAATACTGGTTCTGTCTGATGTATCTCTGTTTGTATATATGCACACTGATGGAAAAAAAAATCGCTAGACCAAGAAGGAATTGTGCAACATAATGTTAGTAGGCATGCTTCTACGTCTGAAAGGTGATATCTATCGACATTTTGCACCTTTCACATAAGACTGGTGCCAGTAGTGTCACTATGAGGAAACAAATCAGATTTGCTCTAAATATATGCTGTAACTGGTTTGAGTGTTAGCTTTGAGATTAGATGTGATTAGTTGATGTCAGTTGCGAATGCTTTTATGTGACAAAGACACCATTGTCAACAGTTCACTGAGTTTGAATGAGATTGTGTAATAGTGCTATGAGAATCTGGATGTTCATTCTGTGATACTGTGGAAGACTTGATAGGAAGGTATTCACTGTATATGACTGCTGGCAGTAGAGGTCATGAGAATGTACCGTTGCAAGAACACTGGCTCTGGAGGGCCACATGGCACAACCAAGAGGAAAGACCATCATATTTGGCATATGTTTCTAGCACATCATACTGCATCTGCAGCAGCAATTTGAGTAGCATTTGGCATCACAGTGACACAATGAATTGTCACATATTGGTTACTTCAAGAACAGCTCCAAGCCAGATACCCTGTAGTGTGTATTCCACTGACCCCAAACAACCACTGTTTGCGACATCAATGGTGTCAAGCAAGAGCTCAGTGGAGGGCAGTTTGGAAGTCTGCTGTATTTTCTGATGAAAGTTGTTTCTGTCTCAGTGGCAGTGCAGGCCATGTTTTGATTAGAAGCGGGGAAGTTGAAGACTTGCGATTGACATGTCTGTGTGTTAAACACTCTGGACCTGCACCTGGATTTATGGTTTGGGCTAAGATTTTGTATGACAGCAGGGGCACTCTCATGCTTATCCCATGCATTCTTACCAAAAATTTGTATGTCACTCTGGTGATTCATCCTGTTGTGCTGCCATTCATGAACAACATTTCATGAGGTGTTTTCCAATGGGATAACATACCTCTGCTGTAACCCAACATGCTCTATAGAGTGTTGACATGTTTCCATGGCCTGCTCAACCATGTGATCTGCCTCCAATTGAGCTCATATGAGACATCATCAGATGACAACTGCAGTGTCTCATCCACAAACAACATTAGCCACCCTTGTATTGACTGACCAAGTGCAACAGGCATGGAACTTCTCCAGAGCAATGTGTTCACAGTCATCATTCTTCTAATCAAGCTTTAAAAGCAGAGCGCAATCCTGTATTGGGACACTCATGGGAAGGAGGAAAAGCCATGTACCCGGCAAGTTTATGCCAACTTCAGTGGGTGGTATGCATGACAGATATTTTCTTTTAAGTATTCTGATGACTTCAGAAGTTAAGTCCCATAGTGCTCAGAGCCATTTGAACCATTTTGAACAAATACAGTGCCATCTATTGATCAATTTTTCAACTATTTTTTCTTCTGCCATATGTTTTCCCCCTTCTCTGAGAATATTCCGTTGCATTTTGATGTCATTCTGACCAGTGGTGTTATTTCTACGGCATTTGCAAGTTTAACTTCAACATCATGAAAGGTCTCAGTTGTGAAGCATCACCTTTATGTATCAGTAACAATATATCCTTCTTATTCTTCCTCTTCTTCTCCTCCTATTCCAACTCCATAAGTCATGTGCGAGAGCTGATCAATACCTCCTGTTACCAGACAGAGAATGATCTCACTCCAAGTGATCTCACTTTAGCAGTCATAATTTCTGACAAATAGCCTTCCTTACCTGTTTGATTTGGCATGTTGTCAACATGCTGATGCATAATGAACCAAAGTCATGATAGCATCCATCTCATACAGTCTTATGTAGGGTTTTCTCAGTCACATCAATCTTTGTATTTATTACTCAGGTTAGCCTCGGAAAGACTTTATGGTTTACTTACAAACTTTTCTTTCTGCATTATTTACAGGAGGTTTTTTAAATATTTTCTAATGTTCTTTCAATTCCATGGGCCCCGTCAGTTGTAAGTTTCATACCATCTTCCAGACTTGCATTTCCATAGTACAATATTGGAAAGTTTCATTGACCTTCAACATATGCCTCACATTGCTGCATTCTGTCATTCAGCTGCTCCACCTTGGATTTATAAGCCCAACCTTTTGTAGCTGTTGCCTTCATAATACTAACCAAGCCCATTAATCTTTCACCAGTTGTACCCATTATTTTATCAACTTTTTGCCTGTGTGCATTACTCTTAGAATGAATGTACTGTAATTGTGTGAATTTGTCCATAGTGTACAATATACTGACACAGTTACATATTGGTAGACCATTTTTAAAGAGAAGTCCTGGAAGTTTCAACCATATTGTCCATCATTCAGTTTTCTTGTTTTGTCAGTGACCAGAAACCATAATGCATGTAATTCTGCAATTTCCACATGTGGAAATAAATTCATTGAATGTCATGTCAGTTCCTACATGCACTTCATAAACGTGTTTTAAATTCATACTATGCTGTTTGAAAGCAACAAAGAGATTTACATTATTCAGAATCATGGAATGTGTGTGGCTCAAAGACAGTACATTCACCTTCAAATGTCAGCCTAAAAAAAAATATTTCTGTACTTGATCCTGGTTTTGCACTATACTATCATCAAATATGAAAACACTGTTGGACTTCACTTTCTTAGGAGGTGAGATATCACTGCTTTTGCTGAATATCTGATAGGTTACTTGATTGATACCATGCAGAATCTCCTGTATTACCTGGTATTAGGGTTGAAGTAATGTTTATTAGAATATCTAAACTTGTAAAAAGTGGAGGCCCTCAAAATATGTTAATGATAAGATGACAACATTGGTCTCCCCACAGTCAGATGGGCTACCAATTAATTCATATAAATTATTGGGAAGCCATAATCAATTCTTCTTCTTCTTCTCCTTCTCCTAGTTCTCAGTATCACTGCAGGACCAGCTGTTTACAATTAGGCTCTTGTGATAAAGGTGTTTTGTCCATTTAGCCATGATGATGACAATGCATTTACTCTAGCATACAGGGGATTTTATAGTGAACACACATAGTGCTCTTACTGTTTTTTTACACAGAAACATTTCAATATAGCAGGATATATGAACATACTTAAATATGAGTACAGTTCTGTACCTAAATCTGGCACAGTTTGTTCACTCATACTGATTTGCATTGATGCACAATGTGAATTGTAAAGTTAAGCAATGGTTTCTTCTGATGGATGAGGAGTTGTACATGCTAGCTCCGACAGACTGCCCCATATTTTTTTCATAGAATTGTTAGACATATGGTTACCGGCTTAGTCAACAGTGCAGAGCATGCTGGATTGTGTAACTGGTATACATTGGATTCTTAAAAGTGTCCCCTTGTATATGGGTGCATTTTAACTGTGGGAAATCGCCTGGAGAGATCTTATGATCAACCAGTGTCACTATTGGGTAGTGAGCATTTCCACAGAACAAAGTAGAAATTTGCACTCCCACAATGATGTGTTTGATGTCACTGATGTTAAGACTGTAAGTCACTGTTTACACATTGAGAGTTCTCACATAAGTGGATGGATGAATTATTTACTAGCAGCAGTGTAAACAATTTAAAAAGAAATTAATTCATGGCATCTTAAATCTGGTATTAATCTGCAGTATGACGGCAGACATAAAGTAAATAAAAATAAATATTTTATGTGTGTAGTAACTGCAGGTTAGCAAGTTTGTTGGATTATTTTTTCTGTTCATGGACCACCTTCCACACCCAGTCAACCACAACCACTATGAGTATTTTATTAGCTCTTAGCTCACATCTGAATGCAGTGGAAACTCAATTAACTGGACTAATTGTTGTCATCAGTCATTCAAAGACTCGAAAATCTGGTTAATGGAAACTGTATTCTTCTTAAGACTGGTTATCGTAGAAGTACCTACACCATACTTGACTCTCTTGTGCTTTGACATTTTTAAGCACAGACACAAAATGGTACAACAACTGGCAACTGTCTAACTCAAATAATAATGAAACACATGGGGTAGAGGTTGCATGGGGTAGGGCCAGGTAGTGCCAGCATGATCTGTCCATCCACACACTGACTAGACTACAAAGAGATTTACTCATGGTTGACAATCCAGATAATCATGAATCCATATAACTGAGGTCAGGATAATCGAGTCTCCACTGTACTGACTGCTGCCAGAGGAAGGAAATGGTGTCCTCACCTCTGTGGGCTGAGCTAGCTTAGGTCGCTTCTATGGCTGTGGTAGTAGTGAAGGTGGCAGCGACAGCAGTGGTGGCAATGGCTGGGACTAGTGGCCATTGTGCTGCAGACCGGTGCATTTTTTTATGCACGCAAGTGGACCACAAGTGGACTTAAATGACATCTTGTGGGTTCATGGGGCTTATGCTTTGGTCTGCAAGCTGGTGAGGTGGGGCTTACTCATCAATCCAGGGTTGCTGGCACCAGCAGCAGGACAACAGTAGTGCTGCCGTGAGGCGGTTCTGAGTGGTGCTAAGTAGCACTCCATGTGCTAAAGTTTATTATATACTTCACAGTTCTGTCCTATAATATGTTGCAAATAATTGGTTTCTATAGGCCTTAAATTTGACCTGAATTGTGCTCAACACTATAGAAGCAACAAAATACTTGGGTATCCATCAGTATGGGCCCTACATCCTGCTGCTACAGATTATCTGCTTATAGGGTCCACTGTTGAAGACTTTGAAATGGATGAATACCATTTATACATTGTTCTAACTGCCTCATATTTACAAATGGTTGCATAAATCTATACTATTATATAAAGATAAGTCACTGTTTAGTGTTTTTACCAAGAAGTACTTGACTGATTTACTTAAAATTTTTACACAGTACCAATAAACATTCAGGTGAACATAGACCATATAGGCTGTAACTAACTTTCCCTTATAGATTTTTAGTGGGGACCAAGAAAGTTAAGTTTAGCATAGGAACTCATGTCTGAAAACATGCTGCTTTCCCATTACATGCAAAACACCCCAACACATATTGCTCTCTAACTCCTGCTGCTTGTCATCTGGATACACTTAAATGTAGGGTTCAATATGACACCCCACCAACATCAAGACTGATACAGTACCTCTGTACCAAGTTACAGCACACACAACCACCAATTCCTGGTCCATCAGCATCCATCACATCCAAAACATGGACCAGTATGTTCCTCAGATGCTGCAGGTGTCTTATAATCCAAAGATTTCGCATGACCAAACTGTTAGACCTCTACCAGGTTCAAGTCAGATAAACATGTCTACCATGCAACCAGGCTACCATGACCTATCCAGTGCTGTCCATACTTAAACAGAAATGGACAGGTTTTCTGTTAAAACTGACCGTGAGGAAGGCAATTCTGTGCTAAGCTGTGCTGTGAGAATATACAGTTTCATTTTGTTTCATTCAGTTAGTTTTAAGTAAGACAGCAGATTAAACCACTAGGCAAATTGATTCATCCATATCTATTCACTCCTCATATGTAATTTTAAACAAAAACTGTGTACACAACAGTGTGCTGTTTTGTTTTCTTCCTTGCAGGTTTATGGTTGAAATACTACTATGAAATATGAATCTTCCAAAACTTTGTTATTCTACCTGTTCTCAGATTAGAACTAGGCAAAATACTGTATTAAAGCTACTCTCCTCATAGATCTATGAGCAGGAGAGGTCTCTCATTCTTATGTCCTGTATACCAATGATCCCACCTGATTTATGATCCATTCATTTTAAGCCACTCCAATTCCCAATAAAGTTATCATTGGCAATAACAATAAATAGCACCCAGGTTTTAATTTTCTAAAAACCAATGAAATTTTCAGGCATTTATAATGTAAAACTTACATATGTATGACCTCAAAAATAAAAAATATGATTTTATGTAAGTTTATTCAAAAACATTCCTGTTAATTAAATTTTTATATGCCATGCAATATAAAATTCACTTCTGAAAAAATTGTGTTTGAAAAAATATGAAGTACAGTGAAAACAATAACAGTTATCCAACTCATAAAACCATGTCTTTACTACTTTATACTAAAGTATTCCTCAATTAGTTAACACATCCTGTAAGTCTTCAGTTTCTGCAGAGTTGCAATGGATCACAAAGTCCATTTTCAAAAATCTATAGTTGCCACTGAAGATAGTATTGTGCCTGGAAAAGCTCCTCACTCATCATAGGAGCATATTTAGCGGCAGCTTGGTCACTGGAAGCCATTGTTGGTTCCTTATCTTCAAATGTTGTGGCATTTCCAGAAAGACTGTCACTAATTTTGCATATTGTAGAAAATCCGCGAGTGCACTGGAGAGCACTTTGTAATTTATTGCTCATTTTTTCAGCCACATGACCATGACCTCAACCGATCTCATTCTGCACATGTTGCACAATATCCAAGGCATCACACAGTTGAGTATCAGCACCTTCCAGTCATGTGATGGATTTGATACCTCTGAAAAGTTGGAGTTGACCTATGCCAAAGTTTCCAGATGAGTTATCTGTAAATACCTCTTTCACAGTTTTAGCAGCACTTGATTCATCACTATCGAGCTCACAATAGGCTGTCTTTATTCTCATGTAGACGGTGCAATAATACTCAGCAGTGGTAAGCCATGAACCCCTTCACGCATGACCAGGCTCAGGGAGGAGGAGCAGTGAAGCTTGTTCCTTGAATTTTTGCAGCTTTCACATAGGTTTACTTGCCACAGGAAATTAATTTTTTCACATCATGGTAATTTGATTGCACCTCTTCTGCAGCTCTGTGTAATGCATGTTTAAGGCAAGTGACATATGGCATACTGGGGTAGAGGATCTGAAGCACGTTGTTTGCTTTAGCTATGCATGACATGGCATAGGTTACTGTGAGTCATACTCAGAAAGTAACTTTCTCGATGTTGTTTACTTTAAAGTAGTCGTATTTCGGTGGGAAAATTGAGGATTCACAACAGAACTTTGACTTAACAATCAAATACCGACTGAAAAGGCCAGCCTGGTGGTAGTACTGTGTCAGCAGAGCCCCAAAATGGCATCTCTTACCTGTTCTCTCACTGCCTGCAAGGTTCAGTCTGTGATACGGTTCCTTAATGCATAAAACATAGTGCTCATCAAAATTTATCGTCAGCTCTGTCAGGTGGGTCTATGGACAGAACATAATAAACAAAGAGATGGTGCATCGCTGGTGTAGGGTTTTTTTCCAAAGCTCATCGAAGTGTCCATGATGAAGAGTGCAGTTGGTGAACATGCCTCATCAATGAACACCTGGTTGAGCTGGTGCGGTAGCAGATCCTGGAGAGCCGCTGCTTCATGATTATGGAGCTCTGCAGCCATATTCTGCAGATATCATGATCCTTTTTGCATGAAATTGTCACTAAGCACCTGCCGTTTAAGAAATTGTGTGCCATGTGAGTGCTGGAAAACCTGACATCCAAGCACAAAACGACATGCTTTGGAGCTGCACCGATATTTCTGCAGAGGTATTGTGATGATGGCGACGAGTTCCATCTTTTTTGGACCTCAAGAAATTCCTGTCCTCAAGCCAGCATTTTGACAATGACGAAGAGCTAAAGACAACTGTCACATGTTGGTTCTGTTCACAGATGGCAGACTTCTACAACACAGGAATGCAAAATTTTGTCTCGTGGTATGATAAGTGTCTCAATTCTTTTGGTGACTAGGTCGAAAAATAGCTCAAACGTTGCTGTACCTGTTGTCAATAAAGCTTTTCATGTAACTACGTTGTCTTTGTTGAGAAAAAAATAGAAACTTACTTTCTGTATGCACCTCACAGCAGCAAAATGTCACTGTTCACATCATGTGGCCACAGTACCTTCATGGAGTTGTCACACAAAATGGCAACTGTCGAGTTGTTTGCGCTCTCGAGAACCTCACACATCAGGAGGAACATTTCTGCAGGGGTTTGAGAACACCAATAACAACATTTGAAACACAACGCCATCCCACGTCAGTGGTTTCATCTATGCGCACCCGGACCTTTTGGTCAGCACCAGTAATATGTATTTTACTGAGCACCTCCTCGTAGCGCACAGATAAATAGCTATTTCACCTTGGGTTCGCCACATGGTGAAGGCTCTCATCACAGCACTCCTCAAACATCTGAGAAGTCGTGCAGTTTTAGAAATGATGGTGCCGAGCCTCCAGGCCATCACAATCTGCCCTAGATCAGACATACAGTATATAGATTGCTCGCCTTCCGCATTCTAAACGTGAACATTACGGTCACTAAACTGCAAGCACCGTACGTGTGTCTGACTAGCAGAGTAGCAATCATTCTTCCCCAGACGACGCTGCAATCGACTAGACTGTTTATATCGATAGTAGGTCGCTGGCCATAATGCTCTGGGTAATCAGTGTACTTCAACTAATCGATGAGAGGAAAAGTTGCAAAAATGTTCAGTGAAAGATAGGAAAAGAGCAATATGACTCACTTAAGGATGAAATAAATAGGAATTGCAGGGAAGGCAAGCTGAAACGGCTGCAGTAAAAATGTAAACAGAAAAGAAATGTCGACCAAAAGAGGCAACATTAAGATCTGTTTCACATTGGGACACTGTTGACGGTCGCCAGCGACTGTCACCGATAATGGTGGTGAACACTCCTGGATCACAGGTGTCCGACACCACAGGTATTGCCAACTGATTAGTTAGTGACATGGACTCGAGGGAGGAGGAATTTTTGTTGGTACTCCTAAGCAGGAGGAGGAGGAGGAAAATGAAGACAAGACGTTTATTACACGTACATCCACTGCTACATGATCTTTATGTCATTTGAAGATACGCTAACTATTCAGGGATTGCAGGACATGTCACCTCGTTTAGTCTGTGGAGGAATTATTGCGAATAGTGTCAGAGATGACTTTGCAAACTACTTCTTTAGCCCTGAAGGTGAAGTGGCTTGGCAGCTGCAAAGAATGTAATTGCTAGAAATGTTACGTGAACATTAATGTTATTAGGCCTCATTGTTCATCTGGCATTGTATTTGTGATGTGGATTGTGCAATTATTACTATGTTAACTGTAAGAAGTCTCATTATTGTATTCACTGAATTGATTGGAACTTACAATTAAAATTATAGTGTATCAGGAACTTGTACCTCAATAATATTATGATAAATAAATAAAATTCATCATTGTAGTAGCCACATATGCGTAAATAATTGTAATGAAGAATAATATTTTAACTCTATTTTTTGGACCATAAGGCGGAACGCCTTAAGACGCAGAAGAAAAGGGGCCGAGGGATGCAAATGTGCTTGAAAGTTACTACCCTCCCAGCGACCACTTTGTCGCTATAGTCATCGCTTTTGACATCCCAAATAGCAGGACGAATTTCTACTTCAGTTATAAAATCTTCCATATTAAAGAAATCTAAACTCATGGCTACAATGTGTAAAGTATAATATATAATGAATGTTTTGCGGCACTGTCTCAGAAATGACTGCCTGTCTGTTGGCAAATCTGCAGCGCTGTCTCTGTGGCCTGTGTCCCAGTGCGAACACTCCAAACTAATGCATGTCCGGCGGTGACTGCTGTGACGAGGGTGAGTCACTGGAGCGTCACAGTGACCCGGTGAGGCAGTGCAGTGTCCCGGTGTGTATGCTCCAGTTCAAACGAATGTATCTTTGTCGGTGACCGTCGCCGGTGATCGTCACCAGTGTCCCAGTGTGAAACGCACCTGAGAGTGCAATGCGAATTCAACTGTTAAATGCAGAGAAGACAGGGGAAGATAGGTGGAGGCCGCCTCGACGACGGGGAGAAACTTTCTGTTGACGCTGTAGAAGAAGAAATGGAAACTGATTCAGAACATATAAGGTTCAAGTATAAGAGATTAATAGAGCATTACAAGACTTGCGATGAAGTAAGGCAACAGGGATGGAGAACACTTTCGGTATTTTAAAATCATTTGGTAGGAATTATAAACAAACGACTTTTCAAGTAATTATATAGAATTTATGAAATGGAGACATACCATCAGACTGTTGGAAAAAGAGCAATCAGACAATCGCAAAGGCAGATAGGGACAGATGAGTGCGAGGTTTTAACAGCTCATGCAGCAAAGCTGCTCACAACAATAACATACAGAAGAATGGAAAATAAAATTGAGAATCTCTTAGTAGACGATTTATTTGGCTTTAGGAATTGGTACCCAGGAGACAGTTCTGACCTTGCGCGGAAGCAAAACTTAGGAAAAATCAAAGTACCTTCATTGGATTTACCAACCTAAAGAAAGCGTCCGATAGTGTTAAATGGCGTAAGAAGTTCGAAATTATGAGAAAACTGGAAGTTGGTTACAGGGAAAGATGGGAAATACACAATACATTGAAAATCAAAGAGGGAACAATAAGAAAGGAAAACAATGTATGAAACTCTCAGATTAAAAAGTGTGTAAGACAGGGAAAGAGTCTTTCACCGCTACTTCTGAATGCCTGCATCGGAGGAGCAATAAAAGCTATAAAAGAAACGTTCAAGTATGGGATTAAATTTCATGGCGAAAGAGTGTTAATGATAAGATTCACTGCCCACATAATGAGGAGAAACATAAACGAGAGTTTATGCTTAACCATTACGGATATTTTAGAACGATAACTGTATATTAAATGTAAATAAGCTATACACAACTTCAACCAGTCACTTTTTTCTTTAATAATGCTTTATTACATTAACCGGTTTTCGAACCCTTTCAGGTTCATCTTCAGATGATTTCGGGAGGATCTGGGAAGTTACATCATTACTGGTAGTAGTATAATGCTGGGTGCTGGTTCTATGGCAAAAAGATGGGTCACACTTTAATGTATCGCCTTGACTATAGCTTATCTGTCGATATGGATGTAAATTTAGTTTTTACTTACTGCGACAATATAGGCGGCTTTTTACGAAAAAATACAATAAAGAAAAAAACTAGCAGTCTTCAGTGGCGGGCACTCACCTGAACCGAGCGGTGTGTCCATGCGATTTGAGGTGCCATGTCAGGAATTGCGCGGCCCCTCCCGCCGTAGATTCGAGTTCTCCCTCGGCTGTGTGTGCTGTTCTTAGCTTAAGTTAGTTTAAGTAGTGTGTAAGTGCAGGGACCGATAACCTCAGCAATTTGGTCCTTTATGAATTCACACACATTTGAAGACTCACCTGAAGATCGCTGGACGGTTGCCGGCCGAAATATTGTGGCAAGAAGTCAACATGATGCGGCTGTAATCTTAAAACCTCATAGAATAATGTTTGTTTTATTACAGAACTTTCAGGTAAAAGTTTTCACATAAGAAATCGTGAAGCATTACATTTCAGCACGCCCCCGTACTTTATGAATGGAGCATGTCTTAAGTAAGGTCCATTTCTCACCGAAACTGCATGTACAGACAATTCGCAGTCTCACCACATGGACAGCTGGCACGGTGCTCTCGATCTACATCTACTTCTCCCTCTTCATCTACATGGCTACTGCGCATATCACACTAAGTGCGTGGCAAAGAGTCCATCGAACCACCTTCACTATAATTCTGTTATTCCACTCTCCAACAACGCGCGGAAAAAATGAACACCTGTATTTTTCCATGGGACCTCTGATTTCCCTTATTGTATTAGGATTATCGTTTCTCCCTATGTAGATCAGCGTCAAGAAAAATTTTCGCATTCGGAGCAGAAAGCTGGTGACTGCTGAAAAGATCCCGCTGCAACGATGAACGCCTTTGTTTTAATGATGTCCACCACAAATGTTGTATCGTGTTCGTGACACTCTCCCCTACTTCTCGATAATACAAAACGTGTAGCCATTCTTTGAGTTTACTCATTAACCCTATCTGGTAAGGATCACACACAACACAGCAGTACTCCAGAAGAGGACGGACAAGCGCAGTGTGGACTGTCTCTGGTGTCTTGTAAGTCTTCTGCCAATAAAACGCAGTCTTTCGTTCACCTACCGCACAGCATTTTCTAGGTGTTCTTTCCTATTTAAGTTGTGTGTAGTTGTAATTCCTAGGCACTTAGTTGACTTTACGGCCATTAGATTTGATTGCTTTATTCAAAAAAATGGTTCAAATGGCACTGAGCGTTATGGGACTTAAGATCTGAGGTCATCAGTCCCTTAGGACTTGGAACTACTTAAACCTAACTAACCTAAGGACATCAAACACATCCATGCCCAAGGCAGGACTCGAACCTGCGACCGTAGCGGTCGTGCGGTTGCAGACTGAAGCGCCTAGAACCGCTCGGCCACAATAGCCAGCGACTGCTTTATCGTCTAACCGAAGTTTAACGGATTCCTTTGAGCACTCATGTGGATGATCTTACACATTTCATTATTTAGTTGAAACGTCCCCTGAGAAAAATTTTAAATGACTGTGCTTAAACTGACACACAATATTTTTAGCGCAACGCAAACTGACTTTCAATAATCCCTACAAAAGAATGGCCCTGACTAACATTAACCTATACCTTTCACAAATCACTTACCTCACAAAAATTTTCGTTACTCGAACTACTGCAATACAGCGAGCACCACTACTGCCAGCTAAATAAAAGATTCAGACTACTGAAGGCACTAACTACTGATAGGCATAGTTGGAAAATGAAAGATTTTGATAGAGAACAAACAATGTATTTACCATATTTTTTTTTTTTTTTTTGTCATCAGTCTACTGACTGGTTTGATGCGGCCCGCCACGAATTCCTTTCCTGTGCTAACCTCTTCATCTCAGAGTAGCACTTGCAACCTACGTCCTCAAATATTTGCTTGACGTATTCCAATCTCTGTCTTCCTCTACAGTTTTTGCCCTCTACAGCTCCCTCTAGTACCATGGAAGTCATTCCCTCATGTCTTAGCACATGTCCTATCATCCTGTCCCTTCTCCTTATCAGTGTTTTCCACATATTCCTTTCCTCTCCGATTCTGCGTAGAACCTCCTCATTCCTTATCTTATCAGTCCACCTAATTTTCAACATTCGTCTATAGCACCACATCTCAAATGCTTCTATTCTCTTCTGTTCCGGTTTTCCCACATTCCATGTTTCACTACCATACAATGCTGTACTCCAGACGTACATCCTCAGAAATTTCTTCCTCAAATTAAGGCCGGTATTTGATATTAGTAGACTTCTCTTGGCCAGAAATGCCTTTTTTGCCATAGCGAGTCTGCTTTTGATGTCCTCCTTGCTCCGTCCGTCATTGGTTATTTTACTGCCTAGGTAGCAGAATTCCTTAACTTCATTGACTTCGTGACCATCAATCCTGATGTTAAGTTTCTCGCTGTTCTCATTTCTACTACTTCTCATTACCTTCGCCTTTCTCCGATTTACTCTCAAACCATACTGTGTACTCATTAGACTGTTCATTCCGTTCAGCAGATCATTTAATTCTTCTTCACTTTCATTCAGGATAGCAATGTCATCAGCGAATCGTATCACTGATATCCTTGCACCTTGTATTTTAATTCCACTCCTGAACCTTTCTTTTATTTCCATCATTGCTTCCTCGATGTACAGATTGAAGAATAGGGGCGAAAGGCTACAGCCTTGTCTTACACCCTTCTTAATACGAGCACTTCGTTCTTCATCGTCCACTCTTATTATTCCCTCTTGGTTGTTGTACGTATTGTATATGACCCGTCTCTCCCTATAGCTTACCCCTACTTTTTTCAGAATCTCGAACAGCTTGCACCAATTTCTATTGTCGAACGCTTTTTCCAGGTCGACAAACCCTATGAACGTGTCTTGATTTTTCTTGAGCCTTGCTTCCATTATTAGCCGTAACGTCAGAATTGCCTCTCTCGTCCCTTTACTTTTCCTAAAGCCAAACTGATCGTCACCTAGCGCATTCTCAATTTTCTACTCAATTCTTCTGTATATTATTCTTGTAAGCAGCTTCGATGCATGAGCTGTTAAGCTGATTGTGTCGTTTTGTTGTCCCTTCCCCTAATGATTTTAGAAATTCTGATGGAATGTTATCTATCCCTCCTGCCTTATTTGACCGTAAGTCCTCCAAAACTCTTTGAAATTCCGATTCTAATACTGGATCCCCTATCTCTTCTAAATCGACTCCTGTTTCTTCTTCTATCACATCAGACAAATCTTCACCCTCATAGAGGCTTTCAATGTATTCTTTCCACCTATCTGCTCTCTCCTCTGCATTTAACAGTGGAATCTCCGTTGCACTATTAATGTCAAAATCGTTGCTTTTAATGTCACCGAAGGTTATTTTGGCTTTCCTGTATGCTGAGTCTGTCCTTCCGACAATCATATATTTTTCGATGTCTTCACATTTTTCCTGTAGCCATTTCGTCTTAGCTTCCCTGCACTTCCTATTTATTTCATTCCTCAGCGACTTGTATTTCTGTATTCCTGATTTTCCCGGAACATGTTTGTACTTCCTTCTTTCATTAATCAACTGAAGTATTTCTTCTGTTACCCATGGTTTCTTCGCAGCTGCCTTCTTTGTACCTATGTTTTCCTTCCCAACTTCTGTGATGACCCTTTTTAGAGATGTCCATTCCTCTTCAACTGTAATGCCTACTGCTTTATTCCTTATTGCTGTATCTATAGCGTTAGAGAACTTCAAACGTATCTCGTCATTCTTTCGTACTTCCCTATCCCACTTCTTTGCGTATTGATTCTTCCTGGCTAATGTCTTGAACTTCAGCCTACTCTTCATCACTACTATTTTGTGATCTGAGTCCATATCTGCTCCTGGGTACGCCTTACAATCCAGTATCTGATTTCGGAATCTCTGCCTGACCATGATGTAATCTAATTGAAATCTTCCCGTATCTCCCGGCCTTTTCCAAGTATACCTCCTCCTCTTGTGATTCTTGAACAAGGTATTCGCTATTACTAGCTGAAACTTGTTACAGAACTCAATTAGTCTTTCTCCTCTTTCATTCCTTGTCCCAAGCCCATATTCTCCTGTAACCTTTTCTTCTACTCCTTCCCCCACAACTGCATTCCAGTCGCCCATGACTATTACATTTTCATCCCCCTTTACATACTGCATTACCCTTTCAATATCCTCATACACTTTCTCTATCTGTTCATCTTCAGCTTGCGACGTCGGCATGTATACCTGAACTATCGTTGTCGGTGTTGGTCTGCTGTCGATTCTGATTAGAACAACCCGGTTACTGAACTGTTTACCATAACAGTGTTCAAAAGTCATTATATATAGTTCATGGCATCCAGTCTTACAAATTTACTGTCTCTGATGGACACACGTCCAGATCATCCGCTCTCAAAACTCCGCCATCTCTCTCCCCACATCCACCACTGCTGGCGGCTCACCTCCAACTGCGCAACGCTACGCGCCGTTAACAGCCAACTACCTAACACTACAATAGCATATACTCCAACAATGCAAACCAACCATAGCCTTCACACAGCACAGTCAGTGATTTTCATATAGAGCGCTACGTGGCGTTACCAACATAAAAACCTAAACAGCCTACTTCCATAGTGTGCCAATTTTTGCACCATACAGATATCTTATCGAAATAATTCTGCAATTTTTTTGGTCTTCTGATAACTTTACTAGACGACAAACCAAAGAATCACCTGCAAACAACATAAGACGGCTGCTCAGATTGCCTCCCAAATCGTTTCTGTAAATACGGAATAGCAGAGGACCTTGGGAACGGAAGAATTCGCTTCTGTTTTACTCGTTGACTTTCCGTCACTTAATACCAACTGTGACCTCTCTAGCAGGAAATCACGAATCCAGTCGCATGACTAAGACGGGATTCTACAGGGTGTTACAAAAAGGTACGGCCAAACTTTCAAGAAACATTCCTCACACACAAATAAAGAAAAGATGTTATGTGGACATGTGTCCGGAAACTCTTAATTCCCATGTTAGAGCTCATTTTAGTTTCGTCAGTATGTACTGCACATCCTCGATTCACCGCCAGTTGGCTCAATTGAAGGAAGGTAATGGTGACTTCTGTGCTTGTGTTGACATGCGAGTCATTGCTCTACAGTACTAGCATCAAGCACATCAGTACGTAGCATCAACAGGTTAGTGTTCCTCACGAACGTGGTTTTGCAGTCAGTGCAATGTTTACCAACGCGGAGTTGGCAGGTGCCCATTTGATGTATGGATTAGCACGGGGAAATAGCCGTGGCGCGATACGTTTGTATCGAGACAGATTTCCAGAACGAAAGTGTCTGACAGGAAGACGCTCGAAGCAATTGATCGGCGTCTTAGGGAGCACGGAACATTCCAGCCTATGACTTGCGACTGGGGAAGACCTAGAACGACGAGGACACCTGCTACGGACGAGGCAATTCTTCGTGCAGTTGAAGATAACCCTAATGTCAGCGTCTGAGAAGTTGCTGCTGTACAAGGTAACGTTGACCACGTCACTGTATGGAGAATGCTACGGGAGAACCAGTTGTTTCCGTACCATGTACAGCGTGTGCAGGCACTATCAGCAGCTGATTGGCCTCCACGGGTACACTTCTGCGAATGGTTCATCCAACAATGTGTCAATCCTCATTTCAGTGGAAATGTTCTCTTTACGGATGAGGCTTCATTCCAACGTGATCAAATTGTAAATTTTCACAATCAACATGTGTGGGCTGACGAGAATCCGCACGCAGTTGTGCAATCACGTCATCAACACAGATTTTCTGTGAACGTTTGGGCAGGCATTGTTGGTGATGTCTTGATTGGCCCCATGTTCTTCCACCTACGCTCAATGGAGAACGTTGTCATGATTTCATACGGGATACTCTACCTGTGCTGCTAGAACATGTGCCTTTACAAGTACGACACAACATGTGGTTCATGCACTACGGAGCTCCTGCACGTTTCAGTCTAAGTGTTCGTACGCTTCTCAACAACAGATTCGGTGACCGATGGATTGGTAGAGGCGGACCAATTCCATGGCCTCCACGCTCTCCTGACCTCAACCCTCTTTACTTTCATTTATGGGGGCATTTGAAAGCTCTTGTCTACGCAACCCCGGTACCAAATGTAGAGAGCCTTCGTGCTCGTATTGTGGACGGCTGTGATACAATACGCCATTCTCCAGGGCTGCATCAGCTCATCAGGGATTCCATGCGACGGAGGGTGGATGCATGTATCCTCGTTAACGGAGGACTTTTTCAACATTCCCTGTAACAAAGTGTTTGAAGTCACGCTGGTACGTTCTGTTGCTGTGTGTTTCCATTTGATGATTAATGTGGTTTGAAGAGAAGTAATAAAATGAGCTCTAACATGGAAAGTAAGCTCTTCCGGACACATGTCCACATAACATATTTTATATCTTTGTGTGTGAGGAATATCTCCTGACAGTTTGGCCGTACCTTTTTGTAAAACCCTGTATAAGCACGCAATTTGATTACCAGCTACTTGTGGGGCTAGCGCGGTGTGCTGGGGCTGGTCACGTCGCCCCATCCGCCCTGACCAGAGCGAAGAAACGGCATTGGTTTGGAGCCGGCTGGCGCCGGCACGCGGCCGCCGGGCTGCGGGGTCGTGGACGGCGGCCGGCCGAAGTTCGCCGATAGCGGCGGGTCGCCGGTTCAGCGGCCGGCGCGCCCCGCCTGCCCCGAAGTATCGAGCGCCAGCGGCCGGCCATCCCGCTACGCTCCATGCGCTACGCTACGCGCACGTGACCCTGGCTCCGACATAGGGACGCTGCGCTTACGCTTCCCAGAGTTCAGCACTCTCCTGCCTGCTCGTGATCTCGTGGCTCAACCCACTCGACTGCTCACGATGCATGTACGAGGGTCACTGCAAAAGAAATGTACACTATTTTTTTTATTAAATTCATCTTTCATTCTACATGTTTGAAAGTTTTGCAGTGTGTAGATACATCCTTGAGGAACAATATTTTCATTTCTCCACATAATTTCCATCCCTTTAAACTGCCTTACGCCATCTTGGAACCACCGCCTGTATACCCGCACGGTAAAATTCTGGACCAACCTGTTGGAGCCACTGTTTGGCACCGTGCACAAGGGAGTCATCATCTTCAAACATTGTTCCACGAGGAGAGTCTTTCAGTTTCCCAAAGGGATGATAGTCACATGAGCCAGGTCAGGGCTGTAAGGCGGACGTTTCAGCGTTGTCCATCCGAGTTTTGTGATCGCTTCCATGGTTTTTTGACTGAAATGTGGCAGTGCATTGTCGTGCAACAGCAAAACGTCCTGCTTCTGCCGATGTGGTCGAACACGACTCAGTCGAGCTTGAAGTTTCTTCAGTGTTGCCACATATGCATCAGAATTTATGGTGGTTCCACTTGGCATGATGTCCATAAGCAGGAATCCATCGGAATCGAAAAACACCGTAGCCATAACTGTTCCAGCAGAAGGTGTGGTTTCGAATATTTTTTCTTGGGTGAATTTTCATGGTGCCACTCCATTGAATGCCTGTTCGTCTCTGGCGAAAAATTATGGAGCCATGTTTCATCACCAGTACAGTTCTTCAAAGAAATTCATCTCCACTATTCTTGTACTGCTCCAAAAGTTCGCTGCATACCGTTTTTCTTGTTTCTTTGTGAGCCACTGTCAGCATCCTCAGAACCCACCTGTCACAAACCTCTTTTAACGCCAACACTTTCAGTGTTCTGCAAACACTTCCTTCCCCTATCCTAACGTAGCGTGACAATTCGATCACTGTGATGCGTCTGTCAGCAGTCACCAGTTCGTTAATTCTCTGCACATTGTCTGGAGTGTGTGCAGTGCAGTGCGAGGACAATCCTCAATATTACCATGCCCAATTTAATCACGTAACCTGCTTGCCCACCGACTAACTGTACTGCGATCGACAGCTGCATCTCCATACACCTTTTTCAACCTCTTGTGGATATTTCCCACTGTCTCGTTTTCACAGTACAGGAATTCTATGACAGCACGTTGCTTCTGACGAACGTCAAGTGTAGCAGCTATCTTGAAGACATGCTGTGACAGCGACACTCACGGGAACAGGTTGAACTAAGTTTGAAAACAAGCGGGAATGATGTATCTACACACTGTAAAACTTTCACGCATGCAGAATGAAAACTGTATTTTTACAAAAATAGAGTGCACTTCTTTTGTAGTGACCCTGGTATCCCCCCCCCCCCCCCTCTTTGCTACTCACCCCAGTCTATCTACCCAAGGAAATAACGAAGAAATCTTACTGCATCTGCAAAATATTTGCCGACGGAAAAAAAATCGCTGTACCACAGAATAATTGAGCAGAGCAATGAAATTTGAAGAATACGTTTCTGTATATTGAAGCTTTTAACTTTGCAAGATCATGGGTTAATGTAAGTGGGAGATAAGCCACTGCAAATGTGAAATGCTGGTTCATTAATAACTCGTGTAACTGCAAGAATATTGAATGCAAGCATGCAGGCGTGGATTAATTGTGTTCTGCAGGGGCCGGATGTCAGTTTGTGGGATGGAGCGCCTCGCCTGTTGCACTTGGTCGCTCAGTACAGGGCCCGTTAATGCTGATTGTTGATGAAGCTGGAGTCGTCGTCCGGTGATGTCCTGTATATGCTCGACTCGACACACATCTGGTGATAGAGCAGCCGAAGGCAACATGTCGACACTCTGTAGATCGTGTTGGTTTACAATTGTGTTTGTGGGCGAGCGTTATCCTGTTGGAAAACATCCCGTGGAATTCCGTTCGTCAGTGGCAGCACAGTGTGTCGAATCACAAGACTGACGTGCAAATTTTGCACTCAGGGTGCGTGGGATACCCACGAGACTGCCCTGCTGTCACACAAAATCGCACCGCAGACCATAACTGCAGGTGTAGGTTCAGTGTGTCTAGCACGCAAACTATTTGGGTACAAGTCCCCAACTGGCCTTCTCCTTAACAAAACACAGCCACCACTAGCACTGAGGCAGAACCAGTTTTCATCAGAAAACACAACAGATTTCCACTCTGCCCTCCAATGAGCACTCGCTTGACACCAAAGTCCCAAATGGTGGTGGTGTGGGGTCAGTGGACTGAAAACCACAGGGCGTCTGACTCAGAGCAGTTCTTCAAGTGATCGATTTGTAACAGTTTGACATGTCGCTGTGGTGCCAACTGCTGCTCAGATTGCTGCTGCAGACTCTGTACGATGCGCCAGAGCCATACGCCGAACACGACGCACTTCCTTCTCGGTAGTGCCACGCGGCCGTCCGGAGCCCCGATTGTTACGCTTGTACATTCTCGTGACTACTGCTCTCGCCAATCATGAACCGTGGCTACATTCCTGACAAGATTTTCTTCATTATAGCCGAAGGAACATCCAGCTTCCGTAACCGTATTTCACGACCTCATTCAAACTCAGTGATGTGCTGACAATGGCGTCTTTGTCGGCTAAAGGCATTCTTGACTAACATCAAATCACCACTTACAGCCTCAAAGGTAGCCGTCGCTAACAGCAGTTACAGCGTGTATTTAAAGCAAACCTGATATGCATTCTCAGTGGCGCTACTAGTGACACTTTCCTGAAAATGGCGAGAAATTTGAATAGACATCATTTTTCAGATACAGAAATACGCCTAATTCTTCCGTTTATGTCTCACAACTCCTTGGTGTTGCCATTTTTTCCGTTAGTGTATTACGAACAAAGTGTCTTAATGGTTTACCAGAAACAGACTAAGGCCGTGCGGTTCTAGGCGCTACAGTCTGGAACCGCACGACCGCTACGGTCGCAGGTTCGAATCCTGCCTCGGGCATGGATGTGTGTGATGTCCTTAGGTTAGTTATTTTTAATTAATTCTAAGTTCTAGGCGACTGATGACCTCAGAAGTTAAGTCGCATAGTACTCAGAGCCAAGAAACAGACTAACAGTAAATCGCCAGAAAACAGTATTCATGAATTTCCATACAGGCCGAAAAGCGTTTGACACGGTGCCTCGCTGCAGACTGTTACCGACTGTACGAGTGTACGGAATAGAGGCCCAGATATGTGGGTGGCTCGAAGACTTCTTAAGTAATAGAAAGCAACACGTTGTCGTCGACGACGAATGTTCATCGGAGACACGGATAACTTCAGGGGAACCTTACGCTATTATTTTCTATGTACATAAATGATCTGACGGGCAGGGTGGGCAGAAATCTGCGCCTTTTTGCCAATGATGTAGTGGTGTACTGGAAGCTGTCGGCGCTGTGTCACTGTAGGAAGATGCAAGATGACCTATACAATATTTCTAGTTCAGTCACGGATGGCAACTAGCTCTAACTGTAGAGAAATGTAAGTTAATGCAGATGAGTAGGAGAAACAATCACGTAATGTTCGAATACAGCGTAATTACTGTCTTGCTTGACACAGCCTCGTCGATTAAATATGTAGGCGTAATGTTGCAGACCGATGTGAAATGGAACGAGCATGTAAGGACTGTATTGGGGAAGGCGAATGGTCGACTTCTATATATTGGGAAGCCTTTAGGAAAGTGAGGTTCATCTGTAGTGGAGACCGCGAATAGAACAATAGTGCGACCCATTCTTGAGTACTACTTGACTGTTTGGGATCCCCGCCAGACATCAAAGCAAGTCAGAGGTGGGCTGCTAGATATGTTACCGGTAGGTTCGAATAACCTGCATTATTACCAAGGTACTTCGAGACACCAAATGTAGACCCATGGAAGGAAGGGGACGCTCTTTACGAAGCACACTATCGACAGAATTTAGAGAACCGGCATTTAAGCATGATTGCAGAACGATTATACTGCCGCCAACTAACATTTCACGTAAGGACCACGAAGATGAAACTAAAGAAATTAGGATTCGTACAGAAGCACATAATAGTGTTTTCCCATCGCTTTGTTTGCGAGTGGAACAGGAAAGGAAATGACTGGCAGTGGCACAAGGTACTCTCTGCCACACACCATAACGTGGCTTGCGGAGTATGTGTGTAGATCAAAATGAAATAAAAATGCTGCACGAGCAGTAATGTGCACGGATGACCAAAACCTTAGTTACTCATACTACATTTCTTGGGATTCATATTCCAGAAAAAGATGAATGAAATTCTCGTATCACATCCCTATATTCAAAACAAGCAAAAATTATCTATATGGTAGGAATTCTTTGAAACAATACTAGTGCTGAAGCAGTTAGGGCCGCCCTTTGATTGTGGCACCATACACAATCATTAACCTGGCTCCAGGGAGGTAGGGTGCCCTTCCCTATTCCTCCACTGGAGTAATTCCTGTCTGGCGCGTCCACGTCGCGGGGGTGGGCATCCTACACTTCAGTAGGCCGGAGTGCTAGGATGGCTGAGTTCAGGCAGGGACCCAATCCTGTGGGGTATAACACGGAACCCATGCCCAGGGGTACGGGTGAAGACCTTAATTGCAGCGACGTCGGAGAAGGAAGACTTCGGAACGGTGTAGCTGGCAGATGAGGCAACCCTCCTTTCTGGGGATTAAATGAGAAGGGAACCACTGCCTTGTGGTGGAGGATAAACTCCAAAGGCTAAGGGAGACAACTCCAACAGAAAATCCTTTCTTGCGTTAGGCCTAGCAAGCCAGTAGGAAAGTCTTCATATATTGCTTTCAAAACACAGACGAGCCTCGGAACGAACCACTCAGGATTTGACCCCACTGCTTCTTCAAGTACTGGTGCAAATGATGGGAGACCTGATGATATTCATCAGTACAAGAATATGAAACCAACTGGACTAAAAAATAAACTACATATTGGCACCCTTAATATACTAACCCTCAATGGAAAAATGGAAGAAATGACAGATGTACTAACAGAGAGAAAGTTAGATATATTGGGATTAAGCGAAACAAAGTGGAAGGGAAAAGGTGAAAAAAATTTGAGAGGAGGAGGAAAACTGTACTAGAGTGGGAATAACAGGTCTGGAAGAAATGGTGTGGCAGTGATGGTGAATAATAATGTACGAAGCTGTATTGAAAATGTGAGATATATATCAGACAGGATGATAATCTTAAACCTGAGATTCCAAAAAGAAACACTAAAAGTAATCCAGATTTATGCACCTCAAGTGGGATGTAGCGAAGAAGAGAAGATGGACTTCGAAAATGTGTTAGAAAACCATATAGAGAGTGCTAATATAGTGATGGGAAATTTTAATGCACAGGTAGGCAAAGACAGAAAGGGATTTGAGCAAGTATTGGGATGTTTTGGATATGGAAGCAGAAATGAAGAAGGGGAAAGACTCCTGGATTTGTGCCAGAGGAATGGAATGAAAATAGCAAACAGCTGGTTTATGAAGAGAGAAAGTCATGTTATCACCAGATACAGTTGGGAAAGAAGAACGAAGAGTGTAATTGATTATATTCTAGTAGATAGGGACTGGCGAGAGAAAGTAACAAATGTGAAGGTAATTCTAAGTGTGAGTGCAGATGGAGACCATAGATTACTGGTGGGACAATAGAAAATGAATCAGTGTGTGAAAAATAGAAAACAGAAGAAAGTGATGAGGATACGGGATTGGAAATTGAAGGAGAGTGAATGTGCTGAGAAGTACAGAGAATTAATAACACAAAAATTTCCAAAAGAAGTTTTCTGCGACTTAGGAAAAGAATGGAGTTTATTCAAAGACACTTTAGTCGAAGCAGCACAAAAAGTATGTGGCAGAACATCTGGAAAGGAAAAAATAAGACAGACAAGTTGGTGGGACGATACCACAATCCAAGCAGATAGAAGAAAAAAATGGAGCATGGAGGAAACGGCGGAAAACTAAAAATGACGAAGACCATGAAGATATATAGAGGAAAAGAAGAAGTGCAAAGAAATAGTGGAAACAGCAAAGAAAAAGGCATGGGAAGAGTTTACAAAAAAACTTGAAGAAGATGTGAAGTGCAATAAGAAAATGTTCTATAAAATGATGAAAAATACACTCCTGAAAATTGAAATAAGAACACCGTGAATTCATTGTCCCAGGAAGGGGAAACTTCATTGACACATTCCTGGGGTCAGATACATCACATGATCACACTGACAGAACCACAGGCACATAGACACAGGCAACAGAGCATGCACAATGTCGGTACTAGTACAGTGTATATCCACCTTTCGCAGCAATAAAGGCTGCTATTCTCCCATGGAGACGATCGTAGAGATGCTGGATGTAGTCCTGTGGAACGGCTTGCCATGCCATTTCCACCTGGCGCCTCAGTTGGACCAGCGTTCGTGCTGGACGTGCAGACCGCGTGAGACGACGCTTCATCCAGTCCCAAACATGCTCAATGGGGGACAGATCCGGAGATCTTGCTGGCCAGGGTAGTTGACTTACACCTTCTAGAGCACGTTGGGTGGCACGGGATACATGCGGGCGTGCATTGTCCTGTTGGAACAGCAAGTTCCCTTGCCGGTCTAGGAATGGTAGAACGATGGATTCGATGACGGTTTGGATGTACCGTGCACTATTCAGTGTCCCCTCGACGATCACCAGAGGTGTACGGCCAGTGTAGGAGATCGCTCCCCACACCATGATGCCGGGTGTTGGCCCTGTGTGCCTCGGTCGTATGCAGTCCTGATTGTGGCGCTCACCTGCACGGCGCCAAACACGCATACGACCATCATTGGCACCAAGGCAGAAGCGACTCTCATCGCTGAAGACGAGACGTCTCCATTCGTCCCTCCATTAAACGCTGAGGAGCAGGTACATGAGGAAACAACAAATAATGGAGAAATTGAGAGAAGTTGGGAAGCAGAATTAGGACAAATTACACAGGAAGAAATGGAAAAAGCTGTGAAGAAGATGAATGGGGGGAAAGCCCCAGGACCTGATGAAGTATCAGTGGAAATGATAAGAGCAGCAGGTCCAGTGGGCTGTATAGAATACTATCAAGCGTGTTGAGAAATAGTAAAATACCTGACGACTGGAGAATAGGAGACATTGTTCCAATCTTCAAGAAAGGCAATAAAAGACTTTGTAAAAACTACAGAGGAATAACCCTCATGAGTCATACAGCCATGATTTTTGAAAGAAATTTTACTAAATCGAATAAGTGAAAAGATAGAAAAGGAGCTGAGTGAAGAACAGCATGGGTTTAGGAAAGGAAGGAGCACAATCGACCTGATATTTTCTATCCGTCAACTGATGGAAAAAAGTTGGGAGTATAACAAAAGGGTGATAATGGTTTTTATAGACATAAAAAAGGCATATGACTCAGTTGACAGGGAAAGACTCTGGGAAGAACTGAAGAAGATAGATATAGAAGATAGATACATTAATGTTATAAAGGCAATGTACAGAGGCCACAATTGTAGAATTAGAACACCATTGGGAAACTCTGAATACTTAGAAATAAGACAAGGACTTAAGCAAGGAAGTATTCTATCTCCTGCGCTTTTTAATGTTGTGATGGAGGGAATGAATAGGGCAGTTAAAGATATAGTAAAAGAAAAAGACAAAAAGATGATTTTTACAGATGATATGGTAATATGGAGTGATAAAGAGGTAGATGTACAGTTACAGCTTGATGCGTGAAAGGAAATAATGAAAAGGTATGGATTAAAAATAAATAAAGATAAGAGTGAAGTAATGGTATTTGGAAGAGAGAAAGGAATCAATGGAAATATTACCTTGAATGGAGAACCCCTCAAAGTGGTAGAAAGTTTCACTTACTTAGAGAGTGAAATATCTAGGGATGGAAGAATAACCAACGAAATTAATAGGAGGTTACAGAAGGGAGGCAATTTCTACCAAACAATAAAACATCTGATTTGGAGTAATGAGGTTTCAGAAAGAACAAAACTCCTTATGTATAAGAATTATTACATCCCTATTGTCACCTATGGTGGAGAAACATGGACAATGACAGAAAGGGACTGGAGCAGACTGCAAGCAGGGGAAATGAAATTTTTCAGAGCAGTTAAGAGAAAAACAAGAATGGACAGAGTAAGGAATGTAGAGATTAGAAAGGACCTCAAACAAGAAAGTATGAGAGAAGAAATTTGAAAGAAAGAGATTAAGATGGTATGGGCATGTTAAGAGGATGCATGGGCAGAGACTCCCCAAAATTACTGAAGAACTAAATATGGATGTGAAAAGACCTAGAGGGCGCCCAAGAACACGGTGGAAAGGAAAGGTGTGACCTGGCAGCAAGTGGAGGAAGAAAAGTGGTGGAAGGACCGAGCCAAATGGAGAGGACTCGTCAGCACCCAGACCCGCCAGTAGCTGGAGCGGGATTCGAATATAGATAGATAGACTTTACTCTTGTACATTCATTCTGATGTACTGTGTCATTTTCTGAGGAAATGTAGATCAGATCAGAACGGGTTACAGGATGCAAATTATAAAAATAATGAAACAAGCAAGCAGAATAGAACCATTCAAACCTTTCTTTATAGATCCAAAAGCACTGCCCCTTCCCTACATTCCTGAACCGGAAGTGGTTATGTAAATTACCAAAACTATACTAAGGAAACTGTCTTACTCAAAAAAAAAAGAAAGAAAAAGAAAAAATATGCCTGTGGTTACAGTACAGGTTAAACAACTCCATGTACGTTACTCATTATAACACCCCACACTTTGTCACAAAGGTGTATATGATGTAGAAACAAAAGTACAGAACAAATTATCAGACATATAAAACTCTTTATGAATAAAATACCTTTCAATAAACTGTGACATCGCATCTCCTGCAAAACTGCTTTTAATTCATATACGCCGCGCGGGGTAGCCGCGCTGTCTAGGGCGCCTTGTCACGGTCGGTGCGGCTCCCTCGGTCGCAGGTTCGAGTCCTCTCTCGGGCAGGGGTGTGTGTGTGTTGTCCTTAGCGTAAGTTAGTTTAAGTCATATAACGTAGTGCATAATCTTAGTGACCGATGACCTCAGCAGTTTGGTCCCTTAAGACCTCACCACAAAATACATATATCTCAGTATCTTACCCATGGTAACAAGTAATTCATACTTTTAATTGCAGAAATATGTTGTAAACGTACAGTATATGCTCAGATTTGTAACTATTCATTACGAGTATATGGATCCAATTTGTTATAAGAATTTAAATGACACGTATTTTCAAATTGTAAAACTAACAGTTAAAAGACTTCCTGTGCAATATCTTGTGTACGACGTATCTACCTAATATGAGATGTATATGGAAAAATAAATAAATCGAAAACTTACGTACATTATACAATGAAGCCCCGAAGAAACTGGTATAGGCATGCGTATTCAAGTACAGAGATAGATAAATTGGCAGAATACGGCGCTGCGGTCGGCAACAACTATATAAGACAACAAGTGTCTGGCGCAGTTGTTACATCGGTTCCTGCTGCTACAGTGAAAGCTTATCAAGATTTAAGTGAGTTTGAACGTGTTGTTATAATCGGCGAATGAGCGATGGGACGCAGCATCTCCGAAGTAGCGATGAAGTGGGGATTTTGGCGTACGACAATTTCACGAATGTACCGTGAACATCAGGGATCATGTAAAACGTCAAACTCCGACATAACTGCGGCCGGAAGAAGATTCTGCAAGGACGGGACCAACGACGACTGAAGAGAATCGGTCAACGTGACAGACGTGCAACCCTTCCGCAAATTGCTGCAGATTTCAAAAAGAATCAGCGTGAGAAACCATTCAATGAAACGTCATCGATATGGGCTTTCGGAGCCGAAGACCCACTCGTGTACCCTTGTTGACAGCATCGCACAAAGCTTTACGCTTCGCCTGGCCCCGTCAACACCGACATTGGACTGTTGATACTGGAAACATGTTGCCTGGTTGGGCAAGTCTCGTTTCAAATTGTATCGAGAGGATGGACGTATACGGTATGGAGACAGCCACATGAATCCATGGACCCTGCATGTTACCAGGGGACTGTTCAAACCGTGTTGTTCCCAACTCTGATCAAACAGGCGGAAAGAAGTATGATTTTTCGGGAATCTTCCCTGTGCTGCTGTTCAAACATATTTTTGGCTCTGAGCACTATGGGACTTAACATCTTTGGTCATCAGTCCCCTACAACTTAGAACTACTTAAACCTAACTAACCTAAGGACATCACACACATCCATGCCCGAGGCAGGATTCGAACCTGCGTCCGTAGCGGTCACGAGGTTCCAGACTGAAGCGCCGAGAACCGCACGGCCACACCGGCCGGCAAACATATTTTTGGATTAATCACGAACAGTATCGTGTATTTTAAACGCAAGCTAATTATCTGTTAATGTCGCACCGTTTAAAAGAGGGCAGGATTGTCTTTGGATAGATTGGTCGACATTGGGCGAGTTCTGTTATAGCAATTCACAAAATGCTCTCTTCAGAGCGCCGTTACTTGCTCTACTTTCTGGTTCTAGCGAGGCCGTGAGGTACTAACTGCTGCCTTTAATAAAACTGATACAGAACGTGTCTTTGTTAGTCTGACTGCTGTGATAAAGACGACTCTTTGCGTTAATCGCATCCTAGTTAGACTGTCACATATGTGGCGAGCGCCAGCAATAGACATCGTGAACTCGTACGTGATAGCGAAAGGCATGACTTGGACGATGAAATTGGTACACTGATAACTTGTAGGAAAAAGGACAGCCAAGGCGGTGTGCTAAAACATAGGACAAAACCCCAGCAGGGGCAGTCGGTATTTATGTCAGCTTAAGATAACTGAGCAGTTCATCTGTGCCACAGTCGTCTCGTCACAATGATATCGCTCTGCCGGTTTCCACACGCTTGTATATAGGAAGTTCTTCAGTGTAATGGTCATCAAAGAGAGAACGTCGAAAGTTTAACGAATCCTAGTCACGGTAACGAACATACGGAACGGAAATGCAGGAGTACTAGGCAATGGACCGTTGTGGAAAATATGGTGAGGTAGTGGCTTCGGGTACCAGTTGAATGCCCTGTCGATGTCATAAGAGGCATTTAACGAATCCTGAATGCAAGTTTGGGTGCTTTCCTTACCCCACTGATTAAGATTCGAATTAGTAGCCCAGACTTCGAGTTCCTTTTTTCTGATTAGTCCTACAATATTTTCTGATTTGTAACTTGACTTCCACCTCTGCAAGACCAAACTGCACTTTTTGAACTAGTAGGAAGCAAGGATCTGGGAGCAATAAGTTGTTGAGGGAAAATAAAATAATGTCTGGAAGAATTTTTTTTAGAACAGAGTCCTGTTTTAATTAGCAAAAGCAAGTAATATCTGTTCGTACCCAAATTTTATCAAACGTTTCTTAAACAACAGTTTCTGCAATACACATTATCAGGTAGATGAAACTGGAAATAAAATATACGTCTGTGACCGAGAGAATAGGTAATATCACAAATGAATATCAAAACACATACATGAAAGAATTAATAGTAATATATTCACATATACGTCTCTGAAACGACCAGGGTGAATGTTATCCATTAAAATGTACAGTACGAAAATATAAAGAAATTATTTATTCCTTTTTCACAACAGTTTTTATAATATTCATTAACAGGTGCCCAAAACGTTAAATAATATAGACATCTATAAAGAAGACAGGGCAGACTGTGACATCGATTATTATTAAAACACGTAGATAGAACTATTAGTAAAAATTAAAAAAAAATACATGCGGCGCTATAAAGAACCAGGGAGAACTGCTGTCCCACTGCTTTGTACAATCATGGCGAGTACAAAATTTTAAATGTCAACGCCTGTGAAGCAGACTTTTGCATCAACAGACATCAGTCATATAGATCAGAATATTAGTTTAAAAAAAGAATTTCGAAACTTTACATTCATAGCTGTGAAGCAGTCTCACTAATATTCTTCATCATAGAAAAGAGAACATCTAAAATAATATACACGTCTGTGGAGAAGACTGATGACGTTACGAACCACTTTTATGAGCAACAAAATCCAAAGCATCCGAAGAGCCTAGAGCTCATGAATTAGACTCTTGCAGTAACGGCTCAATTTCGGCCGACAGTTTGGAGGAAATAACATTGCTCTATGTATGTCAGTGTCAAGTGCATTTATCCAAATGATGAAAGTGGTGGACAAAATAATACCGAGTAACAGGTACAGAATAAAACTGTATTCAGTAGTAAGATGCAAGAACGACAGGTTCTGGTTGTGAATCTTGTCCGATTCAAATATCACTGTAGACATCGAGGAACACACTCCGTCTTCGTCTGAAGCGTGAGATATGAAACGCAACAACACAGCACATCAAAAGAGAAAAAAGGATACAGTGCGTCGATAAGAGATTAGACCATTATGAAAAGTGCTTGCCGCCGTGCAATGTTGTAGCATTTATTATCAACACTGTGAAAGTAATAATTGCTGTTCTCTGTGGTAATTAGCAGCTATGGCACGAAATTACTTTCGGTGGAATTATGACAGGATAAAATGTGAAAAGCACGCAAATGTGTTAATTCACTGAAACAAAACAGTTTCAGTGGCCACGGATAAACAACTACGTTTCTCCACTACCAACACGTATCTGAGTCCAGCAGTACCTTAAATACTGATAGTATTCGAATTAGCCCTGCTGTGAATCCAATTTTGCTTGGATACTCAAGTAATCTCCAGTTACTATTACGTGCACAGGATTATTTTTTCCACCATGTATAAACTCTAGGGATTTATCAATGAGAAGATACGGAACAAAAAAAGGCCCAGTGAACGTATGTCCGGAAATTCATGCTTTCCATGCTAGAAACCATTTATTCAATCATACTTCGTTACAGAGACTGCGGTCTAATACGCGCTGTACTATGCAGAAACAGTTACAGCTGCATGGTTTCCTCCTAGAGGGTGCTACTGTTCCTCATACGTTGTGCTCTAGCACCCTCTCCTGTCATAGTAATCAGTAACGTTGTATCCGTTTCACTTCTCTTGCTGACTCACCTTGTAGTGGGTGTCATACAGCGTTCTATATTCGAATCGAAAGCTTGCCGACATGGTGTTTACCTAGGAAAGGCAAATGGCAACGGGCGGCGGGCAGCGAGATTGTTTCAGGAGATCGATCCCCACCGAAAACAACCACAGCATTCAATGTTTGCAGCGTGTTCCACCGTTTGTCTGACACAGGGTCGTTTCAGAAAGAAGTAAATCATGAAGAACACACCCGAAATGTTCGGACAACAGACTTGGAGGAAAATGTTATTAATAATATGGAAGGCGACCGCTGTGTCAGTACAAGGCAGTTGGCCCGTCAGTACTGAGTAAGCCAGACGACCGTATGGAAGATTCTGCAAGACAATTACTAATACCCTTATCGTTTACAGCGTATGCAGAGCTTAATAGCGACTGAGTTTCCTTATCGGGAGCAGTTTTGTCACTGGTTTCTTCACCAGTCAACTACGATTCCAGGATTTGAGTGATCCACCTATACACAGATGAGCCCACCTTTACGCGAAGTGGTATCTTTAACTTCTATAACAGTCGTCTGTGGGATAGTATGCAGAACTGCTATGGTATGGTGACCGCGAATCATCAGCATCGGTGCAGCCGGAATGTGTGTGGGCCGGGATAATAGGTGACCATATTTTGGGACCAGTTTTGCTTCCACATCACCTAACAGGCCGGAACTATCGGCGTTTCTTGCAGGTGACTTTGCCTCCCCTGCTAGAACAAGTGCCATTGATGATTCGAAAGGTTATGTGGCTGCTGCATGGTGGTGCTCCAGCCCACTTCGCCGTTAGCGCCCGGACGCATCTCAATCGTGTCTTCCCTGGTAGATGGATCGGACGAGGGGGACCAGTTGCGTGGCCTGCTCGTGCACCGGATCTCAACCCGTGCGATGTCTGGTTATGGGGCCATCTGGAAGGCGTCGTGCATGCAGAGACCACTCCAAATGTGGAGACACTGGAGCAGCGTATTCGTGCTGCCTTTGACACTGTTCGGATGCAGCCTGGCTGATGTGAAGGTGTTAGACAGAACATGCAAAGGCACTAACACGCATGCGTTGAGGCACATGGAAACCATTTCCAACACTTATTGTAACTGTGTCTTCGTGATACAGCCGTATTTAGACCGCAGTCTCTGTAACAATGTATGATTAAATAAATGGTCTCTAACATGGAAACCATGCATTTCCGGACGTAAGTTCATTAGACTTTTTTCGTTCTGTGTCTTCTCATCGATCAATCCCTAGAGTTTGCTCACGGTGGGAAAAATCATCCTGTATGTTTGCTTATAGTTATCCCGTTCCCTCTTGTGATCAATGCCATTTCATTAGAAATCAACCTTTGCTTGTCTTCCTATCGCGACGAGGATTTAACAAGCGACGTGACAGTAATTACCGTTGCGACTGTTTCTTTTGCAGTGAATGTAATTCACGATCCTTTTTTTATTATATCCCTTCTTCAATTCAGGACTTTTCGTACTGTGTGCTTTTGAAGTATGTCTCTATTTACTTGAGACTTCCTTCGTCCTTCTGCAGACATTGTAGTTGTAGTGAGGTTGTTTGCACTGCTCGATACTCTCATCGAGGGTAATAATAATTCTATATCTATATAACATTATTACGTTCGCAGCAGAGTGAAAGCCGCATATTTTTAAAATATTCAACTCGTATTTGGGTGGCTCGCGGTCGAAATCCTCCTGTAACCACCTGGTTTAGGTTATCCGGGGTTTCCCTAAATCACTTCAGGCGAATCCTGAGCTTCTGGCTACATGGTTACTGTGCAATTCACACTTAAGTGCCTGCCAGAGGGTTCATCGAACAATTTTCATACTACTTCTCTACCACTCCACTCTCGAATGGCGCGTGGGAAAATGGAACACCTAAATCTATCCGTTTGAGCTCTGATTTCTCTTATTTTATCTCGGACTGAACAAGCTTGACGGATAAACCCTGCTTTTACATCTGATTTTACATCTGGTCGTGTGTAAAGTACACCAGCAGCAAAAGACAGTCAATACCGTCACTGCGCTATAGCGATGGAAACGTTACCCACGATGGTGCCTCTAAAGCGGAGTTACTAAATAAAGTTTTCCGTAATTCTTCCACGAAAGAAGACGAAGTAAATATTCCAGAATTCGAAACCAGAACAGCTATTAACATGAGTGACATAAAAGCAGATATCTTAGGCGTATTTTAAAAGGGTGTAAGTCAACTGATACAAATTGAGAAATACTTTTTGAATTGTGCAATAACTTTATATGAGTACTTTTATTGGCATCGTTACGTTACGTTATGCAATTGAGATTGCCAACAAGGCTTTAAATTACTAATGTTACATACTGCTAACGTAATTAATCATTAAAATCTGGAAAGTGACTCCTTTTAAAAATACGCCAACGGAAAAAAAATCGCATCACGAAAAATAATGTAGAGTAATGAAATTTCGGGAATAAGTCTGTCTAGGTAACATATTTAAGTGATTAATATTGCAAGATGACAGTATAATATACGTGCGAGATAAGTCACTGCAAATGTGAAATGTTGACACATTAGTAAGCGGGGTAACCGCCAGAATGTTGAATGCAAGCATGGAAATGGTCACTCATTGTGTTCTACAGGTGCCGGAAGTCAGTTTGTGGAACGGAGCCATGGCTGTTGCACTCAGTCCGTCAAATCAAGAGACGGTTAATGCAGGCTGTTGACGGCGCTGGAGTTGTCCGACGATGTCCCATATGTGCTCGACTGGAGACAAATCTGGTGATCGAGCAGACTAAGCAACATGTCAACACTCTGTAGAGCGTGTTGCGTTACAACAACGGCATGTGGGCGAGGGTTATACTGTTGGAAAACACCCGCTGGAATGCTGTTCATGAATTACAGCAAAACAGGTCGAATCACCTGATTGACGTACAATTTTGCAGTCAGGGTGGGTGCAATAACCCCGAGGGCGCTCCTGCTTCCTACGAATTCTCACCCCAGACCATAACTTCAGGTGTAGGTCCACTGTGTCGAGTACGCAGACAAGTTGAGTGCAGGCCTTCAACGGACCTGCTCCTAACCAACACGTGGCCATCATTGGCAAAGATACTAATATTGCACAGTTATTTTTATTTACATTAGCATTATCTTGACTGCATGCAGTACAACACGCACATATCTGAATTTTACAACACTAAAGCGTCATTCTACAACAATAATGTCTGACAATATATTCACTCGTGGTCTTGCTTGTCGTTCTTTACAGGCCGCTTCAAAATTTCTTCTTTGAAGGTTACGTGTTCTCTAGGCAGATAATGTCGGATTTTTCCCAAGTCCTTGATAGTACAGAACTTAATTGGAAACTTTTCAGACGGATAAGCAAATTTTTCTGGCACGTCAGTAGACTACGTTGGAGGCCCAGAAGGAAAGTGTGAGACTAATCAGTCCATTCATTTTGTGGAAAGTCTAACACAACCTTTCCTTGTGTTATCAAGAACAGAATTTGCTGATAGAGAATGACATCTCTTTTTGTCTTCCAGTAATTCGCTCTTCTTCAGAAATTCTGGTCTCCCGGCTGAACGCCTGCCATTGTGACTTGAAGTATTTCATAGCAGCAGTCTCTCTAAAGAGCCGAGTTCCTGGTTTAGAATTTATAAGAATCGCCTCTGTGACATAATGTAGAATAAACAGCCTGTCCTATTTAATTATTTTCCTTTTTACAATGCCGAAATCCCTATTGCAGGGTAAGAGACTGTTGGCTCAGTGGAAAGTAACGTTGAATTTTGTTGAATCTCCCAGAATCGGCTCCGTACAACATAAATCTGCTGAATGATTCTTTTTCTGAACCAAGCAGTTGTCCGAGAACAGATGAAGTTCGACGAATTTTTATGGTGTATTATATCACCGTTTGGACTGTTTCTGCATTCACCCTTACGGTAGACATATCCCGTGCTTGTATCAGTCTTTATACTCTACATACCAAATACATTGACGGGAGTGGCGGAAGGGGAGAGGGGGGGGGGGGGGGGGCTTTCGAGTGGAAGTTGCCACTGTCCAGCTTTATTTTCAGAGAGGCACGAGTCGCAACTGATGCCTCATCACTTTTAAAAGGGTATGAACCATTGACTGATGACCCTATAAAAATAATCTATAGAATGTACACTAATGACGGATTGATACCCATTTTACATGCGTTTCTGCAGTTACTTAATTATGTGTGAAGCAACACCAAATTCAAATTACCGAATTTTGGACTGAGGCAGTTTTAAAAATATACGAGTCGATTATTCTGATTTCAACGGCAGCTGTATTCTGACATCGTTTAAGCTACAGGAGGCATCTACCAGGAACTCTGTTGGCGCGTATCTAATGGATGAGCAATTAGCGATGCTGAAGATGTTAAGCTCTCCTGTAGAAAGTACGTGTTCAAGATCTCCTACAGCTTCTATTTGAATTTACCCGTCGCACCACAATATTTTCAATTCTTGACGTAAGTACCCAATGATCTGCAGTTATATTACTTCAAAGCAAACGTCTTCATCGCCAAAAACTTAATTTATGACATCTTTCGAATAATCGCCATAACATAATTATAGCAAGATTTATAAAACTACAAACTGGAAACGCTAATATATAACAATTACAAGACTAATGTAACACCAGGAAACGAAGTACACACTAAATACAAGTATAACAATATCCTTGGGGAAGCTCATGCAAGTGAGCAATACAAGGAAAACATACAATCACTTGTGTAATTTCCCGTTAGGCGTATTTGCAAAAAATGTTATTTGGAGACATCGAGTGCCAGATTGAAAACAACAGACTCGAGGACCGTGTTGTATCAACTTGGCGCCAGATGGCATTGGTGTTAAAGATCGAGGCAAACCAAGACATAGATTTTATAATACATAAAACAACGTAAATATTCTTATCACATTAAATCTGTTTCTTCTTCAATAAGCGACGTATCGCCAATGAAAAAATAAAACATAGAATACAGTATGAGTTAAATCCTGTCATGGGACATATATAAATATCGTACACCACACTAGGCAATTACACTCTCTCCGGCGGTATTCCGCAAGGTTACCGCCCTTCGGTTGTGCCATTCCAGCACTAATCGAAGCGCTAGTTTTGCAAGTGCCAGCCAGCTAGCCAGCCAGCCAGCCAGCGGTACAGCCGAGCAGCAGTAGCAGCAGCAGCGGTCCAGACTGTAGCAGCCAGCCAGCCCGCCCTCCAGCAGCGGCAGCAGCAGCAGCCCCGTCCGCGGCAGCGGCGCCAGCTGCGGCATTCCTGCCAGTCGGCGTCAGCTTCAGCTTCCGCGCCAGCAGCGTGGGACTCTGGTCGTCGTCAGTCTTCATCGTCCGTCTTCGTCTGTCCCCAGTTTTCTTCTTCTTCTTCCCCTTTCCTTTTTGTCCTGTGTACATTTCTATATCCTTGTCATCATGTAGCCCCCACCACCACTACGACCACTACTACCACAGCCATAGTCTACACGTCCCCCTCTGTCACCACCACCACCATTACATGGTGTGCCCAGTCACACCCCCCTCTTTCCGTCCTCTTCTCACTCTCCCTTCGCCTTCGCTATTTGTCGCCCCCTCTCCAGCTTCTTCCTCCCGCTCCTCTCCCTCTGATCCTTTCCCCCCACTCACCCAGTCTGTTACTGCAGCTCCAGCTAGGGTGGTGGCCCGTCGGGCCACTGACCACGCCCAAATTTCCCCATCGCCTTCGCCGTCACCGCCACCGTCGTCGCCTTCACCGTTACCATCTCCGGCGCCGTCTGCTGCGTCCACGCCGGGACCTGCCCATTCCCGCTACCTCCCTATAGCTCCCATTACTCATGTCACCACCCACCCTTCTGCCGCCGTCAAACGCCCTAGTGGCACCGCCACCTCCTCTGCTCCCAAAAGGGCCCCGCCCCATCCTCCTTCCCCCTCCCAGGATACCATGGATGTCGCCCCACCTGCCCCTGCTCCCCCCGCTTCCTCCTCCTCCTCCCCCCTTCTTTATACAAATACCTCCTCTCCCATCCGGATCCTTCCCCTCTCGAGGTCCGGAATCTCTCCCTCCTCCTCCGTCAACATGTCGCTGGTGCCCCCGTCTCTCTCCTCACTCCCAGACGGGATTCTGTTCTCATCTCCTCCCCCAGCCCTACCCTCCATACTGACATCCTCTCCCGCCTCCCCATCACCCGTTTTGGCCCCAACGCTTCCCTCACCCCTGCTCCTTCTCCATCTCCCACCCGCCAACCCCAACCCCCGCGTCACCCGCCGACCCTCACCGCTGTGATCACTCGGCTCAGTCCGACGATCACGGAGGAGGAGGTGTTAGCGGAGCTCAAGGCGCATCCCACACTGGAGGCGCGTGCGGTCCGCCGCATTTTCAACTCGTCCAGCCCCACCCGCCTTATGCGGGTTTTCTCTGAGGACGCCCCCTCCATTGACCGTCTATTGAAGGAGGGTGTCCTCCTCTTCCACCACTGCTATAAGGTCGACCACTCCCGTTCTCCTCCTCAATCCCTGCGCTGCCAGAGGTGTCTGTGCTATAACACACACCCAACAGCTGAGTGCCGCGGGGCCCCCACCTGCCCGCATTGTAAACAAACGCACTTCCTCCGGCAGTGCCCTAACCTACAATCCCCTCCCTCCTGCAATACCTGCATTCTTCCCCATCCCACCTACTCCCAAAAGTGTATAGCCTGACCCCCTCCAATCACTCCTGAACTCACTGTACCTGTCCGTCCTCTGGACGCTCCCACCCCTCCTGGCAATTCCCTTCGCCCCCCCCCCCCCCGCCACTGAGGACATCATCAGGTTCCTCACCATTGTCTTTCCAGCGCCCTCACATCCTTCAACAGGTCTCCTTCACCGCCCGTTCCGTTTTCCACCTGAAAATGTACGCCACATACTCCAACAACCAGGCCCATTTCACCTTCTCCCACCTTGACACCCTTGTCTAAATCCCTGTCATGGAGCGACAGCACCATATCCTTCTCAGCAACATCCGCTCCCTTCCCGCCAACAAGAACCTCTTCCTGCACACCCTTGCCACCCACCGCGTGGACCCCTTCCTCCTCAATGAAACCTTCCTCGAACCCCACCACACCGTCCACACTTCGCCATACCTCCTTCACCGTTCTGATAATCCCCTCCCGATTGCGCGTGGCGGAGCAGCCATTGGTCACCACCGCCAGATCCCAGTACGGCTCCAACCTCTCCTTCCCGACCCCACCGAACACCTGATCCTTAGTCTCTTGTTCCCTGGCCTTACCGTCACCTGCGCCACCATCTATGTCCGCCCTAACGTCCCTATTCCCTTCGACTTCCTCTCCCACATTGACCGTACCTTCTCCTCCTACGTGATCGCCGCCGACCTCAACATCCATAGTCTTTCCGCCGCCCAGTTACGGTGGTGCCATCGATTTCTCTTCTCCCTTCAAGGGGACCTCATCCCCATCCCCCAGCACACCCGTCCCGAATCCAACTCCACTCCCGATGTTATCCTTTCCTCCCCTAACCTCCTTGGCCGCATAACGGTGGATGTCCTGGAACCTATTGGTAGCGACCATCTCCCTGTCCTCCTCACCGTTTCCGATGGTCGTCGCCCCCGCTCCGACCCTCGTAATGGCCCTCCCCCAAAGTATATTCATGACTATTCCCGTGCTAACTGGAATTCCTACTGGGATACCCTCTCCACCCATGTCGATAGCCACCCCTTCACCTACCGCCACCCTGACGATGTAACCAATGCCGCCTCCTTTCTCCAGCAGACCTTGTCTGAGGCCGTGGAGGCCCACGTCCCTACTGTCGCCATCCACGCCCACCGTCCTACCTTACCCCCACAGGCCGTCCTCCTCCTCCATGAATCCTGCCGTCTCTACCGTGCCTTCCTCCACACGCGTGACCCAGACACACTACGACGGCACCGGCAACTCCAGCGACACATTCGTAATTTGCTCGCGACCAAGAAACGCCGGGACTGGCGACAGACATGCACCCGTTTGAATGCCACCCTAGCTATCCACTCGTCCAAGTTCTGGTCAGCCTTCCGTCGCCTTACCAGAACTAAACCCTCCCCCTACTATCCTCTCCTCCATAATGATCACCCATTCCCTGACACCCTTAGTGAGGCCAATCACTTTACCTCCTACCTCTCTGATGTATTTTCCATCCCCGACGATCCCCAGTTCGTTTACTCCCTCTTCCCGGATGTAAGCGATCGAACTGACACCTCTGTCCCTCTCCTAGCGCCTGGTTTCCAGTACTTGGACGACATTGCACACACAGAACTCAATGCCCCTATCACTACACAGGATCTCATTGCTACACTCCGCACAAAACGCAACACCGCTCCTGGTCACGATCGTGTCACCTACCGTCACCTTCATGAAGCTCCTGTCTCTTTCCTCTCCACCCTGGCCAGGCTCTACAATGTAGTCCTGTCCACCGGTTACTACCCCGACCTGTGGAAAACCTCACGTATTCTGATGTTCCTTAAACCTCCTACCGACCCATCAGCCTTACCTCGGTCTTCAGCAAGGTCCTGGAATCTATCCTCACCCGCCGCATCCACCAGCATCTCCGCCAGCACCGCGTCCTTCCCATCACCCAGTGTGGCTTTCGGACATCCTTCTCTTCCGACGACCTTCTCCTTCACCTCACTCATCTCCTTTCTGAACAGCTTAATTCCTGTTGCTCTGCAATCTTCCTCTCCCTGGACCTCGAGCGTTCTTATGACCGCGTATGGCATTCCGGTCTCCTCTTCAAGCTCCAAACCTTCGCCCTACCCATTAATTACGTCCGTCTGATCGGCTCCTTTCTCTCCCGCCGTCCTTCCTACGTCACCATCCATAACACAGATTCCTACACCTTTTTTCCCTCAGCCAGCGTGCCCCAAGGCACCGTCCTCTCCCCCCTTCTGTACCTTTTGTATGCGGCAGACATGCCGCTGCCTTCACCCCCCGTCCACCTTCTCCAGTTTGCCGATGACACCGCCTTCCTTGCCCTTGTCCCCACCCTGCAGCGCTCCCAACACCTTCTCCAGTCCCATCTTGACCGGTTCACCACTTGGTGCAACCAGTGGTTGCTCAAGGTCAATCCCTCCAAAACCCAGGCGATCATTGTAGGCAAAACCACCCCTTCCTTCCTCCTCCTTGATTTATATCTCATCATCTATGGCCGTCCTATCGCCATCACTCCCACCCTCAAGTACCTTGGCGTCACCCTTGACCGTCGCCTCTCCTGGACCCCCCATTTCAGGACAATCCAAGCCAAGACACACTATCGACTCCGCCTCCTCATGCTCCTTTCGGGCCTTACGTTGGGTCTGGACCCCTCCACCCTCCCCCACACTTATAAATCCCTCATCCCCCCTATCCTCTGCTATGCCCATCCGGCCTGGATCTCCGCCCCCCCCCTTCCTTTTATAAATCCCTTCAAATCCTTGAACGCCATGCTCTCCGCCTCGCCTATCGCATCCGTCTCCCCTCCCCCACGCGGATCCTGTACGATCTCATTCCTTTCCCCCACCTCCTCCTTTTCCTTGAAAGGATACGGATCTTGTACACCTCCCGCAAACTCGACCCTCCTCACCCGCTTGTCTCGTCCATCCTCTCCCAACCCCACCCACTGCCGCGCCTGTATTCCCACGTCCCACCTGGTCTCCATCTCTCCACCCTCCTTACCCTCTCCCAAGGTGGCTTCCGCCAGCTCCCCTTCCCTGATATGTCCTCCTCCCTTCCATCTACCCCTCCTATCAACTTTGATCCTCCCTCCCTCTTCCTCTGTCTGTTCCTTTGGGCACCTTCCCTCCCTTCTTCCTTTCTCCCCACCCCTCCCCCTGGCTTCCCCTCCCCTGTCCCTCTCCCCCTCCTTCCATCTCCTCAGCCATTGGCATCTTTGTTCTCCCCTCCCCACCCTCTCCCCCCCTCACCTTTCTTCCCCTCTTGGCAGGTCCCCGGACTCGCACACGCTTCGTGGACTTTCGCGCGCCGGAGATCATCGCCAGTGTGTGACGTCGTTTTGTGTTTTTAGTGTCCGCCGTCACGCTTCTACGTTCACTTGTGCCATCGGATTCATCAATGTTCTGTGTGCCGTGTCAACGTGTTTTCAGTGTCGTTATCGTCGAGTGTGAACGGCTCTGTGTTTTTTTGTTTATCTGTGACCACTATTTTTTTAGCCCGTCACTATGTTCATTCTGTTTCTCCAACCTGTGTTCTGTCATTGTCAACACTATGGTTGAAGAGCGACGTAGCATGCCACTGACAACCTACCTGTTTGTATAGATATTAAAATAACAATAAAGGAAAAAAAAAACTAGGCAGTTAGGCACAATATCAAAATATTCCATCGATAGAAAGCATTGCAAAGGTTACATTATAAACGAAGACATAATTTTTTAAATATAATTTTCCAAACAAAGCAAGCAAGCTTCGATCTAATGGGAGTAGGAGTAGGCCATATCACTAACGTCGATTTGCAGTAGGGTTTTAGAACATATTCTGTATTCGAACATTATGAAGTACCTCGAAGAAAACGATTTATTGACATATAGTCAGCACAGATTCAGAAAATATCGTTCTTGTTAAACACCACTTGCTCTTTATTACTCATGAAGTAATGAGTGCTATCGACAAGGGATGTCAAATTGATTCCATACTTTTACATTTCCAGAAGACTTTCGACATCGTTTCTCAAAAGCGTCTTCTAATCAAACTGCGTCCCTGCTGAGTATCGCCTCAGTTGTGCGAGTGGATTCGTGATTTCCTGTCAGAAAGGTCACAGTTCGTAGTAACAGACGGAAAGTCACCGAGTAAAACAGAAGTAATATCCGGCATTCTCCAAGGAAGTGTTATAGGCTCTCTATTGTTCCTGATCTATATTAACGACTTAGGAGACAATCTGAGTAGCCGTCTTATATTGTTTGCAGATGATGCTGTCATTTACCGTCTTGTAAAGTCATCAGATGATCAAAATGACTTGCAAAATGATTTAGATAAGATATCTGTTTGGTACGAAAAGTGGCAATTGACCCCCAATAAAGAAAAGTGCGAAGTTATTCACATGAGTACTAAAAGAAATCAGCTAAATTTCGATTAATTGATAAGTCACACAAATCTGAGGGCTGTAAATTCAACTAAATACTTAGGGATTACAATTACAAATACCCTAAATTGGAACGATCACATAGATAATATTGTGGGTAGAGCAAACCAAAGACTGCGATTCATTGGCAGGAAACTTAGAAGGTGCAACAGGTCTACTAAAGAGACTGCTTACACCACGCTTGACCGCCCTATTCTGGAGTATTGCTGTGCAGTGTGAGATCCGCGTCAGGTGGGACAGACGGATGACATCGAAAAAGTGCAAAGAAGGGCATCTCGTTTTGTATTATCGCGAAATAGGAGAGATAGTGTCATGAACTGGAGTGGTAATCATTAAAACAAAGGCGTTTTTCGTTGGGACGGGATCTTCTTATGAAATTTCAATCACCAGTTTTCTCCTCCGATCGCGAAAACATTCTGTTGGCACCCACCTACATAGGGAGAAATGATCATCACGATAAAATAAGAGAAATCAGGGCTCGTCCGGGAAAATTTAAGTGCTTGTTTTTCCTGCGTGCCGTTCGAGAATGGAACGGTAGAGAGACAGCATGAAGTTGGTTCATTGAACCCTCTGCCAGGCACTTTATTGTGAATAGCAGAGTAATCACGTACATGTAGATGTAATAAAACCACAGACGGGTCATGACAAAAACAAAACTTCTCACAAAATAATAATTTTTTTCAGCTGTTGCAGGATGGACTAGGGATGGACAGGAACAAGAGTTTGTGAGGGGTGAGGTGGAGACAGATATTGAATTACTTGGAAGAGGGGAGGGAGGAGGAAGGACAGACAGGGAGAGGTGAGTAGGAAAATATGGGGGAGTGGTGGAGGATCGAGGAAATGGAAGGAAAGGCAGCATCAAAGGATGGAGGGGAACAAAGGAGGAAGGGAGGGGTAGCAAATGTTGCTCCGATTGTACATTTTCACCAACTTTATATAAGAAACATAATGACATAAAAATGACTATTTTTGACTACATTATTATATTTCAAAGTAGGCCACTATATTAGAACCTCTTCAATATGCTTGCAAGTGTAAAATGTCCTTAAAGCATATTACTGGGTGGGGAATAGGAAGAAGGAGAAAACAGGGGAATAGGAGGAAGGGAGAATGAAAAGTGCAATATGCAAATATACAACATTATTCAAATGAAAAGTGCAATATGAACATACATAACATTATTCAAATGAAAAGTATAGCATACATATACATAACATTATTCAAATACAATATGCCACTATGTAATATTACTCAAATACATATTATTTGAACAGGAAACAATGTGTGCATAATCAATGTGTAATATAAATGTACGCTTTTTTGTTTGAATTATATCAATTACTAAGCTAAAACCTGTTGAGACCACACATGGGTCACGTCTAAAGGACAAGACATATCTTAAAGAACAAATTTTCCAAACGTATTTGGGACGGGGGTTGTTGGAGTATGGATGGATTAGGAAGACTCCTAATGAAAATGTTGTAACTCTGATATCGGTTTCTCATTGTACAAGGGTATGGCGATAGGCTCTCGACTTTGCACACTTGGGCAATAACGTAAGTCAAATGATATTTTGCTGCGCGGAATGTTTAAAGATGTACGACCTTCGACAGTAGTCGAATATTCGTGTTTTTCGTTCAGTTACTGAAATGGAATCTTATATCGTCACAAAACTGTTTTGGAGAGTTTCCCGCCAACAGGAGTTCATACACAGTAAGAGCACGGAACATCTATTCAGTGGTTAGGAAAAGGTGGCTAAATCCAAACGTTGCAGTGCTTTTGAAGCGTGCTGAAAACTGTTTCTACGGATCAAAAATGGTTCAAATGACTCTGAGCACTATGGGACTTAACTTTTGAGGTTATCAGTCCACTAGAACTTAGAACTACTTAAACTTTATTAACCTAAGGACAACACGCACATCCATGCCCGAGGCAGGATTTGAACCTGCGACCGTAGCGGTCGCGCGGTTCCAGACTGTAGCGCCTAGAACCGATCGGCCAACTCGGCCGGCTTCTGCGGATCAACAGAACAAAAAAAGTGCAGTGCAGTTTTGGAAGATAGGAAAAATATTGGCGTGTGGAATAACCGACACTAAATGCATATAGAACTTTACAAGAATAAATAAAGGCTCGACAATACTGACGTCAGGTGACTGTGGTGGCCGGGCCAGATGCGACAATTCATCCTGGTGCTCACAAAACTAGCCCTGGACGATGCGAGATGTGTGAACAGGCGCTCTATCGCCTTGGAACGCCGCATCACCGTTAGGGAACAAACATTGTGAATGGGATGGACCTGATCAGCCAAAATCGTCACATAATCCTTGGCAGTAACATGACCTCGCAGAGTTATCACGGAGCCCATGGGATACCACAACACGGTTGGCTAAATCATCACTGAACACTCCCTGTGTTTCACTTTGCGGACGTAAACTTGTCCAAAAGCTGGAAAACAGTCTGAAACAATACTCATACGAGAAAATTACTTTCCCCCAATGTTACACAGTCCATGTTTTGTAGCCTAGGCACCACGTTTTAACTGTTACGGTCATTTGCATCACTGACGAATGGTTTCTGAATTCCACTTATGGAGCTCCTTTCGTGTTGTTTCGGTACTGACAAGGTTCGCGAGTGCGACATTCAGTTCTTCAGTGACTTTTGCACATGTCTCCCTCTCATTTTTCCTTAAAGTCCTCTTCAATGACCGTCCGTTACGATCACTCAGCACACACTTTTGCCCGCGTTGTGACTTACTGGATGATGATTTTCCACTTTGTGCCTCTTGGAACACCAAACACTTAGGTTAATTTGGTTACGGAAGCGCCACCATACGAAAACCGGCAATTACACAACGTTCGAATTCACGTATGCGCTTCAGCCAGGAACTACGCGGCTGCTACGGTCGCAGGTTCGACAACGCTTGCAACGTAATGAAAACATTGTAGAGGTACCATTCCTGGTCAAAGACAACAGCGCAGCCTGCAGACTTGACTGGTATCTACGTTTATGTCCGAGAATGCATTTTTTGTCCAACTCCTTTAGTTTAGTAGTTAGAAGTACTGATTAATTAAGAAAGTTATTATTAAAAACCGTAAGCGATGCACGCGATTTCTGTAAACCAAGTTACAGTCAACAGTGCAGGAGAAGTACTATCGGATGAGCTACTTAGAATTTCCGCTATCACTCTCTGACTCTAATGAGAGCACAAAAACAAGAGCCTCATCCACAAACTAAGAACGCAACTGAAAAGCCGCTGCAAAAACATTTACATTACATATGTAAATTCCATATACAATTACTGCGATAGCATTTAGATTGACCATAGGTTTGTTATTTTTACACGTGTTTTGTGCAGTACCCGTGAGAGGCACTTTGGAGTCTCGTTGCTTTTGGCTCATACGCCTGCAATCAAGACACAGTTTCACCAGACGCAACCGAGTTCTCACTATGAAAATGCTTTGCACGATGTATATGGCGCTTTTATTAAATTCTCGGGAAAAGCAAATGTGGTAATAAATTTTTCAACATTGTGTAGACCATTTTAAAAGGAATTCATATTCGTTCCTATCGAAGAAACGGTACCTACTATTTCACATCAGAAAGGAAATTTCAGTCAAGGCAGAGGGTGGGTGCCGACGCCAGTGATCCATAAATGGCAAGGACGACGACAGGAAATCGGCTTTGTTATTTTGAATCGAACATTCTCAGCTTTCGCCTTGATCTACTTCGAGACACCACGTAAAATCTAACTCTAGCTGGCTGGACGGGGAATATCACGAGGCTGAACTCACTCACTGAAATGCCTTCTGTGATGGGTCCCACTTCGATATGAGCCCCGACGACCAGCGAAGACTTTTCTGAAGATGCCCCGGACAGCGGTGGGATACCAGTCTGAATATCGCACGTCGTACAGCCGGACATCCAGGAGTGATGGTCTGGGGTGTGATTTCTTTTCATAGCTGGGTCCTTTTGGTTTGTCATCCGTGGCAGGCTTATAGCACAGCTGTACGGCGACGATATTCCACGTGCCGTTTTGTTGCCCTCCTGGGGACGGCAAGGCATTCTGGGTTTACATTTAAGCAAAATATTGCTCGCACGCACACACGGCGAGAGTTTGTGGCGGTTGCCAAACCGCAGCTTGGCCGACAAGGTCACCGGATCTCTCCCCAATTGACAATGTTTGAAGCATTAGTGTCAGGGCTCTCCAACCACCTCCAGATTTTGATGATCTGGCGCTCCAGTTGGACAGCATTCCACAAGATATCCCTCAGGAGGACATCCAACAAGTCTGTCAATCAATGCCAAGCAGAATAAGGGACCAACGCGTTATTGACTTTCTCAATTTGTCAAGCTTTTTTTCCTGAATTAGTCATCCAATTGTTCTGAAATTGTAATCATTTGCTTGTCTGGATATGTGCATCACATCTACCGATTTCCGTCCCATTCGTATAATTCCTTGTGGTGCGTTCCGTTTTTTACTTCTTGGGGTTTATGTCCTACAAGAAAAAGGTACTATTAATTTTCTCTCAAGGACTAATAGTTTCCGCGTTGGAGTAATGGCAGGTTATTAAAAATAGTGATTTTATACTATAAAATTGATGTTTACTATTAACTGAAGTGGGTTCATAACAGGTATGAAACGTGTGTACCACATTTAAAAACAGCAGAGCCATATTAAGGGACAAATTTTATTCTTGGGGAGGTTAAAAGCATCATGTGAGGTAGGCCACCGGATTGTGGTTATGAACTTTCCTCCTTCATAAGTCTGCAAAATGAAGAGCGGGCAGGCAATTCTCTATTGTCCATACCGCACTAAGTCACAAAAAGCCGCTACATGGTGTATCACAACGTTATACCGACCCTCACGCAGCTAAGTGTGTTAACACTGCATTGAATACAGATATGAGCTACTAATAATACAAACACAAGAAACGCAAATTGACAGATTCTACGTAAATCTGTGCTCGCTGTTTTACGCTGCTACAGAGAAAATTGATTTTTCGTCATTCTGTACGGCAGTTGTAGCGTTCCTCTGGGAAAAGCAACTTCCTACATTACGAGAGCTGCTCGTTTTTCAGTTTACAGACAGACTGTATCTCCCCAGCATTTCATGTCCTGTCCAACGCCACCGTGGACGTCCCACACTATCTGAAGGTCGTCGCACTCCGTTTACCCGTATCTCATCCATTCCCCTGACGCCTCTTCGATTGAGGTCTGAACCGCGATCCCCAGCACAGCACGCGTTTTTCTTACAGGTAGCCGAGGGAAACCTTTCAAACACACCGCCGCTCAGAATAGACACGGAAAGGTCTTCAGGAGGTGAAGCCTCCTGACTGATTAAGGAGATGTTTACTATCTTTTGGTTCAAAAAATCGATTTTTTTTTTTAAATTGCGTTTTTGGATCCATAAAAGTGTTTAGAATCCAGCCCTGAAACGGTTTTTCCGAATACGGAACTGAAATGTTTGTTATTCGGTGTTGAACAAAAACAAACACCTGCCTAAAATCGGCCTTTTTCACGCACCAGATTTTTTCTTTCGGAGGACGAGTTATTGTACCGGTGCTTGGGAGAAAACACACAAAATTCAAATGAAAGTTTGAAAGCGTGTGTTTGGAAGCTATCCCCCAAGCTTTTCCATTCTGATGCGAAGACTGTGGAGATCGCGACTTTCCTGGCAGTGAGCAGCTTCAACGAAGGGTATTCAGCAATTCTGAAGGACAACAATGGACGTCACCCAGGGACTCTATTCGACGCAGTTCGCCGAGCATTCGGACGACCACCGGATTTAAGCGGCCTAAAACCGCTTGTCACCAGCCGTACAAGTGGCTCTGGAGCAACGCAGGATGGCCCAGATCGAGCACAATGTCTTCTATGAGGAAAGGGAGGACTGGTTCATGGACCCAGAATAGCAGATTGAACGTCGTTGCATAACATTGCATTTATACGTAGTCAAAACTTTAAACGCGTTTTTCTCTAAATGACATTTTTTCAAATCTACTGAACCGTTTGCCATGATTCTTTATTTCCGACGAAGCTAACTAAATGATCTAGGAGTTGTACCACTTTTATTCCGATACATCTACAATAAATATTTTTACTTGGCCGACGAAGTCGAAAAATCGATGACAAAAACCCTATTTTTTCAAATAGCCGCCATTTTGTTTCCATGGTCCAAATAACTTAAGGTACAACTCCTAAAGAATCTTATATACTTCATTAACGTCAACTCAATTTTGATTTCAGACCTGTGAGTTAGCTTGCGTGGAGGTCTACATCGAAATTTTGTTTCGTTCCGACGGCACTTCCACCTTTGCTCTCAGATATTTCCGGTCGAAAAAATACCAGTTCATAGGGAAAATATCAATAAACATTTTGACAAAATGTGGCATTGATATATATATAACACATCCCGAGAAAAAAATTCTCAAAGAACGTGCCTTTTTCGGGCCAAAGATAGTAAACCTCCCGTTAAAATGGTGTACAGGACAGAGAGTCGAACTCGGGACCTTTGCCTTCTCGGGCAAGTACTCTACCATCTGAGCTACCCAAGCACGACCAACGACCCATCCTCAAGCTTCAATTCTGCTAGTGCCTCGTCTTCTACCTTGCAAACTTCACAGAAGCTGCTCTGCGAACCTTGCAGACTGGCGCTCCTGGAGAAATGATATTGCGGAGGCATGTCTTAGCCGCAGCCTGGGGGATGTTTCCAGAATGAGATTTTCAGTCTTCAGCGGAGTGTGTGCTGATTTGAAACTTGCTGCCAGAGGTCCCGAGTTCGAATCTTGGTCCGGCGCACAGTTTTAATCTACCAGGATGTTTCAAATCAGCTGCAGAGTGAAAAATCCATTCTGGTCTCAGGAGGTGTAAATGCCCCAAGGGAAGTGATGATTTCATTGACGCCATTTATGTTACCCTCTGAGGCCTATTTGTGTCGATTCTGAGCCTCGGACAGGGGGTGGGGTATGAAATGTTTCCTTCGGCCCCCCTTAAGAAAACTGCGTGATTCCAACGGTGTGCATCGTGGATTTGACCTCCATCGCAGAGGAGTGAGACGTGGGTAAGGTGGGATGCAGCGAATATCCCTCTTGTGACACGTCCACGGTGGCGCCGGGCAAAATTGTTGTGAAATTTGGTGTTAATGTGGTATCATTAATCAAAATTACACCTCACGTGAAATTCCGCAAGTGTAGACACCTTGCTGTCTGGCAGGGTCGCTGAGCCAGATAATGACGTAGTCGGGCGCCAAGCTTTTGCACCATTACAGAGGCACCTGCCGCATCACAATGGGGTAAAATCATGGGGTTTCAAAATAGCGATCCTACAATTCCTTTTCTCAATGTATAATATCAGTGTGTTACAGTTGGAATCGGTAAACTAACTTGTAAGTAACAATTTGTCAGGATAAGAAATGGAACGATCTCTTAGTGTCAGTCGTAGGTAAAGCAGGTGACAGAATGCGATTGGTACAATACTAGGGAAATGCAGACAGTCTAAAAAGGAGACTGCATATGAAACATTCGTTCGACTATCCTACGATGTTGCTCCAGTGTATGGGACCCGTGCCAAATACACTCCTGGAAATGGAAAAAAGAACACATTGACACCGGTGTGTCAGACCCACCATACTTGCTTCGGACACTGCGAGAGGGCTGTACAAGCAATGATCACACGCACGGCACAGCGGACACACCAGGAACCGCGGTGTTGGCCGTCGAATGGCGCTAGCTGCGCAGCATTTGTGCACCGCCGCCGTCAGTGTCAGCCAGTTTGCCGTGGCATACGGAGCTCCATCGTAGTCTTTAACACTGGTAGCATGCCGCGACAGCGTGGACGTGAACCGTATGTGCAGTTGACGGACTTTGAGCGAGGGCGTATAGTGGGCATGCGGGAGGTTGGAGGGACGAATGGAGACGTGTCGTCTTCAGCGATGAGAGTCGCTTCTGCCTTGGTGCCAATGATGGTCGTATGCGTGTTTGGCGCCGTGCAGGTGAGCGCCACAATCAGGACTGCATACGACCGAGGCACACAGGGCCAACACCCGGCATCATGGTGTGGGGAGCGATCTCCTACACTGGCCGTACACCTCTGGTGATCGTCGAGGGGACGCTGAATAGTGTACGGTACATCCAAACCGTCATCGAACCCATCGTTCTACCATTCCTAGACCGGCAAGGGAACTTGCTGTTCCAACAGGACAATGCACGTCCGCATGTATACCGTGCCACCCAACGTGCTCTAGAAGGTGTAAGTCAACTACCCTGGCCAGCAAGATCTCCGGATCTGTCCCCCATTGAGCATGTTTGGGACTTGATGAAGCGTCGTCTCACGCGGTCTGCACGTCCAGCACGAACGCTGGTCCAACTGAGGCGCCAGGTGGAAATGGCATGGCAAGCCGTTCCACAGGACTACATCCAGCAGCTCTACGATCGTCTCCATGGGAGAATAGCAGCCTGCATTGCTGCGAAAGGTGGATATACACTGTACTAGTGCCGACATTGTGCATGCTCTGTTGCCTGTGTCTGTGTGCCTGTGGTTCTGTCAGTGTGATCAGGTGATATATCTGACCCCAGGAATGTGTCAATAAAGTTTCCCCTTCCTGGGACAATGAATTCACGGTGTTCTTATTTCAATTTCCAGGAGTGTAGTTCTAACACGAAATATTGAAGGGATACAATGAAGGGCAGCACAAATGGTCACTAGTTTGTTCGACCTATTGGAGAGTGTTACGAAGATGTTGAAAGAAATGAAATGGCAGACGCTTCAAGATAGATGCGAACTATCGCGTGATAACCTATTTAGAAAGTTCAAATTGCTCTGGCACTATGAGACTTGACATCTGTGGTCATCAGTCCCATAGAACTTAGAACTACTTAAACCTAACTAACCTAAGGAAATTACACACATCCATGCCCGAGGCAGGATTCGAACCTGCGACCGTAGCAGTCGCGCGGTTCCTGACTGAGCGCCTAGAACCGCTATTAGAAAGTTTCTGGAACCAACTTTGAGTAATTAACCTAAGAATATATTATAAACCTCTACATATAGCTCCCATTGGGATCATGAAGACAAGACCAAACTAGTTACAACACGCACAGCGGTATTGAACCAATTATTCTTCTCGCGATCTATACGTAAATGGAACGGAAGAAAGCCCTAATAACCGATTCAATGAGACGTACCATCTGCCACGCACTCCACTTTTGTTTGCAAGATATGGATGCAGACGTAGACTTTTAATAGTTCAATCGACCCTGGAGGTGTACTTGATTGATTAACGTATAAATTCATAACATATACGTGTATTTGTATTCTCTAAATTTGTACGAAGGCAGCATTCACTTCTGAATAAGCATGACCACATTCGCCTCGTGACAAGCTTTTTAGTGCCACATTGCAACACTGTTCTCTTGAATAAAAGAATACAGTTTAAAAGCGAGAGGAAATCTTTGCCTGATCTATCAGGAGTAGTTAGAGGATTTAGAACTGTCGTTGAAATGGGTGAGAGATGCTACTAAAGAACGACGTCTGGATTGACCAATCAGATCTAACTGTTCCCCCATGTGTTTCACCATAGGAATTTTGTTTATGATTGTTTGGTTTCTTCTACATATACAAGTGAGCTGTAGTGAACGGTGTGAGTTGCAAACTTTTTTGCAGCAAAATAATCCAAAACATGGTATAAATATCACGCAAAATGTCAGATACTGCCCCATTTGCTTCATGGTCTACTTTTCGACGACGTCAGTGTGTTCAAGCAACTAGAAAATGACATCGGTTTGTGGGGTTCCTGACACCCAGGTAAATCTTTAATCTCCATGTTAAGAGGTTAACACAGGTACTTGTGTGGATGACATTTCTTGTATTCCTTACGGAGATAATGTTTCTCAGTTATGTGGGTGGTGCCACGGTGATACTTGGCAGTGTGAAGTTGTGAATAACAAGTTGCTTTGGGGCCTTCAAATGGTTCAAATGGCTCTGAGAACTATGGGACTTAACATCTGAGGTCATCAGTCCTCCTAGACTTAGAACGACTTAAACCTAACTAACCTAAGGACATCACACACAGCCATGCCCGAAGCAGGATTCGAATCTGCGACCGTAGCAGGAGCGCGGTTCCGGACTGAAGTGCCTAGAACAGCTCGGCCACAACGGCCGGCTTTGGGGCCTACCTGTCACACATAAAATAGTCTATGGCTCACCTAGTAAATTAACCACGGTGTCAGAATTTTACCCAAAATAAGGTAAACTCAGTAGATATTTAATACAGTTAATAATCACTGTCTCAATACCTGCAAAACGTGGAGTATAGAGAAAGTGCAGGCGTGGATCCGATCACATAGTCGTCTCAGTGACCTTTTGATATCCGATGTGTTGCCCATCTTGTGCAAGGTTGCCATTCAAATGGTCAACCAATCGGGACGATACAACGATAGTGTACCATCCTTAGTTATTTCACTCACTTCCACGAGGCGGTAGATACGTTCCATTCAGCTGTTCATCCAAAAGTTAGCTTCCATATAGCATTATAACAACTGAAATGAGCCTTCCTCAATGAGAAGTAAAAAATGGCAGTGGTATAGAAAATCAGTGTGGACCAAAGAGAACGTATGTTCTAGGTCGATAATGTTCATCCAGGATGCGCAGTTCCTGTGCTACTGATTGGAAGGGTTGTTGATTCAGCGACCCAATCAAGCTACCTACTGTGCTCGTGCGTTCACTGGGGGACTGTTACAGATGATGGTGGCGTTGGTGGATTTGGGGCACAAACAGTACAGGCTTCAGCGCCCTTACTGGACGCCATTATATTGGCACTCAACAGTACAGGCATCAGCACCCTTACTCCGCGTCAGTATATCAGTCTTGTAAGGTGTCAGGCAAATCCAAACCTTCCATGAAAACCCTGACATGATAAGCAAATCCAGTAGTATGTCACATAGCTCCGAATAAATTGTGACATTAAATTAACCAGAGTAATACGAGTAACGAATGAGCAAATGGAATACCAAAGACTAACACAAGAATGACTAAATGCATGTCATACCTTCCCACTATGAGACAGGCGCATTTCTGAGGGGAGAAACGAGAACAGAAGCCTAGAGCAGAACCTTGTTAAGCTAGAAGGCCCTAAGATAAGAGATGGACTGGACACCCACGTCGCCAGCTAACCACTAGGACCACCCCAGCTGCAAGTTTTAGTGTGCAACTTTTTCGCGTCTCTGTTACGTCAGGACTACCCCCCAGCCCATGTTAAAAGATAGAGCCCTCCAGAGGAACAGATAGATCTTACGATAGCACTAAAAGGACCACAACAGCTTCAAGTTTTAGCGTGAGACTTTTTCGCGTCTCTGTTACGTTGCAAACTTTAAAAACATTGCCCCACCACAAATAGTATAACGTTTCTCATTGGATAGACAGAATTTTTGTAGGCGGATCTTAAGGTTAACATTGAGACTCTGATTGGTCAGAAGAAAACACAGCCAGATAGTTTTTTTAAACCAACTTCGGTAAATTGTTGTAAGGAGAAGTTAAGAGAGAGTTGCTTCCGAGACGGCGAGGTGAGCGGAGCTGTGCTGCCCGCCGCCTCCTGACGAACACTGACAAGGTAATGAACGCACGCGATGCCGCATAACAGCGCATAAAGCTTCACTCAGAACTGCAGAAGTCTCATTTGTTACACCGCCTTTTTGCGTAATACTAGTGTCGATCGTCAATTAAAGCTCATGGTGTTCAAATTTGCCACTTGAAGTAAAAATCTGAAACGCGATGATTTTTCTGTTATATAGTTGTTGAGAAGCCACATCAGCCACTGTAATTTACGACAAGTTAGATAAGTAATTAAAGATAATTGAGGGTCACTGTAGACCATTTTGATAGTTTTCTCTCTTGTGAAACTTAATTTAAACCTAGATTGTAGATGTGATATGGCATAGGTCATCCTTTAATCCATTGTAGAACTTGGAAACCCACTCAGGGAATATTCTTTCACATTTTTGTTGAACGGAGTTGGTTTTTACCATCCTGTATTAAAACATTTCCTTTTATCAATAGTGCAATTTATTAACGATGCTTTGTGAATAGAATAAAATTTCCAATGATAAACTTAACTGCTTTTTCGACGTTATTTTACCAACTAACTAAAAATAGGAAAGCCTTGAACCCCTTCCACTTAATTTAGTTTGTGTTAAGATTATTTTACAGGGAGTGCAGTGGAGCTGACGCTGAAATCATTAAGTATTTGGTTGTATCATCGCTAGTCTCACTGAACTCTTCTGAATTATATATGTCATGTGTGGTCTGGCGACTCCTTACCAGCAACAGATCCCAGGTTCAAACTAGTCAGTTCCCTAAAAAAACACGCTCAGAGCGTCGTTGCGCGAAAGTTGTTGGGAGACACGATATAGAACAAACAGACACCACGCAGAATGTTGAGTCTCGTTTGGGGAAGAGACCCGGGATTTGTGAGGCCTGTCCACACAGGCTAAACTGCTTGTAATGTATTAAAATCTACGTGTTAATTGTAAAACTAGCGTTTATGATACACTACACTATGACACTAAAATCTATGAGTAAAAACTCTAGACTTCCAGGACCACTCAGTTCTCTGACCCCTCGCCAACACATTAGGGATGAGGTGTGGCATTTCACAGTATTTTAAAACATGTGTTTCACTGCGATTGCAGTCTTTCTCGGCGTATTTCACTGATGAATTCATGCCGGGTTATCAGCGACAAGACGACGCCACCACTCGGCTGATAACCCAAGAAGAATGCATCATGTGTTTCACTGGTGTCGGTGTCGTCGGGCACCGTGGGCAGGTCTTCAGGCATACTAAGGATTGCGCTTAAGTCACTGCATATGCAGTTAGTGCATACTGTACTGAAAGTGTTATATCACAGACATCACATATTTGTGGATTTTCCCTCTGGAGGAGGAAAATGAGTGATAATGGCTAGAGTTCTATGCTCAGTCACCGTCATTTCCTTCCATGAGGTCCGCAGTATGAGTGATCGACCGCAGGTCGTTGTTTGCCATTTCCACCATTCGCTGTACCACTGACACGATTCATCTGTCAGACAGTGAGGTTATGGAGAACAGCACACGTAACTGTGCCATCTCTACTTGCTTCTTTGGCTGTTTTGTCGGCTGTTTCGTTTCTTCGTACCACAAAGTGCCTTGATACCCAGAAAAGCCGTCTACTTGCGTTGGTTTTGGATCTGCTATGAAGCGCCATGAATGATCTGAACCATTTCCTCTCCTGGATACACCGTTTCTCAGCGAGTCAGAGCAGGTGACAAACATACTGTTGTGATGTGATTCTTGAGTTTCTCCCGGCGTATTTGATAATCAAAATATCCACGGGTGTACTGCCGGTCTACAGTGTCCAACGGGCACAATATTTCGGCGATCAAACATGTCGCCATCATCAGGTGAACTGACGGACTGAGCTCCTGTGAACGTGCCGGCACGGAGATCCGTACGCTATGGCTGCTCAGAGGCAACTGGGTTCGAATAGCTTGTTCACATGCAGATCTCTGATCATCCGCTAAAATCCTGGCTGGTCCGCCACATTAAATTTCGATGCTAATATTTTAAGGACCTGTTTAGCCATAAGAGGGGCCTCTCGTATTTGGAGTTTTCAGCCGCTTCTGCATACAGACTCTGAACTGGCCTGGTCCAAGAGGCTCTAGTTGAGAGCCTAATACCCTCATGGTGGACAGCGTTTAGCATCTTGAGGTAGGAGAACACGTGCTGACCTACGAACTACGTTGCCGTACTCCAGCCGGGTCTGCAGGGGACGGGACCTGTCAGCACCCGTGCTTTTCCGCCGAAGGATTTCAAAATATTCGATCATTTAATACTCTTTGTTTGTAGGTCTTTCAAGTTTGACAGCCCTTTAATTTCGTGTTAAATATCAGTTACAAAAAGCGCACATAGTCCTTACAATTTAAAATATTGTCCCTCATCGTGAGCTATCGTTGCTAACAAAATGTTTACGTACATTGTTAAAATTTACACAAATAGTTTTCTCTGATGAAGGCCTAACAACAGTTTTACTGGTCCTTTTCTTAAGCCTGCTGTTGGTTAGCTCTGGTAACCTCGTTTTTGTAAGAGTGGATGAAGAGTAGATAATTTCGAAGTCATCTACAAACAATGAACTTTTAACAGCACTTCTGACTGGAGATGATATGACATTGACAGCTATGGCAACCAGTGTTACACTCAGCTGACTGTCTCGACGGCTGCAGTCCGACAGGGCATCGTCAACATGTTAGTGGTAGTAGCAGGCGTCCTCATAGTCACCATTCATGAATTGTCAAGTTGTGTCATAGCCTTTTGCAAGGTCAAAAAACACACCGAATAAATGGTTTAGGCTTGAAAAAGACTACTGTACAGCCGTCTCCAATAGAATTAAGTTGTCCAGAGTGGAACCACATCTTCTGAAACCTCACAGCAGCACTTGGGATTCTGGGATTCAAGGAGCAATACGAGCTGGCAGTTCACCATTCGCTTGATAGTTTTTCCCAGACAGCTGGTAAGAGCTACAATCCAGTAACTGTTAGGGCTGACAGGATCCTTGCCTGGTTTCCGCAGAGGAATTAATCTTGCCTTTCTCCAACCGTCAGGATACTGCTCTGAAAATTGTATCTTACTGAAACAACACAGGAATTTGGCTGCAGAATACAGATGCGGCAGCACGGCCTAATGAACCTGATCCAGGCCAGGGACCGTATCTCTAGCTGCTGGCAGAGACGATTCCATTTCCCACATGGGCAATGGCTGGTTGTAGGCTTCTCATTATATGATAAGAAACTGAGCCATCTCATATCCACAGTTCTGTGGAATGCCTGGCACTCAGGAGTTTGAGTGGTTGACATAAACACGTGTAAAAGGCGAGTTCACCAAAACCCCATTTTTCAAAATGCTTGGAAGGGAAGGTGTAATGTCTTTACCGAAAAACCTCCTTATAGATTACGAAATTTGCGTAGTTTTTGTCGGTCGATTAATGGAATTTACGAATTCCTTCCAGGAGTTCAGCTTTCTTTAATCTCTAGCCATGCTTTCGCTTTCGCAATACCGAAGACGCTAAGATTACGTATTGTCAGACGGCGTTCGAATTTCCGCAGAGCTGCACACCTGATATTGATTGACGAGCAGAATTCTAAGCTCCACCAATGGTCAGTTCTTCTTCTGACTGCTACAATTTGGTATGTATTCTTCGGCAATTCCGTGGATCACAGAGGTAATGTGGGGTACCATCCACTTGACACTTTCTTTTTGTTCGAGTACGAATCATGTCCAGAGACGCCCGCTAAACCCGCTGGGCTGAACAGGTAATAGGATTGTGGAAAAGGCCAAGGGTTGAGGTCAGTTTCTGCTTCTAATTCTCGTTTATTGTAATTTCAGTAACTCTTTCATGGGTGAAGGCCTCCAACAAGAAATCTTAACAAGATAAAATCCAATTAAGATAGTAATAAAATAAATTAAAAACAACATACGCAAAGTGCAATACAAATGGTTGAGGGCCACAATTTATTTCCAAAATTTTAGAATATATTACCATAAACCTTTAAAGGCAGAAGGCCAACAAGAAATCTTTAAAAAATCTAAAATTCAATTAAGATAGCAAAAAAATAATAATTTAAAACCCAAAAGGCAACATATGCAAGGTGCAATACCCCACTTTTGCGGTCTCCTGTCTGTCTCTGTCCTATTCATCAGGTGGATCTATACCGCAAGGTGGTCGCGGAGATAAAGATCTGTAGCCTCTTCCCACTGAAACAAGTTTGGAAGAACAAGAGAGCAGAAGCAAAGGTGAATTGCTGAAGATGACTCCAGTAGCTGTAGAAAAATGTGTCATCTGACCAGAATTTGAAAAGCATGTGTCCTCCAAATGGATGAGTGTCTAAATGACTCCTCCCCTGGGGTGTGTGTTTGCAGGTTCCTACAGTACATTGTGTAATGTCCCCCATTGCGAGGAATTTGCCGCGAAGTTCCTGGAAACCCTATTTCGCTGCATCTGAATATGATGGAAAGTATAAATAATACACTATGATCTTAACTGTTGAAAGCACTTCCACTTAGCTTTCTTGTATGTCATTGGTATGAATGCCTGGAGAGGAATGGTATCTGTCGCTGACGAAAACAGCCGCCCCATCTTGAGCCCTTTGTCTGAGAAGATTGTCGTTCCTGTAGAGATTGTAACACCTTAGCACAGGTGATTTTGAAATAAGTTTCCTGTAAGCAGATACACATTGCTTTCTCATGTTACAAAGGTTTCAATTCTTCCAAACATGATTTGTTTTTCTCTGTAATACATAAATCCCTGTGGAATTCATTTATTGGTGGGATTTTATCTTCCCCTTCTCTTTCGGTGACAGTGATCTATCAAAGATGTTTGGGAGAATATTGGACAGATCCGATCTTCTGGTTCCTCGACAAGGACATCAATGTCCTTAAAATCACTAAGCGATGCCGTGCAGTGGTTAACACACTGGACTGAGATTGGGGAGGAGACGATTCAAACCGGCAACTGATCATCCTGATTTAAGTTTTCCATGACTTCCCTAAGGCACGTAAATCCGGGGACGGTTCCTTTGAAAGGGCACGGCCGATTTCCTTCACCGTCCTTGAATCATTCCTGTGCTCCATTTCTCTCCCTAGTGTTTTTTTTTAATCTTTCTTCTGCCTACAATAAAATCACCATTGGAATGAATGAACGCTCGTCAATCCGATGATTTAACTGCCACTTTCAGTGGTTTTGAATGGCTCCATGTTGTGTGCTTTTCTGTACTTTCTGGTGTTGATTTCAGGAGTAAAGGTTGAAACTTGTCTGTTGTACTGCCAACATCCATTAATTACTTGTGAGCAGTCTTTGGCTGTGTTATCTCTTCCCGTTAATCGATTATCTGAGTAGTCACCTCTGTTCTGCTACACCGGTTTACCTTAGCCAAGGTCTTTGAGGCAAGCAGGACTCGTCATTGCAAGATAGCTGTAGACACAGCATGGCCTTCTCGTTTGAAGACACACTCTGATTTCCTTGTGCATTCTTAATGGTTCTGCGCTGTTGTGTGATAAGAGAGAAAACTATATTGGAACACATGGAGAAAAAAGTAGAATGATGTATAACTGCGAACCACACCTTCTCTACAGACGAGTGGCGTAAACCACGTAATACTGCAACAACTTGTGAGTTTAGCGAGCCTTGTTTGAAATGTATTGTTCTTGTTTGAATCAAGCCATGGTGGCTTATAGTGTGAGGCTTCCAGTTTCCGATTCAAGTGAGCCAGTCTCGTGTTTTCCGTGTGTTGCTTGGGGCATTCAAAAGTGATTGGCACTACATTTTTTTTTGTTTTCACAGGAACCTTTCATTTAATAAACCAATACAGATTATATTAGAGGTCTTCCCCACTAATTTCATCCCCTTTTTCCATAGTTCTGGCAGCTTCCATATTTGTGTAGCAAACTATTGTTTGGCGATACCCGGTGTCACTGGAGGACAACCGCATGAAGTTTGTCATTGGTGGTGACCTTCTTATCCATATCCTCTCTTACATTCCGTCGAATAAGGCGTAGGGCATAGTTGCTAGGAGCCAGATCTGGAGAATATGGAGGATGTGGCAGCACAATGAACCCTATTGGCGCTCTAATGCGTCAAAGTCTGGCGTACCATATGTGGCCACCCGCTGACATGTTGGAGCAGAACACCACGGGCCATTTTTCGTGGTGGCGTTGTCCAATGCGTCGGCCATGTTGGTGCAGCGAACTGTAGTACTGATCACTGTTGAGGGTCGTACTGGGAGCGAGCCAGTCCACCAGCAGTATCCCTTCCTAATCTCGGAACATAACAACCATTTGTTTCTGCACGCTGGCTTCTTGGGGCGAGGGCTCCCAATATGATTCCACCACACAAACTGGCGATTCTTTTCTGGAGTGTATTGGAAGAAAGATGACTCATCGACGTTGCCCATGCACTCAAAGAACTCTGCTGGAACTGCAGTGTACAAGTGCACGAACTGTTGGCATATCTCGACTAGCTTATTTTTCCGAGAACTGGTGAGAGATTGGGGCACCCATTGTGCAGACACTTTCTTCATCTTCAAATTCTCATGGATGATGGTGTGGAGTGTTCCCCTTGATCTGTAGTTCGAACGTGATTTGCCTAGGACACATTATCAAGTCATTGACACACTGGGTGTTGTTTGGTTTGCGTGCAGCTGCTGGACACCAAGTGCTTTTGTGTTTTTCAGAACACTCCCTGCCACCACCGAACTCTGAAACCCAACGAAACAGGGATTTGCGACTTGATGCTATTTTACCATATATTACTAACTCTTGTGGATGTCTGAAGCAGTTACTCCCTCACTTCAGAGAAACCCCACTGCCCACCGTTGTCCGTGCTTGTCTGCTTCCATGTTGTCTTATCCAGGTCCCATAGCGTACTGGCAAGCAGGAGCAGGCGCTGCTGCGATGCGCCACTTACGGTAAGGAGCAACACCCTCTCGTGCTGGTAGACCGTACTACACTCTAACTTCACGCTCACATTGAGATACATTTCCAGTTGATACTTGGCAAGAGTTATAAACGGAGTGCCGACCAATATTGAACGAATTAAATATATGGATCTGTAACTGAAATTATAGCACCACCGTCATGCCTTGAAATATTTGTAGGTATTGTTTCTTTTTTAACTGGAACTCTCTTTCTCAGTACTCTGATCACAGGAAACCCAGTTGTCGACGACCTGTGTGATGGAGTTAAACGTAAAGCTGTGTTTGTAGTGTAATTCAGTAGAACGTGCTGTGTCGTTAAGGGTGAATGCGGTTGTGTTCAATATTCAGTCTGTAAACATGTCTCACAGCCAGTCCATATTCTTTATACATCTTGTGCGAGGGTAAGCCATGGTTCTGCTCTGGCACCGTTCTGTCAGTGGTGCTGTTGTATTCACCATAAGTTTGGCGCACAGCATAGAGGCACCAGTAAGCAAACCCTCTACCACAGAAGGAACTGGCTATATAGAGGTGACGTACTTGAGTGTTGCAACTAGTTTTGTCACTGGGAAAATTAGACTACAATAAAATTAATGTTGGCAACAAAATGGGTAACAGTTAATAATCGTTAATTAAAAACATAACATATGAATACTCGGCTTTTAGTGTGATGATGTGAAGGTGTGGCATGATGTTAAAAACCTGAGCACTAATCTAAACCTAACTCAGTGATCGATGACTAACTAATCTAATAGCTGTTCCAGTCTGGCTCTGCTGTTGGAGACACACACGACGGGATTCGTTGGTTGCTACGACACTGTGTTACTGCAGAAACTTGACAACCGGCCGATGAACGCTGGATAACTGACGACAACTGATGGCTACTGCTGGTGACTGATAACTGTCCGAGTGCAGCTGTAAGTACGCCTAAGTACGCAGTCGATGGATGAATGTTAGTTTGCGAACTATTTGCAGGATGTAATCCCTATATGGTGTCGGAGTATAACTACGGAGGGATGTATCGAAGAATCCTGAATGATGTTTGGCGGAACCGTTATATGGTACTTGTTAGGTGCGCCTTCTGTGTGACGCCTAACACTCAACTAAGTGGCACCACACTGGAGTCTGGCCCTGCCGTGTGGAGCCATCTGCATGTATACGGTAACTGTGTATCGTATGTGATGACGAACACGGCAGCTGCTATCCCCATACAACCCATGGAAGCTTCTTCGGAAATCATAGATGGAAACACCAGCGACAACGAAAATTTGAGTTAGAGACATCATGAGATAGCCTAATGGTTAAGGCGATTGCTCTCGTTAATCAGGAAGTTCTGGTTAGAGTTCCGGTCTGAAATGGATTTTCCGTTTTTTCTGAGCCATGTTATATGTGTATTATTATGCGGACATGTCGTAGCAATTTTAGGTGGGGAATGTTTTGAACTATGGTTGCCTAAGATACCGGTAGAGATCGGGCCGGAACTACCACTACCAACCGCAACAAACAACTGCACTGTAGCCACTACCAAATCCTTTGTGTGTTCCAGTTTACTTTTTGCTGCGGATTGTTTTCTTTTCTTATTTTGAAATGAGTGGAGAGATTGATCCTGGTGCATAAAGGGTTGAAATGAGACTCTTACAAAGAAAGAAATCAAGGATCCCTATGATCATTATACCAGTTCTGCTTTCGCAGAAGCACACAACGCGAATGTAGAATGGCAGCCGTTCGAGAAGGAGGCGGAGCTTCTTCCCCCGCACCGCTCGTCTCCCCTCGGACAGTCCAAGTTCTCGTTTATTTACGGTCGCGGCCGACTGCCGCGGTATACTGTCCGCATAAGATTAATGTATTTGTTTGTTTATTTTTGTCATATCTCAGGCTTTACAACGACATTCTTCCAAAGACATTCACTGCAGAGTGGAGAATATAATCGCTGATTTACGGCTCGAATGAGGAGAGGGGTCAATCTATGTGGTTAGAGAGTGACCTGGTCAGTGACGGCGAGTGCCGCTGCTCGCGGAACGAGCAACGAGTGCGCAGCGGGTCTGCAGGAGAAGCGGACGAGGCGAGGCGAGACGAGACAACAGAACAGAGAGTATACCGAAAAGAAAGCAGAGGGTGGCTCCTTTAATTTTATGAAGTTGCGCTCGATGCCATATTGCAACAGAGTAAACGCGTAACGGAAGCTGCTTACTGCTACGGCTCGAAATGAACATCCTTGCGAAACGGAACTAATCTAACCGGGTAAATGAAAACTTTTACGAAGAAACGACTTGTGATAGGTCTTTAATTAAAACCTTATCCCAGTTTTATTTCATTTCTCAATTTTTCTTTTCTGGGGCTTTGAGCTGGTAAACCAACCTGACTACCAACAGAAACAGCTGTCGTGTCATGAGACCTTCTGCAGCAGTTACAGTTTATGTTTCACAGCAGGAATTTTCATTCATGTTTCCGACCTGAAAGCAACACATAGGTATTATTTACTTGCATCTCTGGATGAACATACATTAACAACGATCGACATCCGTCTGAAATCCATTCGAAATAAATTGGCGTGCAGGGATAGCCGAAGCGCTTGAGGTGACAGCTCGCGGTTAACGGGAAATCTGGTTTGAGTCCCGCTCCTGCACAAATTTTCTGTCACTAATAGGTAATATATCTAACCTAACCCAGCTGATGTCAAGATATTTGCATTCAACGAATTTGTTTTGGATTAACTTCAAATGAGGACAGTTGGCTGCATTAAAATTTTATTTATTCAAATGTTTTGAAATCATATTCGTTTAGTAAATGACGATTTATAAGTGTCGCAACGCAACTTCTGTCAAGCTTTGTTCTAAGGATGAGATTCATTTCACCTTCGTGATTATGTAACAGTATCATGATCCCTAATTTGAGAAACGTGTGTCAAATATGAGATGTATTTCAGCTTTATCATTATGTAACTGTAGGTGTGGTATGTCTTCTTCTTCATCATATTCTTCCAGTCGTAAATACAACAATAAATTGCGATTACTAATTTGAGAAACGTGTGTCTACTTGCATGAACTGTTCAAGACTGAGCTACAGGTTATTTGCACGTAGCTGCGCGCGCAAGTAAAATACTTTGACTTCTGTTTCCTCCACATTAAATTCTTCTAATTTTATGCTGCAGGGTACGTACTAAAGGAACCAAATATAAATGTAAATATGACCAATATCGAAAGAATAGATACTTCATCATCGAGCTATGATATGAAACTATAAGATACCAAAGATATCAATTTTTTGCGCTAATTGGTTTTCTCAGAATCGAATGAGAGGTAGTGTATACAGTGGGGAAGAAAACGCGCAAATGTGAAACAAGTCATTTTCAATTTTTTGAAAGGAAAAGGAGAACCTTCACCGAAAAACTAATTCTAGAAGTTGATGTAGCTGTGCTTCTTTTACGTAAAGTAATTTTTACAGTTTAATCAACTTTCATTGCTCACAGCAAGAAAATTGAAAACCCGTGTTCCGGTACTGCCATCAGCCGCTTCGTGCGAACCGCTCGCTTCTTACTTTCCTGTGTGGTCTTTTCTCTTACTACTGTTCATTACGTATTTCTAACTTAAGCAGGGCATCAAACAATGTTTTCCCGTAGCTAAATCCAGCAGCTAAAATGTACAATTAGTAAAATAAACAAAACGGATTCGTTCGCCTTTGGCTTCAGACACAGCTTTTTAATCGGTTTCAGTATGGCGGATTTCGCGCAAACGCACTAAATTTTGGCGCAGAGATTGCCGCTGTGTTTTCATTCTGTATAATCTCTATTCTATGACGAGAATTGTTCGCACTCTGTGTGGCTGCCGACAACTGGTCCGTGGTATTTCAAGGAAGTAACACGGGTCGAGCAGTACCATTATGGTTTAAGAGGATGGGAAGTGGTTGCGACTATCTTGGATTGATGTGCGGCGTATCGACCTTTGGAGCTTTTGAGGACCATGAGCTTCCGAACGGAGGGTTCCAGGTTTAAGCCAAGCTAAAGAAAGTGGTCACGTTGTAGAAGAGCGACAGAACTCTGTTGTGAACGTGACTCCTTAGTAGCATGACGTGATAGTAAGAAATGCCGTTGACGGAAAGACTCTCGGAAGAGTCAAGGAACTGGTGCCATCATTTGCACAATTTTGAGTCTGATGACACTTGTATCTTGCGTTGTACAACTAGAGGTGCTTTGCCGATGTTGGGTTCAGAGGTGGCATGAGTAATTTTGGGAAGTGACAGGAAAAGCGGTCGGTAACTGTTCGTCCCGGATTGAAAAGACTTGTGGGACATACAAAAGAAGAATGTAATAAGTTAAGCATGAGGTTGTTAATTAGTTCACTACGTAACGATTGTCAAGCAGTAATTAGTGTTTAATTTTACAGCATTGTTCAAATTACTTCCTGTAAGTTAAATTTTTTTGTAGTTTTAGAAAGTTATTTTTTTTGGTAATTTTAAAACCTTGGAAATTTTGAGCATACAAGGTGGTAACTGACATTACGGGTAAACATAAATGCCTTTACATTAAATAGAAAGGTTCCCTATTTGTATCTCTTAAACAAATTTTAAAGGTCTAGAGGTTATTTTAACTTTTGGTGGTCAAAGAAGTCAAATACTTCATAATGTTACTTAACTGATTGAGGGAATCCTATTAAAAGTACTCTCCGAAATATTAATTTAGAGTATAAATATCAGCTACGTTGGTAGAGCACGGTGTCTCTGTTTACCTAATTTTGTTTTTGTGAGTTGGGCTATTGAGTGTCAATAAAGTAGTAAAGTTTCTTTTGGATTTCAGTACACCACTAGTTTGCTCCATTCCCCACAAATCTGTGTCTCTACCCTGTTCAGTTACATGTTTGGTGACAATGGATATTTGGATCAGTCCTGCTGTGAGCGAATTGCCTAATTTCTTACTGTTTACTTTCTGCCTCCTCACGAATATCAGATTTTTTCATTGTGTGCTGAACTCAGAATTATACAGGTCCATATTGTATCTAACAATCGGAGTTGAGAATCTAGAATGAGTCAGCCACTATCGCTTAACTCTTTACAGCTGGTCTATTGTGATGAAACTGTTGTTATCAGTCTGATAAACGTTTATGTTGTCTGTAGTCTAATAGATAAGAAGAACTATGACTCATCATCACAGCAGAGATTTCTTGTCTAAACTGGTTGCATTCTGACAGCCACCAGCAAACAAATGTGGTGCAACCAGAGATAACAAGCATATGTGGGCGTGAGGAACAGGTGGTATCGACCTTTTACCACGCAACGGAATGCTATTGCCAGTACGTACCATTTCGTACGTGAGCTATTAACTGTAGTATTCAGATGTCCGAATTCAAATACAGTTGTCTGTCAAACCTCTCTTTATGTCTTCAGTACACATAGCGCTTTAGACAACATGTTAAAGGACGGAAGATTGGTTGGTTGGTTCGTTTTGGGGAAGGAGACCAGACAGCGAGGTCATCGGTCACATCGGATTATGGAAGGACGGGGAAGGAAGTCGGCGGTGCTTTTTGAAAGGAACCATCCCGGCATTTGCCTGGAGAGATTTATGGAAATCACGGAAAACCTAAATCAGGATGGCCGGACGCGGGATTGAACCGTCGTCCTCCAGAATGCGAGTCCAGTGTCTAACCACTGCGCCACCTCGCTCGGTGGCGGAAGATTGGTATTTAATATCTCTGCCACTTGAGGTCAGTGGAACTCTAGGTCGCACTATATACAGATGGAAAAGGAAATCGACACTGATATTTCTGAAGGAACTATTCCGGAATTCATCTTATGTGTTTCGGGAAAATCATGCAAAACCTAAATCACGATAACTAGATGAGGTTTCTAAGCTCACTAGTTCATCGCCTTAGTCACTGTATCAGTTGCGCCACTCACAATAAATTTTGCGATGATTCCAATATTTAAAAGCTCAGGAAGCCATGCAAATATTTTTGTGAATTTAATAACACGTAACCCCCCCCCCCCTCCTTTTCCCCACAAATACGCACACACAATATCGAATGGCTTTTTGGATTCAGGCTGAACAACTTCTCCAATCTAAATTCCTGTTGATGTCGATTTTGTTATATTTAAGCCTTTCCGTGTCATAAAATTGTGGTTCCTGATTATTACGGCGCCCTGGATTTGGAGCTCGGTGTACTCACGAGGAATATTATGACATTATCCTCCATCTACCCCATACTCGCTTGTCCTGTTGACGCTATCAGACTTCTTAGTCCAGGGGCGGGCAGGAATCCTGCACGTGTGTGGTGCACTTGTTCGTGTGCAGTTAATAGGTGTTCTGCGTGCACACAGGGGCAAGCTGGCCACCAGCTTCTCTCCCCTCCCCACCATACCGTCTCTCCACTCCTTCCTCTGTAATGCGGTTTTTTCCTAGCTTGCTTTATTGAATGAAGGCATAAGGTTAGTAGGAGTGTTTGAAAGAAATCGTGCATCACAGGTTGAGTTTACAATACGTTTAATGTCTGGAACAAAATTTGTACATACAGAGAAACGCAAACAGTTACGTAAATTTTCATCACTGATGTTTTCTCTTAACCGAGACTTATTAATTTTCATAACAGAAAAAATCTCTCACAAACGTATAGCGAACCAAACATTGAAATTATCTTCGCGGCTTCACGATTGAGGCGAGGTAACTCTTGCTGTGGAAAGTCTTGATAAGGGTCTATTACACGTCTTGCCAAAATGAACTTGTCTCTCGGACGAGAATTACACTGTATATCTATTAATTCCATTTGCAACTTGGGATGAATATCACCTATATAAACAGCAAATGGTCTCTAGAATCATTCAGAAGCTCTGGATAAATATATCCCCAAATCGCTTGAGAAATTCCTCTTTTATTGCACTAAGTACGGAAACATATTCTTTGCAATTCTGTTCCCGCACAGTAGGCAGAGTAGGGAAATGCACTGCGTTTCCTGACGAGAGCTGTCGTTCCCATAGCTCTAGCTTGCTAGTGACAGCTTGCACCTTTACAGCCATTTCACAAATTAGCTCATTTTCTACTTGCAAACTTGTGTTCAATGCATTCATGTGTCCGCTAATGTCCACTAAAAATGCAAGGTCGGGAACCCACTCTGGATCTTCTAACTTGCGATCGTACCTGCCTTTGTCCTTTAAAAAGTGATTAAGCAGTATTCTCAGCTCAAAAAATATTTTGAGTACATTACCGAGGCTAAGCCAGCGGCCTCCACTGTGGTATTGTATGTCACCCTACTCTTCCCCAATTTCAGCTAAATATATCTGAAACTGCCTATGTGTAATCCCGTGGGATCTCAAATAATAAACTTCCCGAATAACTACTGCTTGACGTCCCCCAGTTTTGCTGCTTTTGCACAGAGTACTTCTTGGTGCAAAATGCAGAGGATGCTGTACAATGATTCTTCTGTACGCTGAGGCTTTTTTTTATCAGTAATCCAACAAATGCCATTTGTTCCCCTTTCATTGCAGGTGCTTCGTCTGTTGTCACTGACACCAAACGTTCTCAGTTTAAGCCAGCTGAATCGACAGTTTTTTCAACGGTTTTTAGGATGTGCGCTCCGGTAGTCGTGCTTTTTAAAGATATCATACCCAAAAAATCCTCTGTTAGGTGCACGCCGCGGATATAACTCACTAATTGCGCGGTGTCTGAAATATATGTTGACTCATCAGGTGCGATCGAAACTGCAATAAACTCCTGCACAGCAGTCCTTAATTGACGGTAAACGTCAACAGCCATGGCACTTAAACGACGACTTACAGTCCTCCGAGAAAGAGTGATAGCTCGAAAGTGATTTGTATTCAGTGGGCAAAGTAAATAAGCAGCGTCATTGTTGCACTCCTTTAGAAACTCACCTTTAGCAAACGGTTTTCCTATCATTGTTGTCGTCCAGAAAATTTGAAATCAGTTAGTTGAGAGACATGACGAAAGAAAGTCGCAGATCTCTCGCGACAACAGCAACTTCCATTAGACTTATCTAGTATCGTCAGATCGCTCTTCTTAAGGTCAGTCAATTTCCCCATCCGCTCAGAATCCGACAATAAATTATAGTCGTCCTTGTGAAATTTATTGTAATGGTGTTCAGTACTAAACTTCCGCTGACCAGGGAAAATACTGCCACATATTAAACAATTACGAATTTTCACGTTTTTGCACAAAGAAAAAATGATTCCCCCATTCCCTTTTGAAATATAATAAATTTCCACCTCCCCGTTTCCTTGATTCACTCTGCATTTTCCGATTCTTGAAGAACAACGTTCGCTACGTAGTGGTCGCTTCGCGTCAACGTCCGCAGCTTAGCCTGGCACTACACTGCCGCAACATGCCGGCTGCCGCCACTGCCCCGGGCGACGACTGCACGCGAGCAGCACACGTGCAGCGCTGTGCGCTCATGAGCCGCGTGCAACGTTTGCCCGCCCCTGTCTTAGTCTATGGCGAGGAAGAGCTATGTTGTATGTATCAAATGGCTGGGTCTCAGCACTATATCTGAGGTCGTCAGTCCCCTAGAACTTAGAACTACTTAAACCTATCTAACCTAAGGACATCACACACATCCATGCCCGAGGCAGGATTCAAACCTGCGACCGTAAAAGTCGCGCGGTTCCGGACTGAAGCGCCTAGAACCGCTCGGCCACCACGGCCGGCTATGTTGTATGTTTCAAGCTGTTCAAATGGCTCTGAGCACTATGGGACTTAAATGCTGAGGTCATCAGTCCCCTACACTTAGAATTACTTAAACCTAGCTAACCTAAGGACATCACACACATCCATGCCCGAGGCAGGATTCGGACCTGCGACCGAAGCGGTCGCGCGGTTCCAGACTGTAGCGCCCAGAACCACTCGGCCACACCGGCCGGCTGCCCAAGCTGTATGCAATACATCCCCTCTTCCAAATTTCATACAATCCTCTCAGTTTTCCATTACCTTCCACACTGTCAGTTCCTTCATAATCCTCCATTTCCTGTTTTAATTGATTTCTTTTGTTTTATTGTATAATTATAAAAAATGTTTCTAATATATCTTGCAGAGAGGCCACCTCGATGAAGCATTGTTACAGAACGTTCGAAAAGGAGGCGATCATTCATGGATGTTGCAGATACTGAACTGTAATGCACGTAAACAGATGAAAAGATGCGGCATTATTTGGCAGCACGAGTGCAACCACTTGCTTGACTCAGTTACAACCATCAAGTATTTCAGACTGTTAGTTCGGTGTAATTCATCGACAAATAGTAGAGGAAGGAAGGAAGATTAGCATTTAACGTTCCGTCGACAGTCATGTCATTAGAAAAGGGGAACAAGCTCGAATTGTGAAAGTGTGGCAACGATATCGGCCGTGCCTTTTTGCAAAGAACTATCAGGGAATTTCCCTTAGCAGGTTAGGGAAACTACGGAGAGTCTACATGGCCACTGCGTTCGTTCCACGACAGAGAAGGCCGCTCACGAAGACGCTGTCCGATCAATAATAGAGTACTTTCGCCCATCTGGAGCCCTGTCTAGTTCGAGGAAAGGAAAACATCTCTCGTGTGTTTAAATTAAATGTACAAAGATATTTGACACGAGAATGATGTCCTGTTAACTTGGTTTCCTCTAAACAGGAAACCATCGACTTTGTTTGTCATCTCTTTCTTGTAAGAGCGTGTTAATGGAACAGCAATAGGGGAAAGTATTGTCGTCAACTAGGTACCTCCCGCCGTACATCACTCAGCAGCTTGCAGGGCATAGGCGCTAGGTAACTTACCTTGAGGTTAAAGCTCGCTACTTGTGTGTGTGTTTGCTTTTAAATAAATATGTTTTGGAGAACAACTCTGCCATGAGCAAATGCAATTTTTTTCAGCGACAGCTTGATGGTGATGGTGATGGTTAGTGTTTAACGTCCCGTCGACAACGAGGTCATTAGAGAGGGAGCGCAAGCTCGGGTTAGGGAAGGATTGGGAAGGAAATCGGCCGTGCCCTTTCAAAGGAACCATCCCGGCATTTGCCTGAAACGATTTAGGGAAATCACGGAAAACCTAAATCAGGATGGCCGGAGACGGGATTGAACCGTCGTCCTCCCGAATGCGAGTCCAGTGTGATAACCACTGCGCCACCTCGCTCGGTTGACAGCTTGATGGTACGCAATAGAATACTCCGAAAATTGTGGTCCAGCAGTAAACCTTCACCCCTGACTCTATAAAGAGTCGAACTCCCTTGTATAAAACATCATATCTCCCATCTTATGTACCATGCAGTGATACAATTTTGCAGGTGCATTCACTGGTTACCGCCGGTGAAGTGTGTTGCGAATAAAGTTAGGAGTAAATATGTACAGCAATAAATTAAAATGTGATGCCTAGTGCTGCAGTTTGACTACATGAACAGCGAAAATTTAATACGCCGTATACTTTATTTCCTTTCATCATTCTATGGGGGTCAGGGAGGAAAGACTGCTGCTGAATTCAAGCGGGTAGCCGCTTTCACTTTCACAGTCCGGAAAGTTTGAAATTATGTGTAAAGTTTGTTGAAGTCTTTCTGGAATACTAGATGAATGCCGTCTGGGCAATTTGCGCGCCATGTTAGAGATTTCGCCTGTGTCGTGCAGCCCACATAACTGTGGAGCAGTTTCTTCTTCACGCCAATTCTCGGCCGCACACTGCAGGAGCAATGAAGACGCTCCTGCAGCATTTCCATTGAGAAGTGTTTGATCACCCACAGTACAGTCCGTAATTGGCTCCCCCTGAGTCTCATTTCGGTTCACAAGAACAGCTGGCTAAGAAGACAAATTTTTTCCACAAAAAAACGAGCTGCAGACCAGAGAAGATAACTGGCAGAAAACAGAGGCAGTTGCTTTCTATGACGAGGATATTAGAAAGTTGATACAACACTACGACAAAACTCGAAACTGGAGCGGTGACTATGCAGAGAAGTAGGTGGAAGGTGTACGTAACTGTTGCAAATAAAACGTTTCTGGTTTTCGCTGTGGTTTCCATTTCGCAACCGATCGGAACTTACTTTCTGGACACCCCTCGTATCAGTATAAACGCAGTTTCTAGCTTTAATGTTTGAGTAATTGTATTAATCCTTTAACATAATGAACAGAGTACGACAGCGTTTTAAATTCGGCGAATAACAATACGAAATACTGAAAATCAAATATTTGTTGCCCCTGGAAACCGTTAGATAGGCAACCTGCAACTCGGATTATGCCCCGGGTAACTCGTTTAAGCCGTTCGGAGTGGCCGAGCGGTTCTAGGCGCTACAGTCTGGAACCGCACGACCGCTACGGTCGCAGGTTCGAATCCTACCTCGGGCATGGATGTGTGTGATGTCCTTAGGTTAGTTAGGTTTAAGTAGTTCTAAGTTCTAGGGTACTGATGACCTCAGAAGTTAAGTCCCACAGTGCTCAGAGACTTTTTTTTTTAACTCGTTGAATAATACAGATTGTGCCTTTGCGAGTATGGTATCATAGAGTCACGGCAACGTGGAAACCACGAAACCTGGAGGAGGCAAACTGTACCGAAATACCAGCTACACTACAGAGGACATGCAACTATATGTGCTATTAAGCAGAAAAAGAAACGAAACCTGTAAAACTAGGTCTTCTGCGAAACTGAATGTATCGCGTGGAGGGGTAGTAGTGGTCAATGGCTTTTCCATCCAGACTGCTAGGGCCGGACGCTATTGAATATAAGCGGGCAGCCTCTTTCACTTTCAGAGACTGACACAACACGTACCATCTATGGCGTCGATCCACAACGCCGACAAATACGGCAACTTGAAACAAATTGCTGGCAACTGGCAATCGGAACCTTCAATTATTGGCGGGTGTGGGATTTGGTTCTTTTGTTTCAAACAAAAATGATGGTGGGTCACTATAAGGAAAGCAAGTTTTACGAACTAGTACAATAATGAGCCAGACTGGTATATTGTTCCATCACAATGACTTGAAAATTTAAAAAAAATATACACTGCTACCGTTCACTGAACAAAAGGATACTTACTGCTTTGTACTAGGGTGTTGTCGCGGTCCGCGCGGCAGCCACCGACGGTGGTTCGATTCCTCCTTCGGGCATGGGTGTGAGTGTCGTTCGTAGAATAAGTTAAAGTTACAGTAAGTAGTGTGTAAGCTTAGGGACCAATGACCTCAGCAGTTTGGTCCCATAAGGCCACAAATTTACAAAAAACACTGATGCGTGGGACTCATGTACCAAAAACGAAGCATTCCTAAATTTTACATTAGCGGTTGTCCCTACGGAAATCAATGTAGTCATTTGTATAATCGTCATACTTGGCCGTAGATGAAGAAAACTGCCTCCGTAGTTGAGGTCGCAAACGCTCTCCTGTCGAGTAGCTCTCCACCCCGAATCAAGTCGGTTCGAATCCTAGTGGTGAGTGAAATTTTATCAGCCTGCATTTGGCTGGCGAGGGGAAGAGATGTGGTGGTGGTGTGATGTTCCTGATCGACAGTCATTGCATCAATGGCCTGGGTTAAATTCCAAACCTCACAGCAGTGTCTCATGAAGTGAGGGCTTGTGACACATCCGTCGGATGGGGACATTAAGCGCGGCGGCGCCTTTGGCGTTACTCGAGAGGAGTAGATTATGTGCCGGCACCGAGTTTCACTTTCTCTCCTCCCTCTATACGTAACAATACAAACTCGTCACTACATTGTACAAGCACTCATCGCAGTTATCCAAACGACACAGAAACGCGCTTGGAAATTCATAGCAGGTCGGAGGGGGGGCAACAACAAACTACCTCACAAAGGCCGAAATTCCTTGAAGTTCTTGAAAAGAAAGCCTAACAAGGATGAGAATATGCATGGAGCCGGAACTCCGTTATCAATCTGTTAACTGGCTTGACGGCGAGGTCGCAAATGTAGACGCCACCATTCCTCGAGTTGTGGTGACTTCAGCGGCAACTAACAAATTCGCGGCGCGATGGTTAACATTAAAGTTCCCAAACCAGCGGCTGAATGCTCATAGGAATGCATGGTTTCCTGTGTTAGGAAACAGTTGCTACACATGCGCACTGGTCTATACAACGAATAGATGAAGATGGACGCCCTGAATTATAAGTTACTCTACTAATGGTGCGTCACGACTCGCCGCCATCGCGAGGTTCACACCGAGGCGAAGTAGACTAGCAGCTTCTTCCTCTCGATCTCCGAGAACAGGTTCAAATGGCTCTGAGCACTATTGGACTTAACATCTGAGGTCATCAGTCCCCTAGAACTTAGAACTACTTAAACCTAACTAACCTAAGGACATCACGCAAATCCATGCCCAAAGCAGGATTCGAACCTGCGACCGTAGCGGTCGTGCGGCTCCAGACTGAAGCGCCTAGAACCGCTGGGCCACATCGGCCGGCTCCGAAAACCTGAAGACTGCTGAAGTCTACACATTACCAATCCTACAACGCCGATGGCGCTCACTCCTCCAGCGACACAGTGGACCAAGGAGGGACCTTTGTACCTACCGTTGGCACTACTGTGAATGAGGAAAGGTGATTGCAGCAACTAATAGCCATTTTGAAGACTTGGACAATTCCTATTATTCGGAAGGATTGAATAAATTAGAACAGCTTTGGACGAAGCTTGTAAGTCTAAAAGGAGGCTATGTCGAAAAATAAAAAAGGTTTACCCCAAACACGTAAGTAATTTTTATTTTTGCACGGACTTTTCAAAGGCCCCTCGTATGTATGGGTATAAAAGGAACAGGACTGTGTTTCCTCAAGGCAGAATCCTTCTCCAAAAGATGTTTAATTTACGTCAAATATAGAAGGTGCAGATAATGTTAATCCGTTAGAGAAACGGCGTTTTGAAGTACATCTCGATTTTCATCTGCACTTCTAATAGGCAGAACAAAGGAAAGATTACCTTAGACTGTGGCTGCAAAAGCGAGGGGAGTGCGGCGTGCTTTCTCCACTAGCCAGGATCGGCCGTTATCGCTTGACGTCCTGATCCCGACTCGCAAGCTGCCGCGTATCAGGTTATGTCCAATACTTTCGTTCCTACGACGGCTGCCACCTCCTATTGTCGTAATGGTGGTGCTGTACTGCTGAAACTGTTTCACTTCTTCCGAGAAAAAAATTCGACTGGACGGTAGTTAATGTTCTTCTGTCCGAACAGACCTCGGAAAGCCCAACTGTGCCACCGGACGCCGTGACATCCTCAGCCATAGGAGTTAATGTTCTTACATAAGTAGAATTAATTTTCTTACTTAAGTAATAAGAAATGGCTGGAACCATCGGCTTTCGTGATGGTGGAACTCTCATTTTCCCATTACTGGTTCCAAGTCGCCTAGCGGCTCATCAACAGGTGGGATAGTTGTTAGTAGTAGTTCATAGCACTGAGCAGGTCGTTGTGTAGCTATGGCAACAACAGATAAAAGTTCGAATGCTCTTTCTTACAGGCAGCAGTTAAAAGATTAATCCAGCTCATTACTGAGAAGAGTTATTCAGTTATTGCTTGTCGTGTCGGAAGATATTTATTATGAAAATAATATCAATACAGTACGAAAGGTCGTCGGAAGGTGAATTGGTGAGGTCTATCAAAAAATATGATGAGGGTTCAGTTACAGAAATTTACAAGACCTCATCCAAATTATTGCCGCAAACAGTCTCTCCTTTCGGTGTTAAGGGGCGTCGTTCATGAAATTGACTGAAAATGTCAATCTTCAGACTCACGGACAACAAGTCCCCAAAGTTTCAGCGATGAAATCGCACCCCAAGCGCCTAAAAAAATTAAGTGTGTGACGTGACCTACCTGCCACACCCACTTTATGAAGCAACACTTCAGCATCTACTGGCTCTGAGGGATAACAACACCCAACATTCACAAGGAAAGGCTTACAAATTGTATCCTGAAAGTTGTCAAGCGCACTTACAGATTTCTAGCCGATCATGAACTTCTAAGAAAAGTGTGTTCATAGCAAAACTCAGAATCCCAATGAGGCCCTGTACTTACTCGAATGAAAACGAGGCCCTAAAACCACATTTCCATCTGCTACAATTGTCAAAATTGCAACTTATGATCCAGTATTTGTATTTAATGATGGGAACGTAGTGAGGATGAAGGCCTTAGAGAGAATGGGCTTTAAGATAGGAAACTTCACGCAAGACATCTTCAGAAAACTAGATTTAAAGCGCCTCTCTGCAGGTAAGAAGTCAGTTGAAGACATGGTTAAGGAAAGACAGCAGAAAACGAGAAACTAGAAGAGAAGTCTTGAAGGGAAGGAAGACTCTGAGTACAAATCTGGGGCCTCCTGAAGTGGTGACATTTAAGAAAACGTTAGGTTGAATTTTAAATTGCAATTCAAAGTATGTGCCCCTTTTTCTCAGAATATGTGATGACTATAAATATTAAATTTTTTGCATTTATTTCTGAAAACCCAGTAAATGATGCCTCAATAGTAAATTTTGAAATTCTGGGTACAAACTGAGATATGGGGCAAAGTCCTTGGAATTTTGCGTGACTTTCGTATTATACTTAAAGAATCATAATTACAAAATTGTTGAAGTTCCCCTATTCCATATATTAAAAAAAACCTCATGAGAGAACTTGCTATATGGCAAGAGATTCAACAGGTAACATTTTGAAAAACTTTCTTGAATAGTTTCTGAGGAAAAGGTACGTATATTAGTTTTTGTAATCAACATTATTAAATTCCATAAAAATGTTAAATATATATAATCTAAGGAACTTAACAATAAATATGTTAATTAAATGTAAAACATGATACAAAATTTCACTTGTATAGCTTCAAGATTGTGTATTTTGTGCATTTTTAAATAGTGTGTGTTTTTCATGAACATGCCCCCTTAACCCATCTCCTTTTTCCAGGGTAACCAGGGAACTAATTAACTCTTCTGAAAGTAAAATTTCTCGTGGGTTTGATAAGATGTCAATCAAACTATTAAAAACATGTTCTCTTCATACAGCTATTGTACTCAGTTCTATAAGGCATCATCTTCAGAATAAATTGTTGTCACAGCTACATTATAGAAATGTGTTAGGTTATTAAGTGGAAATGAATTCGTGTATCGTATCGAGAAATAGGAAATTCTGTTCATATGAAACAGCGACCAGTGGTGCAATGGTTAAGAGAGCGAACTCACCTTCGATAGGAACATGATTCAGATCACTGTCCATTGTGATTTCTATAAATCTCTCTAAAGATACAGCTGTAGAATGGTTGTTTTAAAAAGCACATTGTCGATTTCGTTCTCCAACCTCGTGCAATCTCAATATTCTTGTATTCTCTTCGTCAGAAGGTTGGTTCGTTGATTCGGTGGAAGGGACCAAACATCGAGGTCATCGGTCTCATCGGATTAGGGAAGGAAATCAGCCGTCCCATTTCAAAGGAACCATCTCGGCATATGCCTGGAGCGATTTAGGGAAATCACGGAAAACCTAAATCAGGATGACCGGACGCGGGTTTGAACCGTCGTCCTCCTAAATGCGAGTCCACTGTGCTGACCACTGCCCCACCTCCTTCGGTTCAGAAAGAATGAGGTAATTGTCTACAGTTTGCTCTCCATTTCGACATCTTGAATATGTCCAGTACTGTTTTAAGTTTTCTGTAGTTAATTTGTTGCTTCCATATTATTATTACTATCATCATTTCAAAGACTAATTAAAAGGGTGTTTATTTTTGCATTTCGCTTCTTTTTATTTACGAAGCGTCTTCAGCGGTGATTTTTTTAGAGCTTATTTTCACAAATGCGTTGCGCTGTTATTTTACCGCACTCTCCAGCGAACACCAGAACGTCCGATTTTAGGAATTTGTATACACACATATCTAACACGCGTATTTGAAAATCACACAGTGAAAGTGAAGTAATTAAGTCAAATCTGTTCCCAAACGCCGAAAACTGAACATTCTGATGTACCCAAGAAAACGTGGTACAATTCCTTTGCTACTCATATGTGATGACAAGACCACAGAAAATGAATAAAACGTTCTCGGTTTTCAAGCCGCGTCAATTCGAGTAAAATCCTCGAGATTTCGATGACCATCTCCGCTATGAGTTCACTGACTGCAGAGGCTGCTACGGTTTCTCGCTTATATAGGCATGATGACCTCATCAGTAGCCAATCAGTTTGACGCAACGTGGAGCGCGCGCGTAAGTCGACCCGGGCAGCTAGCGGAGCTATTGCCCGTGTCAAGTGACGTCAGGTGGCGCCAGGGGCAGGCGCCACGTTTGAAACTGCCGCTCCCGCGTCGCGCATCTGTCTCTGCTTTCTTTCGATGTCCAACACCCGCCCCCGTGCCCTGCTCAGTGTGTACCGCCTCGTCTCTGTTGAAACTGTCGTTGTTTAAACGAATCTCGGCCGCTTTCTTTATAACGGAGTCCCAATATGTAGATGCATGAGCCAACACTTTTGTATTTTCTAACTGTATTTTATGTCGGTTTCCTATATAAGAGAGAAACCGTAGCAGCCCCGACAGTCAGTGAACTCCTGACGAAGATGGCGGAGATGGTCATCGAAAGCTCGAGGATTTTATTCGAATTGACGCGACTTGAAAACCGAAAACGTTTTATCCATGTATGCCGTCGCGAAAGACTACGAGGACACCTCAGAAAATCACCACTCACTGACACTCGGGATGCTTCCTAAATAAGACGGCGCGAAACGAACATAAAAACAAACAGTCTTTCATTTTAGATGAATAGACGGACCTCGTCTCCAAGAAGATAACAGCATACGTAGAGTAATAATAACAACAAATATAGTAGTGCACTTTACAGCCTGATAAAGCATGTGTGTGGGGGTTAAGAGCAGCACCGTCGGGTGATTTACTTAAGAAGGAAATAGATGAACGTGTTTGTCCCAAAAAATTGAAAAGTAAGCAGAAGATTCATATTTTAACGTCCAGCAAACGACGATGAGGATAGAGACGAGCACATACTCGGAGCACAGACGTAAGAATCAAAGAAATCGTCCTTGTCCTTTCCAAAGGAACCAGCCTTGTATTCACGTTAATCTGTTTATTAAAACCACGGAAAATGTTGACCGGACGGGAATTTTAATCCCGCTTTTATCGAATGTGACTCCAGTAACCACTTTACTCGGTAAATCGAAACTGAAACACAAAGTAAAAACCGGTACAGCCCTCTACTGTTCTCTTTAGAAATGCATTCAAAGCCTTTCCGGGCTACTTTGTAGGCAATATGCAGTTTCTATGGCCTCTGTAAACGTACCTCAAGGAAGTTCCAGATGTCCTAAAGAGACGTACGAGGGGGTACCCAAATTAAACCAAGCTTATTTTTTTTAAACTTATTTATTCACATTTTAAGCACAAATCTTCAGTTCCCTTCAAAGTGTTCTCCACTTCCACCAATACACTTATCTAATCTTTTATTCCATGTTTCAAAACATTGTTGAAATTCTTCTTTTGTGATGCTTGACACTGCCTACCTCTTTTTTTCTTCACCTCAGTACTATCAATAAAACACTTTGCTTTCATGTCTTTTTTCAATCCAGGACACAAAAAGTCAAACGGGTATAGGTCGGGTGAGTATGAGGGGTGAGAAGTTTGAAAAAACCAGGCACCCACTGTCACAAATCAGCTCGCTTCCGCCGCACATTGTTGGCAATCTTTTGAAAACTTCCAATCTGAAAGCCTGGTTAACTGTCTGACCTCTCACATCGAAAAAACAATTCAGCATTGTTTTGACGTTTGAATTCACCTGACGAACTTACTTGGGGCGAGGCGAATTTGAAGAATTCCATTGCCTTGATTGTTGCTTTGATTCAGTTCGTAAGTATAGATCCAAGATTCGTCACCTGTTTTGAAAAAAAAGTTTAGATCATTTCGAGACTTTTCTCAAAGCACAGCATGCCTCCACATGACCTTGTTTTTGTTCACTAGCCAGCAGTCGTGGCATGAATTTGGCAGCCACTCTCTTCACTCCCAAATCTTCTGTCACAATTCACTGCACTGAACTCCAAGTCACTCGCGACAGCTCCGCAATTTCGTCAGTGGTCCGTCGTTGTTTTCAACATTTTCATGTATTCGGGCCGTGGAAGGACGACCAGAACGTGGTATGTCATCGATTGACATTTCACCATTTTTGAAACAGAAAACTACGCAGGACTTGAATTTTCCCCATAACATCGTCCTTGTACTCTGTTTTCAACATTTCACGAGTTTCTGTTCCACTTTTTCCGAGCAAATTAGCCATTGCAAAAAAGACAATCATACAGAACAGTGCCAAAACAAGACGTGAGCGTCTTCAACGACGGCATTCGGCTGACTGACTTTGGAACATTCGCTGTATGCGCTCCTAGCGGGAAAACGCAGTTCTACAGAAACTCTAACTAAAAGCTAAACTCCACCCGAACAGACCATGAAGGTCTCATGATACCGACCGGTCGTGTAATCCTCAGGCCAAAGGCGTCACTAGATGCGAAGACGGACGAGCATGTGGTCAGCACACCCCTCTCTCGGCAGTATGTCAGTTTACGAGACCGGAACCGCTGCTTCTCTATCAAGTAGCTCCTCTGCTTACCTCAGAACAGCTGAGTGCACCCTGCTTGCCAACAGCACTCCGTGGACCGAATGATCACCCATCCAAGTACTAGCCCAGCCCGACAGCGCGTAACTTCGGTTATCTGACGGGAACCGGTGTTACCAGGGCACTACAGAAGCTCTGCCCATCTGAACGTCACCTCGGTTTCTTTTGTGCAGCCTTTCGTACACCTAGTGAGTGGCCTGCAGTCAATGTGTTAAAACACATTTTCTCTGTTATTTAGACTTACATATTTACGTTAGACTCTCCCAGAAGAACTGAAATTGTTAAAGGAGTAGTCCGTTTTTAATGGGCCATTTTACGTAATCAAATAATGATGAAAATAGTGTGCGACAGGTAGGGAACACAATAGTAGACAAACTTTGCAGGTAGCAGTGGGTTACTGTGGAAGGAGCTTTGAGAGTTGAGCTTTGCTGAAGGAGTCATGGACGACTGCTAGGAGGTCACAGAGCGAGTGAATCAGCATTTGCACCACTGCTCGACCTATTAAACTAGCGATCTCACGCAGAAAACTACAAACTGAAAGATATCCCACGTGGTGCCCCGAATTAGTGAGAGATAATCAGCAAGGGAGAGGGAAGGGGAAGCGATAAGCTGCAGCAGGCTGGCGACAGTGGCGCCACTCTACCGGCGGCCTTATAACGCACAGGCCGATCGTAGCTGCCGGCAGTCAGCTGACTACTTTGTATTGTTTGGCGCATGCGCAGCTCGCTGAGCGTTACACTTCTGGTAAGGATTTCGCAGCGCCGGCAGGACATTCACGTATTACAAACTTTTCACGCGTTCCACACTGATTATGCCCCGTCTAGTTGGTTTGTTAAGGAGAATGTTATTTTCGGTTTATGAATATGAGGAACTACTCTGAACTTAACAGCGATTTCCTCTAGTTTCTGTGGCAGCATTCGGTTCCATCCACCGACAGTATGGTTTCTTCCCAACAATGTACATTCACCACTTTCATAATCTGATTACTCATTTTTTATCCTTCACTGGGGGAGGGAGGCTTTCAAAGTTATTTAAGCGGGTGTCTTCCGGATTTTACACTGAAGTTAGTGGTCAGGTTACGTATTTTCCCATTCTGTATGAGAAATATTTTATCTGACAAAAAAGCTTATATAAACGCTTAGATGTATTTTAGAGAAGCTAAGTACGACGTTTATCAATCATATGAGACGAATAATAAATAATTATTCCATTTTCTGCCACTTTGCATATTTTATATCTATCATAACATGTTTTTTGTGTACCTTTTCGTTGCACTGTAAACACATTGTTTGTGTTTTGTTGTTTTTATGCTTGAGCATGTGTAATAAATTCCAGGTTTTTTAAGTTCCTCAGTCTGCGATTCTTCGCACCTTTACCTCGTCAAGAAGGCATGAATTTCCTCGGGGTCATGTTTCACGCAACACTCGCCGTTTCATACGTTCTTCCATTCAAATAGGAGTAAGGCGTTTCAGAAAATCCGCGTCATTATGAGGGTTGTTAATTTGCAAAATGCTGACTGTTTGATGTTAGCTTTATGGTTTTCTGTTTCGACAATTTCATTTTCCGTCTCGGTATCAGAAGAATCTGATTCATTTTCTTTTTCTAAATATCGCCTTATTTCCTACTCAATGTCTTCAGGACACAAAATTTAATGGAACTTGTCCAGCAAGTTATGTTTCGCCATAACACACACATTTTTCGATCTTGATTAAAATAACTGCAAAAATTAAACTATGGTTATGTCTAAATAAACAGAGCACCCCTTGTAGTGCTACAGACAGAACTAGTGAAGTGCACCAGAACAGGTTTGAATCCACGTGCTGAACTGATAATAGTTGCCTGGTACCCCGGCCAACACGGTTGCTGTAAGACCAGAGGTTATCAAATGTTTTGCACCTAAAGACCCTTAAATTTAATGGATTCATTACTGTTTATGTAGATGCTTTTATTAGCTTTGCATATAGGCAAGTGCGCCTTTCCTGTCCAATAATTTAAATGATTATTTAGTCCACTTCTTATTAATTGATTTCGTTGGCAGTGCAAACCCATGCCAAATAAATTTACGACGGCTATTCCAAAGTAAAGGAAGAACGTTAATTTTCGTATTGATGTATCCAGTTTCATATGATTTCATTCAAAGTCGATGTATAAATGTTATGGTGTTATAGCAGATATCTGAGCATTTCTAAATATTCGTTTGATTCATAGGAAAAAAACAAAAGTTTAATAAAATGGAGTATCATGCTCTAAATGGCTACTCTTCTTTCAAAATAGCCTACTTTTATATCGCTAAACCTGTCAAGATGATGTTGCCAAGGATCAACTGTTGTTACGTTCAAATGTTCCCTTAAAAAATGGTTTTTATGAGTGCAGAAAGGAGATTTGTAATTCTGAATTACATTAATTTCACCGCCTTCACTACCTCCTGCAAAAGATCTTGCCACAGCCTCTTGAGACCTAAAAGGTTTCCACAATTACTATAGGATAGGATCTCACGCTTCCCAAGTACTCAATACATGACCAGTACAAAGTCGAAGAGATTACACGACGCACTGAATTCTTTACCCCAAAGGTTTAGATTAAAGTTAGCGACAGTGAGGACTTACGACAACAAAACTTACTGTCTAATACACAATGAACGGATGTACAGATTGGGTTACAGCTGAAACAAAAGCCGTAACGACACCAAACATCTGCATGAACTGCTGACAAGAATTTACGTTCACACTCACAAGAACATTATAACGGTTAAAACCTCATAAAATTCATGCTGAAGTACGCATACGCGTCTTTTGTGCTCCGCATTAAAGCCATTTATCTATAAAACTCTGGGTTTGTGTTGAGTCGGCGCTTGAAGGTTAACGACTGCAAGTCGCGTAAAGAACGTAACAAACAATTACGATCAATATATCAGCAAGTGCCATAAACGATGTATTATTTTTCATGACAGTTGCGCTACCTTCAGTCAATAAACTGTCTACGTTGTTGGGTTGGATTACTGTGGAGTCTTTGGTATCAGATACGAACGTACAAGATCCAACTTGTGTAAAATACCAACACCTATCCACAATATGATATTACAGAAATTACATGCTACACAATCAGAATCGCTAATGAAAGAAATTAGTGGACCGGTTAGGTAATAATGAAAGTTGTTGTTAATGTCTTTTGTCAGACCTGCGCTCTCTTAAAAGTGGAAACAATGAGATAAGATTTTCGTCCGTATCAAACCCAGTATCAACATCACGGTCTCCCAGCATGAGTTCTGTGAACGAAGTATTGCTGCAGTTCCAGGTCAGTGCATCTCATAGCATTGCACATCAGATTTCCTTACAAATTATTCATGCTAAGGTTCCTCTGAGATCCTCAACTTTTTCCTTGCAGATGATTTTCCTAAGATTGTGCAACATACCCGCAGCACTGGCATTAAGAACTGGTCGATACGCAGTCACAGAACGTTTATCACATAGGGTAGACGCATTGCACTCATCGCTGTTGATAGGGCCGCGCCAGTTATAACCTGTTAGAAGGCGGAATTAATGTTCTCATGCATACTGAACAAAGAGTTCGCTACTGTCGCAGGTTCGAATCCTGCCTCGGGCATGGATATGTGTGATGTCCTTAGGTTAGTTTGGTTTAAGTAGTTCTAAGTTCTAGGGGACGACGTCAGATGTTAACTCCCATAGTGCCCAGAGCCATTTCAACCAACAAAGAGTTATGTTTTAGCTTTGTTTAGTTAAAAGTTAAGTCTTACAAAGAAAAACCACTAATAATAACGATATTTATGAAAAACAAATGTCCCTGTTAACGGTTTCAAACTGACACATTTATTCTCAGCCAGCTGTTCTCGTTTACTCTGACATTTAGCTTATGCTGCACGTCCGAAGTTGACTGTTTCTCGCTGTGGTGAAAGCTCCTTGTCTGTTTCTATAAGAGTTAATCTGGGTTTTTGCACAGCCACAATCCCATAATGCCAATTTTCGTCAGCACAGAACATGCTGTGTTAGTAGTGTCTCAAAAAATTGACTTTTATTATCTCTTTTGATGAAATTGAGTGTTATAGTTCTTAAAGATCTTCAGACACAAGCTTTATGTGAAACAAATATAATAATCGGGGATAAATTGTTACTATTTACGTTGTCAAACACTTTTTCCTCTCTACATCCTCTGCTACAACAAACTAGCTGTTACAGTGAGCTTTAGAGTTCTAACTCATTTTGGCGTTCGCAAACATAAATAAATAAATGTGAGGTTACCAATGATAAAAAAAATTACATTCATGAGAGATAATCTTATCAAAAGTGATACAGATAATTGTAAACTCTGTATCGATTAGTTACTTTCAACGATGTATAATCAAACGTTGAGCGTATAATACTAAGACAGAGCAATGGCCGGAAACGTGCCGTTCACTCAGATGTCTAAGCCACAAGAAATAAAGACAGGCGTCAAAAAATCTGCACACCACTGAACGAAAACATCTGAGAAACGGAAGTTAAGCAATGATAAGTTAAACTCTATGTCTCGCCTCTCAGCTTCTAAGATCCCTTCCTGAACAAACATTGTATCGTTGTTGTTGTGGTTTTCTGCCGGAAATCTGCTTTGATGCAGTTCTTCACGCTACTCTATCTTATGCAAACTTCTTCATCTTCGGGTAACAACTGTAACCTACATCCTTTGGAACCTGCTTTCTGTGTTCACCTCTTGATCTTTCTCTAAGATTTTTACCCCCCACTTTTCTCCAATACTAAACTGGTGACTCTTTCAGAACGTGTCTAGTTTAGCCAAGTCAAGTTACCCCACAAATTTCTTTTCTCCCCACTTCAAACCACTGCCTCCTCATTGGTTACATGACATACCCATCTAATCCTCAAAATTTTATCCAGCACTAACACTTAAATCTATATTCGATGTTAATAAATTTCTCTCCTTCAGAAAAAAGCCTGCACTTCATATCCTCTGTGCTTCAGCCATCATCTGTTATTTTACGGTCCACATAGTAAGACTCCTCTACTATTTTCAGCACCTCATTTCTTTATCTGGCCGCGCGGGGTAGCCCTTCGGTCTAGGGGCGCCTTGCCACAGTTCGCGCGGCTCCCCCCGTCGGAGGTTCGAGTCCTGTCTCGAGCATGGATATGTGTGTGTTGTCCTTAGCATATGTGGGTTTAAGTTAGATTACGTAGTGTGTATGCCCAGGCACCGATGACCTCAGCGGTTTGCCCCCATAGGAACTTACCACAAATTTCCAATTTTCCTAATCGAATTCCCGCAATTCGACTACATTGCATTACCCTTGTTTTTTTTATGTTAGTCTTATATCCTACATTCAAGACACTGTCCGTTCAACTACTTTTCCAAGTTCTTTGCTGTCTCTGACATTGCCATCCGCAAACCTCAAAGTTTTTGTATCTCCTCCCTGAACTTCAATTCCTACTCCAATTTTTTTCGTTTGTTTCCTTTACTGCTTACTCAGTTTATAGATTGAATAACATCAGCGATAGGCTACTACCATGTCTCATTCCGTTCTAGTCCACTGCTTCCCTTTCATTGACCTCAACTCTTTTCAAATGGCTCTGAGCACTATGGGACTTAACATCTGAGGTCATCAGTCCTCTCGAACTTACAACTACTTAAACCTGACTAACCTAAGAACATCACACACATTCATGCCCGAGGCAAGATTCGAACCTGCGACCGTAGCGGTCGTGCGGTTCCAGACTGAAGCGCCTAGAACCGCTCGGTCACACCGGCCGGCCTCAACTCTTTTAACTGTCATCTGGTTTCTGCCCAAGTTGCATATAATCTTCTGCTCCCTGCATTTCAGAATTACAGAACGTGTATTCCAGTCAACATTGACAAAAGCTTTCTCCAAATCTACAAATGCTATAAACATAGATTTGCCTTTCCTTAACCTATCTTCTACGATAAGTCATAGGGTCAATATAGCCTTGCGAGTTCCCACATTTCTCTGGAATCCTAACTGATCTCCATCGAGGTCGGCTTCTACAGGTTTTTCAATTCTTCTGTAAAGAAATCGTGTTAGTATTTTGTCACCATGACTTATTAAACTGACAATTTGATAGTTTTCACACTTGTCAGCATCTTAATTCTTTGGAAACGGAATTATTACATTCTTATTGAAGTCTGAGGGTATTTCGCGTCTCTCGTACACCTTGCACACCAGGTGGAGGAGTTTTGTCGTGGCTTGGCTCTCCCAGGCTATCAGTAGTTCTGACGGAATGTCGCCTACTACTGGGGCCTTGTTTCGACTCAGGTCTTCCAGTGCTCTGCCCGATTCTCTTCGCAGTATCATATTTCCCATCTCATCTTCATCTACGTCCTCTTTCATATCTATAATATTGCCTTCAGGTTCATCCCTCTTGTATAGATCCTCTATTTACTCCGTCCACCTTACAGCTTTCCCTTCTTCGCTTAAGACTAATTTCCCACATGAGCTCTTGATATTCATTCAAGTGCTTCTCATTTCGACAATGGCCTCAATTATATGCTGGATGTATTTCAATCTCAGTTTCCTCTACGATTATGACCCTCTACTGCTTCCCCTTGTACCATGATAGTCAGTCCCTGATGTCTTAATAATGTCCTATCATCCTGTCCCTTCTCCCTGTCACTCTTTTCCACATATTCCTTTCCTCTCCGATTCTGTGCAAAACCTCCTCATTACTTACCTTATCACTCCACCTAATCTTCAGCATTCGTCTGCAGCACCACATCTCAAATGCTTCGATTCTCTTCTGTTCCAGTTTTTCCCGCAGTCCATGTTTCACTACCATACAATGCTGTGCTCCAAATATACGTTCTCATAAATTTTTTAAACGCCTATGTTTGATACTAGTAAACTTCTCTTGACTAGGAAATCCCTTTTTGCCAGCGCTGCTCTACTTCTTATGTCCCCCTTGCTCCGTCCGTCATTGGTTATTTTGCTGCCTATACAGGGCGTTACAAAAAGGTAGGGCCAAACTTTCAGGAAACATTCCTCACACACAAATAAAGAAAACATCTTATGTGGACATGTGTCCGGAAACGCTTAATTTCCATGTTAGAGCTCTTTTTAGTTTCGTCAGTATGTAGTGTACTTCCTCGATTCACCGCCAGTTGGTCCAATTGAAGGAAGGTAATGTTGACTTCGGTGCTTGTGTTGACATGCAACTCATTGCTCTATAGTACTAGCATCAAGCACATCAGTACGTAGCATCAACAGGTTAGTGTTCATCACGAACGTGCTATTGCAGTCAGTGCAATGTCTACGAATGCTGAGTTGGCAGAAACCCATTTGATGTATGGATTAGCGCGGTACGTTTGTATCGAGAGAGATTTCGGCTTCTTAGGGAGCACGGAACATTCCAGCCTATGACTCGCCACTGGACAAGACCTAGAAAGACGAGGACACCTGCAATGGACGAGGCAATTCTTCGTGCAGTTGACGATAGCCCTAATGTCAGTGTCAGATGGGTCAAATGGCTGGACTTAACATCTATGGTCATCAGTCCCCTAGTACTTAGAACTATTTAAACCTAACTAACCTAAGGACATCACACAACACCCAGTCATCACAAGGCAGGGAAAATCCCTGACCCCGCCGGAAATCGAACCCGGGAACCTGGGCGCTGGAAGCGAGAACACTACCGCACGACCACGAGCTGCGGACATCAGCGTCAGAGAAGTTGCTGCTGTACAAGGTAACGTTGACCACGTCACTGTATGGAGAGTGCTACGGGAGAACCAGTTGTTTCCGTACCATGTACAGCGTGTGCAGGCACCATCAGCAGCTGTTTGGCCTCCACGGGTGCACTTCTGCGAATGGTTCATCCAACAATGTGTCAATCCTCATTTCAGTGCAAATGTTCTCTTTATAGATGAGGCTTCATTCCAACGTGATCAAATTGTAAATTTTCACAATAAACATGTGTGGGCTTACGAGAATCCGCATGCAATTGTGCAATTACGTCATCAACACAGATTTTCTGTGAACGTTTGGGCAGGCATCGTTGGTGATGTCTTGATTGGGCCCCATGTTCTTCCACCTACGCTCAATGGAGCACGTTATCATGATTTCATACAGGATACTCTACCTGTGCTGCTAGAACATGTGAATTTATAAGTACGACACAACCTGTGGTTCATGCACTATGGAGCTCCTGCACATTTCAGTCTAAGTGTTCGTAGGCTTCTCAACAACAGATTCGGTGACCGATGGATTGGTAGAGGCGGACCAATTCCATGGCCTCCACGCTCTCCTGACCTCAACCCTCTTGACTTTCATTTATGGGGGCGTTTGAAAGCTCTTGTCTATGCAACCTCGGTACAAAATGTAGAGACTCTTCGTGCTCGTATTGTGGACGGCTGTGGGACATTTTGAACATTTCCTGTAACAAAGTGTTTGAAGTCACGCTGGTACGTTCTGTTGCTGTGTGTTTCCATTCCACGATTAATGTGATTTGAAGAGAAGTAATAAAATGAGCTCTAACATGGAAAGTAAGCGTTTCCGGACACATGTCCACATAACATATTTTGTTTCTTTGTGTGTGAGGAATGTTTCCTGAAAGTTTGGCCCTACCTTTTTGTAACGCCCTGTATAGCAGGATTCCTTGACTTCATCTACTCCGTGACCATCGAGCCTAATGTTAATTTTCTCTCTGCTCTCATTTCTGCTGCTTCTCATTACTTTCATCTTTCTTCGATTTACTCTCAGTCCATATACTGTACTGATTAGACTGTCCATTCCATTCAGCAGGTCATGTAGTTGTTCTTCACTTTCACTCAGGATAGCAATGTCATCAGCGAATTGCATCGTTGAATTTTAATTTTACTCCCGATCCTTCCTTTTATTTCCATCATTACTTCTTCGATGTACAGATTGAACAGTAGGGGCTAAAGACTACATCCTTGTCTTACGCCCTTTTTAATCTGAGCATTTCGTTATTGGTCTTCCACCCTTGGTTCCTGTACATATTGCGTATTACCCGTCTCTCCCTATAGCTTACCCCTATTTTTCTCAGAATTTCAAACATCTTGCACCATTTTACATTGTGGAACGCTTTTTCTATGTCGACAAATCCTATGAATGTATCTTCATTTTTTTTTTTTTTTTTAGTCATGCTTCCATTAAAAGCCGCAACGTTAGAATTGCCTCTCTGGTGCTTTTACCTTTCCTAAAGCCAAACTGATCGTCATCTAACACATCCTCAATTTTCTTTTCCATTCTTCTGTATATTATTCTTGTCAGCAACTAGGATGCATGAGCTGGTAGGTTGATTGTGCGATAACTCAAGCACTTATCAGCTTTTGCAGTCCTCGGGATTGTGAGGAAAATTTTTTCCGAAAGTCAGACGGTGTATTGGCAGACTCATATATTCTACACCCTAACGTGAATAGTCGTTTTGATGCCACTTCTCCTAATGATCGTATAAATCCTGATAAATGTTATCGATCCCTTCTGCCTTATTTGATCAGAAATCCTCCAAAGATCTTTTAAACTCTGATCTAATACTGGATCCGCTTCTTCTTCTTTCTCATCAGACAAATCTTCCCCTTCATGGAACCCTTCAAAGTACTCCCATCTATCCGATCTCTCCTCTGCATTTAGCAATGTAATTCCTGCTGCACTCTTTTTGTTACCACCCTTGCTTTTAATTTCACCGAAGGCTCTTTGGGCTTTTCTGAATGATAAGTCAGTCCTTCGGACTATCATTTCTTTTTCGATCTTTTCGCATTTTTCATGCAGCCATTTAATCTTCGCTTCCATTCACTTCCTGTTTACTTAATTCCTCAGAGAGTCCTGGATTTTTCTGAACATTTTTGTACATCCTTCTTTCACCGATGAGCTGAAGTATTTATTCTGTTACCCATGGTTTCCTTGCAGTTACCTTCTTTGTACCTATGTTTCCCTTTCCAGCTTCTGTGATTGTCCTTTTTAGAGATGTCCATTCCTCTTCAACTGTAATGCCAGCTGGAGTATTCGTTATTGTTGTATCTACAGCTTTAGAGAACTTAAAGTGTATCGCGTCATTCCTTAGTACTTCTATATCCCACTTCTTTGCACATAGATTCTTCCTGACTATTAAACTTCAGCCTACTCTTCATCACCACTACATTATGATCCGAGTCTGTATCTGCTCCTGGGTACGCCTTACAATCCAGAATCTGACTTCGGAATCTCTGTCTGACCATGATGTAATCTAATTGTAATCTTCCCGTACCACCCGGCATTTTCCAAATATACCTCCACCTCTTGTGATTCTTGAACAGAGTATTCGCTATTATTAGCTGGCATTTGTTACAGAACTCTATTATTCTTTCTCCTCTCTCATTCCTTGTCCCAAGCCCATATTCTCTTGTACCTTTTACTTCTGCTCCTTCCCCTACAACTGCATTCCAGTCCCCCATGACTATTAGATTTTCATTTCACTTTACGTATTGTATTATCTTTTCAATATCCTCATATGTTATCCCTATCTCTTCATCTTCAGCTTTCGACGTCGATATGTATACGTGAACTATCGTTGCCGGTGTTGGTTTGTTGATGATTCTGATAAGAATGGCCCTATCACTGAGCTGTTCACAGTAACACACTCTCTGCCCTGCCTTCCCATTCATAACGATTTCTACTCCCGTTACACCATTCTCTGCTGTTGTTCATATTACCGTGTACTCATCTGACTAGAAATCCTTGTCATCTTTCCATTTCACTTCAGTGACCACTACTATATCTAGATCAAGCCTTTGCATTTCCTTTTTTACATTATCTAGGTTCCCTAACACATTCAAGCTTCTGACATTCCACGGCGCTATTCGTAGAACGTTATCCTTTCGTTGATTATTCAATATTTTTCTCATGGTCGTCTCTCCCTTGGCATTCCCGGCCGGGTTGAGGAATTTCTCTGTCCGGGAACTGAGTGTTTGTGTTGTTCTCATCATTTCATCATCGAAAAAATGGTTCAAAAGGCTCTGAGCACTATGGGACTTACATCTGTGATCATCAGTCCCCTAGAACTTAGAACCACTTAAACCTAACTAACATAAGGACATCACACACATCCATGCCCGAGGCAGGATTCGAACCTGCGACCGTAGCGCATTTCATTATCGTCATTTGTCAAAGTGGCTAAAATTGGACTGTGTAAAGATTAGGACTTTGTACGGGCGCTGATGACCGTGTAGTTGAGGGCCCCACAAACCAACCATCATCATCATCATCATCATTCCCCTTCTCAGTCCCCTCCCGGAGATCCGAATAGGGGACTATTCCGGAATCTTTTGCCAATGGAGAGATCATCATGACAATTTATCAATTACAGGTCACATGCCCTGTGGATACACGTTACGTGTCTTTAATGCAGAGGTTTCCATTGCCTTCTGCTTCCTCATGCGGATGATCATTGCTGATTTTTCTGCCTTTAGGGGCAGTTTCCCACCCGAAGGGCAAGAGAGTGCCTTAAATTTCTGTCCGTTCCTCATTCATCTTTGATAAAGCCGTTGGCACAATGAGACTGACTTCTTATGCCGGAAGTCTTCGGTGGCCAGTACTCATTATAAATCAGAACTGAAGCAGTGTCGGGTTTCGAACCGGAACCGAGGAAGTTTTGATTATGAGATCACAGCTACTAACCATAGACCACGAGAACAACCTGTAACTTAGTACTTGTTTGGATTCTTTTTTCTTGCAATCAATTTGGATCTACAATAATCACATTCACAGAATTTCAAAGATAACTCGTGAAGTGTGTACCATATAACTTCACGGTTTTGTACGCATTGTTGCTAAGGTTTTAGTTTCGCCGCTCGTTATGTTTTATGTAATTTACTTCAGAATGTAAATTAAAATTCTTAATATTGAGCCACATAAAGGTGAGTTAGTAAACAATATTCTTATTTATTCCATATACAATCTTTTTTATTGGCTTCCTTTTTACTGATTCAAATTGTATGTAGCTCAATGTAAAGGACTTTAATTTTACTTGAAATCTATCACCCACTCAGAATACTTATGAAGTACTGGCAGAATGACGTCCGTAAGAAGAGGAAATTACTGCAGCAATGCTCCACATTTTCACCGCTCGGTTCTGAACCGATTCAGTATGCACAGGTGTCGTCGGGGTTGATGGAAACCTGGAAACCTGCTGGTCGCTTCAAGAAAGTTTCAAATATTTGGTGATGCTTTAGGAAGTTTTCTGCTGCCGTTGATTGTTCCAACCATCTTCCATGTTGAAATGACGGTTTCGCTGATTGACTGCTGTGCGACACAGTGGTTTACTAGACCTCAGTCGCTTTGTTCTGATAAACAAAATTCTGAATGATTTGGTAATCCTGGGTTGGTTTTTTTATTCTTGTTCATTAGTGCAGCTGCGACTCTGATCTTCTTACGTATGAAAGACCTACACCGGCTGGTGTGGCCGAGCGGTTCTAGGCGCTTTAGCCTGGAACCGCGCGACCGCAACGGTCGCCGGTTCGAATCCTACCTCGGGAATGGATGTGTGTGATGTCCTTAGGTTAGTTAGGTTTAAGTGGCTCTAAGTTCTATGGGACTGATGATCTCAGTGCTCAGAGCCATTTTTTTTGGAAGACTCACTAAGAAACGGTAGTCAGTGTGTGTTTGTGGGACATATAGACCCTGTTACAAGCATTGCTTTATTGAACTGTGAACCAATTATATATTTTAGTGTGAGCACTTCTCATCCCGGTGGACCAGCAGTATGCTGCAACTGAGTATAGAAGAGCTAAGCCTGATGATTTGAGCACTGTTGCAGCGGCACCCTAGCAGGTTCCTTTTTAACTTCTGGAAAATATTTTAGCTGCTACATTCCGGAAATCGATTTTTTTAGGTCAATAACCTGTCCAGGGCCACACGTTGGTATTTTGGAATGTTGCACTATTGTGGAATCTGTCATCCAAGTGTGATGTTAGGTTTGTAGTTCGTTTGTTTATTCCGTGGATCGAAAGTTGATACAACAGTCTTTTGCGGACTGGGTCAGAGAGAATTTCGTCTGAAGTATTCATCCAACATCTTCAGGTGTTAGTGTTGCTTCAGTTTCTATAAAACATTGATCCTGAGCGATGATGCAGTATCACCAGCGTAGACAAATTTCCTGATCTTTGTTTCTGGAAGGTCGTATGCACAAAAATTAAAGAGGAGTAAGGCCAAAACAGCACCATTTGGGATACCTTCACCTATTTTGTGAAGTGTCTAGAGTTCTCAGGGACTACCTGGAAGTATTTGTTGTTCAGCAACTTGCCAGTTAGAAAAGAACAGTTCCCGACACTGATGAATTTGAGCAAAAGTTTGTCACACCAGACGGTACAAGAGGCTGCAGTTAGCTCCCCTGTGTATATCTTCTGCTTCTCACACCCGCTTTGGATATAAGCTGCGATTGTTAGCACTTGAACTTCACATCCTCTTCCGCTTTAGCGCAGCGTTTGTTGATGACTAAGCTGATTCTGTTATTACTGAGTCTCTCCAAGGACTTGAACGAGCACATTCTCCAGGTGTCGAAAACCATCACGAATAAAATACAGAGAGTCTGGGAGTTTGCGGAGGTCAGTGTTCGCTTCGGACAGATCGACAAACACCAGCTGATTAATCTTAATCTCTATCAGGCTAACGAGGAGATGTTTCGAATTTTACACTGAACATAAGAAGCACTGTTCACAACTTTATTCTCCCCCTCTCCGCCTCTCCCTTCCCAACAACCGAATTCAACTGATTAAAACATCTACCAACGTGTGGTGAGTTGCAGCTAGCATCTGGCACAACGATTCATTGGCCTCGACCGTGGTAGTGCTGTAGTGATACCAAACGTAGTCCAAATATATCCTCAACAGCTGTGTGTTGCAGGCGGAAATAAAAACGAGAGCTTGTGATCCCATACACTCACTGATAACAGACACCATCCTGACACTGAATAATATTTTGCAACATTTTATGTCACCGTCCCAGAAATGGTTACTCACTGCCTCCCCATCTCAGCGCGCCTTCCCAAAATATCGCTCCCTGGCGATATGGCTCACTGGCGTGATGCAACGCAGCAGCGAGCTTGCGTGGCTGGCGGCTGGACAGAGCGCGTGCGGGGACGACAGCGGCCTTCGTGCCGATGCAGGCTGATTAGCGACCAGCTGCGTATCTATTGTACACGGCGCTCCACAAGAGGCCCTCTCCATCACGGACAACTTGCAACACTCTCAACGAACATACCGATAGATACCGTTCGGCTGCACCGCGTTTATGATAGTTAATATTAGCAGATAACAAGTTCCTACGTTACATCATTTTTAACGCACGTCAATGGCTTACCGGAATATCCGGCGGTTTTCTTAGTCATTCATTGTGTCTGATCACTACTGTTTTCACTATTGAGGAGAAACAATAACTTTTTCACAAGCGCTAAAAACAGTATGAAACATTAAGAATCATAAATTGAAGCCGGCCGGTGTGGCCGTGCGGTTCTAGGTGCTTCAGTCTGGAAACGCGTGACCGCGTGACGATCGCAGGTTCGAATCCTGCCTCGGGCATGGATGTGTGTGATGTCCTTAGGTTAGTTAGGTTTAAGTAGTTCTAAATTCTAGGGGACTAATGATCACAGATATTAAGTCCCATATCGCTCAGAGCCATTTGAACCATTTGAATAAATTGAAAATACAACATATGGAAATAGTTTCTGATTAGGTTTTGCATCTTTTTTCTATCTCAGAGCTTACCCCTCCATTTTCTATTTCTATCTCCATGTGCCGCAATCTCATGCATGGTCAGGGTGGAGACCGTCTTTCTTTAGGTATACATGGAGGGTTCTAACATATGTTACCTCGATCTTCCAATAGGTCTTTAACCATCGACTTGCAAGAACAACCAGTGTTCAGCTCCATCTACTCAATCCGTATCCCTCTCCCACATAAACGATGGTTGTCACTCCGTCCATTTCTCACATTTCATCAATTTTTAGGTCAGTAAGGCCAAATATCCACCGAATCATTTTGGTTTCCATAACTGCAATACGATGTTTACTTCTTTTATTGCGGCCCATTGTCCTGCACAGAGCAATGTAACTGGTCTGATCGCAGAGCAGTATATCAGGTGATCAAAAAGTCTGCATAAATTTGAAAACTGAATAAATCACGGAATAATGCAGATAAAGAGGTACAAATTGACACACATGCTTGGAATGACATGGGGTTTTATTAGATCCAAAGAAATACAAAATTTCAAAAAATGTCCGACAGATGGCGCTTCATCTGATCAGAATAGCAATAATTATCATAACAAAGTAAAAAATAGCAAAGGTGATGTTCTTTACAGGAAATGCTCAATATGTCCACCATCATTCCTCGACTATAGCTGTAGTCGAGGAATAATGTTGTGAACAGCACTGTAAAGTATGTCCGAGGCTATGGTGACGCATTGGCGTCGTATGTTGTCTTTCAGCATCCCTAGAGATGTCGGTCGATCACGATACACTTGCGACTTCAGGTAATCCCAAAGCCAATAATCGCACGGACTGAGGTCTGGGGACCTGGGAGGCCAAGCATGACGAAAGTGCCGGCTGAGCACACGATCATCACCAAACGACGCGTGCAAGAGATCTTACAAGCGTCTAACAATATGGGGTGGTTCTAATAAAACCCCATGTCATACCAAGTATGTGTGTCAATTTTTACCTCTGTATCTACATTATTCCGTGGTTTATTAAGTTTTCAAATTTATACTGACTTTATGATCACCCAGTATTTTCGACATGAGACGTCCGGTGTCTTGTTACCACAAAGTGCGCCAGTCATTGTCCGCCTTTTTAGCGCTGTATTTCTAATGCTGTGTGTCATTTGTCGAGCGAGTGAGCCGTCGGCAGTTATCTTTGAGCCAACGGCAACGTTTTTTTGAGAAAAAGGTACTTCATAATATCTTTGGTAGACCTATACCATCTCTAATGGCTGATTTAAATCACAGAAGTGGTACAAGAAATGGGCGACAGACTTAGAGCTTAATTCTATCCAAATATTAATCCACACATATTATAAAAATGTGTTGAAGTTTATTTCTTACCAAATTTCCGGTGTTCGTGTAGTGAAACTGCCACATGAAGTATAACGCTTTAATTTATTATTGCTTTACTACTAACTCAATTCGCAACATATTTTGCTGCCAGTATCCACAAATACCACTCAACGTACCTACAAAAATATGTCATTGTAAGACACATAGTTCAGGAAATATGACGTCAAATATTGAGATGCACGAAAACTGCCCATCATGCACGACGTTTTAATTTATTATTTCTTTTTCAATAACACTATCCACAACAAATTTCGCAGAAGTATCCACATATGTCGCTGTATATACCTAAAAAAAAAAAAATTATAGACCACATAGTCCAGGATATATGACGCCGTAAACACTGAGATGAATGAAAAACTGCTGCCTCATGCAATTAGTTTTAATTTATTACTTCTCTACCACAAACTCTATTCATAATGAATCTCCCAAGCAGTAGACAAATATACCACTGCATGTAGGTGCAAAATTATGTCAAAATAAGATACACAGTTCAGGATATACGACGCTATTAACTTGGAGTTGCGTGAAAATGGAACTGCAGAGTGAAGTTCGCCAGAGATACAGGTGAAATGTGTGTACAAATGTGTGAAATATTTAAAACACACAGGGTGTTAAAAAGAGTGTCGAATACTTTGAGAGGTGGTAGTAATCATCGAGACAAGAAAAATAAGTTCAAGAAACATGAGTCCGGAAATGCATATTTTCTGAGATAAGCCCAATAAATATAGGTCCGGAAATGCATACTTTCTGCGATAAACACGTGTTTACAGGAGGTGTTCAACGTGGCTTCCATTCATGAGAATGCACCCATCTGCCCTACCAAGTAAGGAATGACGCACCCTTTGAAGTATACGAAGTTTTGTTGTACCTGCTGGCACGCGCTGAAGACGCGACACTGTAGTGCCCGCACATCGCTCACTGGCGTGGCGTAGACCAATTCCTTCAACTGTTCCCATAACCAAAAGTCTAGCGGATTGAGGTATGGGGGACGAGCATACCCAACCCAGCGGCCAGAAATGTCTGCGTCAGATGTTCGCGCACATTGTGACGGGAGAGTGCGGGTGCGCCTCAGGCATGAACCACATTTGTTTCCGTTGCTGCCGGCCGTCGCGACCGATCGGTTCTAGGCGCTTCAGTTTGGAAACGCGCTGCTGCTACGGTCGCAGGATCGAATCCTGCCTCGGGCACGGATGCGTGTAATGTCCTTAGGTTAGTTAGGTTTAAGTAGTTTCTAGGTCTACGGGACTGATGATCTCAGATGTTAAGTCCCATAGTGCTTAGAGCCATTTGATTTGTGTTCGTTGCTGCAATGGTACATCCTCCAACAAGGTGGGTAATCATTAATGAGAAAGTCCAGATAATGCGCCCCAGTTAACCTACGTGGCAGCAAGTATGGCCTATTGATTCATCGCCTAGTACGCCATCACATACATTGATTGAGAATCGGTGTTGATGCCCTCTTTCCGGAACTGCTTGGAGATTTGCATTTGCCCATACACGCTGGCTATCGAACTTCACAACTCCGTCTCTTGTGAAACCTGCCTCATCGGTAAACAAAATTTTGGGTGTGAAAATGTTCAAATGTGTGAAATCTTATGAGACTTAACTGCTAAGGTCATCAGTCCCTAATCTAAATTATCCTAAGAACAAACAGACACGCCCATGCCCGAGGGAGGACTCGAACCTCCGCCGGGACCAGCCGCACAGTCCATGACTGCAGCGCCCTAGACCGCTCCGCTAATCCCGTGCGGCTCTTGGATGTGGATCTGCGGCACACTTGTGGAACACCGTTGACAGAACCGCCGTCCGCATGATGATCCTGTGGCCTCAGGGCCTGAATGAGCTGTAGATGATGTAGGTACAGCAACTGTTCGTGAAGTATCCCCCCTACATAATAGAATGAGACTCGCCTTCTGCTGCTGCTAATCGTCGCACGCTGGTGCCAGGGGTTTCTTCCTCCCTGTCAGGCGTGTGGACTGTGCGGTGCCTTCCACTGTCAGTCTTCCGAGCTGCAAGGGTACCCGTGTCCCTCACACGCTGGAAAAGTCCGCTGAACAGCTAATCAGAGGGCACTCCACGCTGTGGATATGTTTCAGCGTACAGGGCACGGGCTCCCAGGCTAGGTCCATTTGCTAAATCATAGCAGAATATCACATCCGCCATTTCACTTGTCAATAGTAGGCTTCCATTGCTAGAAATTGGCGAAAGAGAGAAAATGTAAGTGTGCTGCACCATTTGTACGTACAAACAGGGCAATAACAGTAAACACATGAGTAAATTCGCGTATGGAAGAGGGTAAAACAGCATGATAATGTATACAGGTTTGCCGGCCGCGGTGGTCTAGCGGTTCTAGGCGCTCAGCCCGGAACCGCGCGGCTGATACGGTCGCAGGTTCGAATCCTGCCTCGGGCATGGATGTGTGTGATGTCATCAGGTTAGTTAGGTTTAAGTAGTTCTAAGTTCTAGGGGACTGATGACCACAGATGTTAAGTCCCATAGTGCTCAGAGCCATTTTGTATACAGGTTTGACGGTATGTACAATAACACACAAACATGGCGAAAACAACGTAAGCCTACAACACGACTCGAAATACACAACTCACTGAAGACCACCTAATGGTAGGTGGAGTACTGTGAGTAAGACGTCATTGCCGACACATTTGAACGAGTGCCAATGTAACTACTGTGCTAATATTCGCAACCAAGCGTCGCGAAGCCCTCCCTATAAACAAGTTTTTATCTCGGAAATTATGCGTTTCCGAACACATGCTTATCGGACTTACTTTTCTTGTTTCAATGAGTACTACCATCTCTCAAAGTATTCGACACTCTATTTCAACACGACGTATATGAATTATATTTGGCATGTGTATATGTGGCCGAAGCGACGGCTAGAAAGCCTCTGAAAGTATTTCAGTGAAATGTCGTTCTAAATTTGATACGATTTTGTAATCACTGTAGCAACATCACATATCTTCTCAGCCCGTGAAATTTCATTTTGTTTTCTTCTCCTCCTCTGCGTGCGTCGCTTTTTGTCAGATAGTGTGCTTCGAATTCTAAAGCGTTCATTTTCGTAGTCTGACTCTCATGTGACGGAGTAACTTTTGAGTAACTTTCCCGATACTGTCGTTTGAAATTTGGAAGATCATAGACTGTTCATAACTGCTGTATGAGATAACTGAGAGAGACCACCCAAAATAATGGTTTGATCTAGGTGGTTTCCTGATTTGTTGGCTATGGAATGTTTGGCTGCAAAGCGTCTGGCTCCATTTAGATCTCATCTTGCGTCATTCTGTTGTGTAAGGATCGGATTCGCGCGGAGCTGAGGTCGAACTTTTATAATGACAGGGAGTGTTCACGATATGGAAGGAGGGCTATGTTTTGAGATAGTCTGCTCTGAGGCAATCCGATAGAGCATCAGACTTTTCTTTAAGTTGCCGTAACCTGTATCGCTCCAATCCTCAAAATGGTTTTCGCAACGTACCGTACACAAACACCAGACAAATAATTTATTTTAAGTGAACTAGCCCTTGTAACGACAGGAAGCAATACTGACACAAAGGTGATGGCCGTCTGTCTGATGGTTGGGTGTTGTGTGATGTCCTTAGGTTAGTTAGGTTTAAGTAGTTCTAAGTTGTAGGGGACTGATGACCATAGATGTTAAGTCCCATAGTGCTCAGAGCCATTTGATTTTGTCTGTCTGAAATTCGATACCTACGTTCTACGGTATGTAGTGGTATCATTAATAACTCTTGCGAACGTGTTCCTGGTAAACCTGTTCTTTTACATATCTCCAGGACCAAAAGTCACATGTATTCAGATCAGGTGACGTTGCAGGTCATACATCTGCAAAAACTCTAGAGATAACACGTTCGTGGAAGGTGGCATTAAGCAGATCTTTCAACTGGGCAAGCAACATGAGGTGTCCAGAATGAGATTTTCACTCTGCAGCGGAGTGTGCGCTGATATGAAACTTCCTGGCAGATTACAACTATGTGCCCGACCGAGACTCGAACTCGGGACCTTTGCCTTTCGCGGGCAAGTGGTCTACCATCTGAGCTACCGCAGCACGACTCATGCCCGGTACTCACAGCTTTACTTCTGCCAGTATCCGTCTCCTACCTTCCAAACTTTACAGAAGCTCTTCTGCGAACCTTGCAGAACTAGCACTCCTGAAAGAAAGGATATTGCGAAGACATGGCTTAGCCACAGCCTGGGGGATGTTTCCAGAATGAGATTTTCACTCTGCAGCGGAGTGTGCGCTGATATGAAACTTCCTGGCAGATTAAAACTCTATGCCCGACCGAGACTCGAACTCGGGACCTTTGCCTTTCGCGGGCAAGTGCTCTACCATACTGGCCGAAGTAAAGCTATGAGTACCGTGCGTGAGTCGTGCTTCGGTAGCTCAGATGGTAGAACACTTGCCCGCGAAAGGCAAAGGTTCCGAGTTCGAGTCTCGGTCGGGCACATAGCTTTAATCTGCCAGGAAGTTTCAACATGAGGTGTTTCCTTGTCTTGTATGAAAACAGTGTTTTCTACCCACTTGCGCTCTTCCAAAGCGGGAATCACATGCTGCACAAGGAGATTTCGATAACGTACAGACGTCACGGTGCACATGATACGCCTTTGGGATGTATTTTCTTTGAAGAAGAAATGACGAGAATAAAGGTGCGTGTGAATCCAAACCACACAGTCGCATACGGCGAGTGTAATGGCTATTCATGCACAACACGCTGTTTAACAGTACTCCAACTCTGCATTTCTGTGTGTTCACCGCACACTGTAGGATGAAATGTGCCTGCTCGCTCCATAGAATATTGTCCAGCCACATGTCATCAGCTTTTATCCGCCTCAGAAACCAAGGAGCAAATTGAGAACATTGTTGCCGATCATGAGGTTTCAATTGCTGCACTGTCTGGATCTTTTACGAGTACCAGAGTAAACTAGAGCGTGCTGTTGACCAAGGGACGGAAGATTCTCGTGGCACTGCAGGAACACTAGCACGAGCCGCGGTAGGTGCTGCATGGTCAGTTACAGCAGCAGCGACCTCGTCAACAACTGCCTCTGGTATAGGACGCCTCCTTCTTACAGGTCCCGCACCAGACTCACCCGTGTTTTCGAATTCGTCTCGCATTAAGCCATTTTAATGACATCGGATCACTCCTCAGAGCTTTTAGTTGGCGATACTCTCTCAGCATAGCACTGTAATTGCTGCCGTTTACATACAACAGCTTCACCGACAGTGCACGATATCTATGCTCGACAGCCGCATCGTTCACTTATTTTGTGGCTTATCAAATGACAATATGCATGTCATACCGCCATACAAACAGTGTAAAGATTTGCACGTTGTGGTCAAAATTGAAACAAATTTATTTCCAGCGTAAATCGATTTAGCATCAACGCGCTACAATATCTACCACGTTCGCTACAGTGCGATCATTACAGCCCACACTGGACGAGCGAGGGTAGCTGTACTCTAAATATAATCACCTGGTATTAACTCGACGTCTCTAAAAAATCTGTGTCCTATCCCCGTTTCCTTTCGAACTTTAAAGCTCATTTTATCCAGTAAAGTATCATACTCTTTGTAGCAGTTCCAAACATACGAGTTTACGATCAAAGACAAAAAGAAGGAAAAACGGCTGTGCTCGATTTCCAGAGAGTCTGAAAATACCAAACCTGCTTTAATTTCAGTTGGGCTTTTGCTGAACTGAAACAAAGGTAATCTCCCGTTAGATGTGACTAATAAGCCAATGTACACTGAAGAGCCAAAGAAACTGGTACATCTGCATAATATCGTGTAGGGCCCCGCAGAGCACAAAGAAGTACTGCAATACCACGTGGCATGGTCGAGTAATGTCTGACGTACTGCTGGAGGGAATTGACACCATGAATCCTGCAGGGCTGTCCATAAATCCGTAAGAGTGCGGGGAGGTGGAGATCTTTTTCATAACAGCACGTTGCAAGGCATCCCAGATACGCTCAACAATGTCCCTGTCTGGGGAGCTTGGTGGCTAGCGAATGTGTTTAAACTCAGAAGACTGTTCCGGGAGCCACTCTGTGGCAATTCTGAACGTGTGGGCTGTTGCATTGTCCTGCTCGAATTTCCCAAGTCCGTCGGAATGCACAATGGATATGAATGGACGCAGGTGATCAGACAGGATACTTATGTGCGTGTCACCTATCGGAATCGTCTCTAGATGTATCAGGGGTTCATCACACCAACTGCACACGCTCCACAACATTACAGAGCCTTCACCAGCTTGAGCAGTCCCCTGCTGGCATGGGGGTTCGTGAATTCATCAGATTTTCTCCATACCCGTACTCGTCCATCCGCTCGATACAGTTTGAAACGAGACTCGTCTGACCAGCCAACATGTTTCCAGTCGTCAACAGTTGAATGTCGGTGCTGACGGGGCCAGGCGAAGCGTCAAGCTTTGTGCCATGCAGTCAACAAGGGTACACGAGTGGGCCTTCGGCTCCGAAAGCCCATATGGATGATGTTTTGTTGAATGGTTCGCACACTGACGCTTGTTGATGGCCCAGAACTGGAAACTGCAGCAATTTGCGGGAGGGTTGCTCTTCTGTCACGTTGAACGATTCTCTTCAGTGGTCGTTGGTCCCGTTGTTGCAGGATCTTTTTCCGGCCGCAGCGATGTCTGAGATTTGATGTTTTACTGGATTCCTGATATTCACGGTACATGGTGAACTGGTCGTACGGGAAAATCCCCACTTCATCGCTACCTCGGAGATGCTGCGTACCATCGCTCTTGCGCCGACTATAACATCTCGGTCAAGCTCACTAAAATCGTGATAATCTGCCATTTTAACAGCAGTAACCGATCTAACAAAAGCGCCAGACACTTGTTGTCTTATATAGTCGTTTCCGACAGCAACGTTGTGTTACGTCTCTACCAGTTTCTTTGGCACTTCAGTGTAATATTAGCGGCAGAGTGCAGGCTGACCTGTGCTGAGCACACATTAATAGCACGAAGCACGCTCGAGTGTATTGTAAACACCGGGGTCGCTGATTGTTTCTACTGCGACTCGGTGGCGGTAGCTGTTCTCACGGTCGTGAGCTGTAGCCAGCTGCAAGCTTCAGTTTCTCACTATGCTCGTGTTTCGTCTTCTGTGCACAATGGTCTACTTCTGCACATTTGGGATCCGTACATCTGCGCGCTCTAGACAGGACACACTGAAACTGTACAAAATTATCAGAGGTGCTGTAAACATCAGCGGCTAACTAACGCAGGAGAAGGCGGACATGTTAGCTTCAACAGTAGCTAGTTTTAATCAAACTCGACGAGGGAGCATTCTACATAGTTCATCATTGTCATGTACGTTTTCGGGTTAGAAATTCTTACCTTTTCCGAAATCAAGCAGTTTAAAGCTGATCACATAATGTCCTTCGAGGACATCCTACCCTTTTACCGTTTGGTCTGTAGACATAGGTTGTTCTAGACATCCGGCTTTGATCCATACATACGAGTAGTAGATTGTCATGTCATTCGTTTCTACATTGTTGTATTTTTTCTAACATTATTGGGACCTACAGTTCCTGTGTATGCTTATTGTTTCTCTTATAATCTAAATTGTATCCTGTCTAAGATCTCAAAAGTCTCATTTCTGCAGCTTCAGTTCTCCGTTACTGTTTAAACGTTAAAGCATTAAACGTACAGTCATCGACTTACAGAATTTAAGTATTGCCTATTACCTGGTTTTGTTCAGTAGTGTTTACTTAATCGTACGTAAAAACTTTTGTAGTTTCTTTTCAGTAGCATTATTGTGATCATAAGCGATATTACAACCCAGGCACTTGAAAATATGAACTTCTTCCAATACGTTTTTCTCTATTGAGATTTTAGCTATAAGATGTTTTTTTTCCACAAAAAGTCTCAACTTGAGTTTTCTTTGTGAATATCGTTAAATTGCGTTGCTTTGCCATTGTATGTAAGCACCGTACAGCTCAATGTAGGTTGTCTTCCCTGTTTGCTAGTATGGCCACCTGCAAATAGGAGATAGTTAAATACTGTACATCTTGATGGGTAGGGATCTTCCATTTCGTTTTGACATTTGTTGACCAAACACTCAGTTTCCGGACAAACGAGATCCATACTCACGTTTCTCAGGGTAATGAACCGTGTTACTCCAGGTGTAAGTTTTGCGGATGATAGACCTGCAATGACAGTTTTGCATAGAAAATATGCACACAATAACATCCTCATATGAAAATATACGGTTCCAGAAACCTTTTCAGGTCTCGAACATCTATGATTTACATATGCAGACTGCTGTGATTTACATATGCAGACTGAAGCGCCGAATGAAAATATGTACCAAGGACGCGATTAGAACTCGAATCTTCTGCGTACTAGGCAGAAGCGCTTATCACTACGCCACCCTCGCACATTGGCTTCGCACACCTGCGACTGCTCCATTGTTGCCTGTCATAGCTAGTATTTGTCTATACCGCTCGTCGCAACCGTATAATGGCTTCCTTGATAACGCTTTGTAACTTTTGTTTCAACTGATACTCAGCCACATGTGAAACCTGACATTGAGTATCAATGCTCTCTTTCACTCTGATTGCTATTTTTTTTAACTTTGTCCTTAAATCTTACATGCAACATACATTTCCACTAATAAGCCAAATACGGGTGCTTCCCTTTGTTGTTGTTGTTGTTTTTATGGTAGGGCCATTCCCCTTCACCTGAGTTCCCACGATAAGCTTTGACTGAGCGGTGTTCAAACGGACAGCTTGATTCATGCCTGTACCTGGGATCGAGACAGAGGCTTCCGAGGCCACTCAATAGAGTGTCACCTTCTCTGGTTTCTCCTTGTTAAAGGAATTGTGGGGGAGGCGGGCGAGGAGTACCAGCACACATTCTCCCCACTGTGGAAACTACATTGTCAGTCGCTTTTCGCGTTTATTTCGAACATGTGCTTAGAAACACCTGCCACAGTGGGAAACTCACTCACCCATAATCCAGCATAACAGTCCCTGAAGACACCAAATTTAGATGGGTTATAGAAAGACCAGACACGGGCCTCTTCCCCAGATAACAACTCTGGTGAAACTTCCTGGCAGATTAAAACTGTGTGCACGACCGAGACTCGAACTCGGGACCTTTGCCTTTCGCGGGCAAGTGCTCTACCAACTGAGCTACCGAAGCACGGCTCATGCCCTGTACTCAAAGCTTCACTTCTGCCAGTATCTCGTCTCCTACCTTCCAAACTTTAAGTCTACAACCATAAAAAACACAAGGTCCGTCGAAAAGTGCAGTAGCAGCAACACTCTTAACTGGTATGCGATTCTTCTTGTCTCCAGATGTTGCGGCGAATTCGGTGTTCTCGGTGGTTTTATAGACTGTCTGTTTAGAACGGCGACGAATTCTCCTGTAAGGCATCGTGGCGGCGTTCAATGCCGTCGCCTGTGCAGCAGCAGCAGCGCGGTTGAGCGGACGCGCACACCCTAGAACAACCGGTGAGCGCGTACGGGATAACGTTCCGCTGGCACTGTGAAAATATTCCAAGTCCAAAATACTGCATGTAGTATATGAGCGAGCGAGAGCTGCGCAGAGGCTCATTCGCGCTGCTGCTGCTGCATAGGCAACTGCATTGAACGCCGCCACGATGCCTTACAGGAGAATTCGTCGCCATTCTAAACAGACACTCTATAAAACCATCGAGAACATCAAGTTCGCACAGCAGCTGGAGACAAGAAGAATCGCATATCAGTTATGAGTGTTGCTGCTTCTGCAGTTATCGACGGACCTTGTGTTTTCTCTGGTTGTAGACTTAATTTTAGTATTGACATTAATGATACATTCTCACATGGTAATGGTTGGCTAACTGTAGCCATTGTACGTGGAGGTACGGGAGTTCCTAACGTACCTGGACTGGAAAGTTTCGTTGATAGAGACATTATCGCCCATCGTACCTACCATATGGCAGAACTTGCAAATAAAGACTTTGGTAAATCAGCTTATATCTCGCCTTCTGCATTGTCTTCGTATACTCGTAATAAGAGAAAAATTTCTGTAAATGAGTCTGTATTCATTTGGGTTAAAGGTAAAGGAGTATGTGAATATGTAAAGTTCTTTGGTGACTGTACTGGACTGGAAGGTAGGAGACGAGATACTGGCAGAAGTGAAGCTGTGAGTACCGGGCGTGATTCGTGCTTCGGTAGCTCAGATGGTAGACCACTTGCCCGCGAAAGGCAAAGGTCCCGAGTTCGAGTCTCGCTCGGTCACACAGTTTTAATCTGCCAGGAAGTTTCATATCTGCGCACACTCCGCTGCAGAGTGAAAATCTCATTCTGAACAACTCTGGTGTCCACAGCAGACAAACGGATCAGTTCCCCTGGGTGCACAAAGGAATGATTTGTTACAAAGTCATTTCAGAGGAAGCAAACGTCGAACCATCTTCAATAAGATCACGCCTAGTAAACCATTGTGGTGTTGAAATCAACCTTCAGGTTGAGGACAACTTTAGCTTAGCTAGGGACCACCAGCAGTGAAACGTAACTTGTATTCTCTTTTGATTACGTTTGATTTTGCAGATAAGTCACAGTAGTTGTTGTGAATGATGTCACACGGTGTTTGGCTGTTTGCAGTGTAAACTACCGGAGCGGAGATGTCTTGTAAGGGCAGCAGCTGCCGGTGCCGCGTGAAGGTGGTGGACGGAGGGTTCGCGACTCAGCTGTCGCAGCACGTGGACGAGCCGGTGGACGGAAACCCGCTGTGGAGCGCGCGCTTTCTCGCCACGCACCCTGAAGCCATCGTGCAGACGCACCTCGACTTCCTGCGTGGTGAGTCTGCTACTGTCTCGCCCACGGTATTCATTTTATAACAGTTGCACCCTCATCTGTACATCTTTAGTGGCGTTAACAGCGTTGCAGAAGCATCTTTACATATATCACAGGTTCCTTAGATCAAAGCAAGACAAAAATGTCCAGGAAGCATCGGCTCTGAAATATTCAATGGGAGAGATACATTTCACACTAGCAAAGATCACCAAGGGCACATAGCTCTTATGTATGCTTTTTAGAGTTTATGTTCACTGGACAATTCTTCCTTGTTTTGTTCCATACTACCTCCTCCCAAAGTATGGAAAGCAAAGACCTTACAATAAAAGAAATATCTTTCACAGTACCGAATAAGCCCTTAACGTATGCATTCTAGAATCCATGTTTACTAGATACTTTTGGCACATCTTTGAATTTGCAACACCACAGTTATTCTGCAGGGCACATATTTGACAAGTTTTTGTAGGTTTCTGGAGATCATTTCTTTCTGATCACGCAAGGAATACCATATGTCTACTCGCTAGTCACAGAAATGCCATAAAAACTGACTGACACCATAAAATACTGACTGTGTCCCATAAGGTTCAGGATCTGTCGAGTTTGGTAGCCAAGATATCAAAGTAAGTTAATTATCATGTGCCTCAAACCAAGATAATGCGATTCTGGCCATATGAGATGGACCGCTACGATGCTGAAAGATGTTACCCCGTTGGAGACGACATCAAGCTTGATATAATCCAAGTGATCTGCAGTTGTCATGGTGTTTTCTATTGCTACTACAAGTCTCATGGAAGCCTGGATGAATGTCCCCATAGGATAATAATGCAAAAACCGTCCAGCGTTCGTGGCGCAGTGCATGATCGGAGATCTGATGTAACAAAAATCGTGATTCATAAAACCAGATGACTCATTTCCAATAGAATAACAGCCAAGTCTCGATGACACAATGTTCTGACTTGCCTTTCGATTTTTCACGTTTCTTGGATATTTTTATCTAAAGTATGAACGCTAAAATTAATATGCATTATTGTCAGTTGCGGAGCAACCTTCATTCTACGCCACTTTGTTAGTGGAGATTGCATACGTTCAGGTGCCAACTTGACTGATTTATGACAACGCCCTTCACCTATCGTTCTGCTAAATGATAGATGACCCCTGAGGATTTATTTATGATCCCCTCAGGATAATACATCCTTCTGAGAAAGCCCCCACCACCCCAAATCCTCTCCCCAACCCGAAAATTGGCAGGAAGAGCACTCAGTCTGTGCTGGACAGCAATGATCTGAATATACGAAATTGTAGCTGATGTCAGTTTCATAGCAAAGGATATACTTTTATTTACAAAGTTCAATTCACGGGGGGTGGATCCCTCTTGCTCATCATTCCCTGATGTTTCAAAAGATGCAGTCTTGTAAAATACTTTGAAAAGAAGTAATTAAATGGATCACTTTTTTCCGATTGTGCAAGGAATACTGCCAAGAAACATTCGCCACACGTAATTACACTGTCATAGGTCACACTAAACATATCTGGGGGAAAAACTCCCAATCACATCACTGACTGCTGTATCAATAACATCACACCATGTGTGCCATCAGTCATGTCGTGGTGGGGAACCACACTAAACCTCCACAAACAAAGCATCATGTAGTGGCATCCCTTTGAAATCTGATACCAGACTAACCTCCTGCCTGTCTCCCTTCGTCTCTCTGTCCCTCTCTGTCTCAAGTTTTTAGTTCCTATTTTTGTGAACCAGTGTAAGCAAACACATACAGACCAAGATGCTCCCACCTCTCATCCTACATTCCATACTCCTCCACTACCCTCATCACTACCTCGGTACATCCCTTTGTTCTCACGCTTCCACTGCTATGGAACACAGATCTTCAAGACGATGTAGCGAGTGTCTGTCATGTGCCACACTATCTCCTATTTTGTCCTAAACAATGTGGTGGATACCAGGTAAACCCCCAGCTATGGATGTCTAGGAAATGTTCTCTCACTCGGTCAGATTGATTGACTAATTAATTAAATCAATACCCTTTGTGTGCAGCCAGTTTTTCTCTTGGATACTACTGGTGGATAGTAGGACTGCTATATTTGGTGGAATTTGATCCTGCAACTGCACAGTTTCCAAACCATACTCTTCCCCCTTCCGCATTTTTTTCTGTTGCTCCATATTGGTGGGTACTGGGACAGTTAGGTCATCTGGGAGGAAGTTCATTATGTTATAGTTTCAGCTCAATTGCGTCCTATGATCTTATACAATCTGTGGAGGGGTTGAATTGGTGTGTGTGCTCACAAAACTACTATCGGAAATATTAAATTTATCAGTCGGAAATTTTAGATTGCGATTGGGTTTTTAAGGCACTACATAATTCCTAAGTTGGCCCTCTCAGCTACACCAGGACAAAGAAGGAAGAGGAAGGGCCTACTGTGTGATAGGACAGTAACAACAACACATACCACTGCAAGACAGAGTTCTCTGCGATGTACTGAGAAACATGAAACATGACACACTTAAACCACGATCCAATCCATTGCAGTAGTTTTCATGGTTAGATGTAGGAGTTTGCTGAAACACTCAGACATCCCACTCGCTCATACCTCGATGTCCACACACAGCGTCTCAGGCCAGAGAGTCGTGCAGCCATAGTTGCTGCCAAGTACATGCGTCGCAATGGTCTTGCCCTGCAACTGCTGGACTCAGTCCACCGAAGAGGACTGCCTGGCGATAGAGGGCGTCCGGGAACGTTTGGAGTGGTAGCAGTCAGATATCAATACTTTCAGCGTCATCGCTTTTCAGTGATCGATATTGAATCTTCTCAAATATCCACGTAAAAATCGGAGAATAAGCGCAACATACGCGATCACAGAGGCTGCCCAACACATACTGACTATTAGTTCGCTATTCACCCTCCTAAACTGTGACACAGTTGTACCCCACCTGACCACTTTGTGGGGCTTGCACCTTGAGCCAGATATGTCAGTCCATTCTGGTCACCAGCTATTTCTGTCACGTGCACCGCGTGCCAAACGGTGTCGTTGCAGGAAACCAGCCTCAGATTTATCAATGTAATTCTAATTAAATATTACGATTGGAGCCCCAATCTCGTGACATTCGCCAATGAGCAAAGTGTCGGAAATACCTCCTCCTGACGGCTGTGCCTCTGGGACGAATGTCATTTTGAAATATTTCTATATCCTCCGTATGACTGCACAAAAGTTTCCACAAAAAATCTTTCATGCTCCTCATGGCTGTTGATGCATTAAAATATCAGTTTTCCATGTCAAATCCATACTTCCTGTAAGACCCTACATAGTCATTTTCTGTGCACATGTTGGAACACTGACCACAGTAGCTTTAAAGCCCAAACATTATTGAACGAAAAACCGCGTAGGTGGAAATGGTTCCTTTGTTTTTCTTGTGAGTGGTACTTTCATGTCTTACGAATAGAGAGGTAATCATCTCATAATCACGGCTACGAAAAACGTGATCGCGACGACCATGTTATTGTGATTCTGCATAAAAAGCGGTCTTGGTTCGACAGGCAAACACAAGTATCTTAAAATACTAAACGCTCTTCATAAATCGAGTTGTGGTATTGTTTCTGAGTGAAGTGGTCTTCCACACAAATACCGCAACACTGAATATAGACAGTGATCACAAGGTGTGTATTAACAGACCGAAAGTGTGGGTGCACATCGTCAATGGTGCAAGCTCATAATAAAATCACTCTTATTATCGAATTTGGAAAGTGATTCGGCTAAGGAACGTTGTATTAAGCCGATCTTTGCAACTCCCTCATGCCACTACCAGATATTTCCCAGGCTAACAAATAGTATTTGTAACACATTCTATCTCGATACCATGTAGACAGTGTAAGAGAGAGTCTGCATTATATCTACGGTGTTATAGGTGAGGGAGGATGATGGTTAACTGAGAATGATCACTCACAGTAGATGATGTGCTGTGTGAGGAATCACTTAAAAAATGCAACGCTAGATTGGAGTTGTCAGAAATGTACAAAATCCTTGACTAATACACTGGCTTTTCAGATCTATAACGTTACACTTTCTGGTAGAAATTCTGTCTGTGATTTGGAATCAAGTCTCTCCATTCAACTCCCTACTTGCACTGGATCCTATGGACATATTTTTAAATGATTACAGCTACTGATGAATCATATTCGGGGATCTGTTACATCTCGAAACAAGTCACTTTTTTCAAACCTATCTGCGAAGGATCCCAAACAGCAAAACTCCAGCATTGTTTTAAAGTCTCTGTGCATTTTCTAACTATTTCTCAGTCTCTGCCCCGCCCTCCCTACAGATTTGTCCATGTGATCATTCCAGTTTAAGTCAGAACTGAGCGCAAGGTCAAGAGCACTATATCTGTCTCCTTCTGCTTCCCGTGGAGAGACAGAGTGAGCTGAGTTAATGCGACAGGACCGTGGTTTGACCACTCGGTGGAAATGGGAACATGTTGTCATAGCTCTGCCAATGTGGTACAGTGTGTGAGGCCAGCGCCAAATGAAGCTTTCTCTTGCAACATAAAGTAGTAGAAAAGACAGTACAAGCAGTTATCATGGTGTTTCTTATAGGGAAACTTACGAAGACTTCGCATCATACAGCAACTGTAAAAAGGACGAGTATTTTTCTACTGTATTGCGGTGCATTTCCAAATTACAGACAGGTACCACAGTCCAAAAGAGATCTGCATCTCTCAGGGTGCACTCATGTCTGTCACACAAACATTCTCACCTTACTCATTATTTTGAACCATGAGACAGAGAAAAACTATGAACTATAAATCTTCACTATTGCTACCAAATATAGAACTTGATAAGATATTACGGCATCCCACTCTTCCGATACATCAAAAAGAAATACCTTCTGGGTGCTGACATCGAGCATATATCGCGATCGAATTAAATATACTGGTATTGTCCATTGCAGGAGGTGGCCAATGATTGCACAGACCAGTGTAAAGTCCTGTCACCCATACTGTAGGACGACCATATCCCACAGTCTTACCATTGCAAGAGATGGTCTCTGTGTTGTTCTTTCATAAGCAGTTTGATACATTGTTTTTCTGTTTTCCAAGCAGTGTATGACTACAGCTTTGTACAATGCCATACATTTTGGTTTTCCAGCACGACATCGAGGTCTTGGGGAGGTGCTAAACCGACATTAACTCATTTGGGTCCATTGGCTCTCGCAGAAAGCTGGACATGGTGTTAAGTAATAAGCACCACAGTTGACAGTGTGATTAATTTTAGCAATTTTAGCAGTTTTTCCATAATTTCAATGCCGACCAGTCACACAGCAGAATGCTTCCCAGTTTCTGCCTCGTCACTAAACCAACCCTCCACTACTTTGCGTATACCATACGCTAGATTGCGAATGTAGAGAGATGACTCTGCAGTACGTCCATTCATGGTTAATTCTCGGACACATATACCAAAGAATACCACACAGCACCCAATATCGATGCAGCTAGGTTGTTTACATTTTTCTAGCATTTCGATCATAGTGTAGGAAATTGGGAAACATGATTACGATTGCTCATCTTTCCCTATGTAGATGGGAGACACAGAGTATTCTCTCATTCATAGGATTAAGTTGGAGATTAAAATATCTCCCTGCATTGTCTTTGACCAACCCCCCTGCAACACTGTCGCCAATTTAATTTGCAACTTTCCAGAAGTAGGAGGGTACTATACCCTCTACATTCCATGTCTCATGAAGGAACAGAGCGAGTTGGTCGGTAAATGCTATTCACCAAAGACTGTTCTGAACAAACCTTACTGAGAGCACACATCAAAGTGTACAAGATCTCTGCAGATGCATGTATGTTGAGGTGGTTAACAACCCATAATGGTGTATAGTAGATATGACAGCATTGTGGCAATATAACGGGTGGCTAAGAAGAAATGTGTGATTTATTCATGATGGAGCTCCAGATGGATGGAGTTTGAAGCGTTTTACGTAAATCACCTGAGCTATCAATTCTAAAGTATTGTCCCAGGGACTGGGCTCAGTGCAAGGAAGGTATTGGCAAGACCGAAATGATCATACAACATAAACACGTGCGTTCATAAGGCTACACAGTGGAATGTAGCAAATTATTATGAATTGCCATCTTGCATTGAAAGTGTAGCTTGCTGTGGTGCCAGGAGGAGAGCAGATGTTGGTTCCCATGCTTGCACATGTGATGCTGGCTACTGGTCTGAGTCAGCCATGTACTTGACTAATGCTGTTTGCAGCACGTTACACATATTTTCTATAAATATGAAGAAATACCATTAAATATTAATTGATATTTTTTCATACTTAGTATACCACATTGTATGGATAACACAGTCACACTGTTAAAATTTCAAATCAATAACTTCAGTACTTTTGGAGATATAAATTATTACCTAAAACACACAATAACTGTGTTACAGATATAGGCATTGATATTTCAACTTGAAGATTCGTCCAAGAGCCACAGTCATCAGGAGGAGGTATTTCTGACACTTCACTCATTGTCGAATGTCACCATCTTGGGGCTGCAATCGTAATATTTAATTGTAATTACATTCGGTGTGAGGTGCATGTGACATAGGTAGACAGTGACTGGATGAGTTGATATTTCTGGCTTAAGGTGCAAGCTGTCACAAAGACCCACAAACTGGTCAGGTTGGGAATAACTGTGTCGCAGTCTAGGAGGGTCAATAGCGAACTAATAGTATATACTGGGAGCCTTTGAGACCATGTGTATTGTGAGTATTCTTCAATTTTTACATGGCTATTTGACAAGATTCAGTATCCATTACTGACAAGTGATGGCGCTGGAGGTATTGATAACATCCAATTACTACCACTCCAAACATACCCGGACGCTGTCTATGGCCAAGTGGTCCTCTCCAGTGGACAGAGGCCAACTGCTGCAGACAGAGAAAGGGACAGAGCTGGAGAGAGAGATGCAGGAGGTAAGTCTAGTATCAAATTTCAAAGGGATGACACTACCTGATGCTTTGTTTGTGGAGGATTAGTGCAATCCCACAGCTGCAGTAGTCCATGACCGATGGCATACACAGTGTGGTGCAATTGACGCAGAAGTCAGTGATGTGATTGGAAATTATTTTCCCCCAGATATGTTTAGTGTGCTCTATGACAGTGTAATTAAGTACGGCGAGTGTTTCTTGGCAATGATCGGAAAAAAGCGATCTATTTAATTACTTCTTTTTGAAGTATTTTACAAGACCTGGATCTTCTGAAACAGCACAGAATGATGAGCAAGAGAGATCCAACCCCTGTGAATTGAACTTTGTAAATAAACAGTATATCCTTTGCTATGTAATTAACATTGACTTCAATGTCATATCCCGAGATCTTGCCTCTCCAGCACAGAGTCCTCAACCTGCCAATTTCCAGGTTGGGGAGAGGAGGGGGACTTGTCGGGGGATTTGAGGCGAAGCCTGAGAGTTTCCCAGAGGGAACAGTGTTAATTAATTGATCAATTGAAATAGGTAGTCAGTTAATTTGACATCGAAAGTACGCTTGTATAGGCGATTTGGGGGGGTGGGGGTGGGGGAGAGGCTTGGAGGTTTCCAGAGGGATGCAGGAGGTGGAGGGGAGGATGGATTATCCCATGGGATCATAAATAAACCCTCAGGGATCACAGACCACTTAGTAGAACAATAGCTTAAGGGCTGATGAAAGGGGTAATAAGTCAATCAAGTTTGTCCCTGAATGTATGCGACTTGCACTTACAAAGTGGCTTATAACGAAAGTTACCCCACTACTGACAATAACGCATATTAATTTTAGCGTTCTTATTTTACTCAAAAGTTTCCAAGAAATGTGTCGAAATTGAATGGCAAGGAGGAGCACGGTGTCATCGTTAGTGAACCGTGACGTAATGAACAGTTGTAAACGGGTTTCTTCAAGGGCGGCTCCAAGCCAGATGCCTTGTAGCGTCATTTGCGACATCAGTGGTGTCAAGAGGGAGCCGATTGGAGGGCAGGTTGGTGGTCTTCGTGTCCCCTGATGAAAACTGGTTCTGCCTCGTTGCCAGTGATGGCCATGCATTGGTTAGGAGGCCAGCTGTGGGCCTGCAGCCAACTTGTCTGCTTGCTAGACACACTGGACCTACACTTGGAGCCATGATCTGTGTTATAGTTTCGTATGACAACAGAAGCACTCTCATAGTTATTCCACACACCCCGACTCCAAAACTGTATGTCTGTATGGTGATTCGACCTGTTGTGCTGCCATTCATGAACAGCGTTCCAGAGGAGGTTTCCAAACAGGAAACGCTCGCCCACATCCCCCTGTTTCTATCCAAGATGCTCTACAGAGTGTCTACATGTTACCTTGGACAGCTCGATCGAGCACGTATGGGACATCATTGGACGACAATTCCAGCTCTTCCATAAACAGCATTAACCGTTCCCATATTGACTGACGAAGTGCAACAGGCATTGAACTCCATCTCACAAACTGACATCCAGCCTTTACAACACAATGCATGCACGTTTGTATCCTTACATTCAACTTTCTGGTGATTACACCGTTTATTAATGTACCAGCGTTTCAGTTTGCAATAGCTTATCTCGCGCTTACATTAACCTATGAACTCTCGATGTTAATCACATAAATGTGTTACCTAGTCAAATCTTTCCTCAAAATTTCATTACTCTACGTTAATTATTTTTTGGTGTTGTGATTTTTTTTTCTGTCAGTGTATATCACTTTTGCAGTTTGATTTCATCCGCATCATTATCAATGGACTCATAAGTTTCTTTTTTGGTCATTATTTCTTGTTGTATTCTACAATTATCGATGGTCTGCCGTAAAACGGAAATCGCTGTGTTTTTGTTTGATTACCAAAATTTAAATATAGCTCATCTGTGGAATACCAGTCATCTCACAAAAATGTAATAAACTCTTTCTCTGTTGTTTCCTCTGTTGTTTAAACAAATGACAGATCATTTACACAGAGCATCAGCAGTAGCAGTTCGTGGTTACGTCAAGTTCCTCGAAGATTATACAGCCAATAGACTCCATAAACTCTTTAAGAACAAAACTGTGTTGTCTCTCAGATTTTTTATCTATTTGAGTTGACCACGCCCATACCGCAACTACAATGTCCATCGGCACCTCCACTCGCATAATCACGACAAAGTCGTTTTCAGGCAAATACCGTCAATCTAAATAATCTTTAGTTGTGTTCGTTCTCGTCACTTTTATAATATGCAATCGCTTTAATAGTTGTAATAACATACTGACATAGATAAAAGTTACTGTATACCCAACCGCACAAATAAGGTTGTGTCACTGAGACATGTTTTGGTCGTTCCTCTAGTTCTGAGCTGAACTGCATGCTGGTTACAAGGCACAGGAAAATAACTTCTATTAGATACGCCTTCGTAGTCTAGGTTTCTAACATTTGCTTGCTAGACTGGAATAATATACGACGTAGTACATTTTGACGGCATACACACTAGATTGCCATTACCTTTTCCCTGAACAGTGAAATTGAATCATAGTCGATAAATAATTCCAGCAGATAGCAGTAGTTTAAAAAGAAAAAAACAGTATCTTTTATGGGTGCCGAGCACCTATCAAGTAATATATCTTCTTTTGAGTAGCGACTGGCTCGAAGAAACTTGACGTTTGTGTCTCAATTTCCTGTACGCTTGCTGGAAAGGCATAAACAGAGTTGTTCTTGAACTTAATGTATTTCAACTTGCCAAGTGCACTTCATTGATTGCCTATACGTTCTAGTGTTGAGTTTTTGTTGTTAATAGAGTGTTATGAAAGAAAAAGAGAAGACCAGCGACGTAGCCCATCCATCTTGAATAATAGCAAGGAAAAAGCTGATTTTCCATGTTATTTCATTTCATTTCATTACATCATGAGAAACTAAGGTCTCAGTCAGCATCCTGTTTTGTGACTAAGAACTGTACGCCATCACTTCCCTATTGATGTCCGAATACTGATTATGAATACTTCTTTCACCATGAAGATTTGAACTGGCTACCTCCATAACTATCCAAGAGCCTTTCAAAGGTTCTCACCTACATCAGATTAAATAGACATTTGATACAGTGTGAGAGGATAAAACAGAATTACTTGCGCACTGTTCAGATACATTTGTAAAAATGAAGATGCGCCAGCTTTTTGTCTGTGGGCATGCTTTGTATGAGGTTTTGCTACTTTTGGTTTACAAAGCACGTGTCACAATTTTACGAGTTCTTCGATTTCTTGAGTATAGCTAATCTTATAGCCACCAACCGGCCAACTGCCCTTGATGGTCTCACATCGAAAGACTGCATATGATCGATCGGCATCAGCTCTACACAGTTCCCTCATCGTTTAAGGCGAACAGAGGAACTGCTAGCACGTTCCTCTTCTATATTACGTTGCATGTGCGCTAGCGCTGCCGGTAGTGAGATGCATCAAAACAAAAAGTCAGATGACAGAGATACTAAAGTATCCTCATGACGACATAGACTAGAACAGGTCAGGCATAACTTCTGAAAGTCTGCATCAAAACTGAGAAGCTGTGTTTTGTTCCAGACCAGTTCAGATAGCCGCCTATAGACACGTTGGCGTCTATCTCACGTTGATGGCGAGACTCAACACTGAACACAGCGTGCCCCAGTTAACTCTGGAACAACACCGCGTAGGTATCTGTTGTCTGCGGTGTGGTGTCGGCGTCAAATCGGGATCTCCTCCCAGATTTCAGTAAACTGTTCCCATCTGTTACTCTGTCTGTACCCTCTACCCGGATTTCAGCTCTCCTCATGTCTATTCACCAGAGCCATTAGAATAGTCCTAAAATCTTCTCCTGGCGTAGTCCTTCTGGGACCACCAGTGCCTATTCTTCTTGCCACATTGTTGTCCTAAGTCCATTTCGTCACCAATTGATCTCCAGACGCACTACAGGCAACTGCATGTGCAATCTGCCTATATGATGCTCCTAGACTGATGTGACAAAAGTCAGGGGATATATTCTAATGTCGTGTTGCTCGGCGTAGCGCAGTAATTCGACAGTGCGTGGACTCAAGAGTCGCTGGACGTCCTCTGCAATAATATTGAGCCATGCTGCCTCTACAGCCGTCCGTATTTGCGGAAGTATTGCCCTTGTAGGATTTTGTGCATGAACTAACTTCTCATTGTGTCCCATAAATGTTCGATGCGACTCACGTCGGGTGAGCTGGGTGGCCAAATCATTCTATCGAATTATCCACAATGTTGTTCAAACCAATTGCAAACGATTGCGGCCCAGTAGCACGGTGCATTGTCATCCATAAACACTCCATCGTTTTTGGGGGACATAAAGTCCATGACTGGATGCAAGTCGCCTATTCCAGTCAATGATCAGTTCAATTGGACCAGAGAATCCATTGAATTTCATGTAAACACAGCCCAAACTAATACAGAGTCGCCACCATATTGCACAGAGTCTTATTGACAACCTGGGTCCATGGCTTCGTAGGGTCTGCGCCACACTCGAACCCTACCATCAGCTCTTACCAACGAAAAGGACTCATTACACCAGGCAACGGTTTACCAGTCGTCTAGGATTCAACCGACATGATCACGAGCCCAGGAGAGGCGCTGCAGGCGATGTCGTGCTGTCAGCAAAGGCACTCGCGTCGATCGTCTGCTGCCATAGCCCATTAGTGCCACATCTCGCCCCACTGTCCCAACGAATACGTTTATTTATTTTTTATTTATTTATTTATTGTTCCGTGGACCAAATTAAGGAGAAGTCTCCATGGTCATGGAACGAGTCAATACATGAAATTATAACACGATATTAGAAACAGATAAAATGAAATATAAAAAAAAAATATTCAGGTGACAAGTCGTAAATTTAAATAAAGAAAATCAACAATGTAACACTGGAATTTGCTTAATTTTTTAGCTCTTCCAGGAGCTCCTCGACAGAATAGAAGCAGTGAGCCATGAGGAATCTCTTCAGTTTAGACTAAAAAGAGTTTGGGCTACTGCTAAGATTTTTGAGTTCTTGTGGTACCTTATTGAAAATGGATGCAACAGAATACTACACTCCTTTCTGCGCAAGAGTCAAGGAAGTGCATTCCACATGCAGATTGGATTTCTGCCTAGTATTAACTGAGTGAAAGCTGATAACTCTTGGGTATAGGTGAATATTGCTAACAACAAACAACATTAAAGAAAATATATACTGTGAGGGCAATGTCAGGATTCGCAGACTATTGAATAGGTGTCAACAAGAGGTACTCGAACTTATACCACATATAGCTCGAACAGCCCGTTTTTGAGCCAAAAATACCCTTTTTGAATCAGAAGAATTACCTCAAAAAATAATACCATACAACATAAGCGTAAGAAAATATGCGAAGTAGACTACTTTTCGTGTTGAAGTGTCACTTATTTCAGATACTGTTCTAATGGTAAATAAAGCAGCATTTAGTTTCTGAACAAGATCCTGAACATGGGCTTTCCACAACAGCTTACTATCTATCCGAACGCCCAGGAACTTGAACTGTTCCGTCTCGCTTATAATATGCCCATTCTGTATGATCAAAATATCGGTTCTTGTTGAATTGTGAGTTAGAAACTGTAAAAACTGAGTCTTACTGTGATTTAGCGTTCCACATTGATTTCTACAGTTATTTCACGTAGTGTTGCTTGTCTGTTAGCATTAATAACTCCACCTAAATGCCTGTGAATTGGTGTTCTCGGCACACTCTTGACACAGATCTCGTAATACTGAATTCCACGTGCCTAACTCCAGCTACCATTCCGCGTTCAGAGACCGTTAATTCCCGCCGTGCGACAATAATCGGATGAAAACCTTTTCTCATGAATCACCTGAGTACAAACGAGAGCTCCACCAGTGCGCTGCCCTTTCACACCTTGTGCACGTGCTACTACCGCCATCCGTATTATGTGCGTATCGCTATCCCATGACTTTCGTCGCCTCAGAGAAAGTCTCTCATGACATGCACGTTCTCTATGCATGTTGTGTTTGAACTCTTCACCTGAAAACTAACGGTGTATGTCCACAATAACCATTACGTACTCACAGCATTCTTAATCTGTAGGAATGGCTGAAAATAACCTCGCATAAAGGTGAAATTTTAATCGACAACTCTAAGAGGCATGGAAATACTGCATTATCAGTCTGGTAGCGTTCGGTCCCGGTGTTCATAATGTAACTCTTTCCATTCTCGTCAGAGCATATAACTTGTCGGTTGGAAACTGAAGTCTCGAGACAAGCTTGCACAAATAAATTTTGCACCCCTCATTTACGCAAAAATTAATGTAACTGGTGCGATATAAATGGAGATGTAGAAATTTAGAGTCCTTTTTTTCTACGAAATCCTTTACTGTAACAAAATACAAAACTAGCGGACAGCAACTTTAAATCAGAGCACAAAAGGGAGAAGATAAGGCGTCATCTCCGTTAGTCGACCGTTACCCGGTATCCCTACAGTTCTGGTAAGCTATCAGCCGCCCATGAACGTCGAAGTCAAAGGTCCCGGGCACGACATCTCTGTTCACGGCCAAGCTTTTTGAAATAGGAACACCAGTGTGGCAGTGGGGGTAGGAGGGGCGAACAGAGTCATGGGCCTGTCTTCAAAGCAGATTACGTACCAGAAAACACACGCGACGCCAAGATATATGTGCACAAGAGCGAAAGTGACTGTTGCTATGCACGAGTAACTACAGATAGCGAGGATTCTCATGAGAGGGAAAGTTACTTATAAGTTTATCACAGAAAGTTACTGTTGCTATGCAAGGATAACTACAGATAGTGAGGATTCTCTGACCATCAGTTCATACTGACATCCCCATATGCTTCCTTGTTCAAGATTCCGCCATGCAGCAACCAAGCAACTAAGTAATCCACAGCTGTTTTTGTAATACCTTACGATCGGACATTCCGCCGCTGTTGCAGTAACTGCGCTACAAGCGATTGGTGCGAGCAAGACATCTGTAGCGAAATAGTCATAAAAACAACGCTGAACATAATCCAGCTTATTTGTGTTCGCTCCCTGCTGTGTGGTGAGTTTAATTGTTTGATACCTTCTTTTGTAAATCCTCAAACTAATCCAAATAACTGAGGGTAGATGGACTCTGAACTTTGATGCCCAACACGTGTAATACAGTACCCTTCACTCTGTAGACAGACACATGTTAACCCGAGAAAATGTAAGTATCACGGACAATCTTTATGTCAGAAAGCAAATTAAAGCAGACAATGTAATCTGTACTGTTGCGACGCGCCCCCACAGCAAGCAATGTCCTCCAATAGAATCATTCCATTGGTCGCACCGTCTGTGTATGTCTATCTTCAGAATGGCCTCCGGGTGAGACTAGCTGAATATTTGATATTGTATTATATATATGTTGGCCAGCTGGCGGTGGTGTTAGAACAATGACCTTGCCTCCCCTGTGAGAGGCGGAAGCCGTGCAGTGTTTCTCCACACCGTTTAGAGCTCAACAAAAAGAAACGAACTTGTTAACTGATAAAACTGTTGGCAATTGGCAGTAGCCTCCATCACTTATTTGCAAGCATGGGGGTTTGGCTTCAGAATGTGACCGTGCCTGGGATAAGTGCACAGTAGAAAGGAAGGGAACACAAGGGTAGACGGTTCAGCAAACTGGAAAAATAAGTAGTCAGACATATGGGGAATATCGCGCTTGTATACATTCAATGAAAAACGAGACAGAACTAGAAAGCGAAAGACTGATAAAAGTGCCGGTCACTGTTTAAAACGGGTACGGTTTCATAAAGATTCATTGAAGTAATTTAATAGTAAATGTTAATCAAAACAGAAAAATAGGCTCTGTCTATTGCTAACAAGGTAGTTAGCAAAACATAGTCTATCCCTGACATAAAAGTTCTCAGGGATGGTGTGTTGACAAGTGGTTGGAGGGAGTTCTTTTCCTGGCCCCGATGGATATGGCGCAATGAATAGAACACTGGATTCGCATTCAGAAGACGACGGTTCAAATCTCAATCCAGCCATCAACATTTACGTTCCCTGTGATTCCCTGAACCGCTCCAGGGTTATTCCGAGATTTTCCTCTGAAAAGGGCATGGCAGATTTCCTGCCTTAATCCGAGCTTCTGCTCCGTCTGTGATGACCTCGCTGTCTACAGGACGTTAAGCTCTAATCTTCCTTCCTTCCTGACGTACCTGGCTTGACTGTGAAGTCTGAAGTGTAGCATGTCGCGTTGTAGCATCTCCGTCGGTACTGAATTACTAATGAAATCGCGACGACGTTGGCAAAATGAATGTTCCGTAAACCATGGCTTAATGTACAGAGGGGTGGTAATTTTCTCTGCTAGCCAACATTTGATAAACATGCACATCAGTATGCACTGGAAAAAAGCGAAATAGATGCTCTGGGCTAACGGCTCTTCTTACAACGGTCCCTCTCCTTTGTTCTAAACGGAAGGACTCGTGACCACAAAGATTTAATACGAACGAAGTTCAGACACTGAGTGAGAATCATATGCACTCACAGTTTTGTTATTTCGCTTCCACTCTGGATGAACCTTTGGATGCCTCATCAAAGTATCCACGTTGATACGAGCAATGATAGCCTCTTAATGACCACTATCTTCTGTATTTTAACTAACGAATCTTTGGGTACAGTGACTCTCGTACCTGGAGATGTTAGTTCTCCTCACTGAAACCAAAGAAGTTAAACATGACAAATTCGGTTCTAAAGTTCCTTACAAATATTAGGCTGTTGCCTGTACCGAATTCACAAAACAAAATCATTCCCATTGATTTCGAGGTCTTTCAATATCTCTTTTCACTCTCGGCCTGTAACTCAGTATTACGAAATTCCGTGACCTGGTATTCTTATGCGGTGTTGTCTCCCATCTTCACGATACTTTTGAATTTCTTCCTCCATGTTGAAAATATTTAATCCTCTTCTAATATCGTCATTTCTAACTTCTCTCTTATTGGGCAGCCCTCCGTCTTCCTTAGGAACCTCACATCTGATGGCTGATTTTTTTTATGTAGCTTTTGCTGGGAACAAGACTAATTGTGCCCCGCAACTTAGGGTAGGGGAGGTGAGGTGAAGCCAACTTCCGTAAGAGAGACAATGCCGACAGAAAATCAGGCAGGTCGCGATACCTAGAGGTGCTACCACCATCAAGCGACCCATCTTGCGCAGCGCACGTAACGCAGCAAGGGGATTGTAAAATTACTGGGGCCGGCCGCTGTGGCCCAGCGGCTATAGGCGCTTCAGTCCGGAACCGCGCTGCTGCTACGGTCGCAGATTCGAACCCTGCCTCGAGCATGGATGTATGTGGTGTCCTTAGGTTAGTTAGGTTTAAGTAGTTCTAAGTCTAGGGGACTGATGACCTCAGATGTTAAGTCCCATAGTACTTAGAGCCATTTGAACCATTTTGAAAAACTACTGGCAAAGTCACAAACAGCGTCCTAAAGTTTCATTGGATCTAACTGAATCTGCATAGCAAAATTTAAATTCCGCACTGTCCAGTCACATTAAAAGCCGGAATAAACACCTTTTCCAGCGCTGACCGCTGCCAGACGTTCAAGAAGAGAGTCAGAGAGGTTCTGGGAGGTACCAAAAGGAATGTGGAGTCGTTCGGACTCCAGTGGCGTGGCCACCTGCGCTAGGACTCTAGGTTAAGGATCCATGACACGAACAGCCCGATTCACGTGGTATCGTAGACTCTCGACTGGATTTAAATCCGGAGAGTTGGTGCCCGATGGAGCACGGTAAACTCATCCTGGTGCTCTCCGAACCACGCACGACCATTGTTCCTTCAGAATGACGAGATCACCCAAACAATGCCACAAAAAATTTCCCAGACTATAATCCTTCCGACGATTGATACAGAGTATTTGCTTTTAGACTTTTCACGCCGTTCGTGCCAATCAGTGGACGTCTAGTTGCTGTACTGGTGTGCAATTTCCAGCCTTCGCGATGATGAACAGCAGTCAGCAGGGCTGCGCGAAGAAGGAGCCTGCTATGGTTGCCCATACGAAGCAACGTTCACAGAACGGTCTTTAGAGACACACTGTGGTGGTAGCCCCTCGGTTCATCTGGGTGGTCAGCTGCTCAACAGTTTGGCCCACACACATCACCCCACGCGTCTTCTACCAGGGTTGCCTCGGCGCCGGTTTTGGATAGCGCCAGTTTGCTATGCACGGTATACTTTAACCAAGGCGGCATGTAAACGGTTTATAAACTTAGCCGTTTCGGAAATGCTTACATGCTTGGACCAAAAGTCAATTATCATACTCTCGACCCCCCCCCCCCCCCCCCCCACCACTCTTCACATAGGCGGTGATCACATTCATGTGACTGGACCGTACATGAGTATCTTCCTTTAACGTTTATTAATGAAATAATGCTATTACTTAAGGCGACACCCTCGATAAATGAAATGATAATTACATAAAGACCCTAAGCTTTCGATAGGCATTGATATACATCAACGGGGACAGTTGAAAATGTGTGTCCCGACCGGGAGTCGAATCCGAGAATTCCTGCTTACACGGCAGACGCTCTATCCATCTGAGCCACCGAGGGCACAGAGGATCGGACGACTGCAGGGATTTATACCTTGCACGCTCCACGTGAGACCGCACTTGTCAAAAGCGGAAGCAGTCACTTCAAAAAAACTTCGTAACCTATTAAAACTGTGTGCTGGACCGGGAGTCGATTCCGAATCCTTTCCTTAAGCGGATAATATACGTAATGGCTTATCCAGGTAAGCCTTGGGGCCCGCCACACAAATGCAGTCCTCCAGTAACCCTCTTCCACTTTGCAAACTCAACAGTAGCTCTCCTGTACACCTCGATAAACTTGCAACCCGGAGACAAAAGATGTCGAGGGGAACGGCTTAACCAAAGCTTACAACTCGTTTCTTACATTAGTTCGCTAAGTAGGGGAGTGGCATCGACGAATTGTATTAGAAGAGCTACAAAGCTTACTCAGTGAGTAAGAATATTACCCACGAAAAACGAGGATCTGGATTCAGATCCGGTCCAGCGCACATGTACGATCTTCCGGTTCCATACCAGTGTATTCTCCACGACAGTCAACTGTGATGCACCTATGCTGCGTCTGACGAGTTCGAGGTAAGCTCAGAGCCATCGTAGTCATGATCGGTTTGACACGTGTCAGCGTCTGGCGACCTTCCTGAGTGCGATGGGGATGACAAAACATGTTCCTTCGCGAGTGAAGAAAGCTGCTGTTAATGAGACGAACGGCACTGCGGGTGAATCGATTAGATTGTGAAAGGTATGCGGCTGGCAGAGATCAACTGGCTAGAAAGAAAGGTTTATACGTCCGAAAATCTAATACGAATTGCAACAGACGGATATGCAGTAGACTGTGGAAAACGTCATAGCATATTTTAGCACAAGTTTTGGTCACAGCCGAAGAGTGCTGTAGCGACACAGAGAACATGCTGAACTTCTCCATGATGTGTGTCCTTACTGTGTTTTCGTGAATGAGAAATTGTAGTCCCATTAACAAGGTGCTGTTACTACGACTCAGAATAGATGTCAACCAAGAGTTACAACCACATTTCAGTCACTTACAACTCTGCATTGGTTGCGTTTCCTTTTACACGGCGCTTCTTACTTGTTTAAAGAAGTTCATCGATACAGATCTACGGGACTATTTACTTTTCCGCTGATCGCATCTCGACATCACGTGATTCTCTGTACCATGGTGTCTACGAAAACCAGGATGGAGGAGATGTCCGCGTCCAGATTGATGCCATATTTTGAAGTCGTCGCCTATTGACAAATAGATTGTAAGGAATACCAGACTAGCTGTGTATATGGACTGAACAGTTCCTAGCAAATAACACACAGTTTGTCATTCTTGCGTGAAAGATATCTTTAAACGCAAAAGTAACTTCGGGAGTACGGTGGAAATTTGAGTAAATGCAGTAAGACCTGCAGAGGAGCGGCGCTTGAAGCAAGAATTGGCAGATGACCCTCAATATACAGAAATGTAACGACTGAGCATAAATAGGTGGAAGATCCGTTGTTTTATGATTTCACATTTGTTGAACAGTCACTAAAAGCAGTGATATTTCTTGAGTGCTTGGAGGTGATTTAAAGTAGAACGATCATATAGCACTAATCGATGGAAAGGCAGATGCCAAGCTGAGATCTGGAGGATTCCTCAGGAATTGTAGTCCATCTATAGAGGAGGTGGCATACAAAACCTTCGTTCGATCGAGACTTGAGCATTGCCTATTAGTAAGGCACCCTTACCAAGCAGAACTCATAGAGAAAACAGACAAGATCGCGTTTCGTCAGAGGTTCGCTTAATAAGTGCGAAAGTGTCAAAGTGTCATTGCGATGTTCATCCAACTCCAGTGACAAATACTCTAAGAAAGACATTGTGCATCATAGTATGGCTTACTGTTAAAATCCGGAGAGTGTATGTTCCTAGAAGAGTCATAGTACCATATATTGCTCCACCTTACGTACATCTAGTGAAAAGACCATGAAGATAAAAAGGACGAGGATTACCATCATTTATGACTGTATCAAGACAGATGGGGGGGGGGGGGGGTTGGAGAGCAAAGTGACACTGGTACAGAAACCACAGACCATAAAGTAACTTGCGGAGTGTAGTTATAGATGCTTATGTCTGTGTCGAAATAAATCTCTGCCTGAAACTAACAAAAAATAGGCGAAGAAGCAATTGCAGTTAAAGTCGCTAATTTCCATTGAGGACATGGAACGGCAACTGTGATTTAAATCAGCGATTTCTTAGGTACAATATTTAACCAGTCGCTTTTTTTAAAATTATTGTATGATTTATTTTCTGTAGAATTAATTAGTTTTGAAGCCACTGCACGCTCATCATCAGGCGGAGGTGTTTAGCAACATTATTTTGTGGGTCATGTGCAGCTCGACTCTGATGTCGCATTGCTAGTGGAAATAACGGGAATTTAGTTACTGGTAACGAAAAAATTATGAAACGAAAAGATTGCTATGTGTTGGATACTTACAGTGTGCACTGCCTCGTGGTACCCATAGCACAGCCGTTCTGATAACGTACATTTTGCAGGTTACGATATACTTTGTGTGTATATAGCCAGCAAAATGTACGTTATCAGAACGGCTGTGCTACGGGTACCACGAGGCAGTGCACACTGTAAGTATCCAAGACATAGCAATCTTTTCGTTTCATAATTTTTTCGTTACCAGTAACTAAATTTCCTTTATTTCTACCAGCACCACGACCACAGCATCGAGCTGCACATGTGTCAGATAATATTCCAGTAACATCTCGATCTGATGATGAGCCTACAGTGGCTTGAAATTAAATAATACTACAGAAAATAAATCATACATAAATTTTTAAAAAGCGACTGGTTGTATATTATACCCAAATAAATCGCCAATTACAATCAATTTAATTTGATTCACGATCTCCAGTAGAGCTGTCCCTCTGTCCCAACTCCATCAGGACTTTCCACTGCACACGTTCTGCTTTCTGCTAGTTTCGGGGATCACTGAGAGATGTTACTACTTAATCCACCGCGTAACTTGGGAAGATTGAGCCAACTTAGAATTAAATTCCTTACACAATTCTTAACCGTAATCTTAATTCGGATAGTCTTAATACGTTCCTCGCACGCAGTCAGAGGATCCACAATACTCTTCGAAACATAAGACCATGAACTTGTCTGCAACATCCGCTTGTTGAAACCAATAGAAAAATGCTAGAACATTGGAACGTATCATCTGTTTAACATCTGCAGCTGAACTCTCTCTGAGTACATACAAGGTCTGCATCGCGACCGCTACAGGTTCACTGCAGAAATACCGCGCTTCTGTTTAAGAAATTGTAAACTGCAACTCTCGAAATATCAAAGACGGCAAAAGCATGAATATGGTACGCACTCGAAATCCGCGACTCAAAAAACAATCTGGAGGACGGCGAGGGCGGCGGAGGGAGGGGGAAGGAGTTAGGGCAGAGTTCGGAGCTCTAGTGCTGAAAGAGGCAACGTTTAAGGAGGAGAGGTTAACAACGAGTAATGCGACCTCACATGAAAGATTAAAATTGTCTATCGAATCTGAACTCGAAACTTATCCTTCCCTAGCATCCAGTGCTGTACCAGCTGAACCATCGGAGTAAATCACATTGCCCAGCACATAGCCACAAGGTAAATGCATCTCTCCTTCATTTCCCGACTCATGCAACCTATTCTGAAAAGGCAAATATCTGGGTTCGGTTCTAGAGTCCAATGATAGTTAATATGTTAAATGTTTAAAAATGACATTTTTAAGTTTGTTTTATCTCCGTTGCTTTAGCGGCAACTGCGCAAATTGGGGTTTAGTGTTTTTACTGCTCTCTCATCCACAGTGAAAATTTTGTTTTATGTTGCTGTTGCAAAGTAACAGAGTTAACACAAACTTGTTATGCAATTATAAACTGCTGTTGTGATCAATACTGTGAATGTTTTGTAAGCTAGTTTCAAGTCTTTTGGTTATTTTATACAAAGTGTTATGATTCTCAATAAATTTAGTTAGTAAAAATGTTAGTATTAAATAAGTCCACTTGTTTTGTAGCTTTTGTCGCTCCAAGTGAAGTAATGGACTTCGTTAGGACACTTCAGATTTCACATACTTCTTCTTTCTCTTCTCCAGTAATTCTGCATTTCATTCTCAGTGCCTTTTGACTATGTTCAGCTGTGTGAAGGATTGAGGAACATCCCTCTAGTGATGCTGATACACAGAGGCGATAAAGAAGCCGAAATTAAAATCATGCAGCCTAACATCTTAGAATATTTTATTTGGAATATTAGCATTGTTAAATCTAAGAAAATTAAACCTCACGAAAGTAACTGATATAAAACTATTAAAATATTTCCTGACTTGTTTCGTTGCAGCTGGTGCGAATATCATAATCACAAACACATACCAGGCGAGTGTCGACGGGTTCATGAAGTATCTGGGTCTCAGCGAGAATGAGAGCATCGAACTCATCGAGATGGCGGTGAAGTTAGCCAAGAAAGCGGTGGATACCTTCATGAGCGAGCAACATGGTCTGGCTGGTAAGGACAACAATGCTGTTATTATGATGCTTTTGTGCTTGTATTGTTACAGGTTTCTGTTTATTAATTAGATTGAAAATGGTAACTAATGGTAAAACACTGTTACTGATATCAGTTGATGAAAAACTACTGGTATCTTTAGAATGATCTGTATTAGAAGTACACGGCTTTATTACCTGAAGACTCTTAATGTATTGTCTACTTGGAAAAAAGAAATATCGCTATGAGTGGAAAGCGAAAATTTTATCTGGTACTGTGTCGGCGTTGCATAAATGGAATTTTGTTTTTATTGTACTGACACGTGATACAAAGTATCGTAAGTCAAGTATGACTTTCATCTGCAGAAACTGTTGTTTACAAAGATTTTTAAAGAGGTCATTTTATGTTGTTGTTGTTGTCTTCAGTCCTGAGACTGGTTTGATGCAGCTCTCCATGCTACTCTATCGTGTGCAAGCTTCTTCGTTTTATGTTATTTGTTCAAATTAGCAAATGTGGAATCATTTGGCTTTGATTGTAACCTAGATCACGTGTTTATAAAATTGTATGACCTGTTTTGTTTATGTTAGCAATCATCTTTAAAACGTAAAATACAATTGCAGACTATAAGATGATTGCTATCACAATCGAAACCTATCATATCATTATATAAATTCGCGATCTAGACACATAAAGGTTATATTGAAAATTGAAATCACTTTTCCACATTCTCAACCGTGTCGAACGTTATAAAATTTGTTTGTGAGCTTTTGCAAACAAAAATTAATTAAAAGTTGGCGAAGTTTTGTAAGGAGTCAATTAAAACGTGGATGAAATCAAACGTAACAGTACTTTCCTGATCGACGTGAAGATCGTTTCAATGCCAAAAACACAATATGGAACAATGAGAAAGTCCATAATGCGCTATTGGACGACCGATGATTAAAATAACATGAAATAACTAGCGACGTAGACCAGCCAGAAGAAATACAATAACTTTTACGATAATAATTAACTGGCATAAAACTTTATGAAAGAACCAAGATGGGTTCCATATTTGTGTAATGCTATCCGAAAGCAAATGCGGAAACGTATTTGTCATCAATGTTTTGTGCATTAAAAGAATTAACTAAATATGTGTGCTTGTTTGTTAGCACTTGGATGAGACGCGGTCATACCACTATTAAGGACAACGTTCTTACTGATTAGCTTGCGAAAGATAGTAGAATAACGAGCACTTCCTACGCAAGTTTTCTACTTGAAATTGGTGAAATAAGATCTTGATGAAAAAAATGCCTAAATTACGTAAGGAAACCAACAAGAATTGCAATAATCTTTGAGCAACACAACAAGCCTCCCTCCTCAATAAGATACTATGATACCGGCAAAACTGAACGACTTGAAGTATTAACTGTTGAAACAACCATCCTGTTTACATGATGTGGCACCACATGGTTGTAACCTATTTCCATATCTACAGAAATTTGTGCAATAAGACATGCTTCGTATTTGAGCAACAATCCTCCTAAAATATCTTCACGAGTTTCAGTAACAGATATATTTCAATGATAGTCGTGAAGATGTTTTTAGGTTGCTTGTAATGATTAATGTTATCATCATCATTCATCCCCTTTACGGTCTGTGGAAGGAAATGGCAAACCACCTCCGCTAGGACCTTGCCTAGTCGGCGGTGCGGGTCTCCTGCATCGTCCCCTACACTCCTCGTAGTATGGGACCTCAACATCATCATCATAATTATCATCGTAGATAATAAAAGAGACTGATGGGGCTGTACTCACATTTTCTGCTGCCTTTTTTCTTTTGTATTACAGTAGTCAAGAAATTTATGTCCATTCCCCAGCGCGATATTCTATTCAATAGTCTCATATAAATTTCAGTGTACCTTCTGCCATCAGGCGGTTCAGTATTTCCGTTGGGATTGTATCTGTTCCTATCTGCTTTCCATCCTTTACTGCATTTAATGCAATCGTTATTACTCTTATTCACATCATCTAAAGTTTCAAGTTCTAGCATTCTACGTTGGTGTTATGTATAGTACATTTTTGCAAGTAGTTTTCGATTCTTTGTCGAATTTCCTCACAATTTTTGTACATTTCCATTTCATATTTCCTAAGAATTTCTACAATAAGATTTCACATCTGTAAGTAACCGATCTTGTATTTCTTACTCTTTCGAACAGAATATCCTACGTTCCCATACTTTCAAGTTCCTCAACCTTCTTACATTTTCCTTTAAAGGATCTTTTATAGGCTTGCTGATATTGTCTTTGCATTTAATTTTTTGGCCTTCTACGCATTCAGCTTGTTTATTGATTATTATTTTGCCTTTGAATTTTCTACTGTTTTCTATTTCACAAATAATTTCTGTATGTATTAAATTTCATTTTTATGCCGTTTTGTTTCAGTGGTCTTTCTAGACAAAGGATGCTATTGTGTATTTCTTAGGGCGTACAGTCTTAATGCAAAAGGTCTCACTAAAATAAATACATTGCCCAATTATCTATATATCGGAAACTGGCATCTCAGCATTTGCTGTGTGAAAATACAGTTGATTATTAACGAAAATAACAACAGTAACGTATCGCTGGTAAATAATCTATCTATTATAAATATTTTATATTCAAGAAATCAGGTGGAAAACCAGTCCTAAGCAAAGAAGGGGAAGCTGTAATGAGGAAGGAGTATGTAGAAGGTCCATACAAGGGAGATGAACTTGAAGTCAATGTTACAGAAGTTGAGGAGGACGTAGATGAAGGTGATATGAGGGAATTTGATAGAGAGGTGAAAGGCCTAAGTCGAAACAAGGCCCCAGGAAGAAACTTCGTTCCGTCAGAATTTCTGCTAGCCTTGGAAGAGCCCACCATAAGAAAAATACTCCATCCGGTGTGCAAGATGACAGGCGAAATATCCTCAGCCTTCAAGAAGAATATAATAATTCCAATTCCGAAGAAAGCAGATGCTGATGGGTGTGAGCCGGCCGGTGTGGCTGAGCGGTTCTAGGCGCTTCAGTCTGGAACCGCGCTACCGCTATGGTCGCAGGTTCGAATCCTGCCTCGGGCATGGATGTGTGTGATGTACTTAGGTTGGTTAGGTTTAAGTAGTTCTAAGTTCTAGGGGACTGGTGAGCTCAGATGTTAAGTTCCATAGTGCTCAGAGCCATTTGAATCATTTTTTTGATGGGTGTGAATATACCGAAGTATCAGTTTAATACGTCATGGTTGCAAAATACAGACACGAATTCTTAGCGGAAGAATGGAAAAACTGGTAAAAGCCAACCTCGGGGAAGAACAGTTTGGATTCCGGACAAATGCAGGAACACACAGGACAGTACTGACCCTACGGCTTATCTTAGAAGATAGGTTAAGGAAAGGAAACCTAAGTTTATAGTGCTTGTAGACTTCGAGAAAGCTTTTGACAATGTTGAGTGGAATATTCTCTTTCAAATTCTGAAGATATCATGGGCAAAATACAGGGAGCGAAAGGCTATTTACAACTCTACAGAAACCAGACGGCTGTTATTTAAGGGTCGAGGGACATGAAAGGGAAGCAGTGGTTGAGAAGGGAGTGAGACAGGGTTGTAGGCTGTCCCCAATGTTATTCAATCTGTAGAATGAGCAAGCAGTAAAGGAAACCAAAGAAAAATTTTGAGTAAGAATTAAAGCTCAGGTAGAATAAATAAAAACTTTAAGGTTTGCCGATGATATTGTAATACTGTCAGAGACAGCAAAGGAATTGGAAGATCATTTGAACGGAATGGACAGTCTCATGAAAGGAGGGTATGAGATGAACTTCAACAAAAGCAAAACAAGGCTGACGGAATGTAGTCGAATGAAATTTGGGGATACTAAGGGAATTAGATTAGGAAACGAGACACTTAAAGTAGTAGATGAGGTTGTTATTTGGACAGCAAAGTAACTGATGATTTCCGAAGTAGAGAGGATATAAAATGTAGACTGGTAACGTCAAGAAAAGCATTTCTGGAGAAGTTTGTTAAGATGTAATATAGATTTAAGCGTTACGTACCCTTCTTTGAAGATATTTGTATGGTGTGTAGCCATGTATGGAAGAAAAACATGGACCATAAACGGTTTAGACAGAAAGAGAACATTAGCTTTTGAAATGCAGTGCTGCACAGGAATGCTGAAGATTAGATGGATAGATCACGTAACTAATGAGGAGGTTCGGAAAAGGATTGGGGGGGGGGGGGGGGGGGGGAAAGAAATTTGTGGCGCAACCTAACTAGAAGAAGAGATCAGATTGTAAGACATATTCTGAGATATCAAGGACTCACCAAGTTATTACTGGACGATAGTGTGAGGTACAAAATTCATAGAGGGAGTCCAAGAGATGTATACAGATTCAAAAAGATGCAGGATGCAATAGTTACTCGGAGATGAAGAAGCTTGCATAAGACAGAGTAGCATGAAGAGCTGCATGAAACCGGTGTTCGAGCTGAAGATGACAGCAATAACATTCTAAACATAACGTTAGGGTCAAGTTCGTCTTCTGATTTTAAGTGAACGGCATTCTCATTTTATAGACGGTGAGATGGTGTCGGCAGAACCCTATTTTGGTTAATTGGGTGACGAAATGGCCCGGAAAACCGCAATTGTCCCGGTTTTACACCATAGCATACAGTCTCCCGAAAAAATTGTTTCGGATGCTTCAAAATCCTGGAATCCTGTTTTTAAATATATTTTACGAAATTCTATAAGTTTTTAGAGATTTCGCTCAATTAAACGGAATATGACACGATAAATTAATACATTTTAGCTTATTCTCTGACATTCATAGTCCCACACTAATCACGGCATCAATTTTGATCTACTGAATCAATAACTCATTTTGAACACTAATATGACTGGAGAGTAGTTGTATTGTTGTAGCAGTTCCAGTTCCTAGGTAGAGGAGGGATCGAGGAGGTGGAGGGCTCCGTTGGAGCTCGGTTAATTGTCTTCTGGTTTTCTAGAAAATGGTTGGGTCCACCTAGATGAGTCATGCTTCGAATGATGATACTCTTCAGTGAGGACGAATATTGTTTGCGGCCAATTGCTTCTATTTGGAGAAACTTGTTCCTGTTGTAAAGGACCCGGTCGAGTATTTTATTTCTTCTGCGAAGGGTTGTCTGGTGCGTACGTGTGTGTTGTGTTGGGACAGAGCGGCCGCTGATCGCGGGTTCGGTGGGCCCGTACGGCGCGTCGCTGCACGACTACTCCGAGTACAGCGGCGACTACGCGGAGCGCGTGACGCGCCGGCAGCTGGCCGAGTGGCACCGCCCCCGCATGGCGGCGCTGCTGCGCGCAGGCGCGGACCTGCTCGCCGTCGAGACCATCCCAGCGCAGGCCGAGGCAGAGGCCGTCGCGGACCTGCTGCGGGACTTCCCCGCCGCGCGCGCCTGGATCGCCTTCTCCTGCAAGGTATCTTACAGTGCGCACACCTGCTATACGTGCGAATGATACCGTTTTCTATCGACCTTAGCGTATGCATTTGATAATTTCGACAGCGCAGTAGAAATGTATGTGCTCTGTCAGGGAACTCGCGCCAGAGAGCATAACATACTAAGTTGCCTTGCCCAAAATCATTTCGCTAACATCGTACTGTGGTTTCTTCTTCAAACCGCTGCACGAGCCTGAAAATGACATCGAAATAAGAGACTATGGGAATGATAACAGAAATTACTCAACAGAGGAAAGTCCACTCGAGACGCGACTTGACGAAATACCAGTCTGATTCTACAAGGAGTATGAATATGTTCTTCTAGTAGCAGTGTTCTGTAAAACATTGGAAGAACGAAAAGTGCCCAGTAGAGTTGAAAAACTACCGTACGCCACTGTAGACTATTGCAAGAAAGCGTAGGCTACGGCAATTTTCCTAGCAGCTTTGGTCGGTTAAGGTCGTGCCCATGTTACCTGTAAGTTACGTGTGTTGCATGCATTTCGTGCGTTCCCTCATAACGATCGCTTTGTTTACGTGTCTTACTAAATTGCCCTATTGACCAGGACCGATGAACTGTCTAGAAACCGAGTGTGGATATATAGAGGGCCAGGGAACCAACGCAACATTTTTGTTCTACATACTTATTCTCCTGTCTGCAAGAATGGGCTGTCATTCCCCAAGAAGCCTTCCAGCACCTGTTTTAATGTATGCCTGCGAGAGTGGAAGCTGTCATCAAGGCTAAGGATGGGCCAACACCATACTGAATTCCAGCATTACCGATTGAGGGCTCCACGAACTTGTACGTCATTTTCAGCCCGGTGTCCGTATACCTTTGATCACATAGTGTAAGTTTGATCAAGTATTGAAACGATGAAACTTCCTGGCAGATTAAAACTGTGTGCCCGACCGAGACTCGAATTCGGGACCTTTGCCTTTCGCGGGCAAGTGCTCTACCATCTGAGCTACCGAAGCACGACTCACGCCCGGTACTCACAGCTTTACTTCTGCCAGTATCCGTCTGCAGAGTGAAAATCTCATTCTATTGAAACGATGTTTTACATTTTTTGTTTCGTGGATTTTTAGCCGATTTGTTAAGGAAATTGTGTGTTTAGCGCTATAAGACAAAACTATACTTTTTTTTTACTGCTACATCCCTCTGTTTCAATGATTTTCGAATAAAACCTGAATTAAACATTGACAATTTCAAATGTACCTGGGGGATGTTTGCAGGATGAGATTTTCAGCCTGCAGCGTAGTGTGCGCTGATATGAAAGTTCCTGGCAGATTAAAACTGTGTGCTGGACCGAGACTGCCAGGAAGTTTCATATCAGCGCACACTGCGCTGCAGGGTGTAAATCTCATTCTGCAAACATCCCCCGGGATGTGGGTTAGCCATGTCTGCGCAATATCCTTTCTTCCAGGAGTGCTAGTTCTGCAAGGTTCGCAGAAGAGCTTCTGTGAAGTTTGGAAGGTAGGAGACGAAGTATTGGCAGAATTGAAGCTGTGAAGACGGGTCGTGAGTCGTGCTTGGGTAGCTCAGGTGGTAGAGCACTTTCCGGCGAAAGGCAAAGGTCCCGAGTTCGAGTCTCGGTCCGGCATACAGTTTTAATCTGCCAGGAAGTTTCATATCGGCACACACTCCCCTGCAGGGTGAAAGTCTCATTCCGGATTCCTGATATTCACGGTACACTGGTGAAATGATCGTACGAGAAAATCCCCACTTCATCGCTACCTCAGAGATGCTGTGTACCATCGCTCATGTGCCGACTGTTACACCACATTCAGACTCACTCAAATCTTGATAACCTGCCATTGTAGCAGCAGCAACCGATCTAAAAACTGCGCCAGGCACTTTTTGTGTACAGGCTTTACCGACCGCAGTGCCGTATTCTGTCTGTTTACGTATCACTGCATTTGAATATGCATGCCCATACCAGTTTATTTGGCGCTTCATTGTATGATCCTGAATTCGAAACTACCTCATCTATCTATAACAACTGTAATTGAGAGCACAGTCTTTCTTTTATATTTCAATCACGCAGTATCATTTAATTTGGACCTTTTAATGTATTTCAGTACAATCTCCCCGACTTAAGTGATAGAGCGCCATCAATAAGAGAATACTCCACGATTCGGGAATGACACACTCAACAAAAATAAAACAAAAATATTAAACGCCACCGCCTCTTTGACTTTGACAGTTAACAATCAAAGTAGCGCTCTGCCTCTTCAGGCGTTGGCAAGACGCGACCCTCTACAGTTTCCTATTTGAAAACAGGCTATCCGCCACTTTCCACTCTGAAAGTCTCAGTTTATTTACATATCATTCATTAATGGCCCCACTTTGCTACGCTGCACACTAAACATTGGGCTTTGGGTACGGTCTTACGGTCTATTTAACCGTTTGTTGGAAAATTCAAACTAACGAGCCAAGTGATGTCCGCCGTACATTTTATTCCCCAAAATTCCACCAAAACACACTAGAGTCGTAGGCTCGCACTTCAAACAACATAATCCGCCACTGGAAGACAAACAAACAAGCCAATTAGCTCTGGGCGAGCAGTAAGTCACTAATAATACACCGCGGATAAAAAATTCATATAGCTCCGATATCACCACAAATTCAGTGAATATTATCGCATCAACACTTTGTTCCAGCTGTGCCTTCCACAGCCTAAATTTACCGCAGTTCTCTAGAATCGACCCAACACTAAAAGTCTAAGAAAAGATCGCCCCTGGCACTTTTTCGCCAATTCTGTGGCTTAACTAGTACTATGAAAATTCATAATAGCTTAAATATTCCAAGATAGGCCTTGGGAAGGGAAAACTCTCGCAGCTACGGGAATTCACGGTAGTCTCCGCTCAAAAATCTTTCTGATGGCACTCTTAAGCCCATTCCACAGACAATCTGGTTACGCCAGGCAATTACTCCACTCTCGCTTAAGCCTTGCTAAGCCCGATCGCCTTGCGACGAACCAACTCGCACCATGTCTGTATGTAGACAGACTAAGACCTACATCTGGATTGTCGGGGGCCTGTACGTGAGCTGTCAATCTCTCTCGTGCAAATCACGCGGGAATTATTAAAAACGAAGAAACATGTTACGCCTCCTCTATTTCTGACAGTGCATTATCGGCAGCAACCTTGGCATACTGGAGCGGCGGCCGGCTGCTTCGTAGCGCTGTTGCATCATGCTGACTTCTGCGATGGCCAGTGGTTACTTCGCATTTACAACATGCCTCAGACTTGGCGTGTACCGTGCACCTAAAACACAGTTTTTTCACATCATCTAAGACACCATACACATCAAACTACACCTTTTCATTTGGTTTTAATACATCTATGTGTTCGGATGCCGAGCAATAGGAAATGCGAATATACATCTTGCATTTGTCACAACACATTCCCTATGTAATAAAGCTAGTTTCTGAGATACTATTTTTGGAAAAGGAGCTGTACACAATGTGCTGTCGTAGTATTTTCAACGTACCTGATTAGAATACCTAAACGTTCACCACTGTTCTAATTATTTATTTTAATTATATTTGCTTTATGTTTAAATTGTTATTTTATGTTTTACAATCAAGATTTTTGTTTTTTTTGTTTTTTCGTTTACCGTTTCACGCGTGAATTTTTTAACTAAAAATAATAAGTAACTCACTGTAATGACAGAAAATAATTACAGTAATGGTAAACTATAAGCAAATGCTTAAAACATATTTTTTACACCATCCACATTAAAATGAACGAAATTTCTTCACGTAATATACACGACAGAAAACATAAAACAAAACAGAATTCAGCAGGATTTAAAACTATCATGAGTGACCCACTAATTATAATGATTTGTATCATGCATATTTCACTACATTGGTAAGCCTTGAAGAAGAGGATTAATTACATGCTAGTGATTGCATCTTGATTGTTTTGTTTCTCAAGTTCAAATTGACGTCACAATCTTTCAACAGAACTGAATCTTCTTACAAAAGTTCTTTACAACATCGGAAGCCATATAAGTTCTACAGCTATACCTGTGCAATCGAGCCGTTTGTGATCATCAAATGGGTACGACGCTCGAAACGGTTTTTTGGCACTGACCACCCGCCTATCCATTGTGGTGAGTTTGGACTGAGAATTCGAGAATCTCTTCTTGAAGCCCCAAATGTCATTGCGACAGCATCGAAATCTGGTAAATGCAATTAGGTCAGAAAATATTTGAAAGATGTTTTACTTCCCTTCAGAAGTCTGCCTCAATAGCTGATTGGTCAGTGCGACGTTATACCACGCAAAGGGTTCCGGTTTCGATTCCCGACTGGGTCGGATATTTTCTCCGCTCAGGAACTGGGTGTTGTGTTGTCTTCATCATCACCTCATTCCCATCGACAAGCAAGTCGTCGAAGTGGCGTCACGTAAAAAGACTTGCACCAGGCGACCGGTCTACCCGACGGGAGGCCCTAGCCACAAGACATTTCATTTCACCCTTTAGAAGATATTCTCTCTAAACGTAAAATGCCAAATTACCTTTCGGGGTGTGTTTTGTCCCTTAAAATTGAAATTCGGCACAAACAAAAAATGCGTATTGCACGATTTTGCTCCCTCTACATACGCAGCAAGTTTCAAGATCGTTTTTGGATACTTGACAACGTTTCCTTGTGAGAAATGGAGGTCAAAGCGAGAACGAATCATAACAGTTACGTTGTAGATGGCAAATGGATGTGGTGACCCGTACCTGAGGGAGCAGAGCTCAACGGCGAACACAGCATTGCGGCCAATACCCTGGTTGTTGTTGCAGTAGCTGTCATCTAAACAAAGCTCTCCATCACTTTTGCAATTTGCGCCAGCTATAATAACGATGTCTTTCACAATACGTTCAGCACATTCAGTTTATTTAGAACTAAAGGCGTAAGGATGTACTGTAGAACTCCAACTCTGAAGAATAAAGGACAAAAAAAAACGTGAGAACTGACGCTATAATTTGAAACTGTCGAAAAATATAACATAAAACGTCTTCAATTATGTTCGTATGCTTTGTATAAAAGAAAACAAATCACTTGTGTAACAAAAGTTATAACATCGAGCTAGAAGCAACGAGCGAGTTACTTTCTTTTAAAATAGGAAATGAGAAAAAAAAAAACTTCAGCGGATCAGGCCTTGGAAGGCCCAACGGTGCCGACCGACCACCGTGTTATCCTCAGCCGATAGGCGTCAGTGAATACGGATATGGAGCACACCGCTCTCCCGGCCGTTGTCAGTACTTCTCAATCAGGTATCTCCTCAATTGGCTTCTCAAGGGCTAAGTGCGACCCGCTTTCCAACATCACTCGGCAGCCCGGACGGTCACCCAACCAAGTGCAAGAAAGTCCGATACCTCTTAACTTCCCTGATCTGACAGGAACCGGGGTTACCTCTGCGATGAGGCCACTGGCATAAAATAGGAAATGAGCGGCTCAGAATTTCATATGAACCTTCAGTTCCCTGGAAATACATTTACCGTGACCCTAAACCTTACTGATCTCCTGAATGCAGAAGCATACCTCGCTTGGATATTCAGCTTGTCAGTTTTCTAAGCAGAAAAACAAAAATCTTAAATTGACATATTTGTGAAATTTGAAAACAAAATTTATATTTTGGGCGTTTCGGCCCTAACCTATTCTCAGAAGCCCAAAATAAGTCACATATAAAATTTTAACAACAAGGAACCTGTTGCATTTAAGAGAGCCATTACAACCATGTTCAAGAAATCCTCACAGTTTAAATTACGGTCGCTGGCCACCTACGCTATTTTAAGAGGATCTGGGCGTCATGGTGTGTTGTTTTATCATTATTTTGAAATATAATAGCACAAAAGCTTCAATAGATACTAAAATGAAACTTTAACCAAATAATTAGTATACTGTGACATCTACGTGATAAACAGTTAAAAGCTATGGGATTAATAATGGAATTAAAATTGATTTTTATCTTACATACTGAATTATGTGTAATTTTTATTTTAGGTACTCTGTTCTTCCACTCTCCTCAAAATAAAAGCTCAAAACAAATTTTATTCTTTTAATTATAACTGTGTTGTTTTTAAAACATATTTTTTAGAAGTCCGTTTTTTTCTTGTAATAATTTAAGAAAATATGAAAAGCTACAGCTTAAAAAAGTAATAAATTGTTGAATAACCAGGTTCTGTTTTTGTTTTTGTAGCTTTATTATTGGTTGAGATAATAATATCTAAGTATGCAAAGGCGGTGATTACAGGAAATTGAAATTTAAGATTTACATGTCATTTTGTTCTCAGTGATAACACATCAAAATACTCCAGCTCGATTGCGAGTGTACTTTTAATCTTATTTAGTTCTGCTTCTTTTATTTGCTATTGTGGCTTCCTTTGTCACGCTTCCAGCAAGTTTTTCAGTTTCACCAACACACTGCCTGTCCACTGGTAGAAGCCCATTTTTCATGTTGTCCCCAGTTTTGATGCTTAATCTGCTCATGATTTTAATGTACTTGCTACTTCATGATTAAAATATATTATGGCCTCCACTACAAGGATGTGAAAGGCTGACATGCCAAAAAGTCTAATTTTTGGGAATTCTTCCCAAGTACACCTGCCGAAACTTTCATTTGGGTTTGTGTTTTGCCATGTAAACATTTTTCCAGGAGTTCAGAATCAAGAAAATCTGTATATATTGTGTTTAGTTCTACCATAACAGTTTCTGGCGTGGGTTGTGCATGTGTATGTTTTTGTCCATTTGCTTCACATATATTGTACTTGCACTATGAAGTATTAGGCCTAACTTCATTTCACTGCGGCATAACAAATTCTTCATTTTTAATACGATTTCCAACAACACTCTTGTGTTAATTATCGTAAAATTTACGAAGGCAATTAAACTTATTTTTGTTTTTGACATTTTGTGATGTTAAATCGTTGAAATAGGCCTCAAAAAGACACAACACCAAGTTTACAACCAATTGCGAGAGAAAAGCGTAAGTAAACTGAAGTAAATTATTTGTATCCACAGAAAGATTGTCCGCAATACATCCCTGCTTACAGTACCGTCGATGTGTTTTTCAAGGATGATACATAAACGAGTTGCTTATGGAAACGTCGTCGCCAAAATGAAATAGAATGGCTTAATAGCGAACGTCTTGTGTCTCATAGTAGTGTAACAGTTCGCCATAAAAAAAGTCTTGCCTCTACTTTAAAAAGGCATTTAAACACGAAATGACGAGGAAGTATACGTGAAACACATATTTTTAGAATCAAGAAGAATTACAGAGTTTTATTAAATAAAAAACAAAGCGCAAAATTCAATTTTTTGAGCCCTCATGACTTGCAGACCCCCTTAAGGGGATACTCCATCCTAAAATTTAACTTTTCTTCTATTTTGCCGATTTGAAACAAATTAAAAAATAGTGTCTACCACGTAAAGACGTAGCAAAACCGACGTTTTAAATCCAGAACTTCATTGACTTTTCAATTTTGAACTTTTAATATTATTTTTGAAAACCAACTTTTGGTACTCGTCCGTTTTCACATTCAAGACTTTTTAGGTTCATTCACAAGACATAGTTCAACAGTTACATGCATCCATTTTTATGGGAAGTGTTATTAATTTACTTTCAGTATTTTTTTAACTTCGAACTTAAATTTTCTTTAATAATCGGTACATAAATGTGATAATAGAATAGATAAATTACAGAATAAAATTATCACTCTGCAGCGGAGTGTGCGCTGATATGAAGCTTCCTAACAGATAAAAACTGTGTGCCGGACCGATATTGGAACTCGGGAGTTCGAGTCTCAGTCCGGCACACAGTTTTAATCTGCCACCAAGTTTCAGATAAATCCTCGCTAATATTAATGCACAGAAGTAAGCATATAATGCTTTCTCTAAAATTCATTGAGATTGCCTAATATCTAGGATACAAAAAGTTGACAATGCACTTAGAACAACAAACTCAAGGCGAAATGGATTTTAAAATTTTATTAAATATTAATGCTAGTACAAAACACGTACACACGTAAGTTCGCCAGCATTATACTTTTCCCTTCTTACTCTTGTAAAGCTTCTTCTTTTTGTAATTTCAGGCCGAGGGTTGCATTTTTCTTTAATTTTTCTCTCTCCAGGCACAATCTTGTGGACTGCTTCATTCGTCTCTAGATAAGCAGATTTTCTTCTGCGAGAATGATGGTTATGGAATGCTGAGACTCCTGATCTCTTCAGTCTTGAAACATCCCATACTGAACTAAGAAACATCTTCTAAATGAGCCAAATGCATTTTCCTTTTAGAATCAAAACCGCCACTATATCACTTGGTCCAAATGACACCGTGCAAATTTTCTTTTGCATTCTGTGTCCTGCCACCAGTGTCTCGTTCCAGCAGAGCATCAGATGCAAGTCTCTGACAGACAGGTACTACATTGACCACACTATTCCCACTAACAGGAGTGTGAAAATTATCTTTGCAACGTCTTGGTACTTCGCCTGGTACTTGTAATTCTATTGCAGCCATAAAGCTTTTAGGATGAAAGAGTAAACACTCCAAAGATGTGAAATTAAAATATTTCTGGAAAATGTTGATGATTTCAAACGTTCTGTCCTGCGACAGGACGGGGAGCGCATCTCGCACGGGGAGCGCTTCTGCGAGGCGGCGCGCAGCTGCTGGGAGCGCAACCCGCGCCAGCTGCTGGCGGTCGGCGTCAACTGCCTCAAGCCGCGCTTCGTCGCGCCGCTGGTCGCCTCCCTCAACGACGGCCGCGACGCCTGCCCCATCCCCGTCGTCGCCTATCCCAACAGCGGGGAGAACTTCGACACGCAGCTGGGGGCGTGAGTCTCACCTCTTGTACTGTGAAAACTTCTATCGTAGTTACGGACGATCGTGTTAAAAACAGCGTATACTTATTCTAAACTGTTGGGGCAAAATTCATGGGATACCTCCTAATATCATGTCGGGCCTCCTTTTGTCCAGCTAGTGCAGCTACTCGACGTGGCGCTACAAATCGTTGGGGGTCCCCCGCAGAAACATTGAGCCCTGCTGCTTTTATAGGCGCCCATAATTGCGAAAATGTCGCCTGTGCAGGACTTTGTGCACGAGCTGACCTCTCCATTATGTCCCATAAATGTTCTGTGGAATTCATGTCGGACAATCTGGGTGGCCAAACCATTCGCTCGAATTATCCAGGCCAGTCGCAAATAATTGTGGACCAGTGGCAGTTCTGTCATTATTTGGGAACATGAGGTCTATGAAAGGCTGCAGATGGACTCGAATTAGCCGAACACAGCCATTCCCCAGTCAATGACAGATTCACTCTGACCATAGGATCCAGTCTATTGCATGTAAACACAGCCCACACCATTATGAACCCACCACAAGCTTGCAGAGTGTTCTGTTGACAACTTGGGTCCATGGCTTCGTGGGGTGTGCGCACACTCGAACTCTATCAGTTCTTACCAACTCAAATCGGGACTCATTTGACCAGGCCATGGTTTTCTAGACGTCTAGCGTCTAACTGATATGGTTTCGTGCCCAGGAGAGGCGCTCTAGGCGATGTCAATAGTCCGCCTCCACAGCCCATCAACGCCAAATTTGCCCGCACGTCATTACGGATACGACCGTCATATGTCCCACGTTGTATTCTGCGGTTAATTCAAGCAGTGTTGCCTGTCTGTTAGCACTGACAACTTTAAGTAGACGCCGCTGCGCTCGGCCGTTAAGTGAAGGCCATCAGACTTGCGTTGTCTGCAGTGAGAGGTAATGCTTGAAATGTGATATTCCCGGCACATTCTTGACACTACGAATCGCAGAATATTGAATTCCCTAAGTATTTCCGAAATGTACATCTATCTCCAAGTACCATTCCGCATTAAAGTCTGTTGATTCTCGTCGTGTGGCCATAATCACGTTGTAAACCTTTTCACATGAATCACCTAAGAACAAATGACACCTCCGCCAATGCACTGTCTCTCTGTACTTTGGCCGATCGGAGGCCGAGCGGTTCTAGGCGCTACAGTCTGGAACAGCGCGACCGCTACGGCCGCAGGTTCGAATCCTGCCTCGGGAATGGATGTGTGTGATGTCCTTAGGTTAGTTAGGTTTAAGTAGTTCTAAGTTCCAGGGGACTGATGACCTGAGAAGTTAAGTCCCATAGTGCTCAGAGCCATTTCTCTGTACCTTGTGTACACGATACTACCACCACCTGTGTATGAGCATATCTGTATCCCATAACTTTTGTCACCTCATCGAACATCTACCCGTGTAGCCTACATGACACTTTACAGTGTATGACGGAGAGTACCTTCGGCATGTCATTTCGCGTTTTCCCTATTCGGTTTGTGAGTGATCGATGGGACGAATGACTGTCGCTAAGCTTCAGTATAAACTTCGATTTTGTCGTCGTCATTATTTCGAGACATGTGTTTAAAAGGACGAAATATGTTGACAACCTCAATTTGGGAAGTACACTATCGGAATTTCAACAGTAAACCTTTCCAAAATTCATGTGTTTAAAAGGACGAAATATGTTGACAACCTCTTCTTGAGAAGTACACTCTCGGAATTTCAACAGTAAACCTTTCCAAAATTCACATCACGTTTCTAGCGTCTGCCACTGGTGTGAGCTGAGAATTGCCTTAATGGTCTCGCACTTACTAAAGGATCCCATGACGGAACGTGCAGCTCTTCGTTGTACCTTCTGTCTCTTCTCCCATTAAAATTGTAACATTAGGAAGGATAGGAAATACTGAAATTTTACAGGTTGTGCCTGTAGAGTATAAAATGTGTACTTGATGTGGGGGTGTACTGGATGCGATCTTTAGTAGGAAGAGTTGTCATCTCTGCCACCAACAATGAATATAACGTGGCGGGGAATCGCGTCATTCCACGCTACTTCAGCTCTGTGTTAGTGTTCATCAGGCATAAGGGCCGGCTGGTAATACCGCCCCAGTTCCTCAGCAACCCATGACCAAATCTTTGCAGTGGGCAACAGATCTGGATAACATGCTGGGCAGGACAACATTCGAACTCCTTCTGCATACATGTAGATGATGACAGTACGAGCAACATGTGCTCGTGCGTTATCTTGTTGAAAGATAGCATCACATTGTTGTTTCATACCTGCGCCTGTACTTTAGAGTACTTGCACTGTGAATCAGCGCGCAGTGGACAAAAACCGTGTAAAGTGGTATCATCAATGGATGATTTCTGGAAGAAGAGTAACCCACAAAGCTGTTTTCATTTCTTGTGGGTCATATGAATCGTATCTTATTACGTTTCCATAATAATGGTGGAGTGTTTTTATTTATAAGATTTCCTTCATAATTTAGAGTTTATTATCTTTACAGTTCAACTTTTACAAAGCACTAGATACAAGTCTATATTGCCACCTCTGCTTACACAGTGTATCCAACCTCTTAACATTAACTTGAAATCAAGAATAAATAGCTGAACACCACAGCCTTCTAAGTTAGACTGACTACTTCCAGCGATATAGTCTAGTAAGTCAATGGAAAATGGTTATATTTTATTACATTTGCACATTAATGTTAACATGACAAAAAGTACACCTCCAATCGGTATTATTTGACAAATAATACATCATATTGTCCTTGAGACATTTAATATTTTGAAGAGATAATGTCTGGAAAATGCCATTTTTAGACCAGTTTCACCGTACTTACTGCAACGTTTGCTGGCCAAATTACTGGCTATGCGAACCAGAGATGGTCGTGTTCTATACCGAATGGCACACTCTACCAACACGCCAGCTGTTGGGCCTTTATGGCTATGACGAATACAATTAAGCGTCGATTCTCCTCAGACACACCACACACGGATACGTCTGTTACGATGCTGTACGCAGACTCGGGACACCTTTGAAAAGACGGCGTGATGCCACTCCTGTGTCCGGTGTTGCCGGCGAGCACACAGCCGCCGTGTGACTAAGTGACGTCAGCGGGTGCGGGGGGCCAGCGCCAAGATCAAAACTTGCTACAAGCGCCAAGCACCCGTCATTAGCCAGAGGCCACCTCCGCGTCTTACTGTGTACCACTGCTATAGTTAATGTTGTAGTTTATTCTGATTTCTGCCGTCTGCTGGCGTTACACAGTGTCACGACAGACCGGAGCTGTCAAGACCAGCTCAAGTCACCTTCCTGCGTATGCGTTACCTCGGTCCTCCGCTGGAACGTTCCAGATTTTTACTGCTGATGACGCTGCAAACAGAGCTGTGGAAAGCTTGACGATTTTTATTCGAAATGACGCGGCTTATAAGCCGAGAAGACTTCATCCTTGCACGCCATCGTGAAATCCTCCGAAGTCACGAAATAAGTATTATTAGTGTCCTGCTGAGTATATATGACGTCACATGTCACAATATCTTTACGCCGTGGGTCCAGGTACCAGTAGGAAGTAACAGGGGGTGAGGTTTGTTTTAAATGTATTTATTTTGCCTTAACTGCCCAGCTACTAGCCAATTACAGTGTTATCCTATTCAGAATTTCATATTCTTTTGCTACTTTGACAGAAAATTTCCGATACTTCTCCACATTTCTTAATCATGTATTAGCCCTCGTAAAAACAGAAACATATGAATTTTCTTATTCTAAAGCTGAGTACATGAATAATTAAAAATCGTGTTTCACTCGATACGTTGTATGGGGTGATCATTGGAAATAAAAGTAATCAAATGGTTCAAATGGCTCTGAGCACTATGGGACTTAACTTCTGAGGTCATCAGTCCCCTATAACTTAGAACTACTTAAACCTAACTAACCAAAGGACATCACACACATCCATGCCCGAGGCAGGATTCGAACCTGCGACCGTAGCGGCAGCGCGGTTCCAGACTGTAGCGCCTAGAAACGCACGGCCACTCCTGCCGGCTAAAAGTAATCGGGCAAGAGAGTAACATCTCACACAAATCAAATTATACACTGCTGGGAAAAATATGCAGCACACCAAAGAACAAGGTAAATTTATTGACATGAGCGGTGACAGGTATTTCATCATAAGATCACATGATAACAAATTCAGCCCAAATGAAACACATGCCAGTGTAAAGGGTGTCGAAACAGTCGCATCAGTACACAGCATAGGCCTATGCCCCCAAACCCTCTGGCGGCAACGCAGGCGTGCATGCAAGCCATCATAAAGGTCACGAACTATATCCTTCGACAAACTATCCCACTTTGGAAATCGTTCTGAAGACCCTACAGAATGAGTGAGCTCTCATTTTATCGTGTGCCGCACATGCTCAGTTGGCGAGATAGTTGCTAATATTACCAGCCAAGGCAGTTTCGTGCACCACAGAGAGGGCATTGCGTCGTAGCAGGCGTAAAGCACCACGTCAACTTCCTGTTGGATATATGGCAATAGTACTGGGATAACAGCCCATGCATTGTAGCGAGCACTGCTTGATTTACATTGCAGAAACACCAAATACGACTGCGAGTCATGACTGATGGCTCCCAAGGCAAGGAAGCATGGGATTTCGTGACTGGTTGCTGTTCGGTCGGCCCCCTCTGCTAGCACAGCGCGTCGTTCCCGACGTGTGCCTGTACTTCGCAGACGTCCAGAACGTGGTCTATAGGTGGAGGGGAGCTCCGTATACCGTATACCACAACACCGATACACTGTGCCCAACAAGTGCAGCAACCCATAGATACATCCAGCCAGGTTCCCACAGACTCACAATGTGACCACGTACAGATGACGGAGGCTAGTCAGCAGCAATTACTCAAACCAGAGAGTGCACAGACAGGTCTCCTGAGTGTCATTTGCTCGCCGATGACCGAGAGAAATTAAATCACTAACCCTACAACTCCTCAGTATAGACGTAATACCCTGGAAACACTGAATGCAGTACCTGAGGGTGTTAATTTTTTTCCCAACTGTATAAATGACTGCAACCATTATCAGACACTGGTGTGCATTTATACAGTTGGTAAAAAAATTAACACCCTCAGGTACTGCATTCAGTGTCTCCAGAGTATTACGTGTATACTGAGGGATATATATATATATATATATATATATATATATATATATATATATATATATATACTACCCATTAAAATTGCTACACCACGAAGATGACGTGCTACAGACGCGAAATTTAAGCGACAGGAAGAAGATACTGTGATTGCATGTGATTAACTTTTCAGAGCATTCACACAAGGTTGGCGTCAGCGGCGACACCTACAACGTGCTGAAGTGAGGAAGTTTCCAACAGATTTCTCCTACACAAACAGCAGTTGACCGGGGTTGCCTGGTGAAACGTTGTTGTGATACCTCGTATAAGGAGGAGAAATGCGTACCATCACGTTTCCCACTTTGATAAAGGTCGGATTGTGGCCTATCGCGGTTGCGGTTTATCGTATCGCGACATTGCTGCTCACATTGGTCGAGATCCAATGACTGTTAAGACAGAATATGGAATCGGTGGGTTCAGGAGGGTAATACGGAACGCCGTGCTGGAGCCCAACGGTTTCGTATTACTAGCAGTCGAGATGACAGGCATATTATCCGCATGACTGTAACGTATCGTGCAGCTACGTCTCGATCCCTGAGTCAACAGATGGGGAGGTTTGCACCACAACAACCATCTGCACGAACAGTTCGACGACGTTCGTAGCAGCATGGACTATCAGCTCGGAGACCATGGCTGCTGTTACCTTTGACGCTGCATCAGAGACAGGAGCGCCTGCGATGATGTACTTAACGACGAACCTGGGTGCACCAATGGCAAAACGTCATTTTTTCGGATGAATCCAGGTTCTGTTTAGAGCATCATGATGGTCGCATTCGTGTTTGGCGACATCGCGGTGAACGCACATTGGAAGCATGTATTCCTCATCGCCATACTGGCGTATCACCCGTCGTGATGGTATGGGGTGCCATTGGTTACACGTCTCGGTCAGCTCTTGTTCATACTGACGTCACTTTGAACAGTGGACATTACATTTCAGATGTGTTACGACAGTGGCTCTACCCTTCATTCGATCGCTGCGAAACCCTGCATTTTAGCAGGATAATGCACGAACGCATGTTGCAGGTCCTGTACGGGCCTTTCTGGATACAGAAAATGTTCGACTGCTGCCCTGGCCAGCACGTTTTCCAGATCTCTCACCAATTGAAAACGACTGGTCAATGGTGGCTGAGAAATTGGCTCGTCACAGTACGCCAGTCACTACTCTTGATGAACTGTGGTATCGTGTTGAAGCTGCATGGGCAGCTGTACCTATAGACGGCATCCAAGCTCTGTTTGACTCAATGTCCAGGCGTATCAAGGCCGTTATTATGGCCAGAGGGAGTTGTTCTGGGTACTGATTTCTCAGGAACTATGCACCCAAATTGCGTGAAAATGTAATCACATGTCAGTTCTAGTATAATATATTTGTCCAATGAATACGCATTTATCATCTGCATTTCTTCTTGGTGTAGCAATTTTAATGGCCAGTAGCATATATATATATATATATATATATATATATATATATATATATATATAGAGAGAGAGAGAGAGAGAGAGAGAGAGAGAGAGAGAGAGAGAGAGAGAGAGAGAGAGGGGGGGGGGGAGGGGGAGGTTCTGTGAATCGGTATCATTCATCAAATGTTCAACCGTGCGTAAATTCCTAAGGGACCAAATTGCTGAGATCATCGGTCCCTAGACTTGCACACTATTTAAACTAACTTACGCTAAGAACAACACATACACACACACACACACCCTTGCCCGAGGGAGGACTGGGACATCCAGCGGGAGCGGCGCGCAATCCGTCACAGGGAGTCTCTAACCGTCGGCCACTCCACGCGGCGGTCATTCATCAAAAGGCCCTTGTGTTGAAAGTGCTAACGAAGGCTGTGCTTGCAGGTGGGTGGACGGCGACAACTGCAAGCCGGTGGAGACGTACGTGCGCGACTGGCTGTCCCTGGGCGTGCGCTACGTGGGCGGCTGCTGCCGCACCACCGACCACGACGTGAGCCGCATCCGCGCCGAGGTGAAGAAGTGGCAGGCGGGGCGCGCCGCCACCGGCACCGCCGCCAACGGCCACGCCTGAGCTACACGTCCGCTGCCCCGTCTAACGTCTACTGTCTTTCGTTTACGTACCGTACTGGAAAACGTGTTCTGTATTTCTCAAAATTAAAACTTTACTCTAAAAAGCAGCTAATGATCCTTTTTTATTTATCTCTTTCAATTCACAATTATTTTGATCGCATTCGGTGAACTTTAGACAACTCACCATTTCCGCTCTTATGAACCATCGTCAGAACTAAAATAAAAATGGGAAAAAATATCGGTAAAATGCTTTGTGAAATGATTTGCCTAAAACTAAGAAATAAAATACCCTGCCGGAAAAAGTACACCCTTGAGTCAGATACCACACGCGCTCTGTGAACTAGCGTACGTAATGCACTCACTACCCCATTGTGCTGGATGATGGCAGGTTGTGGCCTGCAAATATAGATCTGTATGCGTTGGCTTGCGGTATACGCTGTGTCCCAAGGTTCCATCTGTTCTCCTTCGTACCAAAACATCAAGAGAAGGTAAAGTGCCATCTTTTTCCACTTCCATAGTGAAGTTAATATTCGGATGGAGCGAATTTCAATGTTGAAGAATCTTAGGTAGAGTATCCAGTCCGTGTGCCCACACCACAAACGCATCGTCAACATACCGCAGAAAACAAGAGGGTTTGAGAGTGGCCGACTGTAGTGCTTTATCTTCAGAGTCCTCCATAAAATAATTGGCCACCACAGGAGAAAGAGGGCTCCCATGGCGACACCATCCACTTATTCAAAATATTGGTCTTGAAATAAGAAGTATGTTGAAGTAAGCACATGTTTAAATAGTGCCACTATGTCCTCCTCAAACTTGTTACTAATGAGCTCTAAAGAGTCCTACAAGGGCGCCTTTATAAATAAAGACACAACATCTAAACTTACTAAGAGATCCGCTGATTGCAGTCTAAGAGTTTTCAAGCGACCTATGAAATCCTCAGAGTTGCGAATATGATGGTCTCACTTGCCTACGAGAGGTCCCAATAATGACGTCAGATATTTGGCAACAAAATAAGTAGGTGCTCCAATGTTGCTCATGATAGGGTGCAGAGACACCCCATTCTCATGGATCTTGGGTAGGCCATAGAGTCTAGGAGGAACTGCAGCTTGTTGACGTAAACCCTAGCGACTTGCGCTGGGATCGAGCTCTTCCTGATGGGTTCCAAATGTGTCTTGGACGAATGCATTCTACGAGACAGTGCTCATCAGGTTTACGTCGTACGGGCGTAAGACCATCACTCGCGTGCAGGCAGAATCTGCTTTCGTCGCTAAGACCACAGCACGCCATTCAAAGTGATCCTCTGATTGCACCAGTCGAACCGTGCTCGTCAATATGCGGCTTGAGTGGAAGGCAGGCTAGAGGTGTACATGCCCCTTGTCTACACGTCTGGGCTCACAAGCCCTCTTATCTATGCTGTGGTAGCTGTACGATCTGGCACTGCTCACCTTACAGTATGACGATCCTGGCCGGGGTCTACGCTGCGTGGAAGTTCAGAACCTCGTCTACGAAAGTGATAACGTCGATGTGACCACTGATACCACCATAGTTGCACAGATACTGCGGCACGTCTAACTTTTCGGGAAATTCTCAAAAAGGATCAACCCTCCACTCGGAAGGCCATAATTTGACGCCTTTCAAACTAGCTCATTTGCCTGTAGGGAGCACGAGCGCGTCTCCATGGCATGGTTGCCTGCTTGCTCCACACGTTTGCACCACACTGACCCATCTGGCTGTGAGCATTCCCTATTAAAGGACAGACAAAAACGGTTCTCTGGTAGCTATGTCCCTACGCTATGTGTTGGCGGACGACGTTGAAACGATTATCAATACAGCTATCATCTCCCAGGTGGCATATGCCGTCATCGGATCAAAATCGAAGTCGTCTTTCCAGGTGTACTTCTTTTTTCGGCAGTGTAAATCAGAGAAACATTTGACTACCTCATTCGCACTGCATTACTTCGATCCTCATTAAAAGTGGCGTTAAATGTTTCTCTAATTTATTTCATTTCTTGCTTTTAGATATATCATTTCACAATACATTTGAGCGACTTATTAAAATTTGTTTATTTTTATCTTCAGGTTTTTCTTCCACGAAGCATCATCTTATTGACATCTCATTTTTCTTCCAAGTGTCCTCCGTTATTTAAATCTCCAAAATTGAATACTTCATTCCAAAAAGATCACACAAATGAATTTTTTAAACGAAAAATAGCTAGCTCTTGAAGGGATGAACTTTTTGACACTTCATTTACATAGCTAGCAGTAACTCTTCGTGAAAGTATTTTAATTTTACCGCAGATCACTAATTAAATTGTTATTAATTACCTTTATCACTTCTAAGTAATTAAATATTTTTTTTGCAAAACTAGACCTCACGCTGCCCAGTTTCATATCCCATTTATCCGCTACCCACACTTTGGTTGGCTATGAAAATTTGGACAGTAATCTACTAAGTAATTTTCGCTCAAATCACTATTTAAAGTCTCCTTAATTACCGTGATTACTTAATTAATGACACAGCGTAAAATGCAGACAGTTTTTACGATCACTTCCGCTACCTCGACTTTTGTTTCAGTGGGTTTGTTTAGCATTCGTCACTTTGATGCTGCAATTCCAAAAGCATATTCAACAATTTTTTGGTTCAAGAAAGGGTTTTGTTGAATTTTTCTTTGGACTGGTCCAGGCTTTCACTGGCACGAGGTTTCATCACTGTCTGAGCGGAGGGTACACTTCATCTTCTATAACGACAAATGGTGCTTTCATATCACTACCTAGAAGAACGTTATCCTCAGGAATGTGAAGCCCGCCTTGTGCTTCTTTATTGTAAAGGACAGACGTCCTGAAAGTGTCACCACCGTTTTGTTTCTTATGCAATGTTAAGAAAAAATAAAAATTCTTCAATAGAAGTGCATGGAAAAACTGAAGAAGCGTTCTAAGTACGCTTCAGACAATGCTGCTCACACAGGTCTAGTACATTGGCGGTATCTTTGATTCTATGTTGTTTCTAAGAAATAATTTTGAAACTGAGTGGATGCATTGAGCATACTTGGTGGGTTTTTAATGCATAACTTTGCTCACAAATCGATTAAATTAATTATATTGTATTATACAAATTAACTAAATTGATTATATTAATTATATTTTAAATATTTTCAGTGTGAAAATTATTTTAAATATAAGTAAATATAATATAATTTAATTAATAACTGATATAATACAATACAGTATAATTAATGCAAGTAATTTGTAAAATGTTTTGTGCATTAAGAACATGTTAAGTGCACTCAACAGACCCATTTACTACCATATGTAAAAATGCAACCCTTATTTTGAGTGCAGTAATTAAAATCCACGCAGAATGAAATAAAATTTTAGGTGGAAATAATTTTAAAAAAAATTAATTTTAAAAAATTATTTGAGATAAAAATTTAGGAAAAACCCAAATCATTATTTATTGCCATATACATGATAAATAAAATTTAAGTTTAGTTTTTAACAGCATAACTTTCTGTGCCATTGGAGGAAACATAGAGTGGTTTTTTTTATAATGGTACTCTCATTATTTCATTTCATCCCATTGGTTTATTTTTGCTGTTGGACTATGACTTGGGAGTTAGCAGTCAGCCAGCCATCTTCTTCTTCTGACAGAATCTTGTCAGTGCACAATGGAATCCACTGGAAGCTGCTTTTGGCGCTCATCATTGTCTTCTTGACGGGCTGCTGCAGTAGACGATGATAGCAAATAACAGTAGTACTGGCCAGCCAGACCAATCCTACAGCTATTCGGGTGTGCCCCGCAGGGCAAGGAAATAAAGTTCACAAATCGTGTATATACATAGTTGGTGTCTGAGGAATAAAGCTGATTCAAGAGCAAAAAACGAGACATCTGTTAGTGGTGACCTTCTGACCATACCGGATAGGAATAAAACCATGTCACTCAATGCCTCTGAGTCCATTCAGCTGCAACACTGACTAGAGGTAGGAGCTACGCAATATCTGCCACCAGCCAATATCCACAAACCGCGCCTGCTGAATAGATCGATTTTCGTCAATTTCTCAGCCATATATTAACCGATTTTAAAAATTCAAAGCGCAAACATAAAATAATTGAAAACGACTACCCAGAAAAAATATAATGATTAAAATGGAATATCATCTACTAAAGAAAAATTTTCAATAAGTATTCTACGTTGAGAATCCCATGCCAAATTTTTCTTACAGCCAATGACTATACAAAGAAGTGTATCTTTCGATATCTTATCTTTCAGTTGAGTAACTCATTTAAAATTTAGAAAAGCTTTCAAACAATTATCTTGTGATTCTAATTTCATATTTCCTGAGGAAATATTTGATTTCTTCTGTTTTTCAAATAGAGGTACGTTTTTTGTGATCATATAGTTATGAATCAGTGAGATGATTATTTTTTCGATTAGTTTGAAACACAGCAACATTGAAATAAGGCATATTAAATTTTATTGCGTAGTGCCAAGTCGAGAGATCTAGCTCTAATCACAGTGAAGATAAAGTTTTTGGATTGAAGCCTGATGGTATGTTTAAATATATTGGTAATTTACCAGTAAAATCTGGCAGAGATAAATTAACTATTGTGGGAAAAGAATATAAAGGTACAGATGGATTAATGAAACTATTAACTAAAAAAAAACACTTCACTGTGGATGGTGTGGGTGAAAAATTTGATGATGATTTGTCATATTATGCAGATATATTATTCTATTCAGGATTATTATATTCCTATAATAATCAAAATAAATTAAGGTCAAGTAAAGGTGAAAAATGTAATAGTTTGATAAAAGAAATTACTGAATATTATTTTCTAAAAGGAAGACAAACACTTCCAAGTTCAGATTTTTCAGATGCAAAAAAGGTCAAGACATAATAAAAAATACAGAAAAACTAACTGAATATATTTGGATGACGGATATAAGAGATTCAACAGATAGATTAGCAGTTATGCATGGAGAAGAATTAGCTGGAAATAAAAATTATCATAATGAAGAAGTGGGAATAAAACAAATGTTAACAAATAAATTTAGTGGTTATTATTCCATATTTGATTAGATTTTTCAATAACTTGCCACATACATTTTGGAAAATCATGGGGAAGGATTAGCAAACTGGCCTTTAAATAATTTAACGATGCTACAGATGCCTGTACCAGCTACATGTACTGCAGGTCTTTTACTAAACTAGAAGAAAGATTAGCACATGGGAGTAAACGCACAAATCCACTAGATAAAGCTTGCAAAAATATGATATTGCATATAGATATAACAAAGATTTAGAGAAAGGTCATGAAGCAGATAAAACAACTTCAGTTACCTGCGAAAGAGAGAGTGTAGGTTTCTGATGCATCAATTGGATAAAAATTAACTGCTACAGCAGTTAGAGGAATAATGTATGGAAAGAAAAAAATTAGGAATGGGTACTGAATTTGATGATAATGTTTGGAGACCATAAAAATATTAGTTCTTACACAGTTTTTTCTACATAAATAAATAACTTCAGCATTTCTTATACTTTGCCACCTAGTGGCAAAACTAAACAAAAATCAATAAAAATTACAGTCAATAACGATCAATTAAATAGTACTGATAATTTTTAACTGATGCACAGAAAATATAATGAGTTAAAGAAACTGGTGATAACTTACTTACAAGATGAGGTTGTCACACCCACTCTTACCCAGTTTTCACCCCTTTTTTTTTGACATCTCTGAGATGGAGGACAGAACCGCGACACCCAACGTTTATTTTCCTTATAGGTGGCCGGGCAACATATTTTAGACACATCTTGGCTCAGTATCGAGAAGAAAAGGCCTTATGGGGTGGCATGAAGGTCATTAATGAAACCACCACTTCTTTTGGGAAGTCGTTTGCCACACATTTCGCGGTCGAAAACGATAGTTAATATTGCGGTGAGTAACAGGACAACATTCTTGACAGTTTTTGACTCTGCTGATACTTCCCAGGCTCCTCAAAGATTCTCTAAGAACATCGTTGGCCAGAAACCTCATTGAATGTGATTGGAGTGCAGTGTGACAGCAGTTTTTATTCTGATGTACAGAGTAGGAACCGCACAAAACCATTTCATTAAATTTGAACGTGATGCGAAGCACCTAAGACTACTTATGCTTTTCAGATTTCCTGTTTTGCGTTGTTCTGCGTTGTGATCACAGAGGAGTGCGACATTGACATGTGTGTGAATACATCGGTAGAGGGTGCCTCGGAGAGCCCTCCAGTTCACCAATATCCTTGTTGGCTCCTACCCAATTTCACTGAGATTTTTTTAAAAAAAATTTGCCTTTACGGAGAAAATCTACAAATTAGTACTAGGCGCCTGCAGGCAGGCAACTGGCATGGGAGGGATGTCCAGTGGTTGAAGTTTTTTAATAATCTCTCAGAATCACAAATATCGCTTAAATTTTGAATAAAAATCGTCCACAACGGTGATCAAAGTCTTCCAGGATAAGCAGTCACCCTCAGTCATCCAACGGCCTTGTTAAAGAGAGCGGAGGAGCGGAATGAGATTCAGAGCCTCCTCCAGCCCCTGGTGCAGGAAACTGCTCCTAAAGGCGGAAGAATCAACATGGATCAACAGTATGAGTTATGAAGAAGGCAATAAAAACCACTGCATTAAAGACACACACACTGTATTGTGTATCTACAGGACATGTGGACTGTATTTGAAAAGTTCCATGATAAACTTTCGACTGGCAAAACATTTCTGACAACTCCCCATTCGGATCCGTGGAAGGGTACTGCCTAGGGGTAGGTGACCATAAGAAAAAGACTGAATAACTCAACGATGTGATAACGTTCTACGATTCGTGGCGTGAAATGTCAGAAGTTTGAACGTGGTAGAAAACTAGAAAATCTGAAAAGGAAAATGCAAAGGCCCAATTTAGATATAGTGGGTTTCAGTGAAATGGAATGGAAAGAAGAAAAGGATTTCTGGTCAGATGAGTATAGGGTAATATCAACAGCAGCAGAAAATAGTACAGCAGGAGTAGGATTCGTTATGAATTGGAAGGTAGGTAGAGAGAGAATTACTGTAGAAAGTACAGTGATGGGATTGTTCTCAACAGAATCGACAAGACAAACGCCAACAACAGTTATACATGTCGACATGGGAAGCCGAAGATGAAGAGATAGAGAAAGTATATGAGGACACAGAATGGGTCATAATAACACCATTATGTAATTACCATTCAAACACAAGCCGTTTATGGGCTATATAAGGCCACCATAGCAACAGTTTCGGCAGTCGTTTGCTCCTAACAAAGACGATGGAGGTAATCGTGAATAAAGTGAGGTATTACACTGAACTGACACGGCAAGAAGTCCAAGAAAGTTTTATACAACCTGGTTAGTGGTTCATAAATTCCGTACATTATTTCCTTGAGGATATTAGTGGATTTTCCGTGTACATCGTGCCTATCAAAAGGCTTATAAGATTTTAAAATCTTTATTAATTCATTTTTTGTACTTTTCTCAAGTTCATTGAAGTGCACAATTTGTCATTTCCTACAGCAGCTGTAGGGTCTATATTAAGGTCTAGAATGGTACCTATAGTGTTTTTCACAGTTTTGATAATTTAATTGTTAAATTCATCTGGACTATGCAAACTTACAAAAGAGCTAGGAGTCTTCCTATGTTCAATGATCTAGTCCCAGGGTGTTTTGCATGGATTGTGAGCTCCTCCAATGAACCTATCACTACGTTTCCTCTTGTCTTCTTCTACATCAGTAGTGCATAAGACTGTTTTGCAAAGAAGGTATTTAATAATAGTAAAGTCTGATGGGGTTCATTCATTTCTCACTACTAGTTGTCCCACACACTACACACGCATTATTGCGTAATGTAACATTACACACACAAAAAAGCTGACACCAGGACCATAATAATAATGATGACTGATTTCCATTTTGTATACCACAACTTCTGAACTGAGTCAGCATCCCTCTATAATTAGTGAGATGTGAGCTAAGAAACATGATAAGGTATTGATATCATACATTGTATAGCTTTAGGAGTAAGGCTTTTCCTAGAAAAGAAAAAAAAGAGAAAAGAAAACTTCTCCATTCAGACTTCCGATTATTTGCAGGACATTTAGATATTAAAGTCACATCGTGTGAGTGTATCTCATGAAATAAATTCATGATAATGACAAATTCATAGGAATGTTGCATTTCTCCAATGATGTTGAGGAATGGAGACTATTCAACAACAGTTTGGAAGGATTAAGATTACTTGGAAGTTTCCTTTCGAAAGCCCTGATAAGCAGAATCAAACACAGAACAACATAATGAATGAAGGCAGAAGTAAAATAAGGAAAGAGGGGGAAATTCCCATATAGGGAAGTTGGAGCCATCTCTGCATAAGTCGTCTCTGCCGCCATTTCAGAGTGTGATATTTATCACAGAACACCCTGAAAACCTTTGGAAAAAAAGTTGTAGTCATCTGTGTTAGCCACAAGTAGAGTGCCTGTCTTCGCTTTCAACCACACAACTGTACACGTTTTCCATGTCTATCATCTTTATATAACAATTGAATCCAACTCTGTGACTGAATTTGTGGCAGTCTGACTGTAAGATCACTAGGTCATTCTGTCTGTCTTCCAACATGATATTTCGTCTTTCACTGCGTCTAAGAATGCTGAATGGGTAGATCATATAACTAATGATGAAGCATTGAATAGAATTGGGGAGAAGAGGAGTTTGTGGCACAGCTTGACAAAAAGAAGGGACCGGTTAGTAGGACATGTTCTGAGGCATCAAGGGATCACAAATTTAGCATTGGAGGGCAGTGTGGAGGGTAAAAATCGTACAGGGAGACCAAGAGATGAATAAACTAAGCAGATTCAGAAGGATTTAGGTTGCAGTAAGTACTGGGAGACGAAGAAGCTTGCACAGGATTGGGTAGCATGGAGAGCTGCATCAAACCAGTCTTAGGACTGAAGACCACAACAACAACAACATCTTTCCCCGTAAACTAGGGCTATGCAGATGCAAACTCACAATTGAGTGATGTTGCCCGACATCATCAAGTTGCTGTAAAGCTTTCTTCAAACCTAGAGACATTCTTGCTCTGTTACATGTGTTTGTGTACAGGGTAACAATTACTGGACTATATGAGATAAAATCATCATAACTTCTGAATGGTTTGCGTTAGGACGATAAAACTGTACAGTTGGGCGTTGAATGTGATGGGAATTAGCATGCGCGTTGTTTTTTGGTTTAGTGATGAAGCCCCGTTTCATTTGGATAGGTTCGTCAGTATGCAAACTTGTCACATCTGGGAGACTGAGAATCCGCATTTCGCGCTCGAGAAATCTCTTCACCCTCAACAGATGACTGTATGGCGTGGGCAACGTCCAGTCACGGAATAATGTGTGTTATATTCCTTGATGGTATAGTGACTACCGAACGGTACATAAAGATTTTGGAAAATGATTTCATCCCCATGATCCAAAGTGACCTTGATTCGACAAGATGTGTTTCATGCAAGATGGAACTCGACATCATCGAAGAAGGAGAGTGTTTGATGTCCTGGAGGAGCAATTTTGGGGCCACGTTCTGGCTCAGGAGTACCCAGAGGCCATCAATATGGGCGTCGATTGGCTGCCACATTCTCTGGATATGAACACATTCGGCTCCATTTTCGTGGGCTATACCAAAGACAAGGCATACACCAATAATCCCCAAAAAAATTGCTAAGCTGAAAACCGCCGTTCAGGAGGTCATAGACAGCATCGATGTTCTGACACTCCAGTGGGTCATGCAGAATTTCTATATTCGTCTGCGCCACATGATAGCCAATGATGACAGGCACATTGAATATGTCATAACCTAAATCCGAATATCTGTAGTGACGTTCAGATGGTGAGTAAAGTGTGTACAAGCTGTAGTTTGTAACTAATTTATGCTTTTTTTCATATAGTTCAATAATTGTCACACTGTATCAAGTACCACTTTCTAATTTCTTTTATTAGTACGAATTCCCATAAAAATTGACAAATAGCACAAAAGCATCTGTAAATAAGAACACAACATTGTTCACTGGACACTAATTGAAACAGAAAAATCTACTTTACAATCTTTCTTTAATTTATTGTACTTAGGAGGTAACTCTTCTCAGACATAAGTCAGCATAAAGCATATAAACGAGAAGGTTCCTGAATAAGTATTTTTGTTACTACATATCTGAGTAATCTAATAAATTAAAAGGTTATATTGAAAAATATTTGACAGATACAAAACAAAAAAGGGCTTTTACATTGACACACATAAAGCAAAGGAAATTATTACACTCAAGATTAAACATTAAGACAATTACTAATAAAATAGAGTGTTGTACAGTGTTATAAACATTGTGTTGTTGGATGGTATAAAATAGCTTAATAAAGTCCATTTAGTACCAAAATATAAAGTAATGTTACTAAAAGGAACTGTATCAGAGATGATAAACATCTTGGCAAGGAGTTGGTTAGTAAATTAGGGCCCTATAATAGTGGCAATGACCGATAATATATTATTTTTCTTTGAACTATTGCACCTAATTTCTTGCTTTGACACTTGCTCCGTGAACTCCAGATTATAACAGATGACACATATTTGTGCAGTTAGCATACTGACATAACATCATTGGTGTGGCAAGTATTGTAAATTTTTATTTCTTCAAGTTATGGACAATCAAAATTCATTTACAGAATATTGTTTCCTAAGATAGTGGAACAACAGTCTTCATTCTCAGTGCACTAATATCTACCTTGTATAGAAAAGACAAAACTGTACACAACTGCTAGCAGAATATTCTAAATGTTTGGACATCAAACAGAAAAGAATATTTAACCAACCATTACAAGCATTAACTATATAAACAACAAAATAATATATGACATATGTTCTGAAATAATTTAATTTACTAGGTTTAAAGATTGATAACAGAATTGAATAAATTCTTTCAGATAACATTATAACATTTCATACATAGGAACTTCATAAAACCAAACATAAGAATAGTTAAAACAGTCTCCTGCTGTTTTAGAGCAATGTATTGAAAGATTTCTTGAGAAGGTAACTAAAGGAAACTCTATTTACAAAAAATTAACTCAATTGTTATAATTTATGTAAAACGCAAAAGACATGAAAAAAGTATATGCATGATTTGTATTAACCTCTAAAATAAAATTACTAAAATGGACATCTCACCTTGAGTTAAACAGCTTTATATAGATATCCATACACTTTAATAACAAAAAACTCACTACTGGGGAGTATTACGATGTAAGTTTAACAATTTAAGAGCACCCCATTGGAAGTAAGTGTTTTTGTTCATAAACTTTACTATTGAACTTGTGATATTTGACTGTGTCACTTTTCTCTCACTATTTATGCTACCATTTTCAACTTTTGTCTCTTATATGCAGCTCACTGAGAACATTTATACTAATATGTTACTTATAGCAAGTGCATCTACAGAAAAACCTTATGGACATTGATATCGTGGTTCTATTTAAACATAAAAAACCTTAATGCCATCTAAATTAAACGAAAAATTACAACCAAATGAATAAAAAGCTTGGAGGTGTTCAGATATTAATATCTCCTTCAAAAGATGTGTACTCTGGTAAATGCAAAATTAGTATGGTTATGTTACAGTCAGTACACTGACCTAGTTATTTTTGAAATGGATCCCTGTTCTTAAGAAGATGAATATGAAGTAATTAGAAAAGAAACGCAACTGGTGCATAAGTGAAAAACACTCTAGACCCAATTACCGTTTAATTGTTAAACATTCTTAACAGGCTAACTTCTTTTATTTGGTTTCCTTTATCTAATGGCTGGTTTAAAGATGTCTAGAGCGATTTCCTTTTGATAGCATACATGGCCAAATTTCCTTTTGACAGCATACATGGCCCAAGGCTTTAAATGCTAAGTGTTGTCTTCTTCTTCGTTCATATTCACCCTGGAAAATAAACCACTCAGCAACATTACAGAATTCAAATAGTACATAAAGGTGAGTAGTATTAAAACAGGCCAAGACTGGTGAAGTTTAGTAAGATTTATTTGCGTGCTCTAAGGATATTGTGTTATCTGAAAAAATAATAAAGCTATGTAAGTAGTACAACACTATTCTTTTACTTTGTGGTATTGGAGGAGGAGGAGATTAATGTTTAACGTCCCGTCGACAACGAGGTCATTAGAGACGGAGCTCAAGCTCGCGAGGGAAGGACAGGGAAGGAAATCGTCCGTGCCCTTTCAAAGGAACCATCCCGGCATTTGCCTGAAGCGATTTAGGGAAATCACGGAAAACCTAAATCAGGATGGCTGGAGACGGGATTGAACCGTCTTCCTCCCGAATGCAAGTCCACTGCGCCACCTCGCTCGGTTTTGTGGTATTGTTTCATTGGTGGAACATAATATATAAATTAAACTGTGCGTAAGAGTCTTTTGTGTTATAAATAATGTTAACTGCTAGCAAATTGAAGAACTGAATAATTAACACACACGCCAATATGAGTTGCAGGACTTAACGGATAACAAAATCTGTCTGACCCTCTTTTCTATTTGTAGATATATCTACATTTAAACCACTGCAACAAAAGCGGAACATGCTACAGAAAATTTGTTAAGAAGCTACTAAAAGACAATACTATGCTTTTTTTTACAGTAAACACAACGTCCAAATAATGATTTTTGTTTGTCTGTGGATATTGTCTTTGTAAGGAAAATGTTGTTTACTGTAATTTGTCTGAAAAGTTCACCAAAAGTAATGAAAATTTTACAAGTTAATAATTACATAGCAGATAAAAACTGATGTGATTCCCAATTTCGCACTTTTGGTATCTTACTATATGTGTCGGTGTCATTGTCATATCTACTGCTGTCTAACAGTTTTTTTTGCTGTGACTGCCTAAAATTGTTGCCGTCTCGGGATGTTGTTTCTACAGACAGTTTTGACATGTCCTTCAAATGAACCATCTGCAAATGAAGTACAGCCATGTTTAAATCCAACTACCCATTTCTTAACTGATGAAACTAAAGAAGCGGACTTGTTATCTTTCCCAACATTTGGAACATTTCAGTTGGTGACATTCATCATTGAGGTTCACAGACACCACCGATAAGAAGAATCTTCAGGATTATAAAACAGCTCAGGGTATATGTCGACAAAATGTAAGCACTAAGTAAAATGATGGAAATTTAATCTGTGCACTCTATTAATAATAAATTATCACTACACTGATTAATGATATTCATGTTTATGCCACCTAATTTTAATCAAGTAAATTAGAAATACTGTTACATTGAAATAAAACTTCCACTTCTGAAACAAAAAGAAAGTACAATAAAGAAGGTATTTCAGTTTATTCTTCTAAATGGAAAACAGAGAATGGACAACTTTAATAAAAACAAACAATACCACTCTATAAATCAAGCTGACAATTAATTGTAGAACACATACCAACAAAAAAAGCTGCATTTATATTAGTGTCATCACTGTTAGATTAAGACTTTTTACCTTTTCCCCAAATGAGTTCAAAGTAAATACATTCAAGTTCGTAGAGACTGGAGTAGAAGTACAAAAGTAACTTACAAGATATGTAACATATATCGAAGAACAAAAGAAGAATCATGACTTTTCCTCTTTTCATTTTTAACAAATAGACTTGAGAGTTAGCTATGGAAGCAGCTGCAATAGAATGGCTACGCAAGGAGGCAAACAAACCCCTCTCAGAAACCTTGGAAATAGTCCATTTCCTTCAGTGATGATAATAGTAAGTAGTATAGGTCCTTACCTGTTTCCATCCACATCTACATCTATGTGAATATTCTGCAAATCAGATTTAAATGCCTGGCAGAGGGTTCACCGAACCACCTTCACAATAATTCTCTAATATTCCAATCTTGAACAACGAGCGGAAAAAACGAATTTCTATGTGAGCTCTGATTTCCATTATTTCATTATGATAACCGTTTCTCCCTATGTAGGTCGGTGTTAAAGTTGATAGAAATTTCGTGAGAAGTCTCTGCCGCAGCGAAAAACGCCATTGTTTTAATGATGTCCACTCCAAACCCTGCATCATATGAGTGAAATTCTCTCGCCTATTTCTCCACGAGATACAATACCTGTTGCTCTTCTTTGATCTTTCTCGATGTACTCCGTTAATCATATCTGGTACAGGTCATACACACCGCGCAGCAGTACTCCAAAAGAGCACGGACAAGCGAAATAGCGAAGTGTAGGCAATCTCTTTAGTGGATTTGTTGCATCTTCTAAGAGCTCTGCCAATAAAACGCAGTTTTTAGTTCAGCTTCCCCACAACATTTTCTATGTGTTCTTCACAATTTAGTTTGTTTGCAGTTATAGTTCCTAGGTTGATAGATAACTTTTTTATAGACCAAGATAAGTTTAAGGACATAAATGCTTATCCAGTTGAGAATGGTCTTTCAGATCATAGTGCACAGCTTGTTACAGTACATGACATAGCTCCATGCAGTATAATAAATCAGACTTTCAAAGCAGTGCGTTCAATTAACAATATAAATATTGCAAACTTTAGGGAAAGCCTACAGTAGCTAGACTGGGATGAAGTGTATAAGGAACCCGATACAAACTTGAAATATAACTTATTTCACAATACATTTTTAAGGGTATTTGAAAATTGTTTTCCCAAGAAAATAGTTAAACATAATTCCAAGAAAACATATAAAAAACCTTGGCTAACTAAAGGAATAAGAATATCTTGCAACCGTAAAAGAGAACTGTATCTAACAGCAAGAGGGAGTACTGACCCCGGAATTGTTCAATATTATAAAAACTATTGTGCGGTACTAAGAAAAGTTATTAAAAAGTCCAGAAGCATGTGTATCATGTCTGAGATCAGTAACTCTGATAATAAAATTAAAGCAATTTGGAATATTATTGAAAGGGAAACAGGGCAACCAAGAGCACAGGAAGACTTTAGTGCAATAAAACTGAATGACAAGTGCACTAACAAACAATCAGAAATTGAAAATATTTTGAATAATCATTTTTTAAATGTTGTGGAGAAAATAGGATCTAGATCTTCACTAGAAGAGGCAAGGCTATTAATAGAAGAGGCCATACCTGCGCAGTTTGAAACAACTGTAATTCCACCAACCTCTCCCTCTGAAATCAGTAAAATAATAAACTCACTGAAAAGTAAAAGCTCTTACGGAATTGATGGCATTTCCAGCAAAGTACTTAAAGCTTGTTTCCCACAGATAAGTAGGATTCTCAGCCACATATGTAATAGCTCTTTGGAGCAGGGTGTTTTCCCTGATAGACTGAAATATGCCATTGTAAAACCATTGCATAAAAAGGGGGATACGTCGGATGTCAACAACTACCGCCCAATCTCTCTTCTGACAGCTCTATCAAAAATTTTTGAGAAAGTAATGTATTCAAGAGTAGCCTCCCATATTTGTAAAAATAAAGTACTAACAAAATGTCAATTTGGTTTTCAGAAAGGCTTTTCAACAGAAAATGCTATATATGCTTTTACTGATCAAATATTAAATGCTCTGAATAACCGGACATCACCCATTGGTATTTTTTGTGATCTCTCAAAGGCCTTTGATTGTGTAAATCATGGAATTCTTTTAGATAAGCTAAATCATTATGGTTTGAGTGGGGCAGTGCACAAATGGTTTAATTCATACTTAACTGGAAGAATGCAGAAAGTTGAAATAAGTGGTTCGTGTAATGTTAAAACAACAGCTGATTCCTCAAACTGGGGTGCTATCAACCACGGGGTCCCACAGGGTTCAGTCTTAGGTCCTTTACTGTTCTTAATATACATTAATGACTTACCATCCCACATTGATGAAGATGCAAAGTTAGTTCTTTTTGCTGATGATACAAGTATAGTAATAACATCCAAAAACCAAGAACTAAGTGATGTAATTGTAAATGATGTTTTCCACAAAATTATTAAGTGGTTTTCAGCAAACGGACTCTCTTTAAATTTTGATAAAACACAGTATATACAGTTCCGTACAGTAAATGGCACAACTCCAGTAATAAATATAGTAATAAATATAGAATTTGAACAGAAGTCTGTAGCTAAGGTAGAATTTTCAAAATTTTTAGGTGTGTCCATTGATGAGAGGTTAAACTGGAAGCAACACATTGATGGTCTGCTGAAACGTCTGAGTTCAGCTACGTATGCTATTAGGGTTATTGCAAATTTTGGTGATAAGAATCTCAGTAAATTAGCTTACTATGCCTACTTTCATTCACTGCTTTCGTATGGCATCATATTCTGGGGTAATTCATCGTTGAGTAGAAAAGTATTCATTGCACAAAAACGTGTAATCAGAATAATTGCTGGAGCCCACCCACGGTCATCCTGCAGACATCTATTTAAGGATCTAGGGATCCTCACAGTAACCTCACAGTATATATATTCCCTTATGAAATTTGTTGATAATAATCCAACCCAATTCAAAAGTAATAGCAGTTTGCATACCTATAACACCAGGAGAAAAGATGATCTTCACTATGCAGGGTTAAATCTGACTTTGGCACAGAAAGGGGTAAATTATGCTTCCACAAAAGTCTTTGGGCACCTACCAAACAGCATCAAAAGCCTGACAGATAGCCAACTAACATTTAAAAATAAATTAAAAGAATTTCTAGATGACAACTCCTTTTACTGATTGGCTGAATTTTTAGATATAAACTAAGTAAAAAAAAAACTTAATCATTAGTGTCATGCAATATTTTGTGTAATGTAATTTCTTGTACAGACATCTTTTATTAACCTGACACGTTCCACATCATTACGAAGTGTCGTATTCATGATCTATGGAACAAGTATTAATCTAATCTAATCTAATCTAATCTAATCTAGTTGAATCTATGGCCTTCAGATGTGACTGACTTATCGTGTAGCCGAAGTTTAATCGATTCCTTTTACCACTCATGTGGAAGACTTCACACTTTTCATTATTTAGGGTCACTTGCCAATTTACGCACCACACATTATGTTTTTGCAGTTTGTTTTGATCTTCCGATGACTTTACTAGACGATAAACGACAGCATCATCTGCAAACTACCTAAGATGGCGGCTCACATTGTCTCCTAAACCGTTTGTATAGATAAAGAACAGCAGAGACCCTGTAACACTACAATGTTGAACGCCAGAAATCACTTCTTCTTTACTCGATGATTTTCCGTCAGTTACTACGAACTGTGACCTCTCTATATGAAATCACGAATCCAAACACATAAGTAAGACGATATTCCCTAAGCATGCAATTTGACTATAAACCGCTTGAGAGGAACAATGTCAAAAGCTTTCTGGAAATCTAGATACGGAATCAATTTGAAAGCCCTTGTCAATAGCAATCATAAAGAGCTCTTTGTTTTTCACAAGAACGATGTTTTCTAAATCCGTGATGACTGTGTGTCAGTAGACCGTTCTCATCGAGGTAATTCATATTGTTCTAACACAATATGAGTTCCAAAATCCTGCTGCATATCGACGTTAATGATATGGGCCAGTAATTTAGTGGATTACTCCTGCTGCCTTTCTTAAATATTGGTGTGACCTGCGTAACTTTTCAGTATTTGAGTACGGATTTTTCGTCGAGTGAGTGGTTGTATATGATTGTTAAGTATGGAGCCACTGCATCAGCATACTGTGAATGAAACCTAACTGGTATACAGTCTGGACCGAAAGACTTACTTTTATTAAGTGACTCAAGTTGCTTCACTACTACGAGGATATCTACTTCTAAGTTACTCATGTTGGCAACTGTTTCATGATTAGAATTCTGGAATATTTACTTCGTCTTCTTTGATAAAGGAATTTCGGAGGGCGGTGTTTAGTAACTCTGCTTTAGCAATATTGTTATCGATAATATTTCCAATGCCATCGCGCACAGAAGGCATTAGTTGTGCCTTGCCGCTAGCCAACTTTACATACGACCAGAATCTCTTTGGATTTTCTGTCAGGTTTCGAGACAAAGTTTCGTTGCGTAAACTTTTATAAGCATCTCGCATTCACTTACACGTTAAATTTTGAGCTTCCGTAAGGGATCGCCAGACTTGGAGATTTTTCGTTCGCTTAAATTTGGTATGCTGTTTCGTTGTTTCTGCAACATTGTTCTGATCCGTTTTGTGTACCAGCCCGTCGTTTGTCAATTTATTTGATATAAAACTTTAACTGCTGTCGATACTGTTTCTTTGAAATGTATTCCAGAATTATATGATTTGCCAAATTTGTATTACCCTATGCACTGCTACTCATTACAATTGCAACACCAGGTGGGTTAGTAAATACCAAAGTTATTTATTCTACATGTACAGCATAGCACACAGAGATGCCACCTCTGACAGTAAAACAGTTCAGGGCATTGACTCGAACTGAGCTTGGGAGAAAAAATTATGGGTACGTCATTTCATGCTGGTTCAACTCTATATCTGAGTTCATCAGTCGCAGCAGTTGGGAAGTAGTGGTGTGCCAGTATCTCGGTAGCCCTTGACCTTGCGCTTTCAGTGGGTCAGAGATCTGGAGTATGTGCTGGGCAGGGCAATAACAGTCACACAAGCTCTGTATTGAAGTATATCTGGCCTGCATCCTTCCATTACGTAGCCAGAAGATAACACAAGGAGCCTCCAGGACAGAACATGGCCGCTTGACGTAATACATCAAAACTATAATGCATGGTGCCTAAACTACTGGTTATATGAGCCAGAGGTAAATGTGTTGTGCAACCAATGGAACTCTGCAATACTGCGCCAGGTGATTGGTCCACTTGACGATGATGATTGCAATCTGGCAATGTTCATTCTCTTCGGAGGTTCCACACAATGATTCATCCATTACGATTCTGCATACAGAAAAGAGAAACTGTCCAACGTCGTTCTTGAGCTGCCACGTCAAGGTGGGTGACAATAATGGTAGCTGTGCTGTCAGTCAGTGCTGCTCAAGACATCTACATCCTACATCTGCATCTATACTGTGCAAACCACCGTGAAGTGCATGGCGGAGGGTACGTCCCATTGAAAAATTATTAGGGTTTCTTTCCGTTCCATTCACGCGTTGAGCGAAGGAAAAATGATTGTTTGAATGCCGCTGTGCGAACTGTAATTATTTTAATCTTAACCTCAGAATCCTAATGTGAGCGATATGTTGTGGGCTGTAGTGTAATCCTAGAGCATTCATTTAAAGCTGGTTTTTGAAACTTTATTAGCAGACTTTCTCGAAACAGTTTATATCTGCCTTCAGGCGTATGTTAGTTCAGTTTCTTCAGTATGTCTGCGACACTTTACAAGGACCGAACAAGCCTGAGACCACTCACGCTGCCCTTCTCTGTGTACATGCAATAGCCCTGTTAGTCCCGAACACTTGAGCAAGCGATTTGTAAGCAGTCTGCTTTCTAGTCTGATTGATCTTCCCCAGAATTCTACTAATAAACTGAAATCTAACACCTACGTTACCCCGACGGAGCCTATGTGATCATTCCATTTCATACCCCTACAAAGCTTTGCACCAGGTATTTGCATGAGTTGGCCAATTCCAACAGTGGCTCATTGATATTAGAGTCATAGGATACTATGTTTCTTCGCTTTCTGAAGTGCACAAATTTACATTTTTGAACAGTTAAAGCGAGTTGCCATTCTTTACACCACTTTCAAATCTTACCGAGATCTACTGAATATATAAGCAGCTTCTTTTGGATAGTATTTCATTACAGATGACTGCATCATCTGCAAAAATCCTGTGGTTACTATTAATATTGTTTGCAAGTTCTTTAATGTACAACACGAACAGCAAGGATGCCAACACACTTCCGTCTAGGGCACAATCGAAGTTACTCCTAGATTTGAGGATGATTCTCCATCCAAGATAACATGCTTCGTCCTCCCTATCAAAAATTCATCAGTTCAGCCACAAATTTCACTTGATACCCCGTATGATGGTACTTTTGAAAATAAACGTAGGTGTGATACTGATTCAAATGCTTTTCGGAAATCAAGAAATACTGCATTTTCCTGGCTGCCATGATCTGAAGCTTTCAGTATGTCATATGATCAATTTTAACGGTTTCAGCTGCTTCACAACATCACTGACACTAATACTTACTTCATTCATCTTTTAGTGGTAGGAGAATTAAACTAGAGCAGTTCGCCTGAGTTTTCCTTTTCAAAGGAACATTTGAAAACGGAATTAAACATTTCAGCTTTTGCTTTGCTACCCTCAGTTTCACTTCCTGTCTCATTCGCTAGAAACTGGACATTGTCTTTACAAACGACCAGAATTTCTTTGTGTTTTGTGAAAGGTAATTTGGCAATATTCTGCTGCAGTAGTCACTGAAGGCTTCATGCACTACTCTCCTGACAGCCAAACGCGCTTCATTCAGAAACTATCAGTAGTTCTATGCTTTGTCCTACACCAAATATATAGTAATATCAGTTTCTTTTCAGTGACTGTATACCATAGAGTGTGTCTCCCATTACGCACTGTTCTACTGGGCGCATATCTGTTCAGTGCATGGTTAATTATTCTTTTAAATGTAAGCCTTAGTTTCTCTACATGCTCCTAGCATGCGTTGAAAGCTTCATGTTCTTCTATGACATATGACATTACTGATTTTTATATCTAGTTTGCTGAGCATTCATATCTTTTTTCGTGTTTTAGTTGTACTTTGTACTTTGGCAATCATTGTTCCCACAATAACTTCATGACCATTAATACCAGTTTCAGTGTGGATATTCTCAAACAGATCAGGTCTAGTTGTTGCCATTTAATCCAATATATTTCCGTCATGAGTGGGTTTCCGAATTTTCGGTTCTGGGTAGTTTTCAGAGAAGGCATTTGGTATTGTTGCATAGGATGTCGTGTCACGGCCACCACTAACAAACCTGTAACCCTCTCAATTGATTGTTGGATAATTAAATTCTCCGCCTATCATTACAGTATGGTTAGGGAACTCATGTAGAAAAGAACTAAGGTTTTCTCTAAAGTTTACGGTTACATCAAGAGATGAGTCTGGTGGGCGACAGAAAGAGCCAGTTATCATTTTATGCCTACCCCTGGCACTGAGTCATTGTCTCTCTGCCTGTGTGGATACTCATTTTGCTGCAGACGAGTTCATTTCCTGAATCAAAGCACATGACGTCGTTATATGGTCCAGTATGCTATATCTGTCCTGTTAGGCACTTGCAGCATGGGGCTGCTGGTATTCTGCGTGGCATTTATGGCACTCTCGAACTCATCCACTCCATTTTCACATGACAGTCGTGGGATCCAGACCAACACGAAATATCGCAAAAAAAAAAGAAAAAAAACGCAGTGTCGTTGTCCACCACCCAGCCGCTGTCAAGATTGCAACATGTTCCGATAAGACTTTTTCCTTCTTACAGGACTTATAACAGGATCTTCTCACAAACAATCAACATTCAAATGCGTTTTCTTGAGACAGAAATCCGCAGTGTAATTTTTCCTTATATAAAGAACGCACACACTAAGGCAAAAAAGCACCGCACCACGAAAGAACTACACGAATTGGACGGAAATCGAGAGATGTCATGTATATGTAGAGAGAAATAAATGATTACAATTTTTAAAAAACTAGGTGACTTATTCAGGCCGGCCGGAGTTGCCGAGCAGTTCTAGGCGCTACAATCTGGAACCGTGCGACCGCCACGGTCGCAGGTGCGAATCCTGCCTTGGGCATGGGTGTGTGTGATGTCCTTAGGTTAGTTAGGTTTAACTAGTTCTACGTTCTAGGGGACTGATGACCTCAGAAGTTGAGTCCCAAAGTCCCATAGCCATTTGAACCATTTTTTGACTTATTCAAAGAAAGAGCTTCTCAAATTGAGCTAGTTAGTTACGCACCTGTGGCCCTTATGCGAGCAGTTATTCGGATTGGCACTGATTGGTAGAATTGTTGGATGCCTCCTGAGAGATATCGAGCCAAATTGTATCCAACTGGTGCGTTAGATCGTCAAACTCCGGAGATGGTTATAGGGTTCTGCCGCTAATGCTGCAAGCTTTCTCACCTGGGGAGAGGTCCGGCGACCTAGTTGGCCAAAGCAGGGTTTGGCCAACACGAAGACAAGCAGTAGAAACTCTCGCCGTGTGTGAACGGGCGTTAACTTGCTGAAATATTAGCCCAGGATGGCATGCTATGAAGGGAAACAAAACGGCCTTAGGGAATGTTGTCGACCCTTACAAGGGTGCCGCGGATGATAACCAAAGACGACCTGCTATGAAATGAAGTGGTATCCAAGATTATCATTTCTGGTTGTCGGGCCGTATGACGAGCGACAGTCATGCCTGTATCTCACCACTGTCTGGGGCGTCTCACTGGAGTTGAATTGTGTTCAGTGATGAGTGCCGCTTCGAACTGAGTGCAGATGATCAGCGAAGACGTGTCTGGAGACGCCAAAGACAGCGGTGGGATACGAAACTGACTGTCACCCGCCATACGGCCCGACAGTCAGCAATGATAGTCTGGTATGCCATTTCTTGACATAGTAGGACTCCTTTTGTTGTCATCCGTGGCGCTCTCACAGCACAGCGGTACGTCGACCACATTCTACGGCCCTTTTTGTTGCCCTCCACAGCATGGCATCCTGGACTTATACTTCAGCAAGATAATGCCTGACCACAGACGGCAAGAATTTCTACTGGTTGTCTTCCTGCTGGCTAAGCAGGAAGCACCTGAGAACGTGCAACCTCATTATTATGAGCAGGGTTCTACAACCAACTCGTGATTTTGACGATTTTTCTCACCAGTTAGACATAATTTGGCTCGATATCCCTCAGAAGGATATGCAACAACTCCTTCAACCAATGCCAAGCCGAATAACTGATTGCATAGGGGCCAGAGGCGGAGATTAGATTAGATCACATTAGATTAGTTTATCGTTCCATAGGTCCGTACTGAGGTAATCCTCGTGGATGTGGAACATGTCAAAGTTACTTTTTTTTCTTTTTTTTAAGCCGAAATAACAATACTAATAGTATGAGTATATACAATACATCATTTTTTAAGCTGAAATAACAATATTAATAGTATGAGTATACACAAGACATCATTTGTTTCTATTAAAAAATTCGTCAATGGAGTAGAAGGAGTTGTCCACTAGTAAGTCTTTCAGGCTCCTTTTAAACTGATCTTTATTTGTAACTAAATTTTTTATGTTTGCTGGCAAATTATTGAAGATGTGTGTTCCTGAGTAGTGCCCCCCTTTTTTTAACTGAAGTAAGAGCTTCTAAGTCCTTGTGCAGATCATTTTTGTTCCTGATGTCGTATGTATGAACTGAGCTGTTTGTTGGAAAAAGAGATATATTATTTAGGAGAAATTTCATTAAGGAGTAAATACAGTGAGAGGCAATAGTTAGTATACCCAGTTCTTTGAAGAGGTTTCTACAGGACGTCCATGAATATACTCCACAAATAATTCGTATTACACGCTTTTGGACTCTGAAAACTTTTTTTTTTACTTGAAGAGTTACCCCAAAATATTATACCATATGACATTATGAAATGAGAGTAGCCATAGTATGAAAGCTTTTTCATTTTTATGTCGCCTATGTCTGCTAACACTCGAATTGCAAGTACAGATTTGTCAAGGCGTTTCTGCAGTTCTGTGGTGTGCTCCTCCCAACTGAATTTATTTTCAACATGTAATCCCAGGAATTTAAGACTGTCAACCTCTTCTATCGGCTCTTCTTCATACTTTATGCATATGCTGGGTGGAAACTTCTTGCAGGTTATGAATTGCATGTAGTGAGTCTTTTCGAAGTTTAATGTCAGTGAGTTGGCTTTAAACCATTTATTAATATCCATGAAAATATCATTAGCAGATCTTTCTAGAACTACACTCGACATACTATTTATTGCAATACTTGTGTCACCTGCAAACAAAACGAACTCTGCTTCTGGCAGTGTAACTGATGAGAGATCAATAATGTACAGAAGAGAAAGCAATGGCCCTAAGATGGATCCTTGTGGGACACTACATGTAATTTCTTCCCATTCTGATGATGACTGATGACTCAATTCACTAGTCCCTTGCACTGATACCCTTTGTTTCCTGTAAGTGAGGTATGACTTGAACCATTTTGCAGCATTGCCAGTGACACCACAGAATTCCAATTTATTTAAAAGGATTTTGTGATTCACACAGTCGAAAGCCTTTCACGAATCACAGAAAATACCTGCTGCTTGTAATTTTTTATTTAATGAATTAAGTACATTTTCACTGAAGGTGTAAATAGCCTTCTCGGTACCAGAACCCCTCAGAAATCCAAACTGTGTTCTTGATAATATGTTATTTGCAGTCCGATGGTTGATAAACTGCCTGTACATAACATTTTCTAAAATTTTTGAGAATGCTGGCAAAAGTGACATTGGTCTGTAGTTTGATGGTATTTCTTTACCCCCTTTCTTGAATAGAGGCTTAACATCTGCATACTTTAGCCAGTGAGGAAATGTCCCAGTAATAATTGACTGGTCACACAAGTAACTTAGAATTGTACTAAACTCACAAGAACATACCTTAATTAACTTTGTTGATATTTCATCATAGCCACTAGAATGCTTTGTTTTTAAAGATTTTGTTATGGAAGCTATTTTTGTTGGTGAAGTGAGTGACATATTCATGTACCTGAAGCTATTTGTAAAGGCTAGTTCAGATATTCAAGGGCATTATTTACTGATCCTGACAATCCCATTCTATCAGTAACGGATATAAAGTACTTTTTAAATAGATTTGCCACACTATGCCCATGGGTAACTAATGTGTCATCTACCCTTAATGCTATTTGCTCCTGTTCCTTTCTGGTTCTACCAGTCTCCTTCATCACTATATCCCATATTGTTTTTATTTTGTTCCCTGACATTGCTATCTTCTTCTCGTAGTGCATTTGTTTAGATGTCTGAATTACTTTTTTAAATATTTTACAGTATTCCTTGTATTTAGCTAAACCATCAGCATTGGAACTATTCTTGGTCGACAGATACATTGTCCTTTTTGTCTTACAGGAAATCTTTATTCCTTGTGTAATCCATGGTTTTATTATAGACTTCTGTTTAATTTGAGTAACTTTTAGAGGAAAACAGTTTTCAAACAAAGTAATGACATTGTTCATGAATGTGTTATATTTTTCATTCATGTCATGAGCACTATAAACATCTTTCCAGTTCATATCTTTGCTCAGTTTTCTAAAACACTTAATTTTTGGTTGATTGACTACTCCCCGTACTCAGATTTAGCAGTCTTGATAATCTGCTTCGACTTTATATCAAAAACAAGAAGCTGCATGTCATAATCTGATCGTCCATTTATTACAGGTATGATTTTGTTCCTTTGATATGTCTATAAAAATTTAATCAATGGCTGTCCTTGAGGATTTAGTGATCCTAGTTGGAAAGTTTACAGTGTGAGTTAGATTGCAAGACAACATTACTAACTGCAGTAAATGTTTACTGGAAGATTGCATTAGAAAATCTATATCAAAGTCACCAGCAATCAAAATTTATTTGTTTCTTCCTGTTAAATAACCCGAAAGAGCTTCTCGATGATTTATGAATAGATTATAATTTTCTGAAGGTGCTTGGTAAATAGTTACTATTATATAGGATCTTTTATGGAACTCTACTTCTGTTGCACATGCTTCTAGATGCTGCTCTAAACAGAATTTATTCATGTCAATGTTCTTGAATTTATGGCAGTTTTTAATAAATGTGGCAACTCCTCCTCCATCCAGATTTACTGTGCAGATGTAGGAAGCTAGCTTAAATCCTGAAATATCTAACATATCTGTACCAACATGTTACTGACTTGCTCAGTTTGTGAAGCTCATTTTCTTTAATAAACTGTCGAATTTTTCTGGAACTATAACAATTTGTTTATCTGTATATGTACATATCACCTAACTATTTCCGTCCCATTTGGTTAATTTTTTTGTGGTGCGTCGCTTCCTTTTTTGCATTGGCGTGTATATACCTAGTTTGTGAGGCTGCACTGAAATGCTAATATGCCAATATTAACATCATTTCTGGAGATCTGGAAAATTAGAAATCAATCCACTGTGAATCGTTTTCAGCTCTGTACGCCTACTGGTAAACAACAGTCGCTAGCTACTTGCCAGAGATGTTTCTTGTAATCTGCTGCGCCTATCTCCGATACAGCTATTATGCCATTTCGCCTCGTCTCGTCTTGTCTCGGTTAACCACCTTTAACAGCTGCCCAAAGCAGCTCAGCCATCGTGAAGGACGCGAAAGAAATAAACGTTCGCATTGCAGGAGCTCGGATCAACTTTCCATATGATTCAACAATACAGTGCACCACGATGAAAGACTAATCGTTTATGCCAATTATGACTGCTAGTGATGTGATTAACAGTTTTAGGCTGCTACAGATGCATTACTTGAATAAATGCTGGGGGGCTCTTGCCACGTCGGATTGTCAATGTCGAGCTTTTGACAGCTTCATCCGCTGTCTTCGTCAGGAGATTCCAGTAGGCCGTCTGGTATTTAGTCAACTCCGAAGGGTAACACACTTCACAAGACCTTCTGCAAACGTGACGTCATTTTCATGTCACGCGCATTACCGACAACCGCAGGCACTGCTATCGACTTTCGTTAGCGTGCGATACGGACCTCTCACAAGACTTCATGAATGCGTATCGGAGGTTTACAAGAATACGTTGTTCTTGGTACGATTTATTATAATTATTGTTATTATTACACGTCACACAAAGAATTGTCGACGGTTAATGCTGTCATATGAGAGTGTCTCTCAGGAGTTCGTTGTTATCGACAATAATTTACAAATTAAACATTTAAAACGCTCGTGTTATAAATTCTCGTAAGCCGTTTCAAGGAAATGGCACATTGGAATTTTATCACCAAAGTGTCATCATTAACATTAAATGTCCTTGTCACAAATATTTCGCCATTTTTTTCCGAAAATGTGGCGATTTACGAGTGTGTAGTTAGGCAGGAACCTAGAAATACAACTTTAATTGCTGGAACTGAAACGAGTAGCAATAAAATTCATATTCTTCCTTCTCTCAGATATTCGGCTCTTTGTTTTCGCATATGTGCGTGATTAGGTAGGAACCTAAGAGGTAAGCTTAAATTACTGCGACTGAAACAAAACAATGACATTCACATCCTTCCTCGTCACAAAGTCGACAGCAGTTCGTACGGTTGTCGACATTGCGCGTGACGTCAAAATGATGTCATATTTGCAGAAAGTCTTGTGAAATGAGCGTTACCCTTGGCCGAACAATGAATAATGTCAGGGAGACGTCACGAAGTCACGGAACTTACATACATTAGCAGAGATCACGTCGATACCTACGACAATGACAATGGACGAAATCGTCGAAATGTCGAGAGTGACAAATTTCACGCGGCAAGCACTCTGTAAAGCATTTATTCAATAAATTCGCCACGAAAAACTACCTTGTTAATTGCATTACTCCCCAAATGTTTTTCCAGCGTCGCCCAGTTGGTATGTTACAGAGACGATAACGTCGGACGCTCCGTGACACCGGTCTCAGAGCATAATTTGGTCTACAGGAGGGTTGTTATGCCAGACAACTAGCAATATGCAGAAAGATCTGCAAACTATCGACGACAGGTCCAGGCACTGGCAGTTGCCTCAACGCAAATAATTGTAACGTATTGCGTAAAAGTAGGCGAAGAGATCCATTACTATCCGATTACACTACTGGCGAAGGATAAATGGAAACAGTAGCAACTGTAAAAAAACCTAGGAGTAACCAACTGGACGCAGTCTAAAGTGAAATGACAACTTGAAACAAGTTGTGGGTAATGTAGACTTCAGGCTGAGACTAATTGGAAGAATACCAAGTAAATGTAATGCATTTACGACAGAGGTTGTAATATTGTTAGATTTCAGATACTTTGCATATGAGTTATTTGTCATAAAAGAAAAGGTCAGCCTACGATCTGTAGTTCGTAAAGATGCTAAACATCAGAGCGCGAGAGTAAAGAGACGAAATATTTTTTTTAATGTGCATCTGTACCAAGAGGCGCGTTTAAATACTCTAAGTAAACACTATGACCCTCTGGACGCAGATATTTAAAATCATTGCCACAGGCTTGATAGCAAGAAGCTGCGGAACAGAAGAAAGAACAATCTATCTTTTGTTAAGAAATATTCTAGAGACTTCATTATCCCTTATGCTTTTAGTCCCCGACATGTTAAGACGTACTACATAGCATTGCTACAAGTTGTATTTTTATTTTGTGTAAAAACTATGTGAAACGACGAACAAACGTTTCGGTAATCCGGGTGAACATATAATGTATATATGTACACGCAAGGACGTTTAATTTTTAGGAAGGAACGGACTGACAAAGCAACGATTATTGGACTGCGCCATGTACAAAAGAAATATCACATGTAAGTGATGTATTCATTGTGTATTTGTCAATACTAGAAGTTTAAAGCCAATTTGTTCAAAATATATTAATATTTTACGATGCAGTAATTTCTTCTTATTCATTTCTTTTGCTAACCAAAAATGATGTTCAAATGTGTATGAGCTTTGTTACAGTTTCGCTCTTTATAGCGGTGTCTCGATTGTATTTGGGAGACCACTAACGTGTTCAACTTCCGATCTGTTAATCTTTTTCTTAAGAAATTCCACTAATTTACTTTCATTTCCATTTTCATATTGAAATAGGTCGCTTAGGTATTTTCATCGAAGATTCTGGTTCCGTGAAGGTAAACCGGGTCAAAAGATCAATTAAGAAAACCCCTGCGGGTAATCAGTCCGTACGTCTCCTGAACACAATCGAGAAACGACGCATCGCTGATCAATTAATAATCTCTCTCTCTTTCTAAGTATTACTGAAAAACGGCCACACAGGATAGACGTTAAGTACGCAATCTAGTGTCATGTTGCATTTTGTCAGTAAATATTAGCAACCAACAATCACAGCATCACTATTATTGTTTACTACTAGTTCTTATACAGAATATGCAAATCCTAACGCCAGAAAGTAACTTGCAAAACAAGCAGTCTACCGATTCTCGAGTACTGTTCATGTGTCTCGAAACCCTTACCAATCTGGATTAAAAGGAGAATTGAAGGCCTCGGTTATAAACGATAAGAGGGGACAATCGATGAGAAATATAGAGTTCTTGGATGTAAAACTTGCTACCAGCATGTTATTTGCTTTTATTCACATTAATTGATAGTTCCGTGACAAACTAAGAGATGTCGGTTCAATCTCTAATTTAAGATTATCGCTAATGGGAACTTCGTCATGTAAACAGTGGTAACTGCAAGAAATATGGCTGCCAGTAGTTAAAATGCGTGCTGTGTTCATGCCAGGAAAATAATTTTCAGGGACTATTTGTATAAATCTGAGAATGATGTGGATAACTACGACTCAAGTAAAGATCCAGAATATGTTTCTGAACACAAATGCGCTGGAAAACTTCTTATTAATCAGGAATTTATTTTTATTTAAGCAAGTAAACAATGTTGTGTCTCTTACCATAGCTTACAAAAATTTACGTGACAGGAAAATTGTAGAAATGTTAAAGGCTATCATTAACATTGTTTATGTGCTCTAACAAGGTGCTTGCTAAAATTGAATTTTGCGGTTGTTGTAGTCTATTATCGCAAATGCTGTTAATGTAAACTTTGTATGAAAAGCTGAAACAATGTGGTGGACCTTCTAAACGTATACTTTTGAGAGGTTTTGCAGTAACGTTTCGTCAGTTCGCCCAGCAAGTAAACAGTGGTAAGTCAATGTCAAATCATGTTAAGCGCACTGAACTTGCAAGTAAACAATATTTGGTACAACGGACGACAATTAAGAATAAAAAATTTTATAGAATTTTCCATTTTAACGATATGTCGTTATTTAGATATATTTTAAAACAATGACTTGTCTGAATAAGAAATCACATTACATGTACTTGAAATATCTTATCTATGAGGTTTTGAAAATTTACTGCGCAATTTCTCAAAACAAACAGTTTTCCCTTACCATTGTTTGCAGGGGAGGTCTTCAATTAATTTAACGAAGAACGCTGCGCAACGTCACGGGACCGTTTGATATGCTTGAGGTCGCTACAGAGATGCTGAAACTCCAAGACGAATTCAGTAAATTACTGCTTCCTCGCACATACGTTCCGCGAAAATAACCATTAATAAAGGATTAGAGAAATGAGAGCTCACAGGGCGGGCTACCGACAGTTGTTCTGCCCACGCACCCATCACGATTGGAGCGCGGAAGGGGAAAGTGATACTGGTTCGAGAGGTGCTCTCCGCCACATACCGCAACGTGGCTTGTCGAGTATATATTATGTAAATGTAGCAGCAAAAGGATCCTGTTTCCATTAAAGCATTTTTTCAGAGACGTTAGTTGCCTCCAGGTACCTTACCTATCAGACTGTTCCAATCCGAGCCTGCAATAAACTGGTACTTCTTCTTGGCAGCTCTGATAGCTTAACAGACAGTTAAAGTGACTTCAGGCTATAATAAGGCCGTAGTCACGAATGCTGAATTTATTTGGCAGTTTTACTAGCGGAAGTGCATCCGCTTTGGCTGAATGGAAAAAAATTATAAGGAGAAAACTTCTCGGCATGGTGCACAAATTGCATCGATATCTACGAGATTTAGTATTTGTTACACTGCTAAATGTTGCACAATAACGTAAGTTAGGCACCAACATTTTCTGCACAGTTTTTGCAATTAGAGCCGGTTCGAGAACATTGTTGTACACAAGCGACTTACAATTTGACACCCCCGCCCCTCCCCACCCCCCTTTCGCTCAGCCGTGTCAGGTTTTACTACTAATTGTGACACAAATTGTACACAAATCTTGCATTCTGGTCCCTCTCAGCTTGGCGCTCCAAGCGGCGTTTTCGGACTGTGGTGCGTCCTGTACGGGAGTCTTACAGTCGTGGCGTCTCTGGAGCCCCTCTCAACTTCGCGGCCCAAGCGACAGCTTGTGTCATTTGCGCCTTAATCTGGCCTTAATTGTAATTGAAGTAATATTTCGCGTGTTTTATTCAAGTGAATAAATTGGAATATCATGCCACCAATATATTCTTTGTTTTGGACCGTTTCTCGTCAATGGCAATTCATCCAACGTCGGAGAGGGTTTAAAAGGAAAACGTCTGCCGTATCATTTTCAACAGTTACCAGATTGGCGACAACGTTCAAATGTGACCGTACTTCTTGTATCATTTACAGGAATAACGTCCAAGACATACAAACACATTCGTTTTATTTATTCATCTACATACAATGCTACATCGTGTACGTGTCGCCAAATACGCAGTTTGCTACAATAAGGAATGCACAGTGCAATGAAAATTATTGACATGCATTTCAGTATAGGCCTGTACAATAAAAGTAAACACTTAAGGGGCAATGTACAAAAATCATACAGTTTGATTTAATAGCAATTCAAAAAACTCCAAATGAATCTAAAATATATGGGGGATAAAGTAATAGGGACAGACAAATTCGTTGTTACATAACTTGATATGAATTATGATACTATAGTCTTTTACAAAGATATTCAACAACTATTTACTGCAAGTAATGCAAGTTATCACTCATATCGCAGAAGCAGTTTAGCATGAGATATTTGAAAACTGTGTCCTTAAATACCCTTGTGTTCTTGATTGATTTTATGGAATCATGGGCTTGTTGTAGAGTCTAATACACGAGGTGTTTTCATGTGCTTACGTGATGCTTTATAAATTCTTATTACATGGAAGTTATTACCTGTTCTTCGAGTGAGCATCGGAATTAATCCTCAACTTATTCTCAATTTTGTAATAGTTATACTTTTTTTGATTATGCAGACAAGGCAAAAAACGTACGTTTATTTGTAGAAATACTCGTAGTTGTTTGCAGCCTATGTGAGCGCGTATCCTCCAAGTTTAGTACATCTAGAATCCAGACGATCCTGAGTGTGGGTTATACTTTACATCAACTATACAGAACATATTGTTTTCAACACATTGTTCAACTGTAACTGCGCCATCTATATTGAAAAATTAGAATGCCAGTAATTAAAGCATCCACTGTAACATGGTCTGATGTGACATTCTGCAAACAGTTTGATACACAATACATAAATGAAATAATTCTGGGGCGGATCCGGCGGCGTAAAAGAAAAAAAAAACTGTCTCTAATGTCAGATGTAATAAATTGTTCGCTTGTTATAAATGAAAGAGGAGTCTTTCAAATCATTATTCCAGAAAGTCGTAAAGAAAGTCTAAGGTGTGCCTGTTTAGATATAAACACCATGATAAAAGTATTGAGTCACCTAAAAATGTAAATTGTTGCACTGCTCCTTGCCGACGTGTCCATCGTCATCCCAGGTATTATCCGATGTACCGCCAACAGTTTGGCTGAAAGACACTCGGTTCTACATTGACGTGACAAAAGGCACGGAATATGTGGTAGTACCACGTAGGACCTCCATTTGCCCGTCGTAGTGCAGTAATTCCAGCAAGTCTTAGGAAGTCCCCAACAGAAACATTTAGCCATGGTGCCTCTATAGCTGTCCATAATTACAAAAGTGTTGCCAGTGCAGGTTTTAGTGCACAAAACCGACCTCTTGATTAAGTCTGATAAATGTTCGATAGGATTCATATCCGACGATTTGTGAGCCAAATATTTCCCTCAAACTGTTCAGAATGTTGTTCAAACCAACCACGAACAACTGTGCATAGTCATCCATAGAAATTCCATCGTCGTTTGGGAACATGGAGTCTGCGAATAGCTATAAAAGTAGTACGGTGAGGGCAACACAAGCCCACTTTTTACATTAAATTGATATGCAAATTAATTAAATTGATTAATTAACTACCTCCAACATCCACAAACCCACACCCCACCACCAGCCCAAGATGCTATCATGTGTTTCCCTAAGCCGGCACATGAGTCCCCACCCCCTACTATACTCCCCCGATCCCCCTATCCTATTGGTAGGTATTTCGACTTTTGGCAGAAATTTCGAATTTTGGTGGGAATTTCAAAAATTGTGGGAATTTCTTTGCCCCAGAGCTGTACTGGCGTCCCCCACTAACTACACCCGGGAACTGGCAGGAAATTGAAAATGGCAATTCCCCCTCTGAGACATGAACCTTAGTCCTTCTCGACGGAGAGAGCATGTGCACCCCCAACACATGGAAACTGCCCAGATTGCAGGAGAAGGAGGTTACGTTAGCGTACTTTATTTATTTTTGTAAGGAAACCGAAGTAAAAATCGGTACTAATTATGTAATTAATCATAAATATTGGGCCTAATTATACAACTAAATGCATAGCGCTACACAAGGGAGTGCCTAGAATCGCAATAAAACTCAAAAATTCGTGATGGCATACAACTGGTGTTAACCTGCTGGGAAAAATTTCACAATACAACTCGAAACTAGTGGCAGACATATTCAAACTCTACCCTTCACCTACAAGCTAGTCTGAAAATGGCTTGAGTTGGAGGTACTATCTTTATTTTAATTTTATTTGTTTATTTATTTATTTATTTTTGTTTTTTGGAATTTAGATACAACTGAAGAGATGATGATGTTAGACAGAGAGAAGTTTAATAAGTGTAATACCTGTAAGCATACAGCTGAGGACTGTATCTATTGCTGTTTGACGTCAGAGTTTTCTATCAGATGCCTGCTCCACAATCACCTTGCAGCCCAGTTAATCGAAGCCAATAAACACTACCATAACTGATGGAACATGCTTCACCGCTCTAATTACAAAACGAAATTGAATGAAAAAAAACAGCACTCGAAATGAATGGGTCATAATGCAACACCTGTATGGGGAAAATCATTGACCTAAAAGATTGCAGAGGGTGCGGTAGTTAAATGTTCATTCTTCTCAAAGTACAATCATAAACTGCCAAAATTAGAGGCCCTCTTAACTCCTCTAATCCCTCCCCCTTCCTTCCTCCCTTCACAAGCTTTTTCAAACAGTCAATTGCTACCATGGGCAGCACAAGCATCTGCGGCATAGCACCATCCCACCATGCTCACTGGCTGCACTCAATCCAGCATCAACCCTCCGCCAACACAATAGGATGTAAAGCCAACTAAACAATATGAGATAAATGAGGGCCCGCCCCCTGGTCAGGGCACAGCTGTCTAGGGTGACCCCACATGCAAGCGTACACACACACACACACACACACATACACACACACACACACACACACACACACACACACGCATTCGACCGCCACCACACCACCACCACAAGTGCCCATCGTTCTGGATGTGAAAATACTGCACCATAACAATTTAATTTAACGTCAACACATCTCTTATAACCGAAAATCTATTAAAAAGCAAAACAGAATTGCGACAATAATATGTATCCTCTTTCCACGAAAACAGGCGCACTCCATTTTCTTTTAGTTTTATAAGCAAAATCGGTATAGGTTTTACTGCAGGATACAATTCGTATCTCATTATTTTGCGGCACCCAACGGAGTGAGAACACTACAGCACTGCTGCCGATTAGAGATGATCAAACAGCAGAGGCCTACACATGTCTACCCCCCGTAAAATTGGGAAAAACACTTCCACTATTTTGCTGCGAAGACTACCAATTACCACAGAATGTCCTCGTTATTTCGAAACAATCATTAGAGTAAAAAGCAATTTCTTTCAGCTTGATGGACAAATTACATTACCGGAGAGCGTCTCTTGCGTTTAAATCAGTGTCTGTTAATAAATTTTCATGCATATGTATATCAGAAACATTTAACACATGTGAAATAACATTACAGAATGCAGCCTTTCATCCCATTTGGACACAAAATCAGAAAAAAAAATCATTTAACTTTTGAGAGCAACAAGCTATAAGTCAAGAGGATGTTGCTGTTTTGTACACTATGGCAGGTTCCGTTTTACAGGGGTGGTATTATATCACACTGACGTTTACAAAACACATTGTGAGAGCCTGTCTTGTAACAGAACCTTCTATATGATTTTCCTGTGTCTCTCTCTCTTCCAAACCACCCCTTGTAATAGAATCTACTATGAGATTTTACTCTGTCTCCCTCTTCCGATGTATAGAAAAATAAATACTGTCTGCATGGTGACATAGAGAAAATTTCACATACACATATTACTCCATTGGAGCAGGTGACCAGTGGTCGAAGTAGCTTGCACAGACGTGAATAAACTTTTGTCGTCCATATTGGAGAAAGGCCAAACTAACAGGCTATCAATCACAAGAGAGGGTTGCTGTTTTGCTTCTTCATAAGCAGTTTCATACATTGTTTTTTTCTGGTGTAACACACCCAAACGGTTTATTACTGCAGCTTTGTACATCGCTATACACTTTGCTTTTCTAGCATGACTTCGAGGTCTGTGTCAGGTGCTAAACCATGGATCCATCATGTAGTATATCTGGAACGATGTCTAGAGGATTATCTGCAATGTCTTACATCTGGGATGTTGTCTGAAGGTGGCTCCACCAGCGAAAAGACTGGGTGGCATTTATGACAGCCATGCAGAAGACACATATGGACATAGACATCCAAAAAATAGGGCAAATGCATTACATCTGTAGAATATTTGGTTGTAAGTGATTGAAAGCATTCGAGTAAAGTGTTACGCTGTCTGACCAATGTGCTGTTCTGTGTCATACATTAGAATAATACTCACGAAGGACTGTCTCAATCCTTCCAATGGACATCTATCATGTAAAATAGCAGAACTGGGATGATCATGTGCTGCTTTTGTGGATCTGGAGTATAAAAGGGGTACAATGGGTGCAGCAGGATGCCTTGGTTGCCTTCGCTTCTGACCAAAGCGATTAGGGTAGGAAACTTACAGGGTGGTTGTGTGTCTGATGTTGGACAAATATATCCTGCATCACAGTGTTAAGAGCGTTACATTCCATATGACTAATACTTTAGCATTTTTAGGTGCAGAACCGTGTAACTAGTGTGTGTTTATACTCTATGATCGTTTCTCTCATGCCAGTACCTTCCTGGTACTGACTTCAGACAATGGAATAATGTTTCAGAATTCGTAACATGGTTATTTTATGTGAAATGTTCCGAACTTCATATATCTGGACTCCATAATGTGTAAACCATACATTAATTCTTAACTGTCTGTTATATCACTGCAACACTCTCATCACTACTGCACATCGATAAGAGGTACTACCCTTCTCGTCATGTGCACATCTAGAGAGCTCTTGTGCATCTGGATGGCTGCTGTGGGTGAGACTAGTGAGTAACAGTATTCACTAAACATCAGTTACAGACACTGCTTTCCTTATTCCTTCACGAGATGTGGAATGTAGTGGGTATAGAACCCTCATACTTCTTGTCAACTGCAGATTTAATTGGAGATTGTGCTGCAGGGAGGATTGGTCAAGGACAATTTGGAAGGGATGTGTCAATCTCCAACGTTATCCTACTAATGAGAGATTACTCTGTGACGTCCATCCACTCAGTCACAATCGTAAATTCTGCTCTGTGATCGATGTACTGGAAAAATGTAGATAATCTAATTACATCGGTATAGGACGCTGTATGGTATACTTTGGTGTATATGGCCAAAAGGATGTACCGTACAGTTATCTACCATCATTCACTGTCCAGTATATGGTACCTGTAAAGTACTGGTGGAGTGATTTAGCGATGATACAGAAAATGGGAAGCATTCTGATGTGTTATGGGCTCTTGTTGAAATTAGGGAACAACTGGTATACTTTGACCTATATGATGAATGGACGTACTGCACAGACATCTATCTGCAATTGCAATCTACTATATGGTACTTCCAAAATAGTGGAGGTGAGATTTAGCAATGATCCAGAAACTGGAGAGCATTCCGTTCTGTCACTGGTTGGCATTGAAATTATGGAACAACTGATATACTTCAGTGTATATGGTCGAATGAATGCGCTGCATAGTCATCTATCTGCATTTGTAATATAGTGTAAAACACTCGAAAAGTAGTGGAGAGGTGATTTAGCAGTGATACAGAAATTTAAAAGTAATTTGCCGTGTCATGGACTGGCGATGAAATTACGAAACAACTGGTAAAATTGCTAAAGTTGATCGCCCTATCACCTGCAGTGCATATTACAGTCCATCAAGTCTTTTCCATCCCATCTCTCCACCGTTATGCTGTTTATTACCTCATAATGATTGACCGACACCATTTGGGTGAGACACAGCGAGTCTTGGCGAAACACTGGATATCAGCTACTTGTTGATGTGGAGCATGGCATCAAATGTAGAGATCATCAGCTCCAAACAGTTCTCTGGAAGCATTCCTCATGTTGCAGACTCATCCTGCTTCCAAATGCTGGGGTGCCCTCAACATGTTTATTTTATATTTTTCATCAATAAGACAACAGTACCTCTTTTATTTCAGCTGCCTCATGCATGTTGTGAACAGTACCCTCCGACGATCATCAGCAAAGGAACAGTAATCATGTACATGACGGCAAAATAAGGGAACAATGGTCTTCGAAATTAAAAGCTGAGACACCCGCAACCCGTTTGCTGTGGTAGATTAGATTAACTGTATAGTTACCTCCCTTTGAAAAGCTGTTGGAAACACACTACAATGCTACCGACTCTTCTAATTTCCACATGTTGCAATGTCTTCCACATTTTTCTCAATGAGAAACATCATCTCTGCGTTGTATTTGTATTAACCTGTGTGTTGTGGGAGCTGCTTAGTTTACACCATTGATGTTCATCTTTCTGCAAGAGGCAATGAATCGAAACATGTTAATGTCAGTTAAGCACCTGACACAGATCTCGAAGTCATTGTAGAAAAACAAAGTGTATGGTGCTGTAAAAAGCTGTTCTCGTACACTGCTTTGATGTGTAACAGCTGAGAAAACGTATTAAACTGCTATTGAAGGATTAATACAACAATCCTGTCTTGTGACTGATAAGATAGTCCGTTGGATATAGACATCGTCCAATACTGTCGATATAACTATATGCAGGTCTGTGCAAGCGACTTCGACCACTGGTTACCTGCTCCAGTGGAGTGATTTATGCACCTGTATGTGTAATATTCCTCATGCCAACATGCGGACATTTGTTTTTCAATGTATCAGAAGAGAGAGACACGGTGAAATCTTATACGAGATTCTACTGCAAGGGGCGGTATAACTGTTTAAAGTTTGGATGCAGATATTTCTCTCAAAACTACACCGATTTTGCTCATAAAACCAATGGAAATCAGCTGTATCTCTTCTCATGGGATCATGACAGTTTTTATTATTATCGTCACGATTGCGTGTTTAAAAATAGGTGTTACCACAAGTCCTGTGTTACTTCATACTTCATAACCACTAATTATACACACCACTTGAATTACAGCTCGTTGTGGTATCTAGAAATGAAAGTGTTCTTTCTCGAAATGTGAGTAGATTGTGTGAAACAGGCTGTGATGATCAAATTGCTTTCAAATCTAGAACCAAAGAATCTGTTACTATTGCGATTGATTATCTTCTGTGTGGTAGAAACTTTACAGACGGGTCTGTAAAAGGCAGTAATGGATCAAAAATGTCAAATGTAAGCATGTAGACAGTATTTGATTTCGATGTTTTGGAAGAGAGAGAGACACACACTAAACTCTTATAGGAATTTCTATTACAAGACAGGCTCTCACGATTTGTTTTGTAAACACCAGTGTGATATACACTCCTGGAAATGGAAAAAATAACACTTTGACACCGGTGTGTCAGACCCACCATACTTGCTCCGGACACTGCGAGAGGGCTGTACAAGCAATGATTACACGCACGGCACAGCGGACACACCAGGAACCGCGGTGTTGGCCGTCGAATGGCGCTAGCTGCGCAGCATTTGTGCACCGCCGCCGTCAGTGTCAGCCAGTTTGCCGTGGCATACGGAGCTCCATCGCAGTCTTTAACACTGGTAGCATGCCGCGACAGCGTGGACGTGAACCGTATGTGCAGTTGACGGACTTTGAGCGAGGGCGTATAGTGGGCATGCGGGAGGCCGGGTGGACGTACCGCCGAATTTCTCAACACGTGGGGCGTGAGGTCTCCACAGTACATCGATGTTGTCGCCAGTGGTCGGCGGAAGGTGCACGTGCCCGTCGACCTGGGACCGGACCGCAGCGACGTACGGATGCACGTCAAAACCGTAGGATCCTACGCAGTGCCGTAGGGGACCGCACCGCCACTTCCCAGCAAATTAGGAACACTGTTGCTCCTGGGGTATCGGCGAGGACCATTCGCAACCGTCTCCATGAAGCTGGGCTACGGTCCCGCACACCGTTAGGCCGTCTTCCGCTCACGCCCCAACATCGTGCAGCCCGCCTCCAGTGGTGTCGCGACAGGCGTGAATGGAGGGACGAATGGAGACGTGTCGTCTTCAGCGATGAGAGTCGCTTCTGCCTTGGTGCCAATGATGGTCGTATGCGTGTTTGGCGCCGTGCAGGTGAGCGCCACAATCAGGACTGCATACGACCGAGGCACACAGGGCCAACATCCGGCATCATGGTGTGGGGAGCGATCTCCTACACTGGCCGTACACCTCTGGTGATCGTCGAGGGGACACTGAATAGTGCACGGTACATCCAAACCGTCATCGAACCCATCGTTCTACCATTCCTAGACCGGCAAGGGAACTTGCTGTTCCAACAGGACAATGCACGTCCGCATGTATCCCGTGCCACCCAACGTGCTCTAGAAGGTGTAAGTCAACTACCCTGGCCAGCAAGATGTCCGGATCTGTCCCCCATTGAGCATGTTTGGGACTGGATGAAGCGTCGTCTCACGCGGTCTGCATGTCCAGCACGAACGCTGGTTCAACTGAGGCGCCAGGTGGAAATGGCATGGCAAGCCGTTCCCCAGGACTACATCCAGCATCTCTACGATCGTCTCCATGGGAGAATAGCAGCCTGCATTGCTGCGAAAGGTGGATATACACTGTACTAGTGCCGACATTGTGCATGCTCTGTTGCCTGTGTCCATGTGCCTGTGGTTCTGTCAGTGTGATCATGTGATGATCTGACCCCAGGAATGTGTCCATAAGGTTTCCCCTTCCTGGGACAATGAATTCACGGTGTTCTTATTTCAATTTCCAGGAGTGTAGTATTACACCAGTAAAACGGGATCTACCATAGTGTACAAAACAGCAACATCCTCTTGACTTATAGCTTGTTGCTGTCAAATGTTAAACGATTGTGTTTTTTCTGAGATGTGACCAAATGGTGTGAAAGTTTGCATTCTGTAGTGTTATTTCATATGTCTAAAAGGTTTGTAATATACACATGCAAAAAAGTTTATTTACAGACACTGATTTGAACGCAAGAGACGCTCCCAGGTCGTTTAATTTGTCCATTAAACTGGAAGAAATTGCTTAACAGAGCCGTTTTTCCTTCAGAGTTTGAATTCTCATTTTATCTTTACTCTAACGATTGTTTTGAAATAAGGAGGATATTCTGTGGCGATCTGTAGTTTTTGCAGCAAATTGTGTAAGCTTTTTTCCAATTTTACGCGTGGTGGACATGCATAGGCCTCTGCAGTTTGATCATTTCTTATCGGGGGCAGTACTGTAGTTTTCTCATTCATTGGATGTCGGAAAATAATGAGATGCGAATTGTATCCTGCAGTAAAAACGATACCGATTTCGCTCGTAAAACTAAAAGAAAATGGAGTGTGTCTATTTTCGTGGAAAGAGGACATCTATTATAGTAGCGATTGTTTTCCTCTTTGATAGACCCTCGATTATAAGAGATGTGTTGACGTTAAATATAATGGTTAATGTGCATTATTTTCATATTCATAATTGCGGGCACTTGCGAGGGCTGCGTGGTGACAGATGATCCAGTGTGTGTGTGTGTGTGTGTGTGTGTGTGTGTGTGTGTTTGTGTTAGTATGTGGTCACCCATTTAGTTGGCCTTATATCCTGCTGTGTTGGCGAAGGGCCGATGTTGGACTGGGTGGAGCCAGCAAGCACTGTGGGAGGGCAGAATTCCGCAGATAAATGCATTGCACGCAGTAGCAGTTGAGTGTTTGAAAAAACCTGTGTTCCCCTGTAGGTGAAAGGAGGTGGGAGGGGGAGGGATGAAGGGAGGTAATAGGGATCTCTTATTGTTGCAGTTTGTCATCGTACATCAAGGAGAATGCACGTTCAACTACTGCTCCCTCTGCAGCCTTTTGGGATGACAATTTTACCCAGTACATATGTTGCTTTATGACCTGTTCATAGTGAGTGCCGATTTTTTTCACGGTATTGTCGATTTGTAATTAGAGGAGTGAAGCATTTTGTGTCAGTTGTGATAGCATGTGTTGGCTTTGATTCCTGGGCTGCAAGGTGATTGTCGGGTGGCGTCGGTAGCGAACTCTGACGTCAAACAGCAATAGATATAGCCCTCACCTCTATGCTTACATCTCGTCCAACATCTCGTCAGTTGAATCTATTTTCCACCAAAAAGATAAAGACAGTACGTTTCATTCCAGCTTTTTTCGGACCAGCTTGTAGGTGAACAGTAGTGTTTCAGCATGGCTGTCGCTAGTTTCGAGTCGTACTGTGAAATTTTTTTCCTATAGCATAACAGCAGTTTTATGGCATCGTAGTTGTGTAATTAGGACCAATCTTTATTATTACTATGTAATTAGGACTGATCTATGCTTCAGCTTCCCTACGCCAGTCGTTGTAGCCGAGCAGTTCTAGACGCTTCAGTCCAGAACCGCGCTGGTGCTACGGGCGTAGGTTCGAATCTTGCCTCGGGCATGGGTTTGTGTGATGTCTTAGGTTCGTTGGGTTTAAGTAGTACTAAGTCTAGGGGACTGATGACCTCAGATGTTAAGTCCCATAGTGCTTAGAGCCATTTGAACCATTTGAAGCTTCGCAACCAAAATAAATAAAGTACACTAACCTAACCTTCCTCTCCTGTATCTGGGCAGTTTCCATGTGTTGGGTGTACACTTATGCTTCCTGTCTAGAAGGACTAGAGTTTGAGTCCCAGAAAGGGCACCGCCATTTTTATTTTCCTGTTAATTACCGGGTGGGGCAGGGAGTCAGATAGGACGTTAGCATAGCCCTGGAATAAAGAAATTTGCAGTTTTTGAAATTTACGCCAAAATTCGTAAATCCTACCAATAGAGTAGGTGGTTAATGGGGGCAGGGGAGAGGGTGAGAACCCATGCGCTGGTTGAAGAGTACACAAATTTCTTCTGTGGAGTGGAGGTGGGGTGGGGGTGCGTGTGTTGTTGGGGTAATTACTTGATGAGTTTAATTGCTTTACATATCAATTTGATATCAAAAGTGAGCTCATACTACCCTTAGCCTGCTACTTGTAAATGGTTTCCAAGTAGCCGAACATAACCATTTCCAGTCAATGATCAGTTCAATTGGGCCTATAGACTCAGTCCATTCCATGTAAATATAGCCCACACCATTATGGAGCCACTACAGCCAACACAGTGCCTTGTTGACAAACTTGACCCATGGCTTCGTGGGGTCTGCGCCATACTCGAACTCTACCCGATGCTCTTACAATATGAGACTCGGATTCATCTGACCATTACACGGCGTTCCAGTCGTCTGGGGTACAACCGATATGGTCACGAGACCAAGAGAGGTGTTGCAGGCGATGTTGTGCTTTTATAAAAGGCACTCGCGTCAACCGTCTGCTGCCATAGCCCATTAATGCCAAATTTCACGTTATTGTCCTAATGGACACGTTCGTCGTACGTCCGACATTGATTTCTGCGGTATTTTCGGGCTTGTCTAATAACACTGGCGACTCTACGCAAACGCCGCTGCCCTCGGCCGTTGAGTGAAGACCCTTGGTCATTGCGTTGTCCATGGTGAGGGGTAATAACTGAAATTTAGTAATCTCGGCACACTCTTGACACTATGGATCTCGGAATATTGAGTTTCCTATTTCCCACGCATCCAGCTCCAACTACCATTCCGTGTTCAGACTAGTCTTTTATCGACTAGAATGGTTTGTGACTTTTTTATTCTGTCTCTCTCATATATTGCCTCAGTGTGTAAACGAGACGGAAGACACAAACAACGGATACGAGTTAGTGGAGGTATTAGCTCTGTCATGGGTAGTTATTGGCTGGCAAAAGACGTTGCAGATACATAAACTCTCCTTGAAGTATCATCCATGTGGCACTACGACACATGTGCCATTTTCATCATGTACATCCTCAGCTTCATACCTACTCTGCAAAGAGAGTACTTAGGACGGAACCACATGACAGGTTTTCTCACCACTCTAGTCGCGTATGCAGCAGAGGAAGACTGACTGCGTAAACTCTTCTCTGTATGCTATAATCAGTCTAATTTTGTCTTCACGGATCAGATGAGGGGTAGAAAATGTTTCAGTACGCTTCACATAATACTGGTTCTTGAAATTTTGTTAGTATTCTTTCTCTGGATAATTTGCGTGTATCATCGAGAGTCTTCCAGTTCTGGTTTCTCAACATTTCCATGACGATTTTCTCTGAGTCATACAAAACTGTGATCATTCGTGCCACCCTTCTGTTCAGACAATCAGTATCCTCTGTTAATCCTATGAATTCCACATACTTGGGCAGTGTTCTAAGATGACACAAACAAGTGATTTGTAAACAGTCTTCTTTGTCGGGTACATACTCCCAGAATGCTGACGGTGAACTGAAGTCTGTTATGTGCCTTACCTACAACAGAGCCTACGCAATCATTCGATTTCATATCAATATAAATTGTCACATGGAGGTATTTCTAGGATCTGACTGACTCTGCTTGTGAATCAGTGATATTGCAGCCATACGATATACATTTTAACCGTTTTGTGAAATGCATGATCTTACATTTGTGTACATTTAAAGCTCCTGGCCAATATTTCACTACTTTGAAATATTTATCAAAATGTGACTGAATATTTTTGCACCTCTTTTCAGTATTTTGCTTAGATACTACACCATCTTTGAAAAGTCTGTGGTACTATTAGTATTCTTTGCAAATTCGACAACACCCAACATAAAAACCAAGTGTTCCAACAAACTTCCCTGTGGAACGCCTGAAATTACAGGGGGTGAACAAAAATATGGGAACACCACAAAAACAACATGTTACCATGCATAATACAATGTAGGAAAACCGTTGGCGAGCAAAACAGCTTCCTGTCGTCCCAGAATGCATGAATACACGTCCTAAATGGTTTTTGAGGGAATCTTATACCATTTTTCCTGCAAAACAATGGCAAGTTCAGGTAACCATGATGGAGGTGCCTACACTGGACGACCTTCATTGGTCGGCCAAAGTCGTACGACCATCCCGACAACCTGTTAGTCGGATGAACACGGCCCAGGTAAACGGCCAGGCTAAATTCCACCACACAAAGATGGTGATGAGGACAAAACAGGTTTCTAAAATATTCACTGGAATTTACAACAAATAAATAACAAAAAGAATTTTCATTGGCTACGATCAGTTTTGGGAGTACAAGCTATTGTATGAACAGCTTTTTGTGGTAACACATCAGCATCAGAGTAGTATTTATATTTCTGTATCACCCTTTAAAACTATTTGTGGACTGCAACATCTGATCTACAGGAAGAATTAGGAAACAACTTAGTATACTGTTCTCAGTTGTATTTTTCAGACATGGTTCAATCCGAACTGATACAGCCGATAGTACGAGGGATATTCGGAAAGTAGAGTTCAATGAGGTGCGAAATGGAAACCAAAGTGAAAATGCGATGAAACTTTGGACGTATGTGTTGGACAGTGTCTCTAGTATATCCGTCGATCGCGTCACGTCGCTGTTTTCAGTTCTGAGTGCACAGTGAGCACGTTAAGATGCTTAGAACAATAGCGTCTCCCGCCAAGTATGAGGGCCTGGTGCGAGATCCCGCCTGCTGTCGTGCAGCCCACATAACACAACTGCCATACGTTTCCTTTTGTATGACAATTCTCGGCCGCACTCTGACGGACCAATCCAGATGCTCCTGCAGCATTTTCGATGTGTATGATAACCCACAATAGAGCCCGTAATTGACTCTCCCTGAGTTTCATCTCTGCTCACGTGCACCGCTAGCCATAAAGATAAGGTTCTGGCACAGACAACGAGCTGTAGACCAGCGTAGAGAATTGGAAGGAAGCTTCCGCCTATGACGAGGGTATTGAAAAGTTGGTACGACGCTACGACAGTGTCTAAATCGGAGCGTTGACTATGTAGAGAAGTACCTGGAAAGTGTAGCTAACTGTTGCAAATAAAACATTTTTTTTATTTTCACACTGGTTTCCATTTTGCGACAGATGGGACCTTACTTTCCGAATAGGCCTCGTACTACTACTTCAACAACTATCCACAACCCAAGAAATGTTGGTGGTATGTCTCACGAAACTGGACGAAGACAAGAAACATGACCAAGGAATTCTTAAGATGCTAGCACCACCATTCCCGGCGTTTGACCAGAAATAAAAGCGTGGTCAAATTACACAGGGTGAGCCAAGAGGGATGGTCAATCTTCAGGTATATGACGGGAATGAACATTCGAAGTAAGTAAATCTTGTAAAAATGAGCGCTAACATACGTACCTTAACAGTTATGAGTACTTCTTCATCTTCGATACTGTAAAACTAATCTCTTCTACCGCAAGCTCTTTGATTTCCATATTCTGGGAGGAGGTAATGTGGACCAAAACGAGAAAAATATTATCCAGTAAATATGGGCTCTAAGACGCCTGACATAAGATCTATAAGCAGTTGTTCAGTAGAAGAAGAACAAGATGAGCAAGTGCTCTTAGCTCTTAAGGTATGCGTTTTAGAGACCATGTTTACTAGACTTCTTTGCTTCGAATGATTGTTTCATGTCATATCCTTGAATATTGACAATTTATCCTTGGACACCCTGTATTTTAAAGACGGAAAGACATTTTGTCATCCACCAAGAATCAAGTGATGCAAAGTACAAAACTTTTCTCATTGCAAATTGTAAAGGAACTGAAAATATTGTGATTTAATCGCAGAGGAGCTGAAAAATTGTTCCAGTGATACACCAGAGAAATATCTGGTAAACTTTTTATCTTTGAGAGACATAGGAACAATTTCGCCCTTCGTTTTTTATTTCTTGTATGAACGACTACTTTTTGTTCTGATGGGCTGGTGGGATGTCGTACTGTCTAATTACTAGTGTGTGTGTGTGTGTGGTAAATGAATGAGTTAAAAGACGCAAGATGTGTTTTATATTATTTTCATCGCACAACAAGCCTTATTCCCATGCCTATGGAGTATTTATGTTAAGCAGAGAAGGCGAGTTTTAGATGGAACCGAAGATCTTCAAAACGGCGCTGCTCAACAATAGAGGTACGTGATTGTGCTCTCTACTTTCCTTTCGTGGCCGCTAAAATTACTTCCGATTCGTTTTGCCGAGACATTCAGAACCTGCAATCTTTTTTTCTTATAACAATACTAGTCCGATGCAAAAGAAATACTCTTAGATTTAAATAATTGCCATTCTTTTACCCAGGCCACGGGGAATGATAGAACGTACGTGCCTCTACTCTGAATGTACGTTCGCAATCTCCGAGTGTGTTACGACGAAATTATTTCACAATGAAAATTTCTCATCAGACCGCAACCACTCGCACGCGAATGTACGTACCCTCTGAATGTATCTAGTCAGTCACGCGCGTTGTTCAAAAGCTTTACTTTTAATATTCAGTGGATTACATTTCCGAAATTAATTTTTGTTTATGCTGCAAATCGTACTTCACGCGAAGTATTTATTACGTAAGTTTCAGGCTCAATTTAATAAAAAAAAAAGATTCCGAATAATAGAAATAAAGAATAACAATCAAACAAATCAAACCTAAATAAACAGAAAGAGGGAACGTTACAAAATACAGGGCCAGAAGTTGTCAAACTAGTTCAGAAATTGTGTGTAGAAATAGTACAATTGTCCATTTCATATTCTGAAATTTTGGAGAATTACATTTTTTTATTCTTCTGACTGATTTGATGCGACACGCCACGAAGTCCTCTCCTGTGCCTGTAGCACTTGTAACTAGAGATGAGTAGTTCGCGAATGAATGGGTGCAAAGGATCGGTTCACCAAGAGGAACAAAAGGGCCAAGGAACGAATTCCAAGGAACGGTCGGTCCATAGTTCACTTCAAATGGCTCAAATGGCTCTGAGCACTATGGCACTCAACATCTGAGGTCATCAGTCCCCTAGAACTTAGGACTACTTAAACTTAACTAACCGAAGGACATCACACACATCCATGCCCGAGGCAGGATTCGAACCTGCGACCGTAGCGGTCACGCGGTTCCGGATTTAACTGCCTAGAACCGTACGGCCACCGCGGCCGGCCAGTTCACTTCGGTTGCGGCGGTCTACTTACAGTTCCCGGGAACGAGGAATGATCGGTTCATAGTTCGCTGGTTCACTTCGGTCGCGGCGGTCACTTCGGGAGTTCTCGTTCCAGCCTAGGTCGCGTGCTCGTCTCAGTCTCGGTTTCCCTCGGCCGCACACGTCGTTCTTCGCATGACCAGTTACGCGGCCGACTGCTCCTAGTTAGTTCAGTATCCAGTTGTTCGTTTCGTTCACTACGCTCGCCCAATTTACATGTGTTCCAAACTGTTCTTGCACTTGGGTCTGGCTATTCAGCGTCCACGACCAGTAATCAAAAAGTATCTTATAGTAACGTAAATTGCATAAAAATCATGTTGTTTGTAATAGGTACGTCTTTTCAGGTAACGAAAGGGCATATCAGCTCACTTCATTATATCGATGAACAGCAGAAGACATACTTATAAAAAGGCCAGTTTTTTTGGTTATTCATATATATTTTGGTTTCATCGACTTGTTTCAGCAACTAACTTTCAATAATATGCTTAATTTTAGTGTAAGAAAATTCATATCAAACGATTGTCGTGTATCTTTCATATAAAAAACGTTACATTTAGGAAGGCTCTAATTATTTTTAAGTTTGGTAGTTTCCAATTTGCATTACCTGCTAGTTTGGCTTCTTCGAAAAAAGAAGAAGAAGAAGAAGAAGAAGTGGGTTGTGGGTCATTTTGGCTCAGTAGCAAAAGCGGTGCCTCTCCATTTGACAAGACATAGATTGCCATAAATCGTATTTACTTATTAACTCAAAAACATTTGTTCAGAAGGAGCTTTCAAACCAAAAACTTTATTACTGCGAACTTAATTATAATTATTATTATCGGTGCATTAACTTTAATAATGCAACATAAAAACCTAATTTTTACTAAGCGTGTGACGCAAGTATGATGAGAAAACCACATTTAATTTTATGCTTCCGTAAAGTGTACTTCCCATACGAACTCAGAGGTAACGTGAAGTATATGTAAAGTGTAAACGATTATTGTTTACAACGTAGCATAGCTATGCAGTGGAAGTCGAAACGAAAAATTTTATACAAGACGTTTGTGGTCTAAATAGTTGGGAAACAGCCACCAACAGGTTTACAAGACTACATGTGCTATAGTCCATGCGCGTCGCGTGAGATTTTCATGTTCCCTTCTCCAGCTGTCTACACATCGCCATCGAATGTTTCGTCTTTGTTGCTTGCATTATCTTGTTATTTCTTCACTGCCTAATTAGTACATGTTTGTCTGTTTGTTGTATCTGTATCTGTTATGGTTCAAAATGGTTCAAATGGCTCTGAGCACTATGGGACTTAACATCTATGGTTATCAGTCGCCTAGAACTTAGAACTACTTAAACCTAACTAACCTAAGGACATCACACAACACCCTGTCATCACGAGGCAGAAAAAATCTCTAACCCCGTCGGGAATCGAACCCAGGAACCCGGGCGCGGGAAGCGAGAACGCTACCGCACGACCACGAGCTGCGGACGTATCTGTTATGAGTAAAAACTCTGTTCCAGGGGGGGGGGGGGGGGGGAGGCAAGTGCCCCCTCTTGGTACCCTCCATTCTTCAGTAATCTACACTACTAGTTTTCAGTTTTTCATAAGAACTATATACCAAGCACAAATTAACGGTGATCGAGTAAAAATGAACGGTTCCCAAAAAAGAACGATCAGCAGTGAACCAGTTCCCGAGGATGAATGAGTTTGCCCATCTCTACTTGCAACCTAAGTCCTCAATTATTTGCTGGATGTATTCCAGTCTCTGTCTCCCTCTACAGTTTTTACCCTCTTGACTCCTTCTAGTAGCATGAAAGTTATTCTTAACAGATGGTCTGCCATTCTGTCCCTTCTTCTTGTCAGTGTTTTCCATGTATTCCTTCCCTCGACGATTCTGCGGAGAAACAACTCCTTCTCTACCTTGTCAGTTCATCTAATTTTCAACATTCTTCTGTAGTTCCGATTCTCTTCTGTTTCGGTTTTCCCACAGTCCACGTTTCACTATCATACAATGCTGTGCTCCAGACGTAATTCTCAGAAATTTCTTCCTAAAATTAAGGCCTATGTTTGAAATTAGTAGACTTTCTTAGCCAGGACAGCCCTTTTTGCCAGTTATAGTCTGCCTTTTACGTCCTCCTTACTCCGTCTCTCGTGTTTACTTCGTGATCACCAATCCCGATATTAAGTTCCTCGTTGTTCTCATTTCTGTTACTTCTCATTACTTTCAGTTTTCCACGATTTTCTCTGAATCTACATTCTATACTCATTACACAGTTCATTACATTCAACAGATTCTTTAATTCTTCCTCACTTTCACTGAGGATAGCAATGTCATAATCTAACCTTAACACTGACATCCTTTCATCTTGAGTTTTAGTTCTACTTTTGAACCTTTCTTTTATTTCCGTCATTGCTTCTTCGATGTATAGACTAAACAGTAGGGGCAAAAGATTACATCCATGTCTTACATCGTTTTCAATCCGAGCGCATGGTTCTTGGTATTGCACTCTTATTGTTCCCTCTTGGCTCTTTACATATTGTATATTTCCCGTCTTATCCTATTTTGACTCACAAGTGCATGTTGCTGCAGCCATCGAGATTACAAAGAGTGGCTGACGTGGCTTAACTACATATTGTAAATCTGAGTGGGAGAACTATTAGTGTAGCAAGTCCTATGCAGATTGTCTCATTCGCGATATGCTTATCACGCACTCGCCAGATACTAAATTAAAGAAATATCTACTGAGCTTAACTAATCCTGCTTTACAAGGCTATCTGGTATTAATTTGGGCACATGAGCTAATATCATTTGATGTGGCACAGTGCGCAGCACTAATGTGTCTACGATGCATCAGCAGCAAGCACGGTCATGCAATCATCACGGCCATCCGTGCAAATCTCAACACATGCAAATATTGCCAGGGAACGAGTCTTTAAATAGATTTCCTACTGCAAAATTTAAAAAATTTTATACTGTGGAGTTAAGCACAAGCGAGGAAATTGTTTGTTTTGATACGCAATATACAATTATTGCCACAAGGTAGGTCTCAAATAAGAAGTGTACAGGAAGAAGCACCTCAGGTAACTGAATAAGACATTCATGCACACAAAAGTGATTCATAACAAATGTGCAAATGATGTTCACAACAAACACGAACAAATCAATAAACTTTCACAGCAAAACATAACGTGAGCGTAATCTTCTCCGTAAATAACAAGGCTTTATCAGTGACACTTAGAGTTAACCCTAGAACAGTAAAGGGGGAAAGGAGGGATATTACATTGCTATTAAACCATCGTCAATATTACTCTCCAAACGTTATTCAAAGGAAGACATAATTTATAGGTTATGCATTAGGTAGTTACAATTATTAGATCTCCATTGGTGTATTAGATACCAAGCGAAGTACAAAATGTCCTATTTTATTCCCTACTCCAGTCGTAAATTTTACGAGGATTTAGCAAAATAGTGTTAACAAAGGGCCATTAGAATTTCGAAGTGACACAGGCTCGTCAATTTCATTAATTAATATACGCGTGTACAAGAAATTAGGATCGCCGAAATTAAATAATTTTCGGAATACGCTGTTTAGGTACAGCAACCAACAAATTCCTCTCAAAGGTCAAACAATTTATCAAACAAGCAAGATTCGTAATTGTCAATACAGATAATGCAAGAAATTTGGTGGGCCTTATACCGTTCAATACAATACGCTTCCCATTCCGTGACGGAGAGAATCAGATTCATGCTGACGTTCCGAAAGAAAAGTTAAAAATCTGCTGCTGTAATGGATAATATTTTTTCTGAAGCAATAAGTAGCATTGGAAAGGTACACATCACGTTGAAGTCGAAAGCTGTACCAAAATTTTTCAAAATACGAAACATTATGTTTGTTTAAAAGATACAGTGAAACAGGAACTTGGTCGCTTAGAATTGTGGTAGTACAGAAACCAAAAGGCACACCACGGATCTGTGGAGATTTCAAAGCGACAGTCAGTGCAAAATCCATCACTGATTCTTATCCATTTCCGAAACCGGAAGAATTAATGTCTAAGTTAGCCGTTAGAGTATACTTGACTTGACGTCAAGGAGGCTTATTTACAATTCCCTTTGGACGAAGAGACATAGATTTATGGTTATAAATACTCCGCTTGGTTTATCATTTGAGACTGTCAGTGCACCGAGCTTGTTCCAGCGATACTTAGAACAATTATCACTTTGGCTGCCGTGTTTATGAAACCGATACACAAGGTGACTTCGATAGCAGGTCATCAGCATAAAATTGATACACACATTCCAGGCCGTGCGTAAAAGTCACATGAACAGCTACGATGATTTCAAATGCTTATATAGTTGCCCTGGCCTCCTGGAGAGCCTGTGCACGTTTGGTTCAGAATTTAGTTGACGAATAGTGTGACTATTGACTTTTGCACTTTGCCTTGTAGTCAACTGTTTCCTTGCGTTTAGTGTCTCTGGCTATATTCGCGATAACTCGCGCAGTGACATTACTAGAGATTATTTGTGTTTGAAGTAGTGCTTCCTTGTAGGTTGGAGCTAAATTTCTTGTGAGTTTGTGACAATGTCCGACACGCAGCGAATTGCGGGTTGGGGAATTCAGTGAACCCGAGGCCCGTTTGTTTGGCGATATATCTGGCGTCGATGGTCCTAAATACTCTCCTGAGAGTTCCGGTAGCGATTCTGAAGATTCGATGCAGGGGGACCGAGGAAAAGAAAGAACAACCGTTAGGGAATCAGCAACTGCGCCTCATAGAGACGCCTCCGCAGTTACTTGGCACGATGTAACTGGAAATACGAGAGATTTTATCACAACCTGTAATGGGGGAATTGTAGATTATGTGAAGACGAAAATGAGTGGAATACGCGACGAAGTGCATTTTTACCGATTGTGTTTTGGTGACCAAGTTTTGGAAATGATTGTCACCGAGACGAATCTTTATGCCGAGCAACGAATTATTGACAGTATTGTCAACGAAAAATGTACAGAACACAGCAGATTACAATAATGGTTAGAAGCAAATAAGGAAGAAATCCTGAGGGCTTTTTTAGAGCTTTTTATTTATTCGTTCTGTGGATTGGCTTGGATCGATAACCGACACTCAATAAATATTGGTCATGGAATATACGGTACAACAATGAAGTACGTAAAGCTTCGTCCCGAACAGGTTTCAGGCCCTTGTGAATATGTTACATTCTTCGGGGAATTCTGGTACATACAAAGACAAACTGTACAAAATTTCACCATTTCTCCATTAATTTATGTACTGAACGATAAATTTCATGACGTGTATTGTCCTGGTGAGAAAGTGTGCATTGGTGAAACTATGGTGACGTTTAGAGGAAGGCTGGGGCTTCGCCAATATATTCCTGCGTAACGTCATAAATAATGTACCAGGACCAGCAGGAACACCAGGAATGTCAAGTTCAGGGAATCATGTCTCACAAAAGACTGGCAGCAAGAAAAACAGGCGCACATCATGTTACCAACGATACTCTCACAAATTTGGACGCGCTGAAGTTATGAAGGAATCAAAGCAAGTCATCAAAAACTGTAAGGGTTGACCGAATTAAAAGCTGACGCGCTTGGAATGGTTTTTCATTATTTACACGTGTAAAGTGAAGCAAACAACATATTAATTAATTCAAGTATGTAGTTATATCTGCTGTGAATTTTTAAAGCAACCTGTTGAGTTAATAAATGTTCCACATTTTTATTAGTTTTGTTGTATTATTGCAAAAAATAAGTGCCATTGGCTTGGAAGTTTGTGGTAAGGTCTTATGGGACCAAACGGTTGACGTCATCGGTCCCTAAGCTTACGCATTACTTAATATAACTTAAACTAACTTACACTAAGGACAACACACAGACACACACACACGCCCCTGCCCGAGGGAAGACTCAAACCTGCGACGGAGGGAGCCGCGCGGACCGTGACAAGGCGCCTGAGACCGTGCGGCTAAATGGCATTGGTCTGAAATCCTGAAAGGAGTCTTCATTTGTTATTGAAGGATGTGCACAATTATTATATACTTGCCGTAGCAGGTATGATAATGAAGAAATTAACCTCACAGGTCATGTGTCTAACAATTACACGCACCTGAACAAGGCCTCTACTTGGTACACAGCCTTGGGCGCTTCAGGTCCGACAGCGAAAGTGTTAATCAGGAAAGCTTCATGCGATTTGAAGTATCTGAACGACATCGTTGTGTTAGGAGAATGTCAGGAAGAATTGTTATTGGAACCTGTCTTCAAAATTTTAGAAGCGGAAAATTTAATGTTGTAACAGAGATATGTGCACATTCTTCCAGCGTGAAATACCGGGTGGTTAGAATTACAGTGCGGCTATTCACAGGATTCCCGTGAGATCAGCGAAGTGAAACGCTGCCATATTAGAACAGCTCTTGGACGGCTGACCGTCGGGGTCCGCTTAGTGCTGTGAGAAGCCACTTGATTGAAAAACAGCGGCTCCGGACACGGAAACTGACGACGACGGGGAGAGCGGTGTTCTGACCACTTGGTCCCCCATATGCGTATGCAATACCGCATGACGGCTGAGAATGACACGGCGGTCGGTCGGTGCCATTGGGCCTTCCGATTCCTGTCCGACTGAAATACTCAGAGGTATAGAGTGTGTAACTACCGTATGGCAATGAAAGTTGGTAGATATTGTAATGCGTTAATGCGAAACCGATGCAGACTGGAAGGTAATTTGTTGCTATTTTGGCCAGCAGGCGCAAGCCTGGCGCTGTGAATGCAAGAAAGACGTATTAATATTTCCATATGTTTTGGATTAGTAACGGGGCGTGGGCAGAAAAGGCTAAGCAACTGAGGAAGACATAATGTAGATTTTATTATTAACTGCCACTTGCAAGATTTGCTCAGTAGGAGGACTGGAGACATCGACGAGATTCCGTACAACGCCGGATTTGCACCTCGTGGCCAACATTGGAAGTCATTGGTGAGTTAGGTCGAAACTGGTGGCTTCGTAGTGGAAATAGAACTGCGGTGGTTTTTATTAACATTTGTGTTTGTTAATTTTTTGGAAAATATGATATTGTTGGTTTGGTAGACGGAAGTGTGGAATTTACATTATTTGTGAAGTATTCGAAAGTGTTTTAGAAGAAGAGGGAATTTAAAGTGTTTCGGTGTGTTGCGCTGTTACTACAGACGGCGTTCTTCGTGGTGGACGTGTGTGAGCGGAGCGGGCGTCGAGTACTCACAGCAGGACGTGGTTGTCGGGGCCGTGGGCGAGCCCGGGGCGCGGCGCGAGGGCGGCCCGCACGGCGCGCCGGAACTGCGGGCCGGCGGCGAGCGCGGCGGCGAGCAGCGGGCCGCGGCACAGCGACGCGTACTGCGTGGCGCCCAGCAGCCACGACAGCGCCGCCGCCCACGCCTCCTCCACCTCCACGTCCGCGTGCTCCTGCAGCACACCGCACCGCACCTGCTGCTCACTGCACTCTCACCGCACTGGCGTACCGGCTGCGGGCACAGCCTTCCCGGCCAGATGGTGTTCAACGACGCTCAGACGCTACAGTGTCTTAACTTCAAGTTGGCGGACCACTTCCTATTCCTGAATCGGCAGAAGTCGAAGTGCTCCGGCCGCTAGCCATTCGTTTTGCGCTGCGGACAACATTAGCTAGCTGGAAGTACTTTGACTCATGTGTTCCTTTGCTGCACAGCTGAACCAACTAAAATTCAAACGAAAATATATGGATCTAGAGAGCATTTCACGCCTCAAACATCTACGATCTAAATATGCAGACTGAAGTGACGAACGCAAATTTGTACCAAGACCGGCATTGGAACCAAAGGTTTCCTGTTCACTAGGCAGATGAGCTAACCACTACGCCACCCTGGATGAGTGGCTTTCAACAATTGCAACGGGCCACCCTTGCACGCCTCGCTGCACAAACCAAATTCCCATTCACGCCTGAGCCCACTTGGTATTCTCCCGAAACTCGAACAGCACTGCAGAGGTTCTCCAGTGGTCCCAGAGTTTCAAAATACCGCTGCAGTTGTAAGGTCTTTTATTCAGAATACGACCGGTTTCGTGCTCTTATACGTCCATCATCATGTGTTATAACTTCGTGCTGTGACCCTGAGCACCAAGGTGAACGACTATAGGACGCAGTGTATTACCAGCGAGCACGGAGCTCTGTGATGGACGTATAAGAGCCCGCAACCGGCCGTGTTCTAAATAAAAGAACCTTACAAAAGTAGCGGTATTTTCAGCCTCTGGTATAATACTCAGTTGCAGATGTTCCTCCGACAGGATTTTCTCCAGTTATATTAGAACAGTACCTCAGCTCTGAACGAAATGGAGAAACATCATGAAACCCATGGATAAGTACACTACTGGCCATTAAAACTGCTACACCAAGAAGAGATGCAGATGATAAATGGGTATTCATTGGAAAAATATATTATACTAGAACTGACATGTGATTACATTTTCACGCAATTTGGGTGCATAGTTCCTGAGAAATCAGTACCCAGAACAACTCCTTCTGGCCATAATAACGGCCTTGATACGTCTGTGCATTGAGTCAAACAGAGCTTGGATGGCGTGTACAGGTACAGCTGCCCATGTAGCTTCAACACGATACCACAGTTCATCAAGAGTACTGACTGACGTATTGTGACGAGCCAGTTAGTCGGCCACCATTGACCAGACGTTTTGAGTTGGTGACACATCTGGAGGATGTGCTGGCCAGGGCAGCAGTCGAACATTTTCTGTATCCAGAAAGGCCCGTAAGGACATGCAACATGAGGTCGTGCATTATCTTGCTGAAATGTAGGGTTTCGCAGGGATCGAATGAAGGGTAGAGCCACGGGTCGTAACACATCTGAAATGTAACGTCCACTGTTCAAAGTGCCGTCAATGCGAACAAGAGGTGACCGAGACGTGTAACCAATGACACCCCATACCATCACGCCGGGTGATACGCCACTATGGCGATGACGAATACACGCTTCCAATGTGCGTTCACAGCGATGTCGCCAAACACGGATGCGGCGATCATGATACTGTAAACAGAAGCTGGATTCATCTGAAAAAATGTCGTTTTCCCATTCGTGCACCCAGGTTCGTCGTTCAGTACACCATGTAACCTCCCCTTAGAAAAATTTATGAATAACTGTGCTGATAAACCTCTTACATTATTCGATTTTCAAACAGGTGAGCAGAACTGAACGTATTCAGACATTTCGCTCTTTACCTATTCTGTTCAACACTAAACTGACACACAATATTTTTAGCGCAACGCAATCTGACTTTCAAAAACCCCTACAAAAGAATGGCACTGACTAACAATAACCTATACCTTTCATGAATCACTTACCTCACAAAAATCTTCGTTACTCAGACTACTACAATACAGTTGAATAAAAGATTTTAACTACTGAACGCACTAACTAATGATAGGCATACTCAGCAAATGAAAGTTTTTGATAGAGAACAAACAATGTATTTACCTTAATAATGTTCCAAAGCCATATATATATATATAAATATATATGTAAGTTCATGATATCCAATCTTACAAATTTACTCTCTCTGATCATCCGCTCTCAAAACTCTGCCATTTCTCTCCCCACATCCACCACTGCTGGCGGCTCACCTCCAACTGCGCAACGCCACGCGCTGTTAACAGCCAACTGCCCAACACTACAATAGCAAATTCCAACAAAGCAAAGCAGCCACAGACTGCACACAGCACAGTCAGTGATTTTCATACAGAGCGCTACGTGGTGTTACCAATATAAAAACCTAAACAGCCTACTTACAACCATCGCAGACGCTCCTGTCTGTGATGCAGCGTCAAGGGTAACCGCAGCCACGGTCTCCGAGCTGATAGTCCATGCTGCTGCAAACGTCGTCGGACTGTTGGTGCAGATGATTGTTGTGTTGCAAACGTCTCCGTCTGTTGACTCAGGGATCGAGACGTGGCTGCACGATCCGTTACAGCCATGCGGATAAGATGCCTGTCATCTCGACTGCTAGAGATACGAGGCCGTTGGGATCCAGCACGGCGTTCCGTTTTACCCTCCTGGACCCACCGATTCCATATTCTGCTAACAGTCATCGGATCCCGACCAACGCGAGCAGCAATGTCGCGATACGATAGACCGCAATCGCGATAGGCTGCATTCCGACCTTTAGCAAAGTCGGTAACGTGATGGTACGCATTTTTCCTCCTTACACCAGGCATACAACAACGTTTCACCAGGCAAAGCCGGTCAACTGCTGTTTGTGTATGAGAAATTGGTTGGAAACTTTCATCATGTCAGCACGTTGTGGGTGTCGCCACCGGCGCCAACCTTGTTTGAATGCTCTGAATAGATTATCGTTTGCATATCACAGTATCTTGTTCCTGTCGGTTAAATTTCACGTCTGTAGAAAGTGGTCTTCGTGGGGTAGCAATTTTAATGACCAGTAGTGTACTTTAATCAAATGAAGCTATGTGGTTGCAGAGACCTTTTCAAGTCTCAAACATCTATAATGTATTTATTCAGGCTGAAGTAACGAATGAAAATTTGTACCAATACTCGGGTTCGAACCCATGTCCCGTGCTCAGTACGCAGACCTATCGTCTGGAGCAGAACATCGGTCACAGAGGGTCTCAAGGGTCTCGATGTTGAATGGAAGCATGCATGGCAGGGTCTGAGGCTTCGTGGAAAACCTTCACCTAATCCACGACCCAATCAAAAGTGTTGAAGGCTTCAATCTCAACAGGAGACACTGGTCGGCTCTAAACAGGTTTCACACGGGAGTTGGACGATGCAGACAGCAAACAACCAAATAGGGCTACATACAGACGATTCGTGTTGTCACTGTGGCGCGGTACAAACAATGGACCATCTTCTGGTTTGTAACATCCATGGTTTCAGAGACGGCTGTCTGATGTTGCTCCACAAGTTAACGGACAATGGCAGGAAATGGCTGCATAATCTTAATGTTACTGTGTAATTAATAGTCTTCAATTTATGTGATTTTTGTTCCATTTAATGTAATAATGTTGTTTCCCTGACATAATTGTAATGTAATAACTGATTAATTTGTTTCCACATTGTAAGTTCCAAACGTTTATTGTTCAAATGGTTCAAATGGCTCTGAGCACTATGGGACTTAACATCTATGGGCATCAGTCCCCTAGAACTTAGAACTACTTAAACCTAACTAACCTAAGGACATCACACAACACCCAGCGATCACGAGGCAGAGAAAATCCCTGACCCCACGTGGAATCGAACCCAGGAACCCGGGCGTGGGAAGCGAGAACGCTACCGCACGACAACGTTTATTGTGATTCATATTAATTTTATCTGTTCTTTGTAAAATGCATCTGGCAGATCGAACGAGAAATAAAAGTACGCAGATGGAGTAGCCACTACGCCACGCTCTCTCAGTGGTGTTTCACAACTGCACTGACTGCCTCAGCTGACTTAAAACGTGAAAAGGAGTAAGGCGTGCTAGGGCAGCCTCTGCAATTATGCAAAGCCACTGAGCGAGGGTGGCGTAATATTTTGTGCATCTGCCATGTGAGCAGCAGACCCGGGTTCGAATCCCGACATTGCTATAAATTTCTTCATCACTTCGGCCAGCACATATACATCAATTAAAATTCATTATCAAATTTTATACGAGACAAGTGGCTCGGTAGGCATTACTGCCTGATCCACCCTCGTAACGTAGGCATGTCGTGTTGGTGGCGATTGTATGGGAATGGGAGTTTAGTTTCGGAAAATATTTTCAATCACGTCGAGGAAAGAGAAGCGAGTGACGAGTACGGTAATACACTCACTATTAGCAGCACCCAGACGGCAAAGGCGACGGAGGGAGCGGCGAGGACGCAGTAGGTGGCGAGGAACGGCGTCAGGGAGCCGTACTCGTCCGCGTCGGCGTCGGCGTCGGAGGCGGAGGCGGCGCGCGGCGGGCGGCGGCAGCGGGCGGCGGCGAGGCAGAGGCAGAGCGCGGCGGCGAGCGGCGGCAGCAGCACGGCGAGCACCAGGTAGGCGTCGAGCAGCGCGGCGAGCAGGCGCGGCCAGGGGTGCGGCGCGCGCAGCTGGCACGCGAAGCGGCCGTGCCAGTAGTGGGGCGCGGGCAGCGCCGCCAGCGGCAGGAAGAGCGCGGCGGCGCCGGCGGCGGCGGCGGCGGCGGCCCAGCGCGCCGCGCGGCCCCCGCTGCGAGCGTACGCCCGCGGCCGCCGGCGCGCCGCCACCCGGTCCAGCCCCAGCAGCGCCGCCGCCCACGCCAGCGCCAGCCCCGCCGCGTGCGACAGCAGGTGGTGCAGCCCGCACCCTGCCGCGCTCGCCTCCGGGCCCTGCGACACCTGCCCAACGAGTGCATCGGCTGGCTAAACACGGGCGTCGCATCTTCTACATCTACATCTACATCCATACTCCGCAAGCCACCTGACGGTGTGTGGCGGAGGGTACCCTGAGTACCTCTATCGGTTCTCCCTTCTATTCCAGTCTCGTATTGTACGTGGAAAGAAGGATTGTCGGTATGCTTCTGTGTGGGCTCTAATCTCTCTGATTTTATCCTCATGGTCTCTTCGCGAGATATACGTAGGAGGGAGCAATATACTGCTTGACTCTTCGGTGAAGGTATGTTCTCGAAACTTTAACAAAAGCCCGTACCGAGCTACTGAGCGTCTCTCCTGCAGAGTCTTCCACTGGAGTTTATCTATCATCTCCGTAACGCTTTCGCAATTACTAAATGATCCTGTAACGAAGCGCGCTGCTCTCCGTTGGATCTTCTCTATCTCTTCTATCAACCCTACCTGGTGCGGATCCCACACTGCTGAGCAGTATTCAAGCATTGGGCGAACAAGCGTACTGTAACCTACTTCCTTTGTTGTCGGATTGCATTTCCTTAAGATTCTTCCAATGAATCTCAGTCTGGCATCTGCTTTACCGACGATCAACTTTATATGATCATTCCAATTAAATCACTCCTAATGAGTACTCCCAGATAATTTATGGAATTAACTACTTCCAGTTGCTGACCTGCTATTTTGTAGCTAAATGATAAGGGACCTATCTTTCTATGTATTCGCATCACATTACACTTGTCTACATTGAGATTCAATTGCCATTCCGTACACCATGCGTCAATTCGCTGCAGATCCTCCTGCATTTCAGTACAATTTTCAATTGTTGCAACCTCTCGATACACCACAGCATCATGTGCAAAAAGCCTCAGTGAACTTCCGATGTCATCCACCAGGTCATTTATGTATATTATGAATAGCAACGGTCCTATGACACTCCCCTGCGGCACACCTGAAATCACTCTTACTTCGGAAGACTTCTCTCCATTGAGAATACCATTGCGCAATACACTACTGCAGGCTCCAAGTGGTTTAGCGCCCTATGCTCTTACCGGTATTGTTCTGATCCTGGGCTGGAGCGTTGCGTGACGGTATAAATCAGCTCGCCAAATAAAATTTCTCTCACCCTCATATACAGTGTGGTCCAATGATATTGACCGGGCCTAATATCTCACAAAATAAGCTTCAAACGAAAAAACTACAAAGAACGAAGCTCGTCTGTCTTGAAGGGGGAAACCAGATGGTGCTATGGTTGGCCCGCTACATGGCGCTGCCGTAGGTCAAACGGATATCAACTGCGTTTTTTAAAATAGAAACCCCCATTTTTAATACATATTCGTGTAGTACGTAAATAAATATGAATGTTTTAGTTGGACCACTTTTTTCGCTTTGTGATAGATGGCGCTGTAATAGTCACAAACATATGGCTCACAATTTTAGACGAACAGTTGGTAACAGGTACGTTTTTTAAATTATAATAGAGAACGTAAGTACGTTTGAACATTTTATTTCGGTTGTTCCAATGTGATACATGTACCTTTGTGAAGTTATCATTTTTGAGACCGCACGCTGTTACAGCGTGATTACCTGTAAATACCACATTAATGCAATAAATGCTGAAAATAATGTCCGTCAACCTCAATGCATTTGGAAATACGTGTCACGACATTCCTTTCAACAGCGAGTAATTCTCCTTCCGTAATGTTCGCATACTGTAGTTACGACTTCAAATCAGAGTTTTCGGTAAAATGTCTACAGCTAGCGACAGAAGAAAAAAAAGAACATGAAAATGTGCTTATGTTCCATAATCTAAGTTTTAGTTCAACTTCCAGCATGTGACCAGGTGAGGGGAGACGCAGATGTCCGCCAAAAACTCGATTCACTGTAAGTAATCAGTTATTCACGTAAAAAAAAGATGTGAACTGTTTTATAATCTGCAAGTATCACTTATCAAAACAAAACTGAATCACTCTAGATTCCACCGAAGATGCCTTAAAGTACAAGACGAAACGCGTTTTGAACCAATGAAGTACACTGGGTAAAGAAAAAAAAACGTTTGTTACTTCCATCATGTGACGAAATATAAGAATTTTTACAAGTTACCGTTTGCAAAAAAAAAAAAAAAAAAAAAAAAAAAAAAAAATACTCTTTTAGATTTCTTGGACCGTTTACGAAATTTGCAGTTGATACAACCGGTCTAGGGGTAGCGTCTTTGATTCATAATCAAAACGTCTTCGGTCCCGGGTTCAATCCCCGCCACTGCCTAAATCTTGATAAATAATCAGCATTGGCGGCCGAAGACTTCCGGCATAAGAAGTCAGTATCATTCTGCCGACGGTCTTGTCAAAGAGAGCGGAGGAGCGAATAGAGGTTCAGGGCACTCTCTTGTCCTAGGGGTGGGAAATTGCCCCTAAAGGCGGAAGAATCAGCAATGATCAACGACATGAGGATGCAGAAGGCAATGGAAACCACTGCATTAAAGGCACGTAACGTGTATCCACAGGACATGTGGCCTGTAGTTGAAGAAGTGCCATGATGATCTCTCCATTGGCAAAAGATTCCGGAATAGTCCCCCATTCGGATCTCCGGGAGGGGACTGCCAAGGGGGAGGTTACCATGAGAAAAATATTGAACAATCAACGAAAGGGTAATGTTCTACGAGTCGGGGCGTGGAATGTCACAAGCTTGAACGTGGTAGGGAAACTAGAAAATTTGAAAAGGGAAATGCAAAGGCTCAATCTAGATATAGTAGGGGTCAGTGAAGTGAAGTGGAAGGAAGACAAGAATTTCTGGTCAGATGAGTATTGGGTAATATCAACAGCAGCAGAAAATGCTATAACAGGTGTAGGATTCGTTATGAATAGGAAGGTAGGGCAGAGGGTGTGTTACTGTGAACAGTTCAATGACCGGGTTGTTCTAATCAGAATCGACAGCAGACCAACACCGACAACGATAGTTCAGGTATACATGCCGACGTCGCAAGCTGAAGATGAACAGATAGAGAAAGTGTAAGAGGATATTTGAAAGGGTAATGCAGTATGTAAAGGGGGACGAAAATCTAATAGTCATGCGCGACTGGAATGCAGTTGTAGGGGAAGGAGTAGAAGAAAAGGTTACAGGAGAATATGAGCTTGGGACAAGGAATGAAAGAAGTGAAAGGAATGACGAGATACGTTTGAAGTTCTCTAACGCTATAGATACAGCAGGAATAGCGCAGTAGGCAGCACAGTTGAAGAGGAATGGACATCTCTAAAAAGGGCCATCACAGAAGTTGGGAAGGAAAACATAGGTACAAAGAAGGTAGCTGCGAAGAAACCATGGGTAACAGAAGCTAATGAGAAGTAGTAGAAATGAGAACAGCGAGAAACTTAACATCAGGATTGATGGTCACGAAGTCAATGAAGTTAAGGAATTCTGCTACCTAGGCAGTAAAATAACCAATGACGGACGGAGCAAGGAGGACATCAAAAGCAGACTCGCTATGGCAAAAAAGGCATTTCTGGCCAAGAGAAGTCTACTAATATCAAATACCGGCCTTAATTTGAGGAAGACATTTCTGAGGATGTACGTCTGGAGTACAGCATTGTATGGTAGTGAAACATGGACTGTGGGAAAACCGGAACAGAAGAGAATCGAAGCATTTGAGATGTGGTGCTATAGACGAATGTTGAAAATTGGGTGGACTGATAAGGTAAGGAATGAGGAGGTTCTACGCAGAATCGCAGAGGAAAGGAATATGTGGAAAACACTGATAAGGAGAAGGGACAGTATGATGGGACATCTGCTAAGACATGAGGGAATGACTTCCATGGTACTAGAGGGAGCTGTAGAGGGCAAAAACTTAAAAAAAAAAAAAAAAAAAAAAACGCATGGTTTACGACGAGCAGGACGAAGCATCGGTCGCGTCGCGAGCGACCCGGGCGCGGTCACCGCACAGCCCATCCGCCGATATATCATTCAATAACACGATAGCGGTGATAGCTATCGTTCTGCTCTCAGCTTTAAAAAGAATTTCGATATATTGACTAAATTTCATACGCAGTACTGTATTACCTAAAATTAGTTGTACGCAAAGTCCATGCAATGCGTTTTTACCTCTGCACACTCATTAAAATTTCGTGTAAAGGTTTACGCAAATGCGATACAGCAAGTAACCACGACGAATAACGAAAAGAAATGCGGTCCTTCATCGAGAGAAGATATCAGGCTGTAACATGCCCAAGAATCAAATTTTTCTACCGAATAGTTTCCTTGGAATCGAATGATAAGTATTTCATAGCTGCCGCCGCGTCCGCGCCAGCGGTTCGGCGTTAAGTTCGTGTGGCCCGGGTTTCCGTGCCTGACGTCACGCTCAGCGCGTTCTGTGATTGGTGGCGCGCACCTGGAGCGAGGATCCCCCCCACTCTTACCTCCCTGCGACACTCACCCCGCACTCAGCTCGCCCACGACGGGTCCTCACCCCACCCCCATACCTCGCTTACGAACGGGACTTCACCCCACCCCCTATAGTTCCCTCACAACGGAAGACCGGAAACAGTACCTGCATTTGCGGTTTGTGTTTGTTCTGTGTCTTATAATCTGGAAAGATTTTTTGGATGAATAAAAGAAACAAACTCTGTTGCCATCTGCGGCATCATAAGCTTTTATTCCCGACATACGTAACATTTCCAACCACATTATTTGCGAAGTGTAGTTTTCCCGAAAAATCACGTTATATTAAGCAATTAATTTGATGATAATTGGCTCACATTATAATTAACAGACAGCACGTTTGTACTTCGCTTTCATTTATTATTTTAAATCATTCGTAATTTTTTGTTCCGCTTGTTGTAAATACAATTAGGTACCGGAAATCCATTTTGAGTCATAGACACTTCATCAATAACACACAGTTATAATAGTAGTCGTGTCTGTAAACGTTTACATTAATACCTGAAACTTAAAGTCTTTCTTTGCATTATACGTTGGAAATTACTCATTTTCTAGTTCTCGTTCTAGGAGTAACATATATGCGACGATGTGTATCGTTTTGCTCCGGTTGGGCGGAGCATCTTGCTGATCAGGGGTGGAGCTTAAGTGGGGTGGGCGGGGACTATTTGTCGGGATCTTCGCAGGTTTTAAGCTCATGTGGCACGCGCCAGCGGAAGCGGTTCGACATGGTCAAACCGCGGCGCAGAGCCCGTCGCGCCGTGCCGCTGACGCCGTTTCCATGGCAACCACGCCGCTGACGCGCGGTTTTGACGCGCGGCAGCCCTAGTGGGAACCGGCCTTAACTGGCCTTCGGTCAGTGATGTACGTCACGACAGTAAAATGCTGTAGTAATGTATTCTGCCTCTCAGCATCACGCGTGAACTGCAGGGACCCCACAGGCGTCATAACAATGGAATTGCAAGTTTCTGTTTGACGCCGATTACAATGGCGGTCCCAATGGTGCGCGCTCGCTGAGTCACGCCTCTAGCGGCTCAGTACCTCGAGCGCCTCTGCCGCCACAACATAGAATGCCCGAGAGCAGCGACACGGTCCTCTCCCATTCGGAGCCACAGCAGTGTGAAGCTACGCACACGCCACCTGGTCGCGGCTCCATCTTCACCTTTTGCACTTTGGTACAAGGACACTTTTCCTTCTGGACATTGCGATAACTGCACTCTGTTTCCTGTTACATCATTTATCATTAATCTTCGTACGTTCGGAGAAATACTAGTTAAGTAAATCTTCTGTTTGTCGTCTTATCTTGTTCGCTAATCACTCCTCCTCGTGTCCAACTTTCCTATAACGACTGTTCCTGCACCACTCTACTCCTTACTGTAGTGTACAAAACCGTACACGACAGGGAAGACAGCCGTGTCTGCTGCACTGACACGGGGGCATCACAGTCTCTGTCTGAATGGGGACTTGCACTTGTAGTTCCTCGAGGTTAACAAAATATGCTATGTGTCGCAGGTTTATTTTCGGCCGATTCTAGTGGTTCCAACTGGGCCGATGGGTTCAGTCTTCTCTCTTATATAGCAAAAAAAAGCACCACAATTTAAGAGGTACCGCCAGAAAGTAAGTTCTGTTTTTATTTCTTACGCGGCAACGCTACAATTGAAGGTCGGTGGACGCAGAAGTTGCTCTGAGTCACCCAGAAGGAAATGACACCATTTTGAGTTCTCTATCTGTTATTTACGCTGTTTATTGCTTATTTAGGATGGCGACTTTGATTGGAAGTCCGGCCTCTAATCTGAAATATGTTTTCTGAATGCGAAGAGCTCTAACCCAGTTGGCTTCCATCAATAGATCTGTGACATTTATGGAGAAAGTATGACATGACCCGACAGTTCAATGGAGGGCGCGGTCAAGTGCGCAGTGACGAACGAAGTGGGTGCGCATGTTTGGTTGCTGAAGAACTGGTATGTGCAGCTGAAAAAGTCGTAAAGGAATACTATAAGTTCATAGTATCAATTCTGTCACAGAACTTTCTGCAAATAAGATCACTTAAAACCGAATTTTCTAAAACTGTGTGCTCGATGGGTTGCAGAAACCCTTACAGCGAAACAGAAAGCACCGTATAGGCAGTACGAATGATTTTTTGGCACATTTCAACAAAGACAGCGATGATTTACTAAGCAACACAGGGACAGGGGATAAGGCTCAGGTTGCTTACAAAACCCATCGATCGAAACTACCATCAATGGCATGGATGCACACTGCGTCACCAGTAAAGACGAAAGCCAAGAAAATCTTGACACCTGGAAGAGTCACGTGCCCAGTTGTTTGGAATAGTCACAGCATTCTTCTGGTGCAATCGTTACCGCAGTGTGAAACAATCTATACGAAACTTTACTGTAATACACTTATGAAACTGCGTCGGGCTATAAATAATAAACGCAACAGGAAGCTCATAAACGGTGATCTGGACAATGTCCGATCACACATTGCAAACAAGACACAAATCTGAGAGGACTTTGGCTGAAGACAGTATCACCACCCGGCCTACAATCCCGAGCTCTCACCTAAAGAAATCCATCTTCTTTTGCACCTGAAAACATTGCTTAGTAGTCGAAATTGAGCAACAGTAACGAGCTCGAAGAACATGTCACCACATGGTTGACAACACAGGCAGCAGCGTCCTAAGACAAAGGAAAACAAAAACGTGGGCCATGCCATCGAAAGTGCCTACAAAATTGTGGGAGTTGGGTTTACAGTTATTCCAATAAATAATTGATCTGTGTATTTGCTAGACTTGTTTTTACTACCGAAAGGAACATAATTTCTGGACACACCTCGTATTTTCCTCGTCAGTGGTTGTCATACTGTTCCAATGGCAAATATAAATCTGCTATGTTTTATGTAGGAATTGTGTGATATATATATATATATATATATATATATATATATATATATATATATATATATATATATATATTAACTGAGAGCATAAACCTTGCTCACTGATACCCTTATGAATGACTATTTTTGATCAATAGTATAGCTCTGGATCATGATATACAAACAGAAACACAAGTTGCCTACATGCAGGGCCAGGTTGGATGGCTTCTGAAGCCACGATGGCCGGCCGGCACGACCGAGCGGTTCTCGGCTCTTCAGTCTGTAGCCGCGCGACCGCTACGGTCGCAGGTTCGAATCCTGCCTCGGGCATGGATGTGTGTGGTGTCCTTAGGTTAGTTAGGTTTAAGTAGTTCTAAGTGATGACCTCAAATGTTAAGTCCCATAGTGCTCAGAGCCATTTGAACCATTTTTTGAAGCCACGATTTTTTTCCTGGTAATACACTTTTTCTAATCCCTGTAATTGCGATGCAAGTGTGAAATTTGGCTCAAAGATGCCTACGACGTTCTTCAGTAATGGAGTACAAGCGCGGCTCCCTGCGAGGTTACCATCGGGCTCGGGCTTCAAACAGCAAGGTGTCAATCCAAGTTTCAGACCACCTACTTTCCGGCCTCCTGTGGCGTGATCGAGTGGGAATGCAACTACCATAAATAAAACAACAAAAAATGGCCATCTAAGACCTCTCAGTTTGGCAAACCCCTCTGTGCCACCCACGCACCTACAGTGAGCACGTTAAAAACATACCTTCAGAAATTTCGACACCGAAACTTCTTCAACACCGAATCAGCCTGGCGGCTGCTCTAGGGCCAGTTTTTTTTCCTTTGATTCCAACAGTCCATGTCTCAATACTATACCATGCTGTGCTCCAAGCGTACATTCTCAGAAATTTCTTCCTCAAGTTAAGACCTGTGTTTGATACTGTCAGACTTTTCTTCGACAGGAATGTCTTTTGGCCAGTGCTAGTCTGCTTTTTATGTCCCTCTTGCTGCGTGCGTCATAGTTTACTTTGCTGCCTAGGATACTTGTTACAGCGAAAAGACAGCTTCGGCACGCCAGTCGGGAACGACAGAGAAGAGAACGCTGTGAAGAGGTCACCCAATCGCAGGCTGACCGACCTCCCTCCAGGACGACAACGCGACAGCAGCGGCCCCTACGTGAAAAGGACATAAGCGCCGCGCCCGACTGGTCGCGTCCCACTGCGATAGCAGCTTCAACGTTAGCTACTTCGTTAGCCGACGCATCGCAGCCTCTTCATTAACAGTTACTGCAGTTCAGTTGACAGACTGACAGGTCGCCAGGACCAGAAGTTAAGTATTTGTACTTGTTATGTTGTAATAAAACTTATTAATACGATTTGTTTGATTGTTTCTCCAGCGTACCGAGTATGCAGTATTCCTAGACACAACGACATGGCCACGAGCTGTACGAATAACATGGTGCCGACGATATAGGAGCAATAACGTAGCGATAACCTGTTAACACTTCGAACCCGGAGCCACCATCTTCCATAGATTCTCTCTGTTTTGTCTTTTCATGGACTTTTGTGTTTTGCTGGCGCCATAACTCTACTTTGGATTTTCTTTGCAGGGATGTGTTTACATGTTTTAACAGTGTCTCTTATAGTGTTTTTTTTTCTATTCAGTGTTTTCAGCTGGACATTGCACAAATTTTCTTCGGTTGTGTGCTTGTTTTATTGCTTGCATTGTCTGTTTATTGCATTTGCCTATTCCAAAATGAGCAACCGACCTCTCTCACCCCCTGTTCAGGTGCCTAAGTTGCCAGTGACAGACGCAACGCAGCTGACACAGATGTTTCAATTTCAGACACAGCAGATTGCAACACTTCTAAACATGGTACAGCAGGTACTGAACAACTGAGCAACAAACGCAGTACGACCACCTGACCAACATGCAACGACTGTAGTTCCAAGTGCCATACCGCCTTTTAGCCAGTTTAAAGAAAAAGAATTGGAATAGTTCGAGTGGTTGTAAGAGTATGAAGTCCACATCATTGCTCATAAAGTATCAGGTACTGTGAAACTACTTTACTTTTTGTCAACGGTAGAAAGTGCTGTGTTCAAATGTGTGTGAAATCTTATGGGACTTAACTGCTGAGGTCATCAGTCCCTTAGCTTACACACTACTTAACCTAAATCATCCTAAGGACAAAGACACACACCCTTGCCCGAGGGAGGACTCGAACCTCTGCCGGTACGAGCCGCACAGTCCATGACTGCAGCGCCTAAGACCGCTCGGCTAATCCCGCGCGGCTAGGAACTGCAGTCTTTCGCCTCATTCAGAAATTGTTCCCTAACGCCACTCCGAGTAGACTTTCCTATGATCAGGTTGTAGGTTCTCTAACTATCTATTATGACCAACAAGTGAATGTGGTGGCAGCTAGGTACCAATTCTTTCATTGCAAGAAAAGACCAGAACAAATTTATCGCGAGTGGGTAACAGACTGCAGGGTATGACGAGGAAATGCAAATTCAGATGTGCTTATGGTGCTTTACATTCATATGTTTTGTTGTGTGACGCGATTGTGTACAGTGTAACATGTCAACCTTAGAGAACAGATTTTTAAACAGTCAGATCCATCATTTCATCAGATAGTGCAAATTCTGGATCAGTATGACTCAGGTGCCGTAGCGGCCGATAAATTTGAGCACCCATCAATTTGACAGGTTCAGTCATTCCTTGCTCACGGCTGACCCATTAGGCAGCAACAGCATGCCTGTCCCCGAGCCACGTAAACTGTTTCCTACACAGGCAGCTACATCAGTGAGTAGAAGTAAGTCATTCCCTCAGTGCTATTCACATCACAAACGCCAAGTCTGCCCGTCCTGACGAGCACAATGCTGCACTTGGGGCAACAAATGTCTCATACAATCCGTGTGTTCGCAACAGAACAAACATAAGTGATCTGCCCACTCACAAAAATCTAGTCACAAGACCCATGTAATCAATGCAGTGTACTCAAAGCTGACTGCTGGTATTAGCAAAACTAGCAAGCAAACAGTTTCTTCAGTGTCCAACAAACTTTTTGTTCATTTGCATCTTAGTGGAAAACGTGTGGAATTTCAGCTGGACACGGGTGCCTCTGTTACTTTGTTGAATCGTAACACATATGAACTGTAAGGCTCTCCACATATGTCAATAATTAGCTCGCACCTGACGGCTTATAATGGACAAGACATTCCCATTCTCGGAAAATGTGCTTTGGCTGCCGTGTATTGCTTGCATACGCAAACTGTGACTTCCACGCAATTGTGAGAACATAATTGGACTTGATTCGTTTGATTTGTTTGGCTTCCAAATTCAGGACGACGTGTTGTCAGTGACTGCATTCGATGCCAAAGACTGTGTAGCTGCCTTGCTGAAAGAATTCCCTGAACTCTTTTCTGAAGGTTTAGGCAAGGCTAACAATTGTGTTGCACATATTGCTATGAAAGACAACGCTCAGTTGAAATTTTGCTGGACCAGAACTGTTCCCATTGCATTACGGGACAATGTGGCTACTGAACTTAAAGAATTGCAAGGTAGCGGAGCTATTGCGCCCATAAAAGCTAGTCAGTGGGCAAGTCCACTGGTTTTGCTCCCTAAACCTTCAGGTCGCATTCACCTCTATGTTGACTTTTAAATCTACAGTCAACCCACAAACTGTGATTGCCACGCCCAGAGGATTTCAAGGAAAAATTAGGCCCTGGTCGCTACCTTTCAAAAATTGATTTGCGCGATGCATATCTTCAATTACTACTAATTGAAGAATATCAAACCGTGTGTGTTGTGAACACTCATTTGGGCTTGTTTAAATATTTGTGTTTGCCTTTTCGCAGTACTTCTGCACCGGCCATTTTCCAATGATATTTGGAACAGCTGATTGCTCAACTATCAAACTGTCAAACTATTTGGACGATATTATCGTAGCAGGTCGTACACCTGAAGAACACATTGTAAATTTGCGTGCTTTGTTTCGTATGTTAAGTGATGCAGGACTAAAGTGTAGACTGGACAGGTGTGAATTTTTTAAACCTAGGTTGTAGTAACTTGGCCATGTCATAAACGGCGAAGGGGTACATACTCTTCAGTCACATACGTGACCAGCCAGTTCCTCGCAATGTCGTAGAATTGCTCTCAGTCTTAGGGAAAATGAACTATTATATTACAAAATGCTGCACAAATCGCAGCTCCATTGCATCACTTGCGTCACAAGAACATCTCCTTTGTTTGGACAGGTGAGTGCCAAGAAGCTTTTCAAAAACATAAAGATGCATCGCTCAATGATCGATGCTTGGTTCACTCTGATCCTGAGAAAACAATTGGGTTGCAAGTTGGAGCTTCCTCTTACAGAATCGGTGCCGTGCTTTCGCAATATTTGGTGATAAAGGCAGACCTATTGCTTTCGCATCAACAGTGTTGCCACAGCTCAGTGCAGTTATTCACAAATAGAAGAAGAGGCATTGGCGATTGTGTATGGTACCACTAATACCATCACTATTTGAATGGCAGAAAATTCTACTTAGTAACGGATCACAAACCACTGCAGTCCTTGTTTCATCCCATGAAGCCGATTCCTGTACGAAGAGCCCAAAGATGGGCTTTGTTGTTGTCTCATTAGCAGTACAAGACTGTGTATCGCCCTACAGCTCAACATGTTAATATGGACGCACTTTCACGTTTTCCGATTGGGTCTGATACAGAGTTTAACGCTTCTGCTGCATCTTGTTGTCACATGGATGCTCAAGATTCTGAATTGCTCCAATCCTCTGAACTATAGGAAACTTGCATAGGCCACTGGAAGTTGATTCAGATTTGAACATTTTGCTAAAATACATTAGCACTTCTTGGCCTAGCTCATTGCATAGCATAGAGAACTCTGTAGTGCGCTGATACTTTGCAGGTCGACATAGCCTCGCTATACAGCAAGGTGTGATTCTTGTTCAAAATTATAATGGAGAGTCACGTTTGTTGATCCCGAAAGCTTTGCAAAAAGAAGTGTTGCAGTTACTTCGTCAAGGACACTGGGGGATTATTCGTACGAAACACTGCACTTGTCAGGGGATGGCCACATAGGACGGATGAAGTCACACGTGTGCGGAAAATCAGTCCGCTCCGCCTCAAAAATTCTCTACGTGGCCTAAGTCGCAATCGCAATGGCAACGTGTGCACATTGACTTTGCTGGTCCTTTCTGGAACATTCGTGGGTTCATTGTGGCACACTCTTATAGCAAGTTTCCTTTTACTGTGTCAATGAACTCGACAAGGTCACATGGCAGAGTTCAGACGTTGTCGTCCTATTTTTACTCGAAGGTTTGCCTGAAGTCATAGTGTCGGACAACGGCCCCCAGTTCACGTCAAATGAATTTGAAACATTCTGTGAACGCAATGACATATGGAATCGAACTAGTGCACCGTTCCAACCCTAGTCAAATGGCGAAGCAGAACGTTTTGTCAGAACCTTCAAGAAGAAGATGGCCAAACTTCGCACCGCACATACTAGGGATCAAACATTGCTATTGTTTCTCGCCTCTTATAGTTCGCATCCACGAGATGGACCATCGCCGGCGGAACTGCTTCACGGCCGCCGCCATCTCACACTGCTCCACCTGCTCCACCCTCCTCAGCATCCGGCGCTGAAGGAAGGCCGCAAGTATCGCTTCCTGCCGCATGATATCGTGTTTTTCAGGGTTTTTAGTGGCATCAGACGGTGGGCGCGAGGAGAGATCCTTCGTCGTCTTGGCGCATGCACGTATCTCATTTCAGGCCCAGACGAATTGCAGCGCCGACATTACAACCAAATTCGCCATTGTAATGTGCGTGGTGATCCTTCTGTATCTCTTCCCCCAGGTTCACGGATCCTGAGGACGGCGCGGCCACAGCAATCGCCAGAGGGAGTCATCACGACGCCGCGGAACGACCCCAAGGAGATGGAGCCTTCGCCTCCTCCGCCTCCTCTCGTCCTACCGACGGAGCTGGGCCCGCCCACGCCGCACCGGCCGAGGCCTTCTACACCTTGGTATGGCCCTCAGGAGGTGGACCGTACTGGGCGTTTTCCAGGGAATGTTTCCACCAGAGCGATGGCCGGATAGTGGGGTACAACAGGAAGTCAGAGGCCCCCTGCAGCCACAGCCTCTGGTCAATCTGAGCGCCCACGCTCCTGAATCCCCCCACCCGTTGTTGTACGCCGTATACGACGACGATCTGACGCTTTGTGGGGGGAGGGGGGGAGGGGGGAGGCGAAACTAAGCGCCGGCACGCCACTCGGGAATGACAGAGAAGAGAAGGCTGTGTGAAGAGGTCAGCCAATCGCATGCTGACCGACCTCCCTCCAGGACGACAACGCGACAGCAGCTGCCTTGCGTGGATATGCACGGAGATAACTTGTCCTCCGATGTGTGATGGAGTTCGCAGCAGTTAGTGCTTTGCCTCCCATGCATGCCGATGTAATGCGTCTTCACATGTAGATTGTCTTCTTGGGTGTCTCCTCAGCACAGTTCTGCAGTGCAGCGAGCAGGTGTGGCCAGCGGGTGGTGACGCTGCGCGGCAGTTTGCGGCCCAGCGTCCGGATTTGGGCGTTGTGTGACCGGCCAGCACGTTCGTAAAAGGTGTGGGCGGCCGCCTGGAAGAGGTCACGGAGCAGAGGTATTTCCGCGATGTCGTGAAGATGAGCGGTGGGGAAATCGTAAGGCAGGTGCAAGGCCAACCGAAGGATGCGATTCTGCAGTGTCTCCAGCTTCTTCAGGTTCGTGTCGGCGGCGTTCCCCCAGACGACGGCGGCGTATTGGAGTACACGGCGGAGCAGCGCCTTGTAGAGAGTGATGCCCAGCCGCGGTGGTAGTCGGGAGCCGGGGTTCAGCACCGGGTACAGGATGCGGAGCCGGTTCCGCACTTTGGCTTTCACTTCGCGGATGTGCGGAACCCACGTGAGTCGGCGGTCGATGGTGACGCCGAGGTAATGCGCCGTGGGACGCCACGGGACAGGGCTGCCACCGACGGTGAACGGTTGCAGACCTGCAGGAACGAGTCGCCTGGTAACGATAAGGAACTGCGTCTTGGCCCCATTGAAAAGTAGACGCCACTTGACGGCCCAGGCTGCCAGGGTGTCAACGGCGACCTGCAGACGGCGGCGCATGACGACGGCATTGAGGCTCCTCGTATATAGAGCCGTGTCATCCGCGTACAGGGCGAGCCGCACACGGTCGATCTTCGGCGCATCAGAAGTGTACAACGAATACAGGAGTGGTCCCAAGACCGAGCCCTGTAGCACACCGGCGTTGATGCGGCGGACGGAGGACAAGCCATGCGCGGCCCGCACATGGAAGGTCCTATCGGCAAGATAGGAATGGATGAGACGGACGTGCAACGTCGGGACCCCAAGTTCAAAAAGTTTGAACAAGAGGCTGCGGTGCCACACACTGTCGAAAGCACGCGACACGTCCAGGAACACCTCGCCGAAGAACTCGCGCTGCTCGAGGGTGACGAACGCATCTTCCACTAGCCGTAGGAGTTGGTGAACTGCCGAGTGGCTTCTGCGAAAGCCGAACTGCTCTTCGGGCAGGAGGCCTTCCTCGTAAACGTGGCGCTGCAGCCGCCTGATGTACACCCTTTCAAAGACCTTGGAGACGGCCGACAGTAAACTAATAGGTCTGTAGTTCGCGGGCTGACGCAGATCCTTCCCCATCTTCGGAATCGCTACGATCTATGCATGCTTCCAGGACTGAGGACAACTGCAGGACCGGAGGATTACATTAAAGACGTCGGCGAGATGAGTGACAGCCACCGGCGGCAACTTCTGGAGTAGGGCGTTGGAAACCTCGTCTGGGCCCGCAGCTTTCCTGGGGTTCAGGGCACGCAGGATGGACGACACCTCCTCCGCCGTCGTCTCTTCAATGACGCCATCGTCGTCGCATGCTTCCAAGTAGTGTGGGAGCCGGTCAGCAACCAGGTCGTCGTGGACAGCGTCGGTCGGGTCTTCACTCGGCGTAAACGCAGCCTCAAAGACGTCTACGAGGGCATCAGCCTTCGCAGCTGGTTCTCAGACAGCCTGACCATTGACCAGCAGCGGAGGGATACGTTGCGTGCGGCGTAGGAAACGCTTCGTCGTCTGCCAGGCCGTGCCGTCGTCAAGACAGAGGGTGGCGACCTTGTTATTCCAGTCGCGATTGCGATGGTTGTCAATGGCGACCCGGGTGTCCCGCCGAATCCTGTTGAGGAGGCGCTTGGTGTCGGCATTTCTTGCCCTCTGCCACTCCCGGTAGACCCGGTTCTTCTCAGTGCTGGCCGCAAGGATGTCCGGCGGCAGCTGGCGGGAGTAGTCAGACGGAGTGCGAGGTCCGGGCGGCGTTGCTATAGTGGCAGCGTCGATCGTGGTTGCCGCAGAGTGCAGAAGTGCTGCGTCCGCTCCAGCTTCCGCAGGGGGCGGCGCGGCGGCGAGTGAGTCCGTCACGGCTGCTTGAAACCTGCCCCAGTCGATGCCAGCAAGTGAGATGCCTCGCCTGGGCTGTTGGAGGGCGTCTAAGCGTCTAAGTCGATATCAAAAACCACTGGGACATGATCAGAAGACAGTGCCGTCCTCGTCGTGGCGGTGACCTGATGAGGGTTGCCCTTGACGACCGCGATGTCGATTATATCCGGGAGGTCATGGGCAGGGAAGACTGTCGGGTCGTACGGCCCCACCACAAGCGCATGGTGGCGTTCTGCTACCCGGAGTAGGCAGCGGCCAGCGGCATTGGTGATCCTGGAGTTCCAGGAGACATGTTTATTATTGAAGTCCCCGGCGACGAACACCTGCCCCCTCAAGGAGAGCAGAGCATCGATGTCAGCAGGGTCCAGTGGAGGAGACGGTGGTCGATAGGCAGCGACGAACGTGATGGCGCCCGCCGAGGTGTGAACGACGACACCAGTGGCCTCCAGGGTTGCCAGTGGTGGAAGTTGTATCAATTGATGACGACTGCCATTGCAGACGTAAACGGCTGTCCCACCACCCGCTGTCAGTCGATCGGTGTGTTAGCTGGAGTAGTTGGCCGCCCTGACGTCGACCCCAGGCTTCAGGTGGGTTTCGTTGATAAGGCATTCCACGCGACGACCGTGAGCCCTCTAATGCTGCCCATGGTGCAGCTGGTGAGTGTTGACAGCGGTCGGAGCCGGAGAGGCCATCGGCACTGCAGCGGTGAGTTGCTACGACAGGACTTCAATCAACTTCGTAGCACTAGTCACCAAGGCAGTGAACTGCGCGACAAGGTTGGCCCCGTCGACAGCAGCTGCCCCGTGGTGAAGAGGACATAAGTGCCCGCCCTACTGGTGGCGGCCCACTTCGATAGCAGTTTCAACGTTAGCTACTTCGTTAGCCGACGCATCGCAGCCTCATCATTAGCAATCTCTACGTAGCACAGTTAGAGATCAGCAGCCACTGCAGTTCAGTTCACAGACTGTTGATAGCAGTCGCTAGGACCAGAAGTTAAGTATTTTTACTTGTCTTGTTGTAATGAAACTCATTATAATGAGTTGTTTGATTGTTGGTCTAGCGAACCAAGTACGCAGGAATCCTAGATACAACAGTACTTGTCAGAATGTGCCTTCCATTCAAGACACCCTTCATTTCTTCTTCACTTTCCCTGAGGATATCAATGTACTCAGCGAATCTTATCATTGATATCCTTTCACCATGAATTTTAATATCGCTCCAGAACCTCTCTTTTATTTCCCTCGTTGTTTCTTCAATGTATAGATTGAACAGTAGGGAAGAAAAACTACATCCCTGTCTTACACACTTTTTAATCTGAGCACTTTGTTCTTGGTCTTCTGGTCTTATTGTTCCCTCTTGATCCTTGCACACAATGCATATTATCCGCCTCTTCCTATAGCTTACCCTTATTTTTATTAGAATTTCAAACATCTTGTACCATTTTACACTATCGAATGCTTTTTCCAGGTCGACAAATCCTATTAACGTTTTTCGAAATTTTATTCAGTGTTGCTCGCATTACCAAACGTAATGTGAGAACTGTCTCTCTGGTGCCTTTACCTCTCCTAAATCCAAACTGGTCGTCAAATAATACCTCCTCACTTCTCTTTTCCATTCTTCTGTATATTATTCTTGTCACCACCTTGGATTCATGAGCTGTTAAGCCGATTGTGCGGTAATTCTCGTTCTTGGCGGCTCTTGCTATCTTCGGAATTGTGTATCATCTTTTTCCGAAAATCTGATGGTATATCGCCAGTCTGATATATTCTACACGCCAACGTGTTTTGTACCTATCCCTTCTGCCTTATTTAAACTTAAGTCTTCCAGAACTCTTTTAAATGCTGATTCTAATACTGGATCCCCTATCTTTTTTCCTGTGGACTCCTGTTCCTTCTTCTGTCACTTCATGAGATACTTTTTCCTCCTCGTAGAGGCCTTCCGTGTACCCTTTTCACCTATCCGATCTCTCCTCTGCATTTAACAGTGGAACTCCCGTTGCACTCTTAATGTTACTACCCTTGCTTTTAATGTCACCGAGGGTTGTTTTGACTTTTCTGTATGCTGAATCCGTCCGGATTTTTCCTGCTGCCATTTTGTTTTAGCTTCCCTACTTTTTCTTTTTACTTCGTTCCTAAGTGACTTGTATTTCTGTATTCCTGAATTTCGCTGAACATTTCTGTGTCTTCTTCTTTCGTCGATCAGCTGAAGTATGTATTTCATCTGTTACCCATTGTTTCTTCGCAGTTGTCTGCCTTGTACGTACGGTTTCCTTTCCAACTTCTGCGATTAACCTCTTTATAGATCTCCATTCCTCTTCAGCTGTACAGCCTACTGAGCTACTCATCATCGCAGTATGTATGTATCACACTTATTTGCACACTAATTCTTCCTGACTTGTCTCTTAAACTTCACCTTACTCTTCATCATTACTAAATTGTGATCTGCGTCTGTATCTGCTCCAGGGTAAGCCTTAAATCTAGTATCTGATTTCGGAATCTCTGCCTAACCATAATTTAAACTAACTGAAGTCTTCCCGTCTCTCCCGGACTTTTTTGAGTATATCTCCTCCTCTTGTGACTCTTGAACAGAGTATTCGCCTTTACTAACTAAAATTTATTGCAGAACTCAATTAGTCTTTCTCTTCTCTCATTCCTAGTACCAAGCCCATATTTTCCATTCCCTAAAACCGCATTCCAATCCTTCGTGGCTATTATATTTTATCCCCCTTTACGTACTAAAATATCAGTTCAGTAACCTGGTACGTTTCTGTGGTGATCCCTGCTGAATTGGCTGAGCTGTTGCAAGTACAAGGGCAGCGCCGCTGATTAGTGTGTGGGGAGTGCTCTGTGAGGAGCATTTTCACACTTATGGTCCACAGCTGATCCATGGCTTGATACAAACAGACTTCGTTCCGCGAGTATTGTGCTTCCAACTTCTTGCTAGCCAACTTCTTGCTTGCAACTTGTGTTAACAGTACAAACAACATTGAGGATCAACAAAATCGTAATACCGTAATCATGTCACATCAACTGCAGTTTTCTTTAAATGTTTCGTTGGCACTGATAACGACCATCTCATTGGATCATGGAAAACAGGGCCCAGAAAAACGTCAGTTTTATGTTCTTGCAGGCAAGAAAAAACTATTTTTGTATTATTTTGATCATGGTAACTTGCGTTTGTGCGGTAATAACGAGCTGTACAGCTTATCAGTCACTTATGTAACTTTTTCGAAAATGGCTCCATTTTTTGTAATAATTAATTAACATTCAGAGAATACACTGATTAGCCGGAACATTGTGACCACCGACTAACTATCGATATAAACCCTTCCAGGCGATAGCAGTGTCACCTGGCGAAGAATGACTGTTAGTCAAGCGCACGCATGGCACATCTAGTATCAGTGAGCGTGCTGTCCATGTGTAAAAGGGGGAAGGCGCGCGGTCTGTAAGAGTTTGACTGAGAGTAGATTATGAAGGGCCAGAGGCTCGGCACAAGCGTTTCAGAAACTGCACAACCTGTCAGTTGTTCCACTAGTGCTGTGATGAGTGTCTTAACACGTGGTGAAAGTACGGTGAAACTATGTCCAGACGTCGTGCTACTGGGCGCCCGTCCCTCTTACAGAGTCGGACATCGAAGACTGGGCAGACAGGTAAAACAGGAAGGTGGCGAACTGTGGCGGGACTAACATCAGGCTTTAATGCTGGACAGAGTAAAGGTATGTCTGAACACACAGTGCACCGAACACTCCTAACGATGGGCCTCTGTAGCCGACGACCCATGCATGTGCCAATATTAACACCTCGACATTGGCCATTACGACTGAAATGGGCACGAGGCCATCGGCACTGGACGTGCCGCATCATGTCAATGGGAGGGCGCAAATCAGTCGTGTAGCAGGGGAACAGCTCCTGTACCCTGCAGGATGGAGAGACGCTGGCAGCGGCCTCTTTATGCTCTGGGGAACATTCACGTCGGCATCCATGGGTCCACTGAAGCTCTTGCAAGTCACCATGATGGCCAAGGAGTATCCTGCACTGGTTGAAGATCCCGTACACCTGTTCCTGACGATCATGTAGTCCTATGGCAGTGGCGTTTTTCAGCAAGATAATGCGTCATGTCACGAGACCAGGAATGTGATGGAGTGGTTCGACAAACACATTGGTGAGCTCCAATTGATGTGCTGCCCCCCCCCCCCCCCAATTGATGTGCTGCTCGCCCCCCCCCCCCTTGATGTGCTGCCCCCCCCCCCCCCCAACTCACTCATCTGAACCTGTGTACAGGAGTGATGCCAATTTCCTCCAACGACCTATAAAGTTCTCATTGCTTCCATGCCATGATGCGTCGCGGTTGTTAACCGTGGCAAAGGTGGACACACCTGTTATTACAAGGGCTGTCCACAAAGTACATTACGTTCTGGAATTAAAAATAAATAAAGTATTGGATTTTTTTTATTATATACAGATGAAAGCCACACTTAAATACTACTTTTCTACATAGTTGCACATTTAAATTAAGGCACTCATCGTAGTGACGGACGAGCTTGGAAATTCCTTCGTCGTAAAATTCGGCTGCCTGCGCCTTCAACCACGTGTTTAATCAGTAACCCGGTAGAAATACGATTTTTGTGGATTTCCTGGAAAGAGGCACTACAATAAACTCTCAAAGGTATCGCCAAACTCTGCACAACCTCAGAAGAGCAATACAAAACAAGCGCAGGGGAAAGTTGGGCTCAAAGATCTTGCTGAGTCACGACAACGCCCGGGCCCACACGGCAAATGCCACTCGTGAAGTTGTCGAATCTTTTAAGTGGGAATTGTTTCCTCATCCGCCGTACAGTCCAGACCTGGCACCGAGCGACTTCCACTTATTCCCAGCAATGAAGAAGTGGTTGGCTATGCAGCGTTTTGATGACGACGCACAGCTTCAAGAAGAGGTAACCACGTGGTTGAAGGCGCAGGCGGCCGCATTTTACGACGAAGGAATTTCCAAGCTCGTCCATCGCTACGATAAGTGCCTTAATCTAAATGGCAACTATGTAGAAAAGTAGTATTTAAGTGTGGCTTTCATCTGTATATAATTTTAAAAAATTCCAATACTTTATTTATTTTTAATTCCGAAACGTAATGTACTTTGTGGATAGCCCTCGTACGTAGGTGATCATAGTGTTCTGGCTCATCAGTGTACACATCATTCTTGTGTGTTGTTTTCTAGCACTGCAATCACACACTCGAATGTGTGTGAATGTCAATGCAATTAACATTCTCTGAATAGAGATTAAATATTAAAATAAATTCACACACACACACACACACACACACACACACAGAAGTACATATGTAAGTAATAATACCCACATGCACATACATTCTAAGACACGGAAAAAGATGCGCCATGAAGGAATTATCTAGATGGGGTGGAAATCGGTAGATGTGACGTACATGTACAGAAAAAATTGTTTTCAGTTTCAATTAAATTGGATGATAGATTGAAGAGAAAGAGCTTCACACATTGAGCAAGTCAATAATACATTTGTCCGCCTCTGGCCCTTATGCAAGCAGTTATTTGGGTTAGCACTGATTCATACAGGAGTTGAGTGTCCTCTTGAGGGGTATCATGCCAGATTTTGCCCGATCGTCAAAATCCCGAGATGGTTGGAGGGCCCGGCCCATAATGCTTTTTATTAAGTTTTTCATTTGGGCAGAGATCCAGTGACCATGGTGGTCAGGGAAAAGTTTGGGTAGCACGGAGACAAGAAGTAGAAATTTTCGCTATGTGTGGGCTGGAATTATCTTGGTGAAATGTAATCCAGGATGGGTTGCCATGAAGGGCCATAGAACGGGGTGTAGAATATCGTCGACATACCGCTTTGCTGTAAGGAAGCCACAGATGACAAACAAAGTGGTCCTGCTATGAAAAGAAATGGCACTCCTGGTTGTCGGGTCGTATGGTGAGTTGGTATCACACCGCTGTCTGGGGCGTCTCCAAACACGTATTCGGCCCTTAAACTCATTCGATGGAGTAAAATTGTCTTCAGTCCCCCTCGAACTGAGCCTCGATGACCAGTGAAGATGTGTCTGGAGACCCCTGGAATGGTTCAAATGGCTCTAAGCACTATAGGACTTAATATCCGAGGTCATTAGTCCCCTAGACTTAGAACTACTTAAACCTAACTAGCCTAAGGACATCACGCACATCATGCCCGAGGCAGGATTCGAACCTGCGACCGCAGCAACAGCGCGGTTCCGGACTGAAGCGCCTAGAACCGCTCGGACACAGTGGCCAGTAGAGACCCCTGGACAGCAGTGGGATACCGACCCGATTGTCGCTTGTCATACAGCACGACAACCTAAAGTGATGGTTGGGGTATCATTTCTTTTCATAGCAGAAACTTTTGGTTGTCTTCTGCAGCACATCACTACGTAGACGATATTCTACCTTCTATGCTGGTCTTACATTCCATGAAAATAAAGCCAGCCTGCACGTGACGAGATGGCGACCGTTTTTACTGCTTGTCTTCATGCTTGCCGAACTCTACCTTGGCCAATTATCAGAATAATTGCTGGAGCCCACCCACGGTCATCCTGCAGACATCTATTTAAGGATCTAGGGATCCTCACAGTAACCTCACAGTATATATATTCCCTTATGAAATTTGTTGATAATAATCCAACCCAATTCAAAAGTAATAGCAGTTTGCATACCTATAACACCAGGAGAAAGGATGATCTTCACTATGCAGGGTTAAATCTGACTTTGGCACAGAAAGGGGTAAATTATGCTGCCACAAAAGTCTTTGGGCACCTACCAAACAGTATCAAAAGCCTGACAGATAGCCAACTAACATTTAAAAATAAATTAAAAGAATTTCTAGATGACAACTCCTTTTACTGATTGGCTGAATTTTTAGACATAAACTAAGTAAAAAAAAAAAAACTTAGTGTCCTGCAATATTTTGTGTAATGTAATTTATTGTACAGACATCTTTTATTAACCTGACACGTTCCACATCATTACGAAGTGTCGTATTCATGATCTATGGAAAAAGTATTAATCTAATCTAATCTAATCCAACAAGGTCGCAGGATCTTTCCTCCATATAGAACATTTGGAGCTTTATGGGTAGTCCCTCCAAACATCTCGGGATTATCAAAAGCGCCAGTTGGACAGAATTTGGCACGATAACCGGGAGGAGGACATCATACAACTCCCTGAATCAATGTCAAGCAGAATAACTGTTTACATAAGAGCCAGACTTGCTCAATTTTAAATGTCTTTATCTTGAAACAGTCTAAAATGACGAGTTTTGAGTTAAATGGGCAGTGACGGAGACTGGCGTGTTTGGAGACGATGTAAGAGGACCAGGCGGCGAGTTTGTAGTGCTGACCTTGAGCGTGATCCAGCCGGCGAGCACCTGCAGCTGCAACAGCATCTCTGCGGCGGCCCAGAGCAGCAGCAGCGGCCGCCAGGGCGCGCGCCGCAGCGGCGAGCAGGTGAGCGCGGCCAGCACGCCGGCGCAGCACCACAGCGACAGCGCCGCCAGCAGCGGCGTCGCCGCGCTGGCCGAGCCCCAGTCGTCATCCGGCTCGCCCCACGTCTCGCTCATCGCCGCCGCTCCTCGCGCCGCGCCGCGCCTCGCCTCGCTCCTGCCACAACCAGCCACGCCTACGTGCGACCGTGTCTTCCCCTATACACAGCGTCGGGTGTAAAAAGAGTGAAAGACGGTGGTGCAGTTATCCACAGCAGTGAGAAGTTGTTAATGTCGCTACTTTGGTGTTTTTAATCAGTCCGACGTCTGTAAATTCACACAGTCCACGAGACACTCCCCACAGGTGCTGTGTCATGACTGCATTTGCAGCTTCGGGACTGACTGAAATGAAATGAAATGTTTGTGTGGCATTGACAGCCAGGAGGTGAAGTTCGGCCACCGAGTTGGAAGTCTTTTCAGTTGATGTCACACTGGGAGACTTAAGTGTCGATGTTGATGAAACGATGATGAGGACAACGCAACACCCAGACTCCGAGCAGCGAAGATCTTCAACCAAGCCGGTAATCGAACTGGACCCGATGCATTGCAATCAGACGCACTGACCACTCACCCGAGGGTGTCGACTTCAGGACTGGTTAAAAATGCCAAAGAAGTGAGGTTAACAGCTGCTCACTGCAGTGGACAACTGCGCCACGGCGTTATTGTGTGACCGACTTTAAAGTTCGAGCCTACACTGGTGCCTACGGAATGATTACGCACACGTCGCATTGTCTGCTAACTTCCTGATAACTGACTGAACTGCAGAATATGGTTGGCAAAATAAAAACGTCCTTAACACAGTGGCAGACTATAACAATGCTGAACTGAGGATCGAAACCAGAACCTTTCTTTGCCTTCCACGGTCAAATGTTCTACTGACTGAGCTATGCGAGCACTTCCACCAGTACCTCCTTCCTACTTTCCAAACTTCACTGAAGCTTTTGCCTCGAGTGACAGTCCCGCAAACTATGCAGGAGAACATCTCTTAAAGTCTGGAAAGTGTGAGAGAAGTGCTGGTGGAAGTACAGGGTGATTCAGAAACAAACAACAGATTTCAACTGTTCAACTTCAAATGGCTCCAAGCAGTATGGGACTTAAAATCTAATGTCATCAGTCTCCTAGACATAGAACAACTTAAACCTAACTAACCTAAGGACATCACACACATCCATGCCCGAGGCAAGATTCGAACCAGTGGCCGTAGCAGCATCGCGGTTCCGGACTGGAGCACCTAGAACCGCTCGGCCACAGCGGCCGGCATTTCAATTGTTGCGGACTTCACTGAACAGGAAGGTTCAAAGTTCTGACACAACTGTATTGTTGTTTCTTTGCAGTAATATGGCGCCTACACCAAAAGAAAATGCATTTGTGTCTTCGAATTTGCGAGAAGTCAGTCTGTTGTTCAAGTGTGACGCGCATTCCACCGTCGATTCAGCAACAAGCCGTCTCTGCAGAAGCAGATTAAAGACTGGTATACAACATATTTAGAAGTTAGTTACATGTGCAAAGAGAAGAGTGCTGGTCGGGTAGGCACGTCCGATAAAATATCGAACGCAGAATCCGCGCAGAACAATATGGCTGGTAGATGCCCAATCGGCGGGGCGTGTGGGGGGGGGGGGGGGGGGGAGGAGAGGGTAGAAGGGGAACGGTGAGCGTTATGGGTAGGTACTGTAGGGGAAATGCCAAGCACTGGAGGCGAAGTGCCGTTCAGAACTGAATCCTACACTCACATTTGTCGTATATATTAGCGCAGCCCCTCCACGTCCACACTTGCGTGGTGACCATTCAAAAAGATCTGTCAACTCTTCTTTGAAAATGCAACAAAAGCAGCGATTTCTTTTCGCTTGGCTCGTTAACCATTTGTATCTTCCACAGAAGCGGCATGGGTGGCAAATTTGGAGTAAAACCTATACACTTCTAGTCTCGCCATGTTACAATTTGCTTCTTTCGCCAAAACACAGCGGAGTTTACACCATGGCTCCTCGCTAACACGTTGTGCAGATACAATTGCGAAAGAATTCTGAAACAGTGTTTATTAAGTAAGAAGCAAAGGAAAAGTAAGGTCACTAGCTTAAGTCAAAAAACCTTCCTTTTTTACAAAAATAAAGTATAATATTTTCAGTTATTTTGGTCCAAAACCTATAACATTTCTCGTTTCACCAGTTATCGATGGCCCTTTTCATTGATAAAGTCTTAGTGGAATAAAACGGTAGATAATGAAGATTTACATGATAACCGTAAGGCAAAACACTTTCCTCTTTATGTGCGATCATTTGCCAAAATCTCATTTCAATATCTCAAACCATTTATGAGATATGAGGAATGTTGTAGATGTTTCACTCTGGCTTTATCGCTGGCGCGCGCGATCGCAAATGAGTGTACTACATCAGATCAATTTTCTCGAGAATGGTGACAGATAGACATCTCTACCCACGTCTAAAGAAAAATTTAATATGTTGGCTAAATTACATATGCAGCCTCATATTATGTAATATGCACCAAATGCAGAATCATAGTTACTCCTATTTTCCATTGCAAACCTTTCCGAACTTCGGGCAGTATCTTGCTTCCATGAAAATATCATAATAACTATGACCATTAACGAAATGATGGGCACATCACCTTCAATATAACATATAAAGCTACAAACAAAGCAAAAATTAAATTTTCTTACCGAATAGTTTCTCGGCGTGCCCTTCGATTCTGTCTTCGCCGACCGGCCGAAAGGAGGCAAATACTGTCGGCCTCCCCTTCTGAACAAACGAATGAACTCGCCCAGCGCTTTGGACGAGAACTGGTCACTGCGCATCGGCCATCGCATCCTGTGCGCACTTTGTCTGAAATGCGTTCAGTCGGAGCCCTCAGAAGCCCCAAGACGGGCGGGCCCGGAACTTCAACCCACTCAAAAACTTTGTGACGTGTTCAGAAACCTCGCCTTCGTGTGAAGCCTTTCACGTTCCTGTTACTGCAGCAATTTACGTCCCAGCGACCGTTGCACAAGGTACGAATTTTGTGTTTCACTTCTCCAGGGTACGGCAGAAGTCACTTTTTCTCAATGACTCATCTTTTCAAACGAATCGACGTTTCATCTATCGGCTAAAGTAAACCATCATAATGAGAGAATCTGGGAGTGACAAAATCCTGGCGTCGTCATCGAACATGAAACTGTGTCATTTCTGTTCACAGAGTTTATGGACCTTTCTTTTTGTGCAGGAAACTGCGACAGGAATGTCATACCTGGACATGCTGCAAAATTACTCTTTTCTTCAACTTCATGAAGATTTCAATCATTTCATTTTTATGCATGACGGCGCCCCCACCTCATTTCCACCTCGAGATGCGGCGTTATTTTAGCACCGTCCCACAATGTTGGATTGGAAGAGTTGGATAACAAGATCGTGATCATTGTTCTCGGCCTACTAGGTTACCAGACCTCACACCATGGGACTTTTTTTCTGCAGGGGTACATAAAAGAGAGAGCCGTTATCTCACCTAAAGAGTCGACTTTTCAAGATCTGATAAATCGCGTTGTTGAAGCTGTCGGTTCAATGAACAGGGACCTGTTGATTAGAGTGTGAAATGAAACGGACTACCGCTCCGATGTTTTTCGAGCAATACGTGTTGCTTATGTTGAATGCATGGTATAGTGTATGTGCTATGCACAGTGTGTTTCTATGTTTCGCAGTTTGTCTATAATAGACAACTGAAATCTGTTCTTTCTTTTTAAACACCCTTCACAACTGTGATGGTGGGTTATGGATCGTGCCTGAATAACTCAGTCGGTAGAGCAACGTGCGCGAACAGCAACGATTCCAGTTTCGAGCCGCGGTCTAGCACACAGTTTTAATCTGCAAGTGCGTTCCAGATCAACGCACAGTCTGCTGCAGAGTGGAAATTCATTTTGGACAGTGTCAATATTGTTTATAAAAATATAAAAGTTTATTCCACACTTGTGCAAATACTGTGAGTGCAATAACAGATTGATAAGTGAACTTGAAGAATTTACTAGATCCTGCTGTTCAGTTCGAAAAATCCACTGCGAAATACTTTTCAAGTTCGCAAAAGTGTGCAGAAACTTTACAACTCCTCAAACTTCACTCCTGTTCAAAGTCCACCAAACTGACTGTAGACAACTTTTCCTAGTCAACAATAAAGTCAAACCGAAATTTCAGCAGTCGCTAGACCTATCACACGAACGTTTTTACTCTCTCCTAGACGCGCAACTGACGCGCTCCATGTCTGCATAGGTCTTCCATCGACGACAGCTCATTAACAGTTATCAATATGTTGCTGAAAAGCTCACAAAAATACATTTATTTGTAGATATTACTGCTAAAACTAGACATAAAATACATTAAATAACTCTCACGCACGCGCTGATAACTTAGATATGTTGTAATATCCTAATTTCGTAACTTTTTATCGTAAAAAAATGGTTCAAATGGCTCTAAGCACTATGGAACTTAACATCTGAGGTCATCAGTCCCCTAGACTTAGAACTACTTAAACCTAACTAACCTAAGGACATCGCACACATCCATGCCCGAGGCAGGATTCGAACCTGCGACTGTAGCAGCAACGCGGTTCCGTCTGAAGCGCCTAGAACCGCTCGGTCACAGCGGACGCCTTTTATAGTTAAATCTTGTATAATGTCTCTCCGCAGATGCGCGGATTTTTCAACAAATAAAACCTAATTGGATGTATCACTACCACAAGTCTTATGCATCACATCGGACAAGAATTTCGCCAGCGTTTGCGTGCTGCCATTTTTTTTTCTTTTTACTGTGACGCTTAGTTTACGATTTATTTCAATATTTGTGATGAATGGGTCAAGATTAGCGTCATTCACTATCAGCTGTTCAAACCTAAGAAAAATTATATAAAGGGCGAAAGAGGTGATCAAAAAAATTCCGTTTGAGGGCGTTGCTGCAGCGTATACGCAGCGTAGCGCCACTCAGATGCGAGTATATAAGCACCGACATATAGGCAAGAGTTAGTGTGGCATTCGGGCCTTTCCGACATGCGTACGGTAAACGAGGAAACGTGAACTACGGCGGCGTTATTACAAAATGCGTTCAAACGTGCTGTTATTATGTTCTTGGTGGCCGGACGACGAACACCGGTGGACGTCCGTCGGAAAATGAAGACAGTATGTGGGGCAGCATGGCTGTCGAAAACCACCGTTGTTGCATTTGTGCCAAGATCCGTGTCGCTCGCGGCTCGACCCCGTACCGCAAATGTCGTAATGCAGAAGTTACGCCAAGTGGGAGACGCTCCCGCATCCTCCCTGTAGTCCTGATCTCTCTTCGTGCAGTTATCACCCCTTCGGTCCTTCAAAAAAGGATGGGCCAACGATTCCTGTCGGACGAGGATGTGCAGCAGGCAGTTACGGACTTCTTCACGCAGCAGGACACGGTGTGTAACCAAACAGGTAACTTCAACCTGGTGCGTCGGCGGGATGATCGCCTCAGTGCCCAAACTCCAACATAGCAATATTGGAAAGGAAAGTTGCGGTCATTAAGAATTTAGCCGGCCGCGGTGGTCTCGTGATTCTAGGCGCGCAGTCCGGAACCGTGCGACTGCTACGGTCGCAGGTTCGAATCCAGCCTCGGGCATGGATGTGTGTGATGTCCTTAGGTTAGTTAGGTTTAAGTAGTTCTAAGTTCTAGGGGACTGATGACCACAGCAGTTGAGTCCCATAGTGCTCAGAGCCATTTTTGAACCATTAAGAATTTATAATATTCATTGAAAATCAAATTTTTAGTTTCGATATATTCGATACTACTAGTGTATAAGAGGAAAGTAGTACTCGAAACCTAACGGTTGCTCAACGACGGAATGATTGAACAGGCTATGTCTACATATAACAGCCCCCCCCCCCCCCCACCCTCACGGGTTGTTGAAAAGAAAGACGGGTCAGTACGATTTGTACCTGATTCGCAACAAATCAGCACGATCATGGAGTCAATGGCAGATCACCCAGTGAAATTTTAAGATTTACTACAGAAATTTAATGGGGTCAAAGTATTCTCTTCCACTGACCTCAGTTTCTGGAAGGTTCAGTTGCATCCTGCTTCTAGACCGTACACAGTATTTCTTGTTCTCGGGCGCTGCTGTCAAGTCAAGCGTTTGCCCTTTGGCGTGAGCATTTACTCGGACGCATTCATACGAGGACATGGGATCCTTACTCACACTGAACGAGAGAATTACTAGTAACTTTGACTACATTTTGGTCGCTGGAAGCACGTGGGGGGAACGTAACAAAATCCTAAATGAACTACTTTCCACTGTAAGGGCCCATGGAGTCACTATCAACTTGGACAACTCACAATTTGGCATATCCGAAGTAGAATTTCTCGGCCACATCGTCTCTGATGAAGGAACTGCTCCGTGTCCAGACAATGTAGCATCTATAGCCGCATTTCCGACACCGACGACATGAAAGCAATTAAGAGGTTTTCTCGATCTCATCAACTTCTTTAAGAATCTAGTAATGCTTAAATCGCTGTGAATTCCTCGCCTCTGCCAACCTGTCAGCAGAAAGACACTCAGGGAATGGGATAGCGCTGCAGAGAGCGAGTTCTTGTCTTTGAAAGATGCGTTACTAAAAGCACCTATAGTGTCACAGCCTGATCTCTCACAAGAGTTCCATATGACAAGTGGCAGCTCCAGAGCAGGCATAGGAGTTTTGATTTTACAGGAGATCGAGGAGAAAGGCGAACAGGTTCGCAGACCCATAGCACTCGGTAGTCTAGTTCTAACCAAGAGCGGAAGAAACTACTCGAACACTAAATTGGGCGCTCTGGCCCCCTTCTGCGGCTTTAAGAAGTTTCGGTACTTCCTGTACGGTCAGAGGACATATGTCTACACCAGTCATAAAGGATGGATTTTCTCTTGGCCTCCAAGCTGAGCAGGGAACGGTTTATCAGAGGGTGTTAGCTCTGCAGGAGTTAGGCTTCATGATTATGTATGTGTCAGGAGAGACCAACATCACTGCGGATGCACTGTCGAGTTCACTGACAGGTCTTGTCGGTAACATTGGCGATGATTTGGAAGAAAACCACTTCAGTCTCTTCTATGTTCCTAAGGTTGCTTTTGAAAACGAAATTACGCTATGGATGACATTGCAAGAGGACAGCATAAAGATCGGGTTCTCGCATGTTTAAAAAGTATGTGGAAAGACGGGAGGAACGCTGACAAAAGACAGTTCTACCTTCTGAGAAAGGGCATTCTGTTTTACCGCAGGAGGGTGGTGGACTCAATGTGTATGGTGTGTATTCCAGACGCTCTAATAAACAAGATAACTTAGCACACACCACTGCTATGCGCCTTTAGGTCTATGTAAATTCTTTCTCAAACTGAAGATCTTGTGTTGCTTTAAAAATATGGAAGGCGCATCAGGAATGCATTTCCCGTATTCAAGGATTGTCAAGAGGCCAAACCTTCGACACAGGCTACAGGTTATCCAACCGTGCCCGTCTAATTGCGACAGATCAGGGATACAGATCTAATGGGACCTCTTCCCAGAACTATACTTGGTTTCTGCTTCATAATGGTGGTGATGGAATTGACGTCCAAGTTTGTGATACTGACATCAGTACGAATGGCAACAGAACACACAGTCTCCAAAGGGTTACGCAAAGATTTCGTCCCGCCGGTCGGTCACGTCGACAAGTTGATATCTGACAGTGGCTCATAGTTCAGATCCAAGAAGTGGAAGGAGACCTTGAGACTCCGAAAGATCAAAGCAGTCTTATATCAGCCCATTGCGCGGGAGAGACCATGAAGGAACCAGGTAACTTAGACAGCTCTACTTTGCGAAACAGCAAAAGACTTGGGACATCTTTCTAAAGGACTTCCAGTGTGTGATGAACGAGTCGCCATATTGCACAACATTGTCGTCTCCCATCATGCTGCTCTAGAACCAACGTCCACCGGATAAACAGAGAGACTGTGAATTGTCTACTCAGAGCACGTCAGTGGACCGAGCGTTGCGCGGAATCCTTGAAGCAGCCCTCAAAAGAAAAGGATGTGCCAACAAAGGGGCAAGAATTGGGCAGTATCAGGTGGAGCAGAAAGACCTCCTGCAATCTTTCTACCTCTCCAATAAACAAAAGTAAGTATGCCATAGATTTTACTGGCATACAGTGATCCGTTATGTATCAGGAGAGTGCGCATCCGAAGGCGTATGAATTGGAGATGCTGAAGACTGTGGGCATTCCGCACCTGAAACCTTTCAATGAGTAGTATAGTATTAGATCGTACGAATACTCAACGTAGAGTTGGTAATTTTTGGTACTTTTCCTTCCAAATTGTATTATACAGCTTATATTACTTGAATATTCATATGTGTTTACAACTTGTATAAACAGAACTTATGCTGTAGTGACTAGTAAAATGCGGGGGCCCAAGTAATGTGCCTCCTGGTTAGAACGTGCCGGAAAGGAACATCTGTCTTGGCTATAAATAATGGTGGAGGAGAGAAGACATGTCGTCTGTCGTGTTCGTTATCTTTCCTGTGGTATTACCACTACTGTAAAACATATATCATTCAGTTGGCTGTGACAGAGGAGTGAACCATCTGACTCCTGTAGCTAATACTTATGGTCTTTCTCTCCACAGCGAATAGGAAGTTTCAAACATAGTACATTTTCGTTTGGTAATTTTTTCTTTTTTTTGTCGTTTGTTGTGGACAACAGCGCCTTTAGCGCAGTCTCAGGACGTTCAGTTCTCATTTGGGACGAATCCACGCCACCGTTTCATGGCACCGTATCTAGAGACTAGAGATTCAATTTTGTTTTGTGTAATGTAGTGCCAGGGAGCCCAGGCACATCTCACGTATAATAGAAATGATTTTTATCCCTATTGCAGGTGGACAAAGTTTGCAGTATTCTACGGTCGGAGGTTCGAATCCTGCCTCGGGCATGGATGTGTGTGATGTCCTTAGGTTAGTTAGGTTTAAGTAGATCTACGTTTTAGGGGACTGATGATCTCAGAAGTTAAGTCCCATAGTGCTCAGAGCCACTTGAATTTATTTATTTATTTGCAGTATTGTAAGCGAGGAGACGCGGCCTACGAAGTGAAACGAGACGCACATAATTACATCCGCTTTAATACCAGGAACAGTGCATCTTTTTGCACAACAGCTTAAGTTAAGAAATTCATTAAGGATATTTTTTAAGATATATTCTATATAGGTTCCTCCACAGTAGTGTGGTTACGTAGCTTTAGGATAAGTTCTACCGTTTTGGTAGTTCTATTATTTCTCTTGTAGCTCGTCACGTAAAGTGTTGTACAATCTTGTCGTATCCTAACGCATAGCTTCAGTACTGTGCAGATGCGGCCAGATGAGTTTGTGCAGATTCAGCCAGACGACGGGGCGTCCTGTGCTGACAGGGGTGACGTACACTGATCCGCCCCGAACACAGAGCAGCGGGCGGACATAGTGATGGATCGGAGGGCCAACGTCTACCGACGCTGGTGGGTGCCGCCAGACACGAGTCACGGAGCCCATCAAACCACTGGTCGCCCTCATCTTCAAAAAACAGAACTTGCTGACCAATGGGCACCGACAACGCCAGCCGACTGTTTCAGGCCTCTCGGTCCTGCTGCGTGCCGGCAAGGAAAGTGCGATTCGATCACAGGAACTGGTAAATGACACTGGAATGACAATTTCTTTCTACCTCAGGGAGCATCAAACTAGCCAGGTTGTTGTACTGCAGCTCTGTGCTTTTGATGATTCCACACATTCTGTCTCTATGAGGTCGCACGTGCATAGAATACTTTCAGTGACGGTGCGCTAGATAGATTCTAATTCATATCCTATTGGACCTGCACATGTGCTCTCAGCAATTCTCTGTCAGCACAGGCGAGTTAACCCCATAGCTGTGGCCGACCTGGGCGAGACTCCACGCTCCGAGAAGACAGTGACCAGACGACAATCCTGATGTCCGTGCCGGCTGCCACGACTGATGGACGCAGTTGCACACTTGCTACTGCTGTCCGCGATAGAGCTGGCCTAGGATGTGCCCACCGCTGTCCTACCTTCGCACGTAATGCAGTAGCTAATGGAGGCTATGAGCCTCACTCCAACGCCACACACGCCAATGCACTGCCTTCTGACTCACCACACACTGTGGGAAGACACACCGACTTATTGCTAGTGAACTATGCCTCCTATACCCAGTTGTGTGATTATGTGACAGTGGCACACACCTTAATCTCCTTGATACACCCGCAAAAGTCACAGTGCTCATTAATACTTCTAACACATTCCTTAGAGCAGACTCTGCACCACTGTACAAAGTCCCCTTTTATCAATAGTATTAAAATCGTTTTCCATATCTTATTCATAACTATATCACATTAGAACATGAAAATGCCCATGTCTACAACAAGAATATTGCCAAATCAAACCATTGGCAGGATCAATACAGCGAAACCATTTCATACCCACAGGGTAAACCAATAACTCGTTTTAGTATGTGCTGTTCCATGTATGTTTTCGATGTACTATTATCTTAGATGTATTTATCCACAGGGTCAATCAATAACTTCTTTTAGTACGGTGCTGTTCCCTTTATGTTTTTGATGTATAATCTTAGATGTATTTACAGTGTTAGGTTAATAATACCTCATTTACCTAAATGATATAATGTGCACATCAGTATACATCATAATCATACGCACAATATTTGACTGTCACATGCTCTATAATTTGCATAGCGTCACTTGTATGTACAAAACTTAATCGTCCATGTTGGAAATTGCATCACATCCTAAATCTTTTCGTAACATTCTTCGGTCATTCTGCTACTTGAAAGCGGCAGAAATTATAACTTAATTAAGCAAGAATAACACAGATTGTAAAGTAGTGTATGAATGGGTCATCTGACACCTTCTTTAGTACACAAGTACACACATATTAGCAAAACAGTAACCATACAACGCCGCAGAGTCCTAGCTGATAACTTTGTACCAAATTGTAACTCTAAGCAACTACTAATTGTACCTGCAGGATATCCATATCTTGCTATGTTGGTCATTGTTGTGTGTAATCAGCATTACCAGTTTGTATTTATTCAAACTGTGTGACTGAGAGAACTATCCTGTGGTTGAACATGCAAATGTGTATTCTGTTTTCTTCCCTGTTATAGAATTCCATGCTACACATTTCAGTGTTTTCTATGAGTGCCACAACCAGTCTTGTTAGGCGACAGTTTCTAGAAATTATGCTTAGAGTTGCCCCACTATCATGCTCCAGTAGAACAAATCTCGCTCAAAATTAAACGGTGATGTGTCGCTTAAGAAAGGTTACAAGCCATCTGGCTTACCTCCTTCCATTTATATACCAAATTCACCTGCCCCTTGTCACCACTGGCGATACGTAAAACACTTTATTTCATCAGGCTAAAATGCTCATGACGTTATTTAATGCTGGGAAATGTATTTTATAAAGCGGCAGTGATTGATGGTTCAGGCTTGTAGTTCCATTCTAAGAATGCATGACAACTATTCAGTTCGCACACAACTCTGAGAGTGACACGGGAGACCACACAGCATTCAGAGGCTTTTTTCCGGCTTGTGCTTGTCAAGGAGCCACATGAGAAGGCTCAGAGAACTCCTCTGTCAGTCAAACTAAGACGGTGTTCACGGTATCTAGCACAGTTTGTCCCTGTAGAGGGCTGAAGGCAATAGTCTCAAGTGCTGGCTGCCAACCGACAATTTCTGGTGAGAAACCACAAGCCTTGGAATTTCTGGGTACTGTGGTGGGAGGAGAGGCCTCGCGGAGTTGCCGTCATATTGATTAGGCTTCTGGAAATTCCGAAGTGTCTAAACAATTCTCTGTTTTCCCTATCGCTTGCTGACGTCAGACGGGAATTTCTAGTGCAAACTGCCGAGGAAGATGCGCTCTGAATGGCCCGTGACTGCAGATATTCTATGGTGGCATTAGATTGATAACTTCAGCAGACAGCAGAATTGCGTTTAACAAATGTAACAGTGAATATACTTCAACTCAACGTCTTATCTACAGTGCACGATGCTTACCGTTACGCTACTAGCTAACACGTAGCTACAGCATCTTCAGAAGTCAAGAATAATTCCTCCGGAACTTCTGCATGCCACAGTGCTGTGAGATAATGCATATGGCCGGATCTAGACTTCTAAGAGACAGACAGTTACAGCTTTTCTTTTGCACTGCCCGAGTATTTCAACCATCAAATAGCGAAATACAGTAGCTCAAGTGGAAAGGAACACTTCCTCTTTAAATTTCTGCATCCTACAGTGTTGGCAGTTCTGTGTAAGTGGCAGTCACGTGATTTTATTTCGCTGATTACAAAATAGATTCGACTGTATGCACTGGGTAGTCGAGGCAGCTATTTCATGGAGATTCGGTCAACCAAGTAAATGAATGTACTGAACATGCCGCGAACCACTACAGGGAGCCTGTGTTTCAGAATTCTCGTCCAGTGTGGCGCAACAGCGTTATGATAGAAATTGAGGATTTGGTGGTCTGTTGGCTCGATGATACGTTGATATATTTGTGGTCGGGGTTCGATTCCAACTTCTGCAGATGAATTTTGATAGGGAGAGACAGATTCTATTCTCTTCTGGCTACGCCAAGTGAAGAAGGTATATTGGCATTGTGGTACGAAATTCACATTAAATATGATGTTCCTTCTCCGCCAAATAGACGTTAGGTTGAACCACTATCAAGTCAGGAGTGGCGACATGTAGAAACTCTATCCCCAGTAACCTTTCTTATACTAGTGACGAAACAACGTAGGGTCACAGGACACTCATTCTATCGCAGATTCCTCAACATCTCCACACATTGCTCGTGAATGGGTTCGAATCCTGGCCCGGCAATAAAGTTTTCACTATGTATTATCAAGCTCTATCATGAGAATACCTATCTGCTGGTGGTTAATAATTTTGATTTTTAATGTATTTTCACTCGTTGTCGACACTAACGATAGCTGACTTTTTTACTCCCACTGAGACACAGAACTATTTGCGAGATCACTGTAAGTTCAAGGATGCTCCGAGGTGCTGGTGGAGAAAAATTCGGTAGCTGACGTCACTTTGTGTGTAGTCAACAACGATATGTGTGGGGTTCGTTTCCCAGTCAGCACTGAACTCTTCGTCATATTATTTCTAGTTCAAACATGCTCACATGTTGCTGCTGGTGTAACAAACCCATATTTAACGTTCGTTGTCTCTAGAATATAACACCGATAGATGCCGGGTTGGAGTCCTGGGAAGGAAAAAATTAATGTTTTGTCTCGTCATCTCAATTAAAACATCTAGGTACTGCCGAGTTGATTGTGCTTCGATATCAACTCGAATAGGTTCTGGGTTCGAATCCCTGTCCAACACAAAGCTTTACCTCACGTCATTTCAAGTAAGTTACTTGTGAAGAAGCAATATTTAACATATCTCGTAGTTCGTCAACAGGGACAATAGATGTTGGGTAGGAATACACATCCGTTAAAAATGTTTACGTTATGTAATGGTTCAAAAGGCTCAGAGCACTATGAGGCTTAACTTCTGAGGTCATCAGTCCCCTAGAACTTAGAGCTACTTAAACCTAACTAACCTAAGGACAACACACACATCCATGCCCGAGGCAGGATTCGAACCTGCGACCGTAGCGGTCGCTCTGTTCCAGACTGTAGCGCCTAGAACCGCTTGGACACTTCGGCCGGCCCGTTATGTAATTTAAAATTGATATTTGCTAAACTGATACTGTCTAAAATCGACGTATATCATTCTCTGTGTGCCTAGTCAAAAAATGGTTCAAATGGCTCTGATCACTATGGAACTTAACATCTGAGGTCATCAGTCCCCTAGAACTTAGAACTACTTAAACCTAACTAGCTTAAGGACATCACAAACATCCATGCCCGAGACAGGATTCGAATCTGCGACCGTAGCAGCAGCGATGTTCCAGACTGAAGCGCCTAGAACCGCTCGCTCACCGCGGCCAGCTGTGCCTAGTCAAGAATGACTGTTAGTTTCCGTCAGTCACGAAATCTTTGCTTAGTCTGCATGACTTGGGTTTGAGTTCATATGCAGAACGAGACGGTTCGCCGTGTCATTTAAAGTTCAAACATATTCTCAACTAGCTGCTCGTGAATAACTTAAATTTTTAATGTCCTTTTGTGTTAAATAATAAGTACGGTATAATACTTTGAAGAGGAAATCATGAATACGACAAACTTACTACGTGCATTACCTATCTGACGTAATAACGAGTGTGGTAACATTTCAGGTATGCTAGTTATTGTAATAAATGTGAGCTTACAAGCCTTAAGGACAGTCTTATCTGTGATAAGGTGTTCCTGATACACTCCTGGAAATGGAAAAAAGAACACATTGACACCGGTGTGTCAGACCCACCATACTTGCTCCGGACACTGCAAGAGGGATGTACAAGCAATGATCACACGCACGGCACAGCGGACACACCAGCAACCGCGGTGTTGGTCGTCGAATGGCGCTAGCTGCGCAGCATTTGTGCACCGCCGCCGTCAGTGTCAGCCAGTTTGCCGTGGCATACGGAGCTCCATCGCAGTCTTTAACACTGGTAGCATGCCGCGACAGCGTGGACGTGAACCGTATGTGCAGTTGACGGACTTTGAGCGAGGGCGTATAGTGGGCATGCGGGAGGCCGGGTGGACGTACCGCCGAATTTCTCAACACGTGGGGCGTGAGGTCTCCACAGTACATCGATGTAGTCGCCAGTGGTCGGCGGAAGGTGCACGTGCCCGTCGACCTGGGACCGGACCGCAGCGACGCACGGATGCACGCCAAGACCGTAGGATCCTACACAGTGCCGTAGGGGACCGCACCGCCACTTCCCAGCAAATTAGGGACACTGTTGCTCCTGGGGTATCGGCGAGGACCATTCGCAACCGTCTCCATGAAGCTGGGCTACGGTCCCGCACACCGTTAGGCCGTCTTCCGCTCACGCTCCAACATCGTGCAGCCCGCCTCCAGTGGTGTCGCGACAGGCGTGAATGGAGGGACGAATGGAGACGTGTCGTCTTCAGCGATGAGAGTCGCTTCTGCCTTGGTGCCAATGATGCTCGTAAGCGTGTTTGGCGCCGTGCAGGTGAGCGCCACAATCAGGACTGCATACCACCGAGGCACACAGGGCCAACACCCGGCATCATGGTGTGGGGAGCGATCTCCTACACTGGCCGTACACCTCTGGTGATCGTCGAGGGGACACTGAATAGTGCACGGTACATCCAAACCGTCATCGAACCCATCGTTCTACCATTCCTAGACCGGCAAGGGAACTTGCTGTTCCAACAGGACAATGCACGTCCGCATGTATCCCGTGCCACCCAACGTGCTCTAGAAGGTGTAAGTCAACTACCCTGGCCAGCAAGATCTCCGGATCTGTGACCCATTGAGCATGTTTGGGACTGGATGAAGCGTCGTCTCACGCGGTCTGCACGTCCAGCACGAACGCTGGTCCAACTGAGGCGCCAGGTGGAAATGGCATGGCAAGCCGTTCCACAGGACTACATCCAGCATCTCTACGATCGTCTCCATGGGAGAATCTGCAGCCTGAATTGCTGCGAAAGGTGGATATACACTGTACTAGTGCCGACATTGTGCATGCTCTGTTGCCTGTGTCTATGTACCTGTGGTTCTGTCAGTGTGATCATGTGATGTATCTGACCCCAGGAATGTGTCAATAAAGTTTCCCCTTCCTGGGACAATGAATTCACGGTGTTCTTATTTCAATTTCCAGGAGTGTATTTGTAGGATCGTGGTATTACTTTACATCTTGAGTTATTGCGATACAGAGCAGTGTTTTCTAGTGATGCCTTGTTGGAACCAGTTTCAATAGTCAAACGACTGTACCGAGGAGCGATTAGAGGACCTGCTAGACAGCTGCGTTATGCGGGTTGCATGCGAATCAGGCGAAATGCAATTCAGGTCGTTCGAATACTTTTGAGCATGAAGGTACATCACATTTACCGATTTCCGTCCCATTCGGATAATTTCTTCGTGGTGCGTCATTTTTGTATTAGAGTGTATTTAATTGAAAAATTGCCCTTACTCAGTTATAAATCAAACCATTCTCAACTTATAGGCTAATTTTAATTGTTTTCCGATTAGTTATCATAATAATGGCGGATTTAAGAGGGGCGTTCAATAAGAAAGGCAATACATCCTTTTTCTCGGCCACTTTCGGTTGGAAAAGTGCGGAATATCTTTTGGGAGATTGTACGGTATTCTGCTTCAGCCACTATAGTTTCATGAAGTTCCGATACGTGGCGTACTACACGCAGCCTTAAAATGGCGTTCGTGACGAAGGCGTGTTCCAAGCAGAGATGTGTCATTGAGTTTCTATTGCAGCAAAACCAGAGCATCGCAGATATTCATACGTACTTGCAGGATGTTTACGGAAACCCGGCAGTGTGCAAAAGCACAGTGAGTCTTTGGGAAAGGCATCTGTCATCATCGCAACAAGGTCTAGCAAACTGCCCTAGCTCCCGCGTGCCGGTCGGCTGCACGCAGCTGTAACTTCTGCAATGCTGAAACGCGCCGATGCTCTCACTCGAGGTGATGCACGGATCACAATCATACGCCTCGCTGCTCAACTGGATGTCTGTGTTGGTACTGCTGACACTTTCGTCCACCAGTTGCGGCAATCCAAGGTATGTGCCCACCGGGTTCCTCGCAGCCCAACAGAAGAACATACAGAGCAACGAAAGACCATATGTGCGGAATTGCTTGCGCGCTACGGGGCTGATCGTGGCAACATTTCTGTCCAACATATTCACAGACGATGAAACATGGATTCATCACTTCGAACCGGAAACATAGCGACATTCCATGGAGTGGCGCCACGCCAACTCTTTTCCGAAGAGAAAGTTCAAAACAGCACACTCAGCCGCTGAAGTCATGGCTACAGTCTTCTGGAACTTTGAAGCGGTTAGTCTGTTTGATGTCTTCCTTTGCTGCAACAATCAACATTGTATTTCCCTCTGGAAATTGTAGAAACGACTTCAGCGTGTTTGTCGCAACAAAATGCTAACGAACTTCTCCTTCTCCAAAACAATGCAAGGCGTCACAAAAGTGGGCAGATCCGAGAGGAGCTCCCAAAATCACTGTACTGTTCTTCCTCATCCACCATACATTTCGGATCTAGCACTTTCCGACTTCCATCTGTTTGACCCACTGAAAGATGCACTCCACAGGAAGCGCTATGTGGTTGCTGGGACACGTTACGGATACAGCAGCACGTTGGCCCTGACATCGACTAGTAGAATTGTACCACGCGGGCATGCAGGTCCTTCCAGTAATATACCGTAAGGCCGTCGCATTGAGCGGATATTATGTTGGAAAAGAGGGCTTTGTGGCGAAAAGAGTGGGGAATAATAAGATTATTGGAATCCTGGAAAAAAACCTGCTTTCATAAAAAAAAAGTGTTGCGTTGCCTATTTAACCCCCCTCGTAGTTTGCCTCAATTCACTCAGTTGTGATCGCTATGAACAAGACGAAAAATATTGTTGTGTTTCAGTGCTGTTATGTTTTTATGGAGTCAACGGCCTTGTCGCAGTGATAACACTCGTTGCCGTCAGATCACCGAAGATAAGCGCTGACGGTCTTGGCTATAAATTGGATGGATCACCGTCCAGGTCTGTCGAGTGCTGTTGGCAAGTGGGGTGCACTCTGCCCTTGTGATGCCAATTGAGGAGCTACTAGATTGAGAAGTAGACACTGGTCACTAAAACTGACAACGGCAGGGAGAGCGGTGTGCTGACCACGTGCCTCCCCGTACCCGCATCCGGTGACGCCTTAGGGCTGAGGAGGGGACGACGGCCTGTCGGTACCGTTGGCCTGTTCAGATGGTGTTTGTTTGCCTATGTCTTTATGCAAATAAATCTAAATAAAGCATTAATAATAGGTATTAAATATATTTCCTGTTACGTCTTTTTGCGGATGCTATTCTGTCGTTCCTGTGAACAGTATTTCCATTTCATTGTTCTTTGTTACAGTGTTTACACAAGGGCTTCCCGTCATGTACGCGTTGGGAGAATCCTTGTGGTGAGGGTCAGTCAAATGAAAACTAGACGGATGGGAAAAAGTAAGTAAACTGTTAACCTATTACAAAAAAAAGGGTTCAAATGGCTCTGAGCACTATGGGACTTAACATCTGAGGTCATCAGTCCCCTAGATCTTAGAACTACTTACGCCTAACTAACCTAACAACATCACACACGTCCATGCCCGAGACAGGATTCGAACCTGCGATCCTAGCAGTCGCGCGGTTCCGGACTGAAGCGCCTAGAACCGCTCGGCCACCGCGACCGGCTTCAAAAGCAAGTGTTAATACATATATCCCACTTTGATACAAGTTAGAGTGTCTTCATGGAACAATGTTTGTGGTTACCTACGGAACCATAACTGTACTGGGGCGTGCACCCCTTCATCCGTAGTAAATGTACGGCCACGCATCTCTTTCTTCAGGGCTCCAAAAATGCGTAAATCGCTTGGGAAGTGGTCTTGACTGTATGGATGACGTGTAAGAGCTTTCCAGCGAAACTTCTGCTGCGTAGTCGAAACAACAGTCACGCCAGCTCCGTGAAAGTCATGATGACCTTTTTCTTTGACTACAACAACCCGCTGCTCATAGACTTTCTGGACCACGGCGCCACAACTAACGCACATGTACACATTTTTGCAAAACCTGAAGAGGTCCATCATGTTCAAACGCTCAGGAATGTTGACGGACGGCATCATTTTGTTGCAGGATAATACCCACCGATACGTCACCAACGTTACTTCGACTACATTGCTGGAAAACCGTTACACATCCTCCATACAGTCGCGGTCTCTCCCCATGTAGTTTCCATATTTTTGGAGCCCTCAGGAAAGACATTCGAAAGCGTCGATTTGCCTCGGACGAAGAGGTGCAAACATTTTTGCATGAAGGCACTGACCGTCTTATATCACATGGGGTAAGTTTATTAACAGTTATGGCCATTACTTTTGAAATAATAAACAGTTTACTTACTTTTATCAGTCTGTCTCGTTTTCATCTGACTGCTCCTTATAATCAGATCCCCATTACTTGCATGAAACCGTGTATCATATACGGAGTTGTGTAAAGTCCTTAGCGACCAGAGTACGTGCTCTCTTTGAGGGCGACAAAGAACAGAGTTCCATATCACAGTCGGCAAATGTCAGCATGTCTCTTTATTCGTGAGAGTACAGTGAAGCAAATTTTGAGAGAATATAGAGAAACTTCATGTCTTGTATCATCAAGATTAAAAAAAAAAGTTCTGTCAGTTGACAGAAGTTTGTCTTGGACGAGTTTACACAGGGAGTAATAACAACGAAAATCCACGACTTTAATGTGGAAAAGCAGTTTTCAACAGTAGCAGCCATATTGGAAAAGTTGAAAACTGAAGTGAAATACTTTCCAGATGTGAGTGTAACACATCTTTGGCGCCTTATTCGAAAATTGGATTACCGAGACAAGAAGTGCAGCAAAAATCCTTTGCTGAAGGAAAATAACCGACTAGCAGAAAAAAGAAACGAGTCCCTACGAGGTATAAGGCACTTTGCGAAACAATAGCTGGGCCATTTATTGCACTGCTGAGAGTTGGCGCCATGTAAGCATTGCAGAAAGTTTGAAATGGCAGGAACAAAACATGCCTGATCAAAAATGTAAACAATGTCACAGAGGAAGTGTTCAAGAAAGGAATGGCTGGAGAGGAGGAATGCAAATACCGTCTGGCTATAAAAAGAATTACAATGTGCCACACTCGAAACGAAGATGGGGTCACCAAAATGTTGGCTTATGTTTTAATGGGCAAAAATGAGGAGCAGATTATCATTCTGGGATGAATGGTAGTCACTACGAATAGTGGTTTAGGTGCGTTCTCAAAATAAACAAACATATCAGATATTATTATAGATCAGGCTCCAGATCACATGATGATAAATCCAGTATTATGAAATACGTCTGTGAAATGGTGGAACAATTCTTTTACTTAATGTATTGAAAACAATAACATAGAACTTCAGTATAATGCCACGTCATACGAGTAATTCTTTACAGCAGGCCTATTGGAACACAAGAATATCTTTTGGTAAGATTACTGTGCTCATGGAAAGGAATATTAAACTTCTGGTTGCCTGTGAGTCACTGTGAATTCAAAACCATTGAATTTATTTGGGGTTTTGTCAAGTAGAACAAGAGTTTGGGATAAATGATGCTCTACAGTTGTGTAGCTCCACTTTGGAAGGTGTTCCTCAGTGTGTATGGAGGAATTCAGTGAGTCATATGCAGAAACTTGAGAACACATACACATAAAGAGACAGCAGCAATGACGTAGTAATAGAACCATTGCTGATACAAGAAGAGGACTGCAATAGCAGCAGCGAGACCTCAGCCAGCACTGAAAGCAATTAAGGTAGGTTTTACTTCATTCTTGATTCTTTATCGTAAAATTTTTCCGAGCTATCGATTTCTCATTTACTGTTGAAATATCCAATACATTTATCGAGAGCTGCTTCCTAGTCGAGGTTTTCATTTTCTCTTTTTCTCATTGCTCTTCTATCCCCTGATCTCAGAATAGCAATTGCAACCTACGTCTACAAATGTTTGCTGGATGTATTCCTATCTCTGTTTTCTGCTACAGTTTTTGCCCTCTACAGCTCCCTCTAGTACCGTGGAAAGTACGCCCTGACGTCTTAACAGATGCCCTATCATTATGTTCCTTCTTCTTGTCAGTGTATTCCATGTATTCATCTCCTCGCACATTCGCCGAAGAATCTTCTCACTGTCACGCTGGGTAGCCGCACGGTCTTTGGCGTCTTGCCACGGCTCGCGTGGCTTCCCGTCGGAGGTTCGAGTCCTCCCTCGGGCACTGGTGTGTATGTTGTCCTTACAGTAAGGTAGTTTAATTTAGATTAAGTAGTGTATAAACCTAGGGGACGATGACTTCAGCAGTTTGGTCCCATAGGAACTTACCACAAATTTCCAAAAATCTTCTCATCCCTTACCTGATCTGTCCACCAAATGCTTCGATTGTCTTGTGTTCCGGTTTTCTCACAGTCCATGTTTCACTATCATACAACGCGGTGCTCCAAACGAAGTTCTCAGAAGTTTCTTCCTCAAATTGAGATCTACGTTTGATACTAATAGACTTCTGTTATCAAGGAATACTCTTTTTGCCAGTGTTAGTCTGGTTTTTATATCAACGTTGCTCCGTCCATCATGTGTTATTTAGCTGGCTAGGTAGACAACTCCTTAACTTCGTCTACTTCGCGATCACCAATTCTGGTGTTAAGTTTCTTGCCGTTCTTTTTCTGATACTTCTCTTTACTTTCGTCTTTCTTCAATTTAATCCTAATCCATATTTTGTACTAATAATACTGTTAACTCCATTCAAAAGATCCTGTAATTCTTCGTTTTCACTGAGGATACCAATGTTATCAAATAATCTTATCGTTGAATTTTAATCCCACTCTTAAACCTTTCTTTACTTCCGCCATTGCTTCTTCGATGTATAGACTGGACAGTACGGGCGGAAGACTGCATCCTTTTGTCACCCCTTTTTAATCCGAGCACTTCGATCTTGGTGCTCCGTTCTTGGTCTTGACATTCTACGCTGATGAATGGAAGCTTGTCGCTCATTACGACAGTGGCAGTGCGCTGGTGTGTCAACTACACTCCACGACAGCTTCAAATAGAGTGCAGCTTTACGAACTGTTAAATGAAAAAAGGTGGAGAGTTCGTTAGTAAGGACGCAGGATGTAACTTACAAAAAAATTCAAACTTTACACCCAAGTTTTCACCTCAAAAGCACTATTATAGTAAGCTCAACCGCAGAGTACTGCGTTGGACGCTATAGTGATGAAACGACTAACCATAAAATAAAGAAATTTCGCCTGAAAATAGAAAAAAGTTGTATCTTTAAACTGTACAAAGGAAATTTGGCTCATAATTAAGGTCTGGCTTCTAAGGCTCCTCAAAGTTGACACTCACCAAAAACTGCTCGAAAATGCACGCTTTCGACGAAAATGTAATATTCAAACACCAAATAAACGTATCACTTCTACGATTCCAGAAAATTACAACACACCCGTATTCGTCGTGCACGGTGACCAGAACATGAGTTTAAAGTCAAGGGTCAACCATTATGATATGGACGACAGCTGACAGTGGCAAACCACTTCAATGGCTCGAGACAGTTCACCTTCATCTACTTGTATACACACACCAAAATGATGCTGCCACTCTACAATGAAGGAAACCACCCCGACAAACAGAAATCGTGCGCTGGACCATGATTAGAGCGCTGATGTTTGTTTCTGTGCAGGTATAATTCTAGTAACACAGATATCAGAGCACGACTAAAGGACGAAAACGAAGCCGCAATCTTCCAGCAGCTATCTGCTAATAGCTGGGAGTTTCATTTCGACGCACACTTCACTACGAACTAACTTTTTTATCCTAGAAACACCAAAATAGCTCTAGCTTATCCTTTTCATTTCAGCCTGACCACTTCGTGTCTATCCCGTCTCACCGAATCTACGCTTTTGAACACAGTCACGGATCCACAAGACAGACACAAAACAAATCAACTGAAAACTTTTCTTTCATGAAGAGCTTGTGTGGAAGCAACTATATTACTCAGACACGTTGATTTTATGCGAACACAGATCGCTCAACGAATACTGTCCGTAACATCTTTTCATATTATGGGCTAAGTATCAGCGTCGTGTTGATGCAACGTTTCGACCAGCAGCCTACTCCCCACATTTTGGTGAAGCGTGAAGCCCTGTACAGTGTACATCCTAAGTAATAGCGAAGACTAAAAACTAAACTCTGTCCTAAAAGGCCTCCGAAGGCCCAACGGTACCGAACGGCCGCCGTGTCATCCTCAGACCACAGGCGTCACTGGATGCGGATATGGAGGGCCATGTGGTCAGCACACCGCTCTCCAGGCCGTATGAGACTTTACGAGACCGGAGCCGCTACTTCTCAATCAAGTAGCTCCTCAGTTTGTCTCACAAGGGCTCAGTGTACCCCGCTTGCCAACAGCGCTCGGCAGACCGGGTGATCACCCATGCAAGTGCGAGCCCAGCCCGACAGCGCTTAGCTTCGGTGATCTGACGGGAACCGGTGTTACCACTGCGACAAGGCCGTTGGCAATAGCGGTAACTAGCAAAGCCGGGATAGAATAACATACAGAAACGTTAAAGTAAACTTGATCCACAAACAAGCCGTTTGGTGACATAATGGGGAGTGTGTGATTACGGGCTGCCACTGATTTCCGTAAAAAATATTGACCTGGTTAATACTAATGAATTTGAAATGTAAATTTTCGATTAAGTCTCCGTCTAATTGCCGGCCAGAGTGGCTGAGCGGTTCTAGGCGCTACAGTCTGGAACCGCGCGACCGCTACGGTCGCAGGTTCGATTCCTGCCTCGGGCATGGAAGTGTGTGATGTCCTTAGGTTAGTTAGGTTTAAGTAGTTCTAAGTTCTAGGGGACTGATGACCTCAGAAGTTAAGTCCCATAGTGCTCAGAGCCATTTGAACCAATCCATTTAATTTGGTTAAAATTTCACCAGTGGCACATGCTTGGTGCATGTGATACATGAAAGATGCAGCAACGGCACATTTTGCTGCTAATGTAAAACATCTAACGCGTTACTATGGTCTGAGAAGGACAGGTCAAACGGAGCCTATGCCTTGGCCTCCAAGATCATCCGATCTCAATCCTCTGGGTTTTTTTGTCTGGTATATCAAAAGCATACAGCATTCTCGTTGATATAGTTGAAGAACAACAGCATCCAAATGTCACAGTCTAGTCAATATTTACAAGTTGATTCGTATACGTTTGAAAATTTTCGTAACTAATTGCAGAGCTGAAGGCAACGCAAATGCAAGCAGGAGAAATACAAAAAAATGGCTCTGAGCACTATGGGACTTACCTTCTAAAGTCATCAGTCCCCTAGAACTTAGAACTAATTAAACCTAACTAACCTAAGGACATCACACACACCATGCCCAAGGCAGGATTCGAACCTGCTACCGTAGCGGTCGCGCTGCTCTACACTGTAGCGCCTAGAACCGCTCTGCCACTCCGGCCGGCGGAGATAATACACTTCGTTTAACAGGTACGAATGTACGGTAAACTGTAACATGTAACTTGCTGAAGCAGTATTGTTTTCTTGTTAAGGTAGGACATCAGGAAATCCGAGTACAATCAAATGGGTACAAAATCGAAAAGTTTGCATTTAAAATACGTTTGCATAATATTTTTCAAAAACTTGTCCACTATATTCGAAGGAGAATTCTATTGCAGGTGCATAACCGATAAAGTGTTTGCTTTGAAAATGGAATTTCCATAGCTATGTTTTGTTTTAATTTTTTTATTCACACGTCTTTTACGACTACCTTTCGAATTCTGTACGATTCTCAAGTGTTGACTCATGTATACGCCAAGTTCTCGAACTGGAATCAGTCATCGTCATTGGTCACTGTCACCAGTCACTGCATACTCGTATTATAAAGCCCCGTCACGTTTTTCTGTCTGTATATTTACGCTAATATCGGGAACTACCGTAGGGATTTTGATACGGTTTTCATTAATACACTGCGCAACAGAATGAAACGTCACTTTTTGAAACCCCGTAGCTGTCTCCCATTCCGACGTATAGTTTGAAATTTGCCTCAAAGGTGCCTACCGTCTTCCTCTGTAATGATGCACAAGCATATCTCCCTGAGACGTTATCCTCTGGCTCAACTGCACTCCAAGCAGCAATATGTCGACACATGCGAAAGAAAGGCCAGAGCTCAGAAGTTCACGTGACGTGTAAGTTGGCTTAATGATGTCACATGGCACCAAATTTCGCCACAATAACGCCCAACGCCACTTTGGAAATGTCACATGATGAGGAGATCATTACACCCCCTCTTACCCATCTTTCGATGCATCTTCGAGGGAGGTCATAACCTCAATGCCCAGCAATTAAATCATGCGGTTTTCTTATGAGTGGCCAAGGAAATCATTTTAGACGCACTGTCGATCAGGATCAAAACGAAAAGGCTTTATGGGGAGTCATAAAGGAGGTCAATAAAACCACACCTTTCCTTCGGACGTTGATTTCCGTACATTTCATGGTCGAAAACGACAGTTCGTAGGGCGACGAGCAAAAGGACGATCTTCTTGACAGCCTTTGACACTGTCGACATCGCCTGGCGATTCAAACCTTCTAGGCGGACTTCACTGGACTGCAACCACAATGAACGTCAGCTCACCCCTTTGTAGTGCAGTGAGACTGTAATTTTTAATTAGTGTACAGGGTGGAACCACAATGGACCGATCAAAACCGTTGGACGAAATTTGAAAGTGAACTGAAGCAGCAAAGAGTCCTTATGCCTTTTCAGTGCACCTGTTTTACGCCCAACTATGGCACGATCATGGAGTGGGGCGACATTGGCACCTGCATGAATAAAACGGCAAAAGGTCTCTCTGGGTACCCCCAGTTTGATAAAACCCTTGGTGACACATTTATTGAGGAATTTAAAAGTATGTCTTTACAGAGAATACCTGCGAAATACTCATTGGGGACTGCAGGCAGGCAGCTGCCCTTACAGGTGTGTTAAGTAATTGCCTACCTGTTGACGCCTCAAGTTTTCTCTGCGAAAGTACGTTTTTTTTTTAATTCTTGCCGTTTTATTCGAGCATGTCTCAATGTCACACTCCTCTGTGGTCATGCCGCAGGGGGGACATGAAATAGCAGCACTGAAAAAGGATAAGGACTCTTTACTGCTTCGGATCACGTTCAAATTTTGTCGAATGGTTTAGAACGGTCCCTAGTGGTATCAACCTGTATACGAGACCAAAAATTGTGGTCGCGCTGCACTCCAAAGGATTGACATCACGTTTTATAGGATTGTAGCGCCGTGATATCCCTTGAGAAGGGTTGAATTGCTCAGGAGGTGCCAAAAGTGCCAAAAGATGTCAAGAACATCATCATTTTTGTCACAGCCTCGGAACTGACGCTTTAGACCGCGAAATATGTGGGACTCAGCATCCCAAGGTAAAGGGTGGTTTCATTGACGCCCTTTATGCCAGCCGAAGCCTTTTCGTTTAGATTCCGAGCGGAGATGTGCCTGAAATGTTTTTCTCAGTCACCCATCAGAAAACTGCATGATTTCAACGCTGGGCTTCTCAGTTCTGGCCTCCATCGCAGAGGCGTCAAAAGAAGGGGAGAAATTTGGGTAAGAGGAGGGCGTGGTGACCTTCCCATCGTATGGCACATTGATGATGGCGTTGGACGAAAGTGTGGTGAAATCTGATGCCAATGTGACATCATTAACCCACCTCACACCGCCTATGAACTTTTTAGTTTTCGCCTTTTTTCGATGTGTCGACACGTTGCTGTTTGACACGTCGCCGAGTCCGATGGTACGTTGCAGGGTGCCACGGTTTTGCACCATTACAGATGACGGTTGTAGGCACCTTTAAGCTAAATTTAAAACGTACGCATCGTAATGGGGAACAATTACCAAGTTTCAGAAAAGTGATCCTTTTCTTGCGTTGCATAATGTAGATAGACTGATTTACGAGGAAGATTTGTGTACATAATTTACAAATATTTCCTGGAAAGTGGCTAAACTATGACGAATTAAATTCCAGTCTGTATGTTAAGGGTAACCTCAAGAAATGCTGTTGGGATTTTGATACGGTTTTCACTGATGGATAGCAAGGCCTGTGTATACGAGGGTTGTCCAGAAAATCAGTTCCAATCGGTCGCGAAATGGAAACCACTGGAAAAATCCGGCAAAGCTTTGCACAGATGTGTTGGGCAGTGTCTCTAGTATGCCCGTAGATCGTATCGCGTCGCTCTTTTTAGTTTAGAGTAAACAGTGAGCAGGTAAAGATGCGTAGGGAATAGATCTCCCCCCAAGTATGAGGGCCTGGTTAGAGATGTCGCCTGTGTCATGCAGCCCACATAACACAACTGCCGAGCAGTTTCTTCTTCATTTCAATTCTAGGCCGCACACTGCAGGCTCAATGAAGACACTCCTGCAGCGTTTGCGGTGAGAAGTGCTTGATCACCCACAATACAGTCCGTAATTGGCTTTCCCTGAGTCTCATTTCTGCTGAGGAGAACCGCTGGTTATGAAGACAAAATTTTTCCGCAGACAACGAGCTAGAGACAAGTGCAGATAACTGGCCGAAAGCACAGGCGGCTGCTTTCTATGACGAGGGTATTGATAGAACACTACGACAGCACTCGAAGCTGGAGCGGCGGCTATGTAGAGAAGTAGGTAGAAGGTGTACCTAACTGTTGCAAATAAAACGTTTCTGGTTTTCGCTGTGGTTTACATTTCGTGACCGATCGGAACTTACTTTCTGGACAACCCTCGTATAATTACCTGTCGCTACGCCAGAGACGTCGTCCAGCCATAGACATTTATGCTACCCATACGAAGCCAAGAATAATAGTTTCGTGTGGATCAGCTACCAAGTGCTACTCTTTCAAGTGGACGACACTTCTGCGACTTGTGTTCCCTAATCTACCCCAATTAACTAACTGTGGAAATGGGAGCTACAGTTTAATAGGGAAAGTGACCACGTGTCGTTGCATACTGATGTTAGCGACAGCTCTTAACAACACATTAGCAATTATCTCTTACAAGGTACGTTTGTTGACCTGCGTCCATTCCACATCTACATGATTACTTTGCAATTCACATTTAAGTGCTTGGCAGAGGGTTCATCGAACCACAATCATACTATCTCTCTACTATTCCACTCCCGAACAGCGAGCGGGAAAAACGAACACCTAAACATTTCTGTTCGAGCTCTGATTTCTCTTATTTTATTTTGATGATCATTCCTACCTATGTAGGTTGGGCTCAACAAAATATTTTCGAATTCGGAAGAGAAAGTTGGTGACTGAAATTTCGTAAAAAGGTCTCGCCGCGACGAAAAACGTCTTTGCTGTAATGATTTCCATGTCACGTCGCGTATCATATCTGCCACACTCTCTCCCCTATTACGTGATAATACAAAACGAGCTACCATTTTTTGCACCCTTTCGATGTCCTCCGTCAATCCCACCTGGTAAGGATCCCACACCGCGCAGCAATATTCTAACAGAGGATGAACAAGTGTAGTGTAAGCTGACCTCACACTTTTCGTTATTTAGCGTCAACTGCCACCTGCCACACCATACAGCAATCTTTTCTAAATCGCTTTGCAACTGATACTGGTCTTCGGATGACCTTACTAGACGGTAAATTACAGCATCATCTGCGAACAACCTAAGAGAACTGCTCAGATTGTCACCCAGGTCATTTATATAGAGCAGGAACAGCAGAGGTCCCAGGACGCTTCCCTGGGGAACACCTGATATCACTTCAATTTTACTCGATGATTTGCCGTCTATTACTACGAACTGTGACCTTCCTGACAGGAAATCACGAATCCAGTCGTACAACTGAGACGATACCCCATAGGCCCGCAGCTTGATTATAAGTCGCTTGTGAGGAACGGTGTCAAAAGCTTTCCGGAAATCTAGAAATACGGAATCAACTTGAAATCCCCTGTCGATAGCGGCCATTGGAACCCTTTTGCTTCTATTACCATATGCCTTCACCTGTTTCACTTTGCACTATTAATTATGATACAACCCATAGACTCATATGAATTTCGTACATTTCGTCAGAAGATAATGAGCAGAAAGACTATCTGAATGATGCATGGCAGGAGAAGCTATCACCAATTCTGTACATTTTCTCGATCAGCGTTCTTACTGAAGCGCCCTACGGTGGCTTGTCGTCCAGCGGGTATCGGAATCTCGCGCAGGGCCTGTCGGAGCGGCCGCTCACCTATTAGGCGGCTGGTCGCCGGACGCCGTTCCGTTCCCACTCCAATTGGCAGGCGCGGAACTGGCCAGTGGCGAGCGACGAGGCCGACGAGCGCCGCGGCTGACCGCCGGAGCACAACTAGCTCAACGAGCCTCTCCCGCCCGCTGCTCATCCAATTTGGCGGCTGCGCGCGACGCGAGGCTGAGCAGCGCCGCATGGCGCGCCGCTGCTATTAGCGCCTCGGGGCGACGGATGGTGGCCCGCGTCACCTCTCGGTCAGTTCACACTTCTCCTAGTGACCTCATGTCACCCCTTCTCCCTACAGAACTCCACTTCACAGCGTAAACTCTTGCATCTTTCCACTGCTTTACCCACTTTCTTCTACAATTCCTATTCCATTCTGAGATTAAGACGTATGTGAGAGAAGTAATGAATCGCATTTTTTCCCTAACAAAGCCTTTTTCTCAGACAGCAATATTATCACCAGAATGAAATTTTCACTCTGTAGCGGAGTATGCGCTGATATGAAACTTCCTGGCAGATTCCGGAAACATGTCCCAGGCTGTGGCTAAGCCGTGTCTCCGCTATTTCCTTTTGTCCAGGACTGCTAGTCGCGTAAGTTTCGCAGAAGGACTTCTGTGAAGTTAGGAAGGTTGGAGACGAGGTACTGGCGGAAATAAAGTTGTGAGGTCGGTTCTGGGTCGTGTTTGGGTGGCTAAATTGGCAGATCATGTAACACCATAGCTCTGATACTCCAATGATTTATTCTGGTTTTTTGTTTCATTTAATATTACATCGTTAAGCTTCTGTAAATGTTTTTGATTGAATGGATAACACAGAATTGTATACTTCTTTCTTTGTAAGAACTTCGATGTCATGATATGATTCTATGCAATGTAGCGTATCTGTCATTTAAATTCTTTGTCCCATTTGGAGGGAACAAAACTTACTGTATATAATTGTACTTTCTGTGTGAATAATTTTTTGTAAAAATGTCAATATGTGCAAATGTTCTGTTTTGTTTAATGAATTTGGTTGCTGTTATGTAAACTGCTGATCCTTACTTATGGTTTTTAGTTATTCTGTATGTATAAGTTATTGTGGTTCCCCTCGGGAACGGAGCTGTGTAGCGCGCGCAAATTGTGGTTGGCCTAGGTAGAAAAGGTGGAACAAGAACCAGTCTGGGACGAGCTACGAGTCGGCGACGAACTACCAAACTGTGCACTGCCATGTAAATGTTGCATATTGTGCTGGTCCCGAGAGAGGCTTTTTTCTGCTACTTTCCAATGCCTAGGATGGATGGATACATAGCTGGAACTATTCTGGAATTTGTATGTGTCATCGCCACCAAGAAATGACAGAGTCGAGCAATTCTACCTGCAATTTTAACTACCAACATGCAATCGCCACCACATTGCGCAATCACTGTAATGGAGCATTATAGTAATGTACAGTGAAGGATCAGCTCATCGGATGTTTTAGTGTGCACAAATATAAGGTAACTTATAACTGAATTTGTGTACCTACCTTGATGTTTTCCTTATCATAACACCTCTCAGGTTCCTCTCCGTTTGAACTAAAGTGATTGCCGAGTGTCCCTACTGAAATAACATTAAAGACTAGTGTTTTTGCTAATTAATGCCTCTTGAACTTAGTAAACAGAAAGTTAAAGTTAATAATGCTTGCTGAAAGTAATTTTCCTAATAAAACTGCTTATTAATGTATTGTTGCCAACTTCAAATTAGGAGTTCATAAGACTGAGGTTTATGAAGTTTTGCTTAGTAAATGATCACATTACTGCCTGTTGTAAATCTCAGAAGGTGAGTCAGTGTCTTACTTATATGTTAATTTTGTCTCTCAATGTAGTAAAAGTGGAAAACTGCAGTGTGAAACGTTATATACTCATGTTTGCTAAGTGTTTGTCTCTCCTGTGTATTAGAAGTGCTTATTAATAATATAACAGGATCCACAGTTTGGCGATTGGATTAATGCTCGGTAACAAGTAACGGAAAGACCACTTATTAGGAAAACGTTAATTTCTTTATTCAAATGATAGTGAGAAGCATCCTGTTAGTGGATTCCAATTAACTTTCATTTTAAATAGTAGAGTATTTAACTGAGAGAGACTTAACCTATATCCAATTAATGATTCTGCAGTAAATAGTAATAATAACGTTACAAAGACCATTCAGTTTGTGTAAACCCTGAAAGTAATAGTGTATTTCGGTATCTGTTATAATTTTGCAAATAGTTTGTGCTGCTCTAACTGTTAGTTTCAATCATATAAACATATGTATGTGTCAAGAGTTCACTGCAATCGCGTGTGACAAAGTATAGGTTGTGTTTATCCATTAAAGTTACTAATAACTATTTTCTTGAACGAGAATGTTAATCATTCTCTTGCCTAGTTAGGCTGGCGACCGTTTTCTTTACCCGTTAAACAGTGCAGATAGGCAAAATTTTGTTAAAATATTTCCGTAATTCTGACTTTCACTTGCGATAAGCCACCTCCGTTAGGTATAACACGGTCAACACAACAAAATTCCTCTCAGAGGGTAACACTTCTCTGTTGCTTTATACCATAATTGTTTTAACTAGATAATTATATTTCACGACCTGCTTCAAGCTTTAAGGTTATGGTACAGCAGTAGCAAATTGCAGCAGACGGAAGTGTTATAAGCACTTGCCTGTGAAAGGCAAAGGTCTCGAGTTCGAGTCTCGGTCTGGCACACAGCTTTAATTTGCCAGAAAGTTTAATATTGTGTCCATCGAAGTAGTTATATACCGGCAGAGTCTTTGTCTCCAGTCTTGATAGCAGCGCTGAAAGGCTTCAACTGTCACATCATTTACCATTCTACTGAATTTTCTCCAGTGTCCCAAAATGATCTCCTTTTAAGACACCTTCAGTTTTGGGAGAAGAAAAATGTCACAAGAACTCAAACCAGTTGAATAGGGGAGGGGGGGGTGGGGATGGGTAACAATACGAATGCGTTTTGAGGTAAAAATCCATAATTGAAGTGGCCATGTGCTACGGGGCGTTGTCCAGATGCAGCATCCACTTGCCTGTGATGTCCAGTCTCACTCGATTCATCCTTTTATGAGCCTTTCAAGGACATCTTTGTAAAACACTTAGTTGACAGTTTATCCTGGAAAAAAAAATCTTTATGCACGGTGCCTCTACTGTCACAAGAGCAAATCAGCATTGTTTTGATCTTCGACTTGGTTATTCGAGCTTTTTTCAATCGAGGAGATGTTTCAATATGCCACCCCTCACCTTGCCGCTTTCTCTCGAGATCGTACTCAGAAATCAAGGATTCTTTATGCACGATGCCCCTGCTGTAACAAGAGCAAATCAGCATTGTTTTGATCTTCGACTTGCCGGCCGCGGTGGTCTCGCGGTTCTAGGCGCGCAGTCCGGAACTGTGCGACTTCTACGGTCGCAGGTTCGAATCCTGCCTCGGGCATGGATGTGTGTGATGTCCTTAGGTTAGTTAGGTTTAAGTAGTTCTAAGTTCTAGGGGACTAATGACCACAGCAGTTGAGTCCCATAGTGCTCAGAGCCAATTGAACAATTTTTTGATCTTCGACTTGGTTATCCGAGCTTTTTTCTGTCGAGGAGATGTCTCAATATGCCACTCCTCACTTTGCCGCTTTCTCTCGGGATCGTATACGAGTGAACCATTCGTGGTGATTGGCAGTCTTCCCGAGATCAACACACGCGTTTCTTCGAGTGTCCTTCTGATCAATTGTGAGGTTTTTCGGCACCATTTTGGCACAAACCTTTCACATGTGCAAATCTTTGGTCCAGAGTTGAAGTTAGTACACAGCCTCACAAAAAAATAAACCATACAGAAGGGAGGAGGAAACAACAAGATAGGCTATATGATGTTTTTTCGATGATTAGACAATCATGTAAAATTTACAAAGAAAATTACAAGCAGTATGAACCCATTTATCTGTATGACGTTGCACACCTGTATCCTGGATACGTGCACTAATTTGATTGAGAGTGATGTATCCTCTCCTGAGGCAAGCTGACCCACAACTGTTATAGCTGGTCCTTCATTTCCTGGATACTGGCTCTGTGATGGTGTTGACATCCGAACTGGTTCCACACAAGTACAGGTCTGGGGATGATGCTGAGCACCTCAACATCAAGCACACAATTCATAGAGATATGAGCCATATGTGAGCGACCATTCTTCTGTTGAAAAATGAAACTGCGATACTTTCACATGAGACGCAAGACACGAGGTCGTAGATTGTTCGTGATGTACCACTGTGGCGTCAGAGTTCCCTTAGTGCTTAACAGCCTTGACCCGAAGTCAAGGTGGCTACCCACACCATGATGCCAGGAGTAACACCACTCTGTCTCTCTGAATCATTGGAGGAATGAGGCCACTCCCCAGGGCACCATCATTTGGATAGTGCCCATCGCTGAAGACATCACGACGCCATTCATCAGCTCTTCAAGCTCCTCTGACAAGGCAGCATTCCATATGAAACCGTTTGTGTTGTGACGTTAATGGCAGCCCATGCAAGGAACTGTAACTGTCTAATCTGTTCGCCGATAGTCTCCAATCAATAGTGCAGGATGACTCAAATTGTTACAGCGAGACCAGTAGTTGTTCTCGGATGGATGGTACAGATCTGAAATGGTGATGAAGTTCTTGTGGTGGTCAGACGCGATCGACCAGAACCTTGATGACGCGTATGCCTGCACTTGCGTTCTGATGAGTTTCAACATCTGCCCACTGTCATATCAGAAGGCCCACAAATCTCGCTACGGCACGGTTCGACCAGCCTTCTAATTGGGGGACCGCAATGAGGCCCCTTTCTGTCAGGTGCCGTCTCACATCAATACACGACATCTCTCTGTCCTTCAAAGAGATCACTCCATATCTGACGCTATTCACGCCCTTTTATTTTTCCCAGGCCTATTAGCTACAGTAAACATGAACAACACTAATGCACTCTGGGGCTGTTCTACCTGTCACAGAGAATTGCATCTCTAATCACTTCCTTCCCTGCGATGGTGTCTATGTGTACCATATTACTTTTACGTTGGACAGTGTCTTCCGGATGCTTCAGTTTTTGTCAGGCAGATATCATTATTCCTACAGACCGGCGCACTCGACAGTTGGCTCTACAGCTATCGTAAACATTGCAAATCCATGTGCAGTAATGAGGCTCTTGGATACTCTCCAACGAATGCTCAAGATGGGTTCCACAAATGCTCACAATACATCACCTGAATCAGAGAAATGCCATTTGTAAAGTGTCAGGCAAATCCAACACCTTCCATGAAAACCCTGACATGATAAGCAAATCCAGTAGTATGTCACATAGCTCCGAATAAATCGTGACATTAAATTAACCAAAGTAATACGAGTAACGAGTGAGCAAATGGAATACCACAGACTAACACAAGAATGCCTAAATGCATGTCGTACCTTCCCACCGTGAGACCGACGCAGTTCCGAGGGGAGAAACGAGAACAGAAGCCGAGAGCAGAACCGTGTTAAGCTAGAAGGCCCTACGATAAGGGACAGACTGGACACCCACGCCGCCAGCCTACCTGTAAGACTACCACCCGCACGTTTTAGCGTGAGACTTTTTCGCGTCTCTGTTACGTCAAGGACCACCCTCCAGCCCATGCTAAAAGCTAGAGCCCTCCAGAAAAACAGTATAGATCTTATGATAACACAAAAAGGGCCACTACCACCCGCAAGTTTTAGCGTGAGCCTTTTCGCGTGTCTGTTACATTAGGACCACTCCCCAGCCCATGTTAAAAGATAGAGCCCTCCAGAAGAACAGTATAGATCTTACGATAACGCTAAAAGGACCACATCAGCTGCAGGTTTTAGCGTGAGACTTTTTCGCGTCTCTGTTACGTTGCAAACTTTAAAAACATTGCCCCACCACGAAAAGTATAATGTTTCTCATTGGATAGACAGAATTTTTGTAGGCGGAGCTTAAGGTTAACATTGAGACCCTGATTGGTCAGATGAAAACACAGCCAGATAGATTTTTTAAACCAACTTCGGTAAATTGTAGTAAGGAGAAGTTAGGAGAAAAGCTGGATGGCTGCTGCGCCGGCCGCCGCCCCCCTGACGAACACCGACAAGGTAATGGACGCACGCTATGCCGCATAACAGCGCATAAAGCTACACTCAGAACTGGAGAAGTCTTATCTTTTAACCCCTTTTTTGCGTAATACTAGTGTCGATCGTTAATTAAAACTCATGGTGTTCACATTTGCCACTTGAAGAACGGATCTGAAACGCGATGATTTTTCTTTTATATAGTTACTGAGAAGCCACATCAGCCACTGTAATTTACAACAAGTTAGATAAGTAATAAAAGGTAATTGAGGGTCACTGTAGACCATTTTGATAGTTTTCTCTTTTGTGAAACTTAAATTTAACCTAGATTATAGATGTGATATGGCATAGGTCATCCTTCGATCGATTGTAGAACTTGGAAACCCATTCAGGGAATATTCGTTCACATTTTTGTTGAACGCAGTTGGTTTTTACCATCCTGTATTAAAACATTTCCTTTTATCAATAGTGCAATTTATAAACGATGTTTTGTGAGTAGAATAAAACTTCCAATGGTAAATTTAACTGCTTTTTCGACGTTATTTTACCAGCTAACTAAAAATAGGAAAGCCTTGAACCCTTTCCACTAAATTTAGTTAGTATTAAGATTCTTTTACAGGGAATGCAGTGGAGCTGACGCTGAGATCATTTAGTATTTGGTATATCATCGCTAGTCTCAGTGAACTCTTCTGAATTCTACATGTCATGTGTGGTCTGGCGTCTCCTTACCAGCAACAGGTCCCAGGTTCAAACTAGTCAATTCCCTAAAAACCACGCTCAGAGCGTCGTTGCGCGAAAGTGGTAGGGAGACACGATATAGAACAATCAGACACCACCATGAATGTTTAGACATTTCATGTGAACTGTTGGAGCAGTTGAATCCAGTTGTTATAGACAGATGAAACCTAGGTGCATCACTTTGAACCAGAAACAACAAGGCAGTCACTGGATTAACTCCGATTTGTCTAGGCCACTGAAGAACCGTCTGCATGGGACACACTTGGAAGGCGCTGAGAGCGTAATTCATGCAACAAAAACATCGCTATGAACTTTAACCAACAGGGAGTGTATGCTCTTACATAACTCTGGTTTAAGGCCATAGCACTTGAAGGAGATTGAATAGTACATGTAAAGGAAATACTGAATGACGTGTCAACAAATTATAACTCTAAATAAAAAATAAGTTCTTGAAAAAAAAACTGTGGGGCATTTATTGAAGGACGCCCATATTTCAGTGCAACCACACAAAGTGAATAGCAGTTACATGATCTACATTCTCTAAGCAGTGTAGATAAGAGAGAACGAGCCCAATGTTTTAGTGTGGTTGCACACATGCATACAATCAGGGGCAAACAAGCACTTCTGTTAACCGATTAATGACGCCCTGGGGTTGATTTACGATCCCTGTGGATAATCCGTCCCTCTGAGATACCCCCCAACCTCCCATTCCCCTCTTCCTGCACCTCTCTTGGAAATCTCCAACCTTCCCCCCAACCTCGCCAATACAAGCACACTTTTTATATCAAATTAGTTGCCTAATTAGTCTAATTGATCAATTAATTACCCTCCCCCCCCCCCTGGGAAATGGTCCAGCCCTCCCAGTCCATTCTCCACTCAATGTCCTCTCACCTCACCAGCTGAAAATTGGCGAGAAAAAACTGAGTCTGTAATGGAGAGGAAGGATCTCACGACAATAAATTCAAATCACTGTCAATAATAATATACTGTGCAATTCAATTTCCATATTTTTTTTTATTTAATCGGTTTGAAGGAGACAGGACTCCTCTACTAAGGTAGAGCTGATGTCTGTATCCCCATCCCCACTTCCATTACTTATTAACTTTAAGTACCGAGAAATAGAATGAAGTGGAGTATATTAACCACTGGTCTGTGTCGCCTGCATGTGTGTCTGTCATTCGAGCACCGAGTGCATGCAACTGCACGCTGCAGAAGTCAGGCCGCTACTGAGGCTCTACTTCCACTCACCGCCACCAGGTGGCTGCAGCGGTCTGTTGGCTCCCATCCCTAAACTGCTCAGTTTGTGTTGAGCTGACAGGCAAACAGGACTCACTACGCAGCACCAATATGATGATGAAAAACAAAGAGAGGTGTTGTGGTACATTATGCATTTTATTGGATATTTTAGCTCAGTTCAGAACTATGTAACTGCAATCTCTTAGTATACAGTGTCCTTCTGGGAAGGTGCTATCACAATTGTTCAATTCAGGAGATGTTAATGTTGGTTACAGAGGAGGTCTTGTATTACCTGTAAGCATATGGCTGAGGTCAGCATTCATAGTCTCCTGCATGAGGAATGGAAGGAGGTGATAATGGGTGAGCGTGAGGTGAACATTTTTCAGAAAATAATGGCGATGCAGTGGGATGGATTGAAGATGCATTTCACAAATCATAGTGATTACTGGCTATGCTGGAGCTGTTCGTGTTTGTTTGAGAAGGCTGGTAAAGCCACAGTGCAGGAAAGAACTCTTTCCTATTCTACTACCACAAACAAAATGAACCAGATGTGTTCATCTTTGTGTATGTGCCTCGACTGGGGTGGTTCACAAAACTGCCACAGAGGACACTTGAATTTTGCTCCCCCTCCCCCCCCCCCCACCACACACACACACACACACACACACACACACACACACACACACACGCACACCACTTCCCTTGGGAACCAACAGAAACACAGCATGTACCCCCTTCCCCCATCTGAAAATTGGTGGGAGTCAATATGAATGACGGAATCATACATCTAGTCACTTTATTATGATGTCGGGCTATACAAGGCGGATGTGCTCTCAGTATCAGTCAGTCAGTGGAAGAACCACAAAGTGTCAAGAGCAGCTGAGATCCTCAACTGCCTCTGCATCACAGAAGAAGTATAAAAGTAAGTACTCATTCATGTCTTTGCTACTATTACTGCATGTAGCAGGTCTTCCTCTTCTTTTTCATGTTCCTTTTCTTTGTTCAGCTTCATATCTGTGGTTGCTTACTGTTCCTTCTTATGTGTTCAGCCACCTCCAGTGTTTCAGGACCTCCAGCGACCTCCAGCATGTCTGAACCAGCAGCAGCCATCACCTGCTCTCTGGGACCTGCAGCCACCTCTGGCGTTTCAGAGCCAGCTGTGGCAGCAGCACTATAAGATCATCATGTTGGAGCAGAACTATGAGCCACAATTATCCATTCCATTCATTGATTCCTGTAATGAAGACGCAAGCCCCTGGCTCTCAGAAGAACTGTGTGTGTGTGTGTTGGGGGGGGGGGGGGGGGGGGGTCCTACACCACAAGGTGCAAATCAGTACTGGTCTTCACTATATGCATCATCCCAGAACATTTCAGCCTTACTGCGAGGACAGAGTGTTGATGTGGTGAATTAGAAACTACTGAAGCCTTCCAGTGCTCCTACTGATTTTCACCTCTGTTTATAATTTAACAGCTAGTGGTCCAAAACGCTTAAATATTGGTACAGAAGCATAAATGGACAGTGACTGGCGTGTAGTGTTAGAGATTGAAAATTCATCGAGAAGTGTTAAAGTGCAGTTACAGAGTTGGACTGTGATGACCTGTGTAATACAGAATCCTACATCAATCAACAGGTCCTGAGTGTTCTCCATCTCTGTACATTTACTGTGCTGGCCTGAAGCTATCTATAACATCATTTTACAATGGTGTAACACTCATGGTGCGATCTGGAGGTGTCCATCAATTTACTGCAACACCTCACCATTACAAACTTGTCCAGTCTACAGATGATGCTTGTATGCTGTTCATTTTTGGAACACAATCTATGACCAGAATGCTCAAGAACGTACAGTGTAAGATATTACTGATATGTTTGACTGATGGGGCTGCTAAGTGCTATACCACCTAATGCACTCCTCTGACTTAAATAGACTGCACCGCTCGAATTGTGAACATAATTGGCACTTCTAAAACTATCCTACGTCTTCCACGTCGCTGGCAACGGATTATACACAATGCTAGTGACTACTTTGAAGCTCAGTAAAACTTTGAAACACATATCTATTTTGTATGAGCTGTAAATAAATAGTTGTCACTAAAGTTCCAACCCTCGTATTTAACGAGATGCGTTGTTGTTGTCGTGGTCCTCAGTCCTGAGACTGATTTGATGCAGATCTCCATGCTACTCTATCCTGTGCAAGCTTCTTCATCTCGCAGTAGTTACTGCAACCTACATCCTTCTGAATCTGCTTAGTGTATTCATCTCTTGGTCTCCCTCTACGATTTTTACCCTCCACGCTGCCCTCCAATGCTAAATTTGTGATCCCTTGATGCCTCAAAACATGTCCTACCAACCGGTCCCTTCTTTTTGTCAAGTTGTGCCACAAACTTCTCTTCTCCCCAATCCTATTCAATACTTCCTCATTAGTTATGTGATCTACCCATCTAATCTTCAGCATTCTTCTGTAGCACCACATTTCGAAAGCTTCTATTCTCTTCTTGTCCAAACTAGTTATCGTCCATGTTTCACTTCCATACAAGGCTACACTCCATACAAATACTTTCAGAAACGACTTCCTGACACTTAAATCTATACTCGATGTTAACAAATTTCTCTTCTTCAGAAACGCTTTCCTTGCCATTGCCAGTCTACATTTTATATCCTCTCTACTTCGAACATCATCAGTTATTTTACTCCCTAAATAGCTAAACTCCTTTACTACTTTAAGTGTCTCATCTCCTAATCTAATTCCCTCAGCATCACCCGATTTAATTTGACTGCATTCCATTATCCTCGTTTTGCTTTTGTTGATGTTCATCTTATACCTTCCTTTCAAGACACTGTCCATTCCGTTCAACTGCTCTTCCAAGTCCTTTGCTGTCCCTGACAGAATTACAATGTCATCGGCGAACCTCAAAGTTTTTATTTGGCTCTGAGCACTATGGGACTCAACTGCTGCGGTCATTAGTCCCCTAGAACTTAGAACTACTTAAACCTAACTAACCTAAGGACATCACACACATCCATGCCCGAGGCAGGATTCGAACCTGCGACCGTAGCAGTCGCACGGTTCCGAACTGCGCGCCTAGAACCGCGAGACCACCGCGGCCGGCAAAGTTTTTATTTCTTCTCCATGAATTTTAATACCTACTCCGAATTTTTCTTTTGTTTCCTTTACTGCTTGTTCAACATACAGATTGAATAACATCGGGGAGAGGCTACAACGCTGTCTCACCCCCTTCCCAACCACTGCTTCCCTTTCATGCCCCTCGATTCTTATAACTGCCATCTGGTCTCTGTACAAATTGTAAATAGCCTTTCGCTCCTTGTATTTTACCCCTGCTACCTTCAGAATTTGAAAGAGAGTATTCCAGTTAGCATTGTCAAAAGCCTTCTCTAAGTCTACAAATGCTAGAAACGTAGGTTTGCCTCTTCTTAATCTTTCTTCTAAGATAAGTCGTAAGGTCAGTATTGCCTCACGTGTTCCAACATTTCTACGGAATCCAAACTGATCCTCCCCGAGGTCCGCATCTACCAGTTCCGTAAAAAGTCCGCTCCAACTATAGGACTCGGCACATCAGCAACCACAAAAGTCCATTTTGGATGGAAGTTAGAATTCAGATGTAATGCCAACCGTTTTTCACCATAGGTAGATATTCTGGAATTGTTTGCCGCAGTCAGCACATGTTGCGTTGTTGTCGTGAGTATATCACCTCTCTTTCTTGGATCAACACTGACTTCTGAACCTGTGTCAATCAGAAACTTCTCACCTGAAGAGAGGTCCAACACGAACAATCGGTGTGATTGGTTGACTGCAGATACCGTGGCGTTTTCACCTCTTTGAATCACGCTATGACTCGGGCGCTTATGTTGTTGTTGACGAACGTTAGAGCCCTTTAACGCCCGCCTTTTAAGTTTGGGTAGCTACAGGGTTGAATACATTGACGGGAAGTGTTGCCGAAGCGTCTGTGGTACCAGCACCATTGATCTGTCAAATACCGTTGGATAGCATTTCTTCGTCTTTTCCAACTGCGACTTCGTAGCTGCTGGTGGTGTGAAGTTACTTGCACGTTGAGTGTTGCCACTTGTGCTGCCAGTTGCTATATGGTGGGCTCGGTCGATGAGCACTGCTGTTGGGAAGTATTATTGCATGTTCCTGGCTCACTGGCGTTAGATTCCATCACACTACACGTACTTGGGCCTCTATCCTGGCTGTAGTTGAATTCGGAACACGCAGAAACTTCGGTTAAGGTGTTTGCGATGGTGTCTGCCTTTTTTGCTAAGATTTGCAATGGTAAGTCTGTTTCTGCTGCAATGACGGCACGGATGTTGGCAGGAAGTTTACGAAGCCATATTAGACGTAAAGACTCTTCAGGTAGGAGTTCCGGACCGGCTAATGTACGTAAGACTTTGAGTACTTGTGACGGAGTCTTGTCGCCCAAATCTTCGTATGCGAAAATTGTTTGTAGTCGCAAATCTGGTGACAACGTATACTGCTGTATGAGAGCTTCCTTTAGCACAAAGTAATTTTGTTCCGACAAGGTTTCTTCTACTTGCTCTATCACTTCTAAATTTAGATGTGAAACCACTACATTAAATTTGTCAATGTTGTTAGACACCCCACGCTGCCGAAATATGCATTCAGCCTGGGTAAACCAAATTTGTGGGCGCGTCGGCCAGAACGCGGAAAGCTTAACATTTCCGTGTCGCGCGTAGGTGCTCCCATCTTTTACGTTAACATCTGTCGTTCCGTTTTGTGGCGAATCAAAGGGCGTGGATCGCGATCCTTCGTCTAACAGACTGTAGTCTTCAATCTTGATTTCACTGCCCCATGCTTTTGTCTCTGAATTCATTATTCTCGTCGGTATATATATTTTCTTTATGCTTCTGCTACGATTTTTCGGGGTCACCGCTATGGGAGCCTTTATATTTTATGGAGTGACAGCTTTTTCATGAGATGAGAAAACATTGTATTTTTTAAGCACAGATCAAAAACTAGCAAGAATAAACAACTCGTAACCAAGCCGACTACGGCAAAGATAAATATCTATCAGCTGTAGCTTTCACCCGCTGTTTTTGGCGCAGTGGATAAATGACGTCGCCACAAGTAAATAGCCTTTTCAAAGAGTAATTATTGTTCCAGATTTCAGGTTATATTCTTCAAATCAATAAATATGTTGTACTACACAATGAGTAACAGGATTTGAGTCACGTACTACGGCGGCGCTGTTGCGCCTGAGCGAAATAAGTACGTAAGCACTGCATTGAGGAAGAAACACTATTTTAATTATGTACTTATGTAGTTCAGAGCATCAAGCAATCGCCGTCGAGGCGTCTCCCATCGCAGTTCAGCGACTCTTTCACCGCTATGTTGCGTTGAAACGGCATGATAAAGTCCTGGATCACCGGACGATTGTAAGGTGGGTGCAGCAGCTATCCAGGGATACTGCAACGTGTGCAAAGAAGAAAAGCCCAGGGCGACGAACAACAAAGCGGACGGCACAGGGAGTGGAGGGGGAGGATTAAGCGCGAAGTCACCATTCTGCTGCCAGACATGCCTTGGCGCTGAAATGAAATGATCATATGGCGTTGATTACCGGGAGACACCACCTGGGGTACTTGCAAGTCTTTTCAGTTGGCGGCACATAAGGCAACTGAAATGATGATGAAGACTAGACAACACCTGGTCCCCAAGCAGAGGAAATCCGCGACCTGGTCAGGAATCGAACTGGGACCCGCTGCATGGCAATCAGACGCACTGACCACTCAGCTAAGGAGACGAACGCCTTGGCGCACCATTCGTGATGACCTGCACTTTCAGCTACAAATTGCCAGTCATACAGAAGCTAAAGAAACACGTTAAAGTAGTCAAATCAACCTTTGCTTGCGCTTCCTGGAACTTTTAGCAGCCGATCCACAGATGCAAAACAACATTTTGATCAGATGAGGCCCATTTTAATCTAGGCCACAAAATGATCATGTGGCACTGATGGCCAGGAGTGCCAATATGGGGAAGTTCGGCGGCCAGGTTGCAAGTGTTATTGCTAGTCTTGTTTCAGAGTTGTTCTTAGAGCTTAGAAGTCCGCAGCTTGTGGTCGTGCGGTAGCGTTCTCGCTTCCCGCGCCCGGGTTCGATTCCCGGTGGGGTCAGGGATTTTCTCTGACTCGTGATGACTGGATGTTGTGTTAGGTTTAAGTAGTTGTAAGTTCTAGGGGACTGATGACCATAGATGTTAAGTCCCATAGTGCTCAGAGCCAGAGTTTAGAATGGATTTATACAGAGGGGTCCAAAAAAATGTATCCACTGTTTAAAAGTCCGTAAATGACAAACTGATTGACGGAGTTATCCCATCTTTGATAATGTAATAGTTTGTAGTTCCGGCAATCGCCACACAAGCGTAGTATTGCGTTTTTTTTTTCAGGTGACAGTCGCCAGATAGTCAATGTTTTATTTTTAGTTGCACCTAGTTATTCGCACGGGGGTGAAAGCTATATGAGAGAAGAGGCAATAAGCCGGGTAATTCCTTCCAGACCAATAGAGGCGCTAGAGGTCAAACGAAGCTGGAATTGACCAATGAGAGCGATCCAACGGCGGCTGTTGATGTTATATCGTCTTGCTCTGTACTAAAGTCAACGGTTACAGTCGTCTATGCATATGTTTCATATTTACGTGGTACTGATCTTCATTACAAAAAGGTTTTTCTTTCTTTAAATTTCATACAGTTCACCGTAGAATTGAAGAGATTTCCTGCTGAAAAAAGGTCCGCAATTAATCCTAAGGTAAGACATTTAATTTTCAGTAAATAATCTCTTAGCCTATAAATGAAATGTATTCTATCATGAATGAAGCTGTGTGATTTGTTTGCTTACTTAAACAACTTTGGTATGTCAGTAGTAGTTTTATTTAATGAAGAATTTTATGTTTTTTCAGAATAATCAACGTAACAAATTGACATTGAAATACTCCTGTAAATTCCCCAGCTGTTCATCTGGATATTACGTCGGTTCAATGGAGAATGTTAGCAACAAGTATTTCTACAGGTTTCCAAAACAACTACAGGAATTGCTTCTGAAATGGAAAAGTGTGAACTGTCACCTGACGTAAATTGTGCTACTTGTTTTTTTTCTTTTTTTTTAAGGAAGATTCTATGAATAAAACTAGTCATATAGGCTAAACAGGGATGTGTTCCCAAAACATGTGGCAAGTGTTCCATGTGAAATTTCTAATAGCACCAGTGAATCAGGTGAAACTGTTGTTCGTAGTGAAATTTTTATTGTCTGCTTAAGAAATAAAAAGCAAGTTTTGTTTTCATTTCGCTGTTTTTATCCACCTTGTCTATTTTTGGTACTTAACATTTATGTCTTCTTTTTTGTTTGAAGCATTTACAATCGTAAGATGTAGGAACATTTTTTTAAGAAATTAATGGTCAGTAGTGCAAGTTTCCTGGGCAATTACTCAGAAATTACAGTCCTGAAATATAATTGTAACAATTTTAGAATTCTTCATTAACTAATACTGTGATAAGGATTTCTTAATTGAACCTCTTTAACTGCAGATTATTCTCTTAATTATACTTTTTTTTCTCCATTGACCCCATAGTTTATAAGATGTCAAAGTATGAAATTATTCAGGAATTAGCTACAACAATTTTTATTTAGCTTGTGACAGTTATTTAGACTAGAAGCTTGTTTCGACTTACTGTCAGTTTCAAGTGTTGTGTCTAGTTTTTGTCACAAAATGTCCTGGAGCTTTTGTATGTTGATAGAAATCAATATGTGTCAGTCTGGAAGTCTATTCTTGACGTTAGCGCCTGACAGTTGATGCTCAAGAAAAAATCATTGGAGCAGCGACAGTCAGACGCAAACGTCAAAAATAGACCTGTAAACTGACGCATGTATACTGATTTCTATCAACATATAAAAGCTCCTGGATGTTTTGTGCATCATAAAAACTAGATGCAATACTTGAAACTGACAGCAAGTCGAAACAAGCTTACAGCTTAAATAGCTGAAGCTAAATACAATTGCTGCATCTAAATTGGACTACAAATATTCCTGAATAATAAGTTTGTCACTGTTGTACTGCATTGTGCTATAGCCCTGTTTCAGTTATTTTATTACGATGCTAGCCACAAAATTACGTAGCATGCCCAGAAACTGAGATAAGAAAATTAAAAAAAAAAAAAAAAAAAATAGCGTACATAAGCTAGGACGGATGCAACCCGCAATGTTTATCCTTTTTTTAGTTCATCTCCATACCACTAGAGGTGCTGCTATCGGTCTGTGTTTCCCTCTTCGACACCGGAGTTGTGCTTCTCTTTCCTTGTTGTTCTGTGGTTACTCGAGTAAACATGGCTGGCGCAAGGCTTACATTCGATGAAAGGAAGTCAGTTTTGAAGTGGTATTTTAAGTACAAAAACATTAATGAGGTTCAAAGGCAATGGCGAAATGAATATCAAACAGAGCCACGGAGATGTTTAACGATTCGTCGCATTCGAGACAAATTTGAAGCTGTAGAGGTGGTGTGGAGTGTCCATCACGTTCCGCAGAGCTAACTCCTCTGGACTTTTACCTGTGGGGAACACTATAGGACGTCGTTTATCGACAAAATCTACGCACATTGGATGAACTTCGAGAATCCATCGTACATTCATGTGCAAATATCCAACTGAACACGTTGTAGTCAGTAGTTGCCCGCATCTCGTGGTCGTGCGGTAGCCTTCTCGCTTCCCACGCCCGGGTTCCCGGGTTCGATTCCCGGCGGGGTCAGGGATTTTCTCTGCCTCGTGATGGCTGGGTGTTGTGTGTTTTCCTTAGGTTAGTTAGGTTTAAGTAGTTCTAAGTTCTAGGGGACTGATGACCATAGATGTTAAGTCCCATAGTGCTCAGAGCCATTTGAACCAGAGCCATAGTCAGTAGTTCTTGCTGCAGTTCGGAGGCATTGTTTATGTGTGCATGTTAATGGTGACTATTTCGAACACCTACAGTGATATCTTTAAGTTGGACTTTAAGCTAAACTTTCACCAAAAATGAGACAACTCCGTCAATTAGTTTGCAAGTTATGGACTTTTAAACAGTGGATGCATTTTTTTGGACCCCTCTGTATAACCCCATTCTAAACTCTAGATAAGAATTCATAGTTTAGACCAATGGAGCAATTTACCTTTAATTAACTCTTATCATGAACCGCATACTACATTAGAGACTGAATGTACTTTCATACATGTAGGAATCTGTGTCCCTGAGATCATGCTGCAAGATGGTCCTTTATCAACTTAACTGCCACCACAAAGGTTATGCCATAGAATAGTACTGAGTGAGAATAATCACTATGCAGGTTGATGTAATGTGAAATTTCTGTGTGTGAAGCAGGTGGAACAGAGCATTTTGGCTTGAGTCCGCAATTTTTCAAATGGTTACAGTTACTGGATTTGCCACAGAATCAACTGCTATTATTTCTTTGATTAAAGAATTATAAACAGCTGCCACCTTATCGCTGTATTCCTTGCTTTTAAATTTCCGAAATGCGTGATTTCTATATATATTTCAATAAATTCATTACTGAACTCCCTAAAACACTGGCATGTATCCATCTTTCTAGAATTCATGTGTAGGCAAAGATGAGAAGCACTAAACTGAACAAATAGGTGACTCAAAAACTTTCCTCTCATCAGCTTTGAATTACCTCCTGTCCACAACTCCAATTTGTTTGAACAAATGTGATATGCACGGAAAGATTTGAGCAATTTTGCTCATACCGCCAACTTCAATTTTCAGATTTTCACACATCTCATATCTGCACAAATCTTCTGCCTACACACTACTGTCTGTCTGTGGGGATGTGATGTGTGCAGAAAGATTGTCGTGTGTGTACCTGCCTTGATATGGATGCATCTGAAGCCCCTTTACACTGAAGCGAGCACAAGCGAATATGCATTCGCAATGAGCAGAGGACTCGCTTGTGCACATCATCATTGGCTTGTAACTATGGATACATTGGAGTGAACGGAAGGTAATATGAGGGAATGAGCAATAAAGCATGTGTATTTACGTGGGTGAAGTTGCTTTAATTATTCCATACAGCGCTTTACAGGTGCACTGGAAAACAAAAACCTACCATTTGACATAGGAAAGAAAGAATTTAAGGGTTTCAGCTTTTATGTTAACATGATGTGCGTGGAAGTAGTGCACTTGTCACTGTGTTGCAGCTCTAGCTCTCCTTAGCCTTGGTTGGTTGGTTGATTCGGTGGCGGAGATCAAACAGCAAGGTCCTCAGTCCCATAGACTTAGGGGAGAATGGGGAAGGAAGTCAGCTGTGTCCTTTCGAAGGAACCAGGCTGAAGTAATTTCGGAAAATCACAGGAAACCTAAATCAGGATGACCGTATGTGGGTTTGAGCTGTCATCGTCCTGAATGTGAGTATAGTGTGCTAACCATTGCACCGCCTTGCTCGATCCTTTGCCTTAGCCCAAAACTTTGTGCATATTGACAGTGTGTATGCATCACCAGCCGCGGTGGTCTCGCGGTTCTAGGCGCACAGTCTGGAGTAATGTGACTGTTATGGTCGCAGGTTCGAATCCTGCCTCGGGCATGGATGTGTGTGATGTCCTTAGGTTAGTTAGGTTTAAGTAGTTCTAAGTTCTAGGGGACTGATGACCACAGCAGTTGAGTCCCATAGTGCTCAGAGCCATTTTTTTTTTTTTAGCCATTTGTGTGTGCATCAACAGCAAACTGTCCAGGAACATAGCAGAGTTGCATCGCATCCACTTCATAACAGATGTTCAAAGTGGCCTCCATGGGATTGCAAGTGATAGGAATATTAACGATTATCATACAGGACACACATAATTGTACTTCAGCTTATACCACTTTGGCAGGTCACTTGGCTGGAGCTTGCACTAAGTTTCATCTCGATATCCTGTAGAACTTGGCCCCTAAATCTGCTGTTCACACAATGCGCTGCCTCCCTGCGCATTCATCTGTCTGAAAGGATCCATGATCACAGAAAATCCCAAAATGCTCTTGAAATGTAGTGTAACGTGGTTGGTGTCTGTGGCAGTAATTGTTTTGGTATAGCTGTGTTGTCACCTGATCGTTTCCATCAGCTTGGCCGTACAAAAACACCACCTCAGCTAGTTCCCGATGTGAACAGCTGACTATTCAGCTGCTCCCATTACACTGCATCAGTCATACAGCCTGCAACAAACAAGGAACACATGGGACATGGTCATAGGAACTGTCAATCGTCAACGCCATCTACCATGGGAACGACGCATTTCGAGATACATGTGTCATAGGACCATTTTTCCTTCATTTCCAGCCGGTAAACATTCCTGCACTGAGGAAAAGCACATATTACAATTTTTATCTATTAGCATCTGTAGGTATTGTTCTCATGTATGACACGTTCCTTAACCAAGCAATTCTATTTTATGCTGGATCAACGGAACACGAATAAGTAAATAAAAGTAAAAGGTATTACTTCTGAAACAGAAATTCTTAAGGGATGTTCTTAATCGTTATGTGAAAGTAAATTAACTTTCAATATGTCATTTGTATTTAATAATGAAATTATGATACGTAGATTAACATCTCTGGACTCCAAATTTGGGAGTTTCACAGACGCCCGAATCCACTAGAACGTAAGTTGTGTTCTTTGGTTTCGTATTTTTCGCGTAATCAGTGTGCTCCATTCCCATTTTTAGCAGTTTAATGAGGAGCTACACGTACCTCGTCACTTCTTTTGTTCAGATGTCAGATTCCTTAGTTGTTGCGCTTTTAAGTCGCCATAGATTCACTTTTCATAACTTTCTGGTGCATTCTTCTGTGTTTTCTTCGAAACTCGGCGTGCCTTATTCTTTAGCGGAGTAAGATCGGATACTTCTTATCTAATACGGGGCAGTAGGGGCCAACACGTCTCGAATTTTTATTCAAATAATCTTCACAAGCAGTATACCATACGACTTTCTTCTTTGTCTAAAATCATCTAAAAACTCAAGCGTCCTTTGGAGTCAATAGGCATTACTGCACATTAATCGCTTAACAGCATAACCTCAACATTCTACACAATCAAACACATGTGGGCCTCAGCTGCCTGTCGTCTGCTAAAAAGTGCAAAGTTTCTCACCGATGGCGGGTATTAATACGCATTACGCACGGCCTCCATTTCAGGGAAGTTGTGCATGCGTGTTTGCGCTGTTGGAAATTTATGCGCATGCGCTAAGTTGAACACTAAGAAGGCACTGAGTGGACTTATCTTTAGTGATTGTTTGGAATTTCAATAACGGCTTTATATTAGTTTTTGATGCCTACAGAGACATATGCAAAGCACTTTAAGGATTGGGTCAACTAAGTATAAAAGGAGACGAAGTCAATAAAATTCGATTCATGAAATGTGAAATACACGTACCATCTGCCACATCACAGTCAATGAATAGTATGTTTGAGGGCCGATAGGTGCACTGATGAAAACCCGACATCCCATGCGACAACCAGCGAAATAAAAGCGAATAACTGTGAATGCGAACTGTGCACGGCGAATGCCAGTTGCGCACGCACACCGAGCACTTAAACCAGAAATAATTCTTGTTTGCTTTTGAACTCATGCCTGCACCGAAGTTTCACTTTCCCTTCGATGTAAAGCGGAGAGTTTTATTCAAGGCGTTCGTCGAAACTGTATTAACAACTGGAATGTAGTCGCGTTTACTTACCTCGCTACTGTATGTTTTATTCACCTTTGAACATCTTGTCGTCAAAGTTAAAAAAAATAATTAAAAAAACATTGGGTAATGTTAGGGAGCATAAGAAAATAATAAAAGATACATATACTCTACAATCAACAAAATTATATTAGTAGTAAATAATTATACAGTAATTACAAGAGTAATGCAATACATCGTTAAGTGAATGACAAAAATGATACGAAGTTGAATAGATAAATAACAGGAGGCACTAATAAAATAGATTTTTCTCTACTACTTGCCAGTGTTGAGAGCTACTATTATCGAATTCAGATTTTTATTACGTTCTGGAAGTCTAACCACACCGTTTTGTAATCCACACAGTCACACACAGTAGGTTATTTGAAATAAAATTCTTTTCGTAAAATGCACCAGTCATTATTGCAGGTATAAATTATTTTGCGCTGTCTGCAACTCGAATACCATGACGTTTAGCACAAATAACTGCAATAATCATGTGTATGCATTTTCATTATGATAATGTTCTGAACCAAGGCAGTCCAAAGACATTCTCGTGAAGATCTTTATGTACTGTGTTTATGAAAATAAGAGTTATTGCGGTATTAAATTCCCTTATATAAGACTACAGTCATTTGGAGCAATCCTCGTTTAGAGATAAGCTACAGTTACAGAAGGCCGAGGGTAAGCCTGTGTTCGAGTGATTTCATGAACAATTTTGTTTGACCAAATGTCAGGTATTGTCGTGCACTCTAATAATTATGTAGTTGCTCATTAGAAATTTTGGAAATATTCAAAACCTAGGCGCTGATGACTTGCAGAAAAAAGCCTGTGTGCTTTCCATTTAATTTATTTGTAGCTAGTAGAAAATAAATTTACATATTTTAGCAGTAACTATGCAGTAAATGAATTTCTGGATATCAATTAAATCTGAGAATTCGAATCATTACCGTACTCTATTAGTCACTTTCAATCAGAAAATATTATCATCACTAAGTTGGTAAGGCCAGTTTTGTGTGGCGCATCTTTAATGCCTGTGACAGCATGCCTTGAAATGATGTAGATGTTTGGAATATTGATATTTAGAAGTAGGATGTATGTTTACTATTCAGTGTTACGTATTTGATCACGAAGTATTATTGTACACCATGCTTTAAATAAATTTTGAAATGCTGTTTTGATTTGAAACAGATTATTTGGCCATTTAATATAATTGGTAATGTGTGTGAGGGGTATTTCTATTTTAATTGCTGCAATAGTATCCTATTTCCAGTTCAAAACGGCTGCCTACCAGAAAGCGCGAAATATCAGCTTCTGTCAATATTGTGCATGGCACCTTTACAGTAGGTCTCCCTGAGTTTTCATGTAGTCCTCAAAAATTGTGCCATCTATTGCTTCGCATAAGATTTTCACTTTGGCGAGGTATGGATTTATTCTACTTCAGCGATACGTCTGATTTGGAAAAAAATCACATAGCCTATTTGCCTAGTAATATTTGGCAAAATATCCAGAGTGAAATCAACTGATCTTATCTAGCTGAGTGCAATGCTTGGTATATTATTCTTAGAGACGTAAAAAATCTTGTTGTGACATTGAGACATCAGTACTACATCCCTCTATAGGTTGCAAAAAACTGCCAAATTAATTATGGTCTAAAGATAAGTCATACTTTGTATCAGTGGTAAACCAGCTGCAGTCAAAGCATTTCTCCTAGTATTTGCCCAACTGCAAAGCAGTCAATGTAGCATTCATTACAGTGCACAGTCAGCTTTTCTAATTTTTGTGCTGCTCTATTCTTCACAATTTTAGTGTGCATTTTATTATTTGTATGGTTCTAGAAATGGTTATTGCTGATGGAAATATCACATTTATTCTTTTAATTTGCTCTGATGCTGTTCAGAAAAAATACAGAACACAATAAAGTTCTTGCAACCAAACATCCTATTTGAAACTGCATAATATTTTCATTTGCTGTCCAGTAGTACCCAATGCAATAACACTGTCCTTTGCTGTCTTGTCTATTGTTTAACATTGAAGAAAATCTGTTGTCCTAATGAAAATGATTCCCCTTTCAGTCCTTCCTTTTGTTCAATACCCTGTCATGTTATGTTGTGGTACCACTGTGCTTTGTAGGCTAAAGTATGGTAGGTGATCACTTTTGGACTCTTAAAGTAAATATTCAGTAGACTGTCACCTGAGCAAGCTTCATTGACCAACTCACAGTTTATCACCCATTGCAATTCCTCAGTGTTGCTCAACTAGTTTGCATGAGAGAAATATTGGCTTAGATTGACTTAGTTGCAGGCTTAGAGGTGGTTGTCAGCATAAATATTTTATTCTGCAGTGGCATGTTTGCAGCAATGAAACTTATTGACTGAATAACTCTTTACCTGGTAACAGATTTTGTAGCATAACTGGTATCACGGTGTCTCCCAGACTAGAGAAGTTTAATACAGATTTATACAATTTTTGTCTTTATTTATTAATTGTTTATTGAGCTCAGCTAGCTACAGCATATTGTTTGAAACATATGTCAGTGAGGTAACACATGTAATATTAAAATCGAGAAGAAAATATGCAAAAAGAGTCTGTGATGTCACAAAAAAGTGGAAGAAACTGCTTTTCTCAGTAGAAATAAAACTTTTAATTGCTAAACGTATGCTATACCAGTCTTAAACAGCCAAGAATCAAAAATGGAGACAAAGTTGCTCGAAAATTTCAAGGATAAATTCCAATTTTGATGTTAAATTTCAAATAGTCTCACAGTTCAGGCATTCCATAAGTACTGGGTTATGGCGTCTGTCATACACACAATCCTTAGTTACCTACATTTCATCTGTTTTGTTGATACGTACATCCAAAATCTACATCAACCACGGAAGACACAAGCATTTCATGAGTGCACATAGTACAGCCTGGAGAGTAATACTACTGACATTTCACAATAAATCTTTTAAAGTGTATGGCGCTGTAGCAGTCGCATATTCTATTTCCCTCTCTTCAATTTCATGTTGTTTCTCAAATAGAAGAGCTGTTGATATGAACAAAAACTTACATATATTACAGTGAAAAAAATATGTCCGGTTGCACCCACTGAGAAAAGATTATTCGATGGATTCATTGCCAGAGTTGGAGATTGCAGTGAATAGAAGTAAGCCCATAAAACTTTCAGTTCCAGATCATCAGAATCATGTACAAAAGATATGTTGTTTTGAGAGTTGTTTTATTTTACCCTGTTATTCTTAGATTACTGTAGAATAGTGTTTAAAATGTCAGGAGTAAAATGTAGATGCCATACACTGTGTTATGTTGTCTTGTTCTCATTTTAGTTCGTGGTTGTGCTTTTCTCTGTTGGGAGCAGTTTCCCATACCATAAAATTAGGAAACACAGTGTTATGACTATTTTGAACTCAAATCATCACCACCTGTTTTATGTTCTCTGTTTCATCACCACCACCATCATCCATTACCTGTTCTTTGATTTATATCGTCATCCCTTTCTATCGTGTAATCTGAATCAGAATCGCTGTTGTCCAAGACATCATTAGTGATTTCTTCCAAATGCATGTTGGTGTTTGGTTCATTTACTTTAACAACTCGTTGAGAATAACCACTCTCTATTCAAGTTGTTTTCAATGCTCAAATTGACCTGTTACAGGCTGTATATTTTGAAAATTAGTTATGAGACAATGCCAGTAATAACCATAATATATTACACCACAATTGCTGCAATAAACATGAAATGTTAATAAACACATCTGGTGATATCATACACATGCAAGATGACACAGAAACTTTGCTATGGAATTACTGAAGGTCAAATAGTGTGATTGGCACCCCATGTTCACTGCAAAAAGTCACCATCCCAACTGCAAGGTACATGGAGGGCAAAGGCAAAATGACTGCAGAAAGGGAAGGCATGTCCACCAGAAAGTTCAACAGACATACAATACCAGTTAAGGTTTAAATTGCTCCACAATGGAATTCAAATTTAGACCTTTACTTTCAGCCAGCAAAGGCTTATCAGTTGCCAGGAGAACACATTTCATGGTGTAACTCCAAACTCCAATGTACAAGTTCCTTCTTCCTACTTCCACTAAAGCTAGTTTGCATACCCTGAAGAACTAGCATAGGCCTTTGTGAGAGAAAGGAAATGACAGAGAATGTCTTAATATTGTTAGAGTTGTTTCCATAATGGTACCTCACTCAGGAAAGTTTAAATTAATTGAAACTTTGTGACCTTTTGAGACTCAAATCTTGAAAGGTTGTCTTGTGTCTTCATGCACCTAATTCTGAGACTATAGCAAAGCTGCTCTGTCACATCCCTTCTCTTAGTGATAATGGATAACAAAGTATGCATGATAATCTGAGAAACTAGGAAAGATTGGGGAGAAGATCTGATAGATGTATATTTTAAGTTTTTCTTGAACAGTACTCACATGCCCGAAAGTGTAGAATTTCCCCCACATTTCTCCTTGAAAGACACAGATTCAGTTCAGGATACTAGTTCAGCCGTCAGAAAAGACTAATTTCCCCGTTCCTTCTCTATATATTCATTTCTTTCTATTTGAACATTTTCACTGTATATTCATGTTGACATAAAAATGAATTCATTAGTGCCAGATTTTCACATTGTGTTTAATCCAGCATGTAATTAACTATACATACTCTGTTCCACATTGAGAATTAAAGTATGCTATTTAAAATGACTGGACCAATAAAGGAAAATAAAATATCTGATAGACAACATTTTTCGAAAAGGTCTAAAGACAGGCACAAGTTTAAGAGAATTGAAAAGACTAATAGGATCCTTCCAATAGAGAATGTCAGACTTGCACAGTATTGTATGGGTAGTAATAATTAGTATATTTAAGCCAAGTGCAGAACTCAGTACTGTCATCAGTTGTATAGATCCCATGTAGAAGTTTTTGGTAAAGATTACGCAGTGATTAATTGGGGAAGGCCAGTAAAAATAGACCTGTAGCCTCTATTAAGTAGATGATGCAATCTTCATGGTAGTAAGGGTTAATCTTAACAGCATGCGTCTCTTTGGCACAATAAACCCTGGAAGGTGTGTTCTTTCAAAGACAGTGCTTTGCTAAACCTTAAGGATGAGGTAGATTAAGTAACATAACATATTAACAATGTGATGGAAATGAATGGAATTGTGGGAGCATGTAGACAGAGGTCTCCCAGTGATGCACAAAAAGCTGGATGTCACATGGCATGAGGTCCAGCATGTCTATAGTGTCGTATGAGGCTGGCCCTGTAAAAGAAAGCAGTTGAAGGAATGTGTAAAGACAGTACATGAATATCAGGAAACTGAAAGGATGGAGTGTAGCCCAGGAGTTTGGTATTGCTCACAGCATTGTTTCAAGTGTATGGGGAGCATTCCAAACCACAGGCACTGCTGCCTAAGGGAGAGGATGTGGCCAAACATGCTCAACTACAGCAACAAATTACAATTTGCAACATGAAAGAAGGGCCCTGCATCGAGAAGCAGGTGCAAGACTGTTGCCCCTGCAACTACTGAAAAGGCTGCTGCCCCTCTTCAGGAACCACAAGTTTGTCTGGCCTCTCAACAGATAGCCCTCCATTGTGGTTGCACCTGCAGTACAACTATTAGAGTCCATGGTTCATGGGAGGGGAGGAAGGAAAGCATTTGTAGGCATATTTTTAGACTCACAGAAGCTTTTGACCCAGTCAACCATGCACTTCTCTTGCAGAAACTGAGGGCATGCAATACCACACAAACACCTCTTGAACTCCTATCTACTTACCTAAAAAAGAAAAGTGTAAACAATGCACAAATATAAATTATCAAAACAGAATGAGGAAAATCAACGTTCAATCTATTACTGAAATGGTAAAACAGGGTGTGCTGCTGGGATTAATATTGGGACCATTCATTTTTCTTGTGTATATAAATGATATAATACATCCTTCTATTTCCCATATTATTATTTATGCTTATGACACCTCTTTATTGTTTTATGATGACAATGAGCAGGATACAAAATATTTCTCAACATGTGGAATGTCTGAGGTGACTAAATATTTTAGTAACCAAGGGTTAAAAGTAATACCAAAAATCATAGTTACTGGAGTTCAAAGCAGGTAACTCGTGGCACAGGCTTATGGGACATATTTGTGGAATTTTGTACACAGACAATAAAGATTGTAAATTCCTTGGTCTGCATTTAGAATTTAACCTTCAGTGGAAAAACCATGTTAAATATGTATGCATAAAAATAAGCAGTGCACTTTATTTGCTTAGCCATCTGTCCAAAATTGTACACAAAATTTTGTACTATGAGACTGTCTTCCCATTTATAAGTTGTGACATATCACAGACTCTATTTGGTACAAGAATTGACCAGAATCAGTAGGAGCATATAATGGTGACCCATTCAAAAGCAAATTAAAAACTTTTGTTGTAGATAAATGTCTGTATTCACTGAAAGAATTATTAGCTGTATATGGTATGTATTTAGATATAAAATGCAGACTGGCAATAGCATAAGATGCATTTCTGAAAATGAGAAATTTATTAACATCAAATTTAAATTTAAATGTTAATAAGTTGTTTATGAAGGAATTTGTCTGGAGTGTAGCCTTGTGTAAGTGACATGTGGACAGTAAACGGTTGGAACAAGGAGAGAAATGAAGCTTTTGGAATCTGGTGCAATGGAAGAAAGGTAGTTTACATTACTAATGTGGAGGTAATGAATTGGATTGAGCAAAAAAGAAAGTTATGGCGCTACTTGACTTAAAATGTATTGGTTGATAGGTTGTATCCTGAGGCATCAAGGAGTTTTCAGTTTTGTAGTGGAGGGAAGTGCGGAGGTTGAAGTGTCTCTCACTGAGATACAGGGAAAACAGCAACAAAGTTTCAACAAATTTATTGACAGTGACAATATTTCTGCTATGACATTAAGAGTAAAAGTCGCAAAATACAGCATTTAACTACTTACTAGTACATAGACCTGACAGTGCATATATCTGAAGTCGCCTGACTGTTAGAAGACAGTAACACAACTAGGAGCTTCATAGGAAAATACACGTGCAGGGAAATAAAGTTCTGGAAATGTCACTCTGGTCATGTCCAACAAAGGCACAGAGCAGTTGATCCTTAATGCAGTCTATATCCACAGAGGAAACAAAGATGAAAGCTGAGAACTAGGGTGACTGTGTTGGTCCCTATGGTGGTCTTTGAGACTGTCCTGAGACAATGAAGTGAGTACTACTCGCCCGGATGCCAGGACAGGCTCTGAAAGCCAGAGGAACTGGCTCACGTGGCCCATATGCTGGCATTTATAGCTGTAGCTGTGAAATGCTCTTGATACTATTTTCTTGTCACTTGTTGTGCAGACTGGAATAAGCTGCTCAGAAGTGGCAGCCTGTGTCAGTGCTGGTACCGCTGTCTGATGTCCAGTCATGACTGTGACAAGGAGAGCTCATGATGCTGATGTGTGGAGGGGCCATGTAGACTGCATGCTTGCCTGAGAGGTTGCTGCTCCCTTTTTTGTAAACCTCTGATACTGGAGAAGGTAAAAATTGTTGGACATCAAGGCTCAACTGTCGTAAGCAATTTCGAATGGATGTATCTTGCAGTAATTATGTAGAGATGAAGAGGCTTGCACAGGATAGACTACTGTGGAAAAATGCATCAAATCAGTCTTTATATTAAAGATGATGATGCCAACAGCAGCAGATCAGACTTATTAGAAATAAATGGAATGCTGTTGTATGTGGTGAAAGGCTGAAATATGCTTTCGCAATACACATTATTATAGAGCCACCTTCCTCCTTCCTACATATTAAAAGTTTCAGAAAGTATTAATAAGTGAATATTGAATCATCTTTTTGAAGATAATCTTTTAACGACTTTTCACATCGGATTTCATAGAGGAATTTCTATTGCCATAGTAATATATGATCTCCCACACTCAGCTCTGGTAGACCCAAAGAAGAATTGCCATTTTATTATTGTCTGTGACCTTGCCAAAGTCTTTATTATGTAGATCATAAGATTCAATTGGGAACATTAAAATTTTCAAGCATTAAAGACATTCCCCTTGCATGAATGGAATCATATCTTAAGAGAAGACAGAGGATCATGTTAACAAGTAGCACAAAAATAAAACTAATTTCTGACTGGAGAAGAAACAATAAATATGGTGTATCCCAACATTCGTTACATGATCTGCTCCTGTTTTTGACTTTCATAAATGATTGAAGTACTTTTGAAAAACTGAGATATTTAATTATGATATACCCAAATGCATGCTGTTAAAGGGCTTAACTCATCAGTCTGACACAGTTTAGAGAACAGTGGAACTAGCACACAATTGGTCCTTGACAAACAGTTTAGCTTGAGCGAACTACCTGAAATATTAAAACTGTGGTCCAAGCTGGAATTCAAACCTGGAGCCTTGTCTTATATGGGTAATCCTCTTACTAACTGAACTAGATAGATGTGACTCTGAATCTGCCCTCACAGGTTAACTCTTATAATGCTACTAAAAAAATTCATTCCATGCTGTTCAGGACACATACACAAATTACTTAATGTACTATAAATAGAATCAGTGGGCATACTAAATGAAGCTTTTCATGGGGAAATTCATAGGCTTGTAGATGAACAACTAGATGGCATTAGCACATGTGCAAATTAAACAATGGTAGTGCCTATATCCACAAAACATTTACTATTTTCTCATATGCTTCTGTGAAGAAATGAGTAATATCTATGTTCCCAATGTCTTATAAGTTTTCCGATGTGTTTATGTAGTTTGGAGCTTCTACAGCTTGTGATCTGACAATAGTCTAGTGATGGGCATTAGCAATGCAGCAGCAGTTCATAGGCTGTGTCTATGACTGCTTTGTTTAGTGTTGTATTTTTTATTCTGTAGATGGATAGAAATGAAAGATAGAGACTAAATATGACTACAGATGCAGGGAGAATTGGTCACTGTCTGGAAATAGTTGGAAGCTGATTTGGCCATGGTCAATAGACTTCAGGCTCATACTCAGGGCTGTAATGACATTGAGGCACGTGACACCTATAGTGTCATCTGGAATCCCTATTGTTTCAATGCCTTCCATTTGTTCAGTTCACATTCATCTTAGTGTGAAGGATGCGAATCTCTGAGTGGAAAGCAAGAATGGGTCCCAAACATTGGAAACACAGCTGTCCCCTTATGCCTTAAAACAGGTTTGAGGTCTTGCCCACAACTGAAACTATATCCAAGCCAGCATGGGGAGCCTCTTCCTCAAAGGTCCAAACAAGTGCAGAGGGTGAGTTTGATGGTCATTGTAATCTCCAATGTTTGGTAGGTCATTGAGCCCCTTAAGGGAAATAGTAGGCAGCTCAGGAAGCTAGGTTAGTGTCCAGTGTATATGTTAGCCAGGGGTTTCGTTCAGTATATGGAGGTGGCTCTGACAGCAGCTATTGAGTGCATTTGGTGCAGCTAGCTGCAAATTGTGGTTCACATTGGCACAAATAATGTCTTTTTTCTGTGTTTAGAGGCCATTCTTGGTTTATGCATGTAGCTGACTGCATCACTGAAGACAGCTGCCCTCGTTTGTGTGTGCGTGTGTGTGTGGAGGGAGGTAGAAAGCAGAGATAATGTTTTGAAGCATTGTTCCCAGAACCAATTGAGATTATCTGGTTTGGAGCTTAATAGAAGACTTAAAGTGGGGACTCAAATAATTTTGTGATGGATGCAGATTTTTCAGCCTGTGCTATAGGGTAGAGAATTGTAGAATGCCTCTTAATAGGTCAGAGGTGCACTACCCAGTAGTCTGCAGCTGTGGAGCTGTGGTCTAATGCATTTGTGACTAGTGACCCGAACATGTTCACTTACAGATAGATTATGTTGTTTTACAATGTTTGAATACATGTGCTCACACTGTGTAACAATGTAATGAATGTATTCAACAGTATTGACAACAACATACAAATGTGTCAGATTAGATTACATTGACATGGTTTAAAACCATAATATCAGCACTTGATAATGACCTAAGGCCGAAATTGCAGTAGTGTAATAGCCACTGGCATGAAGATGATGTCCTTGAATTGACATTGTTTGCTGATGATACAAGCATGATTATTAATCCAGAGAAAGAAACTCCAATTGAAAGTGATACAAATAAGGTCTTTGGAAAAGTAATTAATTGGTTTTCTGCAAATGGGCTTGCTCTAAACTTTGAAAAAACACAGTACATCAAATTTTCTGCTGCAAGAAAGTACAGGTCCCTCATTAAATATACACTCCTGGAAATTGAAATAAGAACACCATGAATTCATTGTCCCAGGAAGGGGAAACTTTATTGACACATTCCTGGGGTCAGATACATCACATGATCACACTGACAGAACCACAGGCACGTACACACAGGCAACAGAGCATGCACAATGTCGGCACTACTACAGTGTATATCCACCTTTCGCAGCAATGCAGGCTGCTATTCTCCCATGGAGACGATCGTAGAGATGCTGGATGTAGTCCTGTGGAACGGCTTGCCATGCCATTGCCACCTGGCGCCTCAGTTGGACCAGCGTTCATGCTGGACGTGCAGACCGCGTGAGACGACGCTTCATCCAGTCCCAAACATGCTCAATGGGGGACAGATCCGGAGATCTTGCTGGCCAGGGTAGTTGACTTACACCTTCTAGAGCACATTGGGTGGCACGGGATACATGCGGACGTGCATTGTCCTGTTGGAACAGCAAGTTCCCTTGCCCGTCTAGGAATGGTAGAACGATGGGTTCGATGACGGTTTGGATGTACCGTGCACTATTCAGTGTCCCCTCGACGATCCCCAGAGGTGTACGGCCAGTGTAGGAGATCGCTCCCCACACCATGATGCCGGGTGTTGGCCCTGTGTGCCTCGGTCGTATGCAGTCCTGATTGTGGCGCTCACCTGCACGGCGCCAAACACGCATACGACCATCATTGGCACCAAGGCAGAAGCGACTCTCATCGCTGAAGACGACACGTCTCCATTCGTCCCTCCATTCACGCATGTCGCGACACCACTGGAGGCGGGCTGCACGATGTTGGGGCGTGAGCGGAAGACGGCCTAACGGTGTGCGGGACTGTACCCCAGATTCATGGAGACGGTTGCGAATGGTCCTCGCCGATACCCCAGGAGCAACAGTGTCCCTAATTTGCTGGGAAGTGGCGGTGCGGTCCCCTACGGCACTGCGTAGGATCCTACGGTCTTGGCGTGCATCCGTGCGTCGCTGCGGTCCGGTCCCAGGTCGACGGGCACGTGCACCTTCCGCCGACCACTGGCGACAACATCGATGTACTGTGGAGACCTCACGCCCCACGTGTTGAGCAATTCGGCGGTATGTCCACCCGGCCTCCCGCATGCCCACTATACACCCTCGCTCAAAGTCCGTCAACTGCACATACGGTTCACGTCCACACTGTCGCGGCATGCTACCAGTGTTAAAGACTGCGATGGAGCTCCGTATGCCACGGCAAACTGGCTGACACTGACGGCGGCAGTGCACAACAAATGCTGCGCAGCTAGCGCCATTCGACGGCCAACATCATATGTGCATTTCTTATGCATTTCACATGTTCCACATCATAACAGCTGCCATACCATGTGATTGATCAATGGAACATGCAGCCAACTAACTAACTAACTTATATCTTTTAAAATAAATGTAATAGGTAAGGTCATAAAGTGTGGTGTTCATGATCAGTTTCTCAGACAAAATAAAAGCTAACATGTGCTTTCATGTGCCAAAACAGCAGTTCCCACATAGGAGTTAAACTTTGTAACAAATTTCCTGAAAATGCAAAAGCAATTACTGAGGTCAAACCCTTTAGAAAATCTTTAAAGTCATGTTTACTGCATCACTACTTTTACTCCACTGAAGAATATTTAAATGTATGAATTATTTGTAATTTTAAATGTGTGTGCATAGTAACATCTTGCACTTCTATACATATACATTATCTTACATATAAACTGCTTTTTGTACAAAATATGACCAATAAAAATACAAAAAACTACAAGATATAAAAATAATTTCCTTGTGGGAACTTCATCTGTGTTAATGTACTTCATCTGTGTTAATGTAAAAATGCAGTTTTTCTTCACTTTGGGATATTACCCATAATTATCAGACGTGAAACTGGGAATAAAAAGGGAATATGGCAGCAAAAGATGACAACTAAGACCTGAGGGATGAGCCCTTAATTACATCATACTGAATATTGAGGAAGCCAGAATGGTAGCTCCCAATGTCCGATTCACACGTCCATCTGTTAGTACCCTTAGATTATATACCTTGATTGATAGGTTTGTGAAGAACAAATATTGATGAGCTGCCCGTCAATGCTTATGGCAGACAGTGTGGTGAGTCATTGTCTGCAACCCTGGAATTGAATGCTTTACAAGTAGCACAAAGACTAATGGACTTAGAAGTGACAATATTGGCTGGAGACTTGAGAGCTCAGTTGCTACATGGTCAGTTTGTGAAGTGGTAATGTTGATCCCATCTACAGTCTACAATCCCACTCTCTGAAATTTAGAAGTACTCAGGACTGGGCGGAGACTGGTGCGAGTAGTGCTTTGCTTAGGTTTAGTTTGGTTTATGTGGATGACAGGGCAATGCAACATGAATAGGGAAGGATGTCAAAGGCCTTGCTGCCACATATGGTCCTTAGAAGTGGAACTCTTATTACCTGTTATTTGTGACAAATAAATTTAGATTCTGAATATAGGCTAGTGGAGTTGGAAGAGAAGTTAAATAATACCAAATGTGGTATAGTAGGACTATCAGGAGTGTCATAAGAATTGGTAATACTTGAACATACATTACTTTGTAGGGGAAATCGGGCAGAAAGTTCAAATGTTGGCTTAAATGAAAATCAGAACAAATTAAAAAGGGTATTACAGCCATTAAAGGTTACTTGAACAAAATAGTGAGAATTGAATGAAAAATAAATGAAATACATGTCATGGAGATCGAATCTATTTTTCCACATACTAATCTACGTCTACAAATATACTCTACAAACAACTGTGAGGTACATGGGAGAGGGTACATCCCACTGTACCAGGTGTTTGGGTTTCTTTCCATTCCATTTACATTTGGAGTGCAGGAAGAATGATTCTTTGAATGCCTGTGTATGTGCAGTAATTATTCTAAACTTATACTCAAGGTCCATACATGAACAATATGTAGATGATTGTATTATATTCCTAGTCTCATTTTTTAAAGCCATTTCTTGCAACTTTATTAATAGAGTTTCTTGGTATAGTTTACATCTATTTTCAAGAGTCTCCCAGTTTAGTTCCTTCACTATCTCTGTGACACTTTCCCATGGATCAAACAAATCAGTAACCATTTGTGCTGCCCTTCTCTGTATATGTTCAATATTCCCTATTAGTCCTATTTGGTATGGGTCACACACACCTGAGCAATATTCTAGAACCAGTCTTACAGGTGATTTGTAAGCAGTCTCCTGTATTCTACCAGTAACCAAAGTCTATCACCTGCTTTACCCACAACTGAGCCTATGTGATAATTTTATTTTGCGAGATAGTAGAAGACAAAAAAATGCACAACAAGCAGTAATGGAGTCCAGCAATGCAGAAGTAAGATACAAACTATAGAACCATACTGAGTGGTAATTTTGAGTGTGGTGGTAGGAATGACAGAGGTTGTACATTAGTGTATTAGAACTTGTGAAAAGAAAAACATGTATGTGTTTAACATATTTGTACAGAAGAAACAAATAGAAAATGGAGTTGTTAAGGCCAAAATGAAACTAAAAATTAATATTTCTTTAAACATAAAGGAAACTATATGATGTGACAGTCTTAAACCATTTTTTAATTTCAAATAATCTTTGATTATATAATGAACAGGATAGAAAGATTTTCCACTGTTTGGTTTTTTATTAGTAAGATTCAAAATGAACATAGACACAATGCTAAAAAGAAGCAAACTCATTAGGAATTACCAGAAATTTGGATTATCGTAATTCATTTAATAATTGAGAGGTAAGGTAGATCCAGTTATTCAGTAAGTTAGTTTCTTGTAAACGTGAAGAAAATAGACACACACACAAAAGAAGCAGTTATTTAATAAAGGTGTGTGGGCAAACAGCAAAAGATATTGTAGGTGTTAAGAAAACGAATTACAAGAAATGGATCACTGAAGCTCTTAAAGAAAAGCTGGGAGTGTAAAATAATGATAATAGAAAGATAATTATATTGAATTAAACAAAACAAAAACTGTGCAGCATACAAAAAGCATTTTGTTTTGAACTTCGGTAACTTATATACAGCTGCTGCAAAAATGTACAGCACAAGAAACCTGTTAAACAAAACTGTTTGGAAATGTTTTTGAGAGGATGTGAGAAGGAATATTATAAATTTGATTAGAGAAATGATGGAAAACAATATGAAATAAAGAACTAGTGTGAATGAAGTGTCACATTTCATTAGTTATGACAGCAAATGACACTGTAATAAACAACTGAGAGAAAATGGTACAAGTTGCATTTGTGTGTGTGTGTGTGTGTGTGTGTGTGTGTGTGTGTGTGTGTGTGTGTGTGTGACTCAGCATCTCCACTATATAGTGCATACCAACTTTCCTTCTTATAGTGTTGTTATATTCCACCCTAGATTTTCTATTGTTTGATTTTTGCTGATGCCTTTTCTTTGATTCTAACCCAGTGCTGGTCTCCTTTGTTACAATTTTCTTTTGCATCACTATACTCAATGTTTGTCCTCTTTCTCTTCTTTATTGTGTTTCTCTTGTCACCTTACAAACCACACTGCATGCTCTACTTAGGAGCCACACTGTATCAGCCGTCTCAGTTGCGCACAACAGACGGCTACAAGACCACGCTGATTGTTGGTGCGTCATCTTATGTTCCACATTACTACTGCCGATATAATTAATCCTGTACTTTCAAACTGATCACTCCCCTGCGTCATTTCCCATATTTTTGTGTGGTTACTCCCACACCTTTCCAGTGCCACACAGTGTTTTGTATCTCATCCTCCGACCCCCCCCCCCCCCCCCCTCCTCCAACACTTTCTTCATTCTATCCTAGTTTGCACCCACTAATTCCACCACCCAGTCACATCTGCCATCCCCCTTCATCATACTTATACATCCTCAGACCCGCTACTCACACACATCATCGTCTCCCTCAGATTTCATCTTGCTTCCCCTTTTGCATCCATTTCAACCTTTTTGTATATTTTCACATGTATTTGGGTGTATTTTTGCGATTTTTTGGAGACATTATTCTGCATTATTTATGTAATTTTTTGCATTTTTCCACCACCATGGTTCATTGCTCCTTGCATCTGTGTCAATACAGAAAAGTCTCCTTATCCCTAGCCAGGTCTCAGTCCCACATAATGTTCCTGCATTGTTGCTTGTCTCATGGAATCCTCCCTAATTAATGGCCCTGACATCAAATTACCCATCTCTGGCCGCCACCCTTCCTTCCACAATGATCTCCACCTGTTCAAATTCCACCAATCCTTAGCCCTCACCAACATAGTCTTGCAAAACCATATCAATCAAGCCCAAACCTCCTTGCAGTACCCTCTGTCCATCTACAAGATTCTCCTGCTGTGCAATCACAAATTCCTGGAACCCATAACACACATTGAAACGCTTGCCCTGCCGGAACTTGAGCAACATGCACAACGCCACCTCAAAAAGCTCTCCATTCTGCTTACTTCCTACTCCCGCCTTGGAGCACCACTGTCCACCACCTCTACAACAACCTTCAAACCTCCCCCATGCCCCCTCATAGCTGACAAACCCTGTCTCACAGACCTACTACACCACACAGTTATGAATCTTTCCTCCAGGAGTCTTAGCCCCACACTGTACAAGTTTTCTTGTCTGTTCTGACTCTCTTAGTGCACTGCAAGCACTTCACCAAATATATCCGGTAGACCTGCTGATTCAGCTCATCCATGACTCCTTACATCAGCTCCAGTGCTGTGGCAAGAAGGTGATCTTTTGCTGGGTACCTGGCCACGTTGAGATACAGGGTAATGACATGGCTGACAAAGCCGCCAAGGAAGCATGCTGAGATCATGCTGTCCATCAATGTCCCATCCTGTTATACGCCATTATCTCATTTTCTGACAGATGCATCATGCACCAGTGGGAGACTGAATGGTTGCAGGTGTCAAACAACAATCTGCGGTTGCTGAAATTGACCACAAAGACTTGGCGGACTTTGTGTCAGCCACACCACTGGAAGGAGGTTTTGATTACTAGACTGTGAATCAGGCATAGCCCTTTCACACATGGCTTCCTTCTCTGGTGGGAGTATCCACCATTCTGTGATGTTTGTGGCATGCCGCTTTCAGTTCAGCATATTGTGGCTACGTGTGTCGCGTATATGGATACTAGGGCAGCCCTCAGTCTGGCTGGAGATCTGCCCACCATCCTCACAGATACTGATACCAATGTTAACAAGAGTCCCCACCCATGAGATTTCATGTTGACTTTTCATCAGGGCACTGATGACCATGATGTCAAGCACCCTTTCAACCCAAATCATCATCATCATCATCATCATCATAGCCCCACAGAAATATCACTCCTTTCCAAAGGCCTCACCTTTTGCCCCACTCCCAAATTCAGTCATGCAGGACTTGTTCAAGACCTTCTCTCCTTTCCTGGTCTGCATAGTGGAAACACTTTCATCACCAACCCTACCTGTCAAACTCAACCAAAGACCGATATTGAACCTTGCCTACCTCACTTCACTCCTCCATCCAACCATGATCCACCCCCCCCCCCCCTTTTGCCCCCTATCCAATCCCTGTTAACTTTCTGGAATTTCTTAACCCAAAACTTTGCCTCACCATCATTCCTCAAATCCCTCAACATGCAGAGTAACCTTACATCCACAGAAAGAACTGCTGTCCACCCTCTAAAAATTGATCTTGACCTTATAATCCTAGCTGTGAACAAAGGCTCCACCAATGTTTTTCTGAGCTGCAAGGCTTCTGTGGCGGAAGGACTACACCAGTTGTCAGATACTACTACTTGCAAACCTTGCCACAGTGACACTACTCCAATGATCGAGCAGGATATCAAGTCACTACTCAAATCCTTAAACCCATCCCAGAACCTCTTCCCAGAGTCCATCTCTCTACTCACCTCTACCACTCCCCACACTCCTACCTTCTACATGCTTCCTAGAGTCCATAAACCTGAACACCCAAGACACCCCATTGTGGCCAGTTACTGTGCCCCCACTGAGAGAATCTCTGCTCTTGTAGACCAACACCTTCGACCTATTACCTGGGACCTATCCTCTTATATAAAAGATACCAACCATTTCCTCCACTGACTCTCCACAGTTGCTGTCTCTTTACCACAAGATGCCCTGTTCATCACTATTGATGCCACCTCCCTGTACACTAACATTCCTAATGCCCGTGGCCTTACAGCTATTGAGCATTACCTTTCCCACGCCCAATGGATTCCAAACCAACAACTTCCTTCCTAGTTGCCATGACCAACTATATCCTCAACCACAATTACTTCTCCTTTGAAGGCATTACCTACAAATAAATCCAGGGTACGGCTGTGGGCACCTGCATGGCACAATCCTAAGCCAACCTATTCATGGGCCATTTAGAGGAATTCTTCCTAAAAACCCAGAATCCTAAACCCCTCACCTGTTTCAGATTCATTGATGACATGTTTGCTATCTGGATCAAAGGTGAGGACACCCTATCCACATTCCTCCAGAACCTCAACTACGTCTCCCCCATTTGCTTCACCTGGTTCTACACAACCGAATAAGCCACCTTCCTAGATGTTGACCTTCACCTCAGAGATGGCTACATCAGTACCTCCATGCATATGAAACATACTAACCTCCAAAGCTGCCACAAGATTCCATACCAAGAAGTCCCTTCTGTACAGTCTAGCCACCCATGATAATCACATCTGCAGTGATGAGCAGTCCCTCTCGAAATATACTGAGGGTCTCACTGAAGCCTTCACTGACCGTAATTTTCCTCCCAACCTTGTACAAAAACAAATCTCCCTTGCCTTATCTTTCCAGTCTCCCTCCACCTCTCTAAAGTCCCACTGTCTGGCCACAGAGGAGCATTCCGGTTTCGATTACCTCTCATCTTGCCCTGAAATGAGAAATGTCCTGCCCGCTATCCTTACCACCCCTCCCACAGTGGTATTCCACCATCCACTGAACCTATGCAATATACTCGTCCATCCTTACATGATCCCTGCTCCCAATCCCTTAACTCAGAGCTCATACCCTGGTAATAGACCTAGATGAAAGACCTGTCCCATACATCCTCCCACCACCGCCTACTCCTGTCCGGTCACTAACACTACCTATCTCATCGAAGGCAGGGATACCTATGAAAGCAGTCATGTTGTCCACAAGCTAAACTGCAACCACTGTGCTGCATTGTACACAGGCAGGACGACCAACAAGCTATCTGTCCACATGAATGACCACTGACAAACTGTGGCCAAGAAACAAGTGGACCACCCTGTTACTGAACACGCTGCAAAATATGATATCCTTCATTTCAGTGACTGCTACACACTCTGTGCCATATGGATCTTTCCACCATCACCAACTTTTCTGAATTGCGCAGGTGGGAACTTTCCTTCCAATACATCCTATGTCCCCATAACCCTGCTGGCCTCAACTTTCGTTAGTCGCTGTCCTCAACCATCCAGCCCCTTCCCTGCTCCCATTCCAGCACTACACAGCTGTCATGCCACCATCATACCCAGTTTTTTCCTCTTTTTTTTCTTCTCTCTTTTTCTCTCCTTTTCTGCCACTTGCCCTCCCCTCCTCACCTCTCCCTTGCCATCCATCTAACCTGCAGCATTTCACTGTCCATCATCCCTGCCATACTATCCGTCCCCTTCCCCACCCCAGCATCCTCCTTACCACCACCCAGTCGCTACTCCCATCATGCACTGGTGCTGATGCTTGCTGTGTGGTTTCAGTTGCCTGAGACTGCAGTTTGTGTGTGTGTGTGTGTGTGTGTGTGTGTGTGTGTGTGTGTGTGGGCGGGCGCGCGAGCACACTGGCGCACAAAGGCCATTGGCCAAAAGCTTTAAGCATGAAACTCTTTTTGCTGTGCCTATCTACGACTCAACATCTCAGCTATATGGTGAGTAGCAACTTGCCTTCTCATAATATTGTTACATTCCATCCTGGATTTTCCATTGTTTGATGTAATTATTCAAAGTGTCTTTGACAACAATTCTATGAAAAGGATAGATTGCTGCTCACCGTATAGAGGAGACTTTGAGTCATGGGCAGGCACAAAGTTGCTATACATTTAAGCTTTTGTCAAAAAGACCCTTTTTGAAAATAGGAAACACACACACACACACACACACACACACACACACACACACACACACACTCATGACCACTGTCACTGGCTACTGTGGCTGGACTGTGGATGGTAATTACATTTTATGGGAGCAGCACTTTAGTGTGGGTGTGGAGATAAGGAGGCAACTTGGGGTGGGGAGGGGGTATCAGGGCAGGGGTGGGGAACAGTGTACTGCTGCTTGAGGGAACATGTCTCTAGATCTGGGTCTTGGTGGTTTCTGACTGGGAGGCACAGCTAAGTAGAGTGTGTACCAGAAGTTAGTGCTGAGACTGCTATTGTTTCTGATAATATGACAAGTGTTTCTAAAAGTTTTCATTTGTTGGTGACAATGGCTTGGTAGTGAAGGGTGTTGAGTGCAAATTAGTGTATCAAACTGTGCAATTCAAGAGTTAAGTTCATGGCTTGTAGAAAATAAGTTGATGATAAATAGCAGTCAGACTCAGTTTTTATAGCTTTTAACACCCAATTCAACTAAAACTGACCTTTTGATTATGCATGCTGGGCATATGATTGGTGAGTCTGAACAATTTAAATTGCTAAGTGTTCGTATACATGGAAAGCCCACCGCTACCCTCCCCCCTCCATCCCCGGAGACTCACCACTCTGGTGAATTTGTGCTTGGCTACCACAGGGCCCCAGCCATTGCAGCACCTCTTCCCTTTCCATGCAGTGTGTCTATCCTAGTGCATTTCTTTTTCCCCTCCCTTGGGGAACACATCTGGGATATTATTGGAAATACGTTTTGAGGTTTTAATAGCCTACCACCCAAACAGTCTCTCATCTGTTTAATCTTTCTTTCTTCATTCATAATCTGCTGCCCTTCCTCCACCTTGGCATTTGAGGTTCCTCTAGGTCCCATCATCCTCCTTGTGCACTCCTGAAGTGTGGCCCACATGTTTGACGTGTAACAAGTGACTGAGAACACATAATTCCCAACCGCAGGTTGACAGATATGGTTCTTATGTGCCCCATTATACGGGCCAGGCCCAGGGAGGAATGGTTGCCTGAGCTATTCCCTTCCCAAAACGCCAATTGGTCCCTCTATCAGGAGTTTGTGAGGTGTGACCTGAGGTGTGAAGGACCACCTGAGGTGGAGGAGCCGCTGACTATATCTACTAAACTTAAATGGGATGAGGCCAAAGATTCAAAGAATCTCCTAGCCGCACCCCTGTTCCTCATGGTATCACATACTGAAGGTCAGCCCTTTGCTACAGTTAATTCATTTATTATTCAGAAAGATATTGACACAGTTGCAGACCCTGTGAAGTCCTGCTCTTGTTTACATAATGGAACTTTGCTTATGGAGACCAGTTGTGATTTTCAAGCCCAACAGCTCCTTACAGCTTGGATCCTTTGTGGATATTCTGTTTGTGTCGAGGCACATCGAATGCTATTACTTACACTTAGCTGCTTGATTGTCTGACTGAGGGAGAAATCTAAGCTTCTCTCTCTGATCAGGGCGTCACTGCAGTCCATCGGGTAATGCAAAAGGCTGATGCAACCTTAATGCCTGCCGCATGGGGTAGCCAGTAGCCGTGTGGTCTAAGGTGTCTTGTCACGGTTCACGCGGCTCCCCTCTCTCAGAGGTTAGAGTTCTCACTTGGGTATTGGTGTGTGCTGTCTTTAGTATAAGTTGTTTAAGTTAGATTAAATAGTGTGTAAGCCTAGGGACCGATGACCAACCTCAGCAGTTTGGTTCCATAGACCTTACCACAAATTTCCAATTTCCTAAATGCCTGCACGCACTCTTTTTCTCATATACGATTGAGTAGTGCTTCCATCAAAGATCAAAGCAGGTTATGAAGTCGTCACCGTTCGACTGTACATTTGAAACTGAATGCATTGCTACCAGTGTCAATGTTACAACCATACTCACATGTCCTATCAAAACACAGCCAAATGTGTATTTTTGGTAGGGATGCTCACTAATGTGATTGCCTGCCTCCTCCTACCTGCTGTACCAATTGCAATGGCAGCCATGCAGCCTCACCTTGAGAATGTCCCATGTATCTCGATGAGTGGGTTGGTCAGGAGACCTTGCCCTGTCACTCACAAGTTTTTGGCTAGTCGAAAGCCCTGCATTTTACCATCTGGCACTAAGAGTACCATGCTTGTTACATCTCACTCCACAAAGGACATGGCCACACAGACTTGTGACCTCAAATTCAGCACTGCAGTTGTAAAATCACAATAGCATCCCCATGTCCTTCTCCTCTAGCTGTGCATCAAGCCACCAAATCTTCGCACCCAGTGGTGAAATTACCTCCTTCACAACCAGCAGGCTGGAAAGAACAAAAGGAACACTCCTGCGAAGACTTCTTACATCCCTCCAGCCAACAAACATCTGAGTCTTCATCTGACAACCACAGTGGCTCTAAGAAATCAAACAAAGACAAATAGTCTTCTCTTCCCCCACTCAGAGATCCTCTTCGACAGTGTTTCTGCGTGTCTGCCTCACCCAACTGACCTCCATTTCACCAGTGCCCACCGCCTACCATTTTTCTGCCCTGGAATCCGCAGAAAGACTCAGGGAGAATACCAACACCACTATAGGTCTCATGGATCAGGATGCTCCAGCCACTACACCTTTTAGTATTGGGTCTGGCAGTTGGCAGCCACCAAGATGACAAACCTTCATTTATTCCCTCCTCTGCTTTCCCCATTATGACTCACCTCCAATGGAATGTTCATGGCATTAGATCCAACAAGCAGGAATTCCAACTGCTCTTGGAACCACAGCATCCGCTTTTTTTCTGCCTCCAAGAAACAAAATTGCTTCCTCGTGACTGCTTTGACCTCTCACATTTCCTTCCGGTCCACTTTGACCTTCCTCCCAAGGATGACATTTCATTTTAGAGGGGGTCATGCTGCTCATCCAGGATGATGATCATAGCTAAACCATCTCACTGAACACTTGGCTGCAAGCTGTTGCAGTCTGCATTATCCTTCCTCATTTCATTTTTATCTTTGCAACGCCTCCATCCCTCCATCATTAGGTTCACCAGGGAAGACGCCCTCCAGCTTATTGGTCAATGCCTTCACCACTCTCTGATTCTTGGTGCACACCACCTCCTTGGAGCTCTTCCAGAATGTGTCAGAGAGGTGCCCTTTTGGCTGACCTTCTCAATCAATTCAACCTCATCTGATTAACATCAGAGTACCCATGTTCCTTTCAGCCTCCACACACACACCTCTTCCTATTTGGAACTCCCATTTTGCACTGCTCAGTTGCCTGCCATATTCAGTGGTCCATTCTCTCTGACATGTACTGAAGCAACCATTTTCTGCGTGCAGTTCGTTTGCTGACTCCTACCCCACCTACAAATAAACCCAACTGACAGCATTCTAAAGCTGACTGAAGGCTTTACTCCTCCCTGGAAATGCTCAGTGAACAACATTTCCCCTGTTGTGATGACCAGGTAGAGTACCTAACAAACATTGGCCTTACTGTCACAGAATGTTTCATACCTCGCGCTCCACCTTTGTCGCATTGTGTCCTGGTCCTTATGTGGACTGCTGGTTGCTGTGATGAGATTCACACATGGAGACCTGCTATCTGTGTTTTTAACCATCATCCTACACTGGCGAACTGTATCTATTATAGACAGTTGTGTGCACAGTGCCATCGCATTTTTCGAGACAGCAAAGAAGCTAGCTTGATTTCATTTACTGGCTCTTTCAACAATTTCACTCCCTCTTCCATCATGTGGGGCAACCTTGTCTGCTTTCAGGGACCAAGGTCCTGTCCCCGATTTCCAGCCTTACCAGCAGATGATGTCATTGTACACCCTATTGCTATCTCCAACACCTTAGTCTCCTATTTTGTGAAGATTTTAAGCTCCACTCACTGTCACCACACCTTCCTCCCTTGGAAATGAATGTAGGTGGCTTGGGTGATACCTTCTTCCTCTCAAAATCAAGAATGCTACAATGCCGACTTACTATGAAGGAGCTACATCATGCTCTGACTTCATCGTGACCGTCCACTCCAGAGCCGGATGATGTTCATATTCAGATGTCGCAGCACCTTTCTCCTTCATACATACAACCCCAGTTGGTTAAGTGGTCTGTTTCCCAGATGCTGGTGTGAAGCCACTGTCATATCCATAACCAAGCACTGTAAGGACAAGAACCTACCTTCTAGATACTGCTCTATTTCTCTCACCAGCTTTGTTTACAAGGTGATGGAACATATTATACATGGCTGGTTGGTATGGTGGCTCGAATTTCACAATCTACTAACTACTGCACATTTTGGATTTTGAATGTGCTGTTCTGCAGTTGACCATCTTGTCACTTTGTCAGTCCATATCATGGGTAGGTTTCTGCAGAAATACCAGACTATGCCCATGTTTTTCGATTTAGAGAAAGCCTACTTGCTGGAGGACTGGTGTCCTTCTGACCATATAGATATGTGGCTTCTGAGGCTGCTGACTGAGTTTTCAAAGTATGTGTTGGTTCGGCCTTGTCAGACACCTTTAACCCAGAGTGCCTCTAGGCTCTGTCCTGAGCACTGTCCTCTTTGCCATAACGGTTAACACTATTATGGCCTGTCTCCCACCAGACATCTCTGGCTCCCTTTCTTTTGACGATCTATTACAGTTCTTCATGGAATGGGCTTCTTGAATGGTGTCTTCAATACTATCTTGATCACCTGTACTCATGGAGTGTTGACTATGGCTTTTGCTTTGCCACTGACAAAATCGTTTGTATGAATTTCTGGCTGCACAATGTGTTTCTTCCAATATCTTTACATCTTCGGCCTGTTGCTCATCCATTTGCTGGAACTATGAAATTCCTGGGGCTCATGCTTGATAGAAAACTTTATTGGTCCTCCCACATGTCTTGCCTGGCCACCCACTGTGCCTGATCCCTCAGTGTCGCATGTGTCCAAAGCAGTACTTCCCAGGAATCAGATTGGGCCACCCTCCTCCATTTGTATCGACCCCTTGTCCATTCAAAACTAGACTGTGTGTGTTTTGTTCATTCATCTGTGCATCCATGTATCTTACACTGTCTTAATACAATCCATATTTGTGGAATCTATATGGCCGATGGCACCTTTTATGCTAGCCCTGTTGAGTCTCTATGCAGAAGCTGCCAAACTACCACTGTCATACCGGCATAATGTTCTCCTCAGCAGATACCCGTGCCTTTTGTCTGCCATGCAGTTCACTTTCAGCTATTGCTCAGGCAGATTAACGTCATGCTATCTGCCAAGTTCCCAGTGGGTGGAACCCTTCACCACCTTGACTTAATGCAGTAGCCCGTGTTCATCTTGGATTTCATTCAGTTCCTAAGGAAACTACCCTGGGCTGGATCTTTTGCTGTAAGTTTCTCGGCCTTCGCATTTGACTTAGCAATAGCGCCTTTGTATACACTGATGATTCCAAAACTGACTGAGGTGTTGGGCGTGCCTTCATCATTGGCGCTGACTATTTTTGGTATTGGCTTCCGGAAACTGCTCAGTATGTACAGCAGAGATCTTCACCCTGTATCAGGCCCTGCAATGCATCCAGCGACACTGGTTTTTCAACTGTGTCGTATGCTTTGATTCTCTGTGCCCTTCAGTCTCTCTGTCTGCTGTACACAATCCATCCCTTACTACAACAGGTCCAAGAAAGCTTCCATTTTCCCACTCTTGAGGGCACTGCTGTGATGCTTATGTGGATTCCTGGTCACGTCTGTCTGAAGGAAACAAAGCTGGTGACACTGCTGCCAAGGCTGCAGTCCTCCTGCCTCAGCCTGCCAGCTCTTCCATTCCTTCAGATGATCTCCATCCATGTTGCCATCTGTCAGCAGGTGGTGTCACTTTGGCATCACAACAGGTCTTCTCTTTATAGGAACAAGTTAAGGGGAATTAAACCTCTCCCAGCAGCTTGACCGATCTCCTCTCAGGCCTCTTGGTGTGGGGAGAAGAAGGGACGTCGAACAGATGTGCAGAACTATAGACCTATATCTCTAACGTCGATCAGTTGTAGAATTTTGGAACACGTATTATGTTCGAGTATAATGTCTTTTCTGGAGACTAGAAATCTACTCTGTAGGAATCAGCATGGGTTTCGAAAAAGACGGTCGTGTGAAACCCAGCTCGCGCTATTCGTCCACGAGACTCAGAGGCCCGTAGACACGGGTTCACAGGTAGATGCCGTGTTTCTTGACTTCCGCAAGGCGTTTGACACAGTTCCCCACAGTCGTTTAATGAACAAAGTAAGAGCATACGGACTATCAGATCAATTGTGTGATTGGATTGAGGAGTTCCTAGATAACAGAACGCAGCATGTCATTCTCAATGGAGAGAAGTCTTCCGAAGTAAGAGTGATTTCAGGTGTGCCGCAGGGGAGTGTCATAGGACCGTTGCTATTCACAATATACATAAATGACCTGGTGGATGACATCGGAAGTTCACTGAGGCTTTTTGCAGATGATGCTGTGGTGTATCGAGAGGTTGCAACAATGGAAAATTGTACTGAACTGCAGGAGGATCTGCAGCGAATTGACGCATGGTGCACGGAATGGCAATTGAATCTCAATGTAGACAAGTGTAATGTGATGCGAATACATAGAAAGATAGGTCCCTTATCATTTAGCTACAAAATAGCAGGTCAGCAACTGGAAGCAGTTAATTCCGTAAACTATCTGGGAGTACGCATTAGGAGTGATTTAAAATGGAATGATCATATAAAGTTGATCATCAGTAAAGCAGATGCCAGACTGAGATTCATTGGAAGAATCCTAAGGAAATGCAATCCGACAACAAAGGAAGTAGGTTACAGTACGCTTGTTCGCCCACTGCTTGAATACTGCTCAGCAGTGTGGGATCCGCACCAGATAGGGTTGATAGAAGAGATAGAGAAGATGCAACGGAGAGCAGCGCGCTTTGTTACAGGATCATTTAGTAATTGCGAAAGCATTACGGAGATGATAGATAAACTCCAGTGGAAGACTCTGCAGGAGAGATGCTCAGTAGCTCGGTACGGGCTTTTGTTAAAGTTTCGAGAACATACCTTCACCGAAGAGTCTAGCTGTATATTGCTCCCTCCTACGTATATCTTGCGTAGAGACCATGAGGATAAAATCAGAGAGATTAGAGCCCACACAGAAGCATACCGACAATCCTTCTTTCCGCGTACAATACGAGACTGGAATAGAAGGGAGAACCGATAGAGGTACTCGGGGTACCCTCCGCCACACACCATCAGGTGGCTTGCGGAGTGTGGATGTAGATGTAGATGTAGATGTAGAGATCATTTTTGCTAGGTGGCATATTGGGCACAGTCATTTGTTAAGTAGTGATCCTCCACCACTATGTGCTCATTGGCATCGGCCTTTGAAGTTTCACCATTCCCTGACCAGAGTTCTCTTTTTTTTAAACCACTTACAATCTAGTGTGCATTTGCCATCTGAGTTATCGGGCATTTTAGCGAACAACACATGGCTGTCAATGGAATTTTACTTTTTATCCTTCATAGCAGTATGGTGAAGGGCATTTAATCTTTAGTTCAGGACCTCCACTTTCTCTGTGGTGTATTTTGTGGACCTTTCTCAAAGAGGAAGTCCTTGTTCTTAGCTCTCTTTCCTTCAGTCAATTGGACTTAATGTGTAGTAGCTTTTAACTTCTTTTCTTTTTCATATTAGTGTTCTAAGTTCGTGACATGGGCTCTTATGACCTGAGTTGTTTTTTTAAGTGATAGTCCAACCTGAAAATTAGGTTACTTTGCTTCTTTTCATTCACTTATGACATATAAAGGACATTTTTGGTTCAGAAATAGGCAGTTCCAACAATAAGTGATGTAAGTTTGGAAACTTCTTGTTTCCCCTGTTCATGTGTTTGGGAATTCTAACATAGGCCTCTTAATATACACTCCTGGAAATTGAAATAAGAACACCGTGAATACATTGTCCCAGGAAGGGGAAACTTTATTGACACATTCCTGGGGTCAGATACATCACATGATCACACTGACAGAACCACAGGCACATAGACACAGGCAACAGAGCATGCACAATGTCGGCACTAGTACAGTGTATATCCACCTTTCGCAGCAATGCAGGCTGCTATTCTCACATGGAGACGACCGTAGGGATGCTGGATGTAGTCCTGTGGAACGGCTTGCCATGCCATTTCCACCTGGCCCCTCAGTTGGACCAGCGTTCGTGCTGGACGTGCAGACCGTCCCAAACATGCTCAATGGGGGACAGATCCTGAGATCTTGCTGGCCAGGGTAGTTGACTTACACCTTCTAGAACACGTTGGGTGGCACGGGATACATGCGGACGTGCATTGTCCGGTTGGAACAGCAAGTTCCCTTGCCGGTCTAGGAATGGTAGAACAATGGGTTCGATGACGGTTTGGATGTACCGTGCACTATTCAGTGTCTCCTCAACGATCACCAGAGGTGTACGGCCAGTGTAGGAGATCGCTCCCCACACCATGATGCCGGGTGTTGGCCCTGTGTGCCTCGGTCGTATGCAGTCCTGATTGTGGCGCTCACCTGCACGGCGCCAATCACGCATACGACCATCATTGGCACCAAGGCAGAAGCGACTCTCATCGCTGAAGATGACACGTCTCCATTCGTCCCTCCATTCATGCCTGTCGCTACACCACTGGAGGCGGGCTGCACGATGTTGGGGCGTGAGCGGAAGACGGCCTAACGGAGTGCGGGACCGTAGCCCAGCTTCATGGAGACGGTTGCGAATGGTCCTCGCCGATACCCCAGGAGCAACAGTGTCCCTAATTTGCTGGGAAGTGGCGGTGCGGTCCCCTACGGCACTGCGTAGGATCCTACGGTCTTGGCGTGCATCCGTGCGTCGCTGCGGTCCGGTCCCAGGTCGACGGGCACGTGCACCTTCCGCCGACCACAGGCGACAACATCGATGTACTGTGGAGACCTCACGCCCCACGTGTTGAGCAATTCGGCGGTACGTCCACCCGGCCTCCCGCATGCCCACTATACGCCCTCGTTCAAAGTCCGTCGACTGCACATACGGTTCACGTCCATGCTGTCGCGGCATGCTACCAGTGTTAAAGACTGCGATGGAGCTCCGTATGCCACGGCAAACTGGCTGACACTGACGGCGGCGGTGCACAAATGCTGCGCAGCTAGCGCCATTCGACGACCAACACCGCGGTTCCTGGTGTGTCCGCTGTGCCGTGCGTGTGATCATTGCTTGTACAGCCCTCTCGCAGTGTCCGGAGCAAGTATGGTGGGTCTGACACACCGGTGTCAATGTGTTCTTTTTTCCATTTCCAGGAGTGTATATTTTCTGCAATGTTTTTTGCCATTAACAATATAAGCTTATTCCCAAGAATTAGCTGCTTTCACTCAGTTCAAACTAGGCAGAAATCTGATCTGAATTTGGACCTCACCTCCTTGATTCGTGCAGGAAGGCATGCGGTATTTTGCTGCACCAATTTTCAGTGATTTGCCACAAGAATTAAAAAAATCTTAGCTGTAATCCTCACACTTTCAAATCCAAACTGTAGAATTTCATCATGGCCCAATCCCTCTATTGTGTCAGAGTTCCTGGAAAAAAAGATGAAGCTAATTCCTATGTTTTAATGTTGATTATGCTAGTATATACTCAGCTGCTTGTCATTTGTTTAAGATTGGTGTAAAGTTTATCTTATCTATTATTAATTTGCTGATGTTACTTTCACACACTGACCCCTCAGTTTGGTCTTACAGAACTAGAGTATAAAATCAAAAAAGTATCTTCGGTGTATTGGTACCCTTACCACTCATGCTGTATGTTAATGACCCAATGGATAATATTGAATGTGAACTCAGACCTTTGCAGATTGTGCATTTAGCTACAGTGATGAAGTACTATCTTACAAAATCTGCACAAATATTCAGTAAAAACTTGACGGGATTTGAAACTATTGAAATGATTTGCAATGTGCTATGAATGTTTAGACATGTAAAATTTTGCACACCACAAAACACACAAAAGTGGTATGCTATGACTGCAAGCAATGAGTCACAGTTGAAATCGGCCTGTCACAAATACCAGAGTACCATTATTTGTTCCAAAATGAAATGGAATGATCACATATGCTTAGCTCTAGGTAAAGAAGATGTCAGACTTTGATTTTCTGTTACAATACTCAGAAAATGCAGCCAGTTGACAAATGAAATGTCTTTAAAAACACGCTTTTGCATCCTGTTTTAGACTGTTATTCAAGATTGTGGGACCAGTATTGAAGACTAACAGGAGGTTACTGGTGTATATGGGGTGTTCAAAACAAGTGTCAAAACAAGAAAAATAAGTCCAATAAACATGGGTCCAGAAATGCATACTTTCTGTGAAACCAACGTTTACAGGAGGTATTAAAAGTGGCATCCATTGATGATGATGATGATGATGATGATGATGATGATAATGCACCCCTCTGCCCTCTGGCATAAAGATCTACACGCCCTTGAAGTATACCCAGTTGTTGCTGTACCTGCTGAGTGTCCACACATTGTTGATTGGTGTAGCATACACAAATATGTAAAGTGTCCCCATAAGCAAAAGCCTAATGGTTTGAGGTCTGGGAATGAGTGGGCCAAGGTGTGGGGCTGAATTGCTTGGGGATTTACATCAGATGCTGATTAAGAAATTCACAACACTAGCTCTTGTGAACCCTGCCTCATTGGTAAATAAAATTTTGGATGTGAACAGTGGATCTGCAGCACACTTGTGCAACAGCCGTTGACAGAACCACCGTTTCCATGATGATCCTGTGGCCTTAGTGCCTGAACATGCTGTAGGTGATATGGGTACAGCAGTTGTTCATGAAGTACGCCCCAGATATTAGACTGAGATACACCATCTGCTGCTGCTAAGCATTGCACACTGACTGCAGAGGTTTCTTCCACTGAACATATCACACACTGCTCTGTATCAGGTGTGTGGGCCTTCACTTTTCAGTCTTCCTAGTGCAAGGGTACCTGTGTACTTCAGATTTTGAACAAGTCTGCCAAACAGTTTATCACAGGGAACTCTGTGCTGTGGATATTTTTCAGTGTGATGGCACGGGCTCGCAGGCTACATTTATTTGCTAAACCATAGCAGAATACCATGTCTGCTCTATTGCTAACAAGTGGTGGAAAAGAGAAAATGTAAATGTACTTAAACATTTTTATGCAAAAACAGTACAGTAACAGTAAACACATAAGTGAATACACATTTGGGAGAGATTAAAACACCATGATACGTACCCAGGGTTTACAGTACTGTACAATAAAGCACACAAACATGACAAAACTAATGTAGCTTACAACGTGACTTGAACCACACAACTGATGCAGACCACCTAATGGTAGGTAGATTACTTTGAGTAAGACATAATAATACCCTGCCAACACATTTGATGGAGTGCCAATGCACCAATTGTGCTAATATCCGCAGCAAAACATTGCACAGCACTTCCTGTAACCAAATGTTTATCTCTGAATGTATGCATTTCTGGATATATGTTTATTGGACTTATTTTTCTTGTTTCAATGCATACTATCACCATCAAAGTATTTAACACTTTTTAATACCTGTACCAAGTAGGGAAGAATGAATGGTCAAAGGTGTGGTTGGCCCATGTGAGATTGTGACAGTGTGTGGAAATAGAAGCCAAATATTCTGCAAGAGTGTACTTACAGTTTTAAGGGCCTGTATTAAGTGAAGAATTTGGAAATGTACTTTAACCTCTTGTGTAAGACATCCTTAGGTACCTCAAAGACAAGAGTAGTTTAATTAAATGTGTGCTGAGTCATTTAAGCATTATTTATTCCCACACTCTGTATCTGAGTGGAATGTGTGTCTTAGTGGAATGAAAAGGAATCTTGATATGTGATACAGTGGGAACTTTAGAAGGATGTGCAAAATGTAAATGTAGTCTAGGAAGGAGACAGGCGAAACATAAACTGTAGGCCTGTCAGTTCCCTCTCTATAATGTGCATAGTGTTCATTAAAATTGTCACCAACAACATGAAAACTCGTTGAATTTTAAACTAAGGCACAAGCTGGTTTTGGAAGTTGGTATAGCTTAATGGAGTATTTTCAACTGTGAATGAATATGGAGACATGAAAATGAATTCTGCTTTGCCATTGATTCAAGATTTTGTGAAAACATTTGAGTCAGTTTTCAATTAATTCTGTAATAACAGTCTTGCAAATGAGACCTTGATTCAGCCTATGTATACTGAAGGATATAAAAGTAAATTGTTTGGTTTTCAATTATACTCTATCAACAAAGTGATAAATTCAAAACTGAAAGAGGAGTCAAAGAGATTGTGTATCACCAAAACTCTTCTCAATTTTAGATCTCTGTATTGGGGAAAAACTAGGAGAAATATACACTGCAGGAAAAAAAATAGTACAGCTGGAAAGACAATGTTGATTTTGACCAGATGATGGCATATGCCACCTGAGGGATAGTAGATATACTGATAATGGTTTCAATGTCATCGATCAACAGATAACATAGTGACATAGTTACCAAAGCTTCATCTATGACTACCCTTTAATAGGGAATGCTTACAGCCACAAAACTCATTGTGGTGCAAATATGTGAAGCAAGCACACAACCACCCACTTGTTTCCTGCAGCAGCTGTGCAAGTTTAGAAGGGATCATATTGTGGCCTTCTGAGTGGCAGGATGGTCCTTTCGGAGAATTGCCCCACAAGTTGAACGTACTGTGTCAGTTGTGGAATGATGTTGGTATCAGTGGTCTTGTGAACATTCTCATTCCTGTAGATGAGGTTCTGGATATCCACACTGTGTAGGCACCCGCCAGGATCATCATATTGTAAGGGCAGCAGTGGCAGATTGTTCAGTTACCACAGCACAGATAAGAGGGCTTGTGAGCCCAGATATGTCAATATGAACAGTTGTGAACCAATTATTAGCAGTTGGACTGCGGGCATGCAGATCTGTAGTCCATCTTCCATTCATGCCACAGCATTGATGTGCAGGGTTCAATCGGTCCCGTCAGAGGATCAGTTGGAAGATGGAATGATGTGCCATGGTCTTCAGCCATGAAAGCAGACTCTGCACACAAGTGAAGGTTGTTTGCACAGTAGTGTCTCATAGAGTGCATTCATCCAAGACACACACTGCCCCACCTCAGATCTTATGGTCTGGGGTCTCATAAACTACAACTCTCGTTCACCTACGGTGGTTCTGGAGGGGATACTAACTAGCATTCGGTACTTGCAGAATGTTGTTAAACCCATTCTTTTGTCATTCTTGCAACAGGAAGTTGATATGTTGTTCCAACAGGATAATGCTGTCTGTGAAACTCAATTCACTGTGCAAGATGTGCAGCAATTTTCCTGGCCAGCAGACAACCATGCCATGGAGATACACTGGCGAGCACTATGTCCGGGCTTGTCTCTAATTGAGCGTGTGTGGGATATGATGGAACAATAAGTCACTCGTGCGACTTGTCAACCAATACCTCTTACAGAACTATGTGGAATAAAGTATCCCAGGACAGTATTTACCATTTCTACAATCAACTGGATCCCAAGAGTGTGCACCTGCATGCTGTCCATGGAGGTTACATCATGTATGCCTATGGGCATTTCAGCATGGGTCGATGGCTGCTACCTCGAAACAGCTTGTTCTATTGATGTGCAAATGTAATCATTTCATGTGTTCCACCTACACTGTTGCAGCAATAAATCCTCAGTTAATTGGAAACCTCTAAAAGGATGTACCTTTTATACCCTCACATGTTAAGTTTGTGGGAGTTTTTATATCACTTTTTATTTTATCTTTTCAGTTATTTGCTTCCTTGGTAGGTAGCACATCATTTCCACAGATCTTTGATTAGCAATAACGGATTATTGGCCCACTGGGTTACACATGACTGGGAAGGGAGTTGAAGCAATTTGCAACAGTTCAGTATGAGCCTGTTCGCAGAAATGATAGATTTTAGTGTGGAATGGAATGACAATGGTTATTGAAATGTCAGATGAATTTACTAGGATTGTCACTGTGAATAACATCAGAGTGCATCACTTGTAACAGTGACATTAAATTTTTCAAAAATCATTCTCATATTTGACCTTAAAGAAGGAGAGTCAGAATAGTGAATGGTAAATTGAGTCACATTCATTAGCTGTCTCGGAGAAAGAATTAATATGACGCTATTCAGCCTGTAATAGAGGCAGGTAGCATCTTAACATGAACTGCCTTTGGCATGCCAGTCAGATTGTAATGTTAGTGAAGATAAATTTTAGCCATAAATGGAATAACTTAACAATAAAATTTCAAAAGGCCACTTGTAATTCAATAACTGAGTAAACTGAAATAATGCTTAATCAAAACACTGAAAAGAAAATAGAAAAAGTTAAATATGAAGTTGTGGAACCAGTTGATCAGTTGTTATACCTAGGACTGTTTGGGTGCACAGAAAAAAAAGAATAAAAATTGTCTGGAGTGCTGTGCTTCTCATAACGTGTACAAAAACTATACTTCCTCTGCAACCAGTGAGGAAAATTTATGGTCTGTGTGTATTACTGTGTCTAACTTTCAACAATGGAATTCAATGCAGAAAAATTATAACATTGATGGTTGCTGAGGTGAACATTGGAAATTATTATGACAGACTGGAGAACAAACAAATTGATAGGGTGAAGGAGAGGGGATGCTTACCATGTCTATGGTGTTCGATAAGCTACATGTCCCTCCTGGTTTATGTCAAAAGATGAGCATCTCAGGGAACTGGGACATTCTCAGCTAGCCATGGGCCTAATGAATATGGAATCCCTGAGCTGTGGACTGGTGAGTGCTACCCATCTCCTATATGTGTAAGCTTCATACATTCTCTTGCAACCACTGCGTGGTCTTGTGATGAAATGTTGTTTGTCACAGGAACTAGGGATCTTGGACCAACCATCCAAGTCATGAGGATGATGCTGACCTTTGAGGTGTGTACCAATATGATAATGACTGCTGACATGAGATGGTCATTAGCAAGCAACCTATGGGAAACCAGATGTGCCTCTTAGCTTGCTAAGTTGCTTGCTTCGAGCTTGAAAACCTCCATTACTGCAGCTCTGGGAGAAAGTTGACTAAAAATAATGCCTGTACACAGACAGAGACCTTTGAAGTTAGCACTAATTCCTGTATTAGAAAATGCATATGCTAATTAATAAATGGAATATTGTCCACACCTACATACAAAGTGATGGTTGTGCACCAGGCAGCCAAGGAAATATTTCTACAGCATCAAAGGAACACAGAGTAAATTATCCTCATTCACACAGGCCAGCAGAGACAGCCACAAGTAGTACCAAAGGAAAAACAGATATTTACATTAAAAGCCATCATATCATGGAGCACTCTCCAACTGTGCAAGGTGGCACAGTGACAAGCACACTTGACACATTCTGGAGAATGGTGGTTCAGATCTGTGTCTGACCATCCAGATTTAGGTTTTCCATGATTTCTCTAAGTCACTCCAGACAAATGCGGGGATGGTTCCTTTGGAAGGGCATGGCTGATTTTCTTCCCCATTCTTGAGTCATACCAATCTTGTGCTCTGTCCGTAATGATCTGACTTAACCAGAACAAATGTTGAAAAGGATTATGTAACTGAAGCTATAAAAATTATTCTGTTCAACATGTTATTGCTACAGTTTACTGCTCACCATCTGGAAATTTTCAACTTTCTGTAAACAAAATTGAAATATTTCTAAATAAAGCAAATAAAATGTATTGTGAGTTAATAATCTGTGGTGACTTCAATATTCATTTCCTCATAAATAGTAGAAACAAAGGCCTTTTTTAACCTTGCAACATCCTATCATTTTATGGCTGAAGTAAAAGCTGCTACCCAAGTGACGGAAACTTGTAAAACAGCTTTTGATGAATTTCTATTCAAGAAAATTGTACACAATACTTCACTAAAAATTGTCAGTGCAGGATTTAGTGACCATCTTGCTTAAATGTTAAACTTAAAAATGAAAGCCAGTATTATTAACAACATGTCTGTAGAACCACAAGTAAAAGGAATAATCAGGATAATGTAAAGTACTTCAACAACTTATTAAAGAAAGAAAAATGGTCACAGGTTTACAAAATTAATGATATCAATGAAAAATTCAACATTTTCATTGATACACTAACCCATTTCTTTCAGATTGCCTTCCCACTGAAAACTGTTACCATAAGGGGGAATTCTAGAACAAACAGCTTGCTCACCAGGGGAATAAGGATTTCATGCCAGAAAATAAACTGTAAATCAAAAATTCCTCACTTGAAATACATGTATACTATAAAAAATACTCCAAAATACTAAGAAAAGTAATAAGAGCAGCAAAAATAATGACCAATACATTTATAATTCAGATAATAAAAGGGAAGGCTATGTGGAGTGCCATAAAAAAAAAGAATCTGGTGAACACAGCCCATCCAGCAAAAATGTAATACTATCACAAACAATTAAAAAGTGGCAAACCCCTTAAAAGCAAACATTTTTAACAAATGCTTCACTTGTTGCCAAAAATATCATTGCACAAGAAACTGAATAGCACCTTGGTGTAGTGGTTATGATACTGAACTATTGCATGGAGGGTCGTGAGTTTGAAACTCACCTGGACTGTACAGTTTTAATTTTTATATTTGGTTCAAGTACATTGTAAAAGTATCCACAAATTCTCAAGAGTCATTGTACTGGAATGTTCTGTAGCTGTATATCTACTGTATGTGTTCTGGCCAGAGGCAGTTCACTCCGTACTCTTGTATGTGCAAGTGCTGACGAAACCTTTGTTAAGTGAAGTTAGTGCTCATCATTCATCTAATTATACCTTCTTCTACATGACATTCTTCTGGTGGAGACATCGGGTATTGGAACTTGTGATAGGGCACATTATCAGCTACACAGTGGCCCCCATCAGGCGACAGAACCACCGTTTACGTGGTGGGAAACCAGAGTTCGAGCCATATTCAACAGATCGCAGTCTATTAGAGACGGAAGGAGGAGAGGATGCTATGATGACGGCAACTGTGTGCCACCACATGAGACATTCTTCCGGGTTCTCTGGTGATGATGGCCAAGATTTGAGCAAGTGGCTGAAGGTACATGAGCGTATAGCCAAATTCAACAAATGGGATGACACCATGTGTTCGGCTAATATATTTTTCTACTTGGAGGGCACTGCCTAGCAATGGTATAAGAACAATGAGGAGAAGTTCACAAGCTAGGAAGTATTTCGGCGACACACGACAACAGAAATGGAAGGCTTAAGATAAATTAAAGTCCAGGGCACAGCGTCCAGGAGAAACTACAGCATCCTACATTCAAGACATCTTGGAGCTGCGTAAAATAGTGGATCCTAGAATGAAGGAGGAAGTCAAGGTTGTACATCTCATGAAGGGTGTTGCTGAGGACATGTATCAAGCCCTACTCCTGAAGGAAGTTTCGACAGCAGACAACTTCATAAAATGGTGCCAGTATATCAAGACAATGCATCTAAAAAGAATTACACACAAGAAGTTTGAACAGCTTCCAAATGTATCGATGTCTGTGATGGAGGAAGCAACTGATTTCACAAGTGTTCTTCGTCAGATAATGCGAGATGAAGTTCAGAAGGCACTTGGATTGCACGGTGAGCCAAAAATCGAGATGCTTCAAGAGGTCATAATGGAGGAAGCCGAACATACATTGAACCCAATCTCTCGTCCTTCATTTCCCTTTAAAACGGTGAAAAAGTCGAGACCCAGGCAGAGTTACATTCCTACAATGTCGTATGAGGAACCTGTTTGGGCACCAAGGAAGACTGGCATCTGGAGGACCCAGGATAACCAACCAGTATGTTTCCACTGTGGACAACTGGGACATGTGGTGTGCTGTTGTCGAGAAAGGTGTCAGATATTTGATGATGCCCATGCCAGAAGACAGCAGACCGATCTTAGCTGACACCAACTCCAGGACGACGAGGATGAGCAAGAAGATGTGGGTGCAGGATGATGTAGGTTGCCATCGCTGCAAGCTAGCCACTGTAGAGGACGCTCCCCAACACACTGAGCAAGATCTCCATCACTGTTTAGAAGCTCCAGTCGATCACCTAGCTGCCATAACCTGGAAAACTAAAGGGTGTGACCTTTGTTGGAGGTGAGGCTGCCAAAGAAAAAAATCCTCTGCCCTCAATCACTACAAAAATGATAGGAAATTACATCCTCATGGATGGCTGACCAGCCCAACCTCTTGTGGACTCTGGAGCATCATATTCAGTCATTTCAGAGAAGTACCATTGCCAGTTGCAGAAAACCATATTTGTCAACAACAAAACATCTCTGCTGAAGGTGGCTTATGGGAAATACGCAAAACCTACAGGAAGATGTACCATTAGTGTGGGTATAAGTGGCCATACACAGCCCTTAGAATTCACCATCTTACAAGTGTGTAGTCATGATGTCATTCTCGGATGGAACTTTTTGAAAGTTTCTCAGGCAATTCTAGATTGTGGTCACTCGAAAATTATGCTAGACAAGATGAGATACTATGGACAGGAAGATGTGCATCGAAGTGTGTGGAGGCTACATGTGCTGGATGAAGTGATCATTCCTGCAGTCAGCACTAGAAAGGTAACTATCACATGTCATGCCATGCATCAACCCATGGATCTTGTAGTGGAAAGTAAGAGAAGGATACCACTGAAGAATAACTTGGTCATCCCAGCCTCTGTTGTCTCATTTAAGAATGGATTTGGTGACATGTGGATAGTTAACTGTTGATGAGAACCACAGATCCTTCCAAGACTTATGTGCATAGCAAGTGCTGAGCCATTAATTGAAGAACAGCTAAGCGTCAGAAAACTCCTATGCCTAGTCTGTGGGTGAAATTAGTGCTACCACTATGAGGCAAGATCTTCTAGCTTGACTATCACCAGATCTCACTACTGAACAACAGAAAAAGCTACTTGCCATTCTTCAAGAGTTCCCTGAATGCTTCAGTCCATAGGTGAGGATCAGATTGGACAAACTGACAGTGAAGCACTGGTTTAGCGCTGGAGATAATCAACCAATACGCCAGAGAGCATACCGTGTGTCAGCAATGGAACGTAGAATAATTCGTGACGAGGTAGAGAAAATGATGAGCTTCCGCAGAGCCCATGGCCATCACCAGTGATCCTCATTAGGAAGTAGAATGACAGTTAGCACTTTTGTGTCAATTAGGAAGCTTAATCAGATAACTAAAAAGGACATTTCCCTCTTCCACGAACTGACAATACACTAGATTGTCTGAAGGGGGCTAAGTTTTTCTCAACCATGGACATGTACTCGAGATACTGGCAAATCGAAGTAGATGAGGCTGATCATGAGAGAACTGCATTAATCACCCCTGAGGGCCTGTATGAGTTTAAGGTACTGCCTTTTGGTATTTTGTAATGCACCAGCAACTTTTGAATGGATGATGGCTAATCTTCTTTAGGGCACCTGAAGTGGATGATGTGTCTTCGTTATTTAGATGATATTATAGTGTTCTCAGACATATTTGATGAACATACAAAAAGACTGAGGGTCTCCAACAAGACGGACTGATACTTAATCCGAGAAAGTGTCTCTTTGGAGTAAAAGAAATCAAAATACTTGGACACCTTGTGTCAAACAAAGGTGTGTGGCCAGATCCAGAAAAGGTGAGATCTATAATCAAATTTCCTATTCCTAAAAGTGTTAGAGGTATGAGAAGCTTCCTTGGATTATGTCCTTATTACTGTCATTTTAACAAAGACTTTTGTATCAAAGCCAGGGCACTCCAAGAGTTGTTAAAAGCTGATACTAAATTTATCTGGAGTGGTCCTCAACAATATTATTTTGATGTACTGTGAAAATCTCTGCTGACTGACCCTGTACTTAGTTTGTATGACAAGAGCGCATCTACATAACTACACACAGATGCCAGCGGGTATGGGATTGGTGCTGTTCTGGTGCAAATTTCGGATGAAAAAGAGATGGTTATAGCCTATGCTTCTAGGACATTTACAGAAGCCGAGAGAAACTACTCAACTACAGAAAGAGAATGTCTTGCTGTGATCTGGGCCATATGCATATTTCGACATAGTCTCTATGGAAGGCCATTCACAGTTGTTACAGACCATCATTCACTTTGTTGGTTGACAGGTCTTACGGATCCATCAGGACAACTCTCCAGGTGGGCACTACGTATTCAAGAGTATGAAATTACCATAGTGTACAAAAGTGGAAGAAAACACCAAAACGCTGACTGTTTCTCAAGAAACCCTGTGCAACACTTTGATGAAGATAGTGTCTGTCTCACTTCACTAGGATCTCTCTGCTGAGCAGGAGGAGGATATCTCAAATTGTGTTTGCCTTAAATCGGTCAAGAGAATGTGAAAGGACAATTTAAGGTAGTTAATGGATTACTTTGCAAGAAAAACTTTGATACGTTTGGAAAGAGGTGGCTACCAATGATTGCTAAACACATGTGCTTAGATGTTCTACAGAAATTCCATGACAAACCTGAGGTCAGACATTTAGTATTTATTAAGACATATGATATAATCCGCAAGAGATTTTTCTGGCCAGGTTTATTTGGGAGTGCCCATCACTGTGTCGCACTGTCGAGTGTGCCAGAGGAGAAAGGCAGTTCCTCAGAAACCACCTGGCCAACTCGTACCAATTTCAGCAGCTGAAACGCTTTTCCAGCGTATTGGGATTGACCTCCTCAGACAATTTCCAATGTCTGCTAGTGGCAATAGATGGATTATTGTTTGCACTGATTATATGCCACCCTATACCATTACTAAAGCTGTGAAAACAGCCGAAGCATCCGAGGTAGCCAAATTCATCATGGAAGACATTGTGTTAAAACACAGTTCCCAAGGACATTAATTACGGGTCAAGGGAAAGTTTTTCAATCGAATCTTGTGACGGAGATAAACCATCAGTGCAACTTTACTCATCACATGACGACTGCCTACCATCCACAAACTAACGGGCTTACTGAACGCCTTAATAAGACCTTGGGCAACATGCTATCAGTGTTAGTCAATGTTGAGCAGAGCAACTGGGATGAGGTGTTACCTATCGTGATGTTTGTCTGCAACACCACCAAACAAGACACCACAGGATTTACACCATGTTCCTGGTGTATGGGCATGGGGTGACTAAGACAATGGATACTGTGTTTCTGTTAGATCATGATGACATGGACAATAACTACATTGGACAGGTGTTAACCAGATCTGAGGAAGCTTGGCAGTCAGCTCGACACTGCACGCTGCAAGCTCAAGAAAATAATCGCCGAAGGTATGAAGTGAGCCACCACCCTGTTGTCAACCAGCCTGGTGACCTTGTCTGGATCTTCACTCCTGTTTGGAAGGTTGGTTTCCCTGAGAAGCTCCTCAGGCGCTACTTTGGACTTTATAAGGTTGTAAGACCATTGTCTGATGTTACTTACGAAGTTGAAGATTTCGATCCCGACACAAGACAACGAAAGATCAGTGATATGGTCCATGACCTTCAAATGAAGCACTATAAGGATCCTGCAACCCAGGATAAATTTGGAGCTCCAGTGACAGGCAACAAGTGGAAATGTGATGAAGAGCATAGCAGCAAAAGAAGTTCTAAGAAGATCCCTGCCAGGGTGAGAATCAGTCATCAGGAGTCGGAGTATGCAGGACCAATGACTCGTTCCCGGACTAGGAGGATGTCACACTGAGATGCTGTTATCTTAAGGAGGGAGCAATGTCACAGAAGAAGCTGAATAACACCATGGTGTAGTGGTTATGATACTAAACTGCTGCATGGAGGGTCATGAGTTCAGAACACCTAGCCTGTACAATTTTAATTTCTATATTTTGTTTGAGTACATTATAGAAGTATCCAAAAAGTCAAGAATCATTGTACTGTAATGTTCTGTAGCTGTATATATACTGTATGTGTTCTGGCCAGAGGCAGTTCGCTCCATGCTCATGTATGTGCAAGTGCTGAATAAACTTTCATTAAGTGAAGTTAGTGTTCGCTGTTCATCTAATTACACCTTCTTATACATGAAAATATGGTACATCAGACTTACTTTAGAGCACCCAAACCAATGAATTCAATATAAGTGATTATAGAGGGTCAATGTTTCACAAGATGAAGTAGGTAATGCAATAAAAGGACTAAAAAATTCCAACTATGCTTTCAGTCTTACAACAATCTTGAAGAAGAGTGCATCAAACATAAGTGAAACACTTACACACATAGTGACTGCTCACTTCAGGCAAGTGCTGTCCCTGATGTATTGAAAATGTCTAAAGTCATTCCAGTATATAAAAAAAAGCAATAAAGTTAACATAAATAACTACAGACCCATCACAATTTGCTCTTGTGTTTCAAAAGTATTAAAAAAATTATGAATGACAAACTTATGAAGTTTGTAACTAACAACAATGTCTTATGCAATGAGCAACATGGATTCAGGAATAAGAGGTCAATGACAACTGCTATTTATGAGTGCATCAATTCCATATTAAGCCTGATGGGCAAGAAACAGGAATCAATAGTAGTATTTATTGACCTTTCAAAAAGCTTTTGATGTGGTGTACCATAAGATTCTGCTGTCAGAGCTTGAAAAAAATCAAGCACACAAATACCCTCCTAAAAACTGTATCTGCACAATTATCAGACTCTAAACCAATTAAATACGTTGTACCCCAATGATTAATAATGGTAAACAAATGAAATATGTTGTACCCCAAGGATCAATAATGGGACCCCTTCTGTTCCCATTATATATAAATGATCTTAACTTAAATGTGGATGTACATAAAACAATCATATTTACTGATGACACCACAATTCTACTAAAAGGAGACTGTAAAGAACAATTACAGCAATCAGTTAACACTGTCACAAAACAACTTAGCAGCTGGGCACAGAATAATCAACTTGTAATAAATAATTTAAAAAAACTATTGCACTAATATTCCACAATGCTGCAAACAAGGACATGTTTAACCCATCATCTCTATCAGTGATGAACTAGGTAGTAACAGTACTGTAACTGTATTCTTAGGACTTTGACAACAGAACAATGTTAAATGAAATAAGCGTGTTGAATACCTTAATGCAGAACTGAGCAAGACATGTTACTTTCTTTGCTCAATAAAATCGCACTGTAGTGAGAAAATAGTAATGAATACGGGCCATGCCTACTTTCATTCTCACCTTAAGTATGGAGTCGCTTTCTGGATCCAGAATGAGATTTTCACTTTGCAGCGGAGTGTGCACTTATATGAAACTTCCTGGCAGATTAAAACTGTGTGCCAGACCGAGACTCGAACTCGGGACCTTTGCCTTTCGCGGCCAAGTGCTCTACTGTCTGAGCTACCCAAGCACGACTAACGACCCGTCCTCACAGCTTCAGTTCTGCCAGTACCTCATCTCCTATCTTCCAAACTTCACAGAAGCTCTCGGTTTGGCACACAGTTTTAATCTGCCAGAAAGTTTTATATCAGCGCACACTCTGCTGCAGAGTGAAAATCTCATTCTGGAAACATCCCCCAGGGTGTAGCTAAGCCATGTCTCTGCAATATCCTTTCTTCCAGGAGTGCTAATTCTGCAAGGTTCGCAGAAGATCTTCTGTGAAGTTTGGAAGGTAGGAGACGAGGTACTGGCAGAATTGAAGCTGTGAGGACGGGATGTGAGTCATGCTTGCGTAGCTCAGATGGTAGAGCACTTGCCTGTGAAAGGCAAAGGTCCCGAGTTAGAGTCCGGTCCGGCACACAGTTTTAATCTGCCAGGAAGTTTCACTTTCTGGGTGTTGATGATGATTTGTGGGGTAGTCAACTGCACTGTCATCACTGCCCATACAGAGTCCCAAGTTTTAGCAGTCCAATTTTTACACAGTGCAATCTACCCACTGTTTTGAATGATGATGTTGATGGTAATGAAATGATGAGGACAACACAGACACCCAGTCCCCGGGCAGAGAAAATCCCCAACCTGGCTGGGAATCGAACTCAAGACCCAGCGATCCAGAGGCAACTCACTTTCTGGGGAAACTGTAAGACAGCTAATAGCATTTTCAAACTACAAAAAAGGGCCATTAGAATCGTGTGTGGATGCAAACCTAGAGACTTGTGCATACCTCTGTTTGAGATACCTGGTATTATTCCATTACCATGTGTATCCATTAGGGGAACCCTTATATTCATTGAAACAAATGTAATAGTTCAGGGCTGCACGCTGCAAAAAAACTGTGATATACATGACCATTTTACCAGGAAAACAAAAATTTACACATAACCCAAATCAATTTATCTTTGTGCCGAAAAGTTACTTTTCATGTGGGAGTTAAACTGTACCTGAAAACATAAAAGCTATTAGTGAGGTCAAAACCTTTGGAAAATCTCTATAAATTCATATTTACTGCTTTTACTCCTTCAAAGAATATTTAAATTTATTAAATGTGCTATAGAAATACTTAATGCATAAAATGTTTCATTGTAACCTTAAATAAGTATGCCTGGAAATCACTTTCAGAAGTGTACTTATAATTTGAATTGTCCAGTGTCTTAAGCAAAAGATGCTTTTGTAAACAACAGGACCAGTAAATACAATACAATACAATGCTGTCAAAGATCTTTTAATTCTACCTTTCTTTGGGGCGTGTTTCTGGTCATATATCCATATTACCTTTTTTGCTTAGTTTCCTCTTAGGGATCCCCGGATCCCCATTTAGCAAACTCACCCCATATAGACAAAAATTTAATCAACTGCTGGTAGTACAAGTGGTACAGTAAATAAATCAACTTAATTTGTGTTCCACTTGTAATACAGCAAAATCAACAGCGTTCATTTTTATTGCATCTAAGGCACTGTGCTTTTTAGTAATATGTAAATGGTCAGGATGCAGCCAGGCATGCTGTCAAATCACAAAATTAGTAGGGAAGTTCTGGTAGTTTCTAAATAACTTAGGAGTAAAGGAGACCACTCACTGAATAGCAGATGCAATGAGTCTTTGACAAGCACACAAAAAAGAGAAATATAACTTGCTAGCTTTTGGAATAAGTCCTTTGTCGAGCTAGATTATAAATATTCGTTGTGCATCTGCTTTTGTAATACATATATTTTCAGTTTTTTGAGAGTGGAGTAGGGTATCATAAGTACCTTTGACAAATAACATATACAGGACTTCTGATAAATGATGTACACTACAGAAGGAATAGTATTGTTTCTATGGTAACATATATCTTGACTCATTCTATATCTCTGAGATTTCTCCAACAAGAGGGCCTACAGGACAAAATGTGGGAATGCATGTCACTTCCATTTAAACTCCACATTTTCAGCAGAGACCCAAAATTTTAAGGAAGTCTCCAATTTTATAGGATAATGTTAAAGTACTTGTGTTACAGAGTATGTCTTGATGTAAAACATGATACCTGTACATACATTAATGGAAAAGCTGGGTCGGTTCTAGTGTCATATTCTACCCATTGGCTTTGAGCAATGACATAATGCATGATTTCATTCTGTTTATGTCACCGATTGTTTTAATATTAGTTTGTCTCTGGATGTCTTCATTACATGCATATAGTGATAGTTTAATGTATATTTTTTATTTTCATATCACAGTTTGTTTTTGATATACTTCATCAGTCAAAATATTTGCAATTCAGAATATTCTGATTTAATATTGAATTTATTTACATTATGGCTGAGTCAGTTGTATTTAAAGTGAAAATTTCCTTTATAGAATGGTTAATGATAAAACTACCATAAGACTTTTACAATATTTGTGGCAATTAGAGGGTGCTAACAATTATAACATCCAGTTTAAAGTTTACAAGATGGGGGCATGTAAGAATACAATTGAGGGATGTTTTTGGGAGGGGGGGGGGGGGGGGGGCTGTAAAATCTGTTACTATGAGAGTAAAGGTTTCAGTTTTACAGGCCATATGGATGAATACTGTTGGAGGGCAAATGAAAAGTATTCCTAATTAATATTGTGTGTTTCAAGAATTTATGAGAATGGTCAGTGAAATGTACAGGATGTGGTTTGTTAATTGGGTGCCGGGTAGGTTTCAAGGTAGTGTTCCCCCCCCCCCCCCCCCCCCCCCTCCCCACCCCCTCTTCGTTCCTCGTTCCATGTGTTTCTTTTCATTCGGGTACTGTAGTTTGTGGGTTTGGTACTTTTTTGTTTCTTTGGGAGGAGATATTTTTTTTCGTTTCTTGTTAATTTTGGATGTAGAGTAATGGGGTAAGGGAGGAGGATTGGTTGTGATGTCTTGTGCAGGAAGGTTTCTTCGTTTGGATTATGATCTTCATTGTGTTTGTTAATGTAACAATTTGGGAGGGTGAGAACTGACTTGATTAATGATTCTGGTTATTGCATACTGTGTTAGTTTGAATTTTTGGCATTCTCATTGGATTTCCTCTGTTTCTTTTATTCTTCTTGTCAGCTTCAATCTTTCACTCTTCTGCAAGTTCATATGCAGTAACTTTCCTTATTAGTAGAGCATTCTTTCCATTTTGATGTTTTTGCACTGTGGTACTTGTGCTGTGTGTTTTTTCAGTTATACCTAACTAGTAAGTTGCTTTTTTTTTTTTTTTTTTTTTTTTTTTTTTTAAATTCTTGTAGTTAAGAAATCTCTCATTGACAGCTCTTTGTACTAATACTAAGGTTTGTTATTTTTGAGCTGTTATGGCTTGCATGAGTTACATGAATTCTGGTTACTGATTCCAAGGTTTGTCTTTTTTCACATTTTCATTACTGTCACAGTGATGTTTCTTCAGATTTTTATTTTTGGAGATGTTGCCTGTACTATTTTGGACATTATGATCCTTGTAATGGAGATTTACATTTGTAGCATATAGATGAACTCTAGTTGTTAATTCCAAGATTGCCAACTTGCCCTTTTTTTCCAACATGCGTGCGCAGTGGTTTGTTTCAGCATTTCTATTTCCTCTTTCTACTTCAGTAACAAAGTGTTTACTTATGGCAGTAGTGCAGAAAGCAACAGCAAAAATAGAAACCTGCTAAATACCATTGAACATACCTACTGCAAAAATGCCGGAAATAATGAAACTTGGAATCAGTAAGTAGAATTAAACTATATAACTTAATTCTAGTTATCAATTCCAAAATCTGGTTTTTTTTTTACAGTTGCAGTAATCAGGAAAGCAACAGAAAAAATGTAACTATTAAATGAAACCACTGCTCTTGCCTTCTGTAAAAATGCTAACATTAATGAACCAGTATATTTGTTCAGTGCATTCTTTTAGAATTTTCATACGTGATGTCGCTCTGTCAATACCACATTCCTTTGTTATTTCACTGTCACTAAGTATGGAATGCTACTACTGCAAAAATGTGTTAAATCAACAACTAGAATTGACCAATGCAGGTTTCATATTTATTGCACTATCACAGCAGTACAGAAAAGATACCATACAGTTAAATCCTGATGATTTAGCAATACATAAGTAATGATAATGACACATAACTGAATGTGAAACTGACAGTAAAAGCTATACCATATGTATCAGAATTCTCAGAGAATGTAGAGTACACACCTACTGCTACAATGGTAGTTCAGAAAGTAAACCAAAAACAGAAATCCCATAACAAATCACTGCATACCTCTAATGAGAAATAGTGGAAATAATGAACCATGGAATTGATAACTATAATTTACCTATATAGCGTAATTCTAGTTATCAGTTTCAAGATAGATTTTGTGTTTTTAATAAGCATTTAGCATGCATTATTTATAATTTCCATTTGTGGTATCTATTAACTATCAACTCTACTTCCTGTTAATGTGTGTTATGTTATTTGGTTTGGATTCTTACATCATCAAGTGTATCACTGTATGGTATCTCTCTTTCTACTAATTGAAAAATGTGATAACTAACAAATTTTCAATTCAGTTACTACAATATCGTTTAGTGACTCACTGGTTTCTTATTTTTTGCATTCACTCACTACGTGCAGTAGTAAATGTAGAAATACTATGAAAAGGCAGTCCACACACCTACTCCACAAGTATTCATAATTATTTATCATGGAATGATTGAAATTAGCAACTAGAGTTAAGCTATATAGGTCAATTCTAGTTACCAATTCCAACCAATCAATAGTTCATTACATGTTTCTCTGAACTAGTTTGAGCAAGTAATGGATATTGGAATTTGAAACTAGAATTTAGCTAATTAATTTCAGTGACTGATTCCAACCATTCCATAGATCAGTTTTCTACTTTTTCACAGTAGTTCAGAGATTGTAAAGTGTGTTCATTGAAATGTGATAGGATTTATGCACTTGTGACTGCTCTCTGAAGTAACTCAAAAAGGCAATGAATATTGGGATCAGTAACTAGAATTAATGTATGTAATTCAAGTGTAGTTACCATTACTATATTTATTACTTTTTGTGAATTTTTGATACTTGTGAACTGGCTTTTTTTAAAAAAGAATTTGTATCCCAGTTTTTCCACATTTTATGCTAATGTTTCATATATGACACTATTTATTTCGTTTTCCCATTGTCACATTTTGGGATCTACCCACTCAGAACCCCCACATTTCCATTGTAATCTTATTACACTCAGTAATTATTATTAAAAATTTATGCTATTTCATAATATTATGACTTCATCAAGCTCTATACTGTAATTGAATATGAAGATTCTCTGTGTTCTCTGTGCTTCTCTTAGTTTACGGCAATAATTTATTTCAGACATGTATATTCTCTCTCTCTCTCTCTCTCTCTCTCTCTCTCTCTCTCTCTCTCTCTCTCTCTCTCTATGTCTTCTTTTCATTTTGATACAATTAATGGGTAAGTAAATAATCACATGAACTGTGCTTGTAATTTTAATGCATGCTAAACCCCTTTGTTTATGAATGGCATGTGTTGCTTTCAAAGATTGCCTGTATGTAGTGTCCTTGCCTCAGGCATGACATCATTGCACAAATTTGACACTGGAATTGTACACTAGAATTTAACCAAAAAATCAAGATGGAATATGTATATCTGCATAAATCACTAATCATGAGATATAATGCGTGCTCGTCAGTGGCATTTCTATGGAAATTGGTTGTAAGTTCACTGTACAATGAGCTTTGCACACTGTATTCTGCACCATATATTTTTTTCATTTAAGGATTTTTCTTATTTACATTTGTATCATAAAAGCTAGTAATTATTTATTTTCCTTGGTAAAAATATGATCATTTTATGAATGTTACTGATCATGCATAATTTTTATCTAATTGTTTCAGAGATGTCTTCAGACAAGGAAAGAGTGAAGGTATTAGATGGTGGGTTTGCAACTCAGCTCAGCACTCATGTCTCTGCGCCCGTTGATGGAAACCCTTTATGGAGTTCAGCATTTTTGAAAACAGACCCAGAAGCTGTTGTTATGACACACTGCGACTTTCTCAGAGGTTTTATCTTAATAATTTTTTTGTGTTGGAAAATTTTTCAATATTTAATTTGTTTGTTTAATATAATATGTTCCTAAAATGTCTGAATAATGCATGGATCCTCAAGTTATTACATATACAATACTTACACATTTTCCCTAGTCACTCATCAAAATTTTAATTTTAAAACAAATCCTTCCTTGTTTAGCTGGAGCACAGATCATAACTACAAACACATACCAGGCAAGCATTGGTGGTTTTATGAAATATTTGGGGCTTACTGAGGAAGAAAGCATTGACCTCATAAAGAAGGCAGTTGATTTGGCAAAGGATGCAATAGCCATTTTTATGGAAGAGCGTACTGATCAAACAGGTATTAAAATGTTTTTCACACTTTGTTTCACATTCTGTTCTGCTGATTCAAGTTGTGTTGTGTCAAGTTATCACAGCTGTCTTTGAGTATGTGGATGCAGCAGTCTCCCATATTCACAGAATTCATTGAAAAAATACCATAAAACATAAGAAAATGTGGCACTGGAAGCATTATTGGATTCAACAACATAGAATTCTGCCTTCAGTGAAGTGATTGAGTGTAGCTGGTAGCCATATTGGCAGATAATGAATACTGTTGCTCACCACTCCTCTAAATACCAACCTGAAACCTAATGGAGCTATAAACAAGACTTTGAGTAATATCACTGCACAGTTGCCCCATCCTTCACATTTTAACGCACACAATGTGTTGTTGAGCTGTGCTACTTCCAAAAGAGGTCACTCTGTTGACAGTGTCAAACAGTGTAGTAGAAATACACCTGCTCAATAGAGGGTGTGTCATGAACTTGAGCTGTGCCATGACATTATTCTCCACTATAAATCTTTCAGTATGATTCATAGCCCTTATAGATGTTCAAAAATGGTTCAAATGGCTCTGAGCTCTATGTGACTTAACTTCTGAGGTCATCAGTCACCTAGAACCTAGAACTAATTAAACCTAACTAACCTAAGGACAACACACACATCCATGCCCAAGGCAGAATTGGAACCTGCGACCATAGCGGTCACTTGGCTCCAGACTGTAGTGTCTAGAACCGCACGGCCACTCTGGCCGGCTCTTATAGATGTTACTAAGTGGAAAGTGGTCAGTGATGTGCTTTCCAGTGACCACTTCCCAATCAGAATACACTGAACAGATTAAGTGATGCCCAAAGAGAGTGCCTGAAATGGATGCCCAACAAGGCTATTGTGAGACTGTATAGTCCACTGGCCATGTTTCAACATCATGGTACCACTAAAAAGTCACATTATGACAGTGATCCAGCTAGCAATGATGCATCCGTTCCAATTTTAAGGGGCCATCAACTAAGACTGCCTGTCCTTCAGTGGAGTGAGGTGGACCACTCTGCATCAGGAACAGGCATGTGAATATGCAGAGGTTCAGACACAATTAACTGCATTAAAGCTGCCTTTGGCAGTGATGATTTTAAGTGGGTGCCTCTTAATAGAGGATGAAAGAATTGACTGTCAGTCATTCAAAAAAGTACATGTTAGTGAGGGAGACCATCAGAAGGATTTGTGAATGGTGCCTCATTACAGGGATGACACACAGTAAAAGTCTCCAGCCAAGACTAGAGGGCATAGCTCAGACAATAACCAAATATTTTTTAGAAGTAATCACTATTGTCAGACCCTAACAACCATTCCATCGCCACAGAAACATTACAACAATGAATAATGCTGCAAAGGTTGTTTTCCATGTGGAATCTGGATTTGGCATGGTTCTTGATTGAAGATGTGGCTCCCAGTCACAATAAGAGGCATTAAACCATGTTCTCTCACCTCACAGGGAAAATAAGAGAGCCTCCACTCATTGTTCAACTGTATCCAGAAAACAGGACAGTTTTCTTTATCATGGAAGGAAACTATTCTGATCCCTCTTCTGAAGCCTGGAAAATCATTACTTGTCTAATATTTGATAACCTAGTCAAACAATAGAAAATCTAGGATGAAATGGAACAAGTGAGTTTTTTATTTGTGTGTGTGTGTGTGGGGGGGGGGTCTATTTCTGATGAAGGCACTGTTGGCCGAAAACTCACTTTCTGACAGTCTTTTTATTGTGCCTATCTGTGACTCGACATGTCTACTGTATGGTGAGTACCAGCTATACTTTTCATAATATTGTTATATTTGATAGCCAAGTGTTGTCCTTGCAAGCTTCATAGGACATTGGATCAAATGACAAACTAGTGTCTTTTTGAGTTCTCAGATACATATAGTACAAATTCAGGAGATATCAATTCACTATTGATAACCTAATCTTCTTCTAAGCAGCAATAAAGTAGGCCTTTGTGCACCAGAAACACCATCATGGGTATCTTTTCCAGTCTGAAGAAGGCTTATTATATTACTTGGAGGCATCATATGTATGGATAGCAACAACTTCTGTAATCCCACCAGATGTGTCAGCGGACAACTCTGCATAATTATGCATATGCCTGTTGAGGCCACTAGATGTGGCATGGAAGTATGTGTCTGCCAGCACAACATCACATGTCAAATCTGTGAATATTCTCTGCTTTGACTGTGTACATATCTTTGCATTGCTATGGATACTGTTATTCTTTATTCTGTGAATTCTATAAAACAGTAGTTCATGTAAATGTGTTTAATGTATTAATGTGTACAATAAATCTTACAGTTTCAGTAACATACCACCAGAAAATTGCTGTGCTAACATGTTATGGGCCCTGTCTATATAATTCAGCATAATATTAAAAAAATTCCAGATCATTGGCTGGTGGAAATTAGCAGGAGTGCGTGACAATTTTGAACCACATAATAGCTAATACAGTGAGTTCTGTAAATACAAATTCACTGTCTCTGGTTGAGAAACTAATGGGAAGAAAAAACCATAGCACGTGGCAACTTTCTATGCAAACATATCTAGAACACAAACAATTGAGGGATTGCATCAATGACACGATAACAGATGTAACTAAACTTTGCACAGTAAAAGCCAAAATTATACTCTCCGTTCATCCATCAATATATGTTCGTTTGCAAGATACATCTACAGCTAAATAAGTATGGAAAAAGCTAAAGCAAGAAGAAGATTCAGGCCTCTTCCAACAAATAGATTTACTGAAGACACTGCTGACAACCAGACTTGAAAACTGTTCATCCATCAAAGAATATGTGTCAAAATTAATTTCCACATCACAAAAATTAAATGGCTTTGAAGTTGAATGAGAAGGGATTGGGTGTATCTTACTTTCAGGATTACCAGATGAATATAAACCTATGATTATGAGTTTAGAAAATTCGAACTTGCCAACCATAGAAGACACCATTAAAAAAAAAAAAAAAAAATACCTCAATAAATACATGATGACACCTGTAATAAACCACCGACAACTGATGCTGCTCTTCAGATCACCAAGAAAAAGAGTAATGTTATATTTAAAAAGGGCCAAGGTGTTACAGCCATAAGAAGTACGGGCATCTGGCAAAAAATTCTCACAGCAAGAGCAAAAACGATGCAAAAACTGTGGCCAAAACAGGAGCTACCAGACGTTCTTTTCAAATGCAGCTGCATTTAAAGATGCATGCACAAAATGATATGTAGACTCAGACATGTCAGCACCCAGGTCCACATGTCCATGTGACAAAAATAAGTGTAAACAGTGATAGGCTTGCAAGTTGTAATAGCAAATAATGGCAACTTACCTGTAAAAGGAATAGGATCTTCATTTGTAGATGTTCTCAAGAGCAACAAGAAAGGTAAAACTAAAGTAGAGGATATCCTGTATTGACCCCAGCTAAGCACAAATCTACTATCTGTTAGTGAAATAGTAGAAAAGGTCATTCAATTTTATTTAACAAACAATGTTGTCGTATTTGACACATCCAAAAAAAGCAAATGATATGTACTGACCAGACCAACCAAATGATTTAATTTTTCAAGCAAAATCAGTACTGGAGTCAAATAGTGTGGGCTTATGGCATAAAAAAATGTATCATTTGCATTCTGAAGCTATGCAGAATTCACAAAGGTCTGGCTAGTGGAATTTCATTTGAGGGAGCAGTTGATACTCCTTTTGTTTTAAGCTTAGAGGGAAAACAAAAAAAGACTTTATTTTTCATGGTCTGACTTGAGAGCCCTGGAAATTCTCAAGCTAGTTCATTCAGATCTGCATGGGTCAATGCAAACTATGTCAGTTGGAGGAGCCGAAAACTTCCTTACTTTAATTGATGACTATTCCAGGAAAGTAAGTGTATATGTTTCAGAGATAAAGTACCACAGCTGATTTCAGACTCTAAAAATCTAGTTGAATGACAAACTGGCAAAAGGATCTGCACTATACGCGCAGGTAATGGCACGAAATATGTGAACGATAAACTGATGAACTTTTTCAGACACGTAGGGATCCGACATCAGATTACAGTGCCATATACACTCCTGGAAATTGAAATAAGAACACCGTGAATTCATTGTCCCAGGAAGGGGAAACTTTATTGACACATTCCTGGGGTCAGATACATCACATGATCACACTGACAGAACCACAGGCAAATAGACACAGGCAACAGAGCATGCACAATGTCGGCACTAGTACAGTGTATATCCACCTTTCGCAGCAATGCAGGCTGCTATTCTCCCATGGAGATGATCGTAGAGATGCTGGATGTAGTTCTGTGGAACGACTTGCCATGCCATTTCCACCTGGCGCCTCAGTTGGACCAGCGTTCGTGCTGGACGTGCAGACCGCGTGAGACGACGCTTCATCCAGTCCCAAACATGCTCAATGGGGGACAGATCCGGAGATCTTGCTGGCCAGGGTAGTTGACTTACACCTTCTAGAGCACGTTGGGTGGCACGGGACACATGCGGACATGCATTGTCCTGTTGGAACAGCAAGTTCCCTTGCCAGTCTAGGAATGGTAGAACGATGGGTTCGATGATGGTTTGGATGTACCGTGCACTATTAAGTGTCCCCTCGACGATCACCAGAGGTGTACGGCCAGTGTAGGATATCGCTCCCCACACCATGATGCCGGGTGTTGGCCCTGTGTGCCTCGGTCGTATGCAGTCCTGATTGTGGCGCTCACCTGCACGGCGCCAAACACGCATACGACCATCATTGGCACCAAGGCAGAAGCGACTCTCATCGCTGAAGACGACACGTCTGCATTCGTCCCTCCATTCACGCCTGTCGCGACACCACTGGAGGCGGGCTGCACGATGTTGGGGCGTGAGCGGAAGACGGCCTAACGGTGTGCGGGACCGTAGCCCAGCTTCATGGATACGGTTGCGAATGGTCCTCGCCGATACCCCAGGAGCAACAGTGTCCCTAATTTGCTGGGAAGTCGCGGTGCGGTCCCCTACGGCACTGCGTAGTATCCTATGGTCTTGGCGTGCGTCCGTGCGTCGCTGTGGTCCGGTCCCAGGTCGACGGGCACGTGCACCTTCCGCCGATCACTGGCGACAACATCGATGTACTGTGGAGACCTCACGCCCCACGTGTTGAGCAATTCGGTGGTACGTCCACCCGGCTTCCCGCATGCCCACTATACGCCCTTGCTCAAAGTCCGTCAACTGCACATACGGTTCACGTCCACGCTGTCGCGGCATGCTACCAGTGTTAAAGACTGCGATGGAGCTCTGTATGCCACGGCAAACTGGCTGACACTGATGGCGGCGGTGCTCAAATGCTTCGCAACTAGCGCCATTCGACGGCCAACACCGCGGTTCCTGGCGTGCCGCTGTGCCGTGTGTGTGATCATTGCTTGTACAGCCCTCTCGCAGTGTCCGGAGCAAGTATGGTGGGTCTGACACACCGGTGTCAATGTGTTCTTTTTTCCATTTCCAGGAGTGTATATATATCAGAACAAAATGTTGTAGCAGAGTGTTATAACTGTATAATAGTAGTAAACGCAAGACTCCTGCTCTACAAAGCAAATTTTCCAAATAAATTCTGGGCAGAAGCAGTCTCCACTGGCACTAAAAAGCTTGGACAAACAAGAAGCCGGATCTTCAAAATCTCAAAATATTTGGAAGCAAGGCCTGTGTTCACATCCTGAAAGACAACCAATGAAAATGGGACAAAAGAAGTATTGAATGTATCTTGGTAGTATACTGTGAAGCATCAAAAGCGTACAGGCTTTTTTAACCTAATTGTCAAATAATGATAAAAATGAAGATTCCAAGACTTACCAAGCGGGAAAACGCCGGCAGACAGGCACAAGAACAAAACACACAAACACACACACAGAATTACTAGCTTTTGCAACCGATGGTTGCTTCTTCAGGAAGGAGAGGGAAAGACGAAAGGATGTGGGTTTTAAGGGAGAGGGTATGGAGTCATTCCAATCCCGGTAGCAGAAAGACTTCCCTTAGGGGGAAAAAAAGGACAGGTGTACACTCGCGCGCACACACACACACACACGCACACATATCCATCCGCACATACACAGACGACTTGTGTCTGTGTATGTGCGGATGGATATGTGTGCATGTGTGTGTGTCTTTCCGCTCCCGGGATTGGAATGACTCCTTACCCTCTCCCTTAAAACCCACATCCTTTCGTCTTTCTCTCTCCTTCCTGAAGAAGCAACCATCGGTTGCAAAAGCTAGTAATTCTGTGTGTGTGTTTGTGTGTTTTGTTCTTGTGCCTGTCTGCCGGCGTTTTCCCGCTTGGTAAGTCTTGGAATCTTTGTTTTTAATATATTTTTCCCATGTGGAAGTTTCTTTCTATTTTATTTAAATGATAAAAATGAGGAACATTATTTTTGACAAATGTACTTCTAATCAATTTAAAGAAGAAACTGAGTTGCAGGAATGAAATCAGTTGTTTCTTCCACTGACAGAATAGAAGCAAAATGAATAACGACTGAAGAATTAGAACCAGAACCTGAGAATATCACATCAAGTAATAGTTCATGGAATACTAGTTGCAACAAGGAACCAAGCCCAGATAGTGCAAATAATGATAAAGAACAACTGCAGCAACTTGAATCAATAAAAAAGTCATCCAAAATTCGGAAGCCAAAGAAGCTACATGACTTTGTAACTTTTCAGTCTAAACAGTCATTCAGTACCATTCATTTGTCACTGGAGGAAGCAATGATGTCAGGCAGTACTGAAAGCTGGCTGAAAATAGTAAAAGAAGAGTTACAATTGCACAAAGAGAACCACATGTGAAAGCCTTAAATGGTCCAGCAGTCACCAATGGGTATCCTATGTGTGTGTGCAGTGATGAAGAGCAAAACTTAAATTAAAATGAAATTATCTGAAGCAGAGTGTGAGAAAATCAAAGAACATATAGAATAGGGACCAGCTGAATGAGTCAGTGCAGCTGTATTAAATCATATGTCCAATAATCTGTATAGATGACTGTTTTGCTGCAGTGAAAAATGTCATTGTTTAAATCACTGCCGCCTCAGTAAATGTGTCATGCCCGTGGCACTCCCTCCATTATTTCATGATGATACAAAATGAGCTGCTCTTCTTTGAACTTTTTCGATGCCCTCTGTCAATCCCATGTGGTGCATATCTCACACTGCACGGCAGTACTCCAGAAGAGGGCAGACAAGCATAATGTAAGCAGTTTCTTTAGTAGAGCTGTTACATTTTCTAAGTGTTGTGCCAGTAAATACAGTATTTGGTTTGCAACATTTTTCTGTGATTTTTCAAATTTAAGTTATTCATAATTGTAATCCCTAAGTATTTGGTTGAGTTAACAGCCTTCAGATTTGGTAATTTATCATGTAACTGAAATTTGGCATATTCCTTTTAGTATTCATGTGGATAACTTCACTTCATTATTTGGAGACAATGGCCAATTTTTGCACCATACAGAAACCTTGTCTCAATCATTTTGTAATTTGTTTTGATTGTCTGATAACTTTACAAGATGGTAAATGGCAGCATCATCAGGAAACAATGTAAGAGGGCTGCTCAGATTGTTTTCTAAATTGTCTATATAGATCAGGAACAACAGAGGGCCTATATCACATTCCTTGGGGAATACCAGATGTTACTTCTGTTTTACTCGATGACTTTCCATCAGTTATTACAAAGTGTTACCTTTCTGACAGGAAATCACGAATCCAGTCACACAATTGACATGGTACTCCGTAGACACACAGTTTAATTATAAGTCACGTTTCAGGTACAGTGTCGAAATTCTGGAAATCTAAAAATATGGAGGCAATTTGATATCTCCTGTTGATAGCAAATAAAGAGCTTGTTGCATTTCATAAGAATGACATTTTCTGAATCCGTATTGGCTATTTGTCAATAAATCATTTTCTTCGAGGTGACTTGTAGTGTTTGAACACAGTATATGTTCCAAAATCCTACTGCAAATTGATTACTCCTATTTCCTTTCTTGGGTATTAGCGTGACTTGTGCAGCTTTTCACTCTTTAGGTTTGTATCTTTCTACGAGCGAGCAGTTGTATATGGCTGATACATATGGAGTTATTGTATCGGCATACTCTGAAAGGAATCTGACTGGTATATAATGTGGATCAGAGGCCTTGCCTTTCCTAAGTGTTTTAAGCTACTTTGCTACACCAAGGATACTTACTTCTAAGTCACTCATGTTGGCAGTTGTTCTTGATTCAAGTCATGGAATATTTACTTTGTCTTCTTTTGTGAAGGAATTTTGAAGACCATGTTTAGTAACTCTGCTTTAGTGGCACTTTCATCGGTAACATCACCATTGTTAGCACTCAGTGAAGGTATTGATTGCATCTTACTATTGGTGTACTTTATATGTGATCAGAATCTCTCTGAGTTTTTGTCAGATTTTGAGACAGAGTTTCTGATTTAAAACTGTTAAAAGCATATTGCACTGAAGTTCTTGCTAAGTTTCAAGCTTCTGTAAAACTTTGCCAATACTGGAGATTTTGAATTCTCTAAAAATTAGCACATTTTTCATTGATTTTATAACGGTGCTCTGATCTGTTTTGTGTACTATGGGGTATGAGTACCACCTCTTATCAGTTTATTTAGTATGTCTCTCTCAATTAACATCATTTAATATTTCTTTGAATTTAAACCACATCTGGTCTACTCTTATATAGTCAAATTGGCATGAATGGGGACTCTCTCTTAGGAAGGTATAAAATGAATTTTTATTTGCTTTTTTAAGTAGATGTGTTTTGCCTTTATTTTTTGGTGGATTTGAATGCTGTTGTTGTTCAGTTTAGCTACAACAATGTTATGGTCACTAATCCCTGTATTTATCAATATGCTCCCTATTTGGTCAGGATTATTTGTTGATAAGAGACCAAGTATGTTTTCACAGCCATTTACTCTCTGAGTGGGCTCCTGAACTAGTTGTTCGAGATAATTTCCTGAGAAGGCATTCGGCTCTATTTTGGTGGTGGTTAGTGTTTAACGTCCCGTCGACAACGAGGTCATTAGAGACGGAGCGCAAGCTCGGGTTAGGGAAGGATTGGGAAGGAAATCGGCCATGCCCTTTCAAAGGAACCATCCTGGCATTTGCCTGAAACGATTTAGGGAAATCACGGAAAACCTAAATCAGGATGGCCGGAGACGGGATTGAACCGTCGTCCTCCCGAATGCGAGTCCAGTGTGCTAACCACTGCGCCACCTCGCTCGGTGCTCTATTTTGGATGGTGCTTTATGCCTATCACCAACTTTTCATGTATTTTCACCAACATATTGGGGCTACATTGAAGTCACCACCAACTAAAATTGTATGAGTGGAGTAGGTATTCGAAATGACACTCAAGTTCTTTTTTAACTGTTCAGCAACTGTATCATCCGAGTCAGGGTGTTGGTAAGAGGAACCAATTATTAATTTATTCCAATTCCCAAATATGATCTCTACCTATAGCAACTCATAAGAACTACGTACTTCAGTTTCAGTGCAAAATAATCTACTTCTGACAGCAATAAATAACCCACCAGTAACTGTATTTAATCTATGATAGAGCACTTGCACGCAAAAGACAAAGGTCCCGAGTTCGAGTCTCGGTCCAGCGCACAGTTGTAATCTGCCAGGAAGTTTCATATCAGCGCACAGTCCGCTGCAGAGTAAAAATCTCATTCTGTATTTAATTTATACTTTCCAAACACACTTATACCCTTAGTAAAAATTGTGGCTGAACTTATTACTGGCTTTAGCCAGCTTTCCATACCTATAACAATTTGAGATTCAGTGCTTTTTATTAGTGCTCAAAGCTGTGGTTCTTTTCCAACACAACTAAAACAGTTTACAGCTGCAATATTGATTTTTGTCATCTCTACCCTCTTCCTGCTTTGATCCAACACCCCTGAAAGCCCTTTCTGGACTTTCTTCAGACACTCCAACCTTAAAAAGACTGCCCAATCCCCTCCACACAATCCCCGCTACCAGTGCAGCTGCTTCTTCTATGTAGTGGATTCTTGACCTATTTAACAGAACCCGGAAACCCACCACCCTCTATCCAAAGCCAAGGAATCTGCAACCTACATGGTTGCAGAACCATCTGAACCAGATTTCAGACCTCCTGCTTGGCTCCGTACCAAAGCACCACAGCTACTTCTGTTGATGAGGCTTATAAGCAAGATTGACAGTCTTTACTACTTGAGCTACCTGCCCAAAACCGGAGACAGTCTCTTCCAATCCAAAGCAACCCACATTGTTGGTACCAACATAAGCCACCACCTACAGTTGGCTGTACCTGTGTTCTTTGTGGCATGCAGAAGCTTCCGTTCCACATCTGGAATGACTGCTCCCAGTATGCACATGGAATGCACACTGGATTCCTTCTCCTCCTTGGCTGCCCTATCTCTAAGGGGCCTCATTAAGTGCATGATATTGGAGTTCCCAACTGCCAGTAATCCCACCCTAAATGAATACACAGACCATGTGGGCCAAGAGGATTCTTTTGGAACAGGGCAAATGACTTCAACTGGCTCAAGGATTTCAACAGACACAGATAGCACCTGAAATCTTTTCATCTGACAAATTAGGGAGGCCCTTGGAAAATCTTTTACTACCGACCACACCTTGGAACGACCTTCCAGTCGACAATGGGTGAGGGATCAACCTCATTGCAGGCAATGCCAGGGGCAGCCACAGTAACGGGCCAATTGTGGGACATGTAGGTCATGCTGGACGTCCCTCAGATCACACCATTCAGCCACCCACTGAGATGCCTATGAGCAACAGCCTTAAGCTGTGTGATTGAAACCAACACTGCCTGGAAATGTGAGCAAAAGGTCACCAACTCAGTTCACATCTGAATACAGCAATAACAATTACTGCTCACTCTAGCTGAATAAACACTTTATTTACTTTAGGATCCACTACCTCATAAAGTAATTCCCATGACACTATAAGAAGTGAAGATGCCTAAAATAAGCCAACACTGTTGTCTTTTGGTCAATACAATATGCTTACAAGGGAAAAACATGATTAACTGAGCTTCTTGATGGGTTTTATCTTTTTGTTGACTCCAACAGGAGTCCAAGAAATTTTTAAGGTTTTATCCACTTAGTGTGTGACCATTAATATCTATTTCGGGTGCTAACAGGTGGTAATTGCTTGTTTGATTTAGTCTCATAAAGACTCATTTTATGGGATTTCAAACAATGGAAAATCCAGGCTGTTAGATACTTCCACCTACAAACCATGCCACAGTGATCCCATTCCAGTAATCCAGCAGGATCTCCAGTCACTACTCAAATCCTTAAGCCCATCCCAGAACCTCTCCCCAGAGTCCATCTCTTTACTTACCCCTACCACTCCCCACACTCCTACCTTCTACATGCTTCCTAAAGTCCATAAACCTGAACACCCAAGACACCCCATTGTGGCCAGTTACTGTGCCCACACTGATAGAATCTCTGCTCTTGTAGACCAACACCTTCGACCTATTACCCGGGACCTATCCTCCTATATAAAAGATACCAACCATTTCCACAACGGACTCTCCACAGTTCCTGTCCCTTTACCACACAGTGCCCTGCTCGTCACTATTATTCCACCTTCTTTTACACTAACATTTCTAATGCCCATGGCCTTACTGCTGTTGAACACTACCTTTCCAGACGCCCTATGGATTCCAAAACAACAACCTCCTTCCTAGTCTCCATGACCAACTAAATCCTCAACCACAATTACTTCTCCTTTGAAGGCATTACCTACAAACAAATCCATGGAACGGCTATGGACACCCGCATGGCACCATCCTATGCTAACCTATTCATGGGCCATCTAAAGGAATCCTTCCTAAAAACCCAGAATCCTAACCCCTATTGTGGCTATATTGGGCCCCATTTGAACCATTTATCTAATTTAGAATGTTCAGACAAAACAATGTGTCCAGTAGTTGAGAGAAAACATACATCACACCTGTCTACAAGAAGGGTAGCAGGAAGTGATCCACAAAACTGTCAACCAATATCCTTGACATTCATTAGCTCAAATGTAGTGAGGTATCTCAAACACAATGACCACATCAGCATGGAATCTGAAAACATCAATAATGTGAAACCCAGTTTCCACTTTTCTCACGACATTCTGAAACTCGTGGGTCAAGGCATTCGTGTTTGACGCAGAATTTCTTGATTTCCAAAAAGTATTTAACAAAGTACCACACCTATGCTTATTATCAAATCAAAAAGTATGAATGAATGGTGTGTCAAGCAAAATTTATGACTGGATTGATATTTCTTGGTAGGGAGGACACAGAATATTATCTTGGAAGGAAAGTCATTGCCAGATGTAGAAGTAATTTGTCCCAGGGAGGGCCATTGCTCTTCATATTGTATGTTAAAGACCTTGCAGACAATATTAATAGTAACCTGAGACTTTTGACAGATGGTACAAATATCTATAATGTACTGTCTGAAGAAAGCTGCACAAGTATTCACTCGGATATTGATAAGATTTCAAAGTGGTGCAAAGATTGGTAACATACCTCAAATGTTCAGGAATGTAAAATTGTGTACTTCACCAAACGAAAAAACAAAGTATCTTATGACTAGAGTTATCAGTGAGTAACAATTGTAATTGGTCAACTCACATAAATACGAGGGTCGTCCACAAAGTAAGTTCCATTTGTATTTCTATCCATGGCTACGATCGCATGCGTGGCAGTTACTCTGACCCAAGGAGAAGACACGTACACCATTTTCAGATCGCTGCTACTGATGTGTGCTTTGTAGTGCTTCTTTACGTCAGCCGTAATTGAAAATGCTGCTGCATGTGAATTCGTTTTCTAAATGCAAAGAAAGTTAAACCAAAGGAAATTCATCGGCAAATCTGTGAGATTCATGGACAAACTGTTATGAGTGATTCAATGGCTAGAAGATGGGTCAGACTGTTCAATGAAGGACGTGATCAAGTGTATGATGAAGCACGAAGTGGATGCCCGTCTGTGATTACTGATGAACTGGTTCACACAATTGAAGAGAAGACTAAGCACAACACTTAGTGCCCTTGCTATGGAAGTTCTGCAAATCTGACGATCACTATTTCGTGGAATTGTTACTGAAAAACTGAAATTTAGAAAACTTTGCTCACATTTGGTACCCAAAATTCTTACTGAACAACACAAAAACCAATGGATGGGCAATGCACTTCAGTTTTTGACATGCTACAATGAAGAAGGCAATGGTTTTCTTCCTCAGATAGCCATGGGGGATGAAACTTGGGTATGGTAGAACACACCTGAAACAAAGTGGCATCAATGGAATGGAGGCACACATCATCCCTAACGAAGGTTAAGCCTAAGCAAATCTTGACACCTTGAAAAGTTATGTGCACCATTTTTTGGGACAGAAAAGGCATTTTGCTGATTGATTTCTTACCACAAGGCCAAACAATCAATGCACATGGTTACTGCAAGACCATTAAGAAATTGCGCTGCGCAATACAGATCAAACACCAAGGATTACTGTCAAAAGGTGTTGTTTTTTTCCACACTAATGCCCGACCTTACATGGTGAATGTGACCAAACAACTCCTAAGAGAATTTCACTGGGATGCTTTTGATCACCCTCTGTACAGCCTGGGCCTCTCTCCTAACGACTAGTGGCATTTAAACATCCCTTTTTCCTGTCCTCCATATGTGAATGGAATGATTAGAATCTCTACGAATAAGTATGATGGGAAGTACCCTCTGTCAAGCACTTCACAGTAGTTAGAAGAATTTTAATGTTAGAGAGCAACAATACCTGTATGGCAACATCTCAACATGGACTGGCAAAGTTGCTCAGTGATGCCTGGGCCATGTCGAATAGCTGCACATGAGTTTGTAAGTGTGCTATTCCGTATCACTGACATTATTAACCAGGTAATGTGCACGACACTTTTCATGTGCCCACACAACCATTAGTTCAACGGATTTAGGTCATGATTGCAGAAGTCAATGCAATGCAGTTCGGTGCCTGATCCTCTTTCTTGAGAAGGTCTCAACAGCAGGCAGATATTCTAATTAAAGTGCATTAGGATCATAATGCATGAACCACATAACATAAACAGATGCTAGGAGCACATTTTTCAGTAGTGCAGGCTGTATGTCCCAACATAAAATGCAAGTGTGCTGGTCCATATAATTGTAGATGTAGTATGCATAGGGCAGTCAGATGACCATGAGCAACACCACACAATGAGTCAAAAATCAGTCTTGATGATTAGCAGCTGTATCACAGGGATTATCACCTCAGTGTTGTATAATTTCATGATGTCTTTTTTTATTTTTATTTTATTTTATTCTTTTTTTTTTTCAAAATATGACCTCTAAAGTGAACTAAGTGCTTTTGAACAGGAGTACATGGTACCCCATTTTGTGCAGTGTCTGAGTCTTGTTACCAGTGCAATGTAAAAAATCTCTTCATAAAGTCAGTTGGTCTTGCTTTGACCATAGAATTTACCCCCCTCCTCCCATCCAAAATTTGTTTATATATGTAGAAAAATTCTGTAGTTTGATTTGGGATAGAATTCCATTGCCTAGATTATGTTTTCTTTATCATTTGCTTATGGCTGAATTGAAAATTGATTTTTTTTTTTTTTTTTTTTTTTTTTTTTTTTTTTTTTTTTTTTTTGGAAAATTTAACTTAGATAATGTTAATTAGAACTGAATGCAGTATTATTATTCTGTGGGTTTCTTTGTATTATTATTTGGCATTGAATTATTGTTCTAAATGCAGGTATAGTGAAGCCATTAATAGCTGCATCTGTTGGTCCATATGGAGCATCATTACACGATGGTTCAGAATACAGTGGATCATATGTAGAGACAGTGAGCAAGAAACAGATGATGGACTGGCATAGATCACGAATGCAAGTACTTGTTAATGCTGGGGTTGATTTTCTTGCCATAGAAACAATTCCTGCTCAAGATGAAGCTGAAGCATTGGCAGATCTTTTGAAGGAATTCCCTACACAGAAAGCATGGATTTCATTTTCATGCAAGGTTAGTAATTCTGATAATAACTGTCATTTCAAAGTTTACCACTTACTTTTGCATTACAAAAACATTCACTTACTTTTGTAAGAAAAAGACGAAAGTAGAAACAATATCTCTTCCAATGGTCCTCAAGGGCCAGTATGAACAATTAAGACATGGTAGCATCCAGTAAGATATTATGCGCATTGAAATGGAAAACATTTGATGAAAACTGACTAGAATTATTTTTCTTCTTTTCAACATTCACTTTCCAGTTATTATTTACTTTGTTTGTTCTGGATGACATTTGTACTTAATTTCTGAATAGGCCCATTTTATCTTGTTTCAATAATTAAAGAACCCCGTGTGTGACAGTTTTAGTCACGTTTTGTATACTTTTATTTGTGGCCATGTCTGTTGCTGTCTATTAACCCTGCTGTTCTCCTTAAAAATAGTATACATTCTTGGTACTATGGGTCGTAATGACACATTAAGCAAAACTCTAGAAGATTGTGTTATGGAAATATTATTACATGGCATTTAATATAATTAAATTCTTGTTTGACCCAAATAAAGCATTATTAGTTATGTAGTATTGGTATTGATCAAAATTCAAGCAAAGAAATATAGATATATCTCTTCTAAACACAAAGAATATTTTGCAAAAATATAAACAAATATCAGTGTTATAACCTTTAATCCCCAATAATTGCGTGGATATTCAAACACACTCACTTAGAAACAATAGCTGGTTACATGATAACAACTCAATATCTGTTATTCGACTGCCGTGCCTTGACATGCGGCCGGCGCCATTCCTTGGAGACATGGACAGTGCGGAGACATTCATGGCCTCTTGTGAGGCCCCGAAAAGATCCCGCGGAGAGACACGAGAGTATGGTCGAAAATGTCCAGGACGGAAGCTCATGCGTGGAATGTGCCTCCTGGACGAGATGATGGGTGTCATGGACCTGGGGGTGTGCTCCAGGGAGATGGGTCCCGGAGAAGGTGGCGTCGCGACTGGGGCCAGTTCCAGCGTACTCGGAAGCGGTAACGATGTCGGCTGCACCAACACGTACGGTAGATTGGCAGCAGCGACAGGACTGGCTTCTCGGGCTGGTGGAGGCGAAGGAAGGGGTGGTGGCACCAGCGTGGCCACCACTCGTGGGCACATCTGGTTGTAATGGCGAACAACCATGCCATCGTCCGTATGTATTTCACAAAGCCGGCGGGCGCGAAGAGCCTTGACCACCCCTGGAATCCATTTAGGGCGTGATTCATACCCTCGTGCCCACACGTCAGCGCCCACCGAGTATTTTCTCGCACTAGGGGACACAGCACAAGGCCTGACAGGGTGAAGCAGGTGCAGTAGAGTGCGCGGTTGGCGGCCATGCAAAAGTTCAGCAGGGCTGCGATCACCCAGAGGTGTGAAGCGATAAGAACTCAGAAATTGCAGCAGAGCGTCATCTGTGGAAAAATCACTAAGGAATTTTTTCATCTGGCTTTTGAAAGTGCAGACAAGGCGCTTGACCTCCCCATTCAATTGCGGATGGAAAGGCGGTGCTGTAACATGATAAATCCCTTGTCCAGTACAAAAATCACGGAAGGCCTGCAAAGAGAAGTGAGGGCCATTGTCCGTGACGATCGTGGATGGAAGACCTTCTAGCTCAAAGATTTTGGACAAAGCCAGCGTCGTTGCTGCAGTGGTGGGCGATGGACATCGAACAACAAATGGAAACTTCGAGAAGGCGTCAAACAACAGTAGCCAATAAGTATCGAGGAAGGGGCCAGCAAAGTCAGCATGCACCTGTTCCCATGGCTGCGCCGGAACGGAGAGGGTGTTGTACGAGGTGCATCCAGTTGCTGAGCACACTGACCACATGCTGCAACCATGTGGGCGATGTCCAAATCAATACCGGGTCAGTAAACGTGCCTGCGGGCCAGGGACTTAGTCCGAGAAATACCCCAATGGCTTTCGTGCAACAGTTTGAGAACATCTTTGCGAAGAGAGGGTGGCACCATGACCCATGGAGATGCGCCATCCTTGGCCAGAAGAACAACACCATCACCAACAGACAGACGAAGGCGCAAGGCATGGTAGTTGTGAAGGGGATCCGATGCCCGGCCCTTAGTCCTGTCCGGCCAACCCCGTTGAACAAAACCGATCACCTGATGCAGGACCGGGTCCCACGCAGTAGCCGACGCGACCTGCGAACCTGTAAGTGGAAAAACCTCGACCGCACGACATTCTTCCTCATCAGTGTAGAAACAGAGTAGTTCATCACGATCGAAAACAGGGGCGGGGTCCATCGGCAATCGCGACAATGTGTCAGCATTGGCGTGCTGGGCCGTGGGGCGATAGTGAATCTCATAGTGAAAACGAGCCAAGTATAAGGCCCAATGTTGCAGGCGGTGAGCTGTCTTATCCGGAAGCGACACCGATGGGCTGAACAGAGAGACCAGCAGCTTGTGGTCAGTGATGAGGTGAAACATAGAACCATACAAAAAAACGCTGAAAATTTTCTAGAGCATAAGTGATAGGGAGCGCCTCCTTTTTGATTTGCGAGTAACGCCGTTGCGCATCGTTGAGGGTCTTGGAAGCATAGGCGATGGGTCGTTCCAACCCATCCTCATACCGATTGGCAAGAACAGCCCCAAGGCCATACTGTGACACGTCAGTCGCCAGAACCAAGTACTGACCCAGACGGAATGTGGCAAGACAAGGTGCCAACTGCAAATGAGCCTTCAGGCGGACAAAAGCCTGCTCACACTCGTTGGACCAACAGAAAGGGACGTTTTTGCGTAACCGCTGATGCAGAGGATGAGCTACCGCCGCCGCGGATGGAATGAATTTGTGATAATAAGCAATCTTGCCTAGAAACGCCTGAAGTTCTTTGACTGTAGACGGCCGGGGTAGAGCGTTAATATCCGCAACGTGCTGACGTAGAGGACGTATACCCTCACGGGACAAGTGGAAACCAAGATACACAATGGAGGGTTGGAAGAACTGTGACTTCTCCAGATTGCACCTCAACCCAGCTGAATGCAAAACCCGAAACAGTGAACGCAAATTGCGACGGGGCTCCTCAGTGGAGGCCCCCGAGACAACAATGTTATCCAGATAGTTTATGCAGCCGGGAACGGAAGCCGTGAGCTATTCCAAAAACCGCTGAAAAATGGCCGACACGCTAGTGACACCAAATGGTAACTACTGGTACTGATACAACCCACAAGGAGTGTTGATGACGAGAAATTCCTTGGAAGAAGCATCCAACGGCAACTGATGGTACGCCTCCGATAAGTCAAGTTTGGAAAAGAACTGGCCCCCAGCGAGCTTGGTAAATAACTCCTCAGGACAGGGAAGAGGGTAAGTGTCAGTGAGGCTCTGAGTGTTGACAGTGGCTTTAAAATCACCACAGAATCGCAGACTCCTGTTTGGTTCAGAAACCACCACAATTGGCGAATCCTATTTGCTGGAGGTAACAGGAAGGAGAATCCCTGAAGCTATTAACCTGTCTGTCTCAGCCTTGACAGGTGCATGCAATGCCACTGGAATAGGGCATGCCCGGAAAAACTTAGGGCAAGCTGTAGGTTTAAGAGTAATGTGGACTTCAAAATCCTTGGCACAACCCAGACCAGCAGAGAACACGGACGAAAATTCAATCCATCCAGTTGTTGATACGGAATATCCTCAGATATGAGGTGCACATCATTATCAATGGAGAACCCGAACAACTGCATCCTAACCGAACAGGTTTTCAGTGCCTGCATGATCCACCACATAAAACGTGAGGGGCCTAACAACAGACTTGTATGCAGTGGAACCATCAAACTGGCCAGTGATAGGAATTTTCTGTTTATTATAAGTTTTCAGATTTCGAGTAACTGGAGACAAGGGAGGGGAGTCCAACTCCAATTATGTGCGAGAATTAATGAGAGTTACTGCAGAGCCAGTGTCCACTTGCATGCAAATGTCTTTATCCAGAACACAAACAGTAACAAACAACTTATTTGTTTGAGAAAGCACACAGTTAACATCCACGTCCAATGCCTCATCCTCGTCGACAGGAACTTTAGGGGACTGACACACAGTAGCAATGTGGCCTTTCTTCCTACATGAATTACACGTGGCCCAACATTTTAGACATGCGACCCTGTCATGCTGTACGAAACAACGTGGACAAGAAGGAAGTGCGGAACGAACCTGCTTCTGTGGCTGCTGTTTTCGCTGTGAGTGTTGCAGCCCTACACAACGTTGTTTACGTGAGTGAACCGCCGCCACATCTTCGTTCTCCTGTGAAAGAGGCAAATAGTCTGTGTCGAAAGTTGACTGTACATCGCCTACATCACACCACGCGTCTATTTGTGCGCCAGCAGCGTGAGACACTTCAAAGGATTGAGCGATGGTTAGAACTTCTGACAACGAAGGGTTTGGTAGTTGTAGTGCACATTGCCGAACTTCTTTATCAGGAGCAAGCCTTAGAATAGCATCCCTAACAATTGAAACAGCATAAGACTCATGATGAGTGTCCGTGACAAATTGACATTTCCTACTCAGAACGTGTAGTTCTGCCGCCCAAGCGTGGTAAGATTGATGGGGCTGTTTACTACACCGGTAGAACGCCACGCGGGCGGCAACGACATGGGTGTTTTTTCGGTTATAGTTAGACAGTAAGTCACACATTTCTTGGAAGGACAGAGAGGCAGGTTCCCGCAGAGGGGCTAACTGAGATAGCAGCTGATAGATTCGTGGGGAAATCCAAGATAGAAATAACGACTTACACATAGGAGCGTCGACAACACTGAAAGCCAAGAAGTGTTGCCACAAACACTTCTCATAATCCTCCCAGTCTTCAGCGGCCTTGTTGTAAGGAGGGAATGGAGGCGGAGAAGAGGAAGACAGACGATGAGTAAGCGACGTCGACAATGCCTGAATAGCAGCCATCAGCTGTGTTTGTTGTTCAATGAGTGCTTGCGTAAGGTGTTCCATGTCTGCCCCGTCACGAACACACAAATCCACAACGCAGTGAAAATATCCGACCTCGTCGCCAAAAAGTGTTATAACCTTTAATTCCCAATAATTGTGTGGATATTCAAACACATTCACTTACAAACAATAGCTGGTTACATGATAACAACTCAGTATCTCTTATTCGACTGCCATGCTGTGACATGTGGCCGGCGCCGTTCGTAGCTAGGTGGCGCTCCTGCGCTCAGCCGAGTTGCGGAGCGCCTCTATCGCCATTTGCGCGTACTGTCGTGGTGGCACTGTTAAATGTCGTGGCACTGGCACAACAATCAGTGTATTGTTTTCCTTACAGCATGAATCAAAATACAATAAAATCACAATTGTTAATTTTTGTCTCCTTACATCGTGGTTCAAAATACAACAAAACCACAATGGTTAAATTTATTTTCAACAGGAAATATCAAAATATAAATAAATAAGAAAATATTTATTTCCTTATAACTTTGATCAACTATTATTGGACGCAGAATACAAATAATACATTACTTCTTGAAGTCTGAGCAATAATATAGCATACAATTACTGGTCAATGATTGGTTTTTCTTGCACATGTATGTGGCAGTAATCTCATCAAGCATGTTAACTGCACCTTTTGTGGTATTGTAGTCCAATATCATTTTTGGCTTTTTACCTTCTGTGTTGCTTATTTGCTTATCATTCTACATTGTAATCATTAATGCAACATCCTTATTTTCTTTTGATTGTGGGATACTACTGTTGTATCTTTTGTGAATTGGAATTATGAGTTGTGAATATCTTGGCATGATAACTTAGGCAGTTCCATCCTGTTTTTTCTAACTCTACCAACACCATGACCTTCCTGGTGAGAAGTGCTTGGCACCAAGTGTAGGATGTAAAAAATGTAATGTTCTGTTCTCTTAGCTCATATGTCAGATCCATGACAACATACAAACTTGGTTTTTCTCATGTGCTATATCAGGTGGTTTTCCTGTGTAGATCTGTGTTTTCAGAGCATACAAACTGGTACTGTCACACAGTGTCCACATCTTTATCCAATACTTGGTGCATTTGCTTGGAATATATAGTTTGAACAGACAGCAACCTGTAAGCCCTACCAGTTGCTCATCAAAAGTTACATTTGATCCAGGATTATATAATTTTGAAGTATTTCCACCCACTGTTCCCTTAAGTCCCTTATAGGTGCCACTTTGTTGGTTGCTCTTTGCACCCATTGATCAGACTTATCTTCAGAATATAACATTCAAGTGTTGTGAAAGAAAATCTTTAGTGACAGTGCTGTACGTGATTCTGGATTCCATAAGGTGCTGTTGATTCATCATATGATTTACAGAGAGCAGAAAGCAATAATACACCAATATGTGCTTCATATGTAATTTCATCTAAATCTTCCCATTTGTCACCAAGCACTCTTTGGCACTCAATGTTAGTCATTTGCAACACAATCCTGTTGAGAGTTTTGTTCATAATTACTCAAAAAGCAGATTTGATATCATGTGCTCTGGACATAGCACATCTGGTTGGACCAGGCATTTCTTTCATTGTGTTTGCACTGAGTGCTCTTACATGATCTGGAAGGGGTACCAAACTCCAATTGATGTTCTTGTCTTTTGACTGAACTACTTCTACAGTTTTCAGATTGTCGGTACTAAACCCGTTGTGTGTAGCACAGTCGTCATATTCTGATGTAGGGTGAATGCTGTCTTCACTAGTATGGTTTTCTTTTTCTGAAATTTCCTCCCCAATATCAAATGCATTGTCTTCTGTTTCTAATTCTCATTCAGTTAGGTGATATTTTGCCATGATAAAAATTCATCACTATTTACTGCAGGAGCTAAAAATATAATGTCTTTCTTCAACAGTCAGTTGGATATAACTTATTTCTTGCTCTTCAACATTTACATCTTCAACAACACAGTGTCTATTGTTGCAAAAGCAAGCAGAGACCTCTGTTGTTGCGTCATTGATATGTGCATGGATTTGGATATAATGGAACATGAAACTCTATGAAAGAAGTGTAGGAATGAGTATTAAAACCAATCAGGTCATTATGGCACATGGAATGTAAGTGTAACAATTTCAAGTGTAAGAAAACAGAATAATATTGTTTGAACAATTCAAGGTATCATGGAACGTAGTTATGAACAGAAACAAATACATAAATTTACGAGCACCAGACATTACATTTACTTAGTAATAGAAAGTTAAATTTATTGTCGAGTCATATTGACCCTACAACAACATCAGCAGTAAGTAGAAATTTTTTATACTTAGTTGATTATATTGTTGTTCCCATTGTATGTGTGTTGAGGTGGCTTGAAAACCAATTGTGCTCTTTTGAAGCCTATGTATAAAATTATGCAAACAAATTGACAGACTCCTTTAATTTTCAAGTTACGGTAAAACAAAGTAAAGTGCCAATCCTTCAGTAACCATCACAGCAAAATCCTCTCCCAGACCTCTAAAAAATGTAATTTCATATAAAGGTTACCAGTGCCACAGACATATTTTCTTTATGACACAGGTACTGAATAGATAATAGAAAAATTAAATCTAAAATGTTACTTTCTGGTTACCAAATTTCTTTCACAGAGAAAAACCAAGGAACATTGTCATTCAGTTGCCTTAATAGGGCAGAGCTTAATAATCTATTCTAGTGATACTCAAAAGAAGCTGAAGTTTCTAAAAACTCATCATGGTGTGATGGATGGCAATATTGATAATACCTTCAGCTGCTTCTATTTAGTTGCAACTGGTTTTGGTCATACAGTCCACATCTTCAGACCCCTCTACAACTCATAGTGGGTGTATTTTCAATGGGAAGGCACCATCAAATTTATATTGAGAGGTCCAGAATCATCTTGATCCATGAAACTGAATCTTTCATCTCTGAAGTATTCAGTTTCATGGACACTAATGGTTCTGGACCTTATACTAGAAGGATGATGGTGTTGTACAGTTGAAAACATTATACCTACATTAGTCACAAATAAATAAAAATTCAAAACTAAGAAGTGAAAGCATTATCAATATTGCCATAAATATATGGCTGTTGTCCCAATACCCATCAGGAGATGGATATATGGAAATTTGTTTGGTGGAGTCTCTGTCAAGTTTTATATATAATTTGCAATGAATTTCCTTCATTCATAACCATAATTCAGCACAGCTCCCTGGAGCACAGAACTGTTCCCAGCGAGAGCACAGATCCCACATATTTACAAGGTAAGAGAGCAAAAGTAATAGCCAAAACAAACTATTTTGTAGCACTACAGCAGAATTATAGAGTACATCCTGCTTCAAAGCATGAAGACGTACATGAAACAAAATTATCTTCTGTATAACAGCTAGCATGAATTCTGAAGACAATAAGCAATTGAAACCAAATTGTGAAAGATTTGTTACTGGAGTGAATACTTCATGACGAGTTAACTGCAACCCCAGATGGAAAGTAATCAACAAAGACAGAAGTAGCTCCAGGTGTGACTCAAAGAAGTGTGGTGGGGCCATTACTGTTGATGAATGTATTAATGACTTAGTATGTTGTATCTGTTACAGCTCTTTTTTTTCTAATAATGTAATTATCTATTACGACATATTGCAGATACGAATTATAGAAATAGTTTGTCAGTTATGAAGTAAATATGAACCTAATGCAAAGACTGCTAACTACCTCCTAACATAGAGAAATGTAACATACTAGAAGATAAATGAATCAGAACTGGCACCAGTCAGTTATTTGTACCACAAATACCTTGGAAAAGAGCAATTGTATAGGCCAGTGATGGACTCTGCGTTATTGGCAGGATATTACTAAAAGAAGCAAACAGGGCACCTGGCGACAGCAAAAGATAACTTGGTCCCAAGATTGAGTGCATCTATGTTCCCATTCAAAATAGCGTGCAATGTTACCTCACAGTGCAAGCACAGAAAGAGATGAAGAAAATGCCTCCATGGAAGGCCTCAACACCTTGCTGTTAATGTCACTAAATTTACTAATGATGGGAATCAGAAAGGAGTCAACATTAACAAAAGAACAGAAGATAGAAAATGCAAGCAAAATAATGAAGCCAAATAAGTTGAATGTGTGCAAATTACAGTAGGAGTGATAGGATGCTGAGCAAAGTGGCATGTAATTATGTTACCCAAAGAAGAAGAAGCAGTAAAATGCATATGATAAATATCTGATTGATAATATGGATAAATGTGTTATGAGGTAACAGTGTCCACGATATTAAGAACAATACAGTGAAATGAGGACTAATGTCAAAAAAATTGCCCTTCTATGTTTTGATTGTTGCAATATGTGGGGCACTGCCATGGAGATGTACAGTATGTGACAGTAATTCACTTGTAAGATAAGCTATTACCTACTATCTCCCCCTCCCTATTCCCTACAGTTTAGATTAGTTTTTAGGATGAAGTCTACAAATATTCAACTCTTACAAAAAATATACTAACTACTGGCGAGGGTGGGAGTGGGGGAGGGGGAGGGGGTCATGAGAAAATAAGCTTTTCTGAATGTGAAGGAATAAACAACAACAGAGTCAAATGGCAGAGTGTTCATTTCAAAATTAAAGGAAGTTGTACCAGGATTGGATGTGATGGGCTGGGATACCTGCTTTTGAACTAGGCTATTGCAGGCTGAGGTGAGAATGGTAGTGTACTGCTGTACAGAGTCTACATCTGAACAAATCTATTTGCCTTGAATGCCAAGGATGCACGGGAGGGTACATTTGACATGGAAAGGATGGCAGCTGTCAGAATTTAAGGACTGTAGTTTCTTAGTATGTTTAATATGGACAGAAGTGTATAGGTGGCTTTTGGTGAGGATGAGATCTGTTGTAACTGCGACCAGAACAGTCGTGGGGTGGCTGAGAATGTGCAGAGGGACCAAACAGAGAGCGGCCCGCAAACAAACAAATGAACAGAGAGGATGGACACAAAACAATGACAGACGATCAAGAGAGACATTACGACGACAAAACGCAAGAAGCAACTGGGTGACAGAGACAACCAAACGAATCCAAGACATCTACTAGTAATGGAAACAAAGAATGGTAAACATGTTGTCTGTTGTCGACTCGATATGTCAAGATGCATGCAACGATTAGACTCACTGGCTGAGCGAGAGGCAGGCACTTAAATATATGATTGGGGCACTGCTGTTGGGTGCTGGCCTCCTCACATTAAACGTGGGCCAGGAGGTGCCGCCACAGCTTACAGCGCAGTGATGCAGAGACTTCTAGGAGTCTTCGACATCCGTGCCGTCTGGCACGTATTCCAAATCGGCGGCGTGCGGTAACAGATCAACATCAAGGAAAGTGGCACAGGACTAGGAGCAGGACCATGTGAAATGTAATTGGGAAAAGGTATTTAAAGATTTCAGGAATTTTAACAGGTCAGCCTGACCATGAGTCCATATGACAAAGATGTCATCAGTGTATCTAAACCAAACCAGGAGCTGAAGGCTTATGAATCTGAAGAAAGCCCCCTCCAAGGAAGCCATGAAAAGGTTGTCATAGGAAGGAGCCATCCTGATTCACATGGCCATACCCCTGATACCCCTGATCTGTTTGTATGTCTGCCCCTCAAAGGTGAAGTAGTTGTTGGTAAATATGAAATTGATTTAGGTGAGCAGAAATGACATCATAGGTTATCGCCGTTGCGCCATGCGACATCTTAAGCAGCATCCACCCTCTGCTGATCTTATTACCTTTAAATGTCTTCATGCTAAAGCCTGTTATGTAACAGTGGACCAAGTGAGTGTGTTGGGAATGCTTTGTCTCCTCCCTAGGTTATTCTGTCCCTTCAACACAGGTATGGATTACGCTCTGCACCCTCCATGGTTGTCAACAGCAGTCTTCCCTTCCGGGCCTTGCCCTTCCAGGTGAGTTTGTACAGATCCATGAGTTCTCGTGAAACAATTCATGGCCAATTTTTCAATGGGGTTAGTGTCAGCCTCCTAACCAGCTGCCCTCCTTCTCCAAAAACAGCAAGTTGAAGCTTACCACTTATATTTTACCTCTTGTCAGATGAAATCCTACAGTGAGCCTTTTACTGATTGGGAACTTCTTCTGATCCTCTACTTTTGCCATGGTTCAGTGTCTGGCCCTGATTCCACCCATAACCAAGTGCTCCACAACGACAATATCTCCTCCAGGTGTTTAACTGTATTTGTCTCCAAAACATTTTCCTCCTTCAATGGCAATACCTTATTATGGTTCCTGTCCTTAACCCCGGCAAGGATCTGTTGTCCTTTGATAGCCACTGGCCAATCAGCCTGACCAGTATCCCCTGCAAGTTAGTTCAACAGATGGTGGCTCATCAGCTCAGTTGGGTCCTTGAATCTTTGAACCTTTTATCTCTTTACCAGTGTGGCCTTCAGGAGGGACAGTCTGTGATTGATCTACTTTGATTGGAAACCGCAGTTTGGCAGGCTTTCTCTTAGTGCTGTTCTTCAACTTTTGTAAGGCCTACAACACGGTTTGGTGCCATCACCTTTTACTCATGGTCCATGATTAGATTTTTATTTGCCAGTTCCTGCCCACCTATTAAGTGGCCTTCTTTCCCTCTTCACTATCAACTGACTTGTGGCCTCTGCCAGACTGTTGGTCACCCCTGCTCTGTATGTGGATGTTTTCTATATTTGGGCTAGCTCACACTCGGTGGTCTCTGTGGAGCAATGACACCAAGGTGCCATGCTTCTGCATGGATACTCTTGCACAGTTTTCAATTGTCTCCCCTTCTGTTGAGGGTAGTGCTTTTTAGTCACCATACATTGGTCCATCCTGATTCAGAGCTCTACCTTGATGCCCAATAATTGACAATGGTCCCCCAGTTCCATTTCTTAGATCTTGTTTTAGGCAATAAGATTACTTGCTGGCCTGATATCCATCTTCCGAAGATTGGCTGGTTTTGTAAATTCAGTGTTCTTTGCTTTCTTGCCCGCACCTCTTGGAGTGTGGATCATTTGACTCTCCTCTGTGTTTATTGAGCATAAGTTCTGTCTCGTCTGGACTGTGGCCGTCAAGTTTATGTGTCAGCTGCTCCTGTTGCACCCGGATCACCATTGTGGTATCTATTTAGCCACCAGTGCCTTTCACACTAGCCCTGTTGATAGTCTTCTGGTTGACACTGGAATCCCTCCCCTTTCAGTTCAATGGTCCCACCTCCTGATTTTGTATGCCATATCTATCTGCTCTTCCCCTGCTCTCCTATTCTATTCTTTTTGCAGCTTCAGGGTGTCACTCGTCCTCTGCCTGACCTTGAGTTGGTTTACTGGTAGGGTTCTGCTTCGCATCTCTCCGCCATGATTTCCATCTCCTGTCCTCCTCTCCTCCATGTTTCGTCTTGACCACCCCTCCCTTCATTAGTTCCTCAGCATTGGACTAATATGTATCTCTTCCAGGGTCTGAAAACCTCCATCACTCCAAAGGTTTTCTGTTGGTTGCTCCACCCATTCTTATGGGAGTTTCAGGATGCTACCGTTTTTTTACACCGATGGTTCTAAATCTGCAAATCATGTGGGATATGCCTTAACTACCTCTGTTGGCAGGGAACACCATCTCTTGCCTGCCACATGTGAGGTGTTCACTGTGGAACTGATGATCCTCTCTTGGATCATCTGCAATATTAAATGGTCCTCAGTTATCTGAGTTTTGTTACATACAGACTCAATGAATGACCTTCAGGCTGTCCCTAAGTGTTTCTCCTGCCACCTCTTGGTCTCTGCCATCCACAACCTTCTCACTGATCGTGCCAATGGTAGTTGTTTGGCTTATTTCTTTTGAGTTCTCAACCAAGTAGGTATTCTGGGTATTGAACTTGCTGATGGTCCACCTGGGAGGCAGCCACTTACCCACCATTCTCCACGACCCCTCCAGGAGTGAATTTGTGGCTTTACATCAAATCCTAATTTGCTCAGTTGTGGACCAACTCTTTGGGGGGCAATCAAGGAGACTCCCACCATGTGGCATTCATCATCTGCCATTGTCATATCAGGCATACTAGATTGACCCATGGTTTTTTACACTGCAATCAGCTGCCCCCCTTTTTTGTTGTGGGCTCCCCCTCACGGTAATTCATATATTGCTGGACTGACCCACCTTTTGGCCCTTTTCACTATATCTGCCGTCCCACCTACCTTGTCCCAGATGCTAGTGGACAACATTTGAATGATTATGTCTCTCCTCTGTTTTCTCTGTGAAAATGGTTTGTCCTCCCTGATTTACGTACCTGAATTTCCCTCTGGAATTGGAGTCCCTTAGTTAATGTTGGCATTTTTTATGGAGGCATCGACCTTGCCTCCTCACCAAGCAGTTTCTTCCCCTCTTTTCTTTATGTTTTATCTGGTCTTTTGGGCTGCCTTCTTCCCCTGGTGATGAAGCCACTGTGTTGTTATCATGGTAAGGTGTGGGGATTGGGAAGGGTGCTGGTGACCCAATACACATTTTGTACCTGGGGTGCTGCTCCTCTCACCATCTCCCCAAACCACCCCCTCCCCCCCCTCCCATCCTTTTCGTTACTCTTCCTGCTGCTCTGACATTCCTTTTACCTCTTTGTTTGTCTGTTTTCCCTTTCCCTTGAATAGTCTGTGCTGTTTGTGTTGTGTCCCCCCCCCCCCTCTGATTATGGTACTCATGACCTCACTGTTTGGTCCCCTCCCCTCAACCAACCAGCCAACCATTTCTGAAGTGCAGCAATTGTCACCATCACTACACAGTATTGGAAAAAGAACAGCTAATCTTGAAACTTTGAGCTGAATTGGCAGTAGTACAAGAAGAGTTAGTGCAATTGTTAATTGCAGTTTGCAGTAGTAATCTTAGAGCCATATCAGATGAATACGCAAAAGCCTTCCAAATCAGTGAAAACATCCAAGCAAAGTTTGCAAGTCTGCAGTGACTTGGCAGACAATATTAATAATAACCTCAGACCTCTAGCAGACAATGCAGTCATCTATATTGAAGTAGTGTCCAAAAATCTGCACAAATATTGAGTCAGGTCTTCACAAAATTTCAAAGTGGTGTAAAGATTGGAAATTTGCGTTAAATGTTCTGAAATGAAATGTAAAATAGTACCCTTCACAAAACGCAAAAATTTAGTATCCTATGACTAAATTGTCCATGAGTTGCAAATGAAATCAGTCAACTCATTAAAATACGTGTGTATAACTATCTGGAGTGAAATGAAATAAAACAAACAAAAAGACTCTGTCATAGATAAAGTAGATGAAAGACTTTAGTTCCGCTGTGTTTAAGCTAATTGCCAACCAGGTAGCAACTAAACACATTCACGTCCATTGGCTGGCAGGCCTCCAGGCATCATCCGCCAAAACCAGCAGAAGTACCTCCAAGACAAACACTGACCCGCACTTGCTTCATGTGTTAATAAACTTTTGAGACAATGACCAAACAGGTTGGTATGTTGTCCACATATCTGTGGCAGCTGTCACAAGAGGCACCTGGATCACTGCCAGCAGAGTGCACATTCGCTGTAGTTATGAGCACCATTTTACCTCCATGATGTCATGTACCCACAAGTAGGTCACTTGGTATCCATGCACTGCAACAGTTTTTATGCCAGCGCACAACTACGGAATGGCAGTTCACATTGGGAGTTCACCAGTGGCCCCTTGCAGTGTCCATCATCCTGCAGTTCCAATGATGACCTTGGACCGAGTTGCTACCAGCTAGCCAACATGAGATCGCTGCCATCCGAAGCTATGTTTAACTGCCAGCAGTCTTCATTCTGGCTGTGCAGAGACTTGACCTCTTGATGCTCTGGGCATCTGCAACTTTAGTATCTCAGCTCATTACTGTGATTGTGTTTGGAGACAGCCTTCTCACTGTGTGGTTCTTAAGACTCAGACTAGATCATTTAGTTCATGACTTCATCAATCTAGGCAAACAGCTAAATGGTAAATTAAAATTACTAGAAGTGTTTCATCAGGAATGGCTTTTGAAAAATCATTTTTGTGTTAAATCCTTATTATTATCAGTAATAAACTTGTTGTGATGTGTTTACCTTGGCATAAATCTTTTCACACCGAACTCAGTACCAATAACACCAGGTTCATTAGTAGCACACTGGGAAACTGGAGTAAGTCTACAAGGAGATTATGTGACCAATCCTAGAATATTGCTCAAGTATGTGGGACCTATACCAAATAGGATAATAGAAGGTATTGAATGTATGTAAACAAGCCAGCATGTTCGATCATAGGTTTGTTTGAACCATGGTAGTGTGTCATAAAGATGCTGAAGCTATTTCACCAATCATCCCGTAAAAACCTGCCAACAAAATTTCTAAAGCCAGCATTAAGTGTGGAATCTAGGAATATTCTGCAACCCCCGAAGTACATCACTCAGGTTGTAAGGAGGCAAGACAAGGTCAGTCTAATTACAGAACACACTGTGGCAGACCCACCTGTTTTTTTACGTCTTTGTTTGTTGATTGTTGTCCTTGGTGTTGACATACTGTGTTGCTACACTGGCTGAAAAAATGGGTTGTGGATTCCGACAATGACTACTGCAAATTATGTAGCTGACAGGTGCACAGTTGTGTTTCATAGTACTTTAATTTCACTGTTCACAAACCCCCAATAATACACAGTTCTATATGTGTGGCCAGTGCACTATTGTTTAATTTGCAATAAGCCTCATTAATAGTTTTCATGCAAGACTCCACATACTGCTACAATAGTTTTTTGTTGAACGTCTACTAGCAGTAAAACGTAACCACAAAGTTCACAGTTCTTGAAGAATAATCAGATACGTGTGGAGCATACACTGTCACTGTTTCTACACATGGCCTAATTGTTTAGCACTTATTCCACAGTTAATTTGAAGCATTGGTGTTGTAATAACCAGCACAGGTTTCTCGTCTGAAACTCAGCCGTGGACTGAGTGTCTCGTGACCCAAAATTAGGCCCTTATACATCCTCACAACAATAGGTGCTTAACTACACATTGTTCGAAGTTTAATTTACAGAAATTACAATTAAAACTTAACTCACTCAATTAACTGAATACATCGAAAAATTGCATCTTTTTTTAACAGTTTCTTCTACTACAAGGTTTAGGCCAAATTATTTGTTTAAATCATGAATTTAACAAATATAGTTATGCAAACAATAATTTTGACAAGTCTATTAATTACTTTGGAATTAATGAAGGACTGGTTTTGCTAACATGTTTTTAATAGAGCTAAATAGATACTTTAAGATTACTAGTACTTAGTCTTCCAAAAGTTTACAATTATTAAAGAATTTATATTTGTTTATACATCAACAATAGAATTTAACTTACAAAACAATTACTGATTTCACCCTATAATGAAAATTACTATCTAGGAATAACCAAAATACAAAATACCAAAATACATACATAAAAGTAAGCACAAAATTAGATCTGGTGTTATGTTATTTAAAACTGAAGGCCAACCTTTATCTTATATGAAAATGCAGATTATATTCAAGTACGTTAATGATAGTTTGTTAAAAGTAACAAAACAAATTTAAAGCCACAGATGGCAAAACAAGAGGGGAATTAAAATTGCGTCATATCACAGAGGCATTCAATGTTATTCTTCTCACAGTCCATACTCAGATGGAATCTGAAGAACCTCTAATAAGTCACACAAAGGAATACAGCCTCTGCTTTGAAATTTACAGTGTTGCACAGAGTATAGAAGTAAATTTAGAAGTCTGATAGCTACGACTTAGTTATCTCCATAGCTCTAGTGCATTGGTGACTGTAAACAAAAACATACAGATGGTCCAAGAAGTTCAGAAGCAGCCAGACAATACAAGGTGTAAGATACAAGTTGAGGCTAGAAAGGAAATTGTCAGAGAGTTCATTAGGCCTCTTGGCAGGGCAGTAAGCACAGGAGGGGGATAGCAGAACTGTTATGGAACTCTTTGGGAGATGATTACCAAGTAACTAGTGCTTTTAAGCCATGCAATGTCACCTGTAATTAGGCTCTTTGAGAAAGGATGTTGGAAAAGATAATTTAATAGTAGGGCTGTAAAGGTAATGACTGAATTTTGTGCTGTATGTATTCAGTAATGTTGAGACACATGAATGAAATGAAACTCCATGATCAGTCCCTGGAGACCATGCAATGTCAACCAGATTACATATCATCTTCAGCCATATGCCATCACATGGATGCACTTTTGGAGGGGCAGCAGGTTGGCACACCACTCTCCCAGCCATTGTCGGCATTTAGACCTCAGAGTCACTACCTCTTAATCAGGTAGCTCCTCAGTTAGCGTAACAATGTGAGTACACCCTGGTCCAGTCCTTCCACCAAGGAAATATCCTTGGCAGTTCCAAGCACCAATCCCACATCCTCTGCATGACAGTTATCTACACTGACCACCAGCTACAGAGGTGGACTTGTTGAGACACATATCCATTATAAACGGCGAAATACAAAAACTGCCAAGTCAGCATAAACTTACAGCAAAGAAGACTGGTGAGTAATGAAACATTTCTAATACACTAAGTCTGCCAAATGTAAAGAAGTGGAGGAACACAAAAACTACTGTCTTGGTCCAAATCAAGCGTGAACAGCCTGCAGGGAATAAAACATTAGTAATGAAATTTTCAGGCAGTAACAAAATGATGCTCTGAGTCTCATGGAATATTCGTTACTTAGTAGCCAATTCATAAGCTGTGGGACAGCTTCATGTAAAAATGATGGGGTGGGCTACAATCTGATTTAAACCTTTGAAGATGTCTGAAATGTTGCTGAGAATGCTGCTTGTGCTAGTGTACAGGACACATCACTCTTGTAGCAGCATGATAAATCCTAGATGTAATGCTGTGTGGAATGTGTAAATTCAGAGCTTGGAAAATCACTCAACAAAGAGAGCATTCATGTGTGGATGTGGTTGACGCATTACCTCTCAGTCAGACAGATCGTACAGTGCTTGGTTTGCACCTGAATACTTCTGGTAAGAGACTACTTGCTTTGCTAATTACCAGAAGCATCAAGTGGCATACATCCTACATCAGGTGTTTCAGATATGTTCCATAGCCCATTTTAGGATATAATCATATAAGACACAGCTGCAGAATAAGCAAGGCTAAAAGTTGAAACAACTACTGGCAGATGAAAATACCACAGCATGGGCAAAGTCTTAGATATTAAACAGCACTTGTACAGTGGCTTCCATCTAAACAAGAATAGAAAGGAAGACCGTATGACATTCGTACAGTGAAATGAAAGGACAGATGGAATGTCAGCAGATGTGTTGAAATCGAACATATACATCTCAGCAGATACATGCTAATATTATACTACCTGAGAACTGATAAAAGGAAAAAGGAATTGGATGTATATACAGAAACGGAGTTAAATCCCAGGCCCTACAAGTTACTGAAAATAGTGTTGAACATCCCATTGAATAGTGTGCCACAATAGTGAATCACAAATCATACAAGCTAGTAGTACTGACAGTTTCTAGGCTGTCAACAGGCAGTATTTTAACCTTCATAAAGTGGATAGATATGGTTTTCATAAGGATGCACAAAGTTAAATGGAGAATTATTGTTTGTGGAGACATTAATTTTGACTTTTTGTCAAATACTGCTTAGAATTTTTGATGTCTAGTTTTGAAGTGTTTTTCAATATGAGGATTGAAAGACATAGTGCAGCAACCATTGGCAATTTATTTGTAGACCCAATTATGTTCTATGGCTTGGATATAAAAACAATAGCCAGGTGGTTCATCTGACAATGACTGTCAAATGTTAACTAAAATATACTGACCAGTTAAATACAGAGCATAGAAGAAAAGTATTGCATCAAAGAATCTTTAACTATAACTCAATCACAGTTGTTATAGAGCAATTACAATAAGTTTGTTGGGAACAGCTTTATCAGATATGTATAGATGGAAAAATTTATTTTTTAAGTTTTTTCCTACAGAACTAAACTCAGGTAAAATTGAACAAAGGTGAGAGCAAGGTTTGGATAACTTATGTTATTAAGGTGTCTCATACTGGGAAGGTAGAGCTTGACCTAATACAGAAAACAAACTGTAGGCAAGAGCTAATGCTCCAATACCAGCAGAACTGTAAAATGCTCCAGTCTATCATTAAAGAAAGGAAAACACCTGCAATATGCTCAAAAAATAAAACTCTCAAAGTGCGTAGCAGAAACTACATCATTAAAAAAAATATATATATCAATCCAAATTAAATGAGGCCCTAGAAAATAACTGTGGCAAGAATGACAGTGCTGAAATCACTGTCTGCCAAATCCACAACACACCTAAAACTAAATAACCAAATACAGATGCATTAAATATAGTTCAGGACATATTGTTTGCACCACCAACAGTTTCAAAAATGCAACCCTTATGGAGATTATAAAATGCATCAGATCACTAAAATATAGTAGTTCTGCTAGCTATAGTGGTGTTTTAGCTGAGTATTAAAATTTTGTACTGACATGATAGGCCTTCATAAAACTATGTTTATAATTAGTCAATGGCACTCCTAACAAACTTATATGTGCTGTATGAACACCTACCTATAAAAGTTGAGAAGAATGAAGCACACCTAATTTGATCTATTTTTCTAAGCAGAAAAAAATAACCTGCTAGCACCAGAATTACACGTTAATGGTCATACACTAAATGAAAGAGTGTGTCAAAAATTCCTTACTCAATAACAAAATGAAGTCAACAGATAGATAAACCAATGAAGAACTTCATTTTAGCACATTTTGTTCTTAGACGTGTTACTCATTGTGTTGGCCTACAGACAAACGTGTTGGTCTATTTTGCTACTTTGACATGTAATTATCTTCTGGGCAGTAGCTAAAGAAAATGGAGTATTTATTCAGCAGAAGCAAGCATTAAAAATATCGTGTAGAACAGATAACCACAAATGTTATGGAGGAGCTTTTAGGGATTTTATTTCTTCCCTAACCATTTACTTCTTAATTGTTATTGTCACTGATAATAATATCAGTTTTAGTTGAATTGTGATTAGCACACTCACAGTCCATGGCACAAAAATAATTTTTATATGCAATTGGCTCAGAGTTGAGTTATGTGCTCTGATGCAAAGGTAATCAACAACCTCCCATCTGATGAACCTAGGAATTCTTACATTTATGTGATAATACATATTCTCTGTTATGGTATCTACGGTTAGTAACAAAGCTGAATTAAGTACAAACTGTGCAATTCACACCCACAGTATGAGAAGTTAAAACCTTCAGTTTGTAACAACCTTTCTTGTCATGACATACTATCCTACACAGTCATTTCTTAGTTATGAGGTTCTTTTCTGGCATTTTAAGGCAAAATATATGGATACTACTTTTAGACAGGAATGGGCCACAAGGCTAACAACTAGGTGTAGTAGTCAAGCTCATTATAAAGATCTCCACCCTTACTGCACTAAGTGAGAGTACATCTGCCTATCATTGGTGCATATCAGCAGAAACATTATCAGGTGCATCATAAATATTTCTATACACAGTCATGAAACAAGAGGCAGTTAGGCACCAAGGAAAAACAAACAAAAAACTTGAACCAGCATTCTGTATCAGGGAATAAAATGATATAATGAACAGCTCCAGGAAATGAAAGAGATTACTAAAATACATCTGTTAAAAAAGGCAGCTAGAATATTCTTCATAAGTAATGCATACTATACAATTAGAAGATTACTTGGAGGATTCAGAGTACTGGTTGATAATGAAAGGGGATAACTCCACACCCTGTTGCATTTCAGTGCATGTCCACAGTTTTCTTCTTTAAAAGAAAATCAAGTGTCAAGATTTAAGTGCATGATAGAAGTGGCCTGTCATTGTCCCGAATTTAACATCTCACTCACCATGGTGGAGGATTCTGTCTCATTTCTTAGGTAGGCAGAGGGAAGGACTGGAAGGCAAACATAGAGCATAGTTGAATGCTTGTGCCCCTGGAGTCAGTTTTCCAAAAAGACTGGAGTTGGTGGAAGGGGCATGGCAACATCTTCATGGCCCAGAAGCCATCAGAGCATGTCCTCAATCATTAAGAAGAGCATAACCAAGTTTTATTTTGCAGTTTATCTCGAGCAAATTTGTGTAAATCAAAGAACATTGTATAATAGGGGCCAACCAAATAAGGAGGCAGCTGTTAAGACACTGACCTAATATTCATGAGGATGAAGTTCGCTCATTCTGGTCATCCAGATACAGCTTTTCTGTGATTTCCCTAAATCACTTCAGGCAAATGCTGGGATGGTGTCTTGATTGTAGCATAGAGCGTACGTATTTATTCTTTGTACATGTATATTTGAGCTATTGATTTTTATTGTATTACTGTGCAAATCCTGTATCATTGCTAGATTATGTTTATAAAATAGAAAGAAACTTCCACATGGGAAAAATATATTAAAAACAAAGATTCCAAGACTTACCAAGCGGGAAAGCGCCGGCAGACAGGCACAATGAACAAAACACAAAAACACACACACAGAATTATGTTTAGATGAATTAAAAAAAAATCCTTACAGACTATGCATTCCTACTTAGGGTTCTGAGTGCTGTTTTATGCTATAACACAAAGATCTATAAAAGGTTACCAGCAGACATCACGCAGGAAATTTAAAACCATCAGACATTCAAAAACAAAGGAAAGGAGTACCTCATTATCCATTTCTTCTACCAATTATCTTATTATCTAGTTTCAATAATTGAAAATTCCTGCTAGCTGTATGACACGTAACAATGTATTGTAAACAGACCTCATTTATTACATATATAAATGGCTATTCTTTCTGAAAATTACCCTTGTAATCAAGTAAATATTAAGTTACCAATAGAAAATAAATAGCAGCAATATAACTGAGGAAGCAGTAGCTTTTTTTGCAAGAGTAGTGGCTTTTCTTGTAATTTAGTAGCTCTTAACTTTAACTGGTGTAAGCACAAATATATTATCCAGTTACATTAATCAGAACAGTTGTCAAAAGCCTGAATAACCGCCTTTTGCAGTGCATATAGCAACAAGATGTGCAGGAAGAGTGTCAGTGAGGTTCTGGAAGGTTCTGGCAAGGATGTGGAGCCATGCCAATTCCAGTGTCATAGACAGCTATGCTAGGTTTCTTAGTTGATGATTTTGGTGGCCAGTGGTGTACAGTAAACTAATTCTGGCGCTCTTCAAACCATTCATGTACACTGCGAACTGTGTGACATGTTGCATTGTCCTTCCGGCAGATCCCTTCATGCCAAGGGAAAACAAACTGTATGTAGCGATGGATCAATACATACTAGTGCCTTCCAGAATGGTCAGGCCACTCAAGGAACACCTTGAAAATATTCACCAGACCATAACGCTTCCTCCTCTGGCCTGGACTCTGCTGACAATTGTTGCAGGGTGTCTGATTTCAGACTTTGTACACTGTATACGCCAATGGCCATCTGTGTGATGGAGCATAAAACATGATTCGACTGAAAAGGCCACTTGTTGCCATGCAGTGGATGTGCAGTTGTGGTACTGGTGTGTGAATTCAAGCCTTCATTGCTGATGAACAGAAGTCATAATGGGTGTATGAATGAGGCACCTGCTGTGGAGCATTATTTGCTGGTCGATCATTGAGGAGACACAATTGGTAGCCCTTTGTTTCAACTGGGTTTCAGTTGCTTGACAGTTACATATCTATTTGCTCGTACACATCTGCACAGCCATCATTCACCCACCATCTATGGCCTGTTGTGCACCCTAGTTGCCTTAGTGTCAGTTTTGGATAGCACTGTTTTGCCACACTTCATATAATTTAAGCATGGTGGCATGCAAACAGTTTACAAACTTAGCCATTTCTGAAATGTTTCCGCCCTTGGCTCGAAAGCCGATGATCATACCCTATACCCTTTTGGACGTCAGATAAATCACTCCATTTCTGCATTACAACAATGACTGAACTGTCCCCCCCCCCCCCCCCCTCCCCCATCCCACCATCCCTCCAACATGCTTCTCTACTGCTAATGCTGCCACTTGCTGTCTGTGATTGGTCATTGCAGATTGACATTTGACATAGGTGGTGGTCACATTAATTTAACAGGACTGTGTAGTAATACACAGTATGGTAATAGTTTATAGTTAACACGGTGTACATATTAAGTTTCTGTGATTTGCCTGTCTTTTGATAATGTATACCTTGAATCATTTTACATCCAAGAAGGTTCTCATTTTCGTTAGGATCTATGTGATATGATGCATGCATGCATGAATGAATGAATGAATGAATGAATGAACGAGTGTAGGAATTCCAAGGTCCCAAAAGATACATCTGTAAGACGTTAGGTCACTGAGTTTAGGCAATATTATTCCTAAACATTTCTGCAATGTAAATATGTACTTGAATTTACTGCATTGCTGCACAATATTATGTATTATGAAATTATGGTAGGGAAGAGTATAAAGTAGTCCCATCTGTAAATCAACACACGGACAGACTTTTCTATGAGCAAAGCAGGCAAACGGAACTTTTTGATTAATGCATCCACATACCAGTTTCACCTCCATTTGTTATCCATCTGATCTGTACTTTTTGTACTTGTAAATAATTTTTGTGTATTTGCATGGAGTTGCATAGTTTGAGATTTATAAGAATGAGAGTTAAGCTGTTTGCTGTGTACCAACTGAAACCAGTGGTAAATACATAGGAGACACAAGAGACCCCCACCCCACCCCTCGCTTGTGGGGCCACCCGCATTGCCACCCTTGCTGCCCTTGCCAGTCAGCCAGCATGCTATTCTTTTGTCAGTCGACTTCACTGGATTGAGTTATCGAGTGCTTGTACTTTCCTACATAGCATCATCGTATTTTATACTGAGGTGGATGTCGGGTGAGATACACCATCAACACCTTATAATCAGGAGTTCATTTATTTACCTCTTCACACAAGTAAGGCATACAATGAACTGGATGGCAGATCACCATAAAGATAATGTTTTGCTAGGTTCAAAGATGATGATCAGACCGATACTGGTGTCCTCATCAGCACCACATAGCCCCCTCCCCCCCTCCACCCCCTATACGGAGTACGCCTGAGTGGCCGGGGGGAGGGGGGGGGGGCTATGGGGTCGGCAGGTGTCGTCCACGTGAGCCGAATCCCAGTCAGCTCGACAGCGTCGGCGGGGAGCTGTGTTGGTAAATGATGTGAAGGGAGGTCCAGCCACCGAACCTGGAAGTCGTTGAAGCGCGCCAGGTGTCGTACTGGGCGTGCTGATCGTGCAGTGACAGGTAGGCCGGCGGATTGCGGGTGGAACAGAGTGTCGACGACGATGTCTCCGGTGGGCGTGGTGAACACATGAAGCATGTCCAGGTCGATGTGGTCAAGAGGAGAACACATTTCACCAGGTGGCAGGGAATGGTGGAGGTTGTGTCATGAGCACTGAATGAAGGGAAACTTACAATGAACAGTGTGTCATCGCGTAGTATTATAGAGATGTCATGGATTATGTCCGGGGGGACAGGCACAAAAACCTTGAGTGAGGGCACATTCAAGATGGGGGGGAGGGGGGTGAGAAACCTCGACAGGGCGAGGCAGGCGACGGGGAAGAGTTCGAAGGCACCAGAGGAGGGCTCGGCGGGGAGGGCATGATTGTAGGTGAGCTCGATGTGGGGAGCATGTGATCCCTCAACGGAGTGCATGGGACTGGAATAGAGGGCGAGGTGGGAGAAGAGCTCGACGATTGGAGCTGGAAGTCACTCGACTGAGTGAGTAAGTCTGATGTGGAGGGAGTGGTCGGAGCGTCCTGAGCTACGACAGTGAAGGAGGGTAGAAGCGGACTCGACATGAGCAGGCTTAAATCTGTTGAGAGAGACTGTAACAGCAGAATTTTTTATCTGGATGTCATAGGTGTTGGCTGAGCACCAGAGAACTTGGTACGGGCCGGTATATGGGGGTTGGAGGGGAGCCCGGACATGTCATCTCGGAGCGTGACGTACTCGCAATTGTTCAGAGATTTCGGAACGTGAACCTTAGGGTGCGAATGGCTGGCAGTCAGAGGGATGTGGGGGTTAATGACGTGGCATCTCATGCGGTCCACGAAGGAAGGTAAATCAGACTGAGGGAAGGAAATGGAAGGGCTCACAAGTTCGCCAGGGAGAAAAATGTTCTGGCCGTATACAAACTCGGCTATTGTGCCTTTGAGGTCTTCCTTATAGATCGCACGAATGCCGAGTAGCACAAGGGGAAGGGCCTCCGTCCAAAGAGAGTCATGGCATCAAAGAGCCGCCTTGAAAGTGCGGTGCCAGTGTTCAACTAGCCCATTACTTTGCGGGTGATATGCTGTGGTATGGATGTGCTGGATGCCACAAATGTTACAAACCTCGTTGAACAGGGCTGACTCAAATTGTCTGCCCTGGTCAGTCATGATGATAGCTGGACATCTGAAGTGTGATACCCATGACTCAACGAAAGCTCGAGCAGCAGTTTCTGCCGTGATATTGGGGAGGGGGGCAGCCTCAACCCAGCGAGTTGTTCGGTCGATAGGCGAGAGAACATAAAGAAAGCCGTTAGAGGGGGGGAGAGGGCCAAAAATGTCAATGTGAATATGCCAGAAACGCCCAGAAGGGATCGAAAAGTCGCCGAGGGGGGGGGGGGGGGGGGGAGGGGGTGAAGTGTGCTTGTGTAGTTTGCAGCGTTGGCACGCGACGCAGGAGCATGCCCATTGCTGGCAGTCCTTGTTGACATTTCTCCACACAAAGCACTCTGCTACGAGGCGGGAGGACACACGAACACCGGGATTGGCTAAATTATGCAGTGCGTTGAAGACAGCTCGACGGAGTGTGGTTGGGATGAGGGGGCATAACGTGCCCGTACTGTCATTGCACCAGATCTCACCAGAAATGCCAGGGAAAGTGGTGCGGACAAAGTGTAGTGAAAAGGTAGAGTCTGAAATCAGGTTTTGTGTGTCCTTGTCAGCTGGTTGGAGGTTATGCAGGTCAGAGAGGTCTAACAGCGAATGAATGGCTTTGACTTGCAAAAGGAAATCAGCAACTATGTTATCAGCACCCTTTGTGTCTGACATCGGTGGTGAACTGAGATATGAAGTCCATGTATCTGAAACGGCGAGGAGGCGGGTCAGCTGGCGGGTTTGAAATGGCGGCAGCCAGGCGTTTGTGGTCTGTTAAAACATAGAAATGGCGTCCCTCAACATTGGTCTTAAAATGCTTGATCACTTCATAGACCATGAGCAACTCCCTGTCAAACACGGAATATTTCCGTTGTGCATTGGTGAGCTTGCGCGAGAAGAACTGCAGAGGCGAAGTTTGGCCATCGACTGTCTGGCTAAGGACAGCGCCGATGGCAGTATGCTCGCATCTATGGTGATGAAAAGCTGCACCTTGGGATGAGGATGCGTGATGGTGCAGGCCTCAGCAAGAAGATTTTCGAGGGCAATGAAAGAGTCAGTCATAGCAGGGGTCCATGGAACGGGCCAAGATCCAGAAGTCTTGGTGCCTGCCAAGGTGTCCGTCAGTGGAGCCTGAATCTCCGCAGCCCGAGGTAGATGATGGCGATAATAATTAACTGTCCCCAGAAAGTGCTGGAGCTCTTTGAATGACGAAGGTCTGCGTAGGTTTAGTATTGTTTGTACCTTGTCAGGCGGCGGTGAAATGCCGTCGGCAGCGACGCGAAAACCAAGAAAAGTGACAGAGGGTTGGTGTTGTTGCAATTTGTCCTGGTTGGTCTCGATGCCTGCTGCTGCGAACGTGTCCATAAGAGTTTGCAGATGTCGAATGTTGTCCTTAATGGAGGAGCTGAACACAAGAATGTCATCGAGATATGCAAAGCAGAATTTTAGGCCGAATAGCACTCCGTTGATGAGGCATTGCCAGCTGTGGGTTGTGTTGTAAGACCGAAGGGCATGAATAGAAATTGAAATAACCTGATTGGGGTGGTGATTGCTGCTTTTTCAATTTCTTCAGGAGCCATGGGGATCTGGTGGTAGGCCCATTTGCAATCAATGACAGAGAACGGGGTCGCACCTGCGAGGGAACTGGTAAAGTCGGCAATGTTGGGAACGGGGTAGGTGCCCATAATGGTTCGTGCGTTTAGTTGACGGTAATCTCCCCACATGTGCCAGGACCCGTCTTTCTTGGGTGTCATATGAATGGGTGTAGACCAGCTGCTGGCAGAGGGTTTGATGATGCCGGAGCTTAGAAGTTTTAAGGTCGGAGAGGCACTCGGGACAAAGTCGATGTGGTTTACTGGAGAACGGGGGACCTGGCGTGAGGCGAAGCTTGTGAACCGTGCTGTTGGTGACGACGGAAATGTTGCCAGCGGTACAGGATTCAGTTTTTTTACAATTTGAGGTGGGTGGGGCAGGGTAGGCGAGGTTGTGGTGTTCGGAGCCACTCGGCGGATCCGACAGGAGCAGAGGCGGTGAAGTGACCCGGGAGTCAATGTGACAAAATGGCCACTGGCCCGAAGCAGTGGCACCATGGTCGAGTGAGCTCGGTAGAGCTCGTGAAGCATTAGTGAGTCCATTGTCAGAGTGCGCGGCCTGTGGCAGCATGGTCGCGGCCGAAGCACTAGGTTTGAGTGCACTGTTTATGTTGTCAGTGGCGGTTGCAGGGCAGTGCACAGGAGCCGAAGTTGCATAGTTTGAGGTGCTGTCTGTGAGGGGAGGGGTAGGAGCTGTCAGTATGGGAACACGTGACGCTCGTTGCGCATGCGCACTTGTGTCAGGCTGAGTGTCAAATGCTTCTGTGTTAGAGGGGTGTGGTCCTGTGGAACTGTCAGTACACATTATGGTAGAGTTGATAGCACAGTTGCGAGGGGTAGTGGGGAGGCTCCATTGTTGGGACTACACGCAGATTCGGCACACTTACTGACCTTGCTTTGTCCTTGCTGCAGTGTCTGTAATTCCTTTGCTGCATTGGATAGCTGGAGCTGAGTTTTGTGGAGCCAGAGGGAGAGCTCGAAGTTTTCCTTGCATAGGGGAGTGACGTTTTCAAGCTCAACAAGGCACTTGTGCGTTGTTTCTTGTAACGTCGTTGACAGAGCCGAGAATGTACGGATGAGGTGAGCCTGGACCGATGTGTCATGGGAGGGTGTTTGCTCCATGGAGCACAGGGGAAGTGAGTTTTGGAGGGGTGATGAAACACAGTGTTTCTCACTAGGTCCGGTGAAAGTTTGTGGTGTCGCAAGAAGTCAATGCCTTGTATAGGTTCCTCAATATTGCACACTAAAAAAGACCACTCGAGTGTGCAGTTTGCGGAGAGTGAGACGACGTGGGAGGTTGAACCTGAGCATTGTAGTTTAGTAGAATTCACAGCTAGCAGTGAAGTATGATGAGGGCGGATGTTCGACGACACTAAGGACGTAGGGAGCAGTGAAACATCGGTGCCTGTGTCCACTAGGAAAAAGTATCGCAATGAAATGTCTTTATATTAATGTCGTTTGTAATTATCTGAATGTTCCTGGACAGAAAGTAGCACTGGGAGGTGCCTGTCATGTTGTGCACAGGAGGCAGCTCCCACACCTACCTGCGATTTGCGTTTGGGAAGTAGCAGGGTAGTCTGCAGTTCCGTGCCACCTCACCAAACCGTATGTGGAAATAACAGTATGGGTAGTGCGGCTGCATTTCCTGTGGAGGCAGTGGCTGAGATTCAGAGGCCGCAGCCAGTTTGGTTGTAGAGGGGGCGTCACTGAGGGCGGAGTTGGCGACGTCCCAGCTGTTTGTATACTGTGTCCCGGAGCGAGCAGAACTGTCAGTACTGTGCGGCGTCCGGCCGCAGGACGATGAGCCTGAACCTGAGACTTGCCAGGTAGGCAGTGGCTGGCGAAATAGAGCAGTGATGCCTAATGTAGTTTGTCAGCAATTGTCATTCATTGCTCGACAGGTTCAGGAGACCTCCGAGCCAGAGCAAAGCGGATGTGGGGAGGTAGTTTATCTGTCCAGATGGCGAGGAGAGCTGTGTCAGAGAGTAGATCATCACTGACCAGGGCCTATAGCTGTCTCCAAAGTTGTGAAGCGTTGTCGTTCCCTCGATGTGGAGCACTTGCCGTATTGCTGTCTCAGTTGAGCGCACAAGCCAACGTAGAACTATCTTTTTGGCTAGAGTGTACCGGATATCTGAGTCCGGGGCGTCAAACAGGTCAGCAATCAAGTCCTCCTGGTGGTGCAGGTGGGTGACAAGGCACAGAAATCTGGTTGATTCGTTGAGTTTGAAATAGTCGAACACTTTGTCCACAATTTTGAACCAGGTTGTTGCCCTGTTGGGATTGAACGGCGGCAGCGTTGGTAAGTGTTGTAGAACATTCAGAAGAACAGGGTGCGTTGAATTCGTCAGGGCACTGCCTGAAACAAGCTGTTGTTGCTGCAGTATTCCAGGATAGTGTGTCTCCAGGGTATGTGGTGACGACAGCTGGTTGGGTGGCAGCATAAACGTGACGCATTGTGGTTGAGCACGATCCATCGCGACGCGGATGGCCGATGCAGGTGAGACACCATAGTGTGTCAATTGCGGTTGCAGAAGTTCGACTGGAGCTGGCACGGGGGCGACAGGTGAGAAAAAGTTCAAAGTTTGAAAATGCGTTCCAGTCCGTGGAAAACTTGATGTGGGATCAGAATTGGAGCCACTTATGTTGCAGGGAGGCTGCGGAGGTGTAGGCTGTCCAAAAGCACTGTGAGGAAAATGATGTCGAACGTTGGGCAAAATGTGTGAATGTCACTTCACTCAAAACGGTGTGCGGAAAAGTCCTTCATGATCGTGATTCTGTTATGCAAGCATTGTCTGTCTGTCGTAGATCTGACTATCCTACTTTGCACATGCTGTAAAAAATTTTTGCTTGTCTACCTGCATCTATTGCTACAGTAGAAAGAAGGTTTTCAGCAGTGCGACGTACAAAGACATGGATGAGGTCGACAATGGACTACGATCGACTTAATGGCTTAGCTCTGTTGAACACTCACCCCGATATAATTAACCAATTTGCCAGGAGGAATAGGTGCATAGAATTCATCATTTAAGGAAGAGAACCACAATTGTAATTTTTTTATATCATAAGATGACATTGTCTTCTATATGTATGTAATTAGTTTAAATTAAACATTCTTATACTTTGCATGTGACTTGATTATTTTTTATTATGGTAAAGTAAAGATAGCTCAATATATCTTTAGTGCCCCCTCCTTGAGGTTTTTCTGTATCTGCCTCGGACTGAGATCCTGTTCCATTGGTCCCCTGGCAATGTCTGGTATGCATGTATTTGATCTGCTAAGTGTAGATATGAAAAATAGTATGGTTAGTATGCATTAACATGTTAATGGTTGCATTCAATACAAGCAGAAACTACTGTGGTACTGTAACAAACATAAAGTGTAGATATGAAATAGTATGGTTGGTATGCATTAACACATTAATGGTTGCATTCAATACAAGCAGAAAGTACTGTGATACTGTAACAAACATAAAGTTTTTTTACTAGTCTCCTCTTAAAGTATAACATTTCTGTTACAGGATCATCATCATGTTTCACATGGAGAAAAGTTCAGGGAAGCAGTAGCATCATGCTTAAAGCATAACCCACAGCAGATTATTGCTGTTGGTACAAACTGTGTCAACCCAGCATACATCTCATCCCTTCTCAAGGATGCAGATCAAAAAATACCATTTATAGTTTACCCAAATAGTGGAGAGAAATATGATGCAAAAACAGGGTAAGACTGGTATGGAATATTTCTAAGTATTATCTTATATCTTTTGGATTCATTTTTGCTGTAGAATCTCCCATAGTGCTCAGAGCCTTTTGAACCATTTTGCTGTAGAATCAGTTCACACAGTTACATTCTCCATTGCCATACTCTGAACAGGTGTGACTGCATTACAGAACCAGGAGAATTTAGCTCTCTCTCTCTCTCTCTCTCTCTCTCTCTCTCTCTCTCTCTCTCTCTCTGTGTGTGTGTGTGTGTGTGTGTGTGTGTGTGTGTGTGTGTGTGTGTGATATCCTTCATCCCTGTTGTTTGGTGAGTAGTTTACTTTGTTCCTTCCCATCTTTTTATCTTCAGTAGTGTTATCTGCAAAAGTATCTGAGTTTCATCAGCTGTATATTTCTTAAACCTGTGAATGTCGTCAAAGATTAAGTTTTAGACTCTTTCTTCAAGAACTTGTGTTAGACTTTACTGTTATTTGCTTCGGTGTAAGGTTTGAGATTCTGACATTATAACTTTTTCCCATACATATAATACTGATAATAGCAATAAAGGAGTCAGGAAGGTATTGTACAGATGTTAATTGACAGGCCATTGCTCCTTGTAAAACTGATATAATAATGTACATAATTACAGGTGATTTATATTTTAGCTACTACATAGCGGTGATGTAACCACAATCAAGTCCAAATCCAAAACTAGGGTTATCAATTAAGTACAACACTTCACAATGGAAGCACAGTTTTTACAGACAACAAAATACAACCAGAATAGGACTGAACTCCTGGACAAAGAGTGTTGCTATTTATACAAACCCTGAATATCCAAGAGGGTAAAAATATTACAAACGATGGAGTACCAGCAATATAAGCAAAAAGATAGATTACTACTCACTGTAAAGGTTATACATTGAGTTCAGACAGGCACAATGAAAAGACTGTTCCAATTTTAGCTTCTAGCTAAAGCCTTCAGAAAAGGGAACAAACATATTCATTCACACTAGCAGGTGCACCTCATGCACACATGACCGCCATCTCTGACAGCTCAGACCAGAATGCCATTCTGGTCAGTGCTGCCAGAGATGGTGGTAATGTGTATGTGAGATGTGCTGCTTGTATGAATGAATATGTATGTGTGTTTCCTTTTCTGATGAAGGCTTGGGCCAAAAGCTAAATGTGTAACAGCCATTTCATTGTGCCTGTCTGCAACTCAATGTATCATCTTTATTGTAACAATCTGTGTTTTTCATTATATTGTTGATATTACAAACATTAGATATCTCAAGAACCTTCCACAAATTATAAAAACTACATAACAAATAACTGCTTATGGTAGAGTTCAAAACGGCAACTTGCAGCAAGCCAGCCAGCAATGCTAACTGATATGCTACACTGCTTTGCAGCACAGCTCACAGCATTGCTTGTTCTACAAGAGAAACAGCAACCTGCTGGTTCAGAAATTCTTATTGGAACCAACTACAGCCCCCTGGATCGAGATTTTGTCAGTGATCCTCTATGTCATCAAAGATATCCCTGTTGATATTTTTATGAGAAGTTTTGGTTCAGTGAGAACTGAATTCAGTCATTTAAAAAATTAATATAAGCAAGACAGGTAATAAACCTCTTTTAAAACCAGTGATTGCAGATTGTTCTCCAAAGCTTTTGCAAAGTTAGCCCCCTCTCCCCATCAAAGCTTCACGATTGTTGAGCAGGAAGCCCCTATCATCTATTTACACCACAGGACTGTAGCGTGGCTTCATATGGGGGACATGGCCCATGTCTCTGCACTTTTGTCTTTCTGTTGAAGGGAAATAGTCTTCAACTTTGTTTGTGATCTCCAAGTGACAAAGGATATGATGTGGCTCAAAGTAGTGGTTTAGTAACTTTTTTGCACAGGCATAAGACTCAATACCAAATATCCTGGGCTGTATGTCACTGGCTGGTGCTTGGTTCTCTGTTTCCTCCTAGGTGCCAAAGATCTGTGTAAGAGCCACTGTCATGCTTCTTAGGTCCTAGTTATGAGGTGTTTCATGTAGTCATTCTGAGTATTGTCTAGATGAAATGGGAAGAGTGTATCCTTTGTCATTTCACCCTCATGATCATGCAGTAAAAAGAGAGAGAGGGAGAGATGTGAGGCCTAAAGTGTCTTGCTTCACTGCATTGTAAGTGAATGAAATGACGGAATGACAGGTATTATTGTATCCTAAGCTCTCTATTCAACATCCATGTACACTGAGAGCATATCTGTCAGGGTCTGATTAAAATGTTCTATGAGGCCATTTGACTGTGGGTGATAGACAGTTGTCATCCTGAGGGTGATATTACAATTTGAAATCCCTTCCGATATAGGTCAGGACCAGAAAACTTTTTCTAGATCAGACAGCATCACATGGGTTCCTCTGTCCTCCAAATTGTTGTCTTCTGTAAGGAACATTGCTCTTTCTGGAACTTCAGTATTAGGCACTTCTCAGGTGACAGGTTAGGAAGTGAGATAGTTTCTTTTTATTTCGGGAACCTCCCCAAGAGGTCAATTCTGGTTTAGTGAAATGTGGTAGTACTGCAGACTGAGTTGCTACGAGATGCCCAAAGGTAACTCTGGCACATGCTTCAGTCACTGGAATATCTTGTGGTGACTCACATGGTGTTTACAGATCAGTAGAGACTGGCCAGTGACCTGCATTTGATTTTGTCTAGAGGCTTTGTGAACCACAGGTGACCAGATTTGACCATTGTAGACAAACTTCAAGACAGCTGGCCATAGATGAGCTAGTTAAGACGAGCAACAGTTTCCAAGGCAATGGATCATAGTTACTCTTATACAATGTTCCTTTATTTGGAATTTTCCTTTGGTTAATTCCTCATTCTTCAAAGCAATTCTGGCTCTTTCCTCTGTTCGGCAGCAGTGTCATTGGATGCAGCTATGTCAGAGATTTTGTCCTCTCTGCTGTTTTCTGCCAAAGGATTCCTTGAAATAAATTAAGTATCCTTGTGCTTGTATTCATTATTGTAGCCACTGTGATGACATACTCCTGAAGCCTCGGTGTCCAACTCAGCAGTGAACCTGATAAATCCGTTTGGCTAGTCAGCCAGTGTGGAGGATGAAGGTCCCTCAAAACAGAGAGTGGTTAAATAAATATGGCCAGACTTATTGATGACCCAAACAGCTGCAAGGCACTTTTTCTTGGACTCTGAGAGTACACTGGAAGCATAAGCTATCATCTTTCAGCACCTTCCTGAATTTTTACCAGACGTGCCAATATCTCATAATCAGTAGTGATTGTATGAGGTTCTGTCTCATCAATCTCTTCACACAATGCTAGGACAGAAGTAGGTGTTAACATATCATTAAGTAGAAGGAAAGATATTTCTCAAACCCCATTCCAGGATAATTTGGCACCTCCCTGCAATAGATCTTGCAAGGAATGTGCCTTGGTATGGAAGTCCTTTATGAATTGCTGGTAGTAAGAGCACATTCCAAGAAGTCTTCTCTTATCACAGATGTGCCAGTGAGTTGGAAAATCTGCTCTTGTTATCTCTAGATCAGTACAGACTCCATAGCTAATCACTAGGTGCTTCACAGTTTTTATTTCTTGCTACAGGCTTGCAGAAATGCTGTTTATTGACATAAAACAGTGTGTAAAGTTACTGTCTCTGTCACAGCGACAGGTGTAAAGCTCCACTCTCTGTTATTGTGGTTAATTTGAGTATGGGAGCTTTACATAGAGAATAAGCTTTGTTACAAAATAAACCTGATCATGTGCCTAATATGAACATCTTATACCTGTCAGATATTAAAGTTTTTCAGTTGAAAATTGGAAAATGTCACTTTGAAATAACAACAATTCAAGTCAAATTACTTTGTTTTATTGTCCCTTTAAAAACTGATACACTTCCCTAACAAAGTCTAAAGTCATCCAGTCTTGTGTTAACACTTGAGCTCATTCGACATTCATGCTGAAGTAACCACTGCTACATTGCACATTTTCACATTAATGAAACATATAATCACTAATCATGGAACCTGTTTCAACCGACTTTCTACTATCAGTGTGTTTCTCCACAAAAGTTACTGATTCACAAATACAGTACTGGTTCAACTGCAAATCTCATAACTAATCTCAAATGCCTACCTGCAAAATAGCCAAGTTACTCATACTCTTCTCTCCTACGAACTGACATAACACTTTCAACTTTTAATTATAGTTCCTAGCAAATTCTTCATACTATTTATCCATGACATGGCTCACATAACACATCCTTTCTGAAGCCCAACAATGACTCTCTGTGCACACTAAGATGGTACATGATTAATAATGCTGGAGCACTGTTGATGCTATACACAGCAAGACAGTGCTCCTGCCAGAGAAAAGGGATGCTCAGCCCTGAAAATTCCAGGAGCCAATGATAAATAAGGAGTACAATATTGCTATATCATGACATCGAAAATAGCAGTTCTTCTTACATTTTCCCAGTAGAATCTGGGGAAAAAAACCCTAATGAACAACCCAGCAAAAGCTCCATCCTGAGTCATTATGCTGCAATGCAATAAAAGCATCATGCGCACTTCACACATTCTTATTCCTAAGCCAAAAACTTACAATTATTTCCATTTTGGTAAGTATATGTGATTAGCAGACAATGAACATATGTATAAATGAAACTGGTTAAACAGCTAGACTGAACAGTATTTAATAATCTCAGAATTTCTTTGTATATCAATGAAGTCTCTATAAAATGTCATCTTAACAACTTTTTTCTTCAGTAAACAAGATCATACAAAGGTTGAACCAAAATTAAGGTTCCCATATTTTGTTACAAATAGAAAACATTGTTTATTGTTATTAATATACATAATTGAAAAGCTTACACTTTTGTCTGTTTATCAACATAGTCTCCATTTATTTAACACACTTTTGAAGGTGGTGCTCTGGCTTTTGTATTCTTAAGTCGAAGAAGTCTCCCGCCAACCTGTTGATGAAGCATGTGACTTCTGCTTGCACTTCATCATCACTCTTGAAGCATTTGCCACCTAAGTGTTCCTTTAGCTTGGAGAAGAGGTGGTAATCGCTGGGGGCTAAGTCCGGGCTGTACGGGGGATGGGGCATAACAGTCCACCCAGATTTCTTAAGCTCCTGTGTTTGACGAGAGACATGGACTGGAACATTGCCATGAAGAAGCACTACTCCCTCCATCAATTTTACTCCCGGCAATTCTGGATTGCTCACCTAAGTTTGGTCAATGTTTTACAATACCTCTCTGAGTTTACTGTCTTCCCAGGTTGCATGAAATCAATGAGAAATACCCCATCCCAATCCCAAAACACAGTCACCATAACCTTTCCTGCCAACTGTAATTGTTTGAATTTCTTTGGTGGCGGTGAACCAGAATGATACCACTGATGAGATTGTTGTTTTGTTTTGGGGCTGTAATGAAACACACACGTTTCCTCTCCCATGATGATAGTCCAACAACTTCTCTTTTTGCCTCCCCCCTCACATTATTGAAGAAACTTGCAAGCAGTCAAGACATTGCTCCTTGTGTTCGTCAGTCAGCATCTGGGGATCCAGGGAGAAAACACCTTGTGATAACCCAGTGTTTCTGTTAAAGTTCTTTCAGTTGTGCCATGGGAAGCTTCAGGAATGTGTTCAACAAGTTCACAGACAGTGACCCTCCGATCTTTGAGCTGCTCACTGTTGATCTCCTGGACAATCACATCCAAAATCGGTGGTTTTCCACTTCATTCTTCATCGTGAACTTCTGTCCGACCCTCAGCAAAAGCCCTGTACCATTTGCGGACATGCTGAATGGGCATAAACTCTTCACCATAAACCTCAGTCAGCTGCTAATGAGTCTCGACTGGTGGTAACTTCCTTGGGTGGAGAAATTGCAAACATCTCCAGTACCTCTGGAGGCTCTAGATCCCTCCATGCACTCAGATTCTTAGCTGATATTTGTGGATGTGGTTCTGTCCCGCCTGGTGACAGGGAGAAGTCCTGCAGTGTGACTGGTCCCCATGGCCCCTTCATCCCTTACCAGGCTGCCAGTCATGTGATCATTCAGTGGAATTGTAACTGGTACTACTGTCACCTGCTGGAATTACAATACCTTATTTCCTCTTTTTCTGCGGTTTGTATTGCTCTCCAATAAAAGCACATCCTCCAGCACTGGGAGGGCATCTGGAAAGGTCTGTACTTTCGTTCATACAGATGTCATCAGTGAATGGATTCCTCTTCATATCTTGCTGTAGGCAATAGCTGTGCAGGTGCAAATGACCTAAGTGATTACTGTTATCACTATTTATCTACTTCCAGACAGGCCACTTACTTACTCCTTCACATGCTTGCAGTCTTCAACACACTACATCCTTTGGGGGAGTGCCACTTCGTCTGCTAGGGGACCTGCTAATCGACAGCTTCTTACAGACCACCTCAACAATGGTTCTCCTACCTACTCCAGCGCCACTCATGGTGCCGTTTCAGCCATCAATCTGTCTTCCTCTAATCTGGTGGCTTCACTACATTGGTCACCACATGACGACCTTAATGAAAGTGACCACTTTCTGGTTATCCTGTCATTGCCTTGCCACTGTCAGACACACCAACTACCTTGTTGAGCTCTCCCCCACAGAACCAACTGGCCCTTGTATGCCTCTGTTGTTACATTTGTCACTTCTGTGTTGGATTGTACTGATAAGGTTGCACAAAGCTTCTCAGATGCAGTCATTCACACTGTTGGAATGGCTGTTCCCCTTTCAACAGTTCCTCCTGCTCCCCCCCTCTCACCCTCCCAACCTCCTTCTGGCTGTGCCGTGGTGGTCCAAAGACCTTGCAATACCTTTCCAGGATCACCGATGAGCTCTGCAGCTACTCCCTTCATTGACCAACCTTATCAGTTTCAAGCAACTTCTTGTTAAGGCTTCTGTCTGATCTAACACAGTAAGAGGGAATTCTGGGAGTGCTGTGCATCCTCCCTGGAACGTAAATGTCTTCATCTCAGGGCCAGCTCTTTGGTCTTATGGGCTACCAACGATCAACAGCTGTTCTGGATCTTGTCATACATGGTGGTCATTGTATCGATTTATCAGTTCTTGCTGAACACCTTGCAACCCTCTGTGTGAGAACATCAGCTTTCTCTTCTTGTCTGATTACTTTTCTACTTCAGAAGCAACAAGTAGAAGACGTATCCTTATGTTTCACTACCCACCAATCTGAATTCTGTAATGAACCCTTCATTGACTGGGAACTACTTCAGCTTATTTCCTTGTCCCACAACACAATCCCAGGCCCTGATTCAATTTGCAATCACATGATCCAATACCTGAATGTTCCCCTAAGGTAACACCTCGTAAGTGTCTTAACCATATTTGGCTCTCTGGTGCCTTCCCCTCACAATGGCAAGATAGCATAGTTGTTCCAGTCCTTAAGCCAGGCAAGAACCCAACATCTCTCAACAGTTACTGACTGATTAGCCTGACCATTGTACTCTGCTTGAAAGAATGGCTGCCCACATATTATGCTGAGTTCTTGACTCTCAGGTCTTTTGTTCCCCTATTAGTGTGGTTTCCAGGAGGGATGATCCAAAACTGCCAATCTGCTGCTTAGGTTGGAAACAAAAAATCCAACAGGCTTTTTCTAAACACCAAGCGTTTTTGACCTGCATAAGGCATATGACATGAAATTTTGCTTAACCTCCATGACTGGGGCTTTTGAGGCCTCCTACTGATTTTTATTTGTCAGTTTTTATCAAAAAGGTTGTTCCGGCTTCACTTTGCTCCAAACAGGTCCAGGAGGATAGTATCCCGTAGGGCTCTTTGAGTGTCACTCTGTTCCTCATCACCATCAGTAGTGTAGTGACCTCTGCCGGGCCACTCATCACTCCTGCATTGTATGTTGATGATTTTTCATTTTTTACAGCTCCCACTTGGTAGACTGTGCTGATTCCAGCTCCAAGGTACCATCTGGCAAGTCTCTGCATGGGCTCTTTCCCATTGATTCCATATCTCTCCTACAAAAATGCAGCTCATGCATTTCTACCACCATGGTCCATCCTGACCCAGAACTCTGGCATCTGAATGTTTTAGCACCATCCCATTTCTTTAACCTCCTTTTTGATAAAACGCTGACTTGGATGCCCGATATTTGTCAGCTGAAGACTGGCTGCATGTGGAAGTTTAATTGCTTCCTGCTTCCTTGTGCACATCTTGGGGTGTGGATCATGCTACTGTTACCTGTATTTACTGGGCCTGGTTTTCATCCCAACTGGAGTATGGTTGCCAGGCTTATGGTTTGCCAGCTCCTTCAACTTTGAAACTGTTAGACCTAGTCCACCATCATGACATGCATCTAGCCACAGGCTCCTTTCATACTCGTTTCATAGACAATCTTCTTGTTGAAGCACAAATCTTCCTGTTTTCAGAATTGATGACATAAGCTCTTGATCTCCTATGCAAGTGCCACTTGGCAGTTCCCACATATCCCATTCTCTTTGTATATGAGGGGTGTCATCCTCATGCCATCCACAAAAAAAAAAAAAAAAAAAAAAAAAAAAAATGGTTCAAATGGCTCTGAGCACTGTGGGACTTAACATCTGAGGTCATCAGTCCCCTAGAACCTAGAACTACTTAAACCTAACCAACCTGAGGACATCACATACATCCATACCCGAGGCAGGATTCGAACCTGCGACCATAGTGATCACGCGGTTCCAGACTGAAGTGCCACCCCGGCCTGCTGCCATCCACCCTCAGGTGGAATTACCAGCTGGAATGTGCCTCATTCCCTCTGCCAAGATCTCCATCTCCCCTCTGTGGATTGTGCTTCCTGAATTTCTCGCACACTCCGCCTTTGATGGTGCCCAGGCCATGGATTAGGTCTGATCTTGTTAAAGGTCCTAAAGTCTGTCACCCTCCTGACCTTTTGGCATCTGTTACATCCTCTTCTTATAGAGTTGTAGGGTAATACCATCTTTTACATCAATGACTATAAAACTGTGGATCATGTTTTATGTCTCCTGCTAGTATGAAACACCATTCACTTCTGGGAACATGACAGAGCTGACAATCATTAGCAGAGACCTCCATTTTATTAAACAGACAGTGTTTCAGTATATACTGACTCAATGAGTAGTCTTCAGGCTACTGACTGATGCCATTCTTGCCGCACTTTGGTGTATATTATTCATGAATTTCTCACTGACCTTTGTTATGCTGCCTGCTCAATTGTCTTTCACTGGGTGTCAAGTCATGTGGTTATCCTGGTGAATGAACTGACAGATCATTTGGCTGGAGTAACACTTACTTGCTCCACATTCGCTTTGCTGATCCCAGGTGCAAACTTGCGGGTGTACATGAGATCTCTCCTAACTCAGAAATGGAACAAAATCTGGTTGGCTGCTGCCTCACCTAATAAATTCTGTACAATCAACAAGACTACTGCAGCATCACATTCATCCTTCTGCCTCTCCTGGATGGTTTCCACAGTCCTATTTGTCTCTGCATCGGTCATAATGGTTAAACCATAGTTTTATTTTGTTAAACAAGCCACCCCACATTGTGATTGTGGAGCCTTACAGACAGTAGCTCATATCTTGGTGGAATGCGCACTCCTTGTGACCATCCATGCTAAGTATGGACTTCTGGAACCATTGCCTGTAGTATTGACAGATGATTTGCTGATGGTTGAACTTTTTCTCAGTTTTCTCCATGAAACTGGTTTTTATTCTTAGTTACAAAGTTTTATTCTACCTCCAGAGCAGCTAAAAATTTAGCTGTTCTTTGCATCTACTCAGTACTCATTATTCATCCAGTTTGGTTGAGAATTAGTGATATTTTTCACAGTTCTGTTCATGGGCTTAAGTCTGGCATGTGAGTTACACAGAATTAGATGCTCACTTAACAGCACAAAAAAGACCATTGGCAAACATAGCCTGTATTAAAATCTTGTACAACACTGATATGAATTAAGTGTAGCATGCCAGTGTTACTATTTACATTGGGAACACTTGAAAGGGAAAGATAGTTTCAAAAATTATGGAAAACTGGTTGTCAGTGTTTTATATATATATAAAATACTTTTCTGTGAATGGAAGCACTTTCTGTAATGTAACATTGTTACAAAGCACCCTCTGCCACACAACATTTGTACATAGCACACTCTGCTATGTAACAGTGGTACAAAACATCCTCTCCCACACATCATCATTAGGATATAATCACCTCTGCGACACATTAGAATGAAGAACCCTCTACCACACAACATCAGTATGTAATATCCTCCACTATGCAACATCAGCAAGAAGCACCATCTGCCATATAACATTGGTACAAAACACCCTCTTCCATGTAACATTGGCATCCGCTGGACAGCAACGCCTTGCTGCATGAGCAGCTGCAATTCAAGGAGATCTGCTTTTCACTGATAGATGGCAATGGCATTGTTTCTACAGCATCGGGGTAGTGTCTCAGCAAATAAAACCAGTTTTCTTAGGAAAATGACATGAAATGTAGACTGAGCTGGACTACCTCCTGAACAGCAAGCACTTCCTTTACACATAATTTCAAGAATCATATAAATATTATAAGAATTCTCCAAAGTCTTCTTTGTATTAAATTACAAGTGGATCAAACGTAGGTCAGCACACCACTATCTGTCTAATTTTAACTGCCAATCTGGACAATACACAAGCTGCATCCCATACAAAACCAACCCATTTTATAGAGCATCTTTATCCTCACGTTCAGTTTATGTTACCACCACTGTGACCACTTAAAAGTAGCCCTTCTCACTGTTTTGTCATGAGCATTTGAAGCTGCGTTGTATATCCCTTTTTTTTTTTTTTGCGCTAAAGACAATCTTAATGTGGAGTCATGAATGTAAATTTGTTCTTCTGGTACTGTAATTGTATACATCATTGCTCCTTTTGAACTACAATGGATTGTTTACAACAAACTTCATGAGCAAATAAATATACTGTGAAACAGTAGTCAGAATGCGCAACTCCTTAAACACATGTGTGACGATATGTAGGTGATGCATTCATAATCTGGCTTCATGGACATCATTGCCTACAAGACTTTCTGCAGCACCTGAACTCACAGTAACAGACTTAAGTCAGTAGTAAAGTCTAACAGAAAGAAGAAGGTTCTGCTGCTAGGTAGTTCACACAGTAGAGGTGTGGGCCAACAGCTGCAGGAAGTGTTGGGGAGTGAGTGCCAGGTCACCAGCATTGTGAAGCCTAGTACAGGGTTGGCTCAGGTGACTGGCAGCATAGGGGAGTTATGTAGGAATTTTACAAAAGAGGATCAGGTAGTAATAGTGGGTAGGAATTTTACAAAAGAGGGTCAGGTAGTGATAGTGGGGGGAACAGGAAATAGTTTTGATAGGGGTGTGGGATATGGTGTAGGTGGTGACCTGGTAAAAATAGCTACTCAAACTGGTGGCACTAATCTGCATTTCATGCAACTGTTTCAGCATCAAGATCAGCTTCATCTAAATGTGGCTGTTAGGTGCGTTAACATGTGGCTGGAAAAGGCACTGATGGCAGAGGGCATGGGTCACATTGCAGTATTTCCAGTTGAGTCTATCAGTAGATTGGGTTTCACAAGGAGTGGCCTGCACCTCAATAGGCATGGGATGGGAGGCCAGCAAAGCTTATAGGTGACAGTGTAGTGGGTGGTCATGGGACTACTCATGGAAAAATTCCTGTATTAGTTGGTGTTAGAGCTGCACCTTCCTTAGACTGAAGTCAACTGATACGTAGTTCACATGGTAGAGGTGTGGGCCAGCAGCGGCAGGAAGTGTCTTTCTGTCAGTAAAAGGGTGTATGGCCTTTCAGACCATGATCCTCAGATCTTAACACTAAAAGGCTTTTGTACTCAAACAAATGTCACATATAATTACAAACTATGTAGGAAGTTAATCCAACAGGAATAGAGAGTTTTTTAAACATCGTCAAGGAACAAGAGTTGCATCATGTATATAGTGCCGATAACATACACTCCTGGAAATTGAAATAAGAACACCGTGAATTCATTGTCCCAGGAAGGGGAAACTTTATTGACACATTCCTGTGGTCAGATACATCACATGATCACACTGACAGAACCATAGGCACATAGACACAGGCAACAGAGCATGCACAATGTCGGCACTAGTACAGTGTATATCCACCTTTCGCAGCAATGCAGGCTGCTCTTCTCCCATGGAGACGATCGTAGAGATGCTGGATGTAGTCCTGTGGAACGGCTTGCCATGCCATTTCCACCTGGCGCCTCAGTTGGACCAGCGTTCGTGCTGGACGTGCAGACCGCGTGAGACGACGCTTCATCCAGTCCCAAACATGCTCAATGGGGGACAGATCCGGAGATCTTGCTGGCCAGGGTAGTTGACTTACACCTTCTAGAGCACGTTGGGTGGCACGGGATACATGCGGACGTGCATTGTCCTGTTGGAACAGCAAGTTCCCTTGCCGGTCTAGGAATGGTAGAACGATGGGTTCGATGACGGTTTGGATGTACCGTTCACTATTCAGTGTCCCCTCGACGATCACCAGAGGTGTACGGCCAGTGTAGGAGATCACTCCCCACACCATGATGCCGGGTGTTGGCCCTGTGTGCCTCGGTCGTATTGCAGTCCTGATTGTGGCGCTCACCTGCACGGCGCCAAACACGCATACGACCATCATTGGCACCAAGGCAGAAGCGACTCTCATCGCTGAAGACGACACATCTCCATTCGTCCCTCCATTCACGCCTGTAGCGACACCACTGGAGGCGGGCTGCACGATGTTGGGGCGTGAGCGGAAGATGGCCTAATGGTGTGCGAGACCGTAGCCCAACTTCATGGAGACGGTTGCGAATGGTCCTCGCCGATGCCCCAGGAGCAACAGTGTCCCTAATTTGCTGGGAAGTGGCGGTGCGGTCCCCTACGGCACTGCGTAGGATCCTACGGTCTTGGCGTGCATCCGTGCGTCGCTGCGGTCCGGTCCCAGGTCGATGGGCACATGCACCTTCCGTCGACCACTGGCGACAACATCGATGTACTGTGGAGACATCACGCCCCACGTGTTGAGCAATTCGGCGGTACGTCCACCCGGCCTCCCGCATGCCCACTATACGCCCTCGCTCAAAGTCCGTCAACTGCACATACGGTTCACGTCCACACTGTCGCGGCATGCTACCAGTGTTAAAGACTGCGATGGAGCTCCGTATGCCACGGCAAACTGGCTGACACTGACGGCGGCGGTGCACAAATGCTGCGCAGCTAGCGCCATTCGACGGCCAACACCGCGGTTCCTGGCGTGCCGCTGTGCCGTGCGTGTGATCATTGCTTGTACAGCCCTCTCGCAGTGTCCGGAGCAAGTATGATGGGTCTGACACACCGGTGTCAATGTGTTCTTTTTTCCATTTCCAGGAGTGTAGATGACAAATATAATGCTTTCCTTAACGCATTTCTCGGGTTGTTTGAGAGTTGATTTTCATTAGAATGTTCTGAATAGGGTCGTAGCAGTAAAAAGCAGCCTGGTTGGCTGACTAGTGGGACAAGTATATAATGTAGAATAAAGTGGGAATTATATCAAAATGTTAGTAGTAGTCACAATCAAGCTACAGTAGCCCATTACAAATAGAATTGTCAGGTGCTTAAAATGTTATTAGGAATACAAAGATTGTGTGGTATGCAAAAGAATAGCTAATTCACATGAGAAAAGGTCAACAATAAAGTGAGCTCATAAATAAATATTTCTGTTACTGATAAATCAGATGTATGTACAATATTTAACAATCATTTTCTGAGCATTGCTGGTGAATTAAATAAAAATTTAGTTTCTACAGGGAATCATATAACTGTCTTGGTAAATGCCTTTCTGACATTAATGTCTGAAATACTCCTCTGTAATATAGACAAGGGGGAGATGAAGTCAATAATTAAATCACTGAAGACTAAGGGACTCATGAATATGATGGAGTGCCTAGCAGAATATTAAAGTACCGTGCTGCATATGTTAGCCCTGTATCCAGCCATATTTGTAATTTTTTCTTTAGGAATGGTCAGTTTCCTGAACAATTAAAATACTCAGTAGTAAATCCACTTTATAAAAAGGGAGAAAGGGATAATGTAGACAATTTTAGACCTCTTTCTTTGTTTTGCTCAATTTATTGAAAAGGCTGTGTATGTAAGGATAATTGATCATTTTGCATCACATAATTTGCTATCAAATGTACAGTTCGGCTTTAGAAGTCATTTAAAAACTCAAAAAGCTATATTCTCTGTTTTCTGTGAGGTACTGGACGGGTTAAACAAAAGGTTTCAAACACTAGGCATATTTTTTGATTTAATTAAGGTATTTGATTGTGTCGATCACAAAATATTGCTCCAGAAGTTGGACCATTATGGAATACAGGGAGTAGCTCACAATTGGTTCACCTCTTACATTAACAACAGACGGCAAAATGCCATTATTCACAGTGTTGAGAATGGCTGTGATGTGTGGTCTGAGTGGGATGTGGTCGAATGGGGGTTGCCCCAGGGATCAGCACTGGGACCACTCCTGTTCCTTATTTATGTAAATGATATGCCCTCTGGTATTATGGGTAACTCTAAAATATTTCATTTGCTGATGATACTAGCTTGGTAGTAAAGGATGTTGTGTGCAATATTGGCTCTGTTTCAAATTGTGCAGTTCATGATATAAGTTCATGGCCTTTAGAAGATAAACTAATGCTAAATCACAGTAAGACTCAGTTTTTACTAACACACAATTCAACAAAACCTGACAATTTAATTTTACAGAATGGGCATATGATTAGTGAAACTGAATTGTTCAAATTTCTAGAAGTTCAGATAGATAGTAAACTGTCGCAGAAAACCCACATTCAGGATCTTGTTCAAAGACTTAATGCTGCCATTTTTCCAATTTGAACAGTAGCTGAAGTAAATGATGGTTCAACACAAAAATTAGTCTACTTTTCTTATTTTCATTCAATTATGTCATATGGTTTTATATTTTGTGGTAACACTTCTCATTATAAAAGGATATTTTTGGCTCATAAATGGGTGATTTGGGCAGTAAGTGGTGTAAGTTTGCGAACCTCTTGTCGGCCACTGTTCGCTAGTCTGGGTATTTGTTTATTTTTTTTTTATTTGTCGTTTCTTGTCAACAATATCAGCTTATTCCCAAGAATTAGCAGCTTTCACTTAGTTAATACTTGGCAGAAATCCAACCTGCATTTGGATTGGACTTCCTTAACTCTTTTACAGTATACTGCTGCATCCATTTTCAATAAGCTATCATAAGAAGTCTAAAATCTTAGCAATAGTCCACGTGCTTTCAAATTGAAACTGAAGAGTTTCCTAAAAATGAGTCACTCCTTCTATTCAGTTGAGAAGTTCCTTGAAAAAATTAAGCTGATTCTTGTGTTGTATTGTTGATTGTGTTTACTTAAACTTATGGCTTGACTTTATTTGGATTCATAAACATTTTATTTTATCTGTTATTACTTTTATCTTGTAACTTCATGTGCTGACACATTCCGTGACCTTGGCGATTTGGTTCTCAGTTTGGTCCTACGAAACTTGATGTGTAAATAAAAGTAAATAAATCAAGTTCACGAGGGTGGTAGAAGAAAACAACCAGCTTCCATTCCTGGATGTGCTCGTCAAGCAAAGACCAGATAGCACACTAGGACACAGTGTCTACCATAAACCGACACCTACAGATTTGTGCCTGCATGCCTCCAACTGTCATGCTCCTTCACAATGAGAAGGTGTCACTGGGGTATAGACTACACGGAATCGCAGACCTTGACATCTTAGCAGCTGAACTGCAACTTTTACAGGGTGTGTTCCACATGAATGGTTACAACCACTGCCAGATAAAATGTGCCCTAAAACTGAAGAAGCTGAGAACACAACCTACAAAGGACAAAAACAAACTGGCTGTGATGGCGATTGTACCATACATTGAGAACACATCAGCACAGATCAGAAGAATACATTGAAAACGCAAAGTCAAGTGTGTATTTTGCCCTCCGTACAAGACAAAAACCTTATTCGGATTAGTCAGTGATGACTTAAAACTCAGGAAGCAGGAAGTTTTCTACATGCCTTGCCAGTGTGGGAAAATGTGTAGGCCAGGCCATCCGGACAATACAGAAGAGATGCCCTGAGTGTGAACGCCACACAATGTACAAACATCGAAGTCCACCTTGGCAGAGCACTGCATCTCCCATGGACAAGACATGAACAACAACGGCACAAACGTGTTGCAGCAATCGAATACCTTCTGGTTTTGTGTTATCAGAGAGGCAGCAGAGATATGACTGCATGACATGCTAATAAACAAGGGCAGCAGCCTTCCTTTAAGTGAGGCCTGGGATCAAGCCTTCAGTATGATCAAATCACATCAGCAGTCTATGCAGAAATCCACTCCCATCAGGTCATGCATTGTCACCATGGTGTCTGAGATCTACACATGGCCACGACTGTGGAAGGACTGCAGTTCATTATGTGTCATGAGGCACAGTGCTTCATCTACCATTCGGTGCCATGCTTCCCCCACCACTGGCTGTGAGCCGCACGGAGGAATCAACATGCAGGCTGCAGGAGGGGGGTAGAAACTAGATCAGTCAGACTCCAACAACATTTGAAGGCAGCAGGAAGTTGGCTTGCTAAAATATCACACCTTTTGGATGACGCCACCCGGCTGAATAAATGAGAAATATTCTAGATCCTTAATGAGGTTCTAAAAGTCAGTGAAGCAGATACTTTATACAGTACTTACTGCACAAATGTGCAATATTTACTCCACAAGGTAAACATTGCAATATGATTTTATTATCACAGACATTCTTAAGGTGGTTTCCTGATATTTACACTACTTGTACTTGAAAACTCATATCCCCAACAGCGAGGCTTTCAAACATGAAAGAGCTTGTATCTGTATGTATAGGAGGCTGCATTATAGAGGCTACCTCCAAAAATGATTACGTCTAAATATTATCTTGGAAATTGTTCACATATTGATGCACAGATGCCTTCTGCTTCCAGACTCTTTTTGTTCCCTGTTGGATATGTTCTTAACTTTTTATTCCTAATAAAGTCAAAATTTTTAAAATGTTCAGGAAGTGCTTGTTTTTTTTTTTATATCTATCACAATATAGTTATTTTTTTCTGTAGCTGATTAATAGGTACTTGTCTGCTGTCTTAAAGATTGTTAAATTTCATTTTGGGTTAGATTTGATTGTACAATCTGTAAGCTGAAATGCAGCTATGATTGTATTTATCCTGTGCATTATAAATTGATAGGTACCATAACTATACTCCTAAACAGATGTACCTACAACTTGGTTTTTCACAATTGTATTTGTTGTGGGATCAGAGTCTTGTAGAATTTTTTGAACAACTTCATGTTTGTTATTGACTGTATCATTTATTACAATATTTAACATTGCAATTTCATCCTTACATCATTTCAAAGTGTTTATAGGTGCTGAAAGCACAGCGATAGTCAACATTAATAAAGAGAATGAAAATACCTGAGCGTCTCTGGATCATTTACCATCTGGCCTGTCACATATACAACTGCTATGTGATAGGTAGGATAAAACCTCACACAATTTTTATTCTTTTCATTTATGTTGACTACTACTGTGTTTCCAGCATATGTAACCACTTGAAATTACCAAAGATAAAAACTGCAATATTAGGTACAGCAATAAATGAAACAGTCAGTGGTCAATATGAAGCCATTTAAGAGAGGTTTTATTTTTGTTAATGGCTGGCAATGTGGACTGCTTCATTTGCACAATTTCAGTATTCTGTAGCTTTGACAGTGATGGTACAATGGCTCCATCTGTTTTGTCATCTTTATGTTCTACTACATTTTTTTTCTTTTTTTCTCCTCTCAGAGTAGCAATTGCAATGTGTGTCCTCAGTTATTTGCTGGATGTATTCCTATCTTGCTCTACAGTTTTTACACTCTACAACTCTGTCTAATACAATGGAAGATATTTCCTGATGTCTGTCCCTTCTTCTTGTCAGTGTTTTCCATATATTCCTTTCCTCACCACTTCTATGGAGAACATCCTCATTCTTTACCTTATCAGTACACATTATTTTCAACATCCTTCGATAGCACATCATCTAAAATGCTTAAATTTTCATCTGTTCCAGTTGTCCCGCAGTCCATGATTCACTACCCTCCAATGTTGTGCTCCGAACATACATTCTTATAAATGTTTTCCTCAAATTAAGGCCTGAGGTCTATGTTTCATTCTAGCAGACTTCTCTTGGCCAGGAATGCCCTTTCTGCAGAGCTAGTCTGCTTTCTATGTCCTTCTTGCTTCATCCATCATGGGTTATTTTTCTCCCCAGATAGCAGAATTCCTTAACTTCATCTGCTTCGTCATCCCTGATTCTGATGCTAAGTTTCTTGTGGTTCTCATTTCTGCTATATCTCATTGCTTTTGTCTTTCTTCAATTTACTCTCAATTCCTATTCTTGATTCATTAGATCATTCACTCCATTCCATAGAACCGTAAGTTGTTCTTCACTTCGACTGAAGATAACATTATCACCAGCAAACCCCATCATTGATAGCCTTTCACCTTAAATTTTAATCCTACTCTTGAACCTTTCTTTTATTGATGTCATTGCTCCTTCAATGTATAGATTTAACAAAAGACTACATATCTGTCATACACTCTTTTTAATCCAAGGACTTCGTGTTTGGTCTTCCACTCTTATTGTTCCCTCTTTATTCTTGTACGTACTGTATATTAGCCTCCTTTTCCTATAGCTTACCCCTACTATTCTCATAATTTTGAATACCTTGCACCATTTTACACTGTTGAACACTTCTTCCACATCAATAAATCCTACAAATATAGATTGATTTTCCTTCAGTCTTGCATCCATTATCAGCTACAACATCAGAACTGCCTCTCTGGTGCCTTTACCTTTCCTAAAGCCAAAATAATCTTCATCTAATACACTCTCAGCTTTCTTTTCCATTCTTCTGTATATTATTCTTGTCAGCAACTAGGATGCATGAAATGTTAAGCTGAGTGTGCAGTAATTGCTGCACTTGTCACCTCTTGCAATTTTCAAAGTTGTATGGATGATATTTTTACAAAAGTCAGATGGTATATCGCCAGTTCCACACATTGTGCACACCAGTCTGAATAATCATTTTGTTGACACTTCGCCAATGAAATGTTATCTGTTACTTCTGCCTTATTTGATTGTAAGTTATCCAAAGATCAAAGATCTTTAAATTTTGATTCTAATATTGGATTCCCATCTCATCCCCGTCGACCCCTGTTTCGTCTTCCATCACATCATCAGACAAGTCCATCCCCCTAAAAGGCCTTGAATGTACTCTTTCCACCTATCCGCCCTCTTCTCTGCATTTAAGAGTGTGATTCCCATTGAACTTTTAATGTCACCATAGGTTGTTTTGACTTTACTGTATACTGAGTCAGTCCTCCTGACAATCATTTCTTTTTCGATTTCTTCACATTTTTCATGAAGCCTATCCACCTTAGCTTTTCTGCACTTCCTGTTTATTTCATTCCTAAGTGAGTTGTATTTCTGTATTTCCCCAAATACATTTGTATTTCCTTCTTTTGTCAATCAAGTGAAATATTTCTTGTGTTACCCATGGTTTCTTCATAGTTACCTTCTGTATTTATGTTTCATTTTCAAACTTCTGTGGCTGCCCTTTTTAGAGATGCCCATTCCTCTTCAACTGAATTGCCTACTGAGCTATTCATTATGCAGTATCTATAGCCTCACAGAACTTAAAGTATATCTCTTTATTCCTTAGTACAGCAGAGTCCCGTTAATCCAAACTAATTGGGACCGGACCTTGTTCGGATTACCGATTTGCTCAAATTAGCCAGAATTACGGTGATGTGTTTCTAGAATCAAGTATACCAAGCAGATAAATTACACCATGGTAACAAGTGTGAGAACAAAGGCTCATTCTCACTCCCTGCCCTTGTTGTTGGGCGTTGTTGAGACCGTTGTAGTGTCTGAGGTAAGTTTACTGCCAGTTGGTTCGCAAAACGCCTGGTTATGTTAGTTATCGATCACTGGCACACGTAACAGTTCTATTGTATTCATTCAGGTGTAGTGGTGTACGTATTTTTGTCATGAGTAAACAGAAACATACAACATTAACTCTCAAAGAAAAACTGAATTCTTTGAAGTGGATAGACAATGGTGAGAATGTATCTAAATTGGCAATGGAACTGGGTGTTGGAAAAAAACCATTTGTGATTAGAAAAAGAACCAAGTGAAGCTTGAACAGTCCTGTGCAACGTCTTCAGGAAAAACACTCAATGTTCTGTAGACTTTGAAACAGTCTCAATATGATAAAGTGGATGAAGATCTTTTCCTTTGGTTTACGCAGGAATGAGAAAGAGGAACTCCTTTGAGTGGACCACTCATTCAGGAGAAGGCTGTTTACCTGTACAAGTTAATGAATGGTGATGAGTCTTTTAGTGCGAGTACAGGTTTCTCGGACAGGTTCAAAAAGTGTCATTGAATCCATCAGCTAACAAGTACTGGAGAGAAGCTTTCTTCTGACCGTGATACAGTGAGGGAATACTTGAGTGAGTTTGAAAAAATGATAAGAGAGGGAAAGTATTCTCCCCAACAAATTTATAATGCTGTTGAGACTGACCTTAATTTTAGGGCATTGCCAACAAAAATCCTGGCATCAAAGACAGAAGACCATGCTCCTGGTTTTAAAATGTGCAAAGATCGTGTGACTTTATTAGCGTGCAGCAACACTGTTGGTAACCACAAGCTGCCTTTAATGCTGATCAGCAAATCTGCTAGGCCCAGAGCTTTTAAAAACTGCAACATGGAGTCCCTGCCCATATATTATCGCAACCAGAAAAAAGCATGGATGGGTGATAAGCTGTTCAAAGAATGGTTTCACGGCAAGTTTGTTCCCTCTGTTTGACAGTTTTCTAAGGAAAGTCATTTTTCTCCCTGTGCAGTCCTTTTGATTGATAACGCGCCAGCACTGAGGAATTATGTGATGGAGAAATTATGGCGAAGTTTTTGCCTCAGAATGTTACACCATTTCTACAGCTGATGCACCAGGGCATACTGCAAACATTAAAACTGATTTACAGAAAACAATTGTTAAGAATGCTGATCCAAGATGATAACATTCCTTGAGTGGAAAAAAATAACGACCAATGTGAAGGATGTTGTTTATTGGGCCCCTAAGGCATGGCAGAATATTTCAGAAAATACTCTGAGAAAATCGTGTAGAAAACTGTGGACATCTCTTGAATTTCAGAACAACCTAGTTTAAAATGAAGAGGAAAATCTACTACAAATGATACAGACAATCCCTGGATCAGAAGAAGCTAGTGAAGGAGACGTAGATGAGTGGATGGCAGCGGATGGGGTATGTGTGGAGAGCCTTACTGACACTGATTGAGTTGCTGCTATGACTCAAGACCAGGAAGAAGCGGACTGCTGTGATGGAAGTGAAAATGAGCCTGAAAGTGACAAAGGAGAGCTGGTGCCATACAGTGATGCAGGAGAAGCCCTGGACCTCGCGCTACGTTATTTGGGGCAACAGCCCACTGCTATATCTGCTGATTTGCGTCATATAACAGACTGTCTTCATCATGCCAAAAAACAGTGACTGTGTTTTTGTCATCTAAAATGTAGGGATAAAATGTCTACTGTATTTTAGCAAGTTTGACAGTTTTTCTTTCATTGTTATGAATTGTTTAAACTGAATGTTTTCTTGCTAATTTTTCTAATACATGTTTACTGTACTGCGTAAATTAAAATAGTGTATATGTACAGCTATTTAAGGCCTGATTTCCATACTTAGACTAATATTTTTCATGTTTGGATTAACCGAACGTTCGGATTAGCGGGACTCTGCTGTACTTCCATACCCCACTTCTTTGCACACTGATTATTTCTGACTAATCTCTTAAACTTCAGCCTACTCTTCATCATTACTAAATTGTGATCCGAGTCTACAGCTGCTCCTTGCTACACCTTACAAACAGATATCTTATTTTGGAATCTCTGTCTGACAATGATATAATCCAACAAGAATCTTCCCATGTCTTCTGGCCTTTTCCAGGTACCTCCTCCTCTTGTGATTCTTGAAAAGAGTATTCACTGTTGCCAACTGATATTTATTACAAAACTCAATTAGTCTCTCTACTCTTTCATTTCCGCTACCAAGCCCATATTCTCCCATAACTGTTCCTTCCCCTACAACTGCATTCGAATCCCCCAACACTATTAGATTTTCATCTTCTTTATGTAACAAATTATCTGTTCAGTATCCTCATATATTCTCTCTGTCTTGTCATCCTCTGTTTCTGACGTTAGCTTGTATATCTGAACTATTGTAGTTGGTATTGGTTTGCCGTCGATTCTAATGAGAACAAACGTATCACTGAAATGTTCACAGTAATTCACTCTCTTCCTGCCTTCCTGCTCATAATGATTCCCACTTCTGTTATATCATTTTCTGCTGCTGTTTATATCAACCTACATGTGACTGACCAGAAATCCTTGTCTTCTTTCCATTTCACTTCACAGACTCTTCGTTATATTTAGATTGAGACTTAGCATTTCCCTTTCCAGATTTTCTAGTTTTTCTACCACATTCAGACTTCTGACATTCTATGTGCCAATTCGTAGAATGTTTTTGTTGGTTATTCAGTCATTTTCTCTTCCCTGGGAGCCCGCTTCTAGAGATCCGAATGGGAGACTAGCCTGGAATGTTTTGCCAATGGAGAGATTATCACAACATGTTTTCAATTCCAGGTCACATATTCTGGGATACTCATTGTGTCTTCAATGCAGTAGTGTCTGTTGCCTTCTGCATCCTCATGCCATGGATCATTGCTGATTTTTCTATCTTTTAGGGGCGGTTTCCCACCCCAACGGCGAGGAAATGCCGTGAACCTCTGTCCACTCCTCTGCCCTCTTTGACAAGGCTATTGGCAAAACAGGATGACTTCTTATGCCAGAAGTCTTTGACTACCATTGGTGATGATTTCTATTCAAAATTTAAGCAGTCGCGAGTTGTGACACCAGGATCAAGGATATTTTGATTTCTAGTCAAAGATGCCACCCATAGTCCATGGGTGTTTCTGTATGATCTGGCTGAACTATGTTAGTGTTATTCTTAAAACTATATTTATATCCTGCAAATTAACAATCTGCTATTGTAGAACTGGGTTAAAATATTTAATTTGAAAATAATTTGCTAAAACTGCAGTTAATAATTCCTACCCTCCACTTTTCAGACATTACAATAATAGAAATCTTTTACAGAATAAAACGTGTTGTCAAGAAGAAATTTTTTCGGTTTATTTTCAAATTTTAGTATGCTGTGTGCCAGACAGCACTGGTCAAGTGATTAAAAATTGTAGTTGCAGCATTGTGCACCCCATTTTTTGCTTAAGATGTTCTTAATGTGGAGTGATGAATGTCTTTTTTTTCCTTCTTCTTCTGGTTTGTACATCAAGGTGCATTTTGAGCTTCAATGAATTATTTACAACGAACTTCATGAGGGGCTAAATGTAGTGTGAAGCAGTAGTCAGAACACCTAACTACTTAAAAAGACTTCTACAAGGTGATCGTGGATGAGCGCCACATATTAGTCTTACGGCATGTTTTTGAGCAATGAAAACTTCCTTTTCAAAAAAAGAGTTACACCAAAACATTTTCTATATGGTGTTATATTGAATGAAAATATACAAAATGTCAACTTACTGATTTGTCTCTCCCCAATATTTGCAATGATTCTAAGTGCAGATGTGGCTGAACAAAGTTGATTTATAAATTCGAAAATGTACTTTTTCCTGTTGAAAGAATCATCGGTATTGACACCTAAGAATTTTGAAGTTTCACCCCATGTTTTTATTTTCTTACCATGTGTTACAGTTATTATTCATCTCATATCTTCTTAAAATTGAGAATGAGATCATTTGCAGAAAATTGGGCAAAAATACTTTTAATACCATTGTTTACCATTCTTCTGTTGGTGCATGTATGCTTGGATTGATTACAACCCTAGTGTCATTCAAAAGAAGAACTGGTTGTGCTTTTTGTGCACAAGATGTTAAATTATTTACAAATATGAACAACAATAGTGGACCTAAGACTGAGCCTTGGGGAACCCCATACATGAATTCTCCCGTCAGAAGAATTTCACCTGATTATGTTGGTTGAATTAACAAGTAAAACTTTCTGCATTCTTTTGTTTGGATATGACATAATCCATTGTTGGCTACCCCATCAATTCCATAAAACCTTAGTGTATCTAGGAGAATTTTGTGATTCACACAGTCGACTGTTTTCAATTGGCTCAGAAAATCCCAACCACTGCTATTTTGTTGATTAATGAACATGAAAATACCAATCTCAGTACAGCAACTCTACTGAAATCCAAACTGTGATTTACTGAGGATGTTGTTATTACTCAGGTAAGATACTTCTCTAGAATAGATAAGCTTCTCAAAAATTTTGTAAAATGATGTCAGTTGTGAAACAGGTTGGAAGTTATTGATATCTATCCCATCACCTTTCGTATTTAGTTGTTTACAAGGACATATTTTAATCTCTCTGGAAAAAATAGCTTGAGTTAGTGACGCATTACATATTTCAGATAATGCAGCGCATATTATATGGCAACATATGTTTCATACTCTATTGGAAACACCATCAAAACCAGATGAGCTTTTACTTATGAGGGAATATATAATTTTCTTACTTTCAGAAGAAGAAGTTGGTGATACATTGATTTTTATTTGCTGTGTTTTCAACATGCTGCTGAGTTTTTCATTGACCTGTTTGTGCCTATATTTTCTGTTATGTTTAGGAAATGATCACATAACTTTGGACTGATCTTTCTTAGCCCTTCCACACAATTCAGTAGTGATGTTATCCTCTTCTGTTACTGGTTGACCTGTCTCTCAGTTCACTACATTCCATATAGTTGTCAGAATTACCGATTTCTGACATAGTGTGGATGTTCCTTCATTAACAAAAAACATCACTCGGGGAACATGTCCTCAGTATTTTCCCAAATGTATTCAGAAGTTGCAAAAAGCTGGCATCAGAACCATCCTTTGTTTGTTTTTTCCTTCTTCCTTCATTCTCTGTCTCTTCACATTGCTCCACTTTGGGATTTGAGGTCTCTCTCTGTTTATTCTTCACACTGTGTGCTCCTGAAGGCCAGACCATGCATTTGATGTGTTCAGGTGACTGACTAACATGTAATTCCTAGGCCTGGGTAGACAGGTAGGGTTTGCACGTGCCACTGGTACTGATCAGGCACAAGGAAGGGTGACTGCCTAAGCTGTTACCTTCCCAGTTGCCAATTGGTCCCTCTGTTTGGAGTTTCTGGAGATGAGACCTGTTGTGTGAAGAATCACCTAAGACAACTGGAAGGAGCATCATCAGAGATGCTAGAAATCATGGGCGATTTTTTTGCAAGGAGCTAGTTATCTTCATCTTGGTCAACGTCAAATAACTGTATGTGGAATGAGGCTAAAGATTCAGTGACTCTCCCAACTGCATCTCGGTTTCTCATGGTGTCACATTTAATTCGTTTATAAGCTTTTGTTGCAATTGCAGGCTCTGTGAAGTCCTGCTCTCACTTACATAATGGGACTTTGATTCAGGAAACCAATTGTGCTTTTCAATCACAACTGCTCACAGATATCATGTTCATGTGAAGACCCATCATACACTGAATTCTTTGCGTGGTGTTATTTACACTCAGTTGCTTGATAATGAGACTGAGGGGAAATCCAATGTTATCTATCTGATCAGGGTTTCACTGTGGTCCATTGGGTAATGAAGGAGGTTGATGCATACTTACTGCCTACACACACTCTTTTTTTAACATCTGATCGATTAGTGCTTCCATCGAAGATTAAGGCAAGCTATGATGTCATCACGGTCTGATTGTGCATTCCAAAACCAATGCATTGCTAATAGTGTCTGCATTATAACCACATTCGCATGTCCTGTCAAAACACAGCCAAATGTGTTACTTGCGGTAGAAATGCTCACAAGGGCAATTGCCAGCCTCCTCCTCCCCACTGTATCAATTATAAGGGTGACCATGTCATGTCGTACCACAAGTGTCCCATGCATCTCGATGAACGGGTCATTCAGCAGATACAGGTGAAGGAAAATATTCCCTACCCTGCTACTCTCAAGTTGTTGGCTAGTCAAAAGCCCTGCATTTTACTATCTAGCACTTATAGTATCATTCTTGCTACATCTTAATCCACGAACGACATGGCTATGCTGACTAGCAACCTCCAATTCAGGACTATAATTGAGACATCACACAGTATCATGATGACATTCCCAGCTCCTTCTCCTATAGCTGTGCAACAAGCCACCAAATCTTCACCTCCAGTGGCAAAATCAGCTGCTACACAACTGGCAGGACAAAAAGAACTCTCCTGCAAAGACTTTTTATGTCCCTCCAGCCAACAAACATCTGCATCTTTGTCTGCCAACCATAAACGTTCTAAAAGAAATCGAACAAAGGCAAATGTTCTTCTACTTTCCTGATCTGGAGATCCTCTTTAATGGTGTCACAGCATGACAGTCAACTGGCCATCTTCCATTTTGCCAGCACCCACTGCCTGCTGTTTTTCTGCCCTGGAGTCTGCAGGCTGACCCAGGCAGAATGCTGATACCTCCATAGATTTCATGGAACAGGATTTTCCAGCCTCTACACCCTGTACAAGAGTCTTTGTTGACTTCCCTTTGTTTGTGCCCTCCTCACTATTCCGTGTTATGACTCTTCTCCAGTGAACATTCATGGCATTAGATCCAACCAGGAGGAATTAAGGTTGCTCTTGGGGTCATAACATCCACTTGTTTTCTGTCTCCAATGAAATTATGCCCTTGTGACAACTTTGACCTCTCGCGTTCCTTCTGGTATGCTTTGACTTTCCCCCCACAAAATGCATTTCATCTCATGGGGGAGTCATGCTGCTTAAAATTCGGTTTGGCATTCATAGCCAAACCATCTCCTTGAACATCCAGCTGCAAGCTGTTGCAGTCAACATTTTCCTTCCTCCTCTCACCATTTGTAACATTACATCCTTCCGTAATTTGCTGTCACCAGGGCAGACCTACTCCAGCTTACTGGCCACTCCCTGACCCCTTTTTTGCTGCTCAATGACTTTAATGCCCATGATCCGCTTTGGGTCTCTTTGAGAACCTGTCTGAGAAGTTCGCTTGTCGCAAGCTTTCTCAATCAACTCAACCTCATCTATATTAACACTGGAGCAGTCACATCTCTCGGCAGAAGCTGCCAAACTACCACTTTCGTACTGGCATGATGACCTCCTCAGTGGATAAGGATGCCATTTGTCTTCCGTTCCCAGCCACCCACCCTATGCCACGTTTTCCAATAACTCCCTTGAATGCCGGTATGGGCGTGTCCATCATCTCTGCTCTCCCAAAGCTTGCTTAACTTCATACACCCTGCCACATTCCTAACCTTCGCTTCGTGTGGCAGTCCACGTTCATCTTGAATTTCATTCACTTCTGAAGGACACTACTCCAGATTCAATCTATTAATGTAAGTTTCTTGACCTTCGCATGCAACTTAGAGCCATCAGTGTACAAGAGGGTCCTACCGCTACAATTGACCGCGTTGTAGGGTGTGCCTTCGTCATTGGCACTGGTTGCTTTTGGTGTCAGCTTCCAGAACACTGCTTGATTTTTACAGCAGAGCTCTTTGTCCCATATCAGGCCACCCCGTCCACCCAATGACAAAGGCTTTTTAATTGCCATTTTCTCCAACTCTCTCAGTGCCCTTCAGAGCCTCTGTGTGCTGGTACATAGTCCATTCCTTAGTAGAGCAGATCCAAGAAAGGTTCCACTTGTTGACTGTAGCAGGAGCCACTGTGCTGTTCATGTGGGTTCCTGGTCACATTGGTCTGGTAAGAAATGATACTGCTGCCAAGGCTACAGTCCTCCTACCTCAGCCTGCTAGCTCTTCAATTCCTTCGGGTGATCTCCAAGTTGCCGGCTGTCTGTGGGACGGTGTCACTTTCGCATCACCACTGGTCTTGCCTTCATGGAAACAAGCTCAGAGAAATTAAACCTCTCCCAATGGCTTGGCCAACCTCTTCTCGGCCCTCTAGTCATGACAAAATAATTTTAGCTATGTTGTGTATTGGACACTGTCTTTTTAACCATGGCTGTTTGTTATGTGGCAATTCCCCACCACTTTGTGCTCATTATCACCAACCTTCCACAGTTCATCATATTCTGACCCACTGCTCTTTTTTTTTAACCGCTGATGTTTGAGTGTATGTTTGTCATATGACTTATCGGCCATTTTTAGCGAATGACACATGGGCTGTCAATCACATTTTACTTTTGATCCATCATTGCAATATGGCGAATGACACTTCATCTTTGGTTAGAGACTTCTGATGTTTCTACTGTGTGTTTTGTGGACCTTTATCCAAGGGGAAGTCTTTATTTTTAGCTCTTTTCCTTCCATCGATTGGGCTTGGCATATAGTCACTTTTAACTTCTTGGTGTTCTTAGCTTATGACAAGGACATCTCAGCTAAGTACAAAGGTGTACAAAGCCCTAAATTCTGTTGTCATTTGTCTGCTACCTAACATCTTAACATGTCCCCTTCCCCTTGACTCCTTTTTGTTTCACTATATAGTTTAGTTTATGTAACATTACTTTTTCACTTGTGCTTAAGATTTTGTAGTGTGTTAAGTCATGCTCTTGTACTACAGGTGGCATTCTGGAGACAGCTGCAAACCCATTGAATCCTATGTCCACGAATGGCTTGATTTGGGTGTTCAGTATATAGGAGGCTGCTGCAGAACATATCCCACAGATATCAGTAAAATCCGTGATAATGTTGAGTCATGGACACGTGATCATGTTAGTGGTAAAAATAAAAAAGAATTATAAAAATTCACCTGTTCCAGAGACAGTATGATAAAACTCATCTATTTAATGCTATATATTATTACTCTTGTTGTTAATACCAATATTACAGTTAAAGAAGCATTAAATTTGCTATAGCTTTTATGAATTTTGCAGTTACTTAATTTCTTTCTTTCTTTGCTTGATGGGAACTATGTTCCTTTAAAGTGAGTTTGTTTTGTATTTGTAAAATACAAATCTGCTAATAGAAACTAAACTAAACTAAATTATTCTACTGACATTCTGCAGGCAGGGAAGAAATTAACTTACGTGAATAGGCATTTAATGGATGTCACTGTGTGTGTCACATCTATGAGCTACAAATGAGTATTACCTTCCCATAATTTTGCATATTGCTTACATCTTATAATTTCATTATTTTAATGAAAACAAAAACTAAGTTACTTTTCTGAGATGAGGATACAGGTACTGGAGAAGAAATGTTGGTGACACAAATCAAACAAGTAAGAAGACTGATGAACAAGAAGAAAATAAAGCAAGAGTAAATAGCCCATACAATTTCCCCGTAACAGGACGTCCACATGAAAACCTAAATCTGGATGAGGATTTGAACCACCAACTGCATGTCCAGTATCTTACCACTGCACCATATGTTTACGTCGTATGTAATGTTGTCTCTTTTATACGTGAGTAATTCGAGTTCTGAAACTGATGAAACATAGAGCACCCTCACAACACAGAAATCAAATAACAACCAATGTAGTGGAATCAGTTGCATCAGTTTACAAGTATAGAAAAGGCATTTTTATTTTAAACTATTGCAGTTTATATGCAAGTGCTATACCACAAGCAGCTTTCAGTAGAATCTGTCTGTTACTTGAAGGAAGTCCAGTACAAAAGTGATTAAAGTTTTTATCTTTGAAGCAGGGGCATAACCTCACTACATTTATGTCAGTTTTATTCAGCAAATGTCCACAATGAATGGCCACTATTACTGAAATGTTCTGGATAATCTACAACCAGCCCTGCAAGAGGAATTACAAAAAACATTTTTGAAATGTATTGTTTCTTTTCACGTTGGATAAGGGTTTTTTACCCAAACTGAATTAATTACATTTTAGAAGAAATTATTGAGCAGATAATTTTGCACCACAGTTGGGCACAATAACTTGGTTGAAGCCTAAATGGTATTTTGTATGACATAATTTAAACTTACTATACCAATGGGAGGGACATTTTACTAAGCCTTATATGTAGTGTCACATGAGCTTCTCCAATATAGGAATTGAAAGTTCTTTTAATTGTTGACAAAAATGAAATTGCAAGTAGTTACGATGTTGCCTATAACAAATAAGCTACAAATGCTGACATTGCACATACAGAATTTCAGAATGACAATGCTTACAAACAAACTCTTAGTCTCTCTTTTTATAGTCTTGTTTATTGAAAATGATAATACAAAATACAAATCACTGGGTATTCATTCATAAAAATTTGTACACAAACACAAACTGCATCTCTCTGCATGAAGTCCATTAAGTAAGAAAAAGTCAGCTTTCTTCCCACTTCAAACCAGCAGACAGCAAGTTGGAACATACTAATTTTTGAAAGGTAGCCCTAGCTTTGGATTCCTCTTCAAGTCTTGCCGAAATTCTAGCAATATCAGCCTGAAGATCTTTCACCTGATCTTTAAGGGCGTAAACAGTGTCAACCAAGCTCCTGCAAATATAAGTAATGTAATGATAGATTTTTATAAAATTGTAACAATGAACTGCAGAGCATTTAAAGCTACAAATTACAAAATCAAGGCATTTGTAAGTACAAATACACATGAAAGCCACAATTCAATAATGTGATACATCTCTACTGAAGCTGTCTGTATAAGTCATTTTGTTTTACTAAGCACTTAATAGTTGCTTTTGATCGTAAAAGACTTTGTGTTGTTGTTGTTGTCGTCGCCTTCAGTCCTGAGACTGGTTTGATGCAGCTCTCCATGCTACCCGATCCTGTGCAAGCTTGTTCATCTCCCAGTACTTACTGCAACCTACATCCTTCTGAATCTGCTTAGTGTATTCATCTCTCGGTCTCCCTCTACGATTTTTACCCTCCACGGTGACCTCCAATGCTAAATTTGAGATCCCTTGATGCCTCAAAACATGTCCTACCAACTGGTCCCTTCTTCTTGTCAAGTTGTGCCACAAACTCCTCTTCTCCCCAATTCTAGTCAATACCTCCTCATTAGTTACGTGATCTATCCACCTTATCTTCAGTATTCTTCTGTAGCACCACATTTCGAAAGCTTCTATTCTCTTCTTGTCCAAACTATTTATTGTCCATGTTTCACTCCATACATGGCTACACTCCACACTAATAATTTCAGAAACGACTTCCTGACACTTAAATCTATGCTCGATGTTAACAAATTTCTCTTCTTCAGAAAAGCTTTTCTTGCCATTGCCAGTCTACATTTTATATCCTCTGTACTTTGACCATCATCAGTTATTTTGCTCCCCAAATAGCAAAACTCCTTTACTACTTTAAGTGTCTCATTTCCTAATCTAATTCCCTCAGCATCATTCGACTTAATTCGAATATATTTCACTATCCTCGTTTTGCTTTTTTTGGTGTTCATCTTATATCCTCCTTTCAAGACACTGTCCATTCCGTTCAACTGCTCTTCCAAGACCTTTGCTGTCTCTGACAGAATTACAATGTCATCGGTGAACCTCATTGTTTTTATTTCTTCTCCATGGACTTTAATACCTACTCTGATTTTTCTTTTGTTTCCTTTACTGCTTGTTCAATATACATATTGAATAAATCGGGGACAGACTACAACCCTGTCTCACTCCCTTCCCAACCGCTGCTTCCCTTTCATGCCCCTCGACTGTTATAACTGCCATTTGTTTTCTGTACAAATTGTAAATAGCCTTTCGCTCCCTGTATTTTTACCACTGCCACCTTTAGAATTTGAAAGAGAGTATTCCAGTCAATACTTTCAAAAGCTTTCTCTATCTTCGCCGAGGTCGGCTTCTACTAGTTTTTCCATTCGTCTGAAAAGAATTCGCGTTAGTATTTTGCAGCTGTGACTTATTAAACTGATAGTTCGTAATTTTCACATCTGTCAACACCTGCTTTCTTTGGAATTAGAATTATTATATTCTTTTCTAAGTCTGAGGGTATTTCGCCTATCTCATACATCTTGCTCACCAGATGGTAGAGTTTTGTCAGGACTGGCTCTCCCAAGGCCGTCAGTAGTTCCAATGGAATGTTGTCTACTCCCGGGGCCTTGTTTTGACTCAGGTCTTTCAGTGCTCTGTCAAACTCTTCACACAGTATGATATCTCCCATTTCCATAATATTGTCCTCAAGTACATCGCCCTTGTATAGACCCTCTATATACTCCTTCCACCTTTCTGCTTTCCCTTCTTTGCTTAGAACTGGGTTTCCATCTGAGCTCTTGATATTCATACAAGTGGCTCTCTTTTCTCCAAAGATCTCTTTAATTTTCCTGTAGGCAGTATCTATCTTACCCCTAGTGAGATAAGCCTCTACATCCTTACATTTGTCCTCTAACCATCCCTGCTTAGCCATTTTGCACTTCCTGTCGATCTCATTTTTGAGACGTTTGTATTCCTTTTTGCCTGCTTCATTTACTACATTTTTATATTTTCTCCTTTCATCAATTATATTCAATATTTTTTCTGTCACCCAAGGGTTTCTACTAGCCCTCGTCTTTTTACCTACTTGATCCTCTGCTGCCTTCACTACTTCATCCCTCAAAGCTACCCATTCCTCTTCTACTGTATTTCTTTCCCCCATTCCTGTCAATTGTTCCCTTATGCTCTCCCTGAAACTCTGTACAACCTCTGGTTTAGTCATTTTATCCAGGTCCCATCTCCTAAAATTCACACCTTTTTGCAGTTTCTTTAGTTTTAATCTACAGTTCATAACCAATAGATTGTGGTCAGAATCCACATCTGCCCCTGGAAATGTCCTATGATTTAAAACCTGGTTCCTAAATTTCTGTCTTACCATTATATAATCTATCCGATACCTTCTAGTATCTCCAGGATTCTACCATGTATACAACCTTCTTTTATGATTCTTGAACCAAGTGTTAGCTATGATTAAGTTATGCTCTGTGCAAAATTCTACCAGACAGCTTCCTCTTTCATTTCTCTCCCCCAATCCATATTCACCCACTATGTTTCCTTCACTCCCTTTTCCTACTGACGAATTCCAGTCACCCATGACTATTAAATTTTCGTCTCCCTTCACTACCTGAATAATTTCTTTTACTTCATCATACATTTCATCAATTTCTTCATCATCTGAAAAGACTCTAATTATGAGTATTTGCAATATCCTTAAGTATACTCATTTGAAGTATGAAATATAATGAATAAAATACAATACTGCAATAATAATCTTACTAATATGGATAACAAATGTATCCTAACAAGAGTTTTTGGAAAAAATGATTCTAAATGTCTAAGATTTCCTTTTCATATAGTTTTATTGCAGTGAGACATGTACTTCTAATGTGTAAAAAAACCACAACCAATCTAAAACTTTTGGAATGGTAATTGAGCATAGAAGACTTGCACATTGTGACTTACCAGAAGAGATAGGAAAACAAACAAATGGTTCAGGTGACAGGGTTAAATGGAATACTTAATTATTACTTTAATGAAAACATGATGGAGGCAAGTTAAATGGGTAGCCAAGTGAATGGACAGTAGATGAACCAAACAAATTCTTTGCTGGCTTTCAAGAGACTGGAATAGATGGAGACTAATGGAAGGTGGGTACATGACATTAGAAAACATGCTGCAGCTACATGGATGTGTATAGTTCAAGATCATAACACACGACAAAGTTTTGAGAAGATCTTTACCCTGAAGAGAGTGCCACGTGACAGATGATACTGATTTACAATAATGCATGTCAATCTTATAGGTCTTTACCAAAATACAGTTTTCATTAAAGGCCAGTACAGATGGTGAAGCCAAGTCCTTGGTTTGCTTAGCAATTCCTGAAACTTTCTGCACACCAGATGTATCTAATACAAGGCACAAAAACTAGGAGAACACAATATATGAAAGCACTGTTTTAACGACTTCAGGTTTGAAATTATATACATCTCAACTTTTGTATCAATATGTTTAAGACAGTAAGTAGTCATAATATTGTCTAATAAATAATTTATCTGTCTGTTTCTAAGGTAAATGAATGTAAGAACTTATGTGTTATTTTGCTGGAACAATATATTCCATTTATGAAAAACAAAGTTTCACAGGCAATGTATGTTCCCCTCTGAAGATTGGCTTGATCCTAAAACTAATTGTAAGCACAAAAGTCATCAAAAATACTAAAAAGTGGCAGGCTCCGCCTATTTTCTATGGAGATAAGGACTTTTGTGCAGTCAGCAAATTCCCAATATAGATTAATTAGTTAGGAGAACTGTGGATTATGGAAAGAAATTCAGTGTTCACTTTCAGGCTTTATGATTGCATTCTAGTTTAAATAAATTTAGAGCTCTAACTGTGAAGAATAACTCAAGTACATTTAATAGCAATATAATTTGAAAGCATGTAGCCCCCAAACAATGTTTATACTACAAAATAATATTCTGTTTCTCTGTGCCTTCCTTATTTGGCTTCTCCTCTTTTACTATTGATAATTTTTCACTTTTATGAAAATATATAAAAGATGCACTTCTCGGGTTTTGCTGCTGGATCATATTGCGTAAGTCATACAATATTTTATCTGTACAACTGCTTGACATCTTCAGGTGGTGATAGTTGCTGCTGTCACTGCTGCAAGGCACGACTGATGATAATCGCACAGGGCGTCCAAATTTATCAGGCTGGGAGCAGGCACAGCGTTTGCATGGACAATGCTTACAGTTGGAGTTAGTGGCTCTCCTAGTGCCCCATGCTGAGAGCCGCAGAAGAGCCTTCTGCACATGCACTGTGGGCAGTGACTGTGCTACCAGACACTCCTGTGGTTAAAAGCTGAATTAAATCTCAGCAGTGCATTGCATCGAGCCATAAGTCAAAAGTTCTTGTTTTCCCTGTTTTGATTTAATGGCTTCCAGGTGGCCCTTACTTGAAAATTTGCCTAATTGTTGGTAACACTGTCTGCTGTACTAATATGTATGGCATCCTTAGCAACACAGTTGCAGAAAGATCATGGTGGGGATAAAATTTCAGTCTTTTCGTAAAACATATGAGGCCCTGTGTTTGGGCAATGCTGCCGCTGATTTATCAGGTTGCCCCAGGCATGTATGACGATGGTATTCAATGCCACATTCTTGCACATATCTGCCTACAGACGCCACATTCAGTATGGCCCCAGTCATGTTTGACCGAACACAATAAATTCCTCTATTTTGCTGGTGGCCGAAAAACACACTTGATGTCATGCCTTTTTTCTATTCTTGAAGCTGTGCCACCAAAATAGGGAAGAACTCTGTTGCAATGGGTGCCTCCACATATTCATTTACATCTGTGCTTTGAATTTGATTAGAATGGAATGCATGTTGTATCTGTCTATCAGAATAGCCATTCAGTTGTAATACTGTTCTTAGGTATTGTAGCTCACCAAGTAGACTGTCTTCATCTGAGACCACATGTAATCTATGTGCCAAAGAGTGTAAGACACTGTTGTGTTATGCAAGGTGATGACAACTTGTGAGCTGCAAATATAGCTCTGTGTTAGTTGATTTGCAGTAGACACTGTGTCCCAGGGTACCATCAAATTTTCTTCTGACCATGACATCCAGGAATGGTAAAATGCCATCCTTCTCCACTTCTATTGCCAACTGCGTATTGGAATGGAGCAAGTTCAGATGCCAGAGAAACACAGGCACTGTCTCTATTTTGTGGGGCCACACCACAAATGTATCATCTACTTATCACCAGAAGCTGAAAGGTTTGAGACTTGCCAACTGCAGTGCTTCTTCCTCAAAGTCTTCCATTAAATAGTTGACCACCATGGGAAACAGAGGACTTCCTATGGCGACACCATCCATTTCTTCAAAATACACATCACTGAATAAGAAATAAGTTGAGGTAAGCACATGTTTAAACACTGTCACAATGCCTTTCTCAAGCTGTCTGCTGATAAGCTCTAATGAGTCCCATAGATGTACTTTCATAAATATACAATGTCAAAGCTAACTAAAAGATTCAATAGTTGTAGCATACGCATCTTTGGGTGCCCTATGAAGTCCTCTAAATTCCAGATATGGTGATCAAACTTGGCTATGAAAGGCCCAACAGTGTAGCAAGATGTATGGCCAGAAAATAAATAGGTGCTCCAACGTTGATCACTATTGGAAGAAGAGGAGTCCCATCCTTACGTATCTTGGGTAGGACCTACAGTCTTGGGAAACTACTGCCTGTTGGTGTAGACTCTTAATGACTTTAGAAGGAATAGAAGTCTTCTTGAGAAAATCTAATGTTTTTCTCTGGATCTGGATCTTGCCACTTGAATCGTCTGTTCGCATTCAATAAGCAGGATCATCGAGCAGCCCACAACCTTGCTGTTGTATTCAGCTCACGAGAGAAGGATGTTGACATTCCCCTTGTCGGCAGGTAAAATTACAAGGTCTTTGTTTGCTCTCAAGTCTCACAGAGCTTTCCTTTCTGCTGAGCTGGTGTTAAACTTTCTTTGTGTGGCTTGGTCTATTCAAATATATAGTTCACAGTAAAAGTGGAGAAGGATGGCATTTTACCATTCCTCCACGTCATGGTCAGCAGAAATGTCGATGGTACAATGGGATGTAGTGTCTATCACAAATCAATTCAAATGGAGCTGTAGTTGCAGGCCACAAGTTATCATTGCCCTGCACAATGCAATAGTGTCTTATACTCTTTGGTGCATAGAGCACCTGCAGTCTCAAGTGCCGACAGTTTACTTGGTGAGCTACAAGGCCTAAGAATGCTATTCCAACAGGATGGCAATTCCGATAAGACAGATACGCCATGCTTTCTGTTCAAAGCAAATTCAAAGAACAGACGTTAATGAAGACATGGAAGCACCCATTCAACGGGTTCTTGCCCTACTTTGGTGGCAAGTCTTCAAGAATAAAAAGAACCCTAAAAAGACACATCAAGTGTGTTTTTTGGCCACTAGCAAAACTGAGGAATTTATTGTGCTTCGTCAAAGATGACCATGGCCTTAGGGAATGTGGCATGTTTAAGGTTCCATGCAATGTGGAAAATCTTATATTGGGCAGACATGTACAAGAATGTTGCGTTGAACAACATTCGTCATACACATCTGGGGCAACTTGATAAATCAGCGCTAGCAGAGCACTACCTGAACACAGGGCATCATATGTTTTACGAAAAGACTGAAATTTTATCCCCACCATGATCTTTCTGCGACTGTATTATTAAGGATGCCATACACATCCATACAGCAGACAGTGTTATCAACAGTCATGCAGATCTTCAATTAAGTGTTGCCTGGAATCAAGCACACTGCCATTAAATCAAAACAGCTAAACAAAAAATTTTGATTTATGGCTCGACGCAATGCACTGATGAGATTTAATTCAGTTTTTAACCACAGGAGTGTCCGGCAGCACAGCCATTGCCCGCAGCATGTGCACAGAAGGCCTTTCTACGGATCCCAGCAGGGGCACTAGGAGTGCCGCTTTCCTCCAACTGCAAGCGTTGTCCCAGGCACGTGAATTGTCCGCTCCCGGTCTGATGAAGTTCAACACTGTCACGCGATTATTGTCTATCGCACCTTGCAGCAGTGACAGCGGCAACAACCACTACTTGAAGATGTTAAGCAGTTCCATTGTTGAAATAATGTGAAATTTTTAAAAAACAATCCAGTGGCAAACCTCTGTCGGGAAAGCATGAAAGGTCACATATAAAAGTTGCTTTGACTGCAATCATTGTGATAAATACACTAAATTATGATCATACATGTATACATAAGTCATTTTAAAGTTGCACATTAACTTTGTGTTAAGAGGAACATGCACAATTCACAACTTAGGCTAAAATTGTTCTACATTGCCATTTCTGAAAAATGCAAGACTTTGAGGGGGCATACCATTTATTGTAGAGGGTGTACATAAAGTCCAGGAACACTTTCAATTATACATTTTACAGATATCATATGTATATCATTTTGAAGAGAAACCTTGAAAGTCTTTTTTCATGTATACTGCCACAGCATAGTTTGGTAATTTGACGACAGTCAGCGCTAATCGCAAACATGGTGAGTTCAGATGCGGAGCGAGCTTTCTGTGTGTTGGAGACCGACAAAAGCAGCTGTTCAACAGATGTTTAGAACCAAGTATGGTAAGAAGCCACCAACAAGTAAGGCCATTTACCACTGGCACAACAAATTCGTTATGACGGGTTGCTTATGCCCGGCAAAGAGAAGCGGACATCCCAGTGTGAGTGAAGTGAATGTGGAGTGAGTACGAGAGATACTCATAAGGAGTCCAAAGCAAATGGCGCATCGTGCATCCCACGAACTCAAAATGGCTCCAATAGCAGTGTGGAAAGTCCTACAACAGAAGCTGTCTAGTGCAGCAGCTCAATGACGATGACAAAGGAGGAAACTTTTAGAGTTTCTCTTCAAAATGCAATAGGTATGACATCTGTACAATGTTTAGTTCTTGCGCAATAAATAACTGAAAGTGTTCCTAGACTTTATGTACACCCTGTATTATTACCTAACAGAGAAATATTCAAATAGTAATGCCATTGTTCAATTAGGAAGCCTGGCATTCTACATACTTGAACCAACAGACATAAATTAGCTAAATCAAAGCTAGCTGATTGGTAGAATGATTGCTTTTAAATGAACATGGCCGGTTTCCATCCCCATTCTCCCTCCCAATCTGGGTTTGAACTGCATCCTTGCCATCAACAGAGCATTAAATCTTAATCTTACTTCCTTGTATAGTAATACAGACTCACATTGCAGAAAATTTAACAGTTGAGACAGTGGATCCTCCCTGTGCAAGGAATAGAAAATTGCATTACACCTGCTTATATCCTATCAGAGGAAGTGGTAACCACATGGACATAATATGAAGTTTTGTCATTATGACCCAAGGGAGCACTTTCATATTTTATACAGCCGGACTGTGTTGATATCTGATGATGGCAGTATGGGAGGTCACAGAAACTTTAATTTTTATGATTTCATATTACTGAACAGTCAGCACTTGGGAACGGTATGTGAACTTCCATACTGCAAAGAACTACAATAGACTCTTGTTAATCTGGCCATTCCTTGCACATATGGGTGCCGGATTAGCGGAAATGCCAGATTATTGACAGTGTCTTAAATTTAGTGTAAACACAAAGTGATTACACTTTATTAAAGCCAAAGATATATTCATTTTCATAGAAAACTCAGTTCTTGAGTGTCTACCAGTACATATATGACAGTATCACTCACTATGAAACATGTCCCAAATTTCTAGTCATCACAAAGATAGTATGCTTTATCAGCATTACATTGGTACTGCATGTTTCTGATTGTTGCATAATGTACTCCAGGAAGATGTCTGCAGATTCAGAACCATCAGTGTAAGACATCTTCATGTTCTATCTTCTTGTGTCCTTTTCATCATCACTTTCCTCATAACTTTCCTGTACCCTTTTGATTATCTCTTTGTCTGTTGAAGTTTGGTCATAACTAGTTGCTTGTCCAGCACTGTACTCAGCAGAATTGGCTTTCTGCGAAGAACCTCTGTTCAGCTTATATCTAATTTCAATTTTCTGCTTGAGGTCTAGTTAACATGTTTCCTTCTAGAAACAATGATACTTAACCGTAAAGAAAGGCACAATTTCAAACATGTATAATATTGTTTAACATTGTAATTGAGCAACAACATTGTTGCACATGAGCATTCATTATTGAATGTGTCATTTCTGCTTCAATTACTTGAGACTGGTTGTCGGTGGACTACTGAGAGCCAGATAAATGAGAGTTTAGTGTGCTTGAGTCACACCATACATTAGCCCAGATAATGCTCAATACTAAACAGACAAGCTTAAAATGTTGTAAGATTATTGGCACATGAGTAGCTGTACAGAGGTACACTACAAACTATAGTGGCAGGTGTTATAAGAGGTGTGTTGTGCATCATGAAGACATTTCCTGTTGAAATTTTAAGAGTGTATCTCCCAGGAGGAGTTGGGCAGGAAAGGGAGAAAAAGACAGTAGTACCAGAAGAACCCTTCACCACTCGCTTGTACAGTACAGATGCAGATACACTCAGAACCAAATCCTCAGCTCGTTAATGATATTACACTATATCTAGCATGTTGTTGGCCAGCTGAGGGTCTGGGAACATTTACAGCATACCATAGGGTTCTGCTCACATGGCTGAGAAAGTGTACGGGTATTTCTATAAACTGAGCACAACACAACCTTCTAGAATTGGCTTGTTTGCTTGTGCCAGAGATTGATGTCTGTGATATTTTCAGTAATGGCCAACACCTATCCCTGGAAGGCTGACTGGCAAAAGGTTACATTTTCCAATAATGGATAGTCAAAATATTTATCTTGATAAGTCTGTTTGTCTCCAATCAAGTTGTGGTAATGATGTGTTCAGTTGGCCCTCTATCATATAGACCCTAAGGCTGGTATCATTTTCTATATTGGCACTGAACACATTTGCAACTGTACTTGATATGCACTAATGAACTGCTCATTGCTGAACAACATGGGAATACATCATACATGAAATGGCACATGTTGCAAAACTCTGACAGAATACTGTCAAGCCCCAAGCCAGCCACAATATTTGCAATCTGTTCAAAATTACAGGTGTCACACATTCTTTGACACCACTATTCATGCAATATTTTATCAAATGAACACATGTATGGTTGGAGTTGCCACCGGTCACTTTCAATGAATTAAGGCATCACATGAATACAGTTTGGTAATTAATATGCATAGCATTTTATATTTTATCACATAAAAATATTAGTACCACAAAGAAAATGTCATATGCAGTATGTGATGATTAATTTAATAATTAGTTCCATGTTCTTAGTCCAAAGATCTCTGGGTGCTGCGATTTTTACTGGCAACTAAGTCCTGATTGTTCTTACACAGCTGGACTCATTTTGTACCACCCAAGAGTATTTCGTTCTTCTAATTTCTTGTAGACAAATAAATGCATGTGAAACCAGATACTCTGCATGCTAAACACGAGAAAATATCCATAAAAGATCTGAGAAATACACAATTTACAGTATCATAATCCTTACTTTAAATTAATTTTGTTATCAGTTGTGAAAAGAAAAACATTTATTAAACCTCTTGATAGTGTGTTTTCAGATAAAACTTACTCAAACAACAAATGAAATACTATTCTTAGCAATGTATTGGACTAATAGGTTACACTCACTTTTCCTCCACAATTGTCTGGTTTCCTTCTGTTTCTTCAATTATAATTTTTTCTTCTTCTGCAATCAGCAGTTGTGGATTATCCATTAATGCTGCTAAATGAGAAGAACCAATCATTACAACATTATGTTAAGCAGAACATTCAAAGTAATATATTATATTACCTGTGGTTAGCAAAATAATGGTAGCTCATACAAAATATCAGAAAAATATCTATAACTTTTGTATTTGGAAGGAAAAGATCACAAATGATCTATTGGCTACATCTACACAATTAAAAAGTCGGTGACTATTTTCTTTATTTATGAAATAAGGAACAGAGATAGCATCAAACAGATGAACTTTTGATGCTCCTGTAATTTCTCTCTCTTATCCAGAGTAAGCTATTGCAATACACATCTGAAAGTTAATTCTAAATTTCTGGTATGTCTATGAATATTCCTTAAACAAAAAAATTGTAATATTTTCTTTACCTATGTTACTGCTTCATTATCTTGTTACATTACATAATGTCTATTTTCAGCTTTGCTCAAATTACGAGCAATTAAAAGAATCAGTTTCCGTAAGACACTATGACCAAAGACTTCACTAAACAGAGGATACAACACACACAAACAGGGGACGGGGAGCAGTGTGTGTGTGTGTGTGTGTGTGTGTGTGTGTGTGTGTGTGTGTGTGTGTGTGTGTGTGTGTGAGAGAGAGAGAGAGAGAGAGAGAGAGAGAGAGAGAGAGAGAGAGAGAGAACAGGTCGGAGAAGGGGGAACAATAAAAAGTCATATGAAGCCTATAACTCGAAAAGACAGGCTGATGAAACACCTCTCAAAACATAATTGGTGAAACTTTCTGGCATATATTTTTTTAAGTTGGCAATTATGATGTCATATAAGTGCAAATATCAGACTAACAAAACATTTTGCTATAACTTTCCTTGTTTCAGTTACGTGTCCTCATACTCTTTCCACTGACTGTCATATATTTCATTTTGGCACGTAAGTCAGCTTGTTAATTTATGTTGTCAAAGTGTAATCCAAAGTTAGTTTACCTAATGTAAGGAATATTTGTGGTGGGTATGAATTGAGACAAAATATCAATTAAGTTATTTTATTATGAATAAATAATTATTCTGAATAACTTTTAATATATGAACAAAATATATTTTTGCAATAGTAAACAAGTATAAACATATAAAAAAATGTAACATCCAAATTCTGAAATAAGATTGGTTTTATCACAACTAACAATATCTTTACACATCATACTTTTTCAAAAATTTTCTGTAGGTTCCACACTAAGAACAGTACAGATCCATCAAGTACAAACATAATTTTTAAGATTTTCAGAACACTGTATGCAGAACAACAACGACAACAACAAGTGTACGACATAAAATTTGCTTTTGACATACACAATTTCTGTAAGCAGCAAAACTACTAGTACAAAGGTATGACTCAATCCATCTGCTACAATTGTATGAATCTCTGATGTAAATTATATTTTTGTAAATGACTTAACAGTCATTCATATTTACAATTTGCAACAAGAATGTACTCATCAAGAAAATTATAACATGTAAGTTTACTTATTTTTTCATGAAAAAATATTAATTTGCATAAATTAACATTAGGAACAATTTTATCTGTACAGTGTAGTAAAATAATTGAAGTACTATCGTATAAATTTAGCACCATGAGCTTGGTTTTAAGGGCTGCCTCTCACGTAGCAAGTTATTTCATAATGAAGATACTCTGGAACTTGCAAAAGGTGAGAAACAATTTGGAGAACAGATTAGCACCTACATGCAGACACAGAGTGCATAAAATTAAACTACTGTGACTTGGTTAAAAGTTCAATTAAAGTAAAAATGGTAACTCTCTATCTTACCTCTAAGGTTTTTTGGTATGATTGACTGATTAATGGTGTGCTTTGAGGTGGTTTTCTAAGTTGTTGATTCCAATTTCAGTACAATATTTCGACAATCGATCCAGAGATCTTTCTGCGAGTACACATAGCAATTCATTAAGACAACTTGGTCGTCAAAATATTATGCACAACAATATACCAATGAAAGCAATCAATTATAGACAAAATTATTTCATTGTATAGATAAAAAAATCTACTCACCAAGTGGCAGCAGAACACACTCATAAAAGATGGTAGCAACTGCCAATCTTTCGGAGCCAGTGTCTCCACCTTCAGGCAGAAGGGGAGTGTAGAGGGGTGATGAAAAAGGACTGGAGAGGTCTGGGAAAAGGTATAGAGTTTGGGAAAGTCACACAGAACCATAGGTTAGCGGAGACTTACCGTGTGGGATGAGAAGGAGAGACTGAATCAGTCTTTCCTTCTCATCCCGTCCAGTAAGTCTTCCCTGACCTGCGGTTCTGAGTGACTTTGCCAAAATCTACCACTTTTCCTGGATCTCTCCAGGCCTTTTTCTTCACTGCTCTTCCTTCCCCTTCAATTCTTCTGCCTGAAGGAGGAGCCACTGGCTCCAAAAGCTTGCCAGTAACAACCATCTTTTATGTGTGTGTTCTGCTGCCGCTTGGTGAGTAGATATCTTTTATCTATCCAATTAAATAATTTCATGTATAAAATAGTATCAGTAGCTTGCCTGAACAGCCAAAAGCACACCATAGATCTCTGTATTCCATATTTTGCATTTTTTAAAATTACCTTTTTTTTTTACAAATTAAAAAATTAACTTAAGTTTTGAAAGGTGTTAAAGGGAAATGCTAATTACAGAGACTTCCTCTGGTATCATGTAATCCAGAATTTTCACACTGAACTACAGATTCAGAATATCTCCAAAAGACACTTGACACACTATAAATCTGATCCATAACAAACCCCACAGCTACTTGTATCCGTCTCCTCAAAGAACGTGCAGTCTTAAGAGCCTCAGGATGCATACACATTTCCTACATAAAAATTATTCCAAATTGGAAACCAGCATTAAATTTACTTCAGCAGTCACGATCTGTTCATTTATTCCTTGAATGTTATTGCTACAGACAACTTTCTTACAATCTCCTTCACCCATCTGATGTATTATACTAATAAAATTAGTGTGTAGATGATTATGTCATGATAAACCAAGACACTATAAAATATTCCTGCTTTTGATGTTTGTCCAACTGAATTATTAAGTTCAGATCCACACTAGTTAGGTCCTATGGTGTATCCATGCCTTTCTCCATACCACTGAACACTATACATTCCCAGTAACACCACTTATAATTTAAAACCAACAACTTTTTGCCATTATCTATTAGGTGAGGCTTGGTGGCATAGTGGGCAAGTGCAAACTACAAATACAAAGTTTCCAGGTTCAGTTCCTAGTTGGTCCATGATGTATTTTGTCACTTACTACCTCTTTCACTATTGGCAGTGATTTCTTAGTGTGAAAAATGCCTTGTTGCCCTATGATTTAGAGTCCCCCTTGAACTACAGGTCCCCCATTTCTCGGTAAGTTGGTTGAAAGGCTGGAGGAAGATAACGGCAAACCAAAAACTGGGCAACTCTTAGTAAAGCACTATGGTGCTCCACCTAATCTTTACGTTCATCTTACCAACTTAATGTACGCATCATTTGGGTCAGCAGATGCTGTCATAAACTGAATTGTGTGCATTGTTTGAGTATCCTTTCCTAAGTAACACATAGATGTAGGTGTTTCTATGATCAGTAAATAAAAATGAAGTATTTATAGTGTGTCATAATGTACAGAGTTTATATAAAAATTAGAAACCTTTGAAAGTGAATACATGCAGATACTGTCTAAACAGAAATCCAGGAGGAATACAAGTGGATTGTGACTAATTTGAATGTTAGTGGCATTTTTTCACATGAACTCATGAAAAAATTACCACTAGCCTTATAAATGAGTTGGAATCACTCAAGACAACCCTTAATTAAACTTAACAGAGGCCTCAAATAAGCATATGTATTATTTACAAAAATAAATATAAGAAAGCAAAAGGAATCCAATATACAATTCCCTCTTTGGTGTGTGCATGCACACATATACGTGTGTGTGTGTGTGTGTGTGTGTGTGTGTGTGTGTGTGTGTGTGTGTGTGTGTGTTCTGGTATAAATTGGAATAGTAATATTTTCACACATCCGTGATCAAATAATATTTTATAAAGGGAAAAGCCATATGTAAATCGGTTTTGGGAGCTTTGAGTCACAAAAGCTGCTATTAGCTCAAACCAATTTTCATTTAGGTATCTTGTGTTAAAATTTATTCAGGGGCTGCAAAATGGAATGAATTGTAAGAGTTCTCAACAGTTGGCCAATGAATTAGATACCAGCACTAGCTAGCTTATCTTAGCCAAGAAATTGAGAAAGGAAATCATTATTACTCTTTTTGAAGGAATTATTCTGGCTTTTCTCATATCAATTTCTACAAATTATTGAAATTAAAACCAGGAAAAAATTGAGTTGGATTTCATAGTTGGCATTCCACATTATGTCATTCTATTATTTACAGTGTGTATCTTTCTAGTACATCAGAAGGATAAAGAAAAATGTCTTGAGACATAAGAGTGTTAAACGTAGTATACAAGCATATATTACATTTTAATGTTGTGTTCAAGCAATGTATATGTTATAATTGATATTAACTCATTATTTAGATAAATTCTTGCCCTGTAATGTAAATCTTATCTCTTTAATATTGATGCTGTAACCTATTACAATTTGTGTTAATTCATTCTTAATAATGTAATATTGGGCCTGTAATTAGCAGGCCATAGAGGTTTTTGCTCTACAACTGTACAGCCATTTATTTGTAGGTACTCTCATTTATATCATCAGCCACCAATTAACTAAGTAACATTTAATTGTAAGTGCTGACACACAGCGTAAGTTAACATGTTAAGTAGCTCTCATTATGACTCAGGCTCGGAGCTCTACAAGTTTTCAATCCCTTTAGTTTTCAGAGAGCGGTTCACCTACATATTAGCATCTTTGTGAATGCTCAGCAGCAGGTTACCTGATGGTGGTGTCATAATACAAAAATAAGATTGTAAAAAATAAAATTTGCAGTTTGTTTGTTTTAATTCTTAAATAAAATATTTTATATGATGAAGTAATGGAACAATCCATTAATACATGTGAAAGTCATGATAAATTATTCTCATTCAGATTGACACCCTAGAAATCTGAGATTTTCAGTTACCACGTCTAACGACATCATTGTCGCCAGGATGTTAAATACTTATCTTTCTTTCTTTTTTTGGTCCCGTTAAAATAATTACTACAAAACTCTCTTAAATGCTAATGAAAATTCCTTGGTGGAATATACAGGGTGGTGCAAAAGTTTCTGGACAGTAGGTTAAGAAAAAACAAAAGTAAAAGCAAAATGAAGTACAGTAAGAAGTATTATCAAATGGTATAATTATGCCTCGTCAAATTTCTATATGATGCAATGACAAAAAAGACAAACATAGTAATCAAAATAGTGAATTGTTGAAATGTGATCTGCAAGACACCTTTACAGCTGTAGTTTTCCAAACTGTTACAATGTTAAAGAAAGAATTTTCGCATTAAAAACATTTTATAAAAGTGGTGCTACTATAGTTGTTAATTAATGGAGAAGACTCTTTATATGAAAACCACCATCTAGACAGTGCATGACACACGAGATAGGTTTGCAGAACATGGATTTGTTACGGATGCACCAAGATCTGGCCACCAACGATAGTAACAACTGAGGAAAATGAATTGCGGGTTGTTTAGCTGTGAGCTAAAGTCTGCAAAAATCAGCCAGACAATTAGCAACTGAGCTGGAGTTATCATGAAGATCAGTGCAATGATTGTTACACAAACAGAAGTTTAAAGTTTACATTCACCATTTATGACATAGGTTACTTGAAGGTGATCCAAATTGACTTCTTCAGTTTTGTGAATTGATGCTAATCTGTACAATAAAATTATGTGCTCTGACAAGGCCAATTTTAATTTAAGTGGATAGTTAACAGACATAACTGTACTTACTGATATATTGACAACTAAAAGACTTCATACACGACACATTTCATGATTTGGACAGTGATACGACACTATGCCATAGAGTATATAACATTGTTTCAAAAAGACTTCAAACGTGTACTAATGAAGATGGAAAACTGTTTGAATGTAACAAATAATTGTAGGTGCTGCGTGTATTTGTAATGAAACATAAATTCCATCTTTTGTTTAAATCATTGCCCTGTGCCCAGTGACTTTCGCACCACCCAATATTTAATAGAAGAAGTAAAGCTAAAAACTCACTGTACAGTTAAGACATTCAGTGTTTAGTAGTCATATAAAAATGATGTCCTCCTTCAGGATACACATTCAGACACAGTACCTGCAGGGTTACTTTGTCCCAGCCAACTGCATTGTACCTAAACTGCAGCTCTTCTGGCCAACACAATGAAACAATACATGTATGAATGCATGCTGGAAAGTAATGCCTCTGAATTTTTTGTTCTGTTCTGAATGTCAGTTGAGGTATTATACGACACGCATATTACTTGATCGATTTTCGTGATTCGCTGAGACAAGCTTCAAAGTCTCTGCCGCTAGAGGGCTCTGAGTGGTAGTGTGTAACATAACTACAGTAGTGTATGAGAAACAGTATGCTGTAATCAAGTTCCTAACCACCCGCACATGGAGCGCCCTCTCTCTCAGCTTAACAATGTGAGATCACACATGAGCACTGAAACACCTTGGGCACGCTGTTACTGAGAATACTCCAAACTTCATCTGTTTTTAAAACTTACAGAACATCTTTGAGGACTGCACTTTGATAGTGAAGCAGGGCAAGCAGAGGTGATGTTGTGGCTCTGCTAACAAAGTCCAACATTCTACAATGACGGTATAAACAAACTGGTCTCTCTTTGCGAGAAATTTGTTTGTTGCCAGGGTGACTAGCTTGAGGAGTGAATATGTAGACAAGAAGAATAAATATGCAAAATGTTAATAACGTTTGTTTTGTTTAGAAAGCTTCAAAAGTTTTCACATAAAAATTTAGAAGACATTACTTTTCTGCACGCCCTTGAGTATTCCGTATTAGTTATCTCTTAGAAAGGACATCATCAGAAAGCTGAACAATGTTTTCAGTCTTGTCAGTGTGCCTCTTGAATATTCAACATCTCAACTATATTGGATTTTTATCGTTACTCCTCCCATTAGTTACATTTTGTATTTTTTTCTTTTATCAAGTCATGGACAGATGCAGCAAAGCTCTAATGAGTATCTAATGGTGAAAACTTATATGGTGTCCCTTTGCATTTTCTTGACCTTTAAAGGACACACACATGTAAAAAAAAAGGCCACATTCAGACATGATTTCTGTTCTATATCATACATTTTCCTTTATATAAACAGTGAATCAAAAGTTTTAGTTCTAAGGCTTACGTTTCGAGTATTTTTACATCAACTCTGAAGGAGAAGATGATAGTATTACTGTAGCAGTTTCTCTGAATTAAAAAAAATACTGTTATATCATGTGACACACACACACACACACACACACACACACACACACACACACACACAAATTCGTGCACCACACCACAATACCACAACCAAAATAAGTGTTACAGAAACTAACCTGCACAAACAATATACAAAATGTTTAACATAAAATAAGTATAGCACTTTCTGTCATGCAGCAACTATTACCCACAGCAGCCTATCTGACAGGTAACTGCAATGGAAGACAATTACAAAAGAAATGAATAAAATCAGTCTGTATGTGTTTCTAGTTCCCTTGCTGTAAAAAGAGACATTGACTGACACATTCATGACAGTAGGTCCCAAAACCATATCATCAGAATCTGGTCGTATTTGATTTAAACTGGAGATATGCATTTCCTAAATATGTCAGTCAACTTCATAGGTATATCTTATATGCCTCAAATCTACATGTTCAACCTCCACTTAAATTTAGTAAAACTGTGCTGAGATCCATATCACTCGTAAGTAGTTCAATGATGCGGATCAGCAGCTGCTTCTCCTTACAATAGCCCATTAACATTCTCAAGGTCAATATGTACCTGTATGCCAAGAATATAACACAAGACACACAAATTCTGTGCTCACTTTTCATTTTGGTCTTATACTATTCTCCTTTGCTCTCTGCCTTCGCAATGTTTCTTTGAGTGTTCAAAAATCTTATAAAATAGACTTAAGCAATGAGAAGCAGCTCTTTCAACCAGCTTATTGTACACAGGAAAAGTAATACACAAACATATAATCTCAACCAATACATACAAAGCATGAAACACTTACAAATAATTTTTAAGCTTTATTTGGTATCTGCAATAAAATCTAAAAAAATCACTGTCACTATTACAATAACCATTTTAAAACAAATCCTAGGACACCATGCAAGACTTCGCATATAAATATGCCAAAATATTTTCTCTCTATATTTTATTGTAAAAAAGATCACAAATGACTAAATGTTGTTCTCTATTATCCCTGAGTGTGTTGACTAAACACAAAATGCTGCTGACAATTGACTAACATATGGGACAAATTAACTACAATATGAAAGGGGAGTTAGTGTCATTCCCCAGAAAAAAAATTGTTATATCAAATGGGAAAAGGTACTTTATTAAAATCACTGTTTCCTGTCTAAATCAGTACACATCCAAATGTGCTGCACTGAAATGCTTCAAATAAATTCTTCAACAAACAACCTACACAATGTCATGCAGTTACAATCCTGTAGAAAAGCACAATATTGACACTGCAGGTAACATTTTTCTGTGCAACTAACCCATCTTTGGCACTGAAAGCAGAAAAGCAAAATTTGACATGCAAATAAGCAGAACACTTCCTTTCACATTTTGTTAGTAACAAACATATTGCAATTAATCTAATCAAAATGAGTTTTTCTGAGAGTACGAATGACAAAATTTCCACAACACCAGGTCGATGCTCGAGTTTTATTGCAATTTGTACAATGTGGCTGTAATACTGTGTGGGTGACTGGATCATGCAGTACGTTACCACGTGACAGATGACCCAGGTCCACTGCAGCAGGGAGCATGGAACAAAACAATTTGTACTTTCAGTACCAAATATGATGCAGGTCATGATTATTATTTATGCTGTAATCTGTATGACAGTAACTTTTACATGAGTATTCACATCACCAGGCCAATAGTGCAACTGCCTCCAAATAGCCAAATATGCTTCCACTTTCAGTCTAGCTAAAATTATTTATTAATAAACAAGATTTCTTTCTGTAATAATATTCATCACATGGTGGCTATTTTGACATGATATATATCACTAGAAAAACCAGGAAAACAAGATTTAGCGTAATCAGGGAGTCAAGAGACGCTGCTAGTTTAACTTGTGGATTTTCTGGTTGCATTTATTTTTTATTGTGGTCAGGAGTAACTTAAGAATGAAATGATACCAACTGCCATGAAAGATTCAGGTTATTATTTAGGAAAAACAGTCTGTGGCACATTCGGAATGGTGTATGCGGTTGCTTAGGCTTCTACTGTCCAATTCTTTTACAAAGATGATAATATTTTATTGAAAACTGAGCCATTCATTTGCATAAAATTTAAACCAATGTTTGTCCTACAGTACAACACAGTAGCAGCCAGTGGATGAAAAGTTCATCCCTTGCTTTTATGGTTCTTATTAATGTCCTCCGTTTTGCAGGACCATGTGTGCCACAGATACTCAATCATTGAACAAATCACAGTGTGCTTAATTCACAGAATTACAATTACAAAACAATAAATATAAACAAGAAATTAGTGACAGTATATACTTGTCAGTAACATGCAGCAAAAGGCTCTAAACTACTGCGAGGCACTCTAGGAAAAAAATAAAAAAAATAATGCAACACAAAAAAACCTTTTCTTTTGGATTTGAAAATCTAAGGTTTGTCAAATTATTTATTTCTGCAAGTAGCCTGGTGCCATTATAACCTGCAAACCAGTGTATTTCTTCAGGAGCAATCTTCAAGGATATGTAATCCAAGAACAAATATTTTTTTCTGTCGTGTATTTAGTGCATGTATGGTGCAGTTCCTTCTCAATGAACTCTTGTTATTAACTCCAAGTCTAGTCCCATAAAAAAGTTTGTGTACAGGAGTGGTATCGCATTCAATAATGCAGCCAGAAGGTATCCTAGCAATTAACAGCCACAGAGAGCTAACATGAGGGTAGATGTCGATGTGTAAAGTCTAACAAAATGGAAATTCCTGGATGGAGCAGTACATACAATAAGGGAAAGGCAGCAACTCACTTATAGTGGATCAATACAAGAAGCACAAAATACGTAACAGAAAACAGCATCCACAATAGCTTTCGAGTACTAGCTCTTTTGCTAGCAAGACGACCCCCCCCCCCAACACACACACACACACACACACACACACACACACACACACAAATGCACATTCCCATGAGAAATAACTACAGCAGTTTCCCAAATATATGCATTACGGCAACCAACTGTTACACGCTATGGAATTACCATACAGAGCAACGAAAGACTGAAGCCTTTCAAGAGAAAAAGATGAACACTATAACAGCAAACCTCAAAATTCACTGCACCACTATATAGTCTTACAGGTGTCTACTACGTCTTCCACCAAACCTTCTAGAAACCCATAGTCCATCATCACGTCTTTCACCAGACTTTCTCACAATATCCCATATCAAGGTGATATTCAGTTTTTGTCATTGTGATGAACTGCTTCTGAACATCTTATTCGCATATCTTCTATTCCTTGTACCAAACAGATTCAGGCAGAAATAAACCATACCATTTTTTTAAAAAAAATTCTCACTGTTATTCTGTAGGAAAGATTTTGTTAAGTAGTTATAAACATTCCAAGGGGAGCAGTGGCCATCACATGCAAATAGTAGATCAACCCCAAATCAAATGCCACTAAGAAAGACAGGCAGATTAAGATTGTATCTTTGATTACGTTTGACCCTTTACACTCTCTCATAATCCATTTTATTTTCTTCTACTGAATTCCAGCTGACTATACATTATCATTTTAAATTTTTAATTACTCAGTCAAATCCCAGATGAGGAAGAATATTTTGCTAACTTACCCAGTAACATCTCATCTCAGAATATAGTGATCTTAAGCTTACACAGTTTATATTCAGACTGTCATTCCAGACTCACCTCTAAAGCAAACTGCAACACCCCTTTTTTCCCCTCCTATGCCGTATTTATCAAATCCATGGCATTACACTCTTGATCAAAATGTGTTATGGCATATTAACACATTCTAAACTGACCTCAAACGCCTTTGACAGGGCAACACATTTTTAAAAGAAAGAAAAAAAAAAAAAAAAACCAAAAAACATTGCATTGTAACATTAAATATGAATGGGGTGCCACATGAGGTGTTCACACCTGCTACATCTATTCATAAGAATATTTTTATTGTATATTGTAAATAGAAGACATTCTAAATATTTTTACCAAGTTGTGTTGCCCAGAAAAGTATGTACCATATTTATGCATAATTTTCCTCATTTTGGTATGAGGACACCACCAGGATGATTTTTTTCTAAGCAGTTGGTACATAAGCCTGCTTTTGGGAAGGCCTAGAGAAGCAACAGTGTTTTTCCTTGCTGTATAGCATAAAAGTATTTAATAACTTTTAAGCATTAGAGGGTACTTCTGCCTATATTCATTGTTTTTTGACAAAGACAGAATACATCAGTGCCTATATCCAAAGAGTGAAAGAATATTTCTTCTCACTGCCTGAATTGCTATCTCTTGCTCAGTCTACATCGTTCACATCAGAGGGCATCAACTGTAACAGTAGCTGCAAATTTTTATGCACAATGTGAGACAGATTCTAGTGATAATCTGGCAGACTGACAGCACCGAAGTTCTTCTTAGGCTCCATTCATGTTGCGTTAATAGCTGTTGCATATTTAACTGGTAAAGAATTGTGAATATATTTGGTAATCAAACATAACAACTACATCAAATGGAATGAAAGGAAGATGATCATTTATTGGCATCACAATAATGAACGACATAGATTTACTGAAACTTTCAGAAAACTAGAATAGGAGACCATAGTCTTTAATGTCCCGACCGGCTGACACCCCATTGCTCAGCTCAAACTGCTATGGATAGAAACTTGAAATTTGGTCAGGACATTGATCTTATACTGTACGCATTATTTAAGAAGGGATTTTTCAAAATTCTACCCTTAAAGGGTGAAACAGGGGATGGGAGATTTTTTTGAAAACATGTCACTATTAATGCCTTTTTCAAGCTAGAACTCCAAATGCTAGTATTTAGTTTCTTGTTGCAAATAAAGAAATATGTGTTTCAGCATTTTTTGAAATTTAAGCCGTATAAGAGAGAAAAAGTGGCTGAAAGGGTTTTTGAAAATAGACCATTATTAAACCACAACTAACACCTTTTTGAAGCTACATCTATGAAAATTGGAATTTGATTTCTCAGTTGGAAATATGTGATTCAGTATTGTTGGAAATTCAATCCCTGAGGTGCTAAAATAGGTGATTAAAATTTTTATGGTAATATTTCATTACAAAAGCATTTTTGAAACTAAATCTCTGAAAATTAGTAGTTGGTTTCTCGGTTAGAAATTTAAAAAAAATATATACATTTTTTGAAACTCAACCTCTAGAGTGAGGCAGTGTAATAGGAAATGAAAGTTTTTATGAAAATATTTCATTATGAAAGAATTTTTAAAGAAATTTTGTATTTGGCTTGTTGATTAGGAAGGGGTAAGTGTTTCAGTGTTTTTGGAAATTCAAGCCCTAAGCGAATAATCTAGGGGATGAAAGTTTTTATGGACGTATTTATTAAAGAAAGCATTTCTGAAAGTAAATCTCTGAAAATTTGTATCTGGCATCTTTGTTAGAAACAAAAAATGTGTGTTTTTCTATCTTTTTTGGAAATTCAACCCCTAAGAGGATGAACATTTTTATGAAAATATTTTGTTATATTTAACAAATACTAACGAAGAGATAGAGGGGCTGGCCAGTACTTACCTCAGCTCAGTACAGCCGATAGATACACAAAAAACAACCGAAAATTTACGTTCCTAGCTTTCGGAATAAATGTTCCTTCATCAGGGAGGAGAGAGGGGAAAGAAAGGGAAGAAGGGAAAGTGGATTTAGTTACTCACAACCCAGGTTATGAAGCAACAGAGAAAGGAAAACAGGGAGGATAGCAAGGATGGAGGCATGGTTGTCACAGGGAAGCCAAAGATATTCTACTGTAAGTACTACGCCAGCTTCAAATCAAAGAGGATGCATACAGAAGTAAAGAGGTATATAGTATAAAGATAAACACAACTATGTAGGATGAAAAGATGCGTGAATGGCTAAAGAGGAAAGGGAAAGAGGAGAACACTGAAGAGTCAATGGGAGTGAGGTTGTTTAACGTAGGTTCAGTCCAGGGGGATGGCGGGATGAAAGGATGTGGTGGTGGTGGTGGTTAGTGTTTAACGTCCCGTCGACAACGAGGTCATTAGAGACGGAGTGCAAGCTCGGGTTAGGGAAGGATTGAGAAGGAAATCGGTCGTGCCCTTTCAAAGGAACCATCCCGACATTTGCCTGAAACGATTTAGGGAAATCACGGAAAACGTAAATCAGGATGGCTGGAGACGGGATCGAACCGTCGTCCTCCCGAATGCGAGTCCAGTGTGAAAGGATGTGTTGGAGTGCAAGTTCCCATCTCCGCAGTTCAGTTCAGAGGGATTGGTGTTGGGTGGGAGAAGCCAAATGGCACATACGGTGTACCAGGTTCCTAGATCCCTAGAATTATGCTGGAGAGCATGCTCCGCTACTGGGTATTGGACATCTCCTAGGCGGACAGTTCGTCTGTGTCCGTTCATGCGCTCAGCCAGTTTAGTTGTTGTCATACCGATGTAAAAGGTTGTGCAGTGCAGGCATGTCAGCTGATAAATGACATGTGTAGTTTCACACGTGGCCCTGCCTTGAATTGTGTATGTTTTACCAGTAGCGGGGCTGGAGTAGGTGGTTGTGGGGGGATGCATGGGGCAGGTTTTGCAGCGGGGTCGGTTACAGGGGTAGGAACCGCTGAGTAGAGAAGGTAGTCTGGGAATATTGTAGGGTTTAACAAGGATGTTACGGAGGTTAGGGGGGCGACGAAAGGCAACTGTGGGTGGTGTGGGGAGAATTTTGTCAAGGGATGATCTCATTTCAGGGGTTGACTTGAGAAAGTCATATACCTGGCGGAGTAATTTATTGATGTATTCGAGGCCAGGATAATATTCGGCGACAAGGGCGATGCTTCTGTGTGGTCTGGGGATAGGAACATTTGTTGTTGGACGGGGAGGAATGTATTGCTCGGGAGATCTGTTTGTGGACAAGGTGTGCAGGATAGTTGCGGGAGAGGAAAGCACTGGTCGGGTTATTGGTGTAATTGTTGAGGGATTCGTCACTGGAGCAGATACGTTTGCCATGAATACCTAGGCTGTAGGGAAGGGAGCATTTGATGTGGAATGGATGGCAGCTATCAAAGTGAAGGTACTGTTGTTTGCTTCTGGGTTTGATATGGCCAGAGGTGTGGATGTGAGCTTTAACAAGATAAGGGGCAACATCCAGGAAGGTAGCTTGGGTTTTGGAGAAGGACCAGGTAAAATTCAGATTCGAAAAGGAGTTCAGGTTATGGAGGAAATTAAGGAGTGTTTCTTCACCCTTAGTCCAGACCACAAAGATGTCATTTATAAACCTACATCAGGCCAGGGGAAGCAGCTGTTGGGTCTTCAGGAAAGCCTCCTCCATGCGGCCCATGAAGAGGTTGGCATAGGACAGAGCCATCCTGGTTTCCATGGCCGTTCCCCTGATAAACAAATTTTCCGTTGTCTTTTGTGTATCTATCGGCTGTACTGAGCTGAGGTAAGTACTGGCCAGCCCCTCTATCTCTTTGTTAGTATTTGTTTTACATCTTTATATGAGATTTTCCAGTAATCATTTTGTTACATTTAAATGCATTTGAAGCTAAATCTATGAAAATTAGTATTTGACTGTAAAGAAATATGTGTTAGGGAGCAGTAGTTTGTATGGCTGTATCACCACAGGAACTCAACAGGCAGGGTTGAAAAACACCTCTGACTCCAGCTACCATAATCACTTTTGGTCAGAATTACCTTAGGAATACATCATGTTTCTATGGCCTTAATTAGCATAAAAAGTCTACAAGATGTTGCAATTTGTGGGCAAAATAAAAATTCGATAAAAAAAAAAATATCTGCGCAAACCGTACAGCCCCCAAAAGCGAAGCACTAAGCTAGTTTGGTGTATACTTCAAAGAAAATAAATTGCCTATATCAGTTAGGGAGGGTTTTATTAACAGTCACATAAATCTCTCTCTTTCTCTTAACTTCACAATGGTGTGCTACATTTCAAATTATGAGTATTTTTTCTATCACGTACACAAAGGTTATAGTTGTTGATTAGCATATTTCGCCTGCAATATGGCAGTGGATTAGGTAGGTTCTTAGAGCGGCAAAGTTCTCGTAACATGAAAGTGGTTCTATATACAAAACTTGAAACTTGTATTGCACTTTAGCTTTGCTCAACTACAATTAATTCATTCCAATTGCAAAGTGAACTTATATTTCTTATGTTAATGAATATGATTTACAAAGTGGAAACAAACAGAAATATTGTTATTTTTGTTATTTACTGTAAACAGGAAACGGTATCAGCTGTTTCATAACATTAAATTGTGAAGTTTTAAATTCTGTAATTATCAGGTTGACATTCATTCTATGCAAGAGGAGAAGATGTCATAAGCAAATGAATGTTCAAGTTAAAACTGTAAAAGTAACTAAGAAATTGCTGGAGTATATAAAAGATAACTTAAAAACCAGATAACTGTATAACAACAATAGAATTATAATGACAGTATGTAAATTTCATAAATCACATTGTAATCAAACAATGAAATGTATTAGTTTTTTGGTGCAAACATTGCCAAGGTTGATGTCTGCAAAATCATTTACATCTACATAACATACATACCCCACAAATCCCATACAGGACATGGTGGAGGGTACCCTGTGCTACTGTTAGTCATTGCCCTTCCTGTTCCACTGTGTGTATGCCTCCATACAAGCCCTGATTTCTTTTATACTGTCTTTACAGTTCTTACGTGGGTGGCAGTAGGAGTCATCTGCACTCTGTTGCAAATGTTGGTTCTAACACTTCCTCAATAGCATTGCACAAAAATAATGTATTCTTTCCTCCAGGGAGTCCCATTTGAGTTCACAGAGAAGCTCCATAATTCTCATGTATTGGCAACGAATCTAGCAGCATGCCTCTGAACTACTTCAAAATTTTCTTTTAATCTGACCTGACAGGTTTTCAAACACTTGAGCTACACTCAAAAATGGGTTGCTCAAGTGTTCTGTATGTGGTGTCTTTTATAAATAGAACAACACTTTCTTAGAATTCAACCATTCACTTTCTTAGTAAAAGCAATGGTAGGGAAAAAATTGGAGGCCACACACAGGAGCAACAAGATGTGAAGCATGGTCACATATATTACGCAATAATTATATAAATCCTCAAGAAAGATAACAAAAAAATATAGTGATAACTGCCTATAGCAATTTATTTTTATTTGAAACATTTACAACAAAGGACATGTCAGAACTCGAAAACTCTGAATTAAGGACTTAGGAAAAAACTACGATGAAACATGAAGTTCAATCTCAAGTCAGTCATGATAAATACTTTATTACTGTGTTTCCCACTCTGAAGTACATTTTTATATAAAGTGTATCAAATCTGTTGAAGTTTGGATAATGCATTAACTGTGTTATTAATACAGTCAAATAATGTGGAGGTTGTACCTCTTATGCTGATACTTATCTTTATAACTTAAAGACAGCTACCGTAGAGCCATAAACCTGCAATTAGTTGCATGACTGGAAAAAATTAAAGATTTTCATCATTGTGAACTACAAGTTTACTATTACCAGTCACCGTGACTGGTAACAGTAAACTTTTGTTTCATTTAATGTCAATAACAGTCATGGTAAAGCCTAACCTAAAATGTTCGCATTTAAAGTTAAGCAGTTACATTTCACTTAACAAGTAAAACAATTTTCATAGATTAGCTGCATCCAATCTTTTTATAAAATCTTGACAGTTACCTCCATTTTTATAACCATCCTTTTCATGCACTCCCTCTAAAAAACTGTGGTCCTACAAAAAATATACCTTCTCTGATGGAGATAAAAAAAAAGCTTGCCAGTACCTATACTTTCTGCAGTATCCCACTGATCACACTTTTTTCTCATTCTCTTCTTATTTCAGTTTAGAATTATGGAATACCTTCTACACCACAACTAAGTTAACAGATTTTCAAATCCCATGTGCTGTTGACTACTTTTTGTTTAAACTCTCTTTCCTGCCCTGATGTAATTACCATGACCCATATTACTGGGAAACTTCCTTATTATTTCCTGTCTCTATTTGATTTTACAAAGAATTCTGTACATATGTAGATTATCCAGCCCTTTATTTTCAAGGCAAACATCAACTTTTTCTTGAAGTTATTTGATAGTGAAAAGGAGAAAACAACATTATAAAATATAGGTCCAATGAGAAGAAACTACAGTAATGAAATGTGGCTCTTTCTGTCTGTGGATTGCGTAATGATTTATGATGCAAGGGTGAAATATCCTAAGGCTTTTTAGAGATGATGCTTTTTCCTTAATGAAATTTTATCATAATAAAGCATTTTTTAAAAATAAGTCTAATAATGTAATAACTGGAAATCCATCTCGAGCATGAGACTATATATGACATATATGTCACATTCTATGATCCAGCAAACATAACTACTACATTTTGATTAGAGGTTACGTATGTAAGAGGTCAACAGTGACAAAAAAAAGACTTCAACAAACATCGTCAACAGGTGCTAAGAAATAATCAGAAGAGTCATTACACTCCTTATCTTGGTTGGGAGACAGCATTACAGGTATGTATAAAAGTCCATTTTTTGTAGTTTTAAGGCTGTTGCGATTCTTCCCATCGCCCCCATGTGTAGCAACAGATGATGGGCTACGCACACTGGAAACCAGCCCCCCACCCCCCAACACCCAACACCCTCGCTGATCACTTTGCCGGAGGGTGAACTTAGATGGCCACATTTCCCGTATGCCATGCACACCGAACTGTCATTCAAGGTCCCTTGTTCCGCTTCTGAAGAGCTAATACACCCGGCCATGCTCTCAGCAGCTCGCACACATAATGCCACATGCCTCGTGTCATCGTCTGCTGCATTTCACTGGGATATGTGCGAACAGCAAGATTCTTACCCAACATTCAGTGTCAGTGTTCTGTCAGGGTTTGTTCAACAAGTGGAATGCTACTATATCTTTCAGAGCCACCTTCCAGAGCTGTGCTCCTTGAGGTGCTTCTATTGACTACAGGTGTATAAAGCCTGATGCTGGATGCCTGCAGTGTAGTGCAGTGCACACCAGAAGTACCATGTTTCACTATTCCATCACTGGCTGTTTTGGCACTTCCTTTCCTGCCAAATATGCCATTGAAGCGAGTTTTCCTGCACTACCAGATGACAACGAACAAGGGCTGTAAGCCATTCATGGTCCGCCCTGTCCAGAGATTCCACCTCGAGCAAGGGCCCTCCTTGATAAAGAAGTATTAACTCACTGAATTTTACTGTAGTTGTTACCTTTCAGGAATAATGTCTCGGAACTAGTCCATTCAGCTCTTCCAGCATGCCCCATTAGTTATTGTCATCTTCCTTAATTAGCACACCATTTAGGACACCATTTGGGCATGTGTCCCCCTTAGGAGTATAGAAGGGAACATAACTCATTCCTTCACTGGTGACCCCTCTTTAAATCAAAGCATTGAATCTCTTTACCGAAACATCTCATTTTGCCTTTTATTATTTTGATTAGCACACCCCACATGGTCACAAAATCTGTTGCCTTTAGGTTGACTGGATGTATCCCGCTCGCACCTCCACCCACCCCTTGCCTTCTCCGCCCCTCCTGCACCCGTCCACACTTGCCATCCCTCCGAACACATCACTGCTCCCTTGCTGCACCCCTCCATACATATCCACACTTCGTGATTACCACCGAACCTCTCGCACCCCTACCCACACCTCTCTGCGTACGCTGTCCCCTCGCATGAAGCACCACACTCCAAAGAGCGGGTGCGCAGTTGACAGATGCATGCCTATGCCATAGTGTTACTGTGCAGCTTACTGAACACTCCTCCCCACAATAGAACATGGCAAAGATTGTATTGTGTTGTGCACACTATGCATATCCCGCCTACCTTCTTCTCCATAATATTGCTTACCAGAACCACTCCACAAACCACAACACACTACCCGCACTCTTAACCAAAATGTTGCTGCCCCATGTTCCCACCCCGACAGTGGTCATGCTCCACATGCTCTCTAGCCAGCAGCCCCATTACCCATCCCGCCCCAGCATCTATGAGCACTTTGGAGGTGTCGGAACTCCGCATGCACCTGTCAGCACTACATACCCACTTGACTCAGCGGACCTCTGACCAACAGGGCAGTGTGCCCAGCACAAGCCAACTCTGCAAACCCTCCCCCAAGTTATGCAGCCTCTCACTTCCCCCTTCAAACCATGGGTCACACACCTGTGGTTTTCTTTCATCGAGGCAGTTATCGCAAGTTGCTCTGTCACAAGTGATGCAATGAAATTTGGGATGGTGTTCACCTCGACCCGCCCATAGTTGCTCAAGTACGGGATGTTATATCAGCGACCACACGGATCCGTCCCTGTTGCTGGATCACATCTGAGTGTTGTTGAACTGCACATTCTCCCTGAAGGGCTGCTGCTAAACTGCTGGCCGATTCCCCTTCCCAACCCTATACAGGCTGCCCTGGCCTCGCATGCCCATTTATCGTTAGACGATGCAATGGTCTTGCTCGATAAACTATTTGAAACTCTGAACTCACTCCAACCTCCTCCCGCTACCCCCCCCCCCCCCCCCCCTCCCCGTAGGTGCAGCGTGGAACACTGGCTACCGTCCTGCAGCTCTGGCCAGCTATTCACTCACCCCACCCACGCCTCCAAGTGCGCAACATCACTGGCGTCACCTGCCACTAACAACCCTCTGCTCAGCATGCAGGCCCCTGAACTCTACCAGATACTAAAGTGCCTGAGCTACAAACTGGCAGCACCTACCACCACTTACATTTCACACATCTGCCACCAGGTGATGACTGCCCTCAGACATGTGATGCCAACCTAGGAAAAAACAGTCGTCCCCACCCGTGTGGTTGTAACCCCCCTCCCAACAACCACCGTGAACTAGGCACAGCTTCCTGGTACCACCAGAAGTTTGGGGAGAACGTAACCAACTGCAGACTTCCATGCTCCTGGTCCCCAAACCCTGGCAGTCATCGGAAGTAGGTGCCCCCAGCCACTGTACCAATTTACAGCACCTATTCATACAGTATGTGAATGACACTAGTCCCCCTGTCCACTACCTCAATGACATCAGCTCCAACTTATCCAAATTCCCCCTTAAACTACTTCTAATCCCCACCCCACCCCCCCACCCGTCCCCTCCTCCTCACTGCCACCAACAACTGAGCCATCCCTACCTATGGGATGCATACTTGCTCACTCAATCTAGGCTTCCAGCATGAACTCCCGTGCACCTTCAAGGTCGTGGACAGTACTGACCCCATTCTGGGTGCCGACTTCCTCAGTCATCACAGGCAACTGGCCGACTTAGCGAAGCACCATTTAGTTGACAGCATCTCTGGCAGAAGCATCTGCTGCAGCTCCTGCCCTGCCATGTGCTTCACTGTGAAACAGCTGGCAGTTTCAGGCCCAGCCCCTTGCAACTCTCCTCCTCATCCAGTCACCCAGCACCCTTTGGAATCGTTCAGCATGACACTGTGCATTATATCGCCACTAACCCTGGCCTCCGGATTTTCTGCTGTGTCCGCCACCTCCTCCCTCACACGCACAAAATCGCACGAAAGGGGTTCAAAGAGCTGCTTGCCACTGGCATACTTCACCCTTCCAAAAGCCTCTGGGCTTCAGCTCTTCACTTCACCCTCAAAAGAACGGTTGCTGGCGCCCTCATGGTGATTACCGTAAACTCAATGACTGCACCATTCCTGACCGCTATCCGGTCCCATTCTCCCCCACCTATGATATTGCCATATCTAAGGAGCTGCAGTCTTCAGTAAGATAGATTGCACCAAAGCCTACACACAAATTCCAGTCCCACAGAGGACATTGAGAAAGCAGCTATAACCGCACTTTTCAGCCTGTCTGAGGGTACATAAACGACATTCGGCCTCTGCAATGCCGCACAAACATGGCAGTGAATTTTGGACAACAACCTCCACAGCATACCGTGTTGTTTCACCTACCGACATGATACACTCATCTACTCCAGAGACCCTATTGAACATCACCAACACCTACGGGAAATTTTTTAGTACCTACAGAAAGCTGAAGTGATCCTCAACATGGCACAATGCATTTTCAGTGCAAGGGAGGTTGAATTCCTTGGACTTCCAGTATCTGCTGCTGGATCCCACCCCCTCCCCAACGTAGTACAGGCAGTAGCAGGCTTTCCACATCCTATTAACTTCAAAAGCCTCCAGCATTTCATTGGCACTCTGTGTTAATAAAAACAAAGGCAACAAGATGGTCCCATGAACCCATGCCATGACAGAGCTCCAAAAAAGCAAACTGGGACCTCACCAATGTGGTCCTTTTGGCCCACTCCCACCCTAATGCCCCTCTTTTAATAGTGGCGGATGCCAGCCACATGACTATTGGAGCCATCCTACGAAAATACATGGACAATGTCTGGCAACCACTTGCCTTCTTTTCATCCAAGCTTTCTGACGCACAACACTGCTGGGGTGCATGTGTCTGTGAGCTGCTTGCAGACCAGAAAGCTATCTGCTAATTCTGATTTTCAGTCAAGGGACATGTCTTTACAATCTTCACAGACCACCACCCCCTCGCCTCTGGTTTTTGCAGGAAAGACGTAGACCAGATCTCACCTCAACAGATTAGGCTACAGGAGTATATCACACAATTCACTACCAACATCCAGCACATTGCTGGCATTGATAACATTGTAGCAGTTTGCCTTAGACGCTCCTGCGCCATCACGCACTCCTTAGACTACAATGCCCTGTCCACTGCTCAAGAAGGGGACCTGGATCTAGCTCACACGCTTCAAAATGTAGACTCTGGCCTTAATCTTCGGCTAAGATCCATGCCCGGCTCTGACCATAATATCTGGTGCGACATCCTCATGGAACCTTCATAACCTAACAGTTCCAATGATCACCCCCCCCCCCCCCACTTCCCCTGCGCCCTCCTCCATCCCACCTTCCGAAAACTCACATTTTTCTGCATCCGTGGCCTCGCACATCCAAGCATCTATGCTTCTGCACCTCTTTGAAACAACACTTCGTCTGGCTGGGTATCAAACTTGAGGTGCTTCTATGTCTACAGGTGTACAAAGCCCAATGCCAGATGCCTGGTTTGTTCTCCCAGTATCAGCAATTGGAATAATGTGTGCAATGCAGTGTAAACAGTGCACTGAAGTGCAGTGCGCACCACAAGTACCAGGCGAGTTTATTACTATTCCATCCCCAGCCATTTTGGCACCCTCTTTGCTGCTAAGTGTACCACTGAAATGGGTTTTCCCACTCCGCCAAACAACACCAAACAAAGGCCATAAGCCATTCATGGTCCACCCCAGAGATTGTACCCCAAGCAAGGGACCACCTTGATTAAGCAGTATTAATTCACTGAATTTTACCACAGTCATTAGCTTTTAGGAATAATATCTCAGAACCAGCTTGCATGGATCTTTCAGTATGCCCTGTTAAATGTCTTCTTCCTTAATTAGTGCACCACTTAGGAATGTATGCCCCTTACGAGTGTCCTTTACGAATATCGAAGGGAACATAAATCGTTCCATCAAGGCTATTACGTTCATGTTTAAAACTGTGAGGGTGCTTTTAACAAAATAACCTGTAACACAATCCCAAAAATTCACAGCCATTTCTTGTACAACTGGAAGCAGAACTCATTCACAAAAGAAGATTTCTTCAGCTAAATGGCAGTGAGACTTCATGGCAGATTGAAATTATATGCCAGACTGGAACTCTGACTCTAACATGTAGCTTTTCACATTTAATGCTTGTAAAAACTGAGTTATCCAAGAAGACTTTATAGTTTGCCTTGAAGGATCAAATTTGCAGTACTACTTGTATTACACAAGTAGCACCGTATTTGTTCTATTTGGTATGGGTCCCATACACTTGAGCAATATTCTATAATCAGTTGCACGAATGATTTCTAAGCAATCTAGTTTGTAGACTGATTGAACTTCCCCAGTATTCTAACAACAAATTGAAGTCTACCATCTGCTTTACCCATGACAGCCTATCCAGTCATTCCATTTCATATCCCTACCAAGTGTTACACTCAGGTATTAGTACGGGTTGACAAATAACAACAGTGGCTCATTGACAATACGGTTATAGGATAACACATTTTTTTCGTTTTGTGAAATTGTGCATTTCATAAAATGCTAAAATGTAGTATCCTATGACTATAATACCAATGAGCCACTGCTGAAATCGGTCAACTCATACAAATACCTGAGTGTAAAACTTTTTAGGGATATGAAATGGAATAATTGCATAGGCTCAATTGATTGGTAGAATACTGGAGAAGTGCAATCAGTCTACAAAAGAGTATGCATACAAATCACTTGTGCGATTGGTTCTTGAATACTGCTCAAGCTGAGGGACCTGAACCAAATAGGACTAACAGAGGATTTGAACATATACGCAGAATGGCAGCATGAATGGTCACATGTTTGTTTGATTTGTGGGAGAGTGTCACAGAGATACTGAAAGAACTGAACTGGAAGACACTCAAAGACAGACAAACTCTTCCGAGAAAGTCTATTTACAAAATTACAAGAACCAGCTTTAAATAATTAAGTAAAACACAGGAACACAAGGCTACAGAAATAAATAACACATTATAAAGAAAATGTTTTCAACAAGGAGTGAGCTGCAAGGAAATTTTTCAACTTGGATTTGAATACTTCGGGTTTATCACTCAATTTTTTTCAGTTCCTCTGGAAGCCTACTGGAAAATGAGACCTGCTGAATAGTGCACCCTTTTCTATACAACTGTATATTGTTGTTCAATTTAGTTTTCACTGAATAGATGATGCAGTTTCTTCTGAAAGAATTACTGGTGTCGACAATATATCTCATGATAATACAGGGACGGCTGAGTTAGAATTCTGAGACACCTGAACAATGGCCTACACAAAATTCATGAGCTGATACCACAGATCAGACTGACCACCTTTTTATTGGCTAAGAGTATTCTCGGTGAATGCACATAATTGCTCCAAAATATAACACCACAAAAAGTAAAAGAGTCAAAGTAAGCAAAGGAGAGAAGCCTTTATGTTTCAGAGTCATAAGACATTGGCAATCATTCTTATAATGGAGATATCAACATTCAGTTTCTGCACAAGGTCTTGAATGTGATACTCCCAAAAATCTCTTCCATCTACATCCAGTCCCAAGAATTTAAACTGATAGGCTTCAATGACTGGCCACCTTTCGATAGTCAATTTTTGCATTTACAAGAGATTCATGTCAGAAACTGCACGCATAGCACTTTGTTACCGTTAAAGTGTTAATCCGTTCTCTGAAAGCCATATGCTGATATTACTGACTACCCTATTAGCGATATCACATATACTGTGTGCTACGTCTTTCACAATAACATTTGCGTAATCTGCAAGGAGAAAATTTTTGTGTCATCTGTCATTTTTAGTGGCAAGGTACTGATTTGTACCAGGAAAGGCAAGGGACCAAGAACAGAACCCTGTGGCACCTACCCCTCCCTCCTGCCCACCTCCCACCACCAGTTTACATGACCCCAGACAGATTCAAACCTCTTCTCTGTCTGGGGGCACTGGAGGACAATCTGCTTCTTACTTTCCAGAAATGAAGTAAACCATTGTTGCGCTTTTTCCCTAATCCTACATTGTTCTAACTTGTGCAAAAGTATTGTATGGTCCACATAATCAAAAACATTTGTTAAACCACAGAAAACACCTACTGTCGTCAACCAGAAAGACTTGCTGCACAAGTGGCTAAATACCGAACTAAATATGGTCCATAGGTCTTCATAATTCTACTTGAAAATTCATCATACTTATGGGTGTCTATACTTTTTAATGAAGTAATAATTTATTCAATTTCGTCTCTCCTTACTTTCTGTAGTTGCATGTGATGTGGTTGAAATTGAACACCAGCTCTCAAGAGTTCTACACGGTTACCAGTACTAATAAAATTTAGATTTAAGTGATTATTTACATTAACTGACTATTAAATATTTTACACAACTCTGGTGGATCGCTAATGTTCTTATTCTCACATAGAATTAAGGTGTAATATGTTGAGTGCCTATATTCTGCTCTGATACCTCTTTCACATTAGACCACATTGTTTTAATTTTTTCTGAGAGGTTTCTGTTCTCTTGGTGTAATATAATGTTTTAGCTTGTCTGGTGACCCTCCTTAGGACTTTGCAGTATTGCCAGTGGTAATATTCTGTTACTGAAATAATCTTGATCATTAACGATTAACAGTCCATTAGTAACTTTTCTAGCATTTTTCCCATCAACTAGAGAACAATCTATGAAGATACTGTCACAATCTATGAAGATACTGTCTATGTTCACACTGTTGTTTCCCTGAACTCTAGCTGGAAAGTATACTGTCTGTACCAGGTTGTTAGATTCGAGTACATCCATTTATATTTTTTTTTTCCCTTAGAGAATAAGTCAAAGTTTATATTGAAAGCCCCAAGCTTCTGTCTTAAGAACCAAGGCTAGTACAGTGTTAAGTCTGGTGAGGAAAACTCTACAATTTGAACTAGGGGATTGGTAGAGATCTATGGTGAAAAGTTTTCTCCTAAAAATTCAAACTCCTCTGCACAACCTTCAAATATTTGGTCTTTACAATGTTTTGCTATGTTCACCCTCTTGAATGAAGCAATACATTTGTGATAAATTGCCACTTCCCTCTTCTGTAATGAAATTATTACATAGAAATCAGATAAGATGTACACCTTCAGAGGAGGCCTTAGTACTTTTTTGGTACATAAATGGTGATCTGAGATACAAATGTCATTGTCAAGATCTACTGCCAATTCAAACATGAGGTAGGTAGTTACAAACTAACTTTATGATTTAATTATTTATTTGAATCCGTTTTACAGAACAAACAATAAGAGTTTTACATAATTTCTATATTTTACAATACATTTTGGATAGCAGATGGAAAAGAGTTTTGATTCCTCTATCACAAGGAGGAGAGTAATTTGTCTAGGTTAGTTCGTACATTAACTTACCTACACACCTATGACCAAGTGGGCCAAATATGTTGAAATCACTGAGTGGAAGATTGAATTTATGCAGGGCATATCTCAATGTTGTTCAGAGGATCTGAGCAAATTTTAGTTATGTCTGGGATGTACTAAACAAAAGATAGTGGGCACACAGCAGTATAATGTCTCAATGGAGAACTCCTGCCATATATCACTGACATAATTTTGAAAAGACTGTAGTGAAAGATATCATTAATAAGCTTGCAGTTATATGTGGATCAAACGACAAGGTTACTTTGTATTAAACAACAGTCGTTACTAGCATCTTCATGACGAAAAGCTTTATTTCCCCCTCTTCTCTTGACACTCACAAACTTTTGTTTTCCACTTCTCACTGTTAAGTCTTGGACTGAAATGTAGAGTACCACATTCAAACATTGCCCAGTACCACTATGTGTTAAAGAAATGCCTTTACTTCTGTTATAGTGGGTGGTAGCAGTCTTTGGACAAATTGTGCAACTTTTTTTGTTCTAGAAACAGATGGTACAGCACTTCTTTAGTATTGTCACTGGTTCTCGATAGTGGACTAGGACATCCCTTAACCGCATTATATTTACTCATTAATTTCAGAGCATTTAAACTGACAAATATTTATGATCAAAAACAGTCTTGATCACAAATTATTTATTCTGGTGACCGAGTTCGACTACAACTGTGGTCAACTTCAGACCAATGAGTTTGAACCTCCTACTGGTGGTAAACCACTGCGAGTAATGATTTACCACCAGGAGGAGGTTCTAACTCATTGGTCTGAAGATGATCACAGTTGTGGTCAAAACTGGTCACCGTAAAAAATATTTTTTGATCAAGATAGTTTTTGATAGTAAATATTTGTAATAATATTGATCACTGTATACTCTCACAATATATTCAAAAGTAATTTAAACTGACATTTGTCTTCACCGGGACCTACACATGATTTTAACTGAAGCACCAAAGAAACTGGTATAGGAAGGCGTGTTCAAAAACAGAGATATGTAAACAGGCAGTATACGGCACTGTGGTCGGCAACACATAAGACAACACGTGTGTGGAAAAGTTGTTCGATCAGTTACTGTGGTTACAATGGCGGGTTATCAAGATTTAACTGAGTCTGAACATGGTATTATAGTCAGCGCACGAAGGATGGAACACAGCATCTCCGAGGTAGTGATGAAGTGAGGATTTTCCTGTGCGACCACTTCACAAGTGTACGATAAAACCTCAAATCTCTGACATCGCTGCGACTGGAAAAAGATCCTGCAAGAACGAGACCAATGACACCGGAAGAGAATCGTTCAACATGACACAGGTGCAACCCTTCTGTAAATTGCTGCAGATTTCAGTGCTGGGCCATCAATGAGCGTCAGCATGCAAACCATTCAATGAAATACCACCAATATGGGCTTTCGGAGCCAAATGCCCACTCGTGTATCCTTGATGTCTGCACGACACAAAGCTTTATGCCTCGCCTGGGCCCGTCCACACCGACATTGGACTGTTGATGACTGGAAACATGTTGCCTGATCGGATGGTCTCGTTTCAAATTGTATTGAGCAGATGGATGTGTATGGGTATGGAGACAACCTCATGAACCCATGGACCCAGCATGTCAGCAGGGGACTCTTGAAGTTGGTGGACATTGTGTAGTGGTGTGGGCATGTGCAGTTGGAGTGATATGGGACCCCTGATACATCTAGATACAACTCTGACAGGTGACACATATGTAGTCATCATGTCTGATCACCTGCATGCAGTGAAGTCCACTGTGTATTCTGACGAACTTGACAATTCCAGTAGAATAATGTGATATCCCACACATCCAAAATTGCTACAGTGTGGCTCCAGGAACACCAAACTCCCCAGACATGAACATTATTGAGCTTATCTGGGATACCTTGCAACTTGCTGTTCAGAAGAGATCTCCACCCACTCTTACTCTTACAGATTTATGGACAGCCCTGCAGCATTCATGGTGTTAATTCTCTCCAGCACTACTTCAGACATTAGTTGAGTCTATACCACATCGTGTTGCACCACTTCTGCATGCTCACAGAGGCCCTACACGATATTAGGCACATGGACCAGTTTCTTTGGCTCTTCAGTGTAAATCCCTTCTTGGATTCTTTTTGCAAATGGATGGCTCTAGTTCAGACTTGATTCAATGTCTTATTACATGTACTGTACAATTTATACTACTGATTTCCAACTTTTTGTGTGTTCATGTTAATAAAACCAGCTGACAACTGCCTAACACTACATCTTCTTGACAGTACAAAAATACAGTATTTTTCTGAAGCGTTTTGATATATATAGATATGTGTATATGCACTAGTATAATATAGTTTAAAACATGATACACTGATATCTATGCATTACTTTCATTTACACAAATGAAAAATCAACACCACAAAACATTATCTTGAAACTGCTAACTTATACACATCACATTCTTTACATCCCTGCCACATTAATGAGGAAATTATGTTATCAATATTTACAGTACTTAACATACATCTTACAGAGAATTTACAAAATGTGTATGCATTGAACAATGACTATTATGCGTACTTGTATACAATAAAAATACATGTATACAATAAAAATTTATTGCTTTCCATTCTTGGCGTAAGTTACTAAATAAATAAGAGGAAAAGGGATAACTTAAATCTAAACAGACTCTGTAGCTTTGCTCTTACTAAATAACGCAAGGAACACAACTATTTGAATAGTCTTACCAAATTTTTTGTCTTTGACATGCATTAATTGGAGAGCTCACTAATAGAGATTTTTACCTGGTATCGTAAATAGCTTATTTCGCTATCATCAAACAAACGCTTGCAAATAATGAAGTACTTTATCATAGTTTGTATAATTCCCTTTGTATTAATAATCACCCAGCAATTATGTAAATAATGAAACTGTTATTTTCTTACTTGTACAATAAATGTTGAAACACCGACATTTGTACCAACTTCACATTACTTTCTCTCATAGGAAATTATATGCTTTGTTGTGAACTTTATCTCTCTAACACCTACTTCACATGGTCCTTCCCTACCTAGTGATCTTCCTCCCTGGATGTTGATCTCTACCTCTCGGATGGGTCCATAAATACACTCATTCGTATCAAGCACACATATACCAACAGTACCTCCTCTTTGACAATTGTCACCTGTTCCATGACAAAAAGTCTCTTTCACACAGCCTTGCCACCCACAGATGCTGCATCTGCAGTCCAAAGCACGAGCTGTCAAAATATACCGATAACCTCAACAGAGAATATCCTATCCAGCATATCCATAAACAGATCTCCTGTGCCATCTCCTCTACTGACACCAGTAGTCCTACTAACCAGCTACTAACAAGGGCTCCTCTAATCAGCCATTATCACCCTGGCCTTGAAACGCTCAACCACATACTTCACCAGAGTTTTGACTACCTCTCATTGTGCCTTGACACAACAAAACACTACCCACATTAGCCAAATTAGTGCCAGAACCCACCCACCCTATAGAATATCCAGAATATTCTTGTCCCTATTCCAGTCCTGCACCCCATGCATCATTCACTTGTGACTGATGCAGGTGCAAGACCTGCCCCATACAATTATCCACCATCTCCTAGAGCAGTCCAGTCACAGGCATCTCTTACCCAATCAAAGGGAGGGCCATGTGTGAAAATAGCCATGTTATATATCAGTGATGCTGCAATAACTGTACAGCATCTATGTGGGCATGACAAGTATGAAACTGCCCACTTGTATGAATGGCAACTGGCAAATTGTTGCAAAATGCAAACTTGACCAGCCAGTTGAGTTGCCAAATATGCTGTACACCGTAATACAAATGACTTCAAAAGCTGCTTCACTACACGGTCCATCTGAAGACTTCCTTCTAGCGCAAGTTTCCCTGAGCTACACATAAGAGAATTCTCTCTCCAGCTTAACCTATGCTCTTGCATTCCCCTGACCTAAACTTCCAGCAGTTTGTTTCCCACTGTCTCACATTACCTTTCCCCTTCTCTCTGCTGCCCACACTATCCCTTCCTAATCCAGATTGTGTACAGCCTCCCCCTCCCCCCCCCCCCCCCCCACTCTTCCCCTCCCTGATGTGGTCTCTCTCTCTCTCTCTCTCTCTCTCTCTCTCTCTCTCCCACTGCACCTCTTCCCCCCTCCTTTCCATCCCTCTCCCTTACTCTCCCCTTCCTATCTCTCTGTTCATCACTACTCTCCCCTTCCTATCTCTCTGTTCATCACTACCTTCCTCTCTTTTTCTCACCCCCCCCCCCCCCCCCCTTATTCCTCTTATTTCCTGCCCTCTGAACTCCTTCACATTGTTGCACAGCCACTGAGTCATGTAAGAAGAGACTTACTTCACACTACCCCTTCCATGACTCATGTGTCTTTCCTTACCCACTCACCCCACACCCATCTATTCAGGCAACCACAGTCAGTAATAGATAATCAATAATACATCTTACTGCTCCTGTGGGCAGATTGTGTGTGTGTGTGTGTGTGTGTGTGTGTGTGTGTGTGTGTGTGAGCTCAAAAGCTAGAGTCAACTATCTTTTATCACCTGTTTCTGTGCGCCACACACTACTCCTCTATAGGTAAGTAGTTGTTTTTCCTTTATTTTATATATAGATGTACATATTAGATAACTAAAGTAAATTATCTCACTTGAAGGATCCTCAAGCTGTGAGGGCACACACACACCTAACTGGGGAACAACTACTGTAACGGAATCAGGAATCACCCTTTATTTAAAAATATTTTCATGCTCCTTTTCCAAAATAAATTATACATGAACAAAGGAAAATCCAGGATGGAATGAAATACAATAAATTATACTTGGAAATATATGACAGTGATGTAACAACCTCTGGTTGTCAAAGCACGCATATGAATCGCCATATTAAAGTGGCATAGCGGTTAAAATAGAATGGACTCACATACGTGAAGTGTGTGATTCAGTTTAGGTATTCAATTGTTTCTCCGAATCAGTTGATTTTAAGGTGAGTGTCTCCTGAGAACAAAGCCATAGTAAATTTTCTTCTTCACCCCTGTACAACCCAAATTTTTGCTCCATGTCTAATGATCTGCTTGTGCATAGTAAGCATACAAATTGCTACATTTAATTTCAGTTGATTAAAACTTTGGATTACTTCACTGGTACATGTGGTAGGACTGCCTACAAACTTGGATATAATTGGTACACAGACCACATTTTATAATCATACAATCTAATTTCATTAGATAAAAATTTTGGTAGCAATCTCACATGAGCATGCAGGCATACTAATATTTAATTATAATGTGCAAATATAAGACAGTAAGCAATCTTATTGTTGATTTCAGAGACACCCATCTACTAATGTCTTGGTGATAACCAGATCATCAAATTATGAGAAGAATATGAAGTAACATGATATATAAATGAAAGTACTGTGTATTCACACTATTTCTTGTGAAGTAGACCACAGCAACTGATACTTTTCATTGTATCAACAACTTCCAATAACACAATATTCCTTTACAAGTACATATGTGAGCAAATTTATGTTAACATAAAAATTAACCTAATTACAGAAGCTCATTGTTGTCATAAATGTTGCCTTCCAATTCAAACTACTGGTAGGATTACACAAACAAAATGAGATTCTTATACTGAGTTTAGTATCACTGACTTTAAAATTTCATGAAATTCCATAATAAGATTCATGCAGGTCAATTATTTACATTATTTTATGGAGAAATGTAATACATAAGCCAGAAATGGGGATGAAATAACAGAATTGTACAAGTAGGTTGTGTGAAGAATCTTATCACAAAGAACATAAATGTTTACTTTACAATACTGGCCAGTGAAATGGAACAACATACTATATGAAAACAAATGCCAAACAAGCACATGTATTACAGTGAGCTGCAATGAAGAAAAACAGTCTTACATACCTGAATTTACAGTGTAACGTGTTTTTGCACTCATACAATATGCCTCAATCACTCGAAGTATTAATGCATCCTCCTCAAAAGTCTTCTCACCTTAAAAGAGAATCTATAGTTCTTAAATTGACAGTGGATTCTACAAAAATAACAATTAAACCAATTTAATATATTTCTATTTTAAAAGCTGTTTTATTTAGTACATCTATAAATTCTGAACTGTTTTCTCAAAAATTAATAGCCTAAACTCACTGTGTTTTCTGGTGTTGTGAGCAGGCTTCTTGCTGCTGTCATCACGACCAAGACCTAAACATGGACGAATGGGAGGGGAAGGCCGAAGACAAGACATGCTCCATCCCTTGCTGTTAGCTGGGCGGAACACCAGCTTTGCGTTTGTTTGTGGTGTGCTGACTCTTGGCGATAACGGACCTGTCAGAGCACTCTTCTGTAAGAAAAACAGAATTATTTTACTCAAAGAAGCACTTTTGTAACACTCTGAGTGTCAGTCATGGGGATAGAAAGGCCACATGGTTTTACTGAAATACAGGACAACTAAAAATAAAATATAGTGATTACAAAAAGCTATAACTATTTACTCATATTTGCCAAACCATTGGTGAAGAGCATATATGAGCTCATTAAATTTGACTATAAAGGTTATGAATCAATGCACACACAAATTTTATTTATTGGTTATCCTGGTTTCAACTCTATAGTCATTTCCAATAGACCCATGAAGTAAGAAAAAATATGCAAAAACACACTTGTCAACGTTATATTAACGAAGTCAGTAGACACCTAACTACACTACATAAATTAAATAAGGTACCATAACGTTTTTTGGCTGATGGCTGCATCAGAACGTAGGAGTGAGCACACACACATCAAACTGTATTAACGGAAAGAGATTTTCACTCTGCAGCAGAGTATGTGTTGATATGAAACTTCCTGACAGATGAAAACTGTGTGCTGGACCGAGAGTCAAACTCGGGACACCTTTGCCTTTCGCAGCCAAGTGCTCTACCACCTGAGCTACCCAAGCATGACTCACACCCTGTCCTCACAGCTTTACTTCTGCCAGTACCTCATCTCCTACCTTCCAAACTTTACAGAAGCTCTCTTGTGAACCTTGCAAGGTTCGCAGAAGAGCTTCAGTAATGTTTGGACGGTAGGAGACGATGTACTGGCAGAAGTAAAACTGTGAGGACAGGGCGTGAGTCATGCTTGGGTAGCTCAGGTGGTAGAGCACTTGCCTGCGAAAGGCAAAGGTCCCGAGTTAGAGTCTCGGTTCGGCACACAGTTTTAATCTGCCAGGAAGTTTCAAACTTGTAAAGACACATCTAGCTGTACAAGGACTTTCACTGGCTAACTCCACTCAGTCCTCTAGTGTTTTTTGTTTATGACAATACCAAAATGGCTAAAAAGTCAACACCCAATCAACAGAATTGATGTGAGTACTGATAGATAACTTTTATAGTCAAATATAACTACTTAATAGAAAAGAATTACAGAGAAAGTGAATGCAGTTTAAAAATTATTTTTTACAAACTTGTAGGTGTTCTATACACCTCCCCTCGATGGCGCAGATGACAGCTATGTGATAAGCCATTTCACGCCATATATTCTGAATCATAAACGAAGTCTAATGCAACCACATTAAAACTGCACATTTTGGGTTCTGGAATTGTTTTTGGCAAAAAAGGCCAAGGAACAAGGTCTCTCACATAACCCTATAAAAGGATATCCATCGGTGTTAAGTCCACATGTGACCAAAACCAAAACATAGCATCATTATGTCCACCATAACTTATCCAATGATTAAAAAGATTTGATTTAAAATTGTGTGTACATTTGTACTCCAATGTGGGAGTGGTCTGTTCTATTGGAAGACGAAATCTGTGAAATCAGTATCACGTTGTGGCACCAGCCACTACTCAAGCATGCCCAGACAAATGTTTCACTTAAGACACAGAACTCAGCACCTATGTATCGCTGAGCATGTGTCAATGACCGATTCAATGCTCTTGCACAATGATCAAAATTTTGAACTTTCTTTTACATTATCTGTAATCCTCACCAATGTGTCATTACGTATTAAAGAGTTATAGCACCTATCTTCTCTCAGATAGTCTCTAGAAAGAATATTTCACTCTGCAGCAGCTGTGTGCTAATTTGAAACTTCTTGGCATATTAAAACTGTGCACCTGAACAGGACTCGAACCTGGAACTTTGCCTTTTGCAGGTAATGGTTGTACTGACTGGCTATGGACACACACATCATGGCCTATCCTCACAGTTTCACTTCTGCCAGTAGCTCTCTCCTACTTTCCAAATCTCACAGAAGCTGTGCTGTATACTTTGCTGGACACTCCACTGCAGAGAGGAAGACTCAACATGGAAACAATTCCCCTGTGCTCTGGTTAAGCCCTTTTCAGTGATATCCTTTCTTCCGGGGGTAATAGTCCTGTAAGTTATGCAGGAGAGCTTCTGTTAAGTTTGAGAAGTAGGAGAATGGTACTGGCAAAAGTGAAGCTGTTAAGGCAGATCTGGGTCATGCCTGAATAGTGCAGTCAGTAGGAACATTGTGCACAAAATGCAAGGTTTCAGGTTGAAATCCTGGTTTGGCACACAGTTTTAATCTCTGTCAGGAAGTTGCTTAGATGTAATGGACACAGAATTACCCACTAAAATAAAACAAAAGCAATATTCACAGATTTACTTCACTAGTGTCTGAAAGTTACTTATAAAGAGCATATTTTCTCCATAGATCATCCCACTCCGAAGAAAGAGCTAGGGTTGGTGGAGGGAGGGAGGGAATTGGAAGAGTCCAGTATTTTGTCATGCCACTGTATCACAAGACATGATATGTAGCATTCAGGGCTAGAAAATTCACTGGTCAGTCCATGGGATGGATATCTTGTTATGTTAGCCCGAAATTTACATACCAGAGGAGCTTAATGTGTGTGAGCATTAACATCTGAGAAGAGACAATCTGGAGCAACTGAAAATCTGAAAAGTCAGATACATGACTGCACTGACATATATTTGTACAGCTATGTGTTAACAGTATTCTTCAAACTATCAATGAAATTACAAAGCTATGCACAATCTTTCTACATTTTGC